>NC_060067.1:88650000-89900000 GCF_922984935.1 Meles meles
TAGTCTTTTTTCCCTTGGATTCCTGAGTGAGAGCAGCCTGATGATCCTTTCCTTAGGGAAGTAGTATGGTGTGGTGAGAGCAGGATGGCTCTGGTAGGCAGAAGTTGTGGCTGTAAAATCCATCAAACTGTCCCTACCTCTTACTTTGTGAACTCGGGCAAGTCACTGAGTTAAATGGTTGTTAGAAATACCTTTTAGTTCTAAGATCAGAGGCCATTCTCCCTGCCTTCTCTATTTGTAGAAAACTCAACCCATTTCTAGTTTTTTCTTGTTTTTTAAAGAATTATTTATTTTTTTCAGGGAGAGGGAGAGTACGAACAGGGGCAGAGGCAGGCAGAGGGAGAAGCAGGCTCCCTGCTCAGCAGGGAGCCCAATCCAGGACTCAATTTCAAGTCCCTGGGATCATGACCTGAGCCAAAGGCAGACGTTAACTGACTGAGCCACCTGGGTGTCCCATCCCATTTCTAGTTCTTAAAATGTCAAAGTAGGAACCAGCCCAGGATTTCCTCCTTATTAGAGCAAAATTTTTGAGCAACAAGGACTGATGGCCATCTAGTCCTCAGGCTTAGCCATGATGTTCAGTCTTCCCAACCAGAGTTCCACAGCCAGAGCCAGAATGAAGCTGCCTGGGGAGTTTCTGGAGATGGATCCCGTGGGCCGGTGGAAGGTGGTTCAGGTTCCACATTCCTTCACCCTTCTGCCTTCTCTGAGAACTACAGGTTATTGTGTGTGCTCTTTGATCCTTTTCTAAACGTTGTGTACAGGACATTTTCAAAGGTAGAAAACAGAGCTGGAGATGGAATGGGAAAGAAGAATGGAGAAAGAAAGTCTAAGCAGTGCCAACGTGACAATAAAATGACCTTTGTGCCTTAAATTAGGGGATTGGCAGAAATGGCTTATTATGCAGCTGAGGTATTTGAAATGTAGAATTTGCTGGGCTGGCAGATTAATCCCATTTATGCTGGGGAAAGTATGCCATGACATTAAAGGATTTATTTGTTTGCTAATCTGTTTCAGGCCTCAGAGGCCTTGTTACAAATAAGCAGGTGGAGGAGAAGGAATTGGTCAGAAAGAAGAAGCTACAGAAAAGGAGACCGTTGTCATTCCCGTTTCCCCTCCCAGTTTTTGCTAACCCAACGTCTAAAGAGGCCATCTGAAGTACTGTAGAATCCAGCCGCCCGTAAACACGGCGTGTATTACTGGTGATATGGACAATGTAGAGGGATTTTGTTTGTTTGTTTGTTCTGTTTTGTTTTTATACAGCTGGTGTGATCATTCCCTGTATACACACAAGCCAGAGTATATTTCTCCTGTAATTTCAAACTCAGGGTTTGAACAAGCTTTAATTTTTATCACTAGATTTATTGGGACCAATCACCAATAGTTATTTCAACTTGGAACAGTCTCCTTTCTTTAATTTTTAAAACTCCCCTCCCCTCAAGTGCAAACAAACGTTTGCTTTAGTGTTGCCTTTTTCCTCCTGGATGGACTGCCCAGTGCAAGAGCCAAACATCCTCTTAATCTCTTTTTCAAAGACTATAACCCTCTTTTGGGTAAAGCAGTCATTTTGTTTTGTTCCACTGCACCTTGACAATGCCGAGAAAACATAATCCTTTACTTAGAATAGAATCTCAGATTTGCTGTTCCATTACCCGGTAGCCTAAGCATTTGTATTAAAAGACAGTTAAGCTTTTTTCAGTGAGGCATTTCCTTCCTTACCTTCCTCACAGAAAGTTCTGCTTTATTTTTAGTAATATCCTGGCTCCTGGTATTGTATTTGTGCACATAATCCCTTCACAATAATGCTTAGCACTCTGGTGGCACCTTCCCTCCAAAGAACTCAAAGACCTTTACAAACATTAATTAGTTCTCACAGCACCCCCGTGAAATGGGTGAGTATTCCATTCCAATTGATATATTATTATCCACTTTTTGTGATTTTGCCAAAATTCTTTTCCTTTCTTCCCCAGTGTGTTTCCTAATGGAATTCACCTTTAGTCGTCCGGAGCTAGTCAGCTAAGTGCCTGGTAAAGGAATGAACCACAGCAAAAGGAAGCATCAAAGAAAGATGTGAAGAGTGGTCTACAGAAAGCTTGGTGGACCAGCATGTGGTGGGGAGTAGAAAGACCCTCCTCATCCTCCACCTCCCCTGATGCCCCGGGGAAGGGCAGAGGAGATAAGTGTGTGGGGACCTTCTCTTCCCTGAGACCAGAGGAGAAACCTGACGAGGGCCGGGGTGGGGGTGGTAGCGGCCGCGATAACAGACAACTTCCGCCAGGAACGGTGGGCAAATTCCTGTGATTCTGAGCTATTAGACCATTTCCAGGGCTGGTGGCCTCTGTGGTGATGAACTTTAACCTACCTTAAGAGGTTACCCCAGAAGCCACTGGAAAAATCCTCACCGTTCTTCAGGTTTAGTACAATCTGCTCTGTGCTAAAACTTCACTGTAATATATTTTTTTCACCAGCTTTTTGTAAAAAAACTTACCAAAAGTTGCAACATTTTACAAAAGTGTGGGTCTTTACGACTTACAAAATGTTTGAAAGTGTGTGTTAGTATTTCTGTATCTACTCAGATGATTCCAATCCTAGCCTTTCCTACACACTTCATTACTAAAATGGGAGCTATGTGGAGGAATAAAGTGGCCACTTGTTGAAGGTGAACCCAGGAGACAAAGGACCAGATTTCCTTTTTGACTGAATGCAAGAGAGCTGAGCAGGAGCCCTTGAAAAGGCTAACCATTATCCTTTAACGTTCAGCCAATTGGCGCTTCTGCCCTCATTCAATCACCCTTATCAAGCTTTCTGAGGAATTCCTACTGAGAAGTTATTTGGAGGGGGCAAAGCATAGAAGCCCACAAAAAGTTTTTGTGGAAATACGCAAATAAAAAAAGGATTTTTAACATTTTTATTTGGCCCAGAAGCCAAGTAATTTTCCTTCACTTACCGATGGAAATGTGGGATTAAATATGGACTGGTTTCAGATTGCTACATGTTAAAATGAGGAAAAAAAGTGTGGAGAACTATAAAAATAGTATGAATTTAAGGTAAAATATAAGAATTTGACCAAAGACAGGAAATTCTTTGTGCTCTAATTTCCTGACCACTGACCTCTGTGGGAACTTAGTGCTGCCCCGCCATCTTACTACACAATTATGGGCCATTTACTTTTTCTTCCCAAACCTCCAAAACTTCCTCCTCCATCCCTGTACTCAGCTGAGAACAGAGCTTCCTATTTCATTAAGAAAAATCGTCCCAAGTTTCCATCAAATGTCTCCACTTATTGCCCAGTACCATCTACCCTGCCTTTCTCTCTGTAGCTATAGAGAAGGTTTGTGGGTTCCAGGCCAAGCCTGCCCTAGTGCCTGGGGCCTGTCCTCTTCCCTGGCTCTGCCACTTAACTGGATCTAGGGCTAAATTCTTTCATCGTTATTACATCAGGAAAGCTCTGGCATCTTAAAGCTTACAAAATGTAGGCCACCACTGAGATCATTTCAGACAACCAACCAAGTAAACTCCACAGTACTTAACGATACTTCATGCAAATACCAAAGTGTTGATGGGCATCGGACAGGGAGAGAGAAAAAGAAAGAGTGAGAGAGAGGAAAGAGATACTTTTGTGCATTTTAAAGACAATTTTTGAACAAATAATGAAATTCAGGAAACAAAGTACTTCCTATACTGAAAGAGCATATATATCATGATTATATGAAGATTGGCACCATAGTTAATATCACAACCATACAGTTAATGTAGCATAAATTTTTTGGGCATTCCCTTTTCAGAAGTCCAGAATAAAGCAAGTATGATTCTGACACCAATTCTGATGTGGGGATTTTTCTTCCAACTATTGAACTATGGATTCAATTCAATTCCAACACTACCTGGCGATAAAGTCAACTCCCACAGATTAAGAGCTTAGTCTGTTTGTTTATTTATTTATTTAAGATTTTATTTATTTATTTATTTAAGATTTAATTTATTTATTTGACAGAGAGAAACGCAGCTAAAGAGCGAACATAAGCAGGGGGAGCAGGAGAGGGAGAAGCAGACTCTGCACCGAGCAGAGAGCCCAACGTGAGGCTCTATCCCAGGACCCCAGGATCATGACCCAAGCTGAAGGCAGACGCTTAATGACTGAACCACCCAGGCACCCCAAGAGCTTAATCCTTTAGGACTGCTTCCCCCTACCACAGCCTCCACAGCACCCCCCTACCTTCAGATGCCAATCAATAGTCCAGGTTATCACCTGTGCTTATGACCATCTATAAATCAGAGGTTCCCATGACCCACTCCTTTGGGTTGATTAATTTGCTAGAGCTGCTCATAGAACTCAGAGAAACATTCTACCAATAGATTACTGGCTCATTATAAAAGATAAAACGCAGGAAGAGCCAGAAGGAAAAGATGCATAGAGCAAGATATGGGGGAAGGGCACGGAGCTTCCATGCTCTCTGAGCCACTCTCCCCAAATATCCATGTGTTTTCTAACTCCCTGCTACATGGCACAACCGATGAAATCATTGGCCATTGGCACGGATCCAACCTCCAGCCCCTCACCCCTGTCCCATCCTCCATGGACACTCAGTATGTGATAGGCTGGCTTTTGAACAGGGTGGTGGAAAGAGAGCAAGATAGAGCATATGCCCACAGAGGAACATGCGCATAGACCCTAGCAGCACCGATAGTCAACAGGAAATTAAAGTGTTTTCTTTTCATCATTGTAATTTTTCCTTTTTTTTTTTTTTTTAAGATTTTACTTATTTATTTGACAGACAGAGATCACAAGTAGGCAGAGAGGCAGGTAGAGAGAGAGAGGAGGAAGCAGGCTCCCCACTGAGCAGAGAGCCCGATGTGGGGCGAGATCCCAGGACCCTGAGGTCATGACCTGAGCCGAAGGCAAATGCTTAACAACTGAGCCACCCAGGCACCCCTGTAATTATTCCTTATTAGTAGTAGTTTTGTAAAAATCCATAGTCTGGCCTTAGCCCTGAGGTCGCTGAGGCAAGGTCTTTGCCCACACTCGGGAACAAAGTGGTAGGGAATTGCTGGTGACCTGGAGCAACTTGTTAAGAGCTGATCGAGGGCCCATGGGTGAGGAGTGGCTTACGTGGGGGTGCCTGGGGGATGGAGGGCGGCAGTGTAGAGGGTGTTAAGCTACTGCCAGTTGTACTTGACAAACACTGAAGTATTCATCAGGGGAATCCCAGCAAACGCTTGAAGGAGCAAAACCAGTAGAATGGACTTTCGGTTATAGGGGATGAAAACTTCAAGACGTAAACTGGGTGTGAAAGGAAATGTGCCCTTATTTTGTTGTTATGAGCCAGTGAAGTCTGAGACGATATTAGTTACATAATAACCCTTGAGTTAATTATCGTGGGGTTTTTACTTTATTCCCTTGTATGACTTCATGCACTAGCGCTCAAAGAACAATGATAAACAATTGCCCTAGTTTCTGATATTTAATTAGGGTATGGGCCATTGGTTTAGTATTACTATTTTTAGCAGGTTAATGTTACCTTTGCCTTTTGAAAAACTGAGAAATAAATGTTGAATTCCATACTGATTGCACTGTTTTCTATTTTGATCTATTAATATGCTAAATTATTTGATTCTGAGTAGTAATTTTTTACAGGTGCTTCTTTTAAAGGTATGTAGCTAGTGAAAGGGGGTTGACACTATGTCAGTCACAGCAGGAACTGGGAAAACATCCTTTTCCTTTATGCTCTGAAACAGTTTCAATGGCATAATGATGATTGGATTGAAGACCTGAATTAGTTTTAGCCTATAAAACCATCCACGCTCAAGAATTTTTGAGAGGTAGCTATACGAAAACCAGCAATTTTAGCAGGGTTTTCACATGTATTTGCATGATAATATAAAATTCTTAACTTTTTATTTCATTCATAAATGTGTTTTTTTCCCCCTCAACTTTATGTTGTGGCTTTGTTGTCTTCTAAAAAGCAAGCCAGAAAGCATATTAGTTTACTACTGTTGCTGTAATACATTATCGCAAACAGTGGCTTAAAACAACACAAACTGGGCGACTGGTGGCTTTGTCTTCCACTCAGGTCATGATCTCGTTGTCCTGGGATTGAGTCCCACATCGGGGTCCCTGATCACTGGGGAGTCTGCTTCTCCCTCTCCCTCTACCTGCCACTCCCCCTACTTGCACCCTCTCTCTCTCTGTCAAATAAATAAATAAAATCTTAAAACACACACACAAACTTACTCTGTAACAGTTCTGTAACAGTCTGCAGTAAGTCTGAAATGGGACTAAAGTCAAGGTGTTGGCAGGGCTATCCTGGAGGCGATATGGGGGGAATCCTTGTCTTTTCCATACTCGAGTCTGCGTATCCCCTGGCTTGTCATCTTTTCCTCCACCTTCAAAGCCACAGAGAAGCATCTTCAGACTTCTCTTTCTGACCTCTTTTCCTCTGAATCTGATTCTCCGGCTTCCTTCGTTTCTTCCTTATAAGGGTCTTTATGATTACGTTGGACCTATGCAGAAAATCCAGGGTACTCTTATCTCAAGATCCTTAATTTGATGACACCTGTAAAGTCCCTTTTGGCATTTAAGGTAACACATGATTTTCACTGTTTCTGGGAACTAGAGTGTGGATGTCTTTGTGTGTGTGTGTGGTGGGGGGGGTGCATTGTTCTGTCCACCACCAAAAGATTAATTTGTTTTGGATTTTGTTCTCCAAAGAATGGGCTATTGGATCAATCATTCATGTTGTTTTTTGTTAATTTAAGCTTTTACCTTTATATTTTCCTAAAGTTAATTTTGGAGTTATTTATGATAACTTTTTGAGGAGATTTCATAATTTGGTTAATCTTATTCTATTAATGAAAGTGTTTAGATTTATAAATTATCTTCTGTGTAGAATATTAATTGAATTCCATAGATTTTGATATATAGGATTTTCATTATTATTTTTCACATATTGTTTTGATTTCCTCTTTGATCAAAGAATAATTCCCAGATGAATTTTGAACTTCTCAACACTTGGGGTTTTGTTATTTCTACATTTCTCAGTTTTAGGTGTCTTTTTAAAAGATTTTATTTATTTATTTGAGAGAGAGAGAGGGAAAGTGTGTAGGAGCAGCAGGGGGTGGGGTGGTGGGGTGGGGTGGGGGAAGCAGCAGAGAGAGACAGAGAAGCAAACTACCCCGAGCAGGAAGCCTGATGTGGGGCTCGATCCCACGACCCTGAGATCATGTCCTGAGCTGAAGGCAGAAACTTAATCTACTGAGCCACCCAGGTACCCCTTGTTTTTTTTTTTGTTTGTTTGTTTGTTTTGTTTTTTTAAGATTTTATTTATTTATTTGATAGAGATCACAAGCAGGCAGAGAAGCAGGCAGAGAGAGAGAGAGGAAGAAGCAGGCTCCGGTGGAGCAGAGAGCCCGATGGGGGCCTCGATCCTAGGACCCTGGGATCATGACCTGAGCCGAAGGCAGAGGCTTTAACCCACTGAGCTACCCAGGTGCCCACAGGCACCCCTTCTTAATTTTAGTTTTATTACATGGTGATTATAGGGCACATTCTGCAACATTCCTGCATTTGCAAATATTTCGTGTATGTGTGTGTGTATATACTCTATTATATAATTTATATAGATTATATGAGAGAATAAAATATTGTGCATTCTCTGTTTGCAAAGTTTAAACATTTTTATCTGTTATAAGTTACTTAGATTCTCTGTATCTTGGAGGTAATTACTAGATCAGTTTATAAAGAGCTTATTTATTTTTTTATAGCACTACAATGTTCCATTGTATGCATGTACTATAATTTATTTAAAGAGACCCTATTGATAGATACTTGTTCTAATATTTTGCTATTATAACAAATAAGTCTATAATAAATATTTCACCATTAGATGGTAAATAATATGCTATTCTTTATCTTTGGGAGCATATTTGTGGAATAAACTATAAATAAATTCCATTAGCTCTGTTCGTTTTGAAACTTATTCAAATGTTTTATGATATCCCCTATCACATTGCCTGTATTTTAACATTTCTGAGATTTCAAAGCAGTTGTATTCTAAACTTTTTCCCTCCTTCCTCAGAAAATGTCTCTTCTAATCTACTCTAGCTTTATCTTTCAGTACTTTGCTTCTCCTCCAGTGCCAAACTTTCTCCCCAGATTTTTGGCATAGTTGCCCTGTTGCTATTTCCCTTTGGGAAATCTCAATCTGTGATTATTCCTGGCCCCAAATAATCTGTTCTCCATGTCCTTGACTCTCCTTTTCACCTGTCGACATTTTTATTGTTGTTTATGATTATGTTGGTATAAACAGTAATTTAATTGCTGTGGGTTTATGACAAACATATGAACATATTATTACATGTCAGTTCCCATTTCACTCAACTGGCATTTGACTGATTTTAATATGAATATTTTTTGGATTTTAGAAAGATTTATTTGAGAGAGAGAGAGTGAGAGACTGTGCTAGTGGTGAGGGTGGTAGAAGAGGGAGAGGGTGATAGGGAGAGAGAATCCTTAAGCAGATGGCCTCTGAGTGGGGAGTCTGTTACTACACTCGATCCCAGGACCCTGAGGTCATGACATGAGCTGAAACCAAAAGTTGGATGCTTACCTGGATATTATTACAATATTAATATTAAAATCACAGTAATTTATTTTTTCCCAAAAAAGGTGTTTTTAAATTAATAGTCTGATAATTGATGGTGTCTTATCACATCATATGTGTTCTGAAGCAGAGTAGATGTTGAAATTCCTGGAATTCATGGAATTAACCAACTTTCTAAGTTGGTTCAAAATGTGTTGTACTTGACAGATAGCCTTTGAAATACTTTACCTGGGGTTTAATCTATTCCCTGATTTCAGCATAGATGAACTCTATTTTTCTTTCTTTCATTTCTTTGGGTTTTGTTGCGTGTGGTATGTTAAGTGTGTCCTTTTAACCCATCTTTCCAGAAATGTTTATCACTAGGTCCTGAAAAAGGAGTCTACAGATTTCTCAATAATTTTGTAACCAACTTATAACCTTGTAACATCTCTTTCTGCCTAAATTTGCTTGAACGAATTCTTTTCTCCAAAAGTAAGTCCTAAAAGATACAGGCAACTGGGGTATATTTGACATGCACATTAGGTAAAAAGCTTTTCCGTGCATACAACTGTTAAAATGAAAACTGAAGGAAGGAAAGTAAATCAATTTGGAGCATTAGAATTTCTATGTGGACCATATTTGAAAAAAAATACTGCTAATTCAACCCATATATAATTTGAAAGTATGCTTTGGTGAAAGTATGCTCATCTTTAACGTTAGGACTCAGAGAAACATGACAAAACAAACCAAAACTCTTTAACAACCTCATTCAGAAATTTAAGTAACAATAGGCCAGGGGAAATAACTTCAGTCTATTCTAGCAACTTTCCTGTAGGCTTCTCCTAATAAAGATAAATTAAACATACACTTAAATTTGGTTTTTCTCTAAATTCAATCATTATTTTTCCAAAGTAGAAAATCTATACATTATTTTAAAAATCTGTTTTATACATTAGAAATAACACAGAACTAAATATTTTTTCAAGCAATGTTAGGGCAGTCAGAATCAAGCTTATAAATACACTTTCTTAGTCATAAAGGAGTAAAAAGTTAGAAGCCATTCCTTTAAATTTTGTTGTTAGAAAAAAACACTAATTGCACTATTGAAATGAAAACCTCTTGGAACACTGGGGGAAAAATAAGTGTCACAGTGAGTACCCTGAAACCCTGAAGAGAATCTGGACCAACGACAAACACTTGACCAGATGCCAAAAAGCAAATTGTTTTCTGAAGACAGGAAGCTGGACATTTTCTTTTCTTGCTGCACTTAAATTTTCCATGAACTGTACTGTGTAATTCAATCACAAACAAATCCAAATAATAGGATCATACACGATTTTAAATCCACACACAGGAGACTGGGGCATCAGAAGTAAAGCCCTCACGCAGATGAAGCTGGGGTAAACTGTCATTAGTGACACCTGACCTGTTCTTTTCTATGACTCAGATTTTTACTGGTACTGTTATAAAAAGGGAACAAACTTCAAATAAAGAACAATCATTGCCTTTTCAATGGTAATAATTAGCTATCTAAAGATATAAAAAAATAATTGGTTTGTAATAGATTAAAGATGTAATGCTCTAAAATCTTTTTAAATTCTTGACTTCCTGCTCCTTGCACAACCACAGTACCACGGAAACAGAAGTCTCACTCTCTAGATTTAATTTCTCCCACCCTCGGTCATCAAACAAGGATCACCTAACCACTAATTCTCACCAACACATTTCTTGTTTCCTGGATCTTAAAAGCCCGATTTTTTTTTTTTCCTTCTTGCGTTTTATTCCATCATCCCAGTACTTCTGATTTTCTAGACACATGGGGTGGTAGGCGTCGTGGATTGCACTGGAGGTCCATGGACTTCGTGGAAGGACAGGATTGTGATGCTGGTTAGGAACGCAGAACAGGGCTGGGGACTTGCCCTTTGCCCCATGACGTGTCAATTTAAGGCTGATCTTTTAAACATTATGATGACATACTTAGGCATAAAAAGTATAGACTGGATTACAATCAACACCTGTATTCACATTACCCAGTTTAAGATAGGACATTTCAGCTTTTCTCCCCAGAGGAAATTCTCTTGGTATTTGATGCTTTTCACTTCCCTCCACATAGTTCTCTACTACCCGTGTTCTTGTAAACAACATATATTATCATGCATGCCTTAAAATTTAAATGAATAAAAGTATTCTTCTGAAATGTTTTTTTTTTTTTTTTTGAAATTCCTCTTTTCCATGTAGCTCCAATTACTATTTTACTGCTGTAAGTATTGCATTGTATGGGTATCCCATAGAATTCTCTGACTGACAGATCATTTCGTTTCTTAATATTTACAAATACTAGGGCTCTGATTTTCTTAAGCATTACTCATTGAAAACAACTTGCTCTGAGACATACACTGAAAAGAACTCTGAGATTATAGGGTCTTCAGCATTCCTAGATATGTTAGTTGCTCTCTGAAGTAGCTGTCCCAATTTACGCCCCACCAGCAGACTGTGCACACCCTTCGGGATTATAAACTCTGTAAGCAGGATTTTAGCTGTTGGAATCCTCCAACAACTGAAGTGCTGGTCATCCCAAGGATATTTCTAGTGTGGATCCATATTTTCATGTTGAAAGTTTTCAAGCGTCTAAATCTCAAAGGTGGTGTGAATTTGAACCCAGAAGCCGTGGTCAGGTAAGCTCAGAGTCAGAATTCTGAGGAGCTGCTGCTTTTCTTTTTCAAATCCAAAGCACAAACCAAGTCAAGAGAGGCTCCTCGTGATCTCTCCAGTCAGCTGGAGCAAGTCTTTTCTAATTTGCCCTTATGCTGCAGGTGTTGGTCTTTAATGATCTGGACATTATATATGAGGCCTGGTTATGACTTCTATTTCACATGGGCTGAAGGGTCTGAGCGGTCACTAATAGCTGAGCTCCTCATTGATTGAGATTGCACCCCCTCCCCCCCCCCCCCACTGCCCAGTCTCCAGCCTGAGAGCCTATGCCAGTTCAGGCTTACTGTTCTGGTTTTTATTTTATTGGCAGTGTGAATTTAATTTTTTTTCAGTTTAGGTCTTTGGGGATAAGGTTTTCCTCTTTATTTTCTGTGCCCTCAGAACTTATAGAGAAAGATGGTCCTCTAATAACTAAAGGGAAAATGGGAAGCATAATAGTAATTTTTAAGTCTTATTTCATCATGTAAGCCTTATATTCTAAATCAGCAGACACCAACAGAATGTTCTAGTGATGTAGTCTACAATCTATTCTATCCACGTGGCAGACACTTGTCACAAGTGGCTACTGGACACTTGAAATGCAGCTAATGTGTCCGGTGAACTCAATTTTTAATATTATTTAATTTTAATTCATTAAAATTTAAACTTAAATAGCTGTATGTGGCTAGTAGCTATTATATTTGACAGTAGAGCTCAAGTAGTAGTCATATTCTTTGTCCCATGGGTGGTTTTATGTACATACTAATAAAGCAATGTAGTCTGGGGAAAAAATGCTTTGCAAGTCTATTTTTGATAGTCAAAGGGTAAGATATTTGAGAGGTGACTTCAGAATACAAAACTGTATAGTCCCATTATTGTGATAATCAGGTATTTCTCGCCTGACTTGTCTTTCTGGAAATTTTTAAAGATCTACAGTAAGCATGTCTCAGTGCACATTCTTTCCACTGCCACTTTCTCAACTGGAAGTCATGGAGTCAATTTCTGACAGTTTTCTAAATATATTTATGGAATATTAAAGTGTCAAGAAATTCTGAAGATAAATAGGAGCACAAATATACATATTTCAAATGCAGCATAAGACAATATGGTTAAGAGTACAATTTGGTTTATCTTTGAACTGAAAAAGTTTATTAGTAAGCTGAAAATGGGTGCAAATTAACACATGAACATACAATTTATTTATAGTGTTGTATGAAACAAAACAGGTCTATTGCTCTAGGCCTGGACTGGGATTATAATTCCTATTTTTTTTAATTTGCAAAGGGCATTACATGAAATAACTCTTAATTTTTTTAAATTGCCATTTGTACAGATTAAGAAGGCCAAAGCAAAAATGTAGGTGTAAATTATAATAAGAACAAAAACATACCTGGAAACAAGGCCATATAAACCTGGCTGGTGCATTTGGCTATTTCACTGGCTGGCCTTTAAAAATAAAGATCTGTAAATCTTTCTCACTATGGACTAATCCACATGTATTTTGTATTTCTTGAATAGAACTGATGCCCACAGGCTGGCCATTCAGGAATAGACTGAAACAGATTCTGGAGTTAGGAAAGCATTTCATGGGAGGAATAAACTAGGTCAAAAATGAAAAAGCTAAAGTTTGCTTTTTAAATATCAGCACACATTTCCAGATGAAACTGATTTAAACTTGTGTCCAGAGATTTTTATTGATAGTTTTACTGTATCCATTTCATTTAAAATGTCTTTAAACACTGAAGCCTCTCAATTCCAGTCAACATATTTCAGACACTTAGCTTAAGAAGGATTTTTTTGGACACTCTCAAGACAATTTTTTTTTTTTTTAATTTTATTTACTCACAAGAGACAGAGAGAGAGAGAGAGAGAGAGAGAGAGAAGCCCAGTGTGGGACTCTGATCCCAGGACCCAGGGTTCATGACCTGAGCTGAAGGCAGATGCTTAACAGACTGAGTGACCCAGGTGCCCAAGACAAATTTTTAAGAGAAACAATTTTTGTCTAGAAAGCATTTTTAGCACACTGAATATGTATCCTTCGTCAGAGTGAATGTAGCCCACTCTTCTCTTGATACTCCTCATAGAAACGTCTCAGTGATTTAGGAATTCTCGGTGTCACAGTGCTCAAGGCTTGAGTAAAATGTCTTCTCGAAATGCAGTTGGCTTGAATGTCTTCTTCCAGAGCTAGAAGGGCTGCCTCCCTACAGACAGCTATAACCTGAAGCAAAACAAAGAAACAAAAACAAACATACAGAGAGAGAGAGAGAGAGAGAGAGAGAGAGAGAGAGAAAACAATCAGTACTGTTTTTTTTTAGAAATGTAGTATTTCAAATATTTATCTGTGGTAACTGCTACAACCAGAAGCCATCGCTAACATGGATCTTCACGCTTATTCCGCTTCATTTTTCAGAAGGATAAAAAGTAATCACCTTCATTCCAAAACAATGTATTAAGTACTCAGAATCAGGAGGGGCTAGCAGAGATGGAAGACACGGTGTTTATTCTTAAGAAGCCTGCAGTGGTAAAGGTGGAATACATGTGCGGGCACCTATTTCTGCTACAAGGTGACAAAAGGTGAGTGTGTATGTGTATCGGGGGCAGGTGGGAACCAAGAGATACGGGGGTGAGGGCGGAGGAAGGAGATGCCCTGATAGGCAGCAAGGTCCTGCTCATCAGCACACTTGTCAGGGCAGAGAATTTCCACATTCCGCTTGACCTCTGAGGTTTTACCCACACATAAAAGCATTTCTTTAGGTGCATCCCTTGAACTGAGTTCTTAGATCTTGGGAATATCGGAGAGAAGTTGTCTGCGTTTACTTTGGAGAGCTGCATTAGAACAGAGAAGTGAATTTTGTTTACTCAGGGAGCAAAGCTGGAAGAATTGAAAAGGATCTGGGGAGGGGGTGGAGTGGATGCAGAGTGAGGGAGGACAGAGTGGGCGGTAGGAAAGTGGAAGGGGAGGAAGGTTCAAGTCTTGAATCCTGAAATGTGTTTTTAAGCTCTCTGGACTTCAGACAGCGGAAGCAGGCTGATGCCAGTGTCATTCTAAAGACACATTACTGTGGTGAAAAGAGCTTGTGGGATGAAAAGAGATATTGTGATTTTCAGGGCAACAGGGAAAACAGTGATTGATACTGACTGCACCTTTATATTGGTAAATGAAAGGGCCAGCTGAAACACATTTGTCCAGCCATTCAGCATATTTTCTCTGTTTGTTCACTTACTGAAAAGAGTTCCTCTGCTTAGGCTGGGCTAATGGCTGCCAAAGCAGTTTAGTAGCTTTTTAGGGGATTTAGCAGCATGTTTAGGGAGCTTTCAAAAAACATGCATAGATTTAGATGGCTTTGTCAAATTACGACAATGTAACTATTAGTTCTGGGCTTCATTAATGAGCCCTGAAGTTGACTACAGTGGTTATGCACGTTAATGCTTTTCCAAAATGAGTGGCTACCAACTGTTGAAGGAAAGGACAAAACTTCCAGGGATTTGTAAAAACAACTTCACACGTTCTGGTGCAAAAAGAGTTATTTTGAAAACAAGATGTAATAATTAATAAGCACAATAAAAGCACATGAAATGCCCAGCATGATAAACTGGTTATTTGATGGTTCCACTCTGTAGAAAGTGACCCTGAGGACCTCCATGAAGGGAGGTAAAACAACCAGGCAGGGAAAGCCTCAACTCTCTCCTTCCCTCCATCTGAGTAGTACTTCTGCTATCTGCAAGAATTTTTTTTTAAAAAAGGTTTTAGTTATTTATTTGAGGGAGAGAGAGAGAGAGCGCACAGGCACGTGCGCACACATGAGTGGAGGTGGGGAGAGGCAGAGGGAGAAGCAGATTCCCCACTGAGCAGGGACACCAATGTGGGGCTCCATCCCAGGACCCGATCCCAGGACCTAGACATCGTGACCTGAGTCAAAGGCAGACACTTAACTGGCTGAGTCCCTCAGGTGCCCCGTTATCTGCAAGAATTTGAAGCAATGGTTGCAAGGCTGAAGTCTGAAGAAGAATCACTGGAAGAGGCAAAAAGGCCTGAGCTTCCTGCTGGCTGGTGGATTTTAAGCTCGTCCTCTGAGACAGTACAAGGAATGTTCCATTATGTGGCTCCTTCTCTGGCTAAGTGGAGTAGAGAAGTCACCAGCTCTGGGCCAATGCACGTCTTGCACACTTCACCACTGAGACTTATGTCAGAGAATACCAGACCCAGCACACGATGGCTACAGAAATTTACTGAGTCCCTACCACATGTCCCTACCACATGTGCTAGACAATTACTAAGGACTCTACTAATCCATTGCTATGCGAACACTGCCCCCCCAGGTTTTATACAAGGCAGTGGTGTCCCTAATAGTGTGCACCATTTGATGGGAGGATGGTAATGGAGTGGCCAGATAAGCATGTGTAAGGTGCTGGCGTGGGCTGTGGGGAGGCTGGGCTGAGGAAAAGAGAGGTGACCGCAAGGCTGCCTGGACCCTCTCCACGTTCCCGGAATCTGGTTACATGGCCACATAGTGAGTAGCTCCTGCTGCTGGTACACCTGAGAAAGTGAACTGCTGGGCTAGCAGGCTTCCTCTCTCAGTACACAGTAATCAGACTGGAAAAGGAATGGTTATACTCCTTTAATCACTAGAATCTCAGGTGGCCTAACAAGGCAGGGTAGGGAAATGTAGGTAGTGGGAAGTGACAGGAAGGCTGTCCTTGGGGCAGCAACCCTGAGCAAATCCTCTCTGCAGATCAACTTTCTTTCCGTTGTATCTCTGTCTATAGATTTTCCCAATTTCTAACTTGCTTTTTGCCTTTCTTTGGTCACTTTCAGGATTGTGGCTGAGGAGACACTGGTGGTGACAGCCACCTGAAAGCTGGATGTTTGTAACTTACAGCCTCAACATATGTTAACATTCAAGAGTAATTGTCCTACTATATTTAGTATTTACTGGCCTGACCCTTAATTAACAATTCCATCCAATTTGGAGAACTACAAAATTGTGAGGTATAGAAAACTTGGACAGAGTTTTGACAAGAACACTGAGAAATGTTTGAATTCAATAGAGATGATCCCGGGAGCCTTTGAGAGACAATGGCCAAGGAAACAGAGCAGCTGGATACTGGTACTTTTAAGCACCTCATAGGAAGGTGTCTTCCTCTGTACAGAAGAAGGGCTACAGTCATTCGCCCTTCCAGAGCAGCTGGAGGACAGTCTGAACTGAACACTTGCTTCAAGAAAGGTTTTCCTGTTTCATAACATTTTATAAGGGATGCCCTGAAGAACTTTCTGCCACTTCTATTTTCCTATCATATTTACTTTAGCAATATATAACCAGTAACCAAGAGGAAGTAGGACACTACAAATAATTAACCGGTCACTCATCAATCAACATCCACTGGATAGCTAACTCTGTACAACCACTAGATGATGCCAGGCAGAGGATCCAGAGATGTCTACGACATGGCTACCTGACTTCTGGTGCTCCCCCACCAGCAGGAGATCAAGGTCAATTAACTGCCCCATCTGGCATGGTATTAGAGGTACTGTTAAGCAAGGCTATAGGAAAAATGCTTTGGTATGGAAAGAAGAGAGAAATTACTGCTCCATAAATCGAAGTGGGAAGGGCAGAATTTAGATATGCATACAGAACAGAAAAGGGCATTCTGAGCAGGAGGAATAAAGTGGGCAAAGAAACAGCACGGTGGGGGCGAAAGAGACCAGAGATTGTGTAGCCAAATGGGGAATTAAAAAAAGAGAGAAGAGTAGTTCTGTCATCAAAATGTCACTAAAAATAAAATGACAGTTTTCAGAAGTCATGTGGGCCATAATAACAGTGAAGGCTAGTCAATGACAGTCATCTCTAAAGCTCTACACCCAATTCACAAGCGGCTGATGCATAAGCCCCTAACAGAATAATTCCTAAAGCGTCCTTTGTTTGTATTTTCTCCTCATGAAAGGGCTTCTTAGAAATTCCAAAGGGAAAATCATTAAATGGATTAGTGGTTCTTCTCTCCTAACCCAAATAAAAAGGTATGCCTGAAAATGGAAGTATTCTTAGGAGGCTCATTTCACGAAGGCTGGTTTCTATTTGCTCTGGGGTCACTCATACTTCTCAGGAGAAGTGTCGCTTTGCTACCTGCTCTCAGGGCCCATGCCAGCATTCCCCTTAACAGATGAGTGTCTTCAGAGGAAGAAGTATTTCATGATCAAATAAGTTTTAGGTAACAGTGCATAGACTCTGTTTCCCACACTGCACTGTAGAATTTGAAAGATTTTTGTGAAGGCTGGCAGTAGTAATCTGCTTAATTTTCTTTAACCTGTGGTTTCCCACAGGAGTCTCCCTTTGCCCTGGTTTTGGCAGAACAACCTGTGGGTGGCTATCTTTCAAGTTACTGGTGATCTTCAGCACACACTCTGGGTGGTGTTAACCCACACCGAACAATTCAACCAGGACACAAAATGGCTTTTGCCTCTCACATATCCTTTTTTTTCCCCCCTTTTGCTCTCTCCTAGTGCAGAATAGAGAAAAGAGAGAAAGGGAGGAAAAAAGAGCCTGGAGAAGGACCAGTCTGTTTAACGGGATCAAAGGGCAGCAGCCACAGCACATGCTTGTGCTCTGGAGACACAAATGGTCAAAGCGTATTTGTCGAATCGAACCGAACATTTCCTTAACTATAAACAAGTTTCTACAAAGTTCACATTATATGCATCTTTTTCATATTTGGCCCATATCCTATAATATTTTTACTTACATTTCATATAGCCTATACTTTGTCAGTTATACTTAAGTCTCTGGAATGGTAACATCAGTAACACTGTTATATGTTATCTGAAGCAATGTTTCAGTTTGGTGTACTACTTTGAATCGAGTTCTGGCTTTAGAAGTAATATAAATTAGAACTTTTGCCGAGAATACAAGTATGCCTGGGTTATTTTGAGGGATGCTTCCTTAGGTATCAAAATTTGTTACATGGGGACAGGACAGGAACTCATCTGTTGGGTTGTCAAGGGGAAAGGTGCACTGTCATTGAGAAATAAACTTGAACATTTACTAATAATGCAGTAATACATATTGGGTTAGAGGACTGAAATGGAAGCTTTGGGACAAAAAAATTGTACAAATGGTGGTCTGTTGTCCCATTTGATGAAAACAATGTGGCAACAATGAACAGCTGAGGGGTTTTCTTTTCTGTATTAAGCTTTGAAAGGGTGAGGGCATTTTAGATAAATTATCTCTCTCTCTCTGTTGGGGACTGATTGCTACAGAAACTAAGAAGGGCTTTCAATTTGAATTAGGATGTTTATCTCTAAAGTTTGCGAGACAACATAGTGAGGTAAGTGCATGTATGTCTATGCATATATCTCACTACAGTGTATTCAGGGCCCACACAATTCATCATTCTGCGGGCATCACATTCAAAACCACACGTGGTCTGGGAATGGTCAGTGATGGGGGAATTCTGGTGAATTTCTCCCATGAGGTTACCGAAGAATCTCATGAGAAGATGTGTAGAATAGATGAATTTGAATCACAGACTGTCTGGAATATTAAACCAACCCGTTTAGAAAGAAAACTCTTGGCACTCGAACACTTTAACATCTTTGGCAAAAAAGATTTTGGAAGCTTTCCCCTAATCCCTTCACCATGTCCTCCTCTTCCCCCATAGGCTGCAGGCTAGATCATTTAAATGAATTATTAGCCAACTACCAGCAAGGTTGCTTTCTCCATTAGGCTGTAACTGTTTTGGCTGGCTCTGTAAAACTGGGTGTCTGTTGTCTGTGTTCTTTTTCAGTTTTGATTAAAAAATAAATACCCAGCCTTTTCAGATCTATATATGCCTTGCTGCAAAAGTGCCAGTTGGGAAAATGAGAAAATGAGACAAAAGACAAGCAGAGTGGGCCCAAGATTTCACCGTCAGAGCTAAACTAAGACACATTGTTGTTGCGGTGGCCACGACACCCATTTATTTGGTGCCAGCATGTCACAAATTCCCTTCCCAGGGATTCTGTAATAATAATAGAGCTATCAGATATCTGAAAAACAACATAAATTAAGCAGGAACTCTCTATATGAAAGATTTAGGCATATTTGAACTAAATTCCTAAGAGGTAGGAAAGGAAAAGATTTTTCATGAAAATGTTCAGAAATCTTCAAAACAGAGTCACTGAGGAAAATAGTAATCGTTTTCAAATGCAGGCAAAAAGTACCTCAGCAAGGAAAGAGGACATATAAGTATGAATTTTCATGCTATGCTTGCCCTCTGAAAAAAGCAGTGCCTTTAGAACAACAATACAGCAATAACTGGATTACGTGAGACAACTCCACTTGGGAGGGGTGTGGGGAAGCAACTTCCCAGGATGAGAAGGCTCTTGACCATTGAACCTTGGGAAATCTAATTACCTCACTTTTAAATGCAAAAGGGCAAAAGAGGCAATTGTGCAGAATTCTGAATGCCATGAAGAATAAGAACAATGTCTTACTTCACTGTGGAAAAAAAAAAAAATGAAACCTCTTATACATAGCCTACGGTTCTTTCCCCCAATCCACAACGAGACAAGAAGAGTTTAAACAGGTGGCTCAGCTTAGCAAAAGAGAAACAGGCGTATTGCAAAATTAAAACCCACATGGTTTCTAAGCAGGCAGTAGTAATTAAAAAAAAAAAAAAAAAAGAGATGTGATAAACAGACAAGGCAAGTACTTTACCAAAACCTAATAGGTAGGGAGGAAAACCTGAAGTGTTGGATGATACTTTGGGTATTCATCATCCTGTGCTATAACCCTGCCCTTGCTCTTTCCAGTTTGGCAGTAGCACCATCTTCTTTCCTGGGGCACTGAAAGACTAGGAACCCCACTATTGATTTAAGTACAGTTGTTTCCATTTCCAGATAAGGCCTGGGTAGGTAGTATGCGCCCTCCTTTTCCGTTGACTGTAAGCAGATTATGGGAAGGACATCAGGAACACAAATCCATGAGCAGCTTATAAGGCTGGGAAAAAAGCATGCTGCCCCAAGAAGGCCTAATAAGGGAGCTAAAAACTGCTCACTTCCCACAGCACAGGCAGGCTGACATTCTAACAGAACTGCCTTCACGAAGTTCCCAAGTGCCTCGCAGAGGTTATCTGTGTCCTCCAAAGGAAGGCAGGAGGATAACAAAGTCCCAAAGGCAGCTTAGCCCACAGCTCAAGTTCTGCTTGGTTCCCGTCACCCCACTCTGCAGGCAAAAAAAGCGCTCAGATCTGAGGAGAAAAAGAAGTGGGCGATTTAAAATGTGCTAGAGGAGGAGGCGTATGCACAGGGTGACCTCCCGGGACGAGAAACGTGGCTCTGGGTGGCTGAATGCGAACACATAGTTTCCTGGGCTCCTGGCAGGGCTGCTTCAACGCTCTTGGGACAACGGCCACTGCAGCCTCGGGACTGTAACGGAGGACAAGGACTGGGCCAGGCGGCAGTCCTCTGCGCGGGCAGAGAGCAGAGCATCGTTAGAGAGGGGGCCGGGGAGGAGAGAAGCCGCAGCCGCCCCGGCAGCTGCACGGAATCCACGCGGAGGTAGAGCCGAGCTTCCCCGGCCCCGCGCTGGCGCGCCGCGGCCGCTCCTGCTGCTTGGCAAGAAGAAAGCGCGCCTTCCAGTGAGGCCTAAATGTGCTTTTCAGCTTCTTTGTATTTCAAGTGTACTAAATAGCTTTAAAGAATCTACCAAAAGAAACGGGCTGCAGTGCTTTAAAAAGTCTTAGGTATTTTCAAGAAAGTGGTTTTTGTGAAAAGCATCTTCTGTCTGGAACACCTGTGACCTGTTGAGCTTAATTGGGCTGCAGCTGGCGCTGATTGTGGCGCAGCCGCCGGCGGCCGAGGGCGGACATTGTGTGCGCTCCCGCCCGCCCGCCCCCTCGCCTTTCTTTTCTCTTTCACAGCCCCGCGACCTCCATCTCCTGTGTGTCTGAGGGATTAGGAGCCCAGTAGAGAGTGGTGTCCTGCTGTTTGCGAACAGCGTGCACTGGAGGTGCTTCAAGGAGGAGGCTACCTGGGAGATTATGTGTTCCCGTGGACGCCGAGGGCCCATTCTCCCGGGCCCATTGAGACGTGCTGAAAGGTGGCTGAATGGCCCGGGCATGAAAGATGGGACTGAAGGGAGCGCAGCAGGCTCCTGGCCACGCAGCAGCAGATGGAAGTCAGACTGTCACGGCCGGGCACGCACGGCCAGGGCCGCCCCACACTGCCAAGAAAGCAGCTCCGGAGCGCAAAACAGGGCGGGAATTCAGAGGGGAAAGCCAGTGGCACTGCTTTAGGGTACTTCAGAATGACACCTAACCACAACGTGCCCAGGTGGAAGTGAGGGTTTTGGCGGGGGCAAATTCCAGATGTAAGGAAACTACCTAACTGTTGCCCTACCTAACTGTTTAATTGTCTGCAGAATAAGCCCTAGCATAATCCATCCATCTGGGACTATGTTAGGGTTATACTATTTAGAATGCCACACAGAAAGCCACTGAGTCAAAAGAAAGTAAGAATTTCTATAAAAACACATGAAAGCACAATGACATCAAAGAAGGTGGGAAAAGCCCTCGGTTGCTGAATTTTACTGATTTCAAGTTATTCTGAGGTCTCTAAAATGTACAGCTGAAGTATATGTACAAGTGAGCAACCTTTTGCACGGAGGCCACACTACTTCTTACTTTTTAAAAATTTACAAAGGAATCCATCATTCCACAGAGCCTTGGGGCAGGAAAGATGTGGAGTTTTCATTCTTATTGTTTCTACAACCATCTGCACTTAGGGGAATTTTAAATGTTTCTAACATTAATTGAACCATACAAGATCAAAAAGGGTATTTTTAGTTTTGAAGAAAACAAACCAACTGTTATAGGAATGGAGAAAGCAGGAACCACATGGCAGGGAAGAAGAGGGGTGAGAGGGCAAATAGATGGTTGAACTCCTATTCATTCCTTTAGCCAAGAAGTCTTTATTGACCACCTACAAGGTCCCAGAAACAAGGTACCCAGGGGATATAGTGGTGAAGAAAACAAAATGCTTTCATGGAACAAGATGTCCAGAGTACTGGCTAATCTATTTACTCTTCAAGGTTCAGTGTAAATGTTTCCATTGGGAGGCATTCCTGGAGGCAATTTCACTTAACTCCCCAGGCCTGATTGCTTTAGGATCACTTGTTTTATGGTCTGGTAGCAACTTGAACTATTCTATCATGTTACAATTGTCAGCAGGGATAAAGAGTTATTTGTGGTAAATGTCTATCTCCCTCACTAGACTGGAATTCCCATGGAGGCTCTTTAGTCTTTGCTCTGCTCTACTCCTCAAACATACCAGGTTAGCATGTCTCTTGACCTTTGGGAATCTGCAAAAAAGGTCTCCCGCTGAGGTCATCTCTGAACAGTGATATGAATTAATTTTTGCCTTAAACACACACACACACACACACACACACACACACACACACACACACACACCCTGCTGTTGACAACTGCAGCCAAGATAATTATCTACTATGGACTAAAAAAGTAAAAATGTCTTGAGAACAATGGGTCATCCTAGTTGAGGTGTATATTTGTGAGTCTTAAGGCTGATGATCAGGCTATGGCCAGAAAGCTAGAAGAGACACAAAACTTTGGGTAAAAGCATCCAGGATGGGGGGAGCTTGAGGTTGGCCCAAGGCAAAGAGGAGAGAAAGAGCAGGGCAAGGCATGTTCTTGGGAGATGAGACCCAGCAAAGGTCAGCTTGCTGTAGGACTCCCTTTTAAGTCTGGAGGGTTTGATTCTTCATGCCAGTGTTGTGGGAGATAGGGAGATAGTGGCTGGGGTCAAGGTGAGCGGGCGGAGGGTTTAGGTAGTGAGTTAAACTATACCCTATGTTTCCTCACCTGCCAGTCATCTTCACTGCCATCCCCCACATCTTGCCCCCACCCCCACCCCCAACACAAACATAAAAACGCCTCCTTGGAAACTCTGTAGCTTCAGAGATGCCCTGGGTAGCCTTCTTTGAATTCTGTCTAATTTGTGATCTTTGAACATTCACAAAGTGGAGTATTTGGCAGTTAGAACCTGTTCCCCCTTTATAGCCAGTCCTGTTTTATTTTTGAACTATAACTGACATATGACATTATATTAGTTTCAGGTATATAACATGATTCAGTACATGTATTATTGTGAAATGATCACTACAGTATAACAACTATCATCACTGCACTTTTTTTGTGTGTGATGAGGACTTTTAAGATGTACCCTCTTAGTTACTTTCAGATATACAATACACTATTATGAACTATGGTCACTATACTATACATTACATCTCCAGGAAATACTTATTTCTTAACTGGAAGTTTGTAACTTTTGACCACCTTTACCCATTCAGTCATGCTATACCGAGTCTTAATCTCTAATAAACTCCTTTCTCTTTTTCCATTTTCTGAGCAGCTGCATGCTGGTCCAACTGATCAGCAGTCTTGCATGGCATCTCTAAAATCATTTTAAAAAGTATGGTATCGTGTTAATGGCTATCTGTGTTAAACATAAAAAAATGACTTGACAATTTGTAGCTAACTGAGGGGCATCTGAAGATAGGTCCTGGTGAGCAAACACTAAGTGTACCACCAGGACATGACAGGGAGTGAAAAGACAATACAATTACATATCTTGTACTTATTTTATGGATATCACATTTTATACAAAATATCACTTTTGTGCATTTATTGGCCATATAATAAAGATTTTTAACCTAGAGACCTTAGATATCCAAATGGGTCTAAGGATATACTGAAAGCTATGAAAACTTATACACAAATTTTCTTTTTCTAGAGAGATGGTTCAAACTGTTCATCATATTCTAAAAAGAAACCATTACCCCAAAAGTATTAAGAACCACTGTTCTATAGTAACTATATTTCAAACCTTGCTAAATCCTATGAATGCTTCATAATAATATCTATCTTCCTCTTTCTAGAATGTATTTGGCTAGAATTATCACAGTTGAGGAGTACAGGAGTTGCAATATGTAGTTAATCACTGTAAAGGGAAAGTAGTTTTTGCTTTTTTGGATCTTCCTCTTGTCCCATATAAACATTCAACAGTTGCCCCTAGGTATAACTTTCTTAGGTCTTTATTGACATGAAGAGGACCCTAAAGACCAATATCTTATTTTGCTTATTTAAAAAAAGCTAAGGTAATACACTAAGACTGCAAACTTGAGAATGCTAGTTAAGGAATGAAAAGCCAAGTACCCAAGATAAGATTAGAATTTACAAGTGACAAATATTAACTATGTGTAATTTTAGTTAACCCATAAATGAATTTTCAGATTTAAATACCTAATGTAGGTTTTGATATTTGGTAATAACATTATACACTGGGTATTTAGAAACTGATGGGTTTGTTTTTTTATCTGCAAAATGATATGGCCTATTGTCTTGTAAGGAGTGAGACACACTTTGAACTCTATTTACTGCATGTCCATTAAAAAGAAAAAAAAATTGATTTTACTGATTTGAAAGCCAGTAGTAAGATACAGCTCTTAAAAAATATATATATGTGATATAACTTAGAAGAAGTTACAAATACTTGTAAAAACCACATAGCACAATCACTGTCATTAGTTACTCATAATCCAAGTCAAGGTGGGAAATAAAGATAATTTGGTTTATGAAGGCTTTAACCAAAACACTCATATGTTTCTCTCTTCTGACCATTAAATCCATTACGTAATGGACTATGAAACCTAACCATTCTTTCTTAACTACTGTTACCCAAACTCCTTTGCAAAAATGCTTATGACAGAATAAGGCTTCTGTCAAGTTCAGCAATGAAAAAGCCAGAAAGTCTCCTAAAGAAAGACTGAAAATGTCTACTTGTAAAGACCAAACTAAAAACTATGAGAAAGCCCTCAGAGCAATCAGCAGACATGGAAAGGTTGTGGGGAAAGACGTAGATGAAACTACTTATCGATAGTTAAGAAATCATGTTTCAAAAAAAAATTAATTAAAATGGTGTCTTAAATTATACCTTAGTGGGACTGGTTTGGTTATGAGAAATGTAGCAGTTGGTACATGTTTAGAGCTAATGAGGGATTTTTAAAGCACAGATTATTCATCTAGTTCTTAAAACCTAAAGACATAAAATTGAGTGAATCTGAGTATGTGTATTTCAAGACTGTATCTATACTTCTACCTCATTTTATATTAGGTGAGCTTTCCTCAGATTTCTAATCATCAAAAAATGTATCATTGGGAAAAAACTAGTAGACATTTCTAATGACGGAATTTTTTTTCATAGAGATGAATCAACTGAACACAAGGGAATTATAATACAATGGAAATGATTTTGCAATCTTAATGTATCTTCTATTATAAATGATAAATATGGACATAAAAGCACTCTATAATGTTACAAGTAGAGAAAACTGAAGCAAGTGTCAAGACTTTCCTCTTACGGGTGTACTTTTTCATTTGCAGATCTGATCATTAGACTTTAGATAGGGTACACCTGGGTAATTGAACACTTCCATTTTAGCATAGTGGTATCTAACTGGAAATAAACCCATACTATCTTTCCTAAGTGTGTTCAAGATGTCTATTGTACTCATTCCATATTTACACCAAAGAGTTTGCAAGCCAAGGGAAACGCTGGGTTATTTTACAGGTCTGTCCTGTTCTCTCCCCCATTCTACTCTGTTCTCTACTTTACACTATGTTCTCTACATAAACATATATACACATATACATAGGAATGCAGACAACTGTGTATGCGCACATACACACACAAGCACGCAAGCATGTGCACACTCATTTGCAGATGCAATGTAAGTTCACAAGATGCGATGTAAGTTTAAGCACTATTCTAAAGGGGCACATAGGTGGCTCTGTGGGTTGAGCAGCTGACTCCTGATTTCAGCTCAGTTGTGGGATTTCAGGGTTGTGGGATTGAGCCCCGTAGTATGGGGTTCTGTGCTCAGTCTGCTTGTCCCTATTCCCACTCCCCCTCTAGTGCTGTCTCTCTAAAATAAATAAATAAACAAATAAACAAATAAGTACTCTTTAAAAAGTGTGATGTACATTTTACCATCAGTCGTTCTGAAGCCCAGCATTTGTAAATCTCTTAAAAATAAACTGAGCTTTTAAAATCCCATCACTCTGGCAGCAACCCAGCATAGCTGTGCCTTTAACAAAAGATTTCTGTAATAAAACGAGATTTTACATGCTGAAACAAAATATTTTAAAACATCTTTCTGCCGACTGCTCATTTCAGTAATATTTGTGGAATTTAAAACCCACACACGCATACACAAATGTTCCCATGGAAGATTAGGCTAAGTTTTAGGTTAACCTCAGAATTATTAAATTTTTATAACAATCTTTTAATGAACACTTTTCATTTATTTTCTTTAAGAAGAAACCCAAGTCTTGAAAGACTTTCAGGCCATGTATTCTTTAATTGCCATAACAAATGCGACCAGGCTAACTTTAATCAAAGGAGACTCATGAGCAGTTTTCACACTACATTTGTGAATGCCTCTGAGCAAGGTGGACTGAATTCTGCCTCAGCTTCTCTTATGTCTGCAAATATGTGTAATCAGCTGTGACATCTGCTGTATATTAGGGCTAAACTGCTAGGGACAGAAACCTAATTTGAATCAAAAGGAGGTATTTATTATAAGGATATTATTGAATCTAACAGAACCTAAAGATAAGAGTGAGGCTGGGCTCAGCAGACCAACTGGGACCAGAGACTGGGACGTTATCAGGACTCTCTCTCCCTAATTTTGATCTTGGCTTCTCTCTGTACTTGGCTGAGTTGAGTTTTAGTCCTCCTTAAGTACAGAGTGGTTTTTCCCACATGGAAGAAAACATGGCAAAAATGTTTTATATCTTACAGCTTCAGCTACCACAAAGTCCTCATTTTCTCAGTTCCGGTTACGAAAACTCCTGCGGAAAGGGGCCTGAGTAGCCTGGTCCAATCACTGTGACTGGGGAAGAGGGTATGGAGATGGGGTCAAATTGAGAGAGATCATTGCTCTGTACCCAAATCAACTGTGTGTGTGTGTGTGTGTGTGTGTGTGTGTGGTCACACTGGGATGACTGAACAACTCTGTAGTTTTTTGGGGGCAGGAAGTGAAGATTCTTGGGGGCTGGAAGTACAGATAATATAAGGCAGGCTTATGTTGGTGGGTGGAGGGAATGAGAGAGAGATGCAAAAAGTGGCTTTTATACTCCTCTACATGTAAGTCAATTTATGTGGCTTTTACTGCTTCCTCTCAAATGCTGTCTTGGCGACATGTAGAGTGTATTATCTCTAATCGTTCTGTTGAGAAGGAGCCACTCCGGAACTCATGCCCAGTAGTGCAACTGTCTCCCTTGCTCCCAGCTGCCATTTTCTTAGACCACGCTGCTCATCAGGGGTCCAGATAACATTCTGAGCGGTACAACTGATTTCCAGGCCACAGATATTATCCAAAATATGATAAAGTTGAAAAGCCTTAGGGGCCACCAGTTAATTTCTTTGGAAATGATCATGGAATCTATAGGAAAAATTAAAGCTGTTCTTTTGAATGATGATTTCAACATGGGTTATGGTCATTGCCATCTATATGTTAAATCCATTCTCTTAGCAACTGAGAAGTCATAGTGAAAATCAGAAAAGAAAGCAAACAAAAACTCAACTTTTTTTGTGGGGGAGGGGTCATAAATAGCTAATAGATACAAGCCTCAAGTCTGGAGCTGTTTAGTTTGGAAGTTTATGGAAATTTCATTTGGAGACAGTCCCTAAATTCAATTGTAACTGGAAAAGCATGTAACTGGAAATGCGTGCTGACAAGGCCTACAGAGCAAGGGGAATGAAATAGACAGCATTCGAAGCTTGGAGGACTGACTTCATTCTACTAGCTGAGAGGCTGAAAGATGCTTGCAAGAGTCTTTCACAACAGCGCCACCCTGCTTTGTAAACTTGCCCAATTCTTGTCCCTGGGAATAGAGGAGAAAGGGGAGATAGAGGAGACTAAATCCTTAGCAAACATTTAGGGAGACAATAATTACCCCCCCCTTTATTTTCTTTTTAAACGACAGAAAATTCAAACATACACCACAGCAGAGAGAATAATGTACAGTGAATTCTCATTTGCCTGATACTTAGCTTTAGCAATGAGCAACCCATGCCTGATCTTGCTTCATCTTCACTCTAATCCTCACCCCAACACAGCACTAGCTTTTTGAAGCAAATCCCAGAATCGTAACACTTAATCCATAAATATTTCAGCATATATCTAAAGGAATTTTTTAAAAAGATTTTATTTATGTATTTGACAGAGAGAGAGAGAGAGAGCACAAGCAGGCAAGCTGCAGAGGGAGAGGGAGAAGGAGAAGCAGGCTCCCCACTGAGCAGAAAGCCCGATGTGGGTATCAATCCCAGGACCCTAGGATCATGACCTGAGCTGAAGGCAGCCATTTAATTGAGCCACCCAGGTGCCCCTAAAGGAATTTTTAAGAAAATTTTTAAAAAGCATAACCACATCATTATTTCACATTTAAATGGCAATTCTTTAATATTATCAATATTTAGTCAGTATTAAAATTTTGCCAATTACTCATAAATGTATTCCATGCTATTTTGTTTAGATTGGGATCAAAATAAGACCTATACCTTGTATTAGTTACTGTATCTCATCTCTAAAAAATTCTCTCCTTCTCTTCCTTACAATTTATGTTGAATAAACTAGATTATATGTCCTATACAGTTTCCCACATTCTTTATTTTCTTGACAGCATCTCTGTGTGTGATTTAACACATTCCTCTGCCTCCTGTATTTCCTGTAAGCTCACAATAAGATCTAGAGGCTTGAGTGGTTGGATATTTTGGGAATAAATAGTTCATATGTGATGTTGGAATACATAGTGTTTAGTAATCTTTTATGGTTTAATAGTCACTTGTGAATGTCTAAGTTCTTCATTAAATATAGCAAAATGGTGCTATTTGTTATTCCTTCTCCATTTATTGGCTGGGATATATTTACAAAGGGAAGCTTTCCTTCCCCCTCTTACCATTCTCTTAGCATACTATTCACACTTCTCTTTGCCTTGCCTTTCCTTACTTAACAACTTTATCCTAGAAATCACTTGAAAGCTACATAGAGAGCTATTTCATGCTCGCTTCGGCAGCACATATACTAAAATTGGAACGATACATAGAGAGCTATTTCTTATTTTGTTTACAACTGCACAGTTTATTCAATCAGGTCCCAAATACTGTACATTTGAGCTGTTTCCAGTCTTTTATTCCCTTTTAAGATTGATTTATATGTTGGTCAAAGTCTAAAATGCTCAGGTAGTACAAAAGTAAAAAAGCAAAGAACTGGTAAGATGCTCCTATTCACTGTAGCATGGATATGATTATAGAATCTTGTTTTTTTAACCACTGCTCATTCAAAATTTTAGAAAGGGTGAGTCTTAAAAATCATATTTTCTGTCTCTTCCCCCGTTTTTTTGCCTTTGTTCTTCCAATTTTCCACTTTTCTCAGCTCCAAACAGCCTGTGAAGGCCTCCAGCCTCTACCAGCTCCAGGCACCAATCAACCTCTCCACATAAGCAAGAGGCTTTACATTACAGAACTCATCTGGCTCTGAAATCTGAAATCTGGCTATTGAAGCTCACACTCTGTCACTGCTTCCTGGTGATCACTATTGCCACAAGCACTCTGTTATAATGGTTGTCCTAGTGGTAATGAGTATAGTAGTGGAATTAAGGTGAACTCAGACACAGCAGCATGCTTGGGTTTAGGGAAGTGAAAACAGGAAAATCAGGACCCTTCTTTATCCTGGTGATTTAAACCAGTGTGGTTCCTCTATATCTATTTTTTAAGTACGTGGTAATATGCTAGGAGTAGCTCCTAATTCTCAGAAGATCACATGTTTATGTGTCGTAGACATTTCCAATACAGATACGTTATACTTGGCCACTGGTTTCTAGTCTTTTACCTATCACCTCTTGAAAATGAATCTACTCTCCTCTCTTCAAATATCACTCCTATGCAAATGTCTTTGAAATACTCATCTTCAAGTCATGCCTCTGTCCAGGCACCTACAACCCAAAATATTTAACATCAAATGTGTCATCTTGATCTGCAAACTGCCTGCCCCATGAACCTATTTTCAGGGATATACCATTCTCCCAGCCACTGAGGCTTAAACCCATTGCTAATATATCCTTTATTCTTTGCCCCATACCACTTAATCTGGCTAAATCTTCTGGATTAGATATTGATTTACCTGGAGTCATGTGAAAACTGAGAATTGACAATCCTATCCAAGGGACTAACTAGTGGATAAAAGCTGGATTGGAGGTGATTCTTTAATAGCTATGCTTTGTCTGTAGGATAAACGCATTAGATAAAAACCTTGCCAGCATGCAGGTTGGGTATAAATATTTGTTAGAAACACTGGATATGTGGGGGGAAAAAAAAACATAGGAGAAAAAAGGCCCCAAAGGCCAGGACAAATGAGTCCTGATTAACAAATGAAAACCAATGAGATAAGCCTGGCCCCTGTCAGGAGAGCTAATGGTCAGATGTGCGAGGGGGCTCACGGCACATGCCAACAGAAATGCTGAGGAGTAGGTGTGGTGGCCAGAACAAATGAGGTCAGCAGTGAGAAATCAGGTCAACCCTCCAGTACTCGAAAGACTCATGGAGAAGGATGGCACTGTCACTCTCATGAGGTTCTAGGAAGCAGAAGTAGGACCAAAGCTGTAGGAGACAGGTTTTTGCTCAGTAAAAGGAAGAAAACATATATGAATCATTTACAAGCTGGCCAAATATGGAGATAGCTCTAGAGATAGTGAATAAATGAACATATGACAGGGACACTGTAGATTTTACTCAAACACTGGAAATAAACGTTTACATGGCAGACAGGAACACTCAATATGCTACCCCCACTCAATCTGCCCTATTCCATTTATTCGTACTTGCGCACTTACCTTTCCTTCTTGTTTCAATGGATGAACTATTTTGGTTGTTAAGATCAGTCCTTCTATTTATGTAATGGACTTCATTCTCTTTTTTCCTAAGTCAAGATTGCTGTTATAACTGTTTCCCCCACATACAATCAACTTTCCCCACCAGCATAAAAATATGTTGCAATTACTCATCTTAAAAGCATAATCCCTCCCTTGTCTCCATACCTGCTTCAATCCACCACCAGCAAAAGTCCCTGGAAGAGCTCTTTTTATTTGCTGTTCTCTAGTTCCTCTCCTCCCAGCACTCAATAAAACCCACTGAAACAAGACTTGTGACCCTCTAGTGAATTGCTCTGTTAAGATCATAATCCAGTGATCAGTCCTCAATTCTCAATATACTTGATCCATCAGCAGCATTTGATACCAATCACACCCTCCGACTTTCTTTTCATTTGAACACTGGAACACCCCCACATTCTTCACTCCAATGACACTGGCTTCTTGACTGTTCTTAAGTACAAAAAGCTCAGTCTTGTTCAAACCACTGGCACCTGTTTCTTCTTCTGAAATGACCTTTCCTTGGATAACTAACTTGCCTTAGGTCTTGTCACCTTTTCAGGGAGGTTTATCCTGGCCACCTTATTGACAACTGCTGCCTCCTCCCTTGTAAATCCTCTTTTCTTTTCTTGCTTTATTTTGCTCCCTACCTTGTTACTGCCATCACATATACTGCATTTTCTTTCTTCTTTTTTTTTTTTTAAAGATTTTACTTATTTATTTGACAGAGAGAGAGAGAGAGATCACAAGTAGGCAGAAAGGCAGGCAAAGAAAGAGGGGGAAGCAGGCTCCCTGCCGAGCAGAGAGCCTGACGCGGGACTTGATCCCAGAACTCCGGGACCATGACCTGAGCCAAAGGCAGAGGCCCCAAACCACTGAGCTACCCAGGCGCCCCTGCATTTTCTTTTTAAATTAACCATTTTATGATTTTTTAAAGTTTTAGTTATTTTAAATAACCTCTATACCCAACATAGGGCTTGAAATCATGACCCTGCAATCAAGAGGTGTGTGTTCCGGGGTGCCTGGATGGCTCAGTGGGTTAAAGCCTCTGTCTTCGGCTCAGGTCATGATCTCAGGGTCCTGGGATCGAGCCCTGCACGGGGCTCTCTGCTCAGCAGGGAGCCTGCTTCCCCTTCTCTCTCTGCCTGACTCTCTGCCTACTTGTGAGCTCTGTCAAATGAATAAATGAAATCTTAAAAAAAAGGTGTGTGTTCCTCTGACTGAACCAACCAGGCACTCTCCATGTATTGCATTTTAACTTATTTTATTGGTTTGTTCCCCTCACAAAAATGAAGCACACATAGAGTACAGACTTTTGTTTATTTTGTTCACTAACATATGCTAGTGCCTAGAACTGTACCAGTCACATAACAGGTACTCAGTAAATTGTGTTGAATGAATAAATGAGGATAAAAGTAGGAGAACAAATGAAAAGAATAAGGTCTGATATTTGACAATATTAACTAAAGTTAGGACTTCAGTCCTAACAATTTATTCTTTGACTAAATATGGCCTTTATGCCTTAGAGCAGATGCCGTACTTAACTTTGGTAGAATATTAAGGCTTACCAAAAGCTAAAAAAACAACTATCCCACAAACTTCAGAACCACTAAACTTGTGTGCTCATGTTCTCGTCTAGACTCAGTAGAGCTAGCTATGACTACTATTGATTTCAAGTGTGCTCTTGGCCAGCCTTCTGCAACACGGGGCTACACTAAATACCTAGTAACCAAATCAAAATAGTAGAGATTAAGTAGAGATTAGTGTTAAATGGAATGTTAAACAAAGCTCTCAGCTGGGATTCTATTTTATATTCCTGAGCGGTTGCAAATAATTCCTGAAAATATTCAAAGTGTGAATTCAGTCTGTCCTTGGCCTTTCCTTTCTTGACCCCATCACTACCATGAGCACAGTATCCTGGGGCTCACTGCAGAGGGATCCTTGACTCCTGGGCAAACACAGCTTGTTCCTAGCTCTGAGGACACCACGAATACCAAGCTCTGCAAAGCTGCAGATCCCAAATGGCTTTCTGACTGATGAATGGCTGACCAGGGGAGATCTCAGTGACTATGGGGTGCTGGTACTTTTTAAAAGTACACCGAGTGGATTTATGCTGTTTTCCTAATCGGGTCTGTCATTCACATCCACCAGCTTCAGCGGGCCTCTGTCACAGAAGTTCAGACCATCTCTAAGTTCTCTTTGAGTATCTCAGGCACCAAGGAAGGATAAGAAGGAAAAGGCTAAGAGTGTAGGGAGAGAAGAGGTCCAAGAAACAAGAATTCTGGGAATATGTTAGCTTAGATTGATGCTAGGAGATGATGTGTACAAGAGAAGACGAGTTAGAGGAAACTGAAACAGTCTCCAGGAAAATCGGAAGAAGGTCTGGAGAAGGGGGTATGAATTCTGGGAGATGGGCAGAAAGGCCAGGAGGCCAGGAACTCAGAGCTGGTTACTGGATTGGAGATGAGGAAACAGCGAGATCCGGGACGTGAATTAGAAGCGAGGAAGTGGAGGCACTAGGTGTGCCAAACTCTTTGAGAACTTCGGTAGTAAAAAGGAGACAGGTTGTGACAACAATCTAAGTAAAATTCAAAAAGGAACACACTACCTAAAAGGGGATGTAGAACAAGAAACGGTATTTCCAGAGTTAATTTTTAATTTCCTGAGTTCACTGCTGTAAGAATTTCAAACCACTCTGGCATATATATCCTGGCATGTGCATGAACTTAATTGTGGAGATAAAATGCAGTAGCATTTCAGACAGAAACCAAAAATCCTCTGTAAAATCACTAGAATGGTTACATTAAGTCCCCCTCGAACTTCTAATCACCCCAAAATTTCAACTATAACATAATGCTGAAAGGTCTTTCCTTCAATGAGTAAAGGACAGGTGCGCCAAAATGTAGCTCAAAAAGTTTGTTGAATGAACATTAGCACAAAAAAACTTAGTAACACGTACAATAATGATTATTCAAAAACTTCAGATCTTCTCTGCTGTCAAATAATTTTCCTTTGTATTCATGTTTTATTTGTTTTACCTTAAGTCACCCCCAATCATGCTGACATCTACTACTGATGATTATATTAGACCTAAAAGTGTTCTTAAACAAATGAAAAATACTGACTTCCATTCCTGAAAGCCCTGCTTCCAATTTTCAGGAGGAAATTAAATAATGTATAAATCAAATACTGGGCCTAAGCCCAGACAGCTGAACATCGTTTTGTCCTTTCAAGGCAAAGAGGAAGTGTCTGCTGCAGCAGAGACATGCCAAGAGAAATAAAGCTTAACCTCAGCCCCATGTGAAAGTGATTTTAGATAATCGGGGGTGTCTGCAAATAGGTTAAAAATGGGACCACATACTAACAGGGAACGTTCCATGGAAGTTAAAAAATGTATCAAGATCTAACCCCCACCTTAAAAACAAAACATGTTGGGAAAATGGTGTGGCCTTAGAAACTCTCTATAAAGGCCGCAAAGGAAACAGAAAGCAGACAGGGAGGAGAGAGCTACAAGTCAAAGGGAAATTAAAACGTGTTTCCGCTTATGAATTACTATAGGCTCAGGATTTGATGTCTTTGTAATTGTAATTACCAAATTCAAAACGATGTCTGTGTGTGAAGGGGAAAAGAGGAAAGAGGGGGGAGAAAAAGTGCAAATAAGCATGTGGGTAGAGTGGTAGATGAAATGATTTGGATAGGGGGCCAGCAAGTTTATTCTTGAAAGGGCCAGATGGCAAATGTTTCAGAGTTGTTTTTTTTTTTTTTTCCAGAAGACAGTCCCTCCTGTCACTACTTGAGTCCCTTTAGTGTGAAAGCAGCCACAGGCAATACGAAAATGAATGTGTGTAGCTGTGTGCTAATAAAACTTTACGGATGCTAAAATTAGAATTTCATGTATTTTATTACTACTTTTGATTTTTCTTCAAACACTTAAAAATGTAAAACTATTCTTAGCCTACAGGTCTTACAAAAACAGATTGTGGGACAGATTTGACCTGCACACCATAGTTGGCTGACCCCTGATTTAGATAGTTAACTCCCCATTACACAGAACATTCCTATGAAAATGTGTTTGACTCAAATTTTGGATTCTGAATAAGAGAAACTGATGGGGTTTTTTTTTTTTTTTTTGGTTTGTTTGTTTCTTTTCTTTTTTTCCCCAGTAGATGAACAAAAAGATGCTAATAATGGTAGGAAGCATTTGAGAGATACAGCAGAGCTTCTCGAAGCCTATAAAAAAGACAAGTATCTCTACTTTTTTTGTAGCAGAATACTTATACTAGTATGAAATAAAAGTTTATGTAGTAAGAAATTTTGAAGCCAAATGCTACATAACCATTAATATGCAGTATTATTCAGGGATCAAGAATGATAAAACATTATCCCCCTTATCAGAATTTAACGTCTTATAAACATCCTTGGCAGCATAAGGCTAGTCTGGATTTATAAGTAAGTTTCCATCATCACCTCTATGGAAACCAGAGAGTTGGTGACTAGAAGGATTTTCTGGTGGAACATATGCTTTACAGATCACATGGTGATAAAAACTTTATGGAGCATTTGATCTAGACTATCAGAAACAAAGGAATATAAAAGTGCAAGGCATCTATGTTCATAGTTTTTGGAAAGCAAAATTATTTTTATATATTAAATGTTCTGTTAGGGAACAGACAACTAACTTTCCCTTTCTGTATTAAAAGAGAAAGTCTTGTAAAACATCCTGGTAGCTGTCTCACAACCTTGAACTGGGAAATGCGGCATTCTTTCTTTTCCCTTTCCTGTCTCTTTCTTCTTCCTTTATTTATTTTTTTTTGGGGGGGAGGGGTTGGATAATCTCAGTACTTCTCCTTAGTTCTCTGAACAAACGAAGCCCCCTTCTTTAGGGAACTGCTCCGCAACCATTGCAACCCTTTGGTAAGCCAGTCATAGTGCCCTGTCCCTCAGGACACAAGGGCAGCTGCATGAGACAGCTGGGGCAGACAGGCTGCATCCTAAGGGTAACAAGGATCTGAGCAAGGTTTAAAAGGAACACACTATCCAAAAATGGTTATAAAACATGATTATTTCCAGAGCTGTATTTTTATGGACCAATCACCCATGGTATACAGGATCCTGATCGATGTTGTTAGTGTATACTCACACTCATTAAAGAGAACTTGGAGCATACTTTTTTATTTGATGGCAAGTTTTGGGCAGGAATGCAATTCTCCATTATAATATTGTTTGTATAAGGAAATGTAATTCTTTCAACAACAATCTGTTTCGTGATGGCCTCCTTTATGGCCCAGTTTCTAGGAATTGACTGTAGGGAAAGAAACTGCTTTAACCATCCACAGGGATGTGACTGAGGCTGGAGGAAAGGGAGGACTGCAGAGAGTGCAAAGGCTGAGTATATACAACAGGCAGTGGCAATGAGGGCAGGCTCAGTGAGCAGCCTTTTATTTCCTCCCATCCTGCTGCTGCTTCTTTTTAAAAAATTAATAGACTCTTTTTTTTTTTTAAGAGTAGTTTTAGATTCACAGTAAAATGGGGGGGGGGAGTACAGAGAGCTCCTGTAACTACATACACACAGCATCCCCCCATTATCAACATTTCCACCAGAGTGATACATTTGTTACAATCCATGAATACACACTGACAGATCATTAGATCATTAGCACCCAAGGGTCAGAGTTTACTTTAGGATTCACTCTTCTTGGTGGTGTACATTCTATGGGTTTTGGCAAATGTATAATAATATGCATCCATCATTCTACTGTCATACAGAATAGTTGCACGGCCTTAAAAAGCCCCTGCCTATTCATCCCTCCCTCCCTTACAACCCTGGGCAACCAGTGGTCTCTTTACTGTATTCATAGTTTTGTCTTTTCCAGAATGTCATAAAGTTCGAATCATGCAGTATGTAGCCTTTTCAGAATTCACTTCTTTCATTTAGTAATATGCATTTGAGGTTTTTCCATGTCTTTTTATGGCTTGAGAGTTCATTTCTTTTTTAGTTTGGAGTAATATTCCATTGTCTAAATGTACTAGTTTATTTATCCATTCACCTACTGAAAGACTTCTTGGTTACTTCCACACTTTTTGTGGTCCTTGTTCTTTTATTTTCATTTCTTTCTTTTGCTTTAAAGTCAAAGTATCACAGGTTTCTAGTTATGAAATAAATCATGGGACTAAAAGTACAGTGTAAGGAATATAGTTAATAATATTGTAACAGTGTTGTATGGTGACAGATGGTGAGCACAGCACAAGGTAAAGACTTGTCAAATCACTATGTTGTACATCTGAAACTAAGGTAACATTGTGTGTCAACTATACTCAAATTAAAAAAAAAGTATGCATGATTAATCAGACCCAAGAAAACGTCAAAGTATCAGAAGTAGACAAGAGACTTTATTAGCAACCCATACAGTCCTCAAAATAGGTATGAGGAAACTGAGGCCCAGGAGTTAAGTGACTGGCCCGTGGAGGTTTTCCCTTCCTGCTGCATTTGTCTGGGCCCACTGACAGCCTGCAGGCTAAGATCTGCTGTCTCTGTATTGGATGTTCATTCCAGGTTTAGCATCCCAAATGTCACTTTTTTTAAAATAGTTTGTTTTGGTACAACCAGTATTTTAAGTAATACGACTCATACACCTTTAGAAAATTTGTCAGCCATGTATTAGTTCATATTAGAGATAAAATATTCAGGTAATAATTTAGTCTTCACAATGACTCTAGGAAGTAGGTAGTATTACTGTAACCACTCCACATATGAGAATCATAGGGCTAGGAAGTGTCAGAGATGGGATTCAAATCCAGGTCACCCTAATTCCTGAGACTGAGCTCTTTATCTCTGTAATACTGCCAACTTGTATATATATTTTATGTACATTTCTTCTAGTTGAAGCTTTAAAAGAAACTGTCCTTTTAATCAGAGACAATATGAATTCAGAGTAAGGAAATAATGAAAATTTCAGATTTCTTTATCATGATCCTAAATCTTGAGGTCTATTTCAGCATCCACAAGATGCAAGGTGCCATTTATGTAGGGAACAAAGAGATTAAGATTTTAAATTTCCCCTTAAAGCTTTAGTACACAAGCCACCCTAATTTGGAAATATAGCCACTTTTTGGAATGTACATACCCAAGAAAAAGCATCATACTGTATTTATGCATTTATCACATACTTTATATTTTGGTTTCATAAACAAAAATGAAGACATAAGTCAGTTAGCTAAGAATGTAAGTCAGATTGCCACAGGTCAGATTTCCTCCAGGTCATCTTCCTGGCTGCAAAAGAGGCTAAACTAATGAAGACACAATTGTAGGTAAGAGCTTTTTAAAAGAATAAGCCAAGGCCAATAGAAAAGGCTACTAAAACTTTATGCAAACACTACTAACAAACTCATCTGTACTACTTCTAGGGGTCTCATCATTTGGTTTCTGTAAGCTCCTGAAGTCATTTGCCAGGTAAGTGAATGCATAGACTCAAGGATAGAAATGGGATATTTTACAAAGTGTCACTGTTTGTGGTTGTTTACATGTAACTGGAACACCATGAGGTAAAAACAAAAACAAAAAACAGAACAAAACAAAACACAACACAAAAAAGACAATCATCAAGGATCTGTCTGAAGAAAACATACTATGGAGAAAACTAAGGTGGATATAATTCAATTAAAACAGCAGTGTATGAGTTGTTTTTATTCCAACCCTGGAACGTACCCTGGCAATCTCCTTCTTAGTGAAAATATGACCCTCAGTAAACTTGACTTTGACCAAAATATTTCAGATAACTCTGATGAGACCCACTGATGGTTCTTCATTCCAAGTTATTGCATCAAGTTCTTTCATGTAAGAATGACATCCTGTCATCACCAGGTGGCCTCTCAATACACGAACTATTCTAATGGGGAATAAAACGATCGTTTCCAGATTAAATCAGTGCCTAAAGCATTTGTGCTAGAGAACTGGGTAACAGGATTATGATAGTTTTTTTAAAAAATGTACTCTTTTATATAATTAATCTGAACCTTGTCCAAACCAGCACTAATCCAAACTTGTTATCATCAAAAATTAAAACTCATACCCAATGTAAAAGGACATAAGCAAGGTCTCTTTACTTCAGTGAGTGTCTTGTGCCTGGGACTCAAAGTGTTAATAGAGTTAAAATTCAATGGTTTCAGATATTCTAAAAGGAACATGTGCTAGTTCTTTCCAGAGACAGAGTTTTTAGTGTAGTAAATTTTCACAAAAATGAAATTTCATGCATTCAGTCTTTCACTCATCAGATATTTATTGAGTACAAGCTGTGAGCCAGGCACTGTTAAGTCTTCTCTGATCAATAATTCATTCTAAGATCCTGAAGCTGTAACACTATTACAAAGGCATTCTTTCTGGAAAGTGGAAATGCTTTTCAGATCACTGCAGAAGGTCAAGTATTAACATTAATTGAGAAAACCCTTTAAGAACTACATCGAGTTACAGCTAATATACTATATAGAATAATTCTTTGTGATAGTGAATATGATACTAGATTATCAAGTAGGTCAGAATGTAAGAAAAAGCTACAGTAGAAGTTTCATTTGAACAAACAGGTTGCATGGACAAAGTCACTAACAGTTCCTCACCTAAATAGAAGTATGTAAAACTAAGAGACTAAAGGATCATTTGTGACATTAGTATATTCAGTCTTTCTTGTCTAGAAAACAGTATTAATCTATAGTAAAAAATCCTTCTATAAGTATATGATCATCCACATATAGAGAGCTTCTCTTTTCTCTTTATGCAATAGAGTTATATTAATTAAAATGTTACATAATGGATATGTTCACTTAAGGAGAAATTCCAACAAAATGAAAACTAGTCTAGATGATCAACTCCATTAGAGGATCCATAGACACCTTAAACAGTATGTTTACATTTTTAAAATTTGAATTTCTGTATATTTTTTTCAGAAAGAGGGACTGGACAGTAGAGTCCATGTATTATACCACACATGGTAAAGGGTAAAACTCAATCTTGTGACAGTTCATTATATATATGGATTCAGTAATTCTTTGGGTCAGATAAAAGACTCATGAAATAGACTCAAGTTGAGGCTTGTAGATCACTGAATCCAAACCCCTTCTTCAACTTTACCCCTACCTATAAAATCATCTGTATCTACTATGATCCTTACTTCTTTCTCAACAATGCAAGAGAACAGGGCTCCCTTCCTTCAGCTGAAGGCCAAACCTTACTTTGTGCTCACAATCTCAGTCCTCTGTGACCTTCCCTCATTAGTTATTCCCTTCCCCATTTTCTTGCCTGTATATTTTTATTCTCCCTCTGACTCTTCCTCCTCAGCCCATAAACATGCTTGTCTCTCCCATCCTAGTCCCTACCCCACCAATATTTCTTCAGATACCAATCTCATCTCTATCCTTTGTTTAAATTTCTTGAAAGAGATACCTACAGTAATACCTCACTTTCCATTTTCATTTCAGTTTTCCACAATCTAGATTTTGCCCTCACTACTCCTCTGATACTGTTCTCAAGAAGTCACTAATGACTTTCATATTGCTAAACTCAACAGACCCGAACCTTCCAGTTGCTTTTGGTAATGATCTTCATCCCATTGGTTTCCAGAACCCATCTCTCTTCAGTCATTTCTGTTCTGTTTCTTAGGTCTACCCTTTAGGTAGGTTTTGGTGTTCCAGATTTCTTTCTCAGACACTTTACTCTTCTCATTTTATATATTCTACAGTGTAATCTCTTATTTATATATTCAACTACCACTTGCTGACATCTTTTCTTGGATGATTCAAAAGTCCTTGCTATTGAACATATCCCAAACTGGATATGTTACTTTTATCCCCAAACTGGCCTATATTTTCTTCTCTCACTTGATGGTACTATCACAACCCAAGGTACCTACCTGTGAGTCACCTTTGATTCTCTTCTCTAACTAATTAATCCCATAAATCTTGCTTCCTAAATGCTTTATGTCTTTCCCTAATTTCACTATATTTTAACTAATACAAGTTTAGGCCCTAATGTTCCTTCATGTGGGCTATTACCTAGGCTATCTTAACTCTACTTTTCGTATCATAACTAGGGATATTTGTTAAACCTTCCAGTAGAGCAACTAAGCAAAGTATTGTTTTGAGGCTATTCACAGACCCAATCTCAGGATGGATGGGGACAGTACTAGATATTGCAGCCAAAAAGGACAGAGCTGAGTTAATAGTGGGTTAGTATTGAACCTTGGTAACCTCTGAGGCAGAACATCTTGTACTACCATGACCACTGGTTAGGATTAATTGATGATTATCACAACATTAAACAAACAATTCCACCCAGAGCTCAGACTCTTTAGGAATGTAGGTTTGTCTCATGCCAATAGTATAAAAACTCTACTTTGACTTGATGAAATACTAATCAAAGGCAAATAGGAACATGAAGCGTCAGTGGGGAAAGTAAGTCATAAATAGTATGGCTCCACTGCCAAGTGCCAAAATTACAAGTGTAGCCTTTAACACTTTGTCCTTGCTTACAGCTATTAGCTATGTTACCCAAAGAAAAATCTTACTCCATTCCTTTATTTTCCTCTTTTTAAATGATACTTTGTCATTAGCTTTTCTTCTATCCTCTTCCTTTCTCTAACCATTGTATATAGAGGATACTAGTGATAGTCAAATTTATAATTTAGTCCCTAAGTTACAGCATTTTTGTTGTTGTTGTCAAATGATCCTCTATTGAAATATTTTCCTTTGTAGTTCTTAACTAGCTGGGCATTCTACTCTACTGCTCTTGATGTCATGAGGGTGGTGGCCATCAACATTGCAGGCCACAGGCTGGACGGTCTCCAGGATCTCTTTAATAGTTCCAGAGAGTTCTCTGGCTAAAGATTGGTGCTGCGTTTATCAGGCAATGTTGACAATCTCATCAAAAGTGATATTTCCACTGTGTTTATGTTTTTCTGCTTCTTTCTGTCCTTGATGCTTCCTTGAGGGCACTGGTAATCAGGGCCTGTCTGTTCTGAATAATCAATTTCAGTATAATTTCTCCAATCATTGGTTGCCTTGGAGATGTGATTACCAACCTTTTCTGAAGACAGACCCAGGGGGCCAATTTGGGGGTCAGGGCAGATGTGGCAATGGTTTCCCCACTGGTGCACCTCAGGTATATGACTTTGATCTTGTTGGGGTCAAATCTGGGACGGCATGGTGGAGGGGACTGGTGTCAGATTCCAGATGACCAAACAGAGTTGTACCTAGGCCTCCAAGTCGAACGCCAAAAGACCTAAGTTATAGCATCTTGCAAGGTTACAGGCAAGATGGACTCATGATGGAGCCATAGAAAGGATGGGGAGTGATTAAGAGGTTATAGACTTGGGAGAATAATGGTCACATAGTATCACTTCTAAATACTACCTTTAGTTAGGGAGGGTAGAGTACATTTACAGTTTACAGAATAACAAGATATTACATTTCGCATATGGAAGTACGGGAAGGTAAGTGTGCCTCATCTATGTATTCAAGAATAGAATAAATACACTTATCACTTATATATGGCCTATCTCACAACATTTTCCTCTTCTCTGGGAAATACCCCTGAAATTAGTCTTCAAACGTATGACCTTGTTCCCCTATCAGAATTAATTAGTTAAGAGACAGGCACAAGAATCTGAATGACTCAATTAGGTTCTTTCTCCAGGGGCTTTGGAACTAAGAGAAACAAAGAAAAGTTGAGGGTAGATGATTCACATTCACAGCTGCAGAGCAGTTAAAATTTCTGTTGTTAAGGACTGTGGAGTCCTTCTAGTCCCTGATAGTCCAAAGTCCTATTCCTTAAATCCTGACATATCATAGTTTATTTTGGAAAATATTCTTTATTAGGCTCAAGTCAGTTCCCGCTGGTATCTTTTACTTACAAATAGAAACTTAACCATATATATATACACATATGTGTGTATATATATATGGTTATATTATATGTATATAATACACATATATGTATATAATGTATATGATGTATATTTATATTATATATATGTATATATACATATATAATTTTAAAAAGATTGCATTTATTTATTTATTTTAGAGGGAGAGGGAGAGAGAGAATCTTAAGCAGGGTCCATGCTCAGTGGAGCCGAAAGTAGAGCTCAATTTCATGACCCTGACATCATGACCTGAGGCAAAATCAAGAGTCCAAGGCTTAACTGAATGAGCCACCCAGATGCCCCTTAACTACTACATTCTTATACTTGCTGATACAAAAATACCATTTGTTCTGTCTTCAGGCTGAAAATGTTGTCAGTTTTGATGCTTGACTTTTAGTTCTTGTTATTCATCAATTACCAACTTTTATAATTGTTGACACTGACTTCTTTTCTTTCATTGACACTGTCTTCTTTCTACTTTATACCACTTTTAAATTCTAGTAGCTTCCTGACTAGCCATCTTGTTTCTAGATTAATTTTCCAAAATTACAGCTCTGATATCACTGAAAAAATCTTCAGAAGTTCTTTAGTGCTTATCTGGTAAATGATAAGCTTCCAGAATGTGCATATTCTAGACACTCTACAAAATACTCCTTACCAATCATTAGAGCCTTACCTCCAAAACACTGACGCCCATTTCTTAGTATGTCTAGGCTCTATTGAATCACATATCCTTCTTTGTTTCTGCCTCTGCGTAAAATGGATTCTCTCCTATAGCCTCATAAAGTTAGGCTTATCTTTTTTTTTTAACACTCTTTTTTAAAAAGATTTTATTTATTTATTTGACAGACAGAGATCTCAAGTAGGCATAGAGGCAGGCAGAGAGAGAGAGAGGAGGAAGCAGGCTCCCCGCTGAGCAGAGAGGCTTGATTCCAGGACCCCAGGACCCCAGGACCATGACCTGAGTCAAAGGCAGAGGCTTTAACCCACTAAGCCACCTAGGTGCCCTAAAACTAGGCTTATCTTTTTTTTTTTTAAGATTTTTATTTATTTTGACAGACAGAGATCACAGGTAGGCAGAGAGGCAGGCAGAGAGAGAGGAAAGGAAGCAGGCTCCCTGCTGAGCAGAGAGCCCGATGCGGCGCTCGATCCCAAGACCCTGGGACCATGACCTGAGCCGAAGGCAGAGGCTTTAACCCACTGAGCCACCCAGGCGCCCCAAACTAGGCTTATCTTTTAAAGGCTCATTAAATTGTTACTTCTTCCATGAAGGCTTTTCTGATCTACCCCCCTGGATGTGTTCTCTACTTCCGTTAAGAGTTTCATTGCATTTATTTCCCTTTCTGGACTTCCTACTTGGCTCTCATAAGTCTCCTCACCCTTTATGTTGAAACTTTGTGATCTTTTTCATCGGTGAGGGTTAGATTTCATCTGGAAGCCTCTAGAGGCAAGCTGAATTTTTCCTCCTGTTCCACATGGAATGCCTGCTCTCTAGCCTTCCAGCACAGTGTATATCCTGAGACTTTCCATTATTACTCTTTCCATGTCCTCCCATTTCTTGATTTATTCCTTTGTTTAGCTGGCATACAACCTTAAGTACATTTGTAAAAAAACAAGTACATGTTGAGTCCCTTCCAGAATATTATAAAATGCCTTTATCCAATCCTCATGTTTCTAAAGTTTGGTTTGGCCTATAATGCTCAGTTAAAAACAATTTTCTTCAAGGTTTAGAAGGAAATCATCCATTGTCAGTGCCTTTGTCTTCTCCCAACCATCCCCTCCCCCACTCCACTCCCATTTACTAAACATTCAAAACCATTCCAAAGGAACAATGATATATCCAAGGAAATTAGAATTTAAGGACATAGGCTTTGGAGTCACACTGGGGTTTAAATACTAATTTCACTAGATGTTAGTTGTGAGACCTTGAAAAGGTTACTTTAAGCTATAGTATTCTCTTCTGTAAAAATGAATATACTAATTTCGTACCTTAGAGGGTTGTACTAAATTAGATAACTTATGTAAAGTACTTATTATTATGTCTAGCACATAGTAAGTACTCAACAAAATTGTGGCAAACATTCCTAATATTATTAATATATTACCTTACTATTGAACATATAGTGAAGGCCAATAAAGAATCCAGTGGCTGTGTATTTATCTACCATATTTTCCCTAACAAAAATGACTTATAACCTAATTCAAGTGGAAGTCACTGTGAGTGGCCTAGGAGGCTTATATTTCATGGTTCCTTATAAACTTCCACAGGCGGATATGCTCCCCTTCTGGTTGTAACTTGTTTCTAATTCCTTAAGTTCAAGCTCTTCTGGAGCATTTTCCAGAAAATAAGTGAAGCTGGTAAGTGAGGGTCTAATGTGAGAAGACTATCCACAAATCAATGGTAAACTCATGTTTAGCATCCAGCCATTTAACATCCAGTGAAGACTGAAGGAGAAGATACTGTCAAATCACAAGAAATGTGGAAGGAAGTTTCATAGGTTCGAGACATAGTTGTGCATTGCCAAATTTTGCATAGTAAAATCCTAGAGATAGACTTTGTGTGTATGTAGTCAGGATAGGTATACTAAACTCACAATGGTATTTTCATTACATTTCATATACATGGAGAATGGGTTCCCTCTCAATAGTCATCTTTGAAAATAGAAAGCAAAACATTTTGTAGCAGACAGAAGCTCAACATTGTCACAGTGACTACTCGTATTACCTGAGCACCAAGATTAAGTGATGAAACTTTGCACTGTCTTTGCTGACTGGTGGAAGCATTTACAAGTCAACAGGAAAGAACATTTATGCCAGCACCACAAAGAATTTCACTACGTACTGTAATGTATTCTTACTAATGTAATCATGATGCTTAGCATTTGAAATACTGGTTATCTAATCCTTTCAAAACTAATATAGATAAGTCTTATTCATATTCCAGTAAGAAAACCAAAATTATTAGTATCATTTTGGAGCATGAAAAAAAACAAAAACAAAAACAGTGACATACTAAGTTAAGGGTGCAGGGTAGAATTTTAACTAAAGGACCCAGATAACTTTCTAGTGTAAGTTACACATGGCAAATAGAAAGTTTAGATTTATTATATGTACATCACAATTCCTCAAATACACAATGAGTCTCAAGTATCTAGGCAACTTCGTGCTGAGGAATGAGTAAGCCAGCTAGAAACCAAAGGAGAGTAAGAGGAAAGCTTAACTCAGAGGGATCAGGACATGCTTCAAGCCATGAACCTTGCATGAAAAGATACAAAGATAAAATGAGGCTCATAGGCCAGGCCACCAAATAAGGCCACAGTGACTGAGCACTGCCTAGGTCAAGGGGTGAAATTATTCACATGGACCCCCCTAGGTGCTATGTATTGCTGGGTTCCACTGGCAGGAATTCATTAATGCCATCAACTTTTGATAACAAAAGGATCCTCACTTAATTTTTTAAATTAAAATTTTTTTAAATTAAAAAAAAAAAAAACAACAAAAAAAAACCAACCCAAAACCCAAAGATGGATATTTTAAACTGTTTCTACAGGTGGAAATCCAGGAGATGGTAAAAAGACCTGAAGACACTGATCTTCAAGCCATCCCAACTATTTTCTTGCCAAGTTGGGAAGGTACAATTTTCCTTAAAGGTGTATCTAATGCTTTGACCTTGAAATAGCCCTAAATGGTCCCCTTCGCCACCTCCCAGTGCTATAGTCACTCTCCAGCATTGTGCTGCAGTAGACTATAACGATATCATCAACTGTGCTAAATTTGGGTATATCCTATTACTGCTGTGGCATAACTCCATGGCTCTGCTTTTTCACATGTGTCACAAAAAAGTCCTCAAAGAAGGACCAAGGGATAAAAAGGATGGACTGCTCTGATTTTCACATGTAACTTATTTTTATAGTCTTCAAGATAAACACCCACTCTCTGAGTTGAAATGAAAAAGTAGAAACCTGTGTTTCTGCTTTTTAGGTTGAGCATAAAAAGATAGTAATATCTCTATGATTCAGGGCATTCTCCTAATTGTACTTCTAATTCTAATCTGATCAAATTTCATGTTAAAATGATTTGTCTGCCAAGATATACACTTGCTCAAGGATTTAATTCTTCAAAATTACAGGTGGAGTTTTTAAAATGTTATGCTTCTCTTTTAATTTCATAAGCTATGTTTTCTGCATTATTTAGTTGAAGACTCTAAAAGGAATAGATGAATGGGAAAGCAACATGAACTTAAATTCTTTGATGCACATAACATAAAAAACTTGCTGTTATATCTTCATTATATTTCTATATTTACAAATAAACATTAAACATTAACCAGTTCTCAAAATGTTTTGTTAGGTTACCCTTCCTCACAGAATGTATACAGGTAATAAAGGCCATGAAGTTGGTATTTTTAATACTTGCCAGTGATAAAACTAAAAATGATAAATCTTTCAGATGGAAAAGCTATGCTACACTCTACTGTTGAGGGTTTTATATTTTCATGGTATGCAGGCAGATTCAAACCTGATGTCATGGGCATCCCATAATGACCACACTATACAAAAAACTCAAATTCTCATAGCATTAAGTTATGTTTTTATTCTTTAATCTCATCTTTTAGTTTTATTTACCAGAGGAGATTGTATCTGGAAAGCTATTTAAAACTATAAATCTGTCAACAGTTGCTTTTACAGGAGTGACATGGGAAAACGAAAGGATAGCATTAAGAGGGACAAAGGATGTACTACAAGGAACACTTGAAATACAGGACTTCCCACCCCAAATACAGTGTTACTTGGATGCTCTATGTTTGCCTTAGCTCATGCTTACAAGGGAAAAGAAATACGAATGACTAATTTCAAATTAAAAAATGCCAGGAAGGTGGGGCGCGTGGGTGGCTCAGTGGGTTAAAAGCCTCTGCTTTGGCTCAGGTCATGATCCCAGGGTCCTGGGATCAAGCCCCGCATCAGGCTCTCTGCTTGGCAGGGAGCCTGCTTCCCCCTCTCTCTCTGCCTACCTCTCTGCCTACTTGTGATCTCTGTCTGACTTTGATCTCTGTCTGTGAAATAAATAAATAAAATCTTTAAAAAAAATGCCAGGAAGGTAAAAATTGGAGGTTCCAACTTTTATTTGAAACTGAGGCAAAGACATTTTTTTAAAAACAAGACTGACTGGCACACACTTGTCAAGATGGAATTTTAGTGGCATTTCACATATACACAAAACCTCACTCTGTAAGCAAAGCTACATTGATGTTCTGCTCCTTGAGTTCATAAAACTCATGGGTGCTCAGGTTTTAATTCTGAGAAATAATAGTGAAATAAGTCATGTGTTCAGTAGTTTCAGCGAGAGTAGTAGTTTTAAACTGCTCTACAGAATCTCCAAAGTGCCCTAAAAGTAATGGCAGGAGGAGTAGGGAAAGGTATGTAGGTGGGACAGGCCCAATCAAAACAGATTCATTCTTACCTTTTCTATATAATAGTCTTTCCACACATTTTATTTGAAGGAGGGGGGAAAAGGTTCTGCTACTATAATCTTTTGGAACCTATTCATCTTTAGTTTCACAAATGATAGAAAAAACTAACATTGAATTTAAAATGAAGCTTTCATGGAAAAATATAGTCCTGTATTGGAATGAGGAGGTGGAAAGAACATATGATCATTTCTTGAAACAATATTTTGCTTTTATAGTTTCCAAGTGTAGCTAATATAATCTTTTTAATTACTTATTCTCAATTGGAAAGCAAAGTCAGCCAAATAGTGACAACCTGATAAGAATGTCTTTTCCTTGCCAGCTTATATAAAGAAGCTTAAAAATGTGTGTGTGTGTGTGTGTGTGTGTTTTCTGGAACTTCTGTCTTCAACATCACCTGGAATTCCCTTCACCACTCTCCTGTGTTGAACTGCTTATTTCCTGGACCCCATGTCTTTTCCTTGTTTTTGGTGGAACTCATCCACCAGTAGCTTCCTAAAAAGGGGTAAACGGAGATACATTTGTTTTAGATCTTGCATGTCTGCAGTGTATTTATTTTATCTTCACATTTGACTTCATAGTTCGGCTAGATATAGAACTCTAGGTTGGAAATCATTTCCCATCAGAATTTAGAAGGGTAGCTCTCCTGTCTTAGGGCCTCTACTGCTGCTATAGAAAATGCTCTGGCAATCTAAATTCTTGGTCTTTTGTATGTGATGGGTTGGGGCTGGACACTTGGTAGAGTCTTTTAATAAAGAAACTTATATTCTTCAATTCTTAGAAAGAAATTCTGACAGTTTTTTCTTCTCTGATTTTCTGTTTGCTCTGAGACTACTATTAGTCATTTGTATCCATTTCTCCGATTCTCATCTCTATCTTTTTGTTTAATTTTTTGGGAGACTTACTCAATTTTTTCTCCCAATTCTTCTACTGCATTTAAAAAAAAATTTACCTGAACATTTAAAAATCTGAATTAAAGAACAATATTCTTTTGTAGAGCCCATGCTGCTTGTTTCATGGTTGTACTTTTTAACATCTATTTCCCCTGTGTTTGTTTTAGAGTATCTTTCATATTGGAAGCTTTCTTCAAATATTGGTGATCCGTAGTTTTCCATTCATATTGAGGAATGAAGCACTGAAATTTGAATTGGAAACTGTGTGCATGATGAGGCTTGTCAGTTGGTGGTCTGTACTTTGTAATTCTCCCAAATATAAGTATCTGCAGAGCTGTTCTTTCAGACTCCAGAGAGAACAATCTTCTAATCATCTGCCTGTCTGACAGCATGACAGGGTCAGAGCAAGGGAGGGGGCCTGGAAGTCTTAGCATGAAGTATATCACTTGTCATTTAATACTTTGTTTTTGATTTGACATGGTACTTTTCCCCTCACCCTTATAAGGAACTGGTTGTCTTCATGTCTAAAACCTCTGTAGTTCAACTTTTCTAAAAAAAAAATAAAGCTCCAGTTTTCTTTGGGGGATTGTCTCCTATCTGTGAGGAGCAGGAGAAAGAATTGAGGAGTGTACCTCCATTATGTAAAGATTCCCAATAAACCCTGTTTTTAATCTTTCCTTCTTTTCCTCAAAGGTACCCTATATTCTAATTTCTTGAGTCTTTTTTGACTACCTATGTTGTGGCAATCAGCTGCTTCTTATTGGTTTCTCTTGCCTGTAGGTTTTAGCATTCTCTAATCTGCTCCTTTATTGTCCAGCTTCAAAAATTTAATCTATATTTTCATCCACTGTCATCTTCTTCATTCTCTTTGTCATTATTGGTTTATGCATTTCCTGTTTTTTACTTTCATTTTAGTACAGTTTCAGAAGGGAACAGATGTAAATGAGTGTGTTCAGGTTACCATGTTTAATGAGAAGTTTCATGAACTTGTTTAATGATGTTCAGACAGTTTCTAGAGGTTACCCATACACAACATACCTGTGTCTCAGAAGTCAGCACACAACATGCATAGCCACGTACATGCAGAAGCATGCCAGCATTCTGTATCTTGTGGCCTGGACATCAATTTCTGAAGTATTTAATGATATTATGAAGATACACTTTTCTGAATGCTTAACATTTAAAATTAGTATTTGTCATGAAATAGATATGCATATGGTAGAGGAAGTCTCTATGCCTCCAACATACACAGTCACTGTAAATTATTACGAATTTGATGATGTCTCTTACAACTGATAGCCTCTTAGAATCAAGGATACAGGTAGTACCTATTTGAAAGGGTCATTGGAAGATACAAATAAAATAATGCTTACAAAAATCTTAAGAACAGTGGCAGAGTGATATTATGTGCTTATAGTTTAGTTGCTCTAATTCCTTTTTCAGCAAGCTTCTGCATGATGTAATACTTTCCCACTAAACTTCTACTATTCTGTTAAGACAAGTTAGTATGTTAACATATCGTGAAGCATATAAAATCACCAGACAGCACATAATAAGTTGCTGGTTTATTATTTTTTAAAAAAAATATGTATATGTATAAATAGTTGCTGTCTTCTGAAAAAAGTGAGATGAGACTCAGTATGAAGTTCACAGCATCTAGATCCATGAGGCACTCCATTTTTCATTTGGTCATTTATTCTTTTCTTAAAAAAGTTATAAAGCATCTCTTAAGTGCTTAAGTTCTGCGGGTAGAAAGAGGTGACACAGATCCTCTCTTAGGGAAGCTTCCAATTCAGCAGCTGCTGGTGACTATGATGCAGGGTGCTGAGTGGCCCATGCAACAGAAGTCAGGATGTTCCTAATGGGTTTAATGATTTGGTTATACTGATTCTGGGCACATATTTAATAGTATCATACTGAAAGTATCATATTTCTATAAAACAAGGGGATTTGACTTCAGTTTAGAGCTCAGGAAAGATGGAACTCTTTGTTAAAAAAGGCATGTAAACATCTTTCTTTTTGCCATGGCATCCAGCTTAATGCTGGTGTGGAGGCAGGATGTGGCCACCAAAGAAAGCACAAATACAGACACAAAGTTTCAGTCAGAAGAAACAGAGTGGTATATAGCACCATATAGGCTTGACCAACATTTTGATATACAAATTGGAGAAATAAAGCCTTTTTTTGAAACTAATTTTTAAGGGCTCTATTCTTAAAGGCTACATTGAGGAAGCAATCCTTCTAGGACTTTGTGATAACAGCCCTGAAGTAAGAAAAGGACTGTGGACACAGTGTGAGATAATGGCACCAAGATATGTGGTTGAGATGCAAAAGTGAACCAGCACATTTCCCATAGCCATACTGCAGGAATGACAAACTATCAGAAACTATTAGAAGACAGATATGTCAGTAAAATCTGCTGAAGTTTTATTACACTGCATATGTTAAGTTATTTTCAATAATTTTTCCCATCATAATCAAGTGTTAAGCTGAGGAACCCATTTTAGCTTAAAGTCACCAAAATGAACTGGCCTGGGTGGATGCTAACTCATTAGTCAAGAGTCTCAAAACTAGTTATAGCTAGTATTACTGATTCTGTCTTAACAAAGGTTTAAAAAAAACAAAATCTAGGTTAGCAAGCGAAATGTATTATGGGATAGAGAGTATGGGTATCCAATCTGGGCTGGAGGTGGTCAGAAATGACTTTCTGGATCTAGGTTGAGTGGCTGCAGAAGATTCAGTTGAAAAGTTGTACGAAGCTGCAGCTATACAAGAAAATGTTCTAAATGTCCTTGCATTCCTCAACCAGTAGATAAATTCATCCCCATTTCAGAGGTGGAGAGAATGTATCGTTTAAAACGAGGGAGGCAATAGCACTTGACAGAAGATAGGCAAGGGGGGGAAGAAAAGCATAATACTTTAATGACAAGATGTTACACAGGGAATGAAACTGATAGCAGGTTAAGCTTCAATCTTTAATATGCTAATGTAAATGAATGTTGTAATAACGTCCACAAATGAAGTCCAAGGGTTTCTTCAGAGAAATAAGAGAAAGCCCAACTGTCTCCCAGATTAAAGAAATAATATTTCTTAGAGTTTTGCTTAAGAGCACTAGTCCTTAAACAAAGCTTTTAAAAAAAATTACTCATTAAAAAATGCAAAAAGATAAATCTAGATTGTAAGTTACATTCTGCTTTTGTACTAACTTCCATTTGGCATCTGTTATTTCCTAATGTAGGCAACAAGACCTGGCAAAGAAACACATCCATTTCTGGTCTGATTTTTACTTATCCCTCGCATTGCCTGATATCACTGAAAGAATTTTTATTTTATACTATAAAAAAAAAAGCAAGGAAGTCAACCAACATGGCAACATAGGAGGTTCCTGAACTTCTCTCTTCCTGCAGATAGACCAAATGTACACACATAGGGCAATCCTCTATGACAGCCTCCTATACATTGGGTAAATGAGAAAATAGACTGAAATGGGTAGGCTGACAGGCACTCTTGCTAAAAATTCTCTACTCCTGGCACAGCATCATACAATCTGGAGAAAACCCCCGACTCTCAACTTCTCCCTGAGGAGTGAGGAGTTTGGGCCACATATCTAGGGCCCCACCTGAAGACTGGGTCCCCAAAACATTTAGCTCTGAAAGCTAGAGGGAACAGACAAAAATGCACATCTTCTAGCCTTTCTCGGAGAGGGGTCTTAATGCATACTTTACAAGCTGCTGCCTGAGGGTCTGGCGTCTAAGTATAGCATGAATTTAGGGTAGGCTGTAATCCCTGGGGGAAGCCGGCAGACACTTCCCAGGCTTCTCTTTCTGGCTTGCTCAAACAATAAAACCAAGTAGCCAGTATCTCCCTGGAAGAACCTAGTACATGGCTGGTGACCCAGTTCTGAACTATCAGAAAGAGAAATTAAAAAACAATCTCATTTATAGTATCTTCAAAAAGAATAAAATATTTAGGAATAAATTTACCCAAGGAGATAAAAAACATCTGTACACTGAAAACTATAAGACAGTGATGAAAGAAACTGAAGACATAAGTAAATGGAAACATATTCCACATTGTGGACTGAAAGAATTAATATTCTTGGAATGTCCATACTACACAAAGTGATCTACAGATACAATGCAATCCCAATCAAAATTCTAATGGCATTTTTCAAAGAATAGAACAAATAATCCTTTGATGTGTATGGAACCACAAAAGACCCTGAATAGTCAAAGTAATCTTAAAAAAGAAGAACAAAAGGGCGCCTGGATGGCTGTTGGTTAAACATCTGCTTTCTGCTCACGTCATGGTCTCAGGGTCCTGAGATCCAGCCCACGTTGAGAAGGGAGTCTGCCTCTCCCTCTGCCATATCACAGTTCCTGATTTCAAATTATATTACAGAGTTATAGTCATCAAAACAGCAATAATATTGGTATAAAAACAGACACACAGATCAATAGAACATAATAGCCTAGAAATATACCTGTGCATATGTGGTCATTTAATTTTTAATAAAGGAAACAGGAACGGGGAAACTATGGTATCTTCAATAAATGGTGCTGGGAAAACTGGGTATTCTCATGTAAAACAATGAACCCTAACCCTTATTTTACACCATACACAAAAATCAACTTGAAATGGATCAAACACTTGAACATAAGACCTGAAACTATATATAAAATCCCTAGAAGACAAATAGGGGGTAAGCTCCTCGACATTGGTCTTTCTTGGTGATGATATTTTAAATATGGCACCAAAAGCAAAGGCAAACAAGTAAAAATAACAACTGGGACTACATCAAACTAGAAAACTACTGCACAGCAAAGAAAACCATCAAACAATGAAATAGCAACCTATGGAATAGGGGAAAATATTTGCAGAATGTATTTACAAAAAGGGGTTAATATCTGAAATATACATATATACTCACATAACTCAATAGCAAAAAACCCAAATAATTCCATTTTAATAATGGGTAAAGGACTTGAATAGACATTTTTTCCCCCCAAAGAATATATGCAAATAGCCAACAGGCAAATAAACAGATACTCAACATCACTAATCAGGGAAATGCAAACCAAACCATAATGAGACATCATGTCATACCTGTTGGAACAGCTATCATCAAAAAGTTAAGAAGCAAATTCAGGTGGAGATGTGGATAAAAGGGAACCCTTGTTCGTTGCTGGTGGGAATGTCAACTGGTACAACCATTATGGAAAACAGTATGGGGTTCTTCAAAAATGTAAAAATAGAACTGCCATATGATTCAGGAATCCCACGTCTGGGTATATATCCAAAGAAAATAAAAGCATTATTTTGAAGAGGTATCTGTACTCCCATGTTCTTTGGAGCATTAATTATGATGGTCAAGGTATAAAGACAACTTAAGTGCCTACTGCCAGATGAATGGATAAATATAATGTGGGATGTGTGCATGTGCATGTGTGTACATACACATACATAGACATACAATGAAGTATTATGCAGCCTCAAAAAAGGAAATCCCACCATTTTCAACAACGTGAATGGACATGAAGGACTCTATGCTAAGTGAAATATATGACAAACTTCCATGTGGAGTCTAAAAAATATAAATAAAAAGTAAATTGAACTCTGAAATAGAGAGTAAAAAAGTGGTTGCCAGGGGATGGGGAAAGAGAAAGAAGTTAGTAAAAGGCTCTACAAACTTTCAGTGATAAAATTAATAAAAGGTCTTGAGATCTAATGCATATCATGATGACTAGAGTTGATAAAACTATTGTATAACTGAAATTTGCTAAGAGAATGAAGCTAAATTTTCTCACATATACACAAAAAAAGTAAATATGTGAGGAGTTGGATGTGATAATTTACTTGGAAGGGGGTTTCCTTTCACAATATAGATCAAACCATCATATTGTGTACTTTAAGTATCTTATAATTTTGTCAATTATACCTTAGTAGAGCTGGGGGCAAAAAAAGGAAGGCCAGAGAGAGAGAGTAGAAAGCACAAAGGAGAATGTTTATTGTCTATACCAAACTCCAAAATGACAGCTTGTCTACTATTGCTACTCAAATGCAACTGTGTATTTAGAGTTCTTGCCAGGCTTTCATTCTCTGGAGTTGTTGTAACATGCAGGGCATGACCTATTCTATGGGCATTTTAGCAGTGTAATAAAAGGCGCTAGTTTACTCTGTGACTCCCATAAGGTAGCTTTGTTAATTCCGGGAAACTTGCATGGTATGAAAAATAATTTGATTTCTGCTAAGTTTGAAGTTCTAATATCTGTGATTTGTTTATGATCTGGATAAACAGGTGAACATAAACATACATGTGCTATGGTAACAAAACACTTCACAAAATATAGGTAAAACTAGGTCCATGTAATAAGAAAAATTACCTTAGATTGCTCTGCATTATTTTATATAATATTTTGTTATAAGATTTCTTTTTATTGTGTCCCCAAAAAGAGACTGCTGAATAAATAAAGGGATATACTGATACTCATTTGGAAACAGAAATCTTCATATTAACTGTAATATCTGACTTTACCTGAGATAATTAAAGTAATTTTCACTTTCATACTAATTCATTTTTTTAAAATAAAGTGACTTTCAAATCTCTGTATTTATAAGTCCTTTCCTTCTTAAAAATAAGGTCTTAACTACTGTTATATGGCTCTGTTCTCATCACCTGCATGAATATATTCATTTTTTCCCCTTCTTTTTTTTATTTTGTTAAAGGTTTTTTAAATTTTCATCTTTACAGTTACATTCTATCCTTTCAATGTATTTAATTTTACTTTTGTATGTATGTAAGTTTTTCTTTCTTAACAATTTTGAGATGTGGTTTCTTCTAACAAACCAATGAAAATACATTCAGGATATAGGGTATTGCTCTGTAGTGTTCACTTGTCTGTTAATACTCCTTCTTTCTTTTTTTGCTCTCTTTTTAAAAATTTTCATTTTTACAGTTACACTCTATCCTTTCATTGTATTTAATTTTATTTTTGTACAAATAAAAGTTTTTTTTCCTTTATAATTCTGGGATCTAGTTTTCTAAAAAAGATTGAAATACACAGGATCCATTATATTGCTCTATTCTATTCACCTGTATGATTATATTCTCTCTCTCTTTATAAAAATTTATTTATTTATTTATTTATTTATTTATTTACTTATTTTTCCACTTTTGGGTCTCTTCTGATTGGTTTAGTGTATTTTTTTTCTGTCTCTTCTGATTGGTTTAGTGTATTTTTTTCTGTATTTTTTTATTTTATTTTTTTCTGGGTTGTTTTTGCCATTTTAGTACTTTGTTCTCTTAATCATCTATCTATTCCTCTCTGGACAGAATGGCAAGATGGAAAAACTCACTTCAAAAAACAGAAAAAGAGAGTACTGACTGCCCATGATCTAATCAGTATGGATATAAGTAAGATGTTGGAACTAGAGTTCAGAATAATGATTATAAAGATACTAGAGAATCCCTTTCTAGATCTAATCACATCAAAATCTAATCACATCAAAATAAAAAAGGATATTAATGAGCTACAATAAAAAATGCAGGCTCTAATGGCTAGGATAAATGAGAGAGAGGAAAGAATTAGTGATACAGAAGACAAAATGATGGAGAATAAGGAAGCTGAGAGAGAGATCAACAACTACTGGATAGTGAGGGGAGAATTTGAGAGTTAAATTATACCATAAAGCAAAACAATTTACAGTAATTGGGAATCCATAAGAAGAGGAAAGAAGTTGAAGGGCAAAAGAGGGGCAGATGTTTATGGCAGCAAATAGTGGAGAACTTTCCTAATCTGGGGAAGGAAACAGGTATTTAGTCCAGGAGGCACAGAGAATTCCCCTGCAAAATCAATGAAAATAGGTCAATGCCCAGACGTGTAATAGTGAAACTTGCAAATCTCAAAGACCAAGAGAAAATCCTGAAAGCAGCTTGGAACAAGAGGTCTGTAACTTACAAGGGTGAAAACATTAGACTGGGAGGAGACCTACCCACAGAGATCTGGCAGGTCAGAGAGGACTGGCATGATATATTCAGGGTGCTAAATGAGAAAAATATGCAGGCAGGAATACTTTATTCAGCTAGGATGCCATTCAAAGTAGGAGAAATAAAAACCTTCCAGGACAAACAGAAACTAAAAGAATTTGTGATCACTAAACCAGCCCTATAATAAATATTAAAAGGAATCCTTTAAGTGAAGAGAGAACCTCAAAGTAACACAAACCAGAAAGGAACAGAGACGATACACAGAAACAGTGACTTTACAGCTAATACAATGGCAAGAAATTCCCATCTTTCAACTGTTACTCTGAATGTAAATGAGCTAAATGCCCTGATCCAAAGACACAGGTATCAGACTGGATAAAAAAGCAAGAGCCATTGATATGCTGTTTATAAAAGACTCAGTTTAGACCCCAAAACACCTCCAGATTGGAAATGAGGAGGTGGGAAATCATTTTTCATGCTAATGGACATCAAAAGAAGGCTGGATGGCAATTCTTATATCAGACAAGTTAGATTTTAAACCAAGGAGTGTAATAAGAGATGAGGAAGGGCACTATATTATAATTAAAGTGTCATCCAACAAGAAGATCTAACAATTGTACCTATTTATGCCCCTAACATGGAAGCCAGCCAATTATATAAACCAATTAATAACAAAATTAAAGAAACACATTGAAAATAATACAATAATAGTAAGGAGGCTTTAACATTCCACTCACTGCAATGGACAGATCATTTAAGCACAAGATCAATAAAGAAACAAGGACTTTGAATAACATACTGGACCAGATGGACTTCACAGATATACTCAGAGCATTGCATCCTAAAGCAACAGAATACATGTTCTTCTCAAGTGCACATGGAACATTCTCCAGAATAGATCACATATTGGGTCACAGATCAGGTTTCAACTGGTAGCAAAAGACTGGGATCATTCCCTGCATATTTTCCCACTATAATGCTTTGAAACTGGAACTCAATGACAGAAGAAATTGGGAAAGAACTCAAATACATGGTGGCTAAAGAGCATCCTACTAAAGAATGAATGAGTCAACCAGGAAATTAAAGAAAAAAAAATCATGGAAACAAATGAAGATGAAAACACAACTGTCTGAAATCTTTGGGATGCAGCAAAGGTGGTCCCAAGAGGGAAGTATATAGCAATACAAGCCTTTCTCAAGAAACAAGAAAGGTCTGAAATATATAAACTAACCTTACACCTAAAGAAGCTAGAGAAAGAAAAGCAAATTAAACCTAAACCCAGTAGGAGAAGGGAATTAATAAAGATTAGAGCAGATATCAATGAAAACAGAACTAAAGACAGTAAAACAGATCAATGAAACTAGGAGCTGGTCCTTTGAAAGAATTAATAAGATTGATAAACACTTGGCCACACTTACCAAAAAGAAAAGAGAAAGGATCCAAATAAATAAAATCATAAATGTAAGAGGAGAGATCACAACCAACAGTGAAGAAATAAAAACAATTATAAGAATATATTATGAGCAACTATATGCCAACAAATTAGGCAATCTGGAAGAAATGGATGCATTCCTAAAGACATAAACTACCAAAACTGAACCAGGAAGAAACAGAAAACCTGAACAGACCCATAGCCAACCAAGAAAATTAAAGCAGTAATCAAAAAATCTCCCAGCAAACAAGAGTCCAAGGCTGATGGCTTTCCAGAGGAATTCTACCAAAGGTTTAAAGAAGAATACCTATTCTTTTGAAGCTGTTCAAAAAAACAGAAATGGAAGGAAAACTTCCAGATTCTTTCCATGAGGCCAAAATTACCTTGATCCCCAAACCAGACCAAGACCCCATCAAAAAGGAGAATTACAGACCAATATCCCTGATGAACATGGTTGCAAAAATTCTCACTAAGATACCTGTCACTAGGATCCAACAGTACATTAAAAGGATTATTCACCACAACCAAGTGGGATTTATTCCTGGGCTGTAAGGGCCATCCAAAATCCACAAATTAATCAATGTGATACTACATAAATAAAAGAAAGGACAAGAACCATATGAATCTCTCAATAGTTGCAGAAAAAGTATTTGACAAAGTACAGCATCCTTTCTTGATTAAAACTCTTCACAGTGTAGGGATAGAGGGAACATACCTCAATACCATAAAAGCCATATAGGAAAATCCCAGAGCAAATATCATTCTCAATGGGGAGAAACTGAGAGATTTTCCCCTAAGGTCAGGAACATAGCAGGCATGTCCACTATCACCACTGCTGTTCAACATAGTACCAGAAGTCCTAGTCTCAGCAATCAGACAACAAAAAACAAATCAAAGGCATCCGAATCAGCAAAGAAGTCAAACTCTTACTCTTCGCAGATGACATGATACTCAGTGTGGAAAACCCAAAAGACTCTACTTCAAAACTGCTAGAACTCATACAGGAATTCAGTAAAGTGGCAGGATATAAAATCGATGCACACAAATCAGTTGCATTTCCATACACTAACAATGAGATAGAAGAAAGACAAATCAAGGAATTGATCCCATTTGCAACTGCACCAAAAACCACAAGATACCTAGGAAGACACCTCACCAAGGAGGCAAAGGATTTGTACTCAGGAAACTATGGAACACTTATGAAAGAAATTGAGGGAGACACAAAGAAATGGAAAAACCTATTCCAGGCTCATGGATTGGAAGAATAAATATTGTTAAAATATCTATGCTACCTAGAGCAATGTATACATTAAAAAGCAATCCCTATCAAAATGCCATCAACTTTTTCACAGAGCTGGAAAAAATAATCCTTAAATTTGTGTGGAACCAGCAATAACCCCAGGTAATCAAAGGAATGTCGAAAAAGAAAACTGAAGCTGGTGACATCACAATTCTGGACTTCAAGCTCCATTACAAAGCTGTAAACATCAAGACAGTGTGGTACTGGCACAAAAACAAACACATACATCAATGGAACAGAATAGAGAGCCCAGAAATGGACCCTCAACTCTATGGTCAACTAATCTTTGACAAAGCAGGAAAGAATGTCCAATGGAAAAAAGACAGTCTCTTCAACAAATGGTGTTGGGAAAACTGGACAGCCACATGCAGAAGAATGAAACCGGACCATTCCTTTACACGATACACAAAAATAGACTCAAAACGGATGGAAGACTCAAGATGTGAGACAGGAATCCATCAAAATCCTTGAGGACGGATGTAGCAACCTCTGTGACCTCGACCCTAGCAACTTCCTGCTAGACAGGTCTCCAAATACAAGGGAAACAAAGGCAAAAATGAACTATTGGTATTTCATCAAGATAAAAAGCTTTTGCACAGCAAAGGGAATAGTCAACAAAACCAAAAGGCAACCTACAGAATGGGAGAAGATAATGTAAATGACATATCAGATAAAGAGCTGGTTATCCAAAATCTATAAAGAGCATATCAAACACAACAAACTAAATAATCGAATCAAGAAATGGACAGAAGACATGAACAAGACATTTCTTCAAAGACATCCAAATAGCTGACAGACACATGAAAAAAATGCTCAACATCACTCGACATCAGGGAAATACAAATCAAAATCACAACGACATACCACCTCACACCAGTCAGAATTAAGTCAGATAACAACAGATGTTGGTGAGGATGCAGAGAGGGGAACCCTCCTACACTGTTGGTGGGAATGCAAGCTGGTATAGCCACTCTGGAAAATAGTATGGAGGTTCCTCAAAAAGTTGAAAATAGAGTCACCTAAGACCCAGTAATTGCACTACTGGGTATTTACCCCAATGATACAAGTGTAGTGATCCAAAGGGGCACTTGTACCCCAATGTTTATAGCAGCAATGTCCACAACAGTCAAACTATGGAAAGAGTCCAGAGGTCCATTGACATAAAAATCAATAAAGAAGACACACACACACACACACACACACACACACACACACACACACACACAATGGAATACTACTCAGTCAACAGAAAATTAAATCTTGCCATTTGCAAGGTTGTGGATCGAACCGGAGGATATTATGCTAAATGAAATAAGTCAATCAGAGAAAGACAATTATCATACGATCTTACTCATATGTAGAATTTAAAAAGCAAAATAGAGGATCGTGGGGAAGAGAGGAGAAAATAAAACAAGACAAAATCAGAGAGGGAAACAAACCATAGGAGACTGCTAATCACAGGAAATAAACTGAGGGTTGCTGGAGGGGAGATGGGTAGAGGGATGGGGTAACTGGGTGATGGACATTAAGGAGGGCATGTGATGTGATGAGCACTGGGTATTATAGAAGACTGATGAATCGCTGACCTTTACCTTTAAAACTAAGAACATACTGTATGTTAATTACTTGAATTTAATAAAAAAATTTTTTAAATAAAAAAAAAAAGATGGAACATATCTGAAGTTCCAAACTTTCCAAGTTTTCATCACTGATGATTTATGAGTCTCTTCTAGAATTTTTTTATGACTTTACTTACTTGAAAGATTCAGAATTAAAAACACATTAAAAACATATTATTTAAAGAGGAGCAATGCAAAGTCTTATTACGACACCAGAAAATAATACAGATTGTTAGGAAGAGGAGAAGGGTATTGTTGATACAAATCTGCCCTTTGTTTACTGAGACAGTAAACTCAGGGTTCCATAAGAGGTGACAGTTATTTTGTTCTTCATGGATGGATGAATCAGTAAATGACCCGTTGCATACAACTGCTAAGTGAACTTGAGTTCTAATCACAAAAATATTAATAATGTAGTTCTAGCTAGAATAAAAAAAAGACCAAGGTGGGGCATGAAAACATTAGGCCAAAAGAATCTGTATTTTAGGGCAGTATTTTTATGTAACCTGGATGCCATTTAGTAATGGTTCCTCAGTTTTTAAATCTGCCTTCCCTCTGTTTCCTTCATAGAGTCAAACAAGAAATAATCTTGGTCTATAAATGTTATACTTTAATTTTTTCTAATTTGTATAGAATTCCTAAAGAATGATTGTGTATTACTGTCCTGTACCTACTGGGATATATTCCAAATAGATATATGTCCAAGAGACAGATCAGCAAATTATCATTTAAAAATCCTGGGAGGCTTGGGTGGCTCAGTCAGCTGCCCTTGATCCCAGCTCAGGTTTCCAATCTCAGGGCTGTGATTTCAAGCCCTGCACTGAACTCCACACTGGGCATGGAGCCTACTTAAAAAACAAACAAACAAAACAAAAAAACTCACAAAAAACACATAATTAAAAATAAAAATCCTCAGATACCTTTTGAAGATTTAAAAAATTTTATTTATTTATTTGACAGAGAGAGAGAGAGAGAAAGCACACCTGGGGGAAGCGGCAGGTAGAGGCAGAGGGAAAAGCAGGCTCCCTGCTGAGAAAGGGGTCCCATGCGGAAGTGGATCCCAGGACCCTGACTGGAGCTGAAGGTAGCCACTTAACTGACTGAGCCACCCAGACGTCCACTGAAGAAGATTTTAAAAACAGAAAATACTGTAAGTTAAAAAACCTAGTTGCTTTAAATTTCTGTCTTACCATTTTATGATGTGGGCATATTTGTGTTTTCTACAGACAGTTTCCTCTAAAATTAGTTCTAATACTGTTTTAAACAATATAGCTAGTGGTACAAACTAAGAGTCACAAATATATGTAAAGAGAGAAAGGCTCTCAGAAATTATTTCTTTCAATATAAGAAATACAAATACAAAGAAATTAAGACCTGTCTGAGGTCATAAAGTGACTCAGCAGCAGAACCTAGAGATGAGACTCCATTATATCATTGCTAATATGTGATGTGACAAGGTTTTTGAATCAGAAAACTTTAAAAATGTAAAAACTGCTTTCTATAATGTACTTCTTCATTTAAAATGTCCCTCCCCTCATCGATCACATCCTTGTACAGTTCTCCTGTGTTTTAAAACACGGCTGTATAGTGCTGCCATTGTGTAGTGTGTCATCTCCATATAAAACACCACATGTGCCCAAGTTGAAACTGCTCCTGTTGAGTAGGGAGTCCCAGTTTCCAAGGGGAATGTTTTTCTATTCATGCAGGCAGAAAATCTGATTCAAATACAGTAGCATAATGTTCAAAGAAAAGAGAATGGTTTTCTTCATGGTTAACAGTTTTTTAAGGAAATAATTCTCCTTTGCCATTAAAAGTTATAAATCACCACAATTATAAAATGAGGACAAAAATAAACCACTGAGCAAATATGGTGATTTTTATCTGTAAACAGTTACAAGGCATAAATCAATTCCAAATAGATCTCTTTTTCTAGAAATAATACATTTAAGACCTTACTAAATATATTTTGAAAGTAAAAATTGACAATTCATTGAAATTAAAAATTTCTGCTCTATGAAAGACACTAGAGTGAAAAAATAAGCCACAGACTAGAAGATTTTTAGAAAACACAAATGTAATAAAGAAGCGGCATCTAAAATATACAAAGAACTCCTAAATTCAAATAAGAAAACAAATGACCCAATTAAAAAAATGGGCAAAAGATGTGAATAGATAGCTTACCAAAGAAGATATACAGATAACAAATAAGCATATGAAAATATGCTAAACATATGTCATTAGGGAATTGCAAATTAACAATGAGATACCACTACGTGCATATTAGAATGGCTCTGATCTAAGACACTGACATCATCAAATGCTGTTGAGGATATGCAGCAATAAGAACTATCATTCACTGGGGCGCCTGGGTGGCTCAGTGGGTTAAAGCCTCTGCCTTCAGCTCAGGTCATGATCCCAGAGTGCTGAGATCGAGCCCCACATCAGGCTGTCTGCTCAGCGGGGAGCCTGCTTCCCCCTCTCTCTCTGCCTGCCTCTCTGCCTACTTGTGATCTCTGTCAAATAAAAAACAAACAAACAAAAAAACTATCATTTACTGTTGATGGAAATGCAAAATGGCACAGCCATATTGGAAGACATTTGCCAGTTTCTTATAAAAGTAAACATATTCTTACCAAATCTCTAGCAATCCCACTCCTAAGTATTTACCCCAAAGAGTTAAAATCCTAAATCCATAAAAAAAACTTTCAAATAATGGTTATAGCTGCTTTAATCACCCAAACTTGTTAAGCAACCAAGATGTTCTTCAGTAGGTGAATGGATAAATAAACTATGGTACATGTAGACAATGAAATGTTGTTCAATAGTAAAAAAAAAAAAAAAAAAAAAAGAGCTATCAAGTCACAAAATGATATGGAAGAAATGTAAATGCATATTACTATGTGAAAGAAGATTCCAACAATATAGCATTCTGGAAAAGGTTATAAACAATGGAGACATTAAAAGATCAAGGGCTTGGCTTAGGTTGAGGGAGGTAGGGATGAATAGGTAAAGCACACAAGATTTTTAGGGCAGTGAAATTATTCTACATGATACAGTAATGGTGGATACAAATGTCATTACACATTTGTCAAATTCATAGAAAATACACTATCAAGAGTGAACCCTAATATTAAACCATGGACCTCAGTTAATAATAATTTATCAATACTGGCTCAACAATTTTTAACAAATATATCTCAATAATGCAAGATATTAATGATGGGGGAAACTGGAGGAAATAAGAGGGTAAATGGGAACTCTGCATCTTCCACTTATTTTTCTGTAAGCCTAAAATTGCTCGAAACTAAAATCTGTTCAGGCACCTGGGTGGCTCAGTTGGTTAAGTGGCTGCCTTCAGGTCAGGTCACAATCTCAGGGTCCTGGGATGGAGCCCTGCATCTGGCTCCCTGCTCAGTGGAGAGTCTGCTTCTCCCTCTTCCACTGCATCTGCCTCCCTGCTCATGTTTGCTCTTTCTCTCAAAATAAATAAAGAAAATCTTAAAAAAAAAACAAAAACCTAAAATCTATTAATAAGAAATATATACATTATTAAAAATGACATTTAAGAGATAATTCCAGCTACCAAAAGCATATCTTATACTAAGGTAGGAGAAACACTTCTACTTTTTCTAGTGAGATAAATGTTTGGAGATGAAATTCCCATTCATAACTTATCAGTCATAAAAATGCATCACTGAAAAAGAAAAAATTGGTCTTTTGACTATAGAAAATACTACTTTTCAAATTTTATATATAAATAGTAGAGAAATATGGTATTAAGTATGTATATCCTAGTTTTAGGAGTCATGCTGAAGGTTGGTGATGAAATGTTTCTCTTTGGAAGTTCTTAAGTTGATGAATTCTATACCTAATACATTTCTAAAAATTTTATCTAAAAATGTCTAAGAAAGCAAGCTTCTTACAAAGGGCAGAAATTGGTTATTGATTTTATTCTCTATCTCAGTTTTCTTTTTGGTGTCTGTGTAGAAAACTCAATTTTCTGGTTTGTTTTTTTTTTTTTTTTGGTTTGGTTTTTTAATTTTCTGTATTTTTAACTATAAAGTTCCTCTTACATTGGGGTCTTCAAACCAAAATTCCTTCCTCCCTTATTTCTTTCTTCCCTCCCTCCTTTCCTCCCTCCCTCGCTCCCTTCCTTCTCTCCCTCTTTCTTTCCTTTGTAAAAGTAATCTCTACCCTCAGTGTGGGGCTTGAACATGACCCTGAGATTAAGAGTGGCATGCTCCACTAACTAAACCAGCCAGGTGCCCCAAACCAAAATTCTTTTAGGAACAAATCCTTGTTATCAAACAAAATCTTACAGATTAAAATTGAGCTCCCCCAACTGAAGTCCAGGTGAGAGGCTCTAGGATGTAGCCCTAAGACAACGCCAAAGAACCTAATGCTTTCAGAGATAAAATTTTAAACTATCCTCTAAAATATAAGGATATCCCAGTTATAAAATCACTTACAGGGTCTTCTATTACCATTACCTACCTTTTAGCTTCCACCCCAAAGTCCCCGATGCTAATAAGGCTCAGTAAAATATAATAGCAGTGTTTAAGCTGAGGTTAGACTAATACCAGAGTCAATAAAACATATTATGCAATTTGATTATAACCATGTGAAAATGTAATTGCATACAACAGAAAAGATTGGAAGTCCTTTCAACAAATTGTAAATACTTTTATTTATGTTCACTGGATGTTTTCTAATGTAAAAATTTTGTTGTAGAATAAATCTTTTTTATAAGGAAATTTGAGCCCTTCAAGTATCTTGAAAGTTAGCAGAAGAGGGAAGGTAAAGGAGTTAAGAGCAAGAAAGCTCACTTGTTTTTAAACAACCTGAACACTGACTAGTTATGAATTTATTTGGGAGAGTAAAGTTTTTTAAAATGCAGATGCTTGGGGGTGCCTGGGTGTCTCAGTGGTTTAAGCCTTTGTCTCCAGCTCAGGTCACGGTCTCAGGGTCCTGGTATCAAGTCCCACATCGGGTGCTCTGCTGGGCGGGAAGCCTGCTTCCCCCTTCCCCTCTGCCTCTCTGCCTACTTGTGATCTCTCTCTCTGTCAAACAAACAAATAAATAAATAAAAAAATAAAATAAAATGCAGATGCTCCCTGAAGTAATAATGGTTATTTGGCTTTATAGGGATTTGAATCAATCAGACTGTTTTCTGAGACAACTGATTGGGACTGTCAAAAAAAAAAAAAAAAGCGCTCAGAAAAGTAGGTGTAGAGGATACTGTGTGTGGGGCAGCAAACTTGAAAGATAAACAGTGAAAAGTGAAGACAAATTTTGTCTAATCTAACCTTGCATAGGACTTGCTCTGTGCCTAAAGAAGATAACAAAATCCCCTTTTATCCTGTTGGTTGGCTTTACTAGTGCATGTTCTCCTGCTTCCAGGAAATAAAACTTGTGTTTACTCTTTTGGGATTACTTATACTAGGAATGTAATACATTTCAAGGGACTTGCATGGGAAACTATCCATCACAGAACAACTTGGGGTAGGATCCAAGACATACCACATCAACCCAGAAACCGAATTCTATACTAAGCTAGATCATGTTAAAGGTGAACTTCAATGTGTTTTAATTTTTACATAATTTATAATGTATAACATCAACTCTTATCCCTGAGTTATTTTATGTCCCTAAAATTCAATTACTGATTTCTAGTTTTATATACAAGTACAAAAGGAATTAAAATATTAATGTAAATTGCTTTACATAATAAATGTACTAAAATTTTATAAATAAATACTTTTGGGGAAAAAAAGCCTAATTTAAAGGCAAAGAAGGCATAAACTACCCATGAAAATATCCTATAGGGTTCAAAATTAAGGTGGACTAGACATGGCAGGAATTTTTTGATGTGTAGATACGCAATATTAATTTCATAAATGAATGAGAGGTGAAATCATAGCTTAAGTGTCTTTTATTAAACTATAAGGAAGCCATAAACGAACCACCAAAGCAGCTTTTGTGAACCTGTGCATGTGTGCATAATTCATGCCAATTATGATCGACTCGGTTGTATAACAAGAAAGTTATTTTTCAATTGACAACTTTTGGCCACATCTCCCCACTAATCTCCAGTTCTGACACAAGCCATGGCACACAACAACAACAACAAAATAAGAAATGCTGGGGACTACTATTTTTATATCTGAGAGTATTTGTGTGACCTTTTATGTTTTTAAGGATTTTGGCAAGAAGTTAGTGTTAGGCAAACTAAATACAATTCTTGGTTTTAAATATAAAACCACTCCTTCAGGATTCTTCTGAAGTGAATAAAAAATATGCCAAAGGGCTACTTTTGCTACCACCAAAGAATGTCTTGTCCTAATGCCAAAAACAGTTTAAGTGATTTTTTTTTAATTCTGAAAGAAAAAGAGAACATAATTAATTAATGATTTGAAACTTCCACAGTGGTAAATGTGGCATGTGCATTACGCCTAGTGTCTTGAATAAGGAAACCTTCTTACAAATATAAAAGCAAAATCCACTTTCTAGATTTTAATAGCAAAAAGAGAGTTAAATATTGTCAAAGAACACAAGCAATAATATTTGGAGGTTGAAAACATACAAAAAACAAAAAAAGAGAGTTCTGAATATCTTAATAATTCTTTCTACTTTTCTTTCTAGCTTAAGGAATGGTTAGATTTTGTTTTTAAATTTCCAAAACATAGTGAAGGTCATATTTAAGGACTTAATAACTGCACTGCAACTCTGAACAACAATTTGATAGAGTTTTAGTAACATTTTAATAGAATGACACCTTTGAGAACTCAGAATTACTGTCATTTGGGGATGAAGAATGAGAACATCCCATTGTCACCATCACACACCATATGACCCATAGTACTTTATGTCATTAGTGTTAGATTTCTGAGCCTTACCTAGATACCTGGGTTTAATCCTAACCTAAATGAAAGGGCACAGTAATTAGGGATGCTTATTTCCTAAGTGATTATTCTAAGGGCGCTTGGGTGGCACAGTCGGTTAAACACCCAACTCTTGGTTTTGGCTGGGGTCATGATCTCACAGTCATGGGATTAAGGCTTGCGTCAGGCTCTGGGCTCAGCCTCGAGTCTGCTTTGGATTATCTCTCTCCCTCTGCCCCTCCTGCTCATGCTCTCTTCCTCTCTCTCTAAATAAATCTTCAAAAAAAACCAAAACCCCTCAACTTTCTGAAGTTGCTACGTTCACTTCTCTTAACCAACAAAATTTATGTTAAAACAAATTAGAATTAAATTGTATACTAGTCACTAGTATTATCTTGATGAATATGCTGATGTAGGAAAACAATGTTAACAGTTTGTAAGGAAACATTAGCTTTACACACTTGAAAGTAAAAAACAGCATACATGTTTAACAGGAAAAAAAGAAAAATAGGGATTACAAATGTTTATAAATACAAAGTAGCTGAAATAAATACTGCATGTAACTACGAAATGCAGTTTAAATTTAAAGAATACACTATTAAGACGAAAAAACATGAATATACATGAAATAGTCATTGTGAGTATTCATAAAACCCAAGGCAATGAAATATGAAAAATTCAATTCTGTGGATTTTTCATATTAAAGATCAATTAGATTGATTTTGCCAATTATAAAAAATATAACAGGGGCGCCTGGGTGGCTCAGTGGGTTAAGCCTCTGGAGCCTTCGGCTCAGGTCATGATCTCAGGGTCCTGGGATTGAGCCCCGCATTGGGCTCTCTGCTCGGTGGGGAGCCTGCTTTCCCCCTGCCCCTGCTCTCTCTGCCTAACTCTCTGCCTACTTGTGGTTTCTCTCTTTCTGTCAAATAAATAAATAAAATTTAAAAAAAATAAATATAACAAAAATGACTTATTGTGCACTTGCTATGTTCTTCAAGGGTAAGTCCCTTATAGGAATGATTTCATCTAATCTGGACAACAGATCCATGAAGTAGAGATTTTTTTGTATCCTTATTTACATACAAGGAAGGGTAAGAAATGGGCATACTAAGTAGGCATTTGGATCTGGATCTTTCTCATTCCATAACCCATTTGCTTAACTACAATGTAGATCTGCATAGTAAAAAAATTTTTTATACTTTTTTTTTTGTTAAAGAGAGGGAAAGAGTGAGAGAGGAGGGGCAAAGGGAGAGAGAATTATAAGCAGCTCCACGCCCAGTGAGGAGCCCAATGCAGGGCTCAATTCCACAATCCTGAGATCATGACCTGAGCTGAAATCAAGAGTTGGATGCTTAACCAACTGTGCCACCCAGGCATCTTGGTAAAAAGTATTTTTGAAGGAATAAACAGTTTTTACATATATTTGTATGTATTCTGATCAATTAGAATTATTAGAAATTAGCCTTCCATCACCTCAAATAACCAAACAAAAATATCCAAGTCTACTATAATCTATATATACAGAATTGATAGCATGCTTTACACATCATTTTAAAATTGTGTTCCTCTCATGTTAGTAGAACCTCTAAATTTTATCACTCTTTTGAAGATGACGAAATACAGATTAAACGTGCAAAAATTTTGAGGAACCAGCACGTGTTAACAGAGAATGAGAATCTGGAAGAGGTGAAAGAAGGCAGAATGTAAAATGCTTAATCAGCTTTACTACTGGCTTGAGTAATTCTTCACAGATACATATGCAGCCTGGAACCCAGGTTTGGGGTTCTAGATTATTAGGTCTTGGCTAACTTGTTGCCTTGAAACACTGCTTCCTTACACAGGGTTTCAGTATTTGGCTATAAAATGCTCTATTAAGTTTGTTGCTAGCCAGCCTCTCATTCAACAACCATTTCCTCTCTGATTAATGTTTCTTATAAGCTGATGGCAGCTTTAAACATCTGGCAAGGAGTCAGTAATACAGGTATCACAGAACAAGGCGTTCTGGAAAATTATTTGCTTTGGTGTAAACATCCTATCTGAAATAGCCTTCAGGTAAGTTGAATTAAGGTTCTTGTATTGCCAGTTTGAGTAGATGCTGAAGTTTGGAAATACAGAAGATGTTTATATCTCCACATGTTGGAAGTTTTAAAAACTACATTAAAATCAATATTGTAACCTTGTAACTTCCCTGACAAAGAGTTTAGGGAAAAAGTGGACTGGTGGCTTATTTCCATTTTACAACACTTTTTATTATAATGCCTCTAGAATCACAGATATTGAACGTGACTAACTGTTCTTGAGGAAGTTGAAAAGCAGAGAAACCAAACTTCTCAGGGGGGAAAAAAAATTACTGGGAGTCTCTGAGCAGGTAAAAATTTCATTTCCATTCAGTGGAAAATTGTGAAAGTTTGCTAAGTAGAAGTTTGTTAAAATCTGAACTCATGCACAGTCTGTCTTTTCATGTTCCTATTCCTCTGGTGCTATGATTTGGATCTTTAGGCCACAGTAGTAGCAAATACACAGAGACTGCCTAAGAGCCTAAGATCCCAGGTTTCTAGAAGCACTGTAAAGGAAACAAAACCATGTTATATATCCCTGGAAGTCCAATGCCTAAGAGATTCCTAATACAATTAATTTAATGTATGATAAGTATATAACACATAGATTTTTAACACTAGGAAGGATCACAGAGACCATATTACCACCTCCCCTGTTAAAATATGAAAACTGAGTTCTAGAGATGATAACTGATTTGACCCAACTAATACTGTAATACATGGCCAAGATAGGATGAAAGTTTAAGTCGTGGCTTTTACCAAACTCCTTCACTTAGTATGCAGATTGTAAAATTGTGGGGACAGGGGAAGGAAAGTAGTGGTGGGCTGGCTTAAAAGTTACAGCCTAAATATCTGCTTTTGGTATATGCTGATTTTTGCTCTGAGAATTTCATCATGATTCATTTGCAACAAGGTAGCTACATACTAGCAACTGAAAAGAGTTGCGGAGATAAGGTGTTGGCTGTAAGAGCTTATGTTCAACCTTATATGGGATAAGATGGCTCAGAGAGCATAAAGCACCTGACTTTCATAATTTTGGCCATTCATACCAGGTACTGGACTTCATGGCTGGTTTAATACTGCACAAAAGACACCATTTTGTTGTTGTTTTGAAGAAAGGAAGACTGCTGCAATGCAGTGCCTCATTTGTATGTGTGTTGAGTCCTGGAAGCTTAACGACCCTACGTTCTCCTACAAATGTTACCTGAGAGCTTGTCTGGAGGTTCTAGCAGTGGAGCACAGCTACCTGCATACACTTGACCAAAGAAAGGTCCTCTTCAACTGAGCATGCAGCTTTGGGAGGGATGCACCAACTTCAAGTAGTGAAGGAGGAAGACGACACCTGCCTAGCCAGCTAGATCAGCTGAATCAACCTTAATCATCAGTGGGGTGACAGATGGCACAGTCAGATCACCCTCACATCCAAAAAGATATTACACAAAAGACATCTGTAATACTTTAATACTTCCATCTTACCCCATAATTCATAATAAATAATGAGTTTCCATAATTTATCCCATTCACATAACATGTTTGTCCAGTGTTCATGAAGCAAATCTTAAAGTAACAGAAAGTAGTTTATCTACTTGGGATATAAAATCAAAATTTCTTTATTCAATGCATACATATCAACTTTATATGAGCTACTCTGCAAGGCACTCTGAAGGATATTTAAAAGTTGATAAGCTAAAAATGAGAGTCTTTTAGAGATGTGAAGGTTGTGTCCATACATGGATGCCAAGCTGGCGGGGGAGAATACAGACTGAAATGGGGAGTTTATAAAGCTCATGCTCTGCTTGACAAAGCTTTCCCTCAGGCAGGTAGCTCTCATTAAGTGGGGCAAAGGAGCACCTTTTCTAATTCACATAATAGCAGTGGGTAGGCTAATGGTGGTTTTGGACACAAAACACCACCAATCTTTGATAACAGAAGTTTGATCACAACATTTTGTATTAACTTTTTCAATGGCTCTCCAATGCTTAAAGGAGAAGAGAAAGTTCAGATGATATTCAAGGTCCTTCATATCTGTCTTATTTTCTTGTTTTATCACCTACTACTTCTATATGCAGACTCTTTCTTCTAGTCATATTTCACCATTTAACCAAATCTAGGACATACCGTGCTCTCTGCATACATGCATCTCTGCCTTTCCGTCAGCCAGAAATGCTCTATGCCCAGCCCCACTGGACTTAGGGAACTCCTACTTACCCACTGACACTCAGATCAACTACTCCCTCACTCAGATTCAGCTAGTGTGAGTCACACCCTCTCCTTTCTCCCATAGTATTCTGTACATCATTAGATCATGCCATATGAACACATTATATGGAACTTAGTCATATGTATGCTTTCCCTTCAAAATTGCAGGTCTTATTCTCAATATCTGGAAAATACAATACACAAATAAAGAAAAACATAGTTCCTAACTTCAAGTAACTTATACTTATTTGGGAAGTCGACAACAGGGTAACTAAAATCATATATAAGATAAATATACATAAAAATGTAAAGATGCTTCATATCTGCTGCTTAGTTTGCTAAGTCACTGTCCATAAGAGCAGGCAAACCTTTACTAAACATTCAGGTATGTCAAAGAGAATAATGAAACACTTTCAAAGACTTCTCAGCTGACTCCAAGGCATGAAAAGATCATGAAAAATCTTTCCGGAGGAATTGAAAGATTTGGTCCTGTGTTTGTCACTTATTTGCTGTGGGACTTCAGACAAATCGTTGTTTTTGCTTGGCTCCGGTTCTCTTTTTTTTTTTTTTTTTTAAGATTTTATTTATTTATTTGACAGAGAGATCACAAGTAGGCAGAGAGGCAGGCAGAGAGAGGGGAGGAAGCAGGCTCCCTGCGGAGCAGAGAGCCCAATGTGGGGCTCGATCCCAGGACCCTGAGATCATGACCGGAGCCGAAGGCAGCGGCTTAATCCACTGAGCCACCCAGGTGCCCCGGCTCCGGTTCTCTTGGTATAGCACTGTTCCCATAGGGTTAAGATACTCAAATAGATAATGCATACAAAAACACATTTAAAACTAGAAAACGCCACATTAGGTGAATCTTAAAACTGACATTCTTTGTTGGTAGAATGACAGATTCAACACATAAGTCTACAATTCATCCAACATTAACATCCACTGACTGTGAGATAATGGCTGCTTTGCTGGACTCCAAGAACGAGAAAAACCTGGTTTCTGCTACAGAGAATCTTACAGTTTGTTTGGGGAGATCAAAATAACTACAAGGAAAAAAAAAACATACAAAGAACTAAACAAGTAAAACAGAAATCAGTGTAAAACCGTTCAAAAAGAGAAGTCACTTCTGGTGCGGTGGTCATGTTTTAATGACAAAAACAGGATTTCACTAGGTTGTGTAAGAAAAGAGGATTTTGAAATTCTGGGGTATAGAATTTTAGGGAAAATGCACAAAAAAGAGTAGAGTGGTAACAAGGATCTCAAATAAGAACAGTAGACGGTTGGCTACAGCAGTATATATTCACAGGGCAGTTTCTGATTAGGCAGGGCAAGTAGGTGGCAGACAGTGTTGCTAAGTACTGTGGCACTCTGCTTCACTTTGGGGATGGAACAGGGCTGCCAGGGTGCTCTCTGACACTAACCAGAGGGCCTGAAACCAGCTAGCAGCTGTTCTCTAGTATTATCTCAGATGGGTTGTTAGATAGAGTCGATCTATGCCAAATTCAAATATACTGGTTCTGATTTTTAGTTTGGGGAAAATTGCCTCAAGAGATTTCATGTAGGAAGAGTACAGACATCTGAAATGGCTATGATTTTTCTTCCTATTTTCATTGCGTTGGAGAATGTCAGTAGGAATATTAATCAGTAAGATAGAAAATTAGTTTAAGGTTCTTTCTTTATTAGCTATAATAGCGTTAAGCATGGTAACTAGAACCTTGTTGAATTAATGAGGCACACTGGAAGGTAATTTTTTAACGTCAAGCCGGCATTAAGACCTTGAGCTATTAGACCCAGAAAGACAGATACTACAAAACAAATCCAGGGCAAGACACATGATTTTAGTAAAAAGAGAATAGACAGAGTAAATTAAAATGAAGTTAAAGCTTTTCAAAAACTTAGTGTGGAATGTATTTACCAAATTGCTTTAAGAGAACTTTCTTGCACTAGGTTCATTAGATTACCCTAAAAACCACCATATAAAGCAGATGTGATAGACTTTAGAAAAGAACAAGAAGCAACTCATTTGTAATTTAGCTTTCAGATACATTATCTGGTTACTGAGGCAATGGAAAACATTACCATCTAATAGCAACATCATCTAATACTTCCATGGTAAATATAAATACTGAACAGATACGAGGAAGAAAGAATAAAGGGACATAACATTTATGAAGCACTCTCTATGTGTCATGCACCGATTCTTGGTTCTTTTGTATTTGCTACCTGTTTTAACCCTCAAAATGATTTCAGTCACTGAAATAACTTAAAAATGAGAAAATGGAGGTTCAAGGTTCAATAACTTGCTGAAAGCAAGTTGAACTTTCAGCAATAACTTGCTGAAAGAAAAAGACTACACTTCTTTTAAAAGTCTATTCAAATGCAACACTAAAATTTTGCTTTGTTTTCCTTTTATTGCTTGTATTGGAAGTTGAATTCTCAAATCTTGATGTATGAAATAAATGCTCTGATTGCCTATATTATTTATAAAATATATAACTGATAACTGGCTCTTAGACTTACTATGAATTTCACTTAATGAGATAATCACTAACAGGAGGATAACATCCAAATGCAAGTAAACATTCAACTCTAATTTTACAGACACTATGTATGAAGCTATGTCAGCAAATTCCTATACAGAGAGGAAATTATATATCTTACTCGTCACCTCTGCTCCTAAGCACATGGCACATGGGTAATGGGCCAGGTTATGCCTTTCATGTGCACATATTTGTGACTGTTGATTTCCTGTTGGTGGGTAAGATAAAAATTTTCCTAAAGTAACTAAGATAACTGGATAAAAGACAAATGAAAAAATGAAGTGGAATCTGCTACAAATAACTTAAAAAACAAAAATCAAAGCAAAAGAAAACAATGGGTATAACCAAAAAAGACTTATTATTTCCTCCTGAACTGAATTCCCATCTGCTTTTAAATGGCAACATGTTTTTCTATTTACTGGGAGCTACAGCCAAGAAGCCAAAGACAATGAGGTTCTGGCCTCCAGGGAGCGGCGGGCGCAGGGATGGCTGAAGGATGCTACCTGCTTCAGCCTCTCCATGGAGGCAGCTCCCTAGTGACCTGACTCCCCTTCCAGTTGGCAAGAAACTTCCCCTTGGGACTCTCCTGAGAATTAAAGAAATGCGTCAGTTCTCTGTATACCCTCTCCAGGGAAGGAAAATGGTGTAACTCACAGGGGTCTAAGAGGCCATTTAAAACACTGGGCCATGTAAGCTTTTAATAAACAATGTTCACGGGGCAAAATAAAAATAGGTTGAAAGAAAACATTTTTAAAAAGTAACTCCTCCAGTTCAGTCATTAAAAGTACCCATATCATTTCTAATCACTCTCTAGAGCTTTTTGTTGTTATTTTTTTAAGTAAGCTCTACACCCAACGTGGGGCTTGAATTCCCAACCTCAACGTCAAGAGTCACATTATCTACCGCTGAGCCAGCAAGGCACCCCTCTCTATAACTTTTTAATTAAAATTAAACATTAAAAAAATACAACAGTTACGTTTCTAAAAGACAGACACTGGTGTCAGCAATTTAGTCATCTCTGGCTCATGTTCATGTAGCTAAGACTGTACAGTTTAAATTAATATATTATATATTATAGATAATTCATAATATATTACTTATATAATAATGATGATACAACACTTCTGTGAAGACAACTAATTTATCAGTACTTTCATTTTACACCAAAAGTGGCCACTGAGATACTCTCTAAATTCGAAAAAGTAGCTATGGCCATAGCAAGGTATGTTGCTACAAAGTTAGAGGGTTCACATTATGATAATGACAAAGGGAAGTCTATTTTTCCTAAATATAATTTTAAAAATTGTTTTTCTTTTTCAGTTGGTTAAATGCTTGTTAAATATATACAATATAATAGGTTCTGTGCTGAAGGATCTGCATTAGACTGAGGACGAAATAAAATTAGTTACATCAGCCATAAAGCACTGGATCTGCCGGAGTCAGGTGATGCAGGTTCCAGCTTGAATTTATCTTGCCGCTAACAACAACAATAAATCAAAACTAATTTTGGCTTTCAACACTGATGCACCATTTTCATTCTGAAGGAAAGTGGTGGGGGGAAAGATGGGATCTTATATTATTTGAAGCTACACGCTGTCGGTCTTAAATTTCCTATTTATTAATTTTAAGACTTAGAACTACTAAGAAATAGCTCCGAATAAAATTTCGAATAAGTTGTAATAATATATGGACTATAATTAGGACCAGGGTGGGATATACTTCCCCCACCCAATCATTATAGGACCCAAAAATGTAGTTCAAAGAGGGACAGAATTTTCTGCTACTTTTCCCTTGTGACTATTTTTAGAAGATCTGATATAGAAATTAATCAGAAATGAATGTGCTTATATTACAGATTGGGTAAGACATGTACTACATAAGAACTAGCAAGCTGGTACAATAATTCCTGGCACCAAAAGAGTTTTTTCCTTTCAGCCAGGCAGAACCTCATAGGCTTTGATTTTTGTCTTGCACTTCTATGCTACTACCGTGAATTACGTCAAAGTGAGAAAGGCACATTTATACCTTGCTAACTGCTCTTCCACTTCACTCAGCTCAAGTGAAAGATTTATGGTTTCTTCTCTTTGCTGCTTCCTGTAAACTGACATATATACATGATGCCAGTCCTTGGTCTCACAACAAAAACTGAATTCTAGAAATGCTGGAGCAGTCAGTTAACAGCAACTATATGTTCATTTTAACTTAATGGACAGTCATGTCAAGAAGATGCTCATAAGGATTATTTTTTCAGATGGGACTTAAAAATGTATGTACTTCAACTGCTTCTCAAGGTACTTTCTACATGACTTTTTTTTTTTTTTCTTCCCCTCCCAGTGAAAATGAAAAACCTTCAGGTGGGGAAATAAAATATACATAGTTCATAGTTGAGACGAAACAATGAAGAGATTTAGATCTATTTCAGTTGTTGTTATTAACTATGACTGAATGATATACACAGTTCAATTTTACATGTCAATTTACCTACAATTCTGAGTACACTAATGATCTATTAGGTATTAATCTCTTTATGGTTTTTACAGAGGACAGATTATGAACAATAGCAAGCAGACAGAATGTGGAGTCTGTATGCTGGATAATTCAGAAGAAAAATAATTTCTTACTTGAAAATATATTAATTCCCCCGTACAAATCCCTATTGGTGGTATTCAGAAGATATTTCTGTGTTGAGGACTACAGTCTGTCCTTTCTTGAGAAATGCATGTAGAAAAGAAGCACAATTATTTTAATGGATTTTTATTTTGTAAAGAAAAATGGCCAAAGCAAAAAGCTGCTAAGGAGAGGAAGAAATGTTTACCTGTCACACTTAAAACCTTTCATATTTTCACAGAGGTCTTGCTGTTCTTATTGACAGTATACTTTCCCAGCTAAGGGTAGATTATAGGCTGTCCCTTTTACAGTTTTATTATTTATTTATTTTAAAATTTTATTGCTTTGAAAGAATGAGAGCATGCATATGCGAGAGAGAGAGACAGAGAGAGAGAGAGAGAGAGAGCAAGCACAAATTGGGGGAGCGTTAGAGGGAGAAGCACACTCCCCACAGAGCAGGGAGCCCAACGTGGGACTCCATCCCAGGACCCTGGGATCATGACCTGAGCCAAAGGCAGATGCTTAACCAACTAAGCCACCCAGACACCCTCTTTTACAGTTTTTACGAATTTTTAATATATAAGGAGATTGACATAATTTTCCAAAATGATAAAAGATGGTAATAATACAATCTCTCTGCCAAATCTTGTACTTCTGAGCACTTGCATGATATACTAATTTTGTTTTTATGATCTCTATTAGAAAACAGTATGTAAAGTTGTGTTTCATTTCCATTTGACAGGTCGAGAAATCGAAGTTCAGAGAAGCGTGGAATGGTTGGAAGCTGAGGTATCAAGAAACCCCAAAGAAGAAACTTCTACTTCTAGTACAATGTTCTCCCCACTATATCATGTTAATTCTCTGAAGACTAAATTTTGAGAAGTGACAGAAGCCAGGTAAAAACAACTGAGATACAATAGAGGCCAGTAAAATGCAATTTAATTTAGTGACTACCTGTCATATAGTGCATTTCCTGTTTTAAGATTTCTTAACATACAGTTATTTAAAACAGTTGGTATCAAGCAGTCTTTTTGCTAATGACCCCAACCCACTGCTTTCCTGCCACCAAGGTATTTTGAGCAGAACTATCTTACCTCTGCTCCTGAATATGTATCTGTCTGGAGGATGAGTTCATCCAAATCCACATCATTACTGATTGGCATAGAGTGAAACTGGAGGTTAAATATTTCCCTTCTTGTTGCTGCATCTGGTAAAGGCACATAGATGATTCTGTCAATTCTTCCAGGTCGCATCAAAGCCTATAAAGAAGATGATACCATGCAGATCAACCAAACTCAGAACTGACATTCCACATGAAAGGTACCAAAGAAAGGGGATGTCTGGAACCTCACAAATAACCTACTATTACCCATAATTAGTACATAAAACAAGAAAACAAGTACTAGTGATTCTATCATCTATTTCAAAGATCTAAACAAATAATATTCAGAGTACTTTTGAGAATAGCAAAGCAATACTTCTGAGAGGCTTTCTGCTTCTCAGCAACTGTCAGGTCAATAAAAGATGGCTATTTTCTCTTAGGGAAATGTGTAATATGACTTATATTCATTATATCAAAAGACTTTTTTTGGAACTTCCTGCAATAACTCTTAAAATATGGGCTAAGCTGTTTTAGAGAGCCCTCAAAATAGCACAGCTCTGATCAAAGAATACTTCTAGAGCTGAAAGTAGTCAAATGAACTTCCCTCATATTTTACTAGAGGCTAATGGCTAAATTATCTTAGAGCTAATGAAATTCATCTATTCATAAAACTTTATTGAGCATGTACTATATACCAGACATTGTTCTTGGTATTAGAAAACAGCGTAAGATATGTGTAAGCATAAGATAGATACATATAAAAGTGATTGTGGTGATGGTTACATATGACTATGGATATACTAAAAGCCACTGAGTTGTGTATTTTAAATGGGTTAAATTTTTTATGTAAATTCTATCTCAGTAAAGTTATTAAAACAGATATGGGTCTAAAATGTATATATGTATTAAGGGACTGGGGCAACTTTTAGTTGGGGTGGTGACTTACACAGATGTCCAAAGGAGTCAACCTCAGAAAGATCTGGGGGAAGAGCATTCAAGGTATCAAGTACAAAGAGCAAAATAATAAGTTCCAGGGAAAGAACAAAAAAATCTGCGGTAGAGTGAATAAAGGTAAGAGAGGTAGGAATGAGGTCCAAAAGATAGTCATAGGTGGATCATGAGGCCGTAAAAGACATGGTAAAGAGCGTGGATGGTATTTTAGTTGTAAAGAGACGTCATTGAGAGATTTTAAGTAGAAGGTGAATTGGTAAGATTTACATTAAAAGATCACTCATGGAATGATATCAAAGGCCTAATTTGTGTAACTATATTCCCAGAAGAAAAGGTAGGAGAAGATGGGGTAGGAAAAATATTTGAAGAAGAATAAGCCAGAATTTCTCCAAATTGGTAAACAAATTTACACAGTCAAGAAGCTCAGTGAATTTAAAATAAAATAAATATAAGGAAAACCACACCCAGGGGCACCTGGGTGGCTGAGTGGGTTGGGTCTCTGCCTTCAGCTCAGGTCAAGATCTCAGGTCCTAAGATCGAGCCCTGCATTGGGCTCTCTGCTCAGCAGAGAGCCTGCTCCCCACCTCTCCCACTGCCTGCCTCTCTGCTTACTTGTGATCTCTGTCAAATAAGTAAGTAAAATCTTTAAAAAAAAAGAAAAGAAAAGAAAAAGAAAAGAAAACCACACCCAGACACATCATAGCAAACTGTTGAAAACCAAAGACAAAATCTTGAAAGCTGCCAGACTGAATACAGAGAACAACAATTTGAATCACCAATGATTCTCAATCAAAACATCGAAGGGCAGAAACCAGCAGAACATCATCATCAACGTGCTGAAAGAATAAAAATGTCATTCCAGAATTCTAGTACCAGTGAAAATATTCTTTAATGATGAAGAAAAAATGAAGTCATTTTCAGATAAAAGAAACCAAGAAAATTTGTTTTGATCAGAATGGCACTACAGAAAATGCTAAATGACGTTCTTCAGGTTTAAAGGAAATGACATAAGAGGAAAATTGAATCTTCAGGAAGAAATGAAGAGTACTGGAAATGAAACACTACAAAACTGTACATGCTTTCCACCTCCAAAAAATTACTCTTGTTGCTGACATAATAAAAAATGGCATTTCTTGAAGATTTAAGAGACACTCACTTATAATTAGTGAAACACAGCATATTTCTATATGTGCACTTTTGAATGAAATACCCAGAAAAAAGGTTTGATAGACATAAATACAGAAAATAAGAAAGACAGGAACTATAACATGAACACCTTCTAATTAAAAAAACAAAAAACCAAAACCCTGAAAATGCAGCTGAGACCACATGTAAAATACTATAGAAAATACAAACATTAAAACCTCATATGGTTGCATAGTGGAAATAAGATCTTAGAGAATCAGCTCGTGTGCGTGCGTGCGCACACACACACACACACACACACACACACACACACACATCACGATATCCTGTGAGTAATAAACTGTGTTTATTCTCTGTCCTCTGTCTCTGACCCAAGAATCTCATGTCATTAGCCATGTCCCCATGAAATTGTGACAGGCTAACTTCTTAGCTTTCAAATAGGGTAAAGTCTCAGAATCTTTATAGTTCTTGATATATGTTCCTAATAATGGAGCCTCAAAATAATATAAAGTAAAAATTGACAGGATTAAAGAGATAAAAAGATAATTCCACAATCACAATAGGAGATTTTAACTCTTAGCAATTACAGAACAACTAGAAAGCAAATCAGTAAAGATAGGAAGGACTGAGGATTTGAACAAGACTATCAATCACTGGGACTGAACTGATAGTTATTTATGGACCACTATACCCAACAATTGCAGAATACATATTTTTTTCAAGTACACTTGGTATAATCACTAAAACAGCTCATATGATGAGTCATTAAACAAAACTCAACAAATTCAAAAGGACTGAAATCATACAAAGTAGTGCTTTGACTATAAGAGAATAAATTAGAAATGAGTAAACAATAAGACATAGAAGAAAACCTCAAGCACCTGAAAATTAAACAATACCCGTCTAAATAAACCACAGGTCAAAGAAGAAATCACGAGGAAATTAGAAAGTGTTTTCAGTTGAATGATAATGCAAATCCAACATATCAAGATTTGTAGAATATACTTAAAAGCAGTACTAGAGACAAATTTATAACTTTATTTTTTAAAAAAGATTTTATTTATTTATTGGACAGACAGAGATCACAGGTAGGCAGAGAGGCAGGCAGAGAGAGGGGAAATCAGGCTCCCTGCTGAGCAGAGACCCACTTTAACCCACTGAGCCACCCAGGCACCCCAAATTTATAACTTTAAATAGTAGGAGTGAAGTCCAAAATTAATGACCTAAGGTTCAAGAGTAAGTACAAGGAAGGAATAATAAGGATGAGAGCAGGAATCAATTAAATAGTTAACAAACAATAGAGAAAATTGAAAGTCAAGGGTAGTTTTCTGGAAAGATTTTTTTTAAGATTTATTTATTTATTTTAGAGAGAGAGAGTATGCATGTGGGGAGAGGCAGAGAGAATCTCCAAGCAGATTCCACACTCAGCACAGAGCCCAACATTGGGCTTGTTCTCATGATCGATGAGATTGTGACCTGAACCAAAATCTGGAAAGATTTTTAAAAACTGATTAAATCTTAACTAGATTGAACAAGGATAAGAGTGAAGAAATCACCAATATCAGAAATGGAAGAGAAGTTATTAATACAGATCCTACAGATAGCAACAAGAATAGTAAGAGAATACTGTGAACAACTTTATGACAATAAATGCAACAACTTTGAAAAAAATAAGTTTCTTTAAAAATCCAGTTACCAAAATGGACACAAAATGAAAAAACAAAATAAAAATGACCCTATATTTATATTTTTAAATGGAAATGAATTAATAAAAAATTTAATTTTTATGAGTTTTACACCAAAAAACTCTAGGCCTAAATGGTTTCAGTTCTGAATTCTACCAAAGAAGAAATAGCAGTAAGATTGTACAACCATTTCAGAATAAAGAAAAGGGAACACTTTTTAAGGTACAAGTCTTTATGCAAAGGCAAAAGGCAAAAGACAAAAGACAAAAACTGGCAGGGGAAATGAAATATAGAAATTGGAAGAGGAAAAGGTAAAACTATCCTCATTTGCAGATGCCATGATTGTTTATGTAGAAATACTAAGGAACGTACTAGTAAGATTACAGAATACAAGTTTATTATAAAAATTGTATTTTATATATAAACAGTAAATAGAAAACGAAGTTTTAAAAATCCACTTGAGAATATATAAAAAACACAAAATGTAAAAGACAGAAATAAAATTAGCGAACACTTTACTGGAAACTAGAACATTACTGAAAAAAATTAAAGACCTACATAAAGAGAGATATACCATGTTCATGAAGTAGAAGATTCAATATTAAGATATTCATTCTTTTCAAATTTATCTGTAGACTCAGGGCAAGTCCAATAAAAATTTCATAAGAGCTTTTGAATAAAACCTGACAAACATTATAAAATTTATATGGAAATGTAAATGAGAATAGTGAAAGCAAGTCAAAACAGAAAAAAGTTGAAGGACTTACACTACCCGAGTTAAACTTGTAATGTTAAAAAAATCAAGACAATGTGATAAGGTCCAGAGGATATAAATATAGATCAACAGAACAGATAAGGGAGTCCATAATGGTTTTTATTTTTACAGCATCCAACTAGGAAAGGAAAGCATTACAAAAATAATGCTGTAACAACTAGACACTCTTACTTATTTATAAAAAAGATTTATTATTTAACTGATTTATTTTTAAAGATTTTACTTATTTGTCTGAGAAAGAGAGAACACACAAGCAGGGGGAGCAGCAAGCAGAGGGAAAAGCAGGCTCTCCCCTGAGCAAGGAGCCCCTTCCAGGACTCAACCCCAGTACCCTGGATCATGACCTGAGCCAAAGGCAGATGCCTAAGCAACTGAACCACCCAGGAGTACCTTATTATTTTATTTTAGGGAGTGTGAGAGCAAATAAAGAGGGGAGGGACAGAGAGAAAGGGAGAGAGAGTCTTAAGGAGACTCTGCACTGAATATGGAGCCCACCTGGGAGCTCAGTCTCATGACCCTGAGATCATAACCTCAGCTGAAATCAAGAGTTGCATGCTTAACCAACTATGCCACCCAGGCGTCCCTGCTATGGTGAGTGCGGTGAAGTGTGTAAACCTGGTGATTCACAGACCTGTACCCCTGGGGATAAAAAATACATTATATGTTTATAAAAAAATAAGAAATAAATAAAAAATTTTAAAAAAGACTCAGAAAAAAAAATGAACACTGATCCTTACTTGACATTTCAAAAATTAACCTGACATGGATCATAAAACTCAATGTATGAGCTAAAACTACAAACTTCTAGAAGTATAAAAAATTAACTGGTCTTTAAAAAATTAAATTTTTTTCTCTTCAAAAGATACCTTTAAGAAAATAAAAAGGCAAGCTACACACTGGGATAAAATGTCAATAGGCATAATTGACAAAAAAATTTTGGATCCAAAATATACAAAGAAACCTTAAAAACAAAATAATAAGAACACAACCAAGAGAAATTGGGCGAAAAATCTGAACAGAATTTCATAAAGGAAACTCCCAACCGTATGGTTGGGAAATAAGTAAATGAAAAGATGCTCAACATCACTAGTTATCAGATCAAAGCAAATTTAAATCACAATGTGATGACATCATTACATTCTTATAAAAATGACTAAAATTAAAGACACTGACAATACTAAAGATTGAAAAAGAATACAGAGCAGTAAGAACTCATACAGTGTTAATGGGAATATAAGATAAAACCACCACTTTGGAAAACTGTCAGTTTCTTAAAAGGTTAAACATTTTCCACTGTAACAAACTAGCTACTCAACTCTTAGGTATTTACTCAAGAGGAACAAAAACATATATCCAGACTTGCACATGAATGTTCATAGCAGTTTTATTCACAATAGCCCTAAACTGTAAACAACCCAAATGTCCATCAATTCATGCACGGATAAACAAAGTATGTATATAGATATAAGCGAACACTAACTGGCAATAAAACGAATGAACTATTGATACACTGAACAACATGCATGAGATCTCAAATCATTTTATTGAGTTAAAGAAATTAGATATGAAAGAATACATATTACATAATTCCATTTATCTAAAATATGAGAAAAAGCCAATCTAATCTATAATTACAAAAAGCAGACAAGTGGTAGCTTGGAACCCAGGGCAGAAGAAAAGATGGATTACCAAGGGAGCAGAAGTAATGTTTTGGGGTTGACTGAAATATTCTCTACCTTGATTGCAAAGGTCGTGAAACAGGTTTACATATATATATATATATATTTTTTTTTTTTAAGATTTTATTTATTTATTTGACACACAGAGAGAGAAATCACAGGTAGGCAGAGAGGCAGGCAGAGAGAGAGGGGGAAGCAGGCTCCTTGCTGAGCAGACAGCCCAATGTGGGGCTCGATCCCAGGACCCTAAGATCATGACCTGAGTGGAAGGCAGAGGCTTAACCCACTGAGCCACCCAGGCACCCCCTGGTTTACATATGTCTACATTAATTGTACACTTTAAATTGATGCAGTTTATTATAGCAAGTAAATTATATAGTTGATTTAAAAAGCAATAACTTGTATTTGTTAGAGTCTCGGTATTTCTCAATCAATCAGTAAATTCAATGGCATTGGAGATGTTCTCAGATGATCTCTACCTGGAAAGATTACCTCCTTCAACTAAGCAGTTTGAAAAAAGTCACAGAGAAGTGGTCAATAAAAAAAAAAAAAAAAGTGGTCAATAAGAGAAGGCATACGTACTTAATAACAGATCAATTTTTATGATTTGGCCATGAGGATAGATTGGCAGGTATCACAAGCATTTCAATCCTATAGTCAACTCATTCTCTCTCTTTTAAAAATTTACTTTATCATGCTTATGTTTAGAGTTCTAAAAAGATTGTTAAAGTTCATGGGATCAATTCCATTATATCTCATACCAGTGCTTCATAAAACATTCCAGTAAATGTTAACAGATGTAATACAGAAAAGACTTTTCTTCTTAAATAACATTTGGGAAACAATGGGTAGAAGCAAAATTAAACAGCCTGGCTTCTATATGCAAAAATTTTTGGAACCCATACTAATAAAAATTTCCAAGAGAAGTCTACAGTAATATATACAAATATTATCCCAAATTCTAATCAAACATCTCAAAAGCTAATATTCTATTTTCACTTTGGAAATGCTGGTGTGTACTTTCTGCATATGTCTCAATATCTACAATATGGTGAATGTCTACCAGATAACTATTAATTCTTAAGTTATGTATAAATTGGCAAGCAAAAAGTCAATTAACAAAGACACAGTAAAGGTAAATTCCTTTGTTTAAAAATGACTGTTTTGGGGTGCCCGGGTGGCTCAGTGGGTTAAGCCTCGTCTTTGGCTCAGGTCATGATCTCAGGGTCCTGGGATCAAGCCCCCCATCAGGCTCTCTGCTCAGTGGGGAGCCTGCATTCCCCCCTCTCTCTGCATGCCTCTTTGTCTGTCAAATAAATAAAATCTTAAAAAAAAAAAAAAAAAGGACTGTTTTGGGGCACCTGGGTGGCTCAGTGGGTTAAGCCTCTGCCTTTGGCTCAGGTCGATATCAGGGTCCTGGGATCGAGCCCCGCATCGGGCTCTCCGCTCAGTGGGGAGCCTGCTTCCCCACCTCTCTCTTCCTGCCTCTCTCCCTATTTGTGATCTCTGGGTGTCAAATAAATAAACAAAATCTTTAAAAAAACAAAAACAGACTGTTTTAATTATTTAATTATCTGCACCCAACATTAGTACATTAGGTAAAAATGATGCATGATCAGCTTCCTTGAAATGTACTTAAGTTTTCAACCTGCATTTCAATTATGGGGAATCACTTCTCCCCTACCTACAACATATATAGGATTCAGTAAACTAGAATGATTCCAGTAAATATATGTTTTCAAATTATTAAAAAAGTATTAGTTAAGGCAAATAACATTGTTTATATAGCCCTTAAGAATCTATAAACCACTTTTCACATATTGTATTTTACTTAATATTTCTCCAAATCCTGTGAAGTAGTTATTGTCATATACCTTTTAAGAAACAGGGAATGAAGCCCAAGAACATACAATAAAAGGCAGAAAGTAGGCTGAATACTGAATCAGTCCTCTTTTTACTTTACTATCCTATCAGTATAATGATACACAGTATAGATGGACAAATGAAAAAAATTCTTGTTCTGAAATATGATATACATAGCAAAAGAAATTTAAATAATTCTTGCATCAAAAAAATTATTATGTATCTACTTTGGGCCAGGCCCTGTTTTTGGTGCTGGGGGAATAGCTGTAAATGGTTTGGTTATTTTTTTTTTTTCCATTTTATTTATTTTTTCAGCGTAACAGTATTCATTCTTTTTGCACAACACCCAGTGCTCCATGCAAAACGTGCCCTCCCCATTACCCACCACCTGTTCCCCCAACCTCCCACCCTTGACCCTTCAAAACCCTCAGGTTGCCCCAACCTCCCACCCCTGACCCTTCAAAACCCTCAGGTTGTTTTTCAGAGTCCATAGTCTCTTATGGTTTGCCTCCCCTCCCCAATGTCCATAGCCCGCTCCCCCTCTCCCAATCCCACCTCCCCCCAGGAACCCCCAGTTTGTTTTGTGAGATTAAGAGTCATGGTGCACCTAGATACATGCTGAGTGTTGTTCCAATGACTTAGATGACGTGTGTGCTCTATATCCTTTGCTGTGTTGTTGATCTATGGGAAAGGAAATTTTAAAATAGCCTAGAATATGAGTTTTCCAATAAGAGTGAAAAGGATAACTTCAACTTTAAAAAATAACCAAACCAATCCCATCTTGTTTCATTTATTCTTGGGAAACAAGATGGGATTGGTTTGGTTATTTTTTAAAGTTGAAGTTATCCTTTTCACTCTTATTGGAAAACTCATATTCTAGGCTATTTTAAAATTTCCTTTCCCATAGATCAACAACACAGCAAAGGATATAGAGCACACACGTCATCTAAGTCATTGGAACAACACTCAGCATGTATCTAGGTGCACCCTCCTCCCCCCACTACACACAAGTTTTAACTGTCCCTGGGCAGTGCAGGTTGAGTACACTTCAATGATTATAACGTCTGGGCCAACAGCCAGCTGGTCTTTTTCTGGTCTGATCTTGTCAGTGAAAGTTAGCTTAAAAAATAGTAGGAAAGAGCTTTCCTTCCTGCAGAAACCTGAATGAGTTAACACCCTTCCTAGAATTTCTTTAAAAATACTGTTCTGGGATATTAGGGTGGAAGAATGTATTCTGAATGATGCATGTTCTGTTATTTTAAAATCAACATATGACAACTCTTAATGAAAAAAATAAGCCAAGCCTTCCTAATACTACTTTGAGCCCTTCTATCCTCAAGGTCATAGATACTGTGGCTGCTACCTTAAAACTCTACTTAAAAATATCATAGGGCAAACCGCCTTTTCAAGAGAACTTATTCAAGACCCTGGCAAGTCCCTACACCTCAGCCCTGGTTTCTTCATGTATGAGAAGGTGGTTCTTTACTCAGAGAGGGCTGTGTACATCTGACAAGAATTCTCCTCAAAATATACAGATGAAGAAATATCCCTACACAATTCTGTTAAATAATTCCATAAAGTTCACCTGAAATCTTCTGGTGCACCCAGAACTACAAATTATTACATGACCTATTACATGGGACTTCCAACCCTGATTCTAGGACTCCATTATAGTATCTTTCCAAAGGAAATGTCCACAGTTTATGTTACATGGTGATTACTGAAAATGTGTTGTTATTTTAGTTGATTATATCAATTAATTAAATTAATACCATTATCTTTTCTTTTCTGACCTTTCCAAAAAGGACTTAAAAGCATTTCTGGTATTTCATATTAAGGATTCTTAATGATTCAACTCTATTACCACAGTTATAGGGCTGCTTTTTTAAATAAAATTCTGCAATTTGACACTTGTAATTTCATATTCTATCAAATGTTTAAATCTAATTTAGGTAGTACAGAAATTTAAGTTTAAGTTTAAATTTAAAAGTTTAAGTTGTTCAGACTAAGGTATTAAAACAGACACTTTGAAAAATCAGGTGCCATGGCTCCCACTTATTTTGAATGATGAACAGGGTGTGTATGTGACGGTAGGGAGTGCCTTCCTCTAGGAAAGACAAGCGGCACTGAGTCTTTACATTTTACTCTAATAAAAACATAGTGTATCATGATGCATGGAGAAAACAGATCTGGAAACTGGGAAGAGAGGTGGACCCTTGGTAACAGCTCTGATTTATTTAAAAGAAACCCTGAACTTATTCTAGGCGTCTCCCTCTCTTCTAAATTTGATGGATAGGCAGTAGGCATGGTTAATGCTACTTCTTAATTCCTTCCTGAAATGGTCATCTCTCCTCCATCTTCTTTATTACATATTTATGTGTTCGTTTACTGTCTGTCTTTCCCAACAGGCTGTAGGCTGTATATAATGGCAGGGGTCATATTCTTTTATTCAACACTTAGACTCGGCAACAGCACACACAAGGCACTCAATGAGTCAAGACAACACAATCTCTTGTCTAGAATATCATAACTGTCTTGCTAGTTGTTTTTTCTGCATGTAGTCTAATTCTTTCCTTCTTCCTCCCCGATCTACATCACTGCAAAAGTGATCATTTTTTAAAAAAGAGTATTTATTTGACAGAGAGAGAGAGAGGCAGGCAGAAGGAGAGGGAGAAGCAGGCTCCCTGCTGAGCAGAGAGCCCAGTGGGCGCGGGGCTCGATCCCAGAACCCTGGGATCATTCCCTGAGCCGAAGGCAGACGTTTAATGGACTGAGCCACCCAGGTGTCCCAAAAGTGATCATTCTTATACTGCAAATACAGTAACCTATTTTATAACCATCTAATGGCACCTCAAGGGAAAGAGTCAAATTCATAGGCTTTCAGGCCTCTATAATTTTGATGTAACTCTCCTACCTTATCTGCAGCTCCTTAAGCACACCTGAGCACTCACAGTTAGCCAAAATCACCATGCTACTGCTCTCTGCCTCCTTGTCCTCACACATATTTCTCTCTCTGCTCAGAATATTTTATCTCCTTGTCTGACAAGTTCTACTTCTTGTTCAAGTCTCAGCTTAAAAGTCTTCTCCTTTTTACCTTCTATGACTCTACCAGCTACATATAACTTATAATTTGGCATACATGCTAAGTGAGGATAAAAAAATTCGGCCTAACTGGGTTAAAAATTCTAGCTCCTCCATTTATTAGCTGTGTGTTTGGACAGATCATTTAAAACCTGTTGGTACTTCAAAATCCTTAACAGTCCTAGTCTCTACTCAGAGGATGGCTCTATGAATTGAATAATATAACCCATATAAACTGCTCAGCACAGTGCTTGGTACACGGCATGGATGCTTCAGTTAGGATGCTATTATCATTATTACTGTTCCTGTATAATTATCCTAGGAGTAGACCAAGCTCCTTAAACATAGGAAATGCTTGTTATCTTTGGATCCTAGCACATGGTAGACATTAATGTTCTTTGAATGAATGAAAGAATAAATGTTCTAAAACTATGAGATTAGAATGTTAGAAAGGTAGGCTTAAAACACAGATTCTTTTTTAAAGATTTATTTATTTATTTTTGTGGGGGAGGGGCAGAAAGAGTCTTAAGCAGACTCTGTGTTGAGCACAGAGCCTAATGGGGGGCTCGATCTCAGGACCCTGAGATCACAACCTAAGCTGAAACCAAGAGTCCGACACTTAACTGACCGTGCCATCTAGGCATCCAAAACACAGATTCTTGTTGTAAATTTCCAAATCTCAGTGTTAAAAAGGATTGCTATTTAACAAGTCTACTTCCTTTTTCCTCTCCCTGCTTTTATCACAACCCCTGAAATGCTCAATTCACAGCCTTTTCGTAATAGAGTCAGGAGAACTTACAGCAATGTGCTTGCTCTCTTCAACAGAAACCTGAAAAAGGAATCACTAAAAGAGAGGAGACCCTAGAACATGCCTATATTTATTAAATCTTTCTATGTGTTGGCCCACATTACTCAGTCTAGAGATGGACGTAGTTGACTTCTAGAAAATTTTTTTATCTTTGACTTTAGCTGCTATCTTTAAAAATTTTTATTTCCAACTTTATTGAGGAATAATTGACAACTATAATTGCATATATTTTAGTGTACATGATTTGATATACACATACATTATGAAACATTACCAAGATCAAAGTAATTAACATATCCATCAATATATCCAACAAAGTGAACTCAATTTTGTATATAGTGAGAACACTTAAGATCTACTCTCAGTAAATTTCAAGTACACAACATCTTATTTTTAACTATACTCACTATGCGGAGCATCAAATCCTCAGAACTTACTCATCTTATAATTGAAAGTGTACTCTTTGACCAAATTGTCCCCATTTCTCCATGGCCTCTTGGCAAAAACCATTCTACTTTTGGTTTCTAGAAATCATGTGTGTGTGTGTGTGTGTGTGTGTGTGTGTGTTAAGATCACACTGTAAGTGATACCATATAGTATTTGTCTTTCTCTGTCTGGTTTATCTCACTTTAGCTACTATCTTTTAAGGCTTGAAGTTCTCAGTGTTTTAGGGAATACGATTTCATAATATCTTTTATGTAATTCAGTAATCCAAAAGTTTAATTAGACTGAAGGAAGAATAGCTTTAGAGACTAGTAAAATAAGCAATATTTTGCAAAACCCATTCAACCCCTTGTAAGAAACACTCTTCATTATATTATTTGGTAATTAAACTTGGAGACAACGAGGAAAAAAAACATAAAAAGTATACTTAAGTTGGGGAAATAGTTGCTGAACAGGTATCAGGAAACCGAAATGGATTTTATATAAAATTTGAAAAAGAAAATCTTGGGGCACCTGGTTGGCTCAGCATTGAGCATCTGCTCATTTGGCTCAGGTCATGATCCCAGGGTCCTGGGATTGAACCCCTCATCGGGCTCCCTCTTCAGCGGGAAGCCTGCTTCTCTCTCTCCCACTACCCTGCTTGTATTCCCTCTCTCGCTGTCTCTCTCTCTCTGTATCAAATAAATAAATAATAAGAAAAGAAAGAAAATCTTAAACTATCCACATATTTTGAAAGTAACTAAAAAACATTGATTGATAAACTTTTTTGTGCAAAGCACTATTTACAATACAAAGAAGCGTAATACTTGGCCGTTACTTTTCAGATATTAACATATTAAAAGCAGAAAACAGTCAACATACAGAGTTAAGTATAAGTTTTAATCAACAGGCTAAGATAGTAGCACAAAAGATGACAAAATACATGAACAATTGCCACATTAACTAAAAATTTAAGGATGAGAATTAAATTGGAACTTGACAAATGCTGTGATACTAAAAGCCAATCATTTAATGAGATAAAATCAGCAACATTTACCTAATTGGTATATATTTTAATTTTTATTTTATTTTTGTTTTTTAAAAAGATTTATTTATTTTTGATAGGGAAAGAAGAGAGAGAGAGAGAATAAGCAGGGGGAGGGGCAGAGGGAGCAGCAGACTCTTTGTGGGGCTGGGAGCCCGTCATGGGACTCCATCCCAGGACCCTGGGATCATGACCTGAGCCGAAGGCAAATGCTTAACTGACTGAGCCACCCAGGCGCCCCTATAAAACATTTTTAGAAAGACAGAAATAGCTGAGAGGAATATGTTAGAGATCAAGATCAATGACAGTTAAAATAAGCAATAGGCTCTGTTGATCCAAGGAAACCAATTTTTAGAATTCTTCTTTTATAGCTTTTAGCTTAGTAAATCTTTTTATAAGAAATAACTTGACATCTTTTAATTTTACAGTATAACTGAGTTAGTAATGATATATATATTTATACTGTGCTCATCATCATTTACATAAGTAACCCCTTTGAGATGGTATATTTGATACCATGGGGAATGTAATCTATGGGAGAAAGAAATGGTTTACAAAAAGAAGTGAGACTTTTTATTTGTATTTTTAAAAACACAAAATCGCTATTGGTGCAGTAGGTAATGTCTAAGCTTAAAATTAAATGATTACATGGTAGGAAAAGGCCAAGAAAATACTCCGCACAAATAATAAAGGTACAGCAATGTAAACACCATTCCTGAGAAGGAAAAAGTTTTAGTGAGGTCACAAGGTGAGCCAGACCTTCCCAATTGCTACACAGGGAACAGATTACAGTAAGATTCTACTTCCTGCAGCTTTCAGGTGGGCCAGAAGCCCAGAGAAGCCAGAGACTCTAGGGAGTCAGACAGTGACTTTATCTGGTTATTATTCCACACGTGACAGGTCACAAAAAAAGCTTAAGAAGAACTGGCAGAGGATTCTTGAAAATGTGGGGATATGAAAGTAGGTGAAGTAAAAACAAACAAAAAACAACTCCAGGGGTATGATTATATATATACAGTGGGTGATGTCAAGAACTGTGGTCTTTATCTTACAGCCCATAGGAAGCCATGGAAGGTCTTTAATCAAGTGAAGGACAGGCTCAATTTTTGTTTAAGGAAGTAAACAATTCTGGCAGCAGTGTGGAGGTGGCACAGGAATGAAGTGTAACTTCCAGTTAGGAAGCTAATACAATCTTGAGGTCTTAAATTAGAACATGAATAATAACACAGGCAGTGAACCTGTAAAGGACGATTTAAGAGATATCTTTGAAGTAAAACTGCCCGAAGTCTTCAACTTATTATTAGACATTTCCCCCTTTGACAATGCCTCTCCATTTTGCAAAGGAAGATAAAGCAGGCATTTATTTTTGATAGATTTGTATTTGTATTTGTATTCTGCAAAGAGAACAATACTTGCCCAATTAAATCTGGATCTTCTAAGCAGTTTTTCAACTGCTGGAAATGCCTTTTTAAGACAACATTTCAATTCATTATTACAGCTACTTACAATATCCAGTTACTCCTAGAGTTGCAGGAGTTTTTAGCGCTCAGTTTGAGACTTCACAGAGCAGTTCAATTCCACAAATGTATGCCGAGTATCTACTTATGTGCCAGGCACAGGATTAGGCACTAGGGTTACAACGTTCTTTGTTCTTGGGAAAATAACTCTTTTAAAAAGGATTTCTGTATGACAACACCCAAGCATGTGTTTGTATGAAAACAAATAAGTCAATTGGTATGTAGGCTGCCTGTCTAATGTTGGGCTTGCTCAGTTTTGTAAAGACCCACAGTGCCACGCAAGAAAAGACTTGATGCCTTTGACAGCAGGGGTACAGAATGAACCGCGGTACCTGGCAGTCCTTGATGAATACAAAAGAGTAAAGAAAAGAGAACAACATCAATACATAAACACACACTCACAAGTTCTTTTATTAGAATGTTTTTCATCCATTTCTATTCAAAAGGCCCCAAACAGTATTTAACTAGAACTAATCTTAATTTTTCCTCTTATAAAAAGTGTATTTGCTTTTTGATAAACTATAGAGGAAAACTGAAAACAATGCAGTTAATCTTTAGAAGATCTCTATAAAATTCCATCTTTTAAAAGTTCTCCACAGGATAGAAGGATGGGGAGTAGACTTCCTTACACATATACATTGATTTTTATGGTATTTAAATGTCAACAAACCTATAGTCTCTAAACAGGGGTGAACGGTGAGGGGTGGTGGGGATGGGGAAAAATCATCTGCCCCCTGCTGCTTTCTCTAGTATTATTTCCCATTACTTGGCCCCTCTCTGCCTTTTACTTTCTGCTAATACCAAACTCCTTAAAGTTCCCTAAAAATAGCACATCCCCACATACCTCTGTACCTCTGTATGTGCTGATCTCTCTGTCTGAAGAGTCCTACCCACCCCTATGCCATGTACTCCAGGAAAATTCTAGTTCTTTCTTCAAATCACTTCCGCACACACAAAAGAATATTTACTTCTTTATATTACTTCTAAACACCATTTGCCAGTCGGTTGCACATATTACACTACAAGATTTGTTTACATATTCTAATGTCTCCATTGGACCATAAGATATTCAAGGGACATAATATTTTTCCAAATTAAAAAAAAAATCAGTTCGGGGCGCCTGGGTGGCTCAGTGGGTTAGAGCCTCTGCCTTCGGCTCAGGTCATGATCCCAGGGTCCTGGGATCGAGCCCCACATGGGGCTCTCTGCCTGGCGGGGAGCCTGCCTCCTCCTCTCTCTCTGCCTGCCTCTCTGCCTACTTGTGATCTCTGTCTGTCAAATAAATAAATAAATTCTTTAAAAAAAAAAATCAGTTCATCAAAACGTAAAGTGATCTGGGGGCGCCTGGGTGGCTCAGTGGGTTAAGCCGCTGCCTTCAGCTCAGGTCATGATCTCAGGGTCCTGGGATCAAGCCTCGCATCAGGCTCTCTGCTCAGCGGGGAGCCTGTTTCCTCCTCTCTCTCTGCCTACTTGTGATCTCCATCTGTCAAATAAATAAATAAAATCTTAAAAAAAAATGTAAAGTGACCTACCTGCAGACACCTAGCTACCAGATGCAGACACATGCAGACAAGAAATACGTAAGATAGCAGGTGGTACCAAAAATACATTGCTGAGAATATGAATTTTCTGGATAGTTGGATTTTTTTAGTTAACTATATAAAAATCATTTTTAAAAACTTAAAATAGAATTCTCACGTATACTATGTACAATGATGATATGTTAAATATAAGTGAAACTTTTCTTGTTGATTCAGTTTTCCACTTCTCTTATAATTAAACATTATTTGGTGCTAAAGGAAACTGTTAAGGATAGAGAGGTAGCAGACAGGTTACACAGAGTGACTTGAAGGGACACCACAGGACCGATGGGACTGACTGCTGAATACCACTACAGAGCTGGACAGACTGCCTCCTTGCCCACACTTGTAGGGTTCACGATTTTTCTACAGTCACTAAACTGAACACCACTGTTTCCCTGCCTCCCTCACCAAATGGACTGATCATTTTTTTCCCCTCCTGCCAACATTCCAATTTTTAGGGTATAAAATACCCAAGTATAGGAAGTTCTTTCTTTTCTTTTAAAGATTTATTCAGTTGAGAAAGAGCGAGTGCATCTGTATGTGGGTGGAGGGGTAGAGGGAGACACTCTTGAGCAGACTCCCTGCTGAGGTGGAGCCCCATGTGGGCTCGATCTCATGATCCATGAGATTCTGACCTGAGCAGAAACCAAGAGCCAGATGCTCAATTGAGCCACCCACACGCCCCTGGGAAGGTATTTCTTATCAATCCCAACACCTAAGAATGCAGGGATGTTTTACCCTTTTTCTTTGCCCCCCTTTTTGAGGGGAATAAAACTTATCTGGCTGGTGCTGGCCCACTTCTGAGCTCTGTGACCATCAGTACTACATCCGGTTTGGCTATTCACTGCATTTTCTTCTTCCTTGTCTACCATACATTTTCTTTTTATCTTGTCTTTGATAATACATATTATAGGCTTTTCTTTTTATTTAATTTTTAACTCTTTCAGAATTCAAAATTCTGGCTCTATTCCTTACTAATTGAATTTTAATACAGTAGTTTTCAGCACTCACATGCAGTAACCAGAAGCATCTGAGCTAGAGACCACAGCGTAATTCTGGCTCTGTGAGACATGTGGGACGGGACCATATAGTTTGGTAAACTACACTCCATGGGCCAAATCTATCCCATCTCCTGTTATTATAAACAAAATTGCATTGGAATCCAGTCATGTTCAGTCATTTAAGGATTATCTATGGCTGTTCTCACTCTAGGACAGCAAATCTGAGTACTTGCAACTGATAACTGATATAAACTGATATAACCAATGTAGGTTGCAAAGCCTAACATATTTACTCTCTCGGTCTTTACAGAACAAGTTTCCAAATCCTTTCAGTAGTGATCGATCCTTCATCCCTCCCTTCCTTCTTTTGTTCCTCCTTCCGTCCATCCCTCCTTTCTTTTAAAGATTTTAATTATTTATTTGAGAGAGCAAGAGAGCACACAAGCAGGGGACGTGGCAGGCAGAGGGAGAGGGAGAAGCAGGCTCCCTAGTGAGCAGGGACCCCGATGTGGGGCTCAGTCCCAGGATCCAAGGATCATGACCTGAGCTGAAGGCAGACGCTTAACCCATTAAGCCACTGAGGCCCCTACAGTAGTGATTCTTAATCCTTAGTGGGCGTCATGATCACCTGGAGAACTTCTGAAAAGTAGGTTTTCTTGAGGTTCTTTCTCCAGAGATTTTAATTCAATTGGCCCAAGTCCAGGGAAATTATTTTCCCAAAGCTCAAGTATTCTAATGTGCATTCAAAGTACTGCTCAGGATTTCTCAAACCTCAGCGTGCACAGGAATCATCTGATTTATCTGTTAATCCAGGAGAGTCCCGTGAGTATTTACACTCCATTTGGACTTACAACTTCTGGAAAGAGAGAGCAGAACTCTGCGTATTGATTAAGTGTGCCTGCTGACTCTGAGGCAGGGAGTCTTTAGACCCCATTTTGAGAGCAATGGCTTATAGAGGTTGCTTTGAAAAAGCCTCACGGGTAGATCTGAACAGGCTCATGTCCCCAGTAATGAATCAAGTCATTCTATTACTCTTAAGCCTCAGGTTCTCATCTGTAAAATGGGGCTTTTTCTCTACCTGCCTTGCCGATCTCATAAGCTTGGTAAGAGAAGCTCTCTATGAGATTTGTCAGTCTCTAATACCCTGACCAAATTCAGATAATACTGCTTTTGGAAGATTCAGATTACATCTGATATGGCCTTCTAAAAAACTCAGATAATCAACATACAATAAGCAGACATCACATAATAAGCATATAATGCATATACCATAATTTGAACACTATTTCAAGTATAAAAACAAGCATAACTAAGAACTGTGTCAATGACTTCCTGAAATCAAACCTGGATAATGAAGGGTTTCCAGAAAGCTGGTCACATACTGTAGTGATTACACAGTGGCTCCTAGGTTGGAACACAAATGTAGCTAAATCCTTTTCATTGTCCAGAGGATTTCACTTATCTAAGGGTTCTTGGATAGGCTTAGGGAAAGGACTGCCTGTAAACCTTTGAAATTGTAGGCCAAATTTTGCCTGCAAATTTTTTCAGACGAGTATATCAGATTCCCCAAAGAAGCCACTCTCCAAAGGAGAATAAAAGCAGTAATTTACCCTAAGTTTCTATGCCCCAAGATCTGGGTCATATCAGCTCATTATGAGAACTTCTAATGGTGAGGAAAACAGTCTGTTGTGAGTTATTTCCAAATGTTGGTGTCCTGGTTTAAAACAAACCCATTTAAGAAAGAAATCTTTGGATTTCCTTTATTTCTGGTATTTTCTAAACAAAGTAGGTAAAGAAACTAATAATAATTTTTCCATTTCAGTAAAGGTAACAATATTTAAAATAAAAATTTTTTAATGTGCCAGAAAAGTCTCAGTTTTATTGCTATTAAATACAAGCAAAAAAGGAATTTGATTATCCTGTGGGAGTATGTTTTTATGGTTCCTGGTCACTGAAAACAGCAGCATTTTCTTACATGGCCAAGTCCAAATGTAAGTAGTGACCTGACATTGCTCAGACATTTCATTATTCAGTCACATCAAGTAGTTGACACACCCAGAATAACCTGGATTCCACACCATGTTTACCCTATCTTTAGCAAAGAATTCACTGGCTATGGTCTTTCCAAACACTCTGGAGTTATAAAAAGAAGTCTAACTTGCCTCTTTAGTAAGTGTTCATCTGTATCTAGTACAGTAGACAACTGAGTTTGAAAGTTACATCAGGTTAACATTACCTTTGGAAGACACTGTCTCCTAAGGACTGCTTTCTCCAAACATCTGTAATCACTCATTTATATTATTAAAATTAACTTGAGCACTTACCCCAACAGTTCTATATTTATTCAAAAAGCATATATATGTGCCTGTAGTAATATATTATGTATATTATCTCACACATACATACATTTTTTTTTTGACTGTTCACAGCAGCTTTACTTATGATTATAAACATCTCAACAACCCATATTTCCATTCACAGGTGAATGGATAAGCAAACTGTGGTAACACATTTTTTAAAAAGAATATTACAGAGGCATCTGAGTTGCCCAGATTGGTTAAGCATCTGACTGTTGATTTTGGCTCAGGTTGTCATGTCAGGGTTGTGAGATTGAGCCCTTCCTTGGGCTTATGGTCAATGTGGAGTCTGCTTAGGATTCTCTCCCTCTCCCTCTGCCCCTCCCGGGCCCCATATTCTCCCACTTGTGTGCTTGCTCTCTCTCTCAAAAATAAACAAACAAACAAATAAAGAAAGAAATAAAATGCTACATAAAACAATCATGAATACAAGTTTGTAGTATTTTCTTCCCTCACCCTATGGTGTGCGTATGCATCTTTAGAGATCTCACTCCTAAGTAATAGGCAGCATATAGGTATGGCTCTATCTCCGTATTTCAGAGAACCAAATCCTAATCCCCCTATTATAATATCCCCAAGCTGTGGTTAAGAAGCAATGGAGAGGCCGTTCCAGGATGATGATGATGATGGTGACAATGATAAACAATAGCTGCAACATGAAACGTACTCTCTGCCTAACACCTTCCTGAGTCTTTTATATGTTAACTCGTTTAATCCTCAAATGGGAGTTAGGTATTATTAGTCCCACCTTACAGATAACAAAAGTGAGAGAGCAGAGTTTAAGGAACTTGCCCAAAGTCATACAGCTAGCTATTAAGTAGTAGAGTCAGGAGCAGTACATGAGCAGTCTGGCTGTGGAGTCCACACTCAGCCACTACCCCAAGATACACCTGACTTCAGATTCACAGTCAAAAGTAAAGCAAAGATTATACTGTAAACAGAAGTCAGGGTCCCTACTTTGTCAGTAATGAGGGTAAGGATAATATTTCTTTTTTTAGGATTTACCCATCCACTTTAGAGAGAGAGCGAGCAAGAGAGAGAGCAAGCGAGCATAAACAAGAAGGGCAGAGGGAGAGGGACAGAATCTCAAGCAGACTCCCTGCTATGTGCAGAGCCCAACTTGGGGATCCATCTCACCACCCTGAGAACATGACCTGAGAAGAAATCAAGAGTCAGACCTTAAGTCTAACTTAAGTGCGTCACCCAGGTGCTCCAAGGGTAAGGATAATTTTTATCAAAAGCAAACATCTTTTCAGGGTGCCTGGGTGGCTCAGTGGATTAAGCCTCTGCCTTCAGCTCAGATCAGGATCTCACGGTCCTAGTATTAAGCCCTGTATCGGGCTCTCTGCTCAGCAGGGAGTCTGCTTCTCCCTCTCTCTCTCTGCCTGTCTCTCTGCCTACTTGTCATCTCTGTCAAATAAATAAATAAAATCTTAAAAAAAAAGGGGAAACATCTTTTCTTAATCTGATATGAAGATAATTAGAGGATCATAGGATATTCGTATTACAAAGATTCCTTCTATTTTCTAAATTCCTTGCATTTACTGAGAAGACAGAGGTCCAGAGAGGTTAAATTATGGCAAGAGTCCTAATACATGATTAAGTGGGAGAGCTTAGAAGAAGCAGTCTAATAATGTAAATAATAATGTTACTGAATGCCTACTATATATTCAGAACTGGGGTAAGTGTTTTCCTATAGTAATTCATGCAATCTTCACATCAACACCCAGAAGGAGATATTCTTTACCAGTTTTACAAGAAAGGAAATAAGGTTGAAGAGGTTAAATAATTGAAAAGGTCAGGGCGATATTAAGCAGTAAAGCTGAAATTTGAACTAAGGTCTGATTCCATACCCTCAGACCTTGGTAACTAAACTATATTCCATTATTTCATACTGCTATCCTAAGAAAATTTCTAGGCAAATTAAAATATTATTAAAGTTTTAGAAAATAATTGGGGGGAAAAAGGATCTATGATTCCAGACAAATATGCCTTTGTTAATGGATTGAAGTTTTCCTCTTTTTTGGTAGTAAGTGCTAAACATCAGGAATGTAAGTTATGCACATGCATTTAACCCTGTTTGAGATGGAATCTTAATAAAAGGACACCTTTAGAAAAGATAACCATTATATGTAATGGAATACAGAATCAGATTCTCCTGGCAATTAATCACCTACTGCAAACCTATAGGCTGTTTCTGACAGATCCAAGTGCTTTGAATTGTTGAGTAAGATGTGTCTGGACTAGCTTATGAGAAGAAATTCTGTTTAAAGCCTTTGAAGAAGTTTTAACATATACTTACACATACTGATGTATGTGCATGCATACATACTGCAGATGGATTTCAGTAACATATGTATGGATATATGTGTGTAGTATGTATGAAACTGAAGAACTCATTTTATTGCTCAAATATGTGCAAAGAAATGAAAGCAGCCTTCCTTTAACAGCCACAGAGCGCTATCCGTCATTTACCAGAGATACTTCCTGTTTTTAAGCAGTTGGGAAAGCATGATTTCCAACCCAAATACTTAGCTTGGCATGTTAGTGTTGTGTTGATAGATGCTTTTATAACCACTTTAATTCCACCTTAAATATCAATATGAAAAAGATAATTTATTTTCCCTCAACTCCTTCCTTCTTTCCTTCCTTTCTCCCTTTCCTTTTTGCTTCCTTCCTTTCTTTCTTGGTGAGTTAGTGTTGTCTTGATAGATGCTTTTATAACAACTTTTATTCCACCTTAAATATCAATACGAAAAAAAAGAGATGATTTGTCTTCCTCCTTTCCTTCCTTTGCTTAAGAAATGGGAGAAAAGGAGAGAGAAGAGAGGAAAGGGAAGGAAAATATTATAACCAGAACAGGTGGGCGACCAAGTTTAGTATAGCTCTGACAGATGTGGCTGTTTTATCTCAGACTAACTCTGAGGGTGGGGGGAGCAGTGTTTTCTTTCTATGAAAGAAAAAGAAAAAAAAAAGGAACTCCAGCCAAATATTACAAGTCTTTAAAGAGGCGTTTGGAAGTTGCAATTACAAGTCCACTACATTCCCTGACCAAATATTTTTAAAAATGCTTTATGTGGGCCATGGAATTAACAATGCCTCAGGCAATAACATTAGTAAGACTGAGGAGAGGGGCGCCTGGCTGGCTCAGCTGGTAGAGAATATGGCTCTTGATTTCGGGGTTGTGAGTTCAGGCCCTATGTTGGGAGCAGAGCTTACTTAAAAAAAAAAAAGAAAGAAAGAAAGAAAGAAAGAAAGAAAAAGATATGTAAGTTCTCAAATAAGCAATTCTGTTTAAATGATTTTAAAAATGGATTTTGTTTTTTCATTATTTGATACTGCTCCATCATGTCAGTTTATTATCTTCTTTAGCTTTTGTTTTGTTCTTTATTGTAATAAAGAAGATTTTCTTTAGGAATTGTGAAGTGCTTGCCTGGTTTTCATGATTTCAGTGTGATGATAAGAACTGACATTTAGGGGTGCCTGGGTGGCTCAGTGGGTTAAAGCCTCTGCCTTCGGCTCGGGTCATGATCCCAGGGTCCTGGGATCGAGCCCCACGTCAGGCTCTCTGCTCAGCGGAAAGCCTGTTTCCTCTTCTCTCTCTGCCTGCCTCTCTGTCTACTTGTGATCTCTGTCAAATAAGTTAAAAAAAAAAAAAATCTAAAAAAAAAATGAACTGGAATTTAGACTTGATTAGTATGTTTTTATGCATTTTACCCAACCTTATATCTGACCAGGTATTCTCCTTATGTAGAAAGCATTCTCTGCAAATCCTACCTCATCCTGCCATGGTGGAATGTGGCACTGCAATTATCTGCTCCCTTTGGGGTATCTTCAAGCTCTACTCTATTTGGTGTTTTCCATCCTCATTTAAACATACCAGACACCTCTGCTACTAAACATCCTTGTTCAGCATATCATGTGGTCTTAGCTACTGCCCAGCCTCTTTCTTCTGCATGCATAGCTAGAGAGTGGTTAAATCTCTGTTTCTACTTTCTCACTTGTCACTCTTATCTCAGTTGACTCCAATCTGTCCACATCACTGCACCAAAATGACTCTTCTTACAGTCGCCAATGACCTTCAGATTGTTAAATTTTAAGAAATTACTTTTTCTGCTCATATCTTGCCCAAACTTTCCACAGGATTTAAAAAGCCAAATCACTCCTTTGTTCTTAGAATACTTCTCTCTTGGCTTCTTACACTCCATATTATGCCTCTTATTTCTCTGGATGTTCTTATTCAGCCATATTTGGGGTGGGTTTCCTGTTCTTTTTTTTTTTTTTTTAAAGATTTTATTTACTTATTTGACAGAGAGAGATCACAAGTAGGCAGAGAGGCAGGCAGAGAGAGTGAGAGGGAAGCAGGCTCCCTGCCGAGCAGAGAGCCCGATGTGGGGCTCGATCCCAGGACCCTGAGATCATGACCCGAGCCGAAGGCAGCGGCCTAAACCACTGAGCCACCCAGGCGCCCCGGGTTTCCTGTTCTTCTACTTTACCTAAACTTTAAGGTTGAAGTTCTGCAGATCATACACCTAACCTTCTTTTCTTTCTCTTCACGTTCCCATCCATTCCTTTGACTTCAACTACCATCTACGAAATAGTGATTTCCCAAATCTATATATCAGGTCCACATTTGTCTTCTGAACTCGACTCATGTCAAGCTTTCTATTGACATCTCTACTTGGATGTTAAATAGGTACATATGAAGAAACATCCCCAACCTAATTCATAATTTTCTTTTCTAAAGCTTTGATATTCCTAAGATTCCCATTCTCATAAAATAGCCTTTACACCAACCCAGAACCCTAGGAACTATGCCTCTTTTCACTTCCCACTTTCAAACTGCCAGATTCTGTAGATTCCAAATAAATAACTCTGTCCACTTTGTTCCACTCCCACTGTTTGAACCACTTTCTTGTGGTTATCCTTGTGTCACATTGCTCAGAGACTGTTCACACAGAGTGCTGGTATGATGAAATGGCTTTTTGATGCAGATGTGGTAATTGCTTTCTACCCACATCCTTAATACCTTCCATTGTTTTCAGCTGTCTTTAGTATAAAGGACATACTATGCTCTCTCCAACCTCTATTCCTTTTCAAATACTGGGTCCTCTGAATAGAAAGATCACTCCACTGTTTTCTGGCTAACAGCCCCTTCATTCTTCAGATTTGGCTTAAAAATCAGTAACTCAGGGAAGCCTTCTCTAATTTCCCAGACGAAGTTAGATTCCCCCTCCTACACGCTTCCATAGCACTTGGTATTTGTTTGTAGCACTTTGAATACCTGTAATTACTTTCTTATATAAATTAAATATAAAATGATTTCAAAAATGCTGTATACCAGAAATTGCACTGGTTTTTATACATTATCTCAGTTAATTATAGAAAACCCTTGAGAGGTAGCTAGAATTACATTTTTCTTCTTTGCTAGACCATAAGCTCCATGAGAATGGGGAACCATATTTGTACTGTGTATTATTTCATTCCAATATCCAGCCAGGACTACCTTATGTGCTTGATAAATATTTGCTGACTGACTGAGGGCAGTTTACAAAATACAAACCTCCAGATAGCCTCCAATCAGGTACCAAGTAAGTCAAAGTTATATAAATGTTTTACTTTATATGGTTTACAGTGGAAGAAGAAGTAGCGTCCTATAACAGCTATTTTTAACTCTGTTAATTCTATCATTCTTATCAGTTTTTGTCTATTTCTGTTGACTGATTTTTCCTCCTAATTATTCATTTTCTTATTAAAAAGACACCAGGTGTGACTGAGGTTAGAGAAGATGGTACTAGAAGTTTTAAAAGAGAGATGATGATTCATATATGAGATTATATGATATATATGATCCATCAGATGAGATGATTGTCTAAAAGTTGGAAAATAGATTTGGAATAAATGAAATGTTACTCTAGAAGGGACTGAGATTAGGGGAAAGAAAACCTGGGAAATCACAGTTTGATTACCTTTAAGGAGCTTCAATGAAATGTTTACATTTTTTTGAGGAGGAGGTTCTCAAAATAACAGATAAAGCATCTGACTATTTTAAGTAATTTTAAGAAATTGAAAGGAGCTCAAAAGTAAAAGATTAGAAATTAGTAAAAGAAAAAAATGTGATCATTGTACACAATGGGAATTACCATAATACCGCTAGATATTTGTTCCAATGGAATACATGGGCTGCCCTTTCATATTTTAAAAATTTTATTTCTCTAAAGGGATTAGACCCTTTATTTTTATTTTATTTATTTATTTTTAAAGATTTTATCTATTTGACAGAGAGAAAGAGAGAGTGCACAAGCACAGAGAGAAAGAGTTGCAGGCAGAGAGAGAGGCAGAAGCAGGCTCCCCGCTGAGCAGGAAGCCCAATGCGGGGCTCAATCCCAGGACCCTGGGATCATGACCTGAGCCAAAGGCAGACACTTAACTGATTGAGTCACCCAGGCACCCCTGCCCTTTCAAATTTTTCATAAGATTTAGTTTATTTAAAGAATGTTGGGCCAGACACTCAAGTTTGAACTCCAAGAACTCCAGTTTCACAAAATGCTTTAGGGTCTTTAACCATTCCCTAATGCTAATGGAAGTTAGGAAACTTCTGCCAGATCTCTGTTGAAAGAGCAGTGCCTCTAAGTCATCCTTTCACAAATCTAGGAAGCGAATCACCATCAGTTTTGGATATCAGTTCAAGTTTGACTAGAGATTTCAAGAACTTTCGAAAAAATAATCTGGAGGAGTACAACAGAAACAGTAACAAAAATGGGTCCACTTGGCCTTTATCTTGAAGCAGAGTGTCCTGCTGGCTCTAATTTCTTCAGTTCACAGACCTATCTGATATTGTCCTACCCTTCAAACCCTCTCCCTTCACTCTGTGGTCAAAGAATTAACTATAAAGACTTACTGAAAATTACCTTCCTTATAAATCTATCTGTCCAATAATATGCATAAAAAAGTAACTATAAATAATCCATGAGCTTAATAATAAGTAAGAAAGACTGTAAGAAGTAGTTAAAACATCTCTAAAATTTGGGGGCCTTTGTTTGCTCAGTATGAATCCCCAAACTTAGTCACTGCAATGATGTTCAGTTGTGATTATGAAGAGGGTCCTTTAACAAAACTATAAAAATAATACTATGTCAAAGATTAAAACCATGCATGGTTGTTATCACAGTAACATTATAAAATATATAGCAACTACACGCCAGAATATTAGTGCTTAAGAATTTTTGGTGCCTGAAAATGACACCTTTTAGAAAAAGGAGAAACATGTGCTAAACCCATCCCAGAGCTTTAGAGGAGAACTTGAAATTTAAAATAACAGACATACAAGAAAGTGTTATGTTGTAAAAAGTTGTTCCTGACACAATATACTAACTTATTTTACCAGATCTGTAGAAGGGAAGAAAAATTCTATTATCCTATTAGCTCAGGGAAAACTGCCTTTCTTATAAAAAACAGGACACAACTGAGGCCAGAACAAAGGTAAGTAAAAGTTGGAGCCCACCTCTGATCCTGGACCTTTCAGCTCTAAAACATTTGCCATCTCTAATCTGATTATACCTGTGGCATCACAGATCAGCATCCATTTAAACTCTGACAACTGAAATAGGTAAAACTCTAGATCAGAGCTGTCCAACAGAAATACGGTGTGAGCTACATATATAATTTTAAAGTTTTCTAGTCCCTATACTTTGTTTTTAACAAAGTCAAATTACTTTTAATAATATATTTTATTTAATCCAACATATCCAAAGTGTTACTTAAATATCAATGTAAAATTATCGCAGAAACATTTTACATTCCTTTTTTGGTATAAAGCCTTTGAAATCTGGAGTATATTTTACAATTAAAGCACATCTTGATTTGGATAAGTCACATTTTAAATGCTCAGCCGCATGTGGCCAGTGGTTACTAAATTGGAACTGGTAGTTCTAGGGTTTGTGGAGACCTTCAGTGAAGAGACTAGCACCAAATACATAATAAATTGTTAGGGCATTAGATAAATTACCCTTATGAAAGCACTGACTAGTCTCATCAACTTCCTTCACACAAGAGAGCACCTTTCTCTTCCTAAGACTTTTACTTATCTTAACTGATAGAAGGATCAGTCTTCTCATGTTGCAAATGATCAATTTCCACTGAATCTCAATTTCTATACAACATCACATTTGAAAGATAGTATGAGGCCCACCAAATATCCAAGATGATCAATTTTGTTAAATGAAAAAATGAGTAAATTCATTAAAAAACAGATTAAGTATTGTCACCTGTAGAATATTCAGTTCATTAATAACAAGAAAATAATCACTTCTAAGTCACTAGAAACTATAATCTGTAACAAAGGAAATGTGTTCCAAGTAGAATTTTAATTTATTGTTCAGTTATATGTTAAATTCAGGTTTAAATCTGGTTTAGATTCATTCTCTTCATTGTTAGAGAAGGCAAAGGAAACTATAAACCATGTAGACTTTTACTTGTTAAGAGAAATATATAATGGCATTGCATTGTTTCTTTGACACTGGGTCCCAAATTCTTGTCATAGATTTTATAGTGCAGATTCAAGATTTTCAACTCATTCCAGTTGAATAGTTCAGAGATATGAACAAATGCTTATTTGTTAGAGCTCTGTATTCATTTTAAGCAATAAGGCCAAGGTCTCCTTTAGAAATACATGCACATGTATTTATATATTTACTTGTAAATACATACACACATACACACACCACATACAATAAGTAAAATTATATTTTAACTGCTGAACTATTTCACTGTGTTTTTCCATATTTATTTTTATATGTACATAAATTATGGGACAGAAGCTATCCACAGGAATTAAAATATGGACAGAAATTATGTAAATTAATTGTCCCATAGTTTCTGTTGACTTGGAACCCTAAGTTCCAATATGCAGAAATGGTGGCTAATTCATTTTGTCACAGATTTTGGTATGTTTGGATGTAGTGATGGCCACAACCGACCATTTCCTAATGTCTAGCACATAGATATTAAGATACAAAAGCAACACCCAGTATTACTGTTCCGTCCAATTCCCACTCTACTTAGGATGGTTTCATCTTTTAATGCTAAAATTTTGTAAATTGCTATAACAAAAAATATTCCCATTCCCAAGCTTCTGAAGTTGGAAGGAGCAGAAATTAGAAGGTAGGCCCTTGTGCATGAAACTACTGTTCAGTAAAATCCCTTGTATTAAAAGGCAACTTAACTAGTTAGCCAACTAAATAAATATTTACAAGTCTGGTACTGGATTTATCAAAGATAGATAATACCCCTTTTGCCTTGGAGAAGCTAATAGAAGAATGGACATGACAGGTAAACAAATAATTTCAATTCAAGATGAGACCTCTTGGAGAGAGTTGAAAATTTGGTTCTTAAAGGCAAAATCTGTTAACTTGCCAAAACAAAATGATCATAGCAAAAACCTTTCAACACGTCAAACCATCTCATGAGATGGGATTCAGTTCAGTTCAATAAAAAGCAGAATTTGCTTTTTTCTTGTTTCAGTTGCCTACTTTTATTACACCTGTGCACAATTCACTATGAATATCAAATGAATGTCTTCATTTCTCCAGTTTCATATTTTCTGCAAGATTCATGATTGTATTTGACAACCAGGTCGCTAAAGAGAACTAAAATTCCTCAGAGGAAGAAATTGTAAAGGAAAACTTCAACTAAAATCCCCAGTACACCATCCTGGTCCTGCACCCCTGCTTCTCTAAATTCCTGCTTTTTCAAAAGGAAATGTTTTTATGAACTTCCTCAACTACTTGCACATATGCAGTCGTCCTGACACACGGGACTTCAAATTTTATTATCTTGGGCAGAGGGAGTCTGATAGTATCAGCTCAGATTTGATTCCAAGTCCCAGACAGCTGTTGAGGACCTATGCAGCCACAGCTGTGAATAGTTATGCCATTTCCTTCTCAGTGAATAATTCTGATATGGGTTTATTATTGCCTATTAACTAAATAGGGAAGGAAAGAAAAAAAAAACCCAAAAAACTATAAATGCTGGAGTCATATGTTGCAATGCATGAGACCTTGTCCGACTAGTTTTTAAACCCCTCAGAGTTGATGATATAGTACTCCAAAAATAACATGATTATTTCTAAAAATAGTCAGAGAAAGGCACTCATGTCTCAAGGTAAAGGTTCTGGTGTGGGTGGAAGGGGTATGACATATTGTCACTCTCTACGTCCTCCACACCTAAGCTTAACGTACCATTTACTTCAGCTAGCTGTCTAAAGTTTCTTCTCTCAAAAAATTATTTTCTAACCAAGGAAATTTCTCCCCTATATATAGCTAAAAATAAAATTGCTGAGTCCAAATGAATGGAAAGAGATGGTGTCCCTTTCCTGAAATTCACAAAGAGAATGTTTAAAATGTGACCGAGTTCTAAATAATGAGTAAAACTAAAGACAGTTTTAAAATTGCCACATAATTCTGGACTTGCCAGTACGGGCCTGGATCACCTTGCTGACTTCTCCCCTGGGCTCTGTCAATATCTCGGTTTCCCTCTACCCCCTTCCACTTCTCTGGCAAGGTTACTTTTGCTAAGGAAGTTGTCCATGAGAAATATGACCCCACACGCCTTGGGAAGGAATTCACTTCAGCTACTATGGAGCCAAGAAAGGCTTGGGACTCTGAAATGGGGAGGAAGATGGGAGGAGGATTAGAACTGACCTTTACACTTAAAGTTTATTTTTACTCTCCTTTTACACACAAGGAAATTTAAAACAAATTAAAAGTCACACTGTTAATAAACAGCAAAGTTTTGTACAGTTTATTTTTAAAATAAAAATAACTTCACTACTTTCCCTGAATATAAAAATGATTCATATTATTATTGTAAACAATTTTGACATGGTACTGATTAATTAGAAAGTAAAAAATCACCAAAATGATGGCTTTAGTAATATTTTGGGGAACAATTATCTAGACCACTGTAATGTACATTGTTTTACACAAAAGTTATATTTATTACTGTTTTATAACCTACTTTTATTTCTCAGGAAATATAATGCATGAACTTCTTTTAATATTAATGTCTTTATATCACCATTGTTATAGTTACTTATTATTTGTTATGTATATATAGTACATATGTAGTATTTAGTTCTCAAAGCAACTCTCTAAGATAAGTAGTACCATTTTACAGAGTCAATCCTGTAACAAATCCTGCAGTGAACATTTTAACTAATATCTTGGATTGACTGTCTTATTATATCCCAGGATAAATTCCTAGAAGTATGATTAGTAGAACAAAAGGTGAGTAACTTAAAGTTTTTTGTTATTTATTAATTATGTTCCAGAAAGGTTATAATAATTTATGGCTTATAATTACTTTTGTCTATATATATTTTAATAAATGTAATTTGGTGGTCTGATATTGAAAAAAATGTGAAATGACTTCTAGAAGTATCCAAGAAAAACCTGCCATAGGTCGTATCTCATGATTATGCTGTATATATTCTTTTGCTATCCTGGAGCATAAAATTCAAGGTCCTAAATGTCAGTAATACACTTATTACCACTTAAAAATGATCTCTACATATGTTAAAAAAAAAAAAAAAAGTCTTCCCCTTTATACTTGCCCTTACTAGGAAATCATATAATAAAAACGAAAGGAAAATACTAAGTTGTTAAGAGACTCAGTGCAGTTCAGGAGTGAACTAAAGAACAAGAGAAAATTAGAAGTGCAACTGGAACTGGGACAGATTCACAGGACAGAAGAGCTTCCACATGAGTAGCACACTGGCCCCGCAAAGAGCTCCTCTGACATTAGAAGGCTCATTTCATCTTGTTGCACTTTTGAACATGCTACTTAGAGATTCATTCCGGCAATAAACATCCCTGGAGGTACAGAGAGAATGGAGATGACTTTGGTAGGTGTTAAGGAAGGGGAGGAAAACGGTTTAAGTTATCTGGAATGTGGATAAAGCACTTTGGGAAGAGCAAACAGGTAGGAAGTTGAAAGTGGGAAGTACTGTAATATAGTATGGAAAACAGAGGCTTTAGAAATAGTCTGGGTAATCATTTTGCAATATATACAACTATTGAATTGTTATGCTGTAAACCTGAAGCTAATATGTCGATTATATTTCAATTAAAAAAGAAAGGCTTAGAAGTATAATTATACTTGATTAAAACTGCCAATCAATTGATAAGATTATTTTCTTCTTTCATATTCTTGTTTCCTCATCTGTAAAACAGCTATCATCATAAAACCCCTCTAATAAAGTTGTTTTAAGAATTAAAAAAGAAAAGAACTAGATAGACTAGAGTTCACACACATCTGTTCTCCTCTTCTCTTTGTGTGACCTTGGTGAAGCCATTCAGTGCTGGAGTTTTAGTGTCCTCATTAAGGAGAGGGATTGGACCACTGTATCTAGCATCTTCGTTAGCTCACACATTCTGATCAGATTTTATTCTACAAGTAAAGTCTATAAATCATTAAAACACAATTTATCAAATAATTTCTAACATTTAAAAAATAAAATTATTGATCTAACATATTACCTACAGCATTACAATTAGCATTAGAAGATAATTTTAGGGCCCAATTAAAACATAAAAATGTTCCATAGAAAAGTGGGCATATCTTAATTGTCAGCTTTGTCTTAACTGGTTCATCTTGAGACTGGGTTTAATGTGTGAAACTGTTACATATATATTCAATATGGAAGATAAACGGAAAGAATGAGCATTATTTTTCAATTTTAATTTATTATCAATTAAAATAAAACATAGTGGTTGACCTATATTTCTGTATCTACATAATACTATTTTAAAATTTAAAAAATATCTAAAAGTAGTTATCGTCCAGCCAAAACAGTATCAGTGAGACTAATATTTAATGCCATATTTCTAAATTCTCTCTCGTATTATAATTATGAAACCTGTTATAGTGTGTTTTCTTTGCTTACCAAATTTTCCATTAATGGCAAAGTATTGAGGACATTGAAATAAATATGTGTTACTTATGTCCCATGCTTTTCCCCAACTGCTTAATCTATTTTAAATCCCAGTGACCTTTGTTGATATTAATAATAAATACATCTGACAGTTTAAGCTACTAATCTAGCATCAAAATACCTAAAGGTACTTGCCTATATATATGTAACCCGAGATAGGACAATTAAGTAAAAGCAAATCCAGTGGTGTTAGAAATAATTTCAACTATTTAAAGGACTTATTACATAAAAGCTAATTTATACTAATTATTAAATTTTATAAAAACTAAATTGATACAAAAAATTCTACAAAGCTTCTGTAAATATTTGCTTGAATGACTGGTGTACACGTTTACTCTTCCAAGCTAAATCAGACTAAACTGAGTTAAATGGGACATGGAGGAATTTCTGTTTGCCAGTAAGGTTATTTTTAAGAGAATGAGATAGGCTTATTCTAGTTTAATATCTATTTGGTAGAATGTACATGTGCAAAAATAATTTATACATAAAAACTGCAGTGGTGTTACATGGACTTGCTGGCTAGGAAGCTTCATTTCCCACCTAGAAGGCTGGTTGACAATAGTTCCCTACTGGCATCACTGAAATGCTTTAGAGAGTACTGTGCCTCAACAACAGAACATAAGCTTTCAGGACAGAGAGACACCCCCCCCCCCCCCCCAAAGCAACTCCAGCCACAGCAGCCTCCCGATCAGGATCAGCTCTTCTTAGAATCAAACAACTAATTGTTCTTCCCATTATTTGTCATGCCCACAAAGTCTTACAATTCCTATATTCAGTATTCACTGACTCCACCAATGGCTTATTTTTAGTAGTAACTAATTGTATCCACCTGAACTCAGCCTGACTTGTGCTTTGCTCAGAGTGAAATGAATAATCGTTTTCTTGGAGTACCCTCTTTTTCCTAAGTTAAAAATACATTTGTAGATTTGGGACTAAACATCTGCTTTTAATCACATGGAGTCTAAATTTAAAGAAGTTTTTTTTTGTTTTGTTCTGTTTTTTTTCCTATTAGGGCACAACAAAGGTATGCTTAGATGTATTTGCATAAGCACATGTGAATGAAATTCACGAAAAGGAAAATGAAATTCAGAAAAGATTGTATTTGGAAAAGATTTTATTCTCTACAGGGTATGTGCCCATTATGTGTTGTTAGCTCAGAGCTTAGCTTTATCTTGCATGCAGGGATCAACCTGCATATGAGAAATGGTACCGAAACTTCAAACATTGGAAACATGTTTGATAAATACCACTACCATGATATTTAGTTTAAGAAAAAAAAAAAAAAACAAAACTACTAGGTGTAGGTGTATGAAGTGAAAAGACAGATGCTGGTGATATAGCTTCAAATGCTGAAACTGAGTAAAACCTTTTTTACTTGGGGGGGGTAGAATTTCTTGCCTTTTCTTTTTCTAATTTTAATATTATGCTGTTAATAGCTAAACAGGCACGGGGCTAAGTATTTTATATGTATTTTTAATTTCGTCATCTGCCAAGCAGTGGCATTTTTAAAATGCTGATTTTTTTTTTAAGATTTTATTTATTTATATGACAGGCAGAGATCACAAGTAGGCAGAGAGGCAGGCAGAGAGAGGAGGAAGCAGGCTCCCTGCTGAGCAGAGAGCCTGATGTGGGGCTCGATCCCAGGACCCTGGGATCATGACCTGAGCAGAAGGCAGAGGCTTTAACCCACTGAACCACCCAGGCGCCCCAAAAATGCTGATTTTTTTTAACATGATAAAATTAAAGCTAAGTCAGCCAGCTGAGGTCAGACACTGAAAAGTGGAGTCAGATACAGAGGCTAAGCTCAAACCATAGTGTATTTCCCTACAAATTACTCTCCAGGTGAAAGCTGCCACTCTGGTACTGTGAATCTCTGAAACCATACATATCTATATATACTTTCCTCTTCAGTTTGAGACTCAGACTATCTGAAATCTAAACCCTTATTGAAGGACTTAGAGCTACACTATAAAATAGCAACAATTTCCAGTTTTATTACTTCTCATCTAAGGCTGAAAGCCAACATTTTCTAGTGATGATAAACTCCTTTTAGTATAATTTTTATACATTCTTAAGGTATTTATGTTGCCCACTGTTATCTTTTGAGGGTACCTAGAAACAAACTAAGTTATTTGTAGACAATACATTCTCAAAGGCATAGAACAAAACTAATGGAATAAACTGGAACAGTTAAGATAAGAAAAAGATGGGTGATGTAGTACGTGTGGGAGTAGTGAATAAAGAGAAGGTTTTATGTATGATCTGAGGATGGGGGTTGCAGGCAGGTGTGAAGAAATAAACTGAGAGGCTGTTAATCAGAATAGGAGAAAAGAAAAAAATTCGGGTAGTCCCTATAGGCTGTTAAAAATAAGTAACTGAGGAGCGCCTGGGTGGCTCAGTGGATTAAGCCGCTGCCTTCAGCTCAGGTCATGATCTCAGGGTCCTGGGATCGAGCCCCGCATCGGGCTCTCTGCTCCGCCGGGAGCCTGCTTCCTCCTCTCTCTCTGCCTGCCTCTCTGCCTACTTGTGATCTCTCTCTCTGTCAAATAAATAAATAAAATCTTAAAAAAAAAAAAGTAACTGAAGGGGCATCTGGGTGGCTCAGTTGGTTAAGTGTCTGACTCTTGATTTCAGCTCAGCTCTTGATCTCACGGTCCTGTGACTGAGCTTTCACATTGGGCTCTGCACTCAGCAGGCAGCCTGCTTGAGATTTTTCTCTCCTTCTCCCTCAGCCCCTCCCCACCTTGCATGTGTCCGTGAGTGCACTTGCATCTATGTGTGCTCACATCTATGCAGGCTCTCTCAAATAAATAAATACATCTTTAAAAAAAAAAAAAGTAACTGGAGAATACCACTCCAGTAGGGGAAGTGAGGAAACCAGTAAACCAAGGACGAGACAAGAATAGTCAACAGAGCAAAAAAGAAGTCTTTCCTGTCCTCATCTGTTTGTGTTACTTTATTCAGTAATGTAAGCTCACTGTAAAAGAATAACAGAACAGACTGTATAGAAATGTGCAGCGTGAAAAGCAAAAATCCTGTTTCCTCTTCCAATCCACTCATTTCCTTTCATAGAAACCATTTTCTTCTAGACATTTTCTATTCTTAGAGAGATATATATATATAAATATATAAATATAAATATAAATAAATAAATAAATAAATATATATATATATATACTGCCCATTAAAACAAACAAAACCCGGCAAAATGAGATGATACTTTCTTGCGTTGATCATCAATCTTTGCCCAGCATCTTAAAAGGACCATGTCACAATCTGACAACCTTAGGTTTACTCAACTGAGCTCAGAGAGCAGGAGGGCAAAGTGCTTTCAATGATATAAAGTAACAAGATTTTTAAGATTAATCTTCATTCTATTACTCATTGAGTCCTAGAATCAAATGAGTCTTAGTAAAATAAAATTATTATGTGACTAAGAATTTCTCAGCATTTACTCTAAATTATAAATGGTATAACTAACAGTGAAAAAAATACACCACTATTATTGGCTCTTAACTATAGCAAATCCGTACATAAAATGGTGTCTAAAATGAAGATACTAGAATAGGTATTTAAGATATAAAATTTTATGTCTTTAAATTTTTATGTTAATTTAAAAAATATATAATGTACTTGGATAATTGTAAATAAATAAACAAATATGCATCTATTGGTAGTTCACACTATGATTTTCTCATAGATACATGCAATAAAAAAGTTTAGAGGTCACCGCTCTGAAGTATTATTAACATATCTTTATTAAACAGTGAAAATCAAAATGCAATACGGCATTCCTATAGAATGTCATCTCCAAGATACTAATTTAGTATTAAGCAATAACAGCAAGTATACTAAAAATATTTTAAAAATGTTAAGTACCAGTGGAATGAAGACCACCAACTCTAGCAATTAGTAGTTTATATTGCTGCTTCCTAGAAAAAGCAATCCTAATATACTTTTCAATTAGCTGTAAAAAGCCTTTTTCATCTAATTTATGTATGTTACTATTATCAGCAACACTTTGTATACTCTTACTCTTTTTTAGATAATTTGTGACTTAGAATTAACACTAACAATAGTTTTGGAGGCTATAAGAACACATGAAAATTAAACTGAAACAACCCAATTTTTGCTCAGCAAGGTATGTTTGCTCTACAACACATTGAAGAGCACTGGAAATAACTGATAAAGATTAGCAAATGACGTCTTCATTTAATTGCAGACCATTTCGTTCTCAACCAGTCTCTTTATTCAACTAATGATTAATGTTTTTAATGCCTTTCTGAAAAAAGGCAATTTATGGTTTTGGAGTAGAACCTGGCAAATGCAGACTGTTGTTAGGTATTAGCTAATCAAAGAGTTAAGTCCTAAAGACTCGTATCTCTGTGTTTGTCAGGTCTTGAGATACTGTTCAACAGAGTAAGTTTAGAATTATTCATGGAAATTTGTTAAGTCATAGGTGAACTTATAGCAAGTGATTAACTGGCTTATAAAGTACTGAAGACATTGGAAGTCACTTTCTCAGATACAAGGATGTTCACAGCAATTTGGTCTTTCCTGATTTGGTGAGGAAAATAGGCAAGGAAGGATTAAATTTCACGTACACTCTTCATTGTTTTGTTCTTTAGTTCATTTGATTAAGTTAACTCATTGTTCTTTTATTGTGAATTCCTAAAAAGCATCCTCTTAAGAGTACCTGACTCTCTAAACTGCTTTTTAGGATTTTACTTTGAAGGTGGAGCCTTCACTACCAAAAATATGATTCAAAATGATGGAATGAGACACTTGTGTGAGGACATTAGATCTTTATTATTATACTGAGACTCAAAGCCCCTGATTTATCTGCTTTTTGAAAGTAACTGACACCTTGTCACAGTTAGCTTGCCTTGGAGAGTTTGTTAAAAAGTTGTCCAAGTTCCAGACAGTGCAAGAGCAGGCTCTAAACTGCCGACACGCAACGTGCTTGGACAAGCACTTTCTTGTTACAATGAAGTAACAGGCTTACTTTTTCGGTGCAACCAAACTCAAACAATGAGAGGAGCCACTCCAAACCATAAGCCATGACAAACTGAGGGCCAAGCTTATGGTATACACTCAGCATTCCCAACTGGGCACCATGGGCAAACCCAAGTTTTCTCTTCAAAGAAATGTCTGAGCGGATTACAGATGCTTCAGCTCTTCAGTATGTTGTCATTATGCACTGGTGCCAAGCACAGATGGCTGTTCTGAACACAACAGAAAATAAGTGTCACTCCTCCCACGATACTGAGTAGCATACGAAATGCTTATGACAAGCTAAATTAACCCACATAATGTGGACTTTCCTCTTGGAACAGAGTAATCTGTGCTAGTGTTTTATTTATTCATTTTCTTCAGGGTTGGTGTGTACTAAAGTCCTGTGAAGTCACATTCATCTCTGCAATAATCAAAACATGTAAACTACTATGTATCACTTACTTCAAAATTTGAAAGAGAAAAGTTAAGGTCTTGCTCCACATATCAATAAAGAGAGAGGTAGCGAGGTAGCTATGTAAGGACATGGAATTAACAAAAGTGTTCTGTGGTATGCAAAGGAATCTATAAGATATTTTTCACTCCTTTAGAATAATGTTAAATGTATATGTTAAAATATCTTTGAAAAGGTCCAGAAGAAAGCCAAAGTGTGGTTTAGACAAATATTCCACATGAAATATAGGCTAAATGAAGGTAAAATATTTGCATATACTTTGCCATAGGATTAATAGATCTATATATGGCTTTGGGTTTATAGGAAAGACAACAGATAAAACATTAAAAATCTGGGCATAACATTGAAAAAAATTCTATAATTTATTATATCTAGTGCTTATAATATGGCAGCATTTATCTCAAATTAAAATTTTAATGTGGAAAAATTAATGAGGCATTACCTATTTAGAGCTATACAGTCTCTTTACATTACCAGTATAATTCCTTTCATAATTTCAAAACAAGGATGTTATCCATAATTCTGAAGATCATTCAGTGTCTGTGGGTCATCTAAATTCTCCAAGTTCAGTCTGTATAAAAGTCTTTTTGTATAATTATAAACATTTACATTATTTTATATTTAGTCTGGAAGGATCAGGATTTGTATTTTTCTATATGCCTAACCAGGCTCTCTTTCTATACCTATCACCTATGAACTGACATAGAGTGTCTATAACCCACAGAGGTCAAGGAGGAGCCCTGACCTATCAGAGAATGAGCATGCCCTGCTCCGGAAAGGTTAAGCATGAACTCTGCCCACTGAGGCTTAGATTTACTGCCCTAGACTATTAAAGCCTTCATAAATGGTTTCAAGAGGGAGCCACAAATACATGACCTCCCTTCTTCCCACCACTCACACAGTCACGACTACTATCTGTTCCTTGAATCTAGCAGCACTAATTTCATGTTGCCCTTCATCTATGTTATGTCAGCCAACCGCAAGAAGCCCCAGCCTTCCAGATCATCCCTCATCTCCTGGATCAAATCCCCACAAATGTCAACACAGTCTCTAATCTGTTTTCTTCTCCCAACCCTCTATTACTCTATTTTATAAAAAGTGAAAGAGAATACATTAAAAATATGTGTCAATTTTAACACATACTAATCTCAAGTGGAGAAAAGAACCCAACCCTGGGGTGGGAAGATACTTTGCCTTTCAATGGTCTTACTTAGTGGTGATTTTTAGTATTGGGTAAAGTCCTGCTTCAGTTAAAGATATCCATCTGAGAAGGAATAAACTCAAAAAACGAAGATATAATTCTAGAAAGAGTATGGAAAGATTCCTTCAAATGGGCACTGGTCTCAAACAGGGTTCAACTAGAAAGCCAGAGACCCAAGGGAGACAGGAACGCTCTAATCAGACAGATATAATCACATACATGTATGTGTACTCCTCCTGCAATACCAAGCATGTGAATAGGGAGGGGGCTGTGGGCAACTGTATGCTGGATGCCTCAACTTGGTTTCTTACCATCTTAAGAAGGGTTATGTTGGAGATTTCAAGATCTTGTTATTTAAATAGAATTTAAATGTTATTTAAATTGTTGTTTGTTATTTAAATGTTATCTAAATAGATTTTGTAAGTCCACATTCAAAAACTTAGAGAGTTAATGCTTTGAATTTTATATATTAACACCTGCCTCCCTCTCAAAGTATCCTTGAAAGTCAAGTATATATGCTTTTGAAAAAGGAACTAGAGTCAAACTAGTGAGCATGGTCAGTGACCCTAACAGGGAACTGAATATGTTTTGACTTTATTTTTTTAATCTTATTTGTCTTTATAGTATCTGCCACATGCAAATATCTCTGTTCTCAACCTAGAGATGGATTTAAGAAATAACAGGAGTTAACTAGGGATAAGTAGGGAAAAATACACATTTATAATAAAAACTAATGGTTATTCATATTATTTGGGCTAATGCCGTCTAAAATAAAAAAACCAATGCCCTCCTTAAATTGTATTGACTGGTTCGATGAGTTTCAATATGTACTTTAAATGTATTTAACTACCTATAATAAACTTGGGTATGGCCAATATAAAGTGTGTAAATCCAGTGGTTTTAGACAACTCTTTCAAATGACTATTTGCAATAAAGACTGTTAGTATTCTTGCTTATAGTAATCAAAACAGAAGTAGGATATTTAGTCTTTTAAAGCAAGTGCCCTGTTAATACTGGTATTGGTAACATCATCTTCTCTGAGACAAAAGGACAACATTCTTGCTGAATATATATATTTAAAGATGTTGTTTATTTGTCGGAGAGACAGAGAGAGAGAGCACGAGCACACAAACAGGGAGAGTGGCAGGCAGAGGGAGAAGCAGGCTCCTCATTGAGGAGCCCAACATGGGACTCAATGCCAAGACCCTGGGATCATGACCTGAGCCGAAGGCAGATGAACCAACTGAGCCACCTGAGGCGTCCCCTTCCTGAATATTATTAATTTTCAACTCATTTTTTTCAGGACTTTACATTTAAGAGAGAGGTTTGGATTGACAGAAGATGACCATTACCAATCTAGAAATAGTAAAGACAGCCATGGCAAGAGTCTTACTAACACTACACATAGGGCTGGAAATGGAAATTATAGTGACACTGCTTCTAATTAAGCTTGAATTTTATGTCAGTTTTGTAATCAAGATTTTAAAATCATAAATGTATGCTATTAGATGGTAACAAACTCAGAGTATCAGAAGTATGCTTCTGTAATTTTCACTTTATTCTCTTCATTCTCCCATCTGGTTATACTCAAAAAACAAAGAGCAAATAAACCAAGATCCTATTGAGCACGGACCATATTAAATTCTCTAAAGTATAGAAGTAATGGTCTAATGTGGGGAAAAAATTATATGCTTTTTCTTTTCATGTGAAATGCTCAGGAAACCTAAGTTAAGTCACTTCGTATTTAAAGAATCCAATCGTCTTACATGTGAAAGAGGTATTCTGCATTTTAAGTAAACAGACCTGCTGTTGGTGGTAGGGGTTGGGGCGGGTTTCAGGGAGTGGGAGCCAGTGAAATAAATTACCAGCATTTCCAGGTTGGGAAGGAGTATTGGTTTCTTTTCGGGTCAGGCTAGTTGTCGCCACCAATACTGACAGGAATAGTTACTGGACTGATGCTCTGCCTATGATGACTGAGGGACACGGAGACAGCAGAACAAGAGAGAAATCACATCTGTAATACCTGGTAGATCATCACCAAAAGAAACCTGTTATCTGGGCTTTGTTTTGTTTTTCTTTTCTTGGAGGATTAAGATTCTTATCTTAATGCAGTATGTCGTTAAGCTTGAATTTTATGTCAGTTTTGTAATCAAGATTTTAAAATCATAAATGTATGCTACACATATATAAACTTATAAACCCTCTCTCTACAGGCACTATATTTTCATCATTCATTTACTATTGAGATTCTTCCACTGAACTACTTCTATGCAAAAGTATTACCTGTTAATTGAATCTGACACTTCTCAGTATAAGTTTTAAACAAGGTATTTTAGTTTTAGAAAAAAAAATTTGAAACTCATAGACTGACCTCATGTTGCTTTATATTTGTGATACATTTTGGTACATACCTTATCCATTAGCTTTAACATGATTCAGACTGAATTCCCAGGAGAGCAAGTAAATGTGAGAAAAGCGAATGTCTTGGATTAATTCTTTACATAAAACAAATTGGTTTGATACATTTTTTACTTGATTAACTGGCATGATGTCTTAGTGATGAGAGAAGTATGTAAAATACTCATGCTTTTGTTTTACTTTGTCAACTGCTTTGCTTAACTGCCTGAGTTACCATATAGTCTTTTATTAGGCTACTATTAGTTTAATATCTAGGAAGGGAATAAAAAAAATTCATTGAGTGGATGAATGAAAGGATGATGAAGATTTATAGTTACTTGACTTGTCTTTGCCTTATCTTCCCTATTTACTATTTAGGAATAATAATATTATGGGGGGTATCCTAAAAGAAAATTGGAAAATAGATGGTTATTAAGTAAGGAGTATTATTCTAATTATAAGAGATCATTATTTTCATTACTACTTCTACTTCTGTTAATCAGTACCAGTCTTGCCCAAGAGCCGAGGAACAACTTACTTTTGTCATCACCATAAAACTAGCAAATCTCATGGTTAAGGTAATACACTGATCATCAAATTTGAATAGGTATTAAAAAATTTAAACATTATTTAAAAATCCAAATAAATGAAGTTGTTAATCAAAATGCAACTGAAATAATATTATTTCCTCTATATATTTTTGAATTTTTGAAACTCCTTAGATTTTATATAACTCATTGAGACAAATTTGTTTTCCCTATAAATATATTTTTTTAAATGGCTCAGTCTTAATTCAATACCAAACACCCTTTCAAAAAGCTACTATAGGGTGCCTGGGTGGCTCAGTGGTTAAACAACTGCCTTTGGTTTGGGTTATGATCCCGGGGTCCTGGGTCTAGCCCTGCATCAGGGTCCCTGCTCAGTGGGGAGTCTGCTTCTCCCTTTCCCTCTGCTGCTCTGCTTGTGCTCTCTCACTCTCTCCGTCAAATAAATAAATAAAAATTTTTTTAAAGTTCATAGTTTCTCTGTTTAGGATGTGCATAAATTCCTAAAAGAAAAAAAAAAGGCTACTATAAAAAGTAAAAAGAAATCCTGAGGTTTCAGTGAGTTTTTCTCTAGCTCTTACATCAAACATGCTTTCTCTCCACTAAAGCTACTGTTTCTTATGGCAGGAAAGCAGATGATTCCCTTTGGCATTCTTGTGCCCTTTAAATCCCCAAAGCCACCCAAGAACAAATAATGAACTGTACAAATCCTTTAAAACTTCCAAGAATCACTTATAAAATATGGTAAAACATAAAGCAGCCTGTGAGTTACGTATTAACATAAAAACCGTACAACTCTGTCAGTTACCTTATAAAAAGACTTTTGATGATTAGTTTGTCCAAGACTACAGTTCATATATAATAAGACATTTTATATGGTCATTTCAAATTGGTGCTTAATAGAGCCTTATGATTCAATGAAATATAGAGAATTAATTACTTTCTCACTCTAGGAAACAGTGGAAAGTAATCTGAAAGGATGACGGAAGAATACTTGCCCTATTACACTATACCTTTCTGTTCAATACTCAGGGGACATTAGTTCTGATGCCATTAAGTCTCTTTTTCCTCCTTCATATGTTAAAGCCCTCTTGGTTTAAAATGTTAAGTTCGTGTGTGGTCTGTTTTCAGGAATGATTCAGATGGGCTATATAAGGTTATTTTTTTTCTTATTTGTGTAAGTGAGGACATTTCTGTATTTTTCACTTTTGAGGCATATTTTAAAGATGTCAACTCTGGTTTAAGTCTTGATGAAAGTACAAGCCTGTATTTCATGTACTTTTTCACATTTTGATTAAAAGACAAAGGTACACTGCATACTGGATATTAAGACCAATCTTCCTTGCTTTTACTCTGACCTAGTGAACCTCTCTGGTAATTGTACACCAGAGAACAGCTTTGTTATGGATTTCAGTCTTATTAAATGCTTTAAACTGTGAAATCATTTATTCATTGGCCATTTAATGATTATGCTTTTCTCTTATCTATGATATATAGTACTTCAAAGTATAGCTTGTTATTATAGCATTCAGCAACTTAAAGTTTATTAGCAATAATCAGTAAACAGTTATCTTCAGTCATATTCTCTGCATATTGCATTGTAGGCCAACAAACCATATGAATAAAAGTATAAAAATGTTGTAACATTAGGTAGCATTTGAAAAACAAACTTTAAGAATAGTGTTTTCAATTTCCTTCATGCTTTCTGAATGCACTGAAGTCTGGAGTATTTAATGTCACTAGTACTGCATTAATGTCACTAAGGATGTTAACATGCACTAGTATTAACAATAGCCTTATTGAAATCAGTATCAGGCAGTTTAGCTTTTAATGCTGCAAGCTGGATTGTTCTCACTGTGTTAATCTGCAAAGTTTATAATTCTCATCACAAAATCATGTTTCAGCAAAGTTCTACTAGAAGCTTCAGGTTTCCAAGACCACTTGTGTTACTGGGATCATAAGAAGAATTAAAGTTGTTAATAGTTGAGCAAGCAACACATGTAAAAAGAAATGAACAACATACTTTTTCAGATAAAACCGAGACTTATTTCTTATTTATTCAGAAGTATCTCAGAAATATTAAGCAGATATTCTAACTTATGTTTATGCTTAAAGTTAATGCTGGATTGGTATATTTTTAATGAACCAATTTGTTTACTTGACAAACAGGCCTAATCAAAGGTAGGCTAAAAAACTAGATTTGGATTTAGAAAGAAAAACATATTGACTTAAAAATAAAATATTTAATTCAAATAGAGTTAGCTCCAGATTAAGGGTAAAAGAATCAAAATTTTATACAAATGAACAATATTTAAGTTAAGGAATAAATGTGAGCCTGAATGCTAGGTAGCTTGCATTTTTGAAAAATGGAGAATCTGGGTAATTTAAACAAACCCTCTGGCTCACTCAGAATAACTAGAAAAACTGGAGAAAAACATTTAATTGAAGGAATCAGAAAACTAACAAGTAATAATGGGAGAAGGAGGACTACAGGAATGAGTCCTGTATTTAGGGCAGCTTTTCACCTGGGAGCAGCTCTAATTCATAGAAGAAACTAATGGAAGATGAGAAGCTAGCTGCCTTTTCAACACACTTGAAAAGGGTCCAGGAGTAGAGAAACTGCAATCCAAGCCTACTATGAAAAGGGTCCTGGTAAAGACACTAGGAGAGAGCAAAAGATGACTTAGTGTAGTGATGGAGATGTTCTCTATTAGTACTGTTCCAACAGAAAGGTCATTAACCACAAGGGACTACGGGACTTGAAATAAGGCTAGTGTGAGACTGAAAAACTGAAGTTTAAATTTCCTTCAATTTTCTTTTAAATTTAAAGAGCTCTATGTGGCTAGGAGCCTCTGATTAGACAATGCAAGTCTGTATGAGATGATGCATGAGTATTTATTGCAGCACTGAATATATCAAAACTCCAGACTGATTAAAGATCTATATACAAAGGCAATTTTAAAGTATTTAGTAAGTAAAATTTTGGGTGTGCAGAAGGATTTCTTTAAGACATAAAGAACACAAAAAGGAAAAGACTGATAAATCTGACTGCACAAAAGTGCAAAATTCCCCTACAATTAAGACTACATAAAATATAAACAAAGCGTAAAGCTCAGTAATAGAACGGGGAGAGGACATCTGAGTCATATATAACTGACAAAGGATTAGTAATCAGAATATATGAAGACCCACATAGTAATAGGAAAAAGACAATTACAGAAAACAAACAAACAAAAAAGGGCACTGATCCTATTAAAGTTTTGGGAGGGAGTATATGCTACAATATAATCCTGTCTTCCCCATGGATCCGAACATAGCAGGGGTTTGAATGGGGGGTAGGGAGAAACAGAGAGAAGGAGAAAGATATGAGAGGATGAGAGAACACAGAGGAGAAAGAAATACAGAGATCAATTTACCCAAACAGCTATTTTCTTACTGGAGAATGTAGCTTATGTGTATCGTCACATGGGCTTCTTAACATTTCACCTCTGAATTAGATGCTTTTGCCTATTCAGCCTTTGTGAGCTCTTCCTCAGGGGCAAAACTTTCTCTATAAACTTAACAGTAAGGAAGAGTAGGCATCACAGAACTACTCTGCCTCCCGGCAGTTCCAAAAGGAAAAACTCAGATGAGTTGAGGTGGGCATGCTCTGTTTCTTTATTCAAACCAATCAATCAGTTAAGACATTCCTTCTCATAGAATTGAGCTAACATTATGAAGTCGATAATACTTGACCAAAATATCTAAAGACAGGGTTTATATTTCTTCTGTGGTAATATCACTTGTATGAGTCAAATAGTAATTTCACTTTTAAAATGACTAAATGAATACAAACAACGTCTCTTTCTTTACTTTTCTGATTATTTTGCTGAACTGCCTGCAATAGATACATAACTACCACAAGTTAGAAGTCTGTGGCAAGTGCTTCCTGATAGCTATGAGGAGGGCATTTATTAGAATAATGGGTAGAAAGTAATATCTCTGCAAATATTGAATGGAAGCAGTTTTTTAAATCTCAGTACTCTTTCACACAATTTTCAGGTACCAAAGAGATGGAACCCTTCTGCAGCAGGGTTAAGGGATGAATCCCATAAGCACAGATCCTGATGAAATCTGAGGCAGTATTCTGGCTTATGAACATTCTTCACAATATCCACACAACCAAAGAATGGATTTTGTAACAAATATGAACAACAAAATGCCCCCAGTATCACTAGACAGTATAGAAGTCATGATTCTATCTGATAAACCTAATCAGAGTAGCACCTGATTTCCTTCAGGCGTCATCAATTCTTCTTTTATTCCTGTGAATACTGGTATTATTAACTCCAACCACTAATCTATGAGAGGAAGTCTTTTCATTGGAAGAGGAGGAGGAAGAAAAGATAGAGGTACCCTTCAGACCCTTTCTCATTCTGCTGGCTCTATGAAACATACACAGGAAAGATGGAAATCTAACTAGAAAAGTGATACTTCAAAGTCCTCTATTCATCTCTGTGAAATCTGGCCATGACCATGAAATCAGATGAGGTTAGATACACTGCTTTATTTTTTGCCTCGATCATTAGGGCTGAGATGGAAAACTGATGAAACAAAATGTGACACATATTTTTCCAGAATTAATTCGGATGCTGGTATGATGCCAAAAGTGCTATTACTGAAGCAGAGATATACACACTACTTCAACTACTGGTGCACACAACATCATCGGGAGCTTCTCTTTACCATCTCTTAAACATTTAAACTGATGCGCATTTTAGGGGGTGGGAGGGATGGGGTGGCTGGGTGATGTATATTGGGGAGGGTATATGCTACGGTGAGTGCTGTGAATTGTGTAAGACTGATGATTCACAGACTTGTACCCCTGAAACAAATAATACATTATATGTTAATTTAAAAAAAGAGAATACAGTATTGTTATACTATCCTGAGACTATTACCTAGGAAGAATGTATTATTCAAGTGATTTTAGCAAATGGGTAAGATTAAAAGGAACCTAGACCCAACTGGTAGAAGTAATCAAGGCAAAAGGTTGGTATAGACAAGGGGAAGACAGCAATCAGGAATGAAGGTTAAGGTGGTAGCCAAAGTGAGCAGGCATGGTCAGGGAATTGGAGAGAAACAGTGGCTAAGTGAATAAGAAACTTATTCAGGGTATAGTTATACTGGATAGTCCATATTATTATATGTGTGCAAAGTGAAAGCATCTACTTGTTGTTAACAACTTGATCTGGGTATCTTTGAGGTGTGAGAAGGGCAGAAAGGTACACCAGGACACATATGACACCTACACTGTGTTTTATTTTATTGGATGAGCCAGGGCTCGGTAGGCTGAGAGCAGGCAGGGCATTCCATGAAGGGGAAATGAGGTACAAAGGCAAAGCAATGGCGATATGTACATAATCATTTTTCTGAATCAAAGATCTAGAGCATAAGGTTTAACTTCAATTAATTGGCTCCTGAGATCTTAGGACCCTTCCTTACATGGTAAATTAGTAAAATCGAGGGAGACTGTTACATAAAGCTGTGTTTGGGAGCTTAGAATTTTAATATCCAGAAACCAAATATAGATTGCTAATTTCTGAATCTTAAATTTTTAAAAATATTTAACTAAGCACATACTAATACTTGGATTCTGAAATTCAGAAATTATATCAAGAAGCCAATAAACAAGCCTGGCCAGGAATACCAGGGATGATTCATATTTAATATTACTTTTCTGCTATTTTATATTAATATCGTTTTACAAAGGGTGATGTTCAAAGAAAAGTTGGGGAGTAATAAGCAATTTCCACTATTTGCCTCTGCCCATTTTATTTATTCCATCTAAATGATCCTCTTTTTCATATATTATTAAATGGGTTACAGTGACAGTACTAGAAAGATAAATACAAGAACGTTTTTCATATAAGAGACTGGAAAAGCATCTGTGCAATAGTCTCAGCATTTCTTAACCTTTTGCAGCCATTTACCTCTCTGTTCAGCTGCTGAGTTAACCTGAAACAACACAAAACAATGCTATTTTTAAAATTACTGACATACAATGTTATATTGGTTTCAAGTGTGTGATATACTGATTTGAGAAAAAAATATGTATTTTTTTGAAACTGCATATAAAAGCTCCAGAAAGTCCTTGGAAAAAAAGGGGAAGTGTGACCCAGGGAAGAATGACATGAAGTCGTGACGGCCACAACCAACAACTATGTTTGGTTCCTTAGTGTTTTACAGAAATTATCTCATACTTAACCTGTAAGAAGGATGAGCATTTAGGAATAACGAATGGTAATTTATCTGATAAAGCTGCAAATTTAAGATACTTGTCAACTGCCTCAGCATTGTTCTACAGAGCAAGAGCTAGCTGATTCTCAGAACTTGGGGGCCCAGTACAACATCTAATAGTCCACACCTATTATGATGCCTAACTGCAATCTGATATAATATCATATGTATATGATATATAATCTGATGCTTTTGTGATTTGATATATAATAAACCATCAAAACACAATTAATTTTTATGACTGGCATTTTAAAATAGAACGATTCAAGTCAAGACTTTTGGAAAAGATCAGTAGGTTCTGAGGAAGGAAAAAGACTAAGGAAAAGATAGTTAACCTGGAGATAATATTCGAAGTGACAAAGTAGTTCCACACTAGCATAAAAGTGTAGCCTAATCACTAAAGCTCATGTGATCGTCTAATGATTAAAGAATACTTCATGGAGAAATATAAGAATGATAATCTTTCTGCCAAAGATTCTGGCTTTTGAGTGCACTGCAGAAATGTTATTAATATTTCAAGGTTGTTAATATTTTATGGGATGGAAAAGTTATTGCTTTTAAGGATATAGATGTTTAAAAACAAACAATTTGTCAACTATACTTCAGTAAAGAAAATGATTTTGATAGTTAGAGGTCAGAAATAGAATGGCTTGTACTTTTAATCTTATAATGGAAATTACTAAGGAAAAAAAATCACTCAAATAGAAAGTTGCTGCACAGCAAACTTTGTAGGAATGTATCCATTCTACTAAGGAACAGATACAAGAATATATAAATCCTAAAAATATACAAAATGTTAATTTACATGGACTATATAATATTGTATTCTATATATTTAACAATAGGGAATAAAAGTGAAAGATTTATAAAAATAAAAGAGTAATTTCACTTCTTTCTTTTTTTCTTAACGTCCAGAAGAAAAACCTTTAAATAATTTAAATAATCTTAATATTTAAATATTACATATTACATTTCTATGTATATAACTTAAATATTAAATTCAGCCTTTTTCCTTAGGGCATAAAGAGTTGTGAAGGATCTTTAGTTTAGATACAATTGATAAAATAATTTAATTATTACTTGGAGTCAGTAATAAATATAGTTTTGATGCCAGAATTTTCAAAGATTCAAATAGAAATACCCAAGAGAACATTTATTAATATTCTTAATAAATAAAGACTGTACTATCTCCGTAACACTCTAATTACAAAGAGAAAATTTTAAATCTCAGCATATTCCTGGTCAAAAGCAGAATTCAGCAATCACAAGTGGTGCTCCTCTCACATGCCAGCAGGTGCCATTCATCAGAGTTTGCAGGAACATGTTCTGCATACCACCATATTTTTATTTATTTATTTTTAAATATTTTATTTATTTATTTGACAGAGAGAGAGATCACAAGTAGGCAGAGAGGCAGGCAGAGAGAGAGGGGAAGCAGGCTCCCCACTGAGCAGAGAGCCCAATGCGGGGCTCAATCCCAGGACCCAGGGATCATGACCTGAGCCAAAGACAGAGGCTTAACCCACTGAGCCACCCAGGTGTCCCTGTACTCCCATTTTTAAATGGTCAAATAGCATGCGGGGTTTTTTGGAACATCTCAAAAGGCTTCACATTCCTCATCCCTAAAGACATACTACTCTTCATAAATACAGTTTTCATTATTTTCCTTTCATGATCCTAAAGGTCAATATTTTTAAAGAATGAAACTTAAAGGAAAACTACAAACCATGTCTGAAGGCATTTGGTTAGACACTCCAACTAGAGTTCAAATTAAAAATGATGTATCTTTTATAAGGTTATTAGATTTTAGAAAACAAAAGCCTACAAATCAGAAAAGCACAATACCATTAAAGAAAATGAAGCATCCAGCTTTGACATGCCCACAAATGTCTACCGGAACATGTTATAATTATTTACTAAAAGGTATATTTTAGTAAATAAAAGCATCTTAGGCAGAATATAATAATGTAGAACTATCTCATGTTCTGAAAAACCATAATCTTGGAAAAGTAAAAGTAAAACTTCTATCCTTAATAATTTTTATTCAGTTTTCCACTGCTTAAGATCATCCCTTATTTTAATTATTCTGTAGTCATAATATCCATCTAAGATGAATCAATATATTATCATTATCAATCATATTATTAGCAGTTGTGAACTAAAATAGAAATGCATGTATGATCTGTCTCCAAAATAATTCTTACACAGGATTTCCCAGGCTACTATGTTATTAATTATTAGAACCTATAAAAATTCTGATACTACATTCTTTTGTTTTAAAGATTTTATTTACTCATTTGACAGAGAGAGAGAGAGAGAGAGAGCACAAGCAGGGGGAGCAGCAGGCAGAGGGAGAGCTGAGCAGGGAGCCTGATGCAGGGCTACATCCCAGGACCCTGGGACCATGATCTGAGTCCAGGGAAGATGCTCAACCAACGGAGCCACCTGGAAGCCTCTTGATATTACATCCTTATCATGAATTTGTGACTTTATTTTTTAAAAAAGATTTTATTTATTTATTTGAGAAAGAGAGTGCAAGGGAGAGAGCAAGCAAGCACAAGCTGGGGCGGGGCAGAGGGAGAGGGAGAAGCAGACTCCCCTCTGAGTACAGTGCCCAACAGAAGCCTCTTTCCCAGGACACCGGGGATCATGACCTGAGCGGAAGGCAGTCACTTAACCAACTGAGCCACCCAGGTCCCTGAATGTGAAACTTTAAATGTTTAATCAGATTAGCTACAAAAGAGCCAAAGCTTAGCATTTTGATCTATGTTCCAACTTCACCTAACAAAGATCCCTTGGAGAAGATTTCTGAGTAATTCAGCAATCCTACCTGGAGAAAATCCTACCTGGAGAAGATTTCTGAGTAATTCATAGAAAGCCAATACAACACTTAGCTTCCAGTAACTTTTAAAAGTCCTTTTGTGTTGTAGCTCTAAACTGACTTTCTACAATTGGACAGCAGTAAAACAGTGACATATTTTTATCTTAGAAAATTAAAGCATACCAGCTGGGAGAACTACATGTTTAAGAAGAGAGGATGTCCTTCTCTGACACTCCTACCCTATTGCCCAAGTAATGCCACTTTTACTGAGTGTAGCTCTGAAGAGGAATGCTGTGGGACAGGGAATGAAATTTGGAATCAAACCCGAGTTCAAACCTCAGTTTGTATGAATTTGGGTAAGTTACTGTAACTGTTTAGTGTCAGGAGGTATGTCTGAAATGTGAATATTCATATTTATATTCTCACAAGGTCATCCTGTTAAATGAAATAATGTGTAAAATACAAAGTAAAGGGCAGTGTCAAATACAAGGTCCTACAGTAGCTACTCTAACAATACTTAATATTATGGCTGTTTTTAATGTTATAAAATTATTAATACTAGGTAGATAATAAACTCCAAAATAGACATAATAACAGTATCTCATAAGGTGACCAAATACAAATTAAATTAGAAGTTGGTAAAACACCAACTCAGTGTTTGAATAAAGGTTAACTGTTATTACTAATATTATTCCAATTCTTCGAATACCTGGTCTCAATAGTCTCTAAGAATCCATCAACCAAATCCATCTCTTGGAAGGGGTGAGCACCAAACTATCATAACTGAGGCCTCATCCTCTAAATAAAGGGATAGCTTCCACCAGAAGACCAGAGTTTTAAGCTTGCCTCTGCCGTAAACTAGAGCTTTGACTTGGCCAAATTCAACTGATGTAGTAATTTATACGGCTATGCCTAGGAATTTATTGTTCTAACCCAAAGAACTAACATTACTGGCTACTTTATAATGGCTTTTTCACTGCTTATTTTTATTTTAGCAATGGTTATACTAGACCTTACTGAATGGAATCCTCTTAGTACATAACTGGTAGGAAAATCATTGTTTCATAGAACACATCCAAACTACTGGGCCAATGATTTTTTTCTTTTTTAAAGTAAGACAATACTTAGCATGGCATAATGCATGAAGCATGAAAAACAAGAATGGACTTATTTCCTCAAAGTAGGGGCAAACATTAAGAGGGTAAAAATTTTCTTAATGGATCTCACAATATTTAGGATGCTAAAAACTATAGAAGTCTACATAGATACTTAACACATATAACTGACATATAATTTCTTTCTTCTGCTATAATATTTGAAAGCAATTTTTTCTTTTTTTTTTTTAAAGATTTTATTTATTTATTTGACAGAGACCACAAGCAGGCAGAGAGGCAGCTGGAGAGAGAGAGGGCAGGAAGCAGGCTCCCTGATGAGCAGAGAGCCCAATGCGGGACTCGATCCCAGGTCTCTGGGATCATGACCTGAGTCGAAGGCAGAGGCTTTAACCCACTGAGCCACTCAGGCGCCCCTGAAAGCAGTTTTTTAAAGAAAACTAAATGTTTGCTAAAATTACCATCCATATCCCATATTCTCACATGTACTAGCTTCCCCTGTGGCTTTAGTCTTTAAAAAGGAAAAAAAAAAAAAATCAATTTGGGCCTTGTGGAAATCAAGCAATGAACATTTAAAAAAATGTACTCTTTCTTTTCAAAAAAAATTTTTTTTTACTGCACTAGATTTGAATTCGAAGTAGTTGTTTCTGCCAAATGGACAGGTTTATTCTCCTCAGCCTACTGGAAACATGTACTTGCTACTACTATGAAAAGTGTCCAGTTCTCATAAGAAAACTACAGCTTGATATTTTCATTAAGACGACTGTGAAAATTCACAGGTAGCAAAACTAATTTAACATGAGATTGTGATGAGATAAATTTCTATTCAAATTCTAATTCAAGTAAAATTGTATTCGAAATTTAAATTGTATAACATTTTTCCAAGAAATACAGGATCTGTAAGAAAAATAATACTACAGTTATGTACACTAATAAACAATTTATTGGGTGTTATGTGTCAAGCACTTAAATGCTATACTATCTCATTTAATCCTTGAAAACTTCTACAACATAAAATTTCATTATTATCTTTACTTTTTTGGGTAAAATAATTTGCTCAAATTTATATGGGTAGTAAATAATAGAGCCAGAATTCAAACTCACATGTGTCCTACTCTAAAGACCACGCTAGCAACTACTTTACTGGTTTTCAAACTGAGTCTTCTTAAAAATACCTTTTCCTAGGCCTGACCCCTTCAAAGATTCTGATTCAGTAAGTCTGCATCAGGGCCAGGAAATCCTTGGTTTTTCAAAGTTCATCTGGTGATTCTAATGTACAGTCAGATTTGAGGAGCACAGAATTAGGTCAGTCTGCTTTTTTCCTCTTTAAGTTGTGTATATCACAAAACTAAGTATCTCAGATTTCTAGAGTTTCCTTCCCACCTGCCCCCACTCAGATTAGCTTCCGTTAACCAAGGTATAGCTTTTATTACAAGGAAATTGGTTTAAAGTGGCCTTTGATGGAAAAAATTGATGCGGGGGGGGGGGGGTAAGAAAAAGAGCAAACTGGGAATTAACTATCTTGTAATTGTTATCCTTGTGCAGGGGCCATGCTAATCTTCTCTGTATCGTTCCAATTTTAGTATATGTGCTGCCGAAGCGAGCACTATCTTGTAATTGTTAAGACTTGTTCAGTCTTAGGGAATATTCTTCTTTCCATTCTTCTGTCACTGAAGAAAGAAGAAAGGAGAACTATTGAGGAAATGGAGCAAACATCTGTGGAGAATTTAATAACAACTACGAAGGAAGGAAAGCCAACAGTTTTATACTCCAAGTATAAAAATGCAATTATTTACAGCTGAGAGGTTAAATAGGAACATCTGATGCCAAAGCAGACTAAGGTCCTAGAGAAAGTCAGCAAATACTTGAGAGGTTACTATGCGCAAGGCATTATATTAAGAACTATGTTATCTATATTCTAGAGAACACCTGATACCATTAGAAAAGGAATAATGTAATCAAAATCTAAGTATTAGCTCTGGTTTGAAAGAGTTACTGATACCTTGAAGAACTAGGCATTGGAAAGTCTACTCTTCGCCAAATCTTATACTAAGAACTATTGGCCTTATTGTCTACCATTATTAAAGTTAGCAGTTTTAAATTAAAAACATTTTTTTCCTGTAGTAAAAAATTCTAGGGAAATTCACAGTTAAAAAAACATGTAGCTTAAAAGAATGACTTAAAATATTTTATGTTTTGTAGCTTACAAAGCATTTTCAGTATCTCCATTTCAATTAGAAAAAAAATTAAGCAGTTTTAAGAGGTAGGCAGAGTTGGTGTTATTTCCTCAATTTGATGAAGAGGAAACTGAAACTTAGAGTGGTCTGGTGGCTTGCCTGAGACCAGAGTCCAATCAGTGGCAAATCAATGACTCAAAGTCAGACTTTCTAACACTGAGTTCACATGCCAGATAGCTTAGCCCTAGATCATACTAACCCAGGCATTAATGAAATGTAATTGAAGCACAGCTAAACTCTGTAACAACATTATGTACTTAAAATGAAAAAACAAAAGCAGATGTATAGGTATTTCATAGACTATGCAAGCTGGAAGACATTTAGGGTCTCTTCATAAAAGGGTCAGAGAAGCCAAAGCTGAATGTACCAATGGCCCCATATCACAAGTGAGCTTGGACAGAACTGGGTTTAGAAACTAGGGGCTCACTTCAAACAGTCAGTAGGTCAAACTCTGCTTTTGTGGGCCACTCAAGCTTAGAATGGTTTCTACATTTTTAAAAGGTTGTAAAAAAAAACAGAGGAGGAGAATAAAGAATGGGAAAAGATGATGGCATGGAAGGGGATGCAACAAAGACCATATGTGGCCTGCATAGCCTAAAATATTTACTACCTGGGCCTTTACAGAAAAAGTTTGCAGACCCTCATTTTAAAGAAAAGCAGAGATATTGAGACATAGGAACAAAAAGAATACCACCCATACATATTAGTATATCAGGTAATAAGGCACAATTTTAAAATGTAGTTAAAACTTCTCCATAAAGAAGGAATTAAAGACAATACCCTTTTCTCCTTCAGAACACTAAAATATTTTAAAGTGAACAATTTCCTGATTTTAAACACTTGTGTTATCAGAAATTTCTACTGGAGAATCTACAATGTGCAAAAACATAAGAACCAGGATAGAGAATTCTAGTATGAATGCCAAAAATAAAACTTACCTTCCCTAAATAGATAAATAATCACCTCCTCAAAAAACAAATCAAATTCTGGCCCCCACCTACTAGAAACATTGGATATTAGTTGTCAGTAGTGACCCGAGATGACTTCCTACTACAGTGCCAACCACAATTACTTTTAAAGCCAAAGGTACCACATATGAACCTCTATAAATATTAAATCTGCCTCCTACCACCATAGTGGCTAAAGTAGCTATTTTTAAAAAAAAAAAAACACTTTAGTTCCAAATTGTACCTGTAAAATAGCTAAATCAGTGGTTAAACTACTAAGTTCTTTATTAGCTTTCCCTTTCCTTTGGACTCACATGCTCAAAACACCTTATATTCTTTCTGATAAAATTCCCTTGGAAAGAACACTATTTCAAGTTAATGATTTTAACAGAATACCCAATGCTGTAAGCACTAATACTTATAGCAGTTACAAGAGGGAGACATTTATTATGTGTGTGTGCACATGTACAGAAAATTGTGTCAAGTTCCAGTCCTGATACGGAGATACTAAATAAAGTCCTACTTAAAGTGTGGTGTGTGAGTTGATGATTTGAAGATTTTACAAAAAAAACCAAAAAAACAAAAAAACCCCACAACATTCAGATATTTACGTGAGGAGGCAACCTGTCTGCTCCTATTCTACACCTTCTTCCAGATTGTTAGCCTCTGCAGGAAAAACTGCCTACGGTCCTTGTCCATATAGGTACATTAACTTGAAAAGAGTTTCTCAAAAGGTATTCTTTTTTGGGGGGGGAGGGAACTTCTCATTGTGCTTTATAATGCTAGGCCCAAGGGTGCGGGGGTATATAAAAAACATAAATAGGTCTTGGAAGGCAAGCTGATTGGGTGGGGGTAAGGGGAATAAAATCATAATGCTGTCCACTCGCTCCCTTTATTCCAAAAGCTCAAAGGCAGCTCAAGCATTTTCACTCACATTTTAATGCAACCGAGTTTCAGAATCTGGAATGGACCATATGCAGCTGTGAGAAGCCTATCAGCAGGTATTAATGAAGTACAGGGGCATGTGGAATTAAAAAGTATTCTGTATGCTTGTAGCAACACTTTATTCTTACTATTCTTTATTACAAACGCAGTATGTCCATCATGCTATGGGTTTTAAAGAGGTTGTAAGCTATCGTTCTTCATACTGTTTTACAGGAAAATGTGAATTACAATAATTTATATACAACCCTATCTACATAAAACAAATGTGGAATTTGCTAAATAGCTTTAGAGATGAAACACGTAGATATTTCAGGAGATCAAAACCAGAAGTCTGATTGAGTAAGTTCTACTGGAAACAATGTGCTTTTTCCCAAGAAAACAGAGGTCTTACACAATAGAGATATCATAACTTCTGTTTTAATAAGCAAAATTCCAGAGTAATGCATCAATGGGGTATTGTGTAAGAATGTAAATGGAGGTATGTTTGTTTCTTAAATAAAAATTCATATATTTTCTAGCAGACATGGAAGAAACCCAGGGATCTGACAGGGATTTATAAAGGTAGTGTAATAAAGAATAATTACCCTTAAAAACTAATTTTAGGGGGCGCCTGGGTGGCTCAGTGGATTAAGCCGCTGCCTTCGGCTCAGATCATGATCTCAGGGTCCTGGGATCGAGCCCCGCATCAGGCTCTCTGCTCCGCGGGGAGCCTGCTTCCTCCTCTCTCTCTGCCTGCCTCTCTGCCTACTTGTGATCTCTCTCTCTGTCAAATAAATAAATAAAATCTTTAAAACAAAAACAAAAACAAAAACTAATTTTAGGGTTTTGGATGCTTAAAGACTAAATTATATACTTGTTCCTATAATGTTAATGAAGTTCAGATAACTAGATGAGTTAATAAGATTAGATGACATAAGAACTATTATAGTATGGAGAGAACATAAATGGACATTTCTCCAAAGAAGACATTCACATGGCCAACAGATACATGAAAAGATGTTCAACATCACTCATTATCAGGGAAATGAAAATCAAAACTACAATGAGATATCACCTCACACCTGTCAGAATGGCTAAAATCAATAGCACAAGAAATAATAGGTGTTGGCGAGGATGTGGAGAAAGGGAACACTCTTGCAACTTTGGTGGGAATGCCAACTGCAAAATGGCACAGGCACTCTGGAAAATGATATTGAGGTTCCTCAAAAAGTAAAAATAGAGCTAATTTATGATCCAGCAATTACACTAGTAGGTATTTACTCAGATAAAAAAATACTAATTCAAAGTTGTACATGCACCCTGATGTTTACAGCAGCATTATCAGCAATAACCAAATTATAGAAACAGCCCAAATGTCCATTAACTGATGAATGAATAAAGAAGATGTGGTATATATATCTCCACAGTGGAATACTACTCAGCCATAAAAGGCATGAAATGTTGCCACTTGCAACGACATGAACGGAGTTAGAGAGTATTATGCTAAGTGAAATAAAGTTAAGCCTAACAAGAACCTCAGGAGATACACCTACATGTTCACTGTAGAATTGAGCAGGAAAGTGTTAAGGTAAAAATTAAGTTTCCCTTCCTAAATTAAAGAATCTTTGTTCTTACTACCTATAATACTATCTCTAGATGTTTATTACAGAAGTTGAAGGAAATTCATTCAAGAAACTAGAACATTTACTTTTAAAGAATCCCTGATTAGAGGCTGGGTGTGGGAATGGGAGATAGGAAGTCTCTTTACTTCTCAAAAGCTCTTTTCTAGTTAAGAAGTACTCTTAAGATACTAACACAATAATTTTAAGGCTTATGAAGAAATCTTTTACCAGAAATGCAATAAATTAGCTTTTTCTACAACTAATACGAAGGGGAGGGGTTGGTTTGTTTTGTTGTTTTAATGCAAAGCTTTTGGGTACGTTTAAAGTTGAATCAAGTTCCCACATAAAATACTAATGCTCTCATTTTATGTTGGGGGGGCCTGTTTTATTTCAACTATTATCAACATGTTATCATTACGGTAGCTCATTCTTGATGCGGGAAATGAAAGAGATTTTGGAAAAACCTTAAAGAAAGCATTACTTTTCCTCCACCTCCTATAAGGCAACAGCAGTAAATTCAAATAAGAATTTGTGCCACAGGCTCCCACTCTTCCCCTTATTGTGTTTCTGCTGGTGTAGAGACCGGTTTTTGGATTTAGTTGCTGAGACTGAGTTATTATAATCTTCAAGATGTAGCACACTGTCATGGGGTTCCTCTTTTACTTAATGTTTCCTTTTAGTATCTGGCCACTGACCCCTTCCCTCCATCCTCACTAAAGATGAAAAGTTATGTGTTTGGTAAAGGGCCTTATATGTATATTCATCCTTGAGCAATACATATCGTTTCACTTTTTCTGTTTGAGTTACATAAATAATATTATGCCATATGTCTTGTCAGCCCTTTTTAATAATCTATCTTTAAAAAAAATAATAATCTATCAGGTTTCTAAGTTCTCTTTGTGTTGTTGTAGCCTGCAAAAGAAAAAGTACATCTCAGAGCTGGCTCAATATTATCAGCAAGGTCTTCATTCTATTACAAGCTGGTCTGACACTTGGTTGGTGTTCTGCTAAACATAAGTCATTTCACAAAACATCAACATCAGAAAAGGCTACTCTGTGCCCATAATGAATCAAGACAAACACAAGACCACTGCATAACCATGTTTGAACATAGACAAAATATGAACATTGTCCAAGCCACAAAAACAACCCAATTCCATATCCCTGCTAGTAAGAGTGACTGCTATTTCTCTGTCAATTACAGCTTTGCCTATTCTATTCTTCCTTCCTCATAGATGATTTGATTAAGATAACCAATCCTAGAATTACCTCGCTTTCTGACAGTATCCAAATCAAAGCAAAGTCTCACCTTTAACTCTCACATCAATCACCTAACACAAGTTCAGATCTTGTAAGTGCTTCCCAACATCCTCTTGCTGAGATGTTCCACAGTTCCCCACAGTGGGGGTTAGCCCTCCTTACAAGTAATAAATCCAATAAATCCAATTTGTTCCACTACAGTCTGTGTTCACAAGGGTCTCTGGCTGGAGGGCATGGCCAGCAGTCACGTTACTGCTCCTGATGGCTACAGAGTGTGCCACAGGATACATCTATCAGATTGTAACCATTCCCCTTATGGCAGACACTTTGTCCTCAACTCTACCAGACACAATTCTGAGGTAAACATCCTGGAGTAGACCCCATTATAGACCTGAGCTGTGTTTCACTGTAGTATGTCCACAGATATGGGACTACTGAGTGACAAGTTATACCCATACTTTCACTAAGGATTATGGGATTGCTCTTCAGACAAGCTACATCCAGTCTAGATTTCCACCAGGGGTACTTAAATGTCCCATTACCCCAAATCTTCATCCTTCATTTTTATTTACCTATTGAGTTTTCAAAAATGATTTTTCCAATTAGATGGGTGTGAAGTGATATGTCACTATTATTTTAATTAGCACTTCTCTAATTACTTATAATATTGAATATCTCTTCATGCACTCGGCCATTCAGGAGACTCCTTCCAAGATGTGGTAAGTAATAACTTTGCTTTTATCTATAGATCTGTTTCCCTTTCTTACTCCTGAATTTGCAAGCAGTTCTCATAGTGTCCACATGTTTATCTCTTCTCAGCTTTGACGTTACAGATACCTGCTTCCTGTCTGTCACTGTCATGTGAAGTTTGTTTTATCCTAGAACTCACTGTACAGAAATTCTTAGTTTTGCCATTGTAAAGTTACCAATTTATCCCCGATAGCTTGTGCTTTAGGAATAGAGTTAAAATTCTTCCATATCCAAGGCCACAAAGATCTCTAATATTTTCTTTGATTGGCTCTACAGTTTCACCTGTCACTTTTAGGTCTTTGTTCTCTCTGGATTTCATACAGTACATGATGTGAAGGAGGGGTCCAAATTTATTTGTTTCATCTAGCAAACAGGTCTTTCCAAGAGCCTATTAAGCAACATACCTCTTCCCCACATGTTTTTGAGTGCAAACACCCCACGTGAGTGTTTTTGAGCACTGACCTCTGTTCCATTAGTCCAACTGCTTCTGTGCCAGTTCCAAACTACTTTTATTAATATGGATTGAATCTCATCAAAATATCATTCTTCTTCCAGATACATTTCAAAACAGACTTAGCTATTTGTGGATTTTTATTCTTCATCACAGTCAGTTTGAGTCTCTCCCCCCTCCCCAAATCCCATTAAAATTTTAATTGGAATTGCATTGGTGAGAATTGACATCTTTGAGTTAGGTGCCCTACCAATGAACATGTTATAGCCCTTTATTTATTCAAGCTTTCATTTATATCCTTTAGTAAATTTTTACAATTTGTTTTATAAAGCTGTTACCCATTTTTAGGTTAATGCCTAAATGCATTATAATTTTTATAACTACTGTGAACTTTGGGCTGTAGTTACTGCTAGTGTAGAAAAACAAAACTATTGATTTCTGAAAGTATATAAGTTGCTTTTGCTAGTTCTAATGCTTTGTCTATGTAGATATCACATAATTTCCAAATAAAGACTGTTAGGTTTTTCTCTCTTCCCCCTCTTCTCTCTGTCCATCTTTATTTCACTTTTTTCCCTTTTCAGATTAACTAGATCTATATCAAGAATATCGGTCTTTAAGTATAATTGTCTTGCTTTGTCTAAAACTTGTTTAAAGTTCAAAGATTTAGTTTTGATATTTGCTATAGGCTTTAGTATTTAAACTTTATCAATTATAGTTTCCTTCTACTTCTAGTTTTCTTGACTTTATGACTACTAGTCATAAATTGGTGTTAAATTTCATCAAATACTTTGAAAATCTTCTTTTAGATAATTATGTAGTTTTTTGTCTATCATATATTTTCACCATTAATCTAATTTCATTGCCTTTTTTAATGTTAAACCATCCTTGCCCTCCAGAGATAAAATAACTGTGCTTTTAAAAAGTCTGTTGGAATTAGTTAGCTAACATTTCATTTAGAATTCCACACTTAAACAACTGTAAAAGACTGACCTATGATTCTCTTTTGTTGTACTATTCGTTTGGACTTAAGGTTGTACAAGTCTTGCAAAATTAGCAAGAAAGCATTCCCTCAAGTCAATTTTTTTTTTTCTTTCTTTGATTATCTGCATGAGACAGGAGAAGTGTCTTCTGAAAGTTTAGTAGAAGTATCTTGTTTAACTTATTCAACTTGGGGAAGTATATCTGTTTACTCAAGTGTGTATTTCAAGTGTAAATTTAGGGAGAGCTTTGATTATCATTTCTATTTCTTTGAAAAATTTTTATTAAGTTCTCTACTTTTTAAAAGATATTTGCTTTCTGTTTTCATCAGTTCCATACAAGGAAATTAATCACAAAGAAGTTTCTGACAACCAACATTCTACAAATGAGATTCCTAAGAACTAGTACTTAGACTTCATACCCTAGCTCCAAACTGAAACTTTGAGTTTCTGCTAGACAGCTGTCTGCGAGCTGTCTGGCAGAAAGTTCTGTTCTCACTCTCTATAAAAAATTATCTGTATGTAGATAGCAGCTTGAATAATGGGGACTGACAGGACATCTTAATGGGAAAAATGTTCTGATTATTTTTACTTCAAAAATAAGGAGTGCTTTTCAACAGTAAAGGACTTAAACAGTAAATTCAATTGAAGAAAATTTGTTGAAGGCCCCATAAAGTAAGAGAAAATATTTTGCATCTGAACCTGGTTTTTTAATCTATTTCATTTTGACGGTTTCAATCAATGCTCTTTTTTAACTAGTAGATTGCAGGAACATAAAGAAATGGGTTCAGGTATAGATTAAAGAGGAAAGGTTTCACTAAAGATGTGAGAAGTTATTAGGGATATAATTTGATGGCTAAATTTAAGATTTCTGAATAATTAAAACTAATGAAAGTCTGCAGGGTGAACTAATTTATTAAATTGAGATGATGGAACTTTTTCTCATGGTCTCAACTACTACAATATTCAATATAGCTTGTGTGTGCTGTCCCATAGGTCCTTAATAGAATTTTTATAAACTGTTAGAATGAATGTTAGCGTGCTTCTTACTTTGTTTATCACTCAATCCTAGCCAAAAGGCACTAATTAGAGTAGTTCTGCCACACAGTGTTTATATACTAATTATCCTACTTCCTAAACCAAGTGTTCTAAGAACTACTAAGAATGCATGGCAAAAAGCCACGGTTGCAGCATCAAGTATACTGTTTTACAAACAAAAAGAACAACAGACTCCAAAAGAAAAGAAATAGAAAAATTAACATATGACACAAAGTGTGGTGAACCAGACAACTGTATTTTCCTAAAGATGTGGTGAGCATTATTATGGCAAATAGCATAGCTATGTAATTTTAGTAAATACTGAGACTTCCACATTAAAAATAAAATAAAAATTTAGAAACAAAAATATTATATGCAGTAAAGGTACCTACACACACAAATATGTTTTATATTCAATTTATGGGAAGTATTAGGTAAAAATTTCAAAGAAAAATACAAATTAGTATTGCAAAGCCCTTATTTTTGAACTTTTATTGAGTGCCTTCTGTGGGCAAGACACAATGATTCCAACGATGAACAACACATACGTGTTTCTTGCCTTCAAAATGTTTGCAGTCTGAATATGAAGGTGCTCAGTTAACCAAGTAAACAGAATAAATACAGTGTAAAAAAAATTTGTAAAGTGTTGGGACATAGTAGTCTATAGATCATATAACCCAGTCTAGGATTTTATCTTGCCTGCGTGTATGTGTATAAACAAATAAATGAATTTTAGAAATAGGAAGATCTTTCTGGAACTCTCCTTTCTCATCTGTCTTTTCCTGGGTATTTTTGTTTTACCCTGTTTGCTTCTGTAGTATTTACTCTCCTGGCTATTCCTGTCAGTTTGCTTTCTTTTCTTGTCCCTCATGTCCCTATTTGGCCATGATGCAGAACAATGTACATTTAAATACCTTTTTGCATTGTTAAAAAATGTGTCCTAATAAAAACAGTGATAATGTTGAAAATAATTTTTTTTAAATTTTATTTATTTATTTGACAGACAGAGATCACAAGTAGGCAGAGAGGCAGGCAGAGAGAGGAGGAAGCAGGCTCCCCGCTGAGCAGAGAGCCCTCGGGGCACGATCCCAGAACCCTGGGATCATGACCTGAGCCGAAGGCAGAGGCTTTTAACTCACTGAGCCACCCAGGCACCCCAGGAAAATTGAATTTTTAAGAGAAGAAAAATCACAAACTAAATTATCTTTATTTTCACGTTAGACCATATTCTCTTGGTCAAGGCTTTGAAGAAAAAAAATAGTTCTGTGCTTCAAGCTAATAATTCTGACTCATTGCAACGTCATCAGTCAAAAGTGTTTGCTGGTTCTTTGGCCAAAAAGGAATAAACGGACTCTGCCTTGTCATTTTTCCAATGTGTTCAATAATTCAGCAAATCACCTTCCTTTCAATTAACATACACCCAAAATCAATTTTTATTCTATCTTCTTAGTACTACCACAAGAAATTCAGGTTATAGCACATCAAAAAGAGACACAGGATCACATTACTGATAAGTTAGATGGAATCTAACAATCAGGAGAGAAAATGAACCCTCTTTGTCTCTACATTATCCATTAGCACACACATCTCAAGAATATATCTTACAGTAAACTTTTTTGTTTTTTAAGATTTTATTTATTTATTTGTCAGAGAGAGAGAGCAAGAAAGCAAGCACAAGCAGGGAGAAGAGCAGACAGAGGCAGAAGCAGGTGCCCTGCTGAGCAAGGAGCCCATGTGGGACTCAGTCCTAAGACCCTGAGATCATGACATGAGCCAAAGGCAAACGCTTAACCAACTGAGCCACCCAGGTGTCCCTTAAAGTAAACTTTAATAATTATCTCCTTCGTATATGCAGGCAGTGCTAATTCGGGTATATAAAAACAAAAATACACTTTATCTGTGCTGCTACAAAATTAGAAGCATTATAAACTCCTCCAAAATATAATTCAAAATCTTGTTCTCTGAGTTCAGGGGAAGTAAATATCTCTCCAATGAGGAGGGAAACCCTCTTAGAACATCAGAAGACTTACTAGTTCAAAAGCACATCAGTATTCAGATTAGGAAAGGGAGGTAATTAGAGCCTACAGCTTTGTTTAGGGTTATCAGTGCCAAGGACTACAGTCAAAGAGCACACACAAACAGTCCTTGCCCATTATAGTTAGATGATGGGAAAAACAGAGCTCTACATCACAACTACTGAAAATACGACTATCATCAGAAATGAGAAAATGAACCCATTAGCTTTCCCCAGCAAATTGTTTTTCCAGCTCAGCTACCTAAGCTGTGTGACCAAAAGCTTTTCTAAGCGTTCTTGAGAGAAAATGTTTAGGGGTACTATTTTTAATTTGTGCCTACACACTGTTTCAACCCTGCACAAAGACCAAGGGATAGATTTGTAGCTAAATCCCATGACCTTGAAAAAGGATGGAACCTGATATAATTACATATGTTAGATCTGTAATGGTAAATATCAAGGCAGAACTATTTGCTCTGCAGTGCACCTCGAATTTCTGAGAAGAAAACAGAAAATCTTTATGGAATAAACATAATCCAAACTGAGTTCTTAGAATTTCCACTTGGTCTTTGCTGCTTGCTATTGGGCTGTTCTTTTATGAACACATTTGCTCTTGCCTCAGTGGCTAACACAAATCCTTTTTATTCCCCTCAAAATTTCAAGGATGTCTCCTATCCTTCAAAGTTGACTGAGGGTATCAGGTGTTAACTCTTTCATCGATGTTGGTCTTGACCTCAAAATTCCTCCTTTTTTAGAACTGTTATTCTCAATTAGAGGAAAAGCTGACTTGCCCTCACTCCGTTCTTCCTCATCACTCCCACCCTCCAACTTCAGTATTAGGCTAACAACTTGTAAAAAAGCATTACTAATTCTGCAGCCTTCAACACTGCAAGACTACACATTCCCAACTATGTTTCTCTTAACTCCCAGAATGTTTTCAACAAACACTTTTAAGTACCATTTAAACACTGTGTTAGGTCCTGAGACACTCATAACTGAGATGAGCACCCTTAAGTAACCCAGGGACCATCCTCCCTCTTGTTTTCAAACACATACTTAAAATTATCTTCCCAAAATCTCTTAGTCTTCATTCCATATGAGATCATTATCTCTATCAAGTGATAAGACACCGAGAGTTCATAGTACAATTCAAGTTGTGTCCTCACATAACTCTTCCTTATTATTCTAATTTGGAGCAATCTCTCCTTTCCCTGCTTGTTCCAATCATTTGGCACTAATCAGAAACCACACTATACTGGTTACCTTTTCTGCATCTACTTTATATTATGTGTCACATATCATACATATCTACTTCTTTAAGAGGAAAGGAGTCAGGTTTTACAGTCAGAAAGAACATGGCTCTCGGCCAGGCTCTACCAGTTCAGGATCATATAACCTTGGATAAGTCATTAATCCTCCCTGTGCTCATAATAGGGTTATTGTGGGGATCAATGATTTAAAATATAGGCACACTATAAGTTGGTATTAAATATAAATTCTTTTCCTCATTGATTAAAATAAAAAAAATAGCATGTGAATACAAAAGTGAGAATTTACTAAACCCTTACTTCCGGGTTCCTCATTTTTCTCATTATATAAGCAAGAATCGAAAGCAAAAATGAAAAATGTCACCTTTTAAGGGGTCATTCAAGGAAAGTAAGAGATCTTCATATAAGCTTTTATTTACTGTACTTCTAACAAGAAGTTGCTACTTTGTCCTCTTCCATTCCCCACTGAAAGTACAAGCCTCCGAAACTGATGTAAGCTGACAAGAGTTTCTATCTCATCATGGCAGATTTCATACTGCAGTTGCTATATCCATTAGATTGTTTCTGCATTATCATTATCCAAGTAGATGTTTACCAACTGAGGACAAGAACTATTTAACCAGGCTTACTGTTAATGGATGTACTCAACTGCAAGCAGGCATCACTCTAAAGCAAAGCATGTCACAAGATAAGACTCTAAACATGATAACCAGAGACAAAATGAAATCCCAATCACCTACAATTAGTTTCAACTATTCATATGAAGAACAGAGCATGTTTATGGAAATACCAATTTTTTCTTTTCCATGGACACAAATTAATAATATTTATATATATACAAAAGGAATCTTTGGCTTTCTCCCTTAAAATTATAGAAAGGAACTTATAAAATGATATAATGCTTATTATATTTTAAATGACTTCTATCTTAATACAAACCCCAAATATTTTATGTATAATTACCCTCCATTTCTTTTTTTAATATATATATATTTCTTATTTATTCATTTGACAGAGATCACACACAGGCAGAGAGGCAGGCAGAGAGAGAGAGGGGGAAGCAGGCTCCCAGCTGAGCAGAGAGCCAGATGTGGGGCTCGATCCCAGGACCCTGAGATCATGACCTGAGCTGAAGTCAGAGACTTAACCCACTGAGCCACCCACGTGTCCCTATCCTCCATTTCAAGAATTAATTAAGAATTCTTTATGATCCTTATCTTTATATAAATAAGTCTATTTATATATGCTTATTTTATTAATTTTATTTATTATTTTAAATTAAATTTATTATCAAGTTTAGGGGAAATTAATTTATTATTGAATTTAGTTTATTAAATGTATTATATTTAATAAGTATATAATATAAATATAAATAATATAAATATAATATAAAATAAATGAATCTACTAAATTTATTTAAAAATAATTAAATTTATTATTAAGCTTAGGGAAAATGGGAACTACTCTGCCTTTTCTCCTAATAGAATTAATGACAGTGATATACCACTAATGTGTCGGGTTTTAAAATTTAACTTTATACTTATTTTGCAAAACTACCCAGGTTTTGAAAGCTAGCCTCTTATTACCTTAGTTGGACAAATTATTTTCAATACTAGCAATCCTACCTTGCAAACATTTTTAGCGGGACATTACACCATTTACTACAACATTTGAAATGAAAATTAAAGTGCAATCAGTTGAGCTTTGCTTTTTCATTTTCCCTTTATCTGTTACAGTTAAGAAGACTCCACATGGACCTCTGAAATTGCCTCTTCATTAATGAACTGCTTAAAGGAGAACAGAAGTTTGTATTTTTTAAAAACACAAAGCTTAATAGTTTGTAATGTAATAGAAGCCCCACCATATCTCCAACTATCTTGATCTTAGAAAATCTCAAGATTTTCCAAGTTTAAAAACACAGGAAGAATCTGTAGAGATGTCTTATGCGTATTAGTGAACATTACAAATGAAATTCCAAAGTAAACAGCCATCTGGGAAAATACCTCCAAGGAAAGATTAATAACCCAACTATATAAAGAATTTAAACAATTAATAAAGAAAAATATCAATGTTTCAACAGCTTAATGAGCAAGGGCATAAAAAGTAAACTTATTTTTAAGTTTTTCTCATAAAAGAAAATCAAATGATTAATAGAAGTATGGAAAAAAATTTAAGCTATTTTCACCAAGCAATTAAAACTTAAGAGATAGCCTCAGAGTTTAATCTATGAAGACAAAAGGGCTTAAAAGGATAGGGAAAAAAACATTAATATCTACCTGGTAGCACCTGGGTGGCTGTCAGTTGTGTCTGCTTTTGGCTCAGGTCATGACCTCATCCTGGGATTGAGCCCTTCAGGGAGCCTGCTTCTCCCTCTGTCTCTCCCCTCTGCTGGTGCTTTTCTCTCGCTTTCCCTCTCCCATAAATAAATAATTTTTAAAAAAGATTATTAAAAAATATATATATCTATCTGTCCAAAGTCACAGAGTAAATGAATGGCAGACCTTACGCAGATCAAGAAAGTGTGAATCCTGACCTCTTACTATTACGGTATACTAAGTGCAAGGAGCCAGATAAATAGCATCTAGATACTATAATTTGAAATTACTGTTAGCTGGACTATGAGCAAAGGGAGCTATGCAAGGCTAAGAAGAGTAACACACATAGGCATGATACCATTCAAAGTTCAAGGAACTGAAAAATCAGTCTCTCTTCTTGACTAGATGAGAAAATTGTGCTGGTTTATTGTAAATATTCCTTGAAAATTAAGCTAACTATTTAACTCTATATATTCAAAATGTTCCTTACCACTGAGGGCCTCATATCAAATGAACAATTTAATAAGTTGGACTGGATGATATAAAAATTCTCTTGCAGTTTCAAATTTTCCTGCTCTGAAAGTACATGTCTGTTAAGTAAAAAAAAAAAAAAAAAAAAAAATAGCAGTGATGCTCAACTAGCCATAAGAACACAAGTGTAGAAATAGAGAAGCAAAAAGCATGAAGCCAAAGATATCAGACATAGGGGACATACTTATTATGCTTGGGAATAAAACAGTATGCAAAATTAGCAAATATTTAAGCCAGTAGTTAAATCTTCCATTATCAAAAATTTATAGCTTACTAAATTAGATTTCTTCCCCCAGTGTGAACAGCTCTCAAATCTAATCTTAGAAATATATGAAAAATTAAGATTTCCCTTGAAAAAAATCACTTTACAGTCAACTCTGGTAGAATACTTCAATTAAAAAAGGCAAGTGATAATTATTTTCAGAACTGAAAATCACAGATAACAGTGAGAAATCATCTAAATTCCATGGACATAAAAAGGTTAGAAAAATAAAATAAAAAGATCAATCTGGGGCGCTTGGGTGGCTCAGTGGGTTAGAGCCTCTGCCTTCGGCTCAGGCCATGATCCCGGGGTCCTGGGATCGAGTCCCACATCGGGCTCTCTGCTCGGCGGGGAGCCTGCTTCCTCCTCTCTCTCTGCCTGCCTCTCTGCCTACTTGTGATCTCTCTCTCTGTCGAATAAATAAATAAAATCTTTAAAAAAAAAAAAAAGATCAATCTGATTTTTTTCCTGAGTAGTTTTATTTTTGAAAATTCTAATAAATAGTGCAATATAAATTTATTAATAGAAATAATATATAAGAGAAGTACATATATTGATACAGCAATTAAAGAGTAGCAATAATTAGTTTTCCTAATGGAATAATTTGAATCAACATCTCTGTCTTTCATAATGAAAATATTATGACTCCTGATAATTTATTATAAAATAAAACTTAACCATGTAATCTCCTAAGTTATTTCTAAAAACTTCATTGAGAAATAATTTATATGCCATAATATTCATCAAGTTTAAGTACACAATCCAATGATTTCGAGGAAATTTACTTTATGTAACCATTACAATAATCTAGTTTTAGAATATTTTTGTTGGTCCCCAAAGTTGCCTTATACCTGTTTATAATTAATTCCCTAAGCATCTTGTAACCCCAGCCCTAAGCAACTACTTACTGATCTACTCTTTATCTCTACAGATTTGCCTTATCTGGACATTTCATATAAATGGAATCATATAATTTGTTATTTTTATACTAAGAAGAACTTTTCTAAGGCCCAATGTACTTTTTTATAGGACTCTCAGAATAAAATTAACCTAAAGTTAACTAAAAATGAAAATCCCAGATGTTTATCAGGAATTGTAACCATCCATATATTGAATGAAAAGGAAAATTTAAAGACCCTTCAAACTACACGTTCTTATTGCCATTAAAATATACAGGCAGAATTATAGAATCATTAAGTATAAGTTCCACTTGTTATCTTCTTCAGTATCATATCAAGGAGAAAGAAAACTGGACTAGGAATCAGGACACTTAGAATTTTTTTCATACTAAGTGATTCCTAGTTATGATACCTCAAAGTGTTGCCTATTCTGAAAATAAATCAGAAGGGCTCAGAAAATTCTCAAAGGCAAATAAACTAACCAAAATAATGAGATATTGGCATAGAGACCTCAACAAATATCCAGAAATTTTAAACAACTCAATAAATCTTCATCAAATATCTACCATAAAAACTACATTTTTCCCCCTTAGGTACAATGGGGGGGATAATCAAAATACAGGAAGATAGTATTTTACCCTTCAAGGGTTTAAATTTCTGTTGGGGAAAAGAAGTCACACACATGAAATACTTAGTGAAGAACTCAAAATAGAGAACAAGTGATAGAATATGAAGTCAGATTTGGGGCTGAGAGAAGTCAGGTGGGGAAAAATAATGTGGGCTAGAAAGATCACTAGAGGTCACAGAGGAAGCAGAACTTAGGGTGACTCTTGAACTGTGGTTCAGGATTACATAAGGATCCAAAGAGGGTGGTCTAAATAAGAAGAATATCATGGTCAATTTGCACAGAGAAAGAAGTAAGTTATTTCAATCATAAGGAAATGAGTCTGATTAGAAGAGTCAGTATGAGTGGACTATGATATTGGCCGGAAATGAGAGGATTAAAAAAATAGATATAAGTGGCATACTTCAAATCTTTCCTCTGATTGCTATAACCTTTTTGGAAAAGGTAGAGTTTTGGAAGGTTAGTGAGGAGGAAATTATAATAAGTGTGTCTGAACATCTAGTAACTTCAACTCTTTCCTTTCATATAAAACGAGATATGAGTCTCTATCCTCTCTTCATCTATTAAATCTCAGACACTTCCTTTCAAGGGCTGCATAACAGAGGGCAGTTTATTAGATGAATCAGTCCCAGGAACTGGCACTGGCAGAAGGAACAGCTCTCCCTTCCCTCAGGGACAGTGGAGCCCAGCCAGGACTTCCAGTCCGTCTAAGTCTATGAAATTCGTGTTAACAAGTCATGAGTGGGGTACTACCTGTACATATATTTGAAGAAATGAAATGAAATTAACACTGAGGCTTAACTATGTACCAGACTCTGCTAAACACAGAAATAATAAACATGACCTAATTTGATACTCTGCATCTATGGAGTAGGTAGGTATTGTTATCCTTTTACAGATAAAAGAATCTGAGTCATGTTGGTTAAATATGGATGTACCGCTAATAAGTCACTGAACTAGGCTTCAAAGTCAGGTCAAGTCTGACTCCAAAGCCTATGTTCTTTTCACTTAACCACATTGTGTCTATGTGTCTACCTTTTCAGATAATAGTTTTAATAGTTGCCAGTTTTTAATATCAAAATGTTCTAGGTTCTTTTCTATGTACAGAATAAGCATTATTATCAATCTGTATTAAAACCCTGAAAGAGAGTACTTATATCCCTGTTTACAGATGATTAAACCACAACCCAGAAAGGCCAAATAATATGCCAAAGTTAAAATAGCTAAGAGGAAGAGCTGGCTTTAAATTCAGGTGTGCTTGATGTCAACCCACCATTCTTCATACTATGCCATGCCCTCTTATTTGGTATGCATTTTAAGAAATTTTGTTACTTATTCATGGGTACATAAACTTCCCTATATGTCTCTTTGCATTTTCTGTTCATCTGAGAACTATAAATTCTGAAATACTCACAAATATAAGTAAAAAGTATTCACATAAGTTCTAAGATGTTGGTGGGCCCATTGATTCTTCTTTTTTTACCCTCTAATATTAGAGATATTGATAAAATAAATCCAATGGACACTATTAATTTGTCCTTTTAAAACTGTTTGATACCATCAATATCCATTTTCAACATAACCACACTTTTAATATTTCTGATGGATGGCCCACTATAATTAATAGTTCTGATGATAAAGAGAAAAAGAGAAAAGCGGCTTATCTACAACGTACAAATGGTTCTGACCTATGGAGTTAACTGAATCTGTTTACAAGTCCCATTTCCATGTGGCAAACTTTTCATGAATTTGTAGATACTGCTCAAGTTTCTTACAAATCTTTGTTGTTGTTGTTGTTTTTTAAGATTTTATTTATTTATTTGACAGAGAGAGATCACAGGTAGGCAGAAAGGCAGGGAGAGAGAGAGGAGGAGGCTGACTCCCCACTGAGCAGAGAGCCTAGGCTCGATCCTAGGACCCTGGGATCATGACCTGAGCCAAAGGCAGAGGCTTTAACCCACTGAGCCACTCAGGTGCCCCACAAATCTTTATCATAAACGGAACCTCTCAAAATCCATCAGTTACTGTTCCTTTGTAACATGGTTTCCAAATCTTTCTACATCCAGGTCACACTCTTCTGGATGCAGTCCAGTATCTTGACCCTCTGGAGTGACAGAGCAAGGATGTGTCTCTTCCAAAGAGAGACCTCTGAAAAACTGAAGCTGCCTCTCATACTTTCCTTCAGAATCTTTGTTTCCCTTCCTCATTAATGAGGAATTCAGTTTGTAGACCCTTGCCTCTCCCTCCTGCTCAAATCCTGGTTACTTTCCTTTGGATTTATACTGGCTTGCCTGGTTTCTCTTAAAATGTCGTGATTCAAATGTAAACTGACCAACATGCAATACAGTGAGACTTGTTTTTTCCTTTTTACATTAACAATGCCACTTATATATATCTTCCTCTTGTTTTTAGTTTTGGCTTCTTGTCTTAAATTCCTTTCCTAAAGAAACACTATAACCCTTCATTCTAGCCCATAGTTTCTGCCTCTTCTAATTCAGCCTGAACATTGATTAATCTTCCAAAAACCTCATGATGTATCTTCTACTCAGAAATTGTGTATCTCAACTGCCTACACTAAAACCTGAACTTCCCCTAGATGCTGATTTCAACTTGTCCAGCTTTATCAGCCACTGATCTCCTTTATTTATTTATTTATTTACTTACTTACTTTAACTTACTTAGTTTTACGGGGTGGGGGAAGGGCAGAGGGAGAGAGGGAGAGAGAGAGAGAGAGAGAGAGAATATTAAGCAGGCTTCATATGGAGCCTGATATGTGGCTCGATCTCACAACCCTAAGATCATAACCTGAACAGAAATCAAGAGTTGGATGCTTAATCGACTGAGTTGCCCAGGCACCCCCTGATCTATTTATAATTCTGAACCATGCAATTAGAATATTCATAATACCTTGCTTTCACGTCTTTGTCCCTTGCCTAGTTTTAGTTCCGTATGGAATGCCTACTAATCCTCTCTTTTGTGTCCTAAAATATCATCCTCTTCCCTAAGACTTAATATAATTACTATCTCTTAGTCATCCCTGTCAGGAGCAATCTGTCCTATCTAGATATACCTGACCCTCTTTTTAGAAGGCTATTTCATGCTTCCTTGTCCTCAGTTTAGTTGTGTGTCTTAAGTCTTCTATTACATTCTAATATTGAAGCTAGAAAATATATCCTACTAAGCTAATACTGTGTATGGCAAATATAAACTTTGTAGTCCATCTAATCAATTGTTTCAACAAATATTTGGTAACCATCTCTTATATACCGGGCACTTTGCTAAGTTTTTGGGATGTGAATCTGAAGAAATGCAGTCCTTACATCTGAGGAGCATGCAATACAATGAGAGAACTGAAGTATTTATTTAAAGCAAACAAACAAACACTCTTTTATGCACAGAAGCAGGCCAAATCTCTGTTTGAGTGGTTAGGAGACCTGATCCTCAAAGGATGAGTAGGAATTTAGCAAGCAAGCAAACAAATGCTCAGCAAGTTATTGTTCACAGCGATATGATGGAGGTGATAAAAACTATTATCAGAGATTAGAGAATCTGTAGGAATAAGAAATGTCACAGAAGATATTGCAGAATGAGAGGTTATCCCAGAATACAACCAAAGGAAGCCAGGTGCTTGGAAAGGGCAGTGTTTACATTAGTAGTATTAGGTGATTAGCAGCTGGGATGAGCTGATGGGAAGGTGATAATACAAGAAGCTGGCCACAGTAATTTGTGTTGTCTGTGTTTTCAGGAAGAGGTGTGTCTTTATTTTGCCTGCAGTAAAACTGATGACTATGGGCAAGTCTGTACTCCACCCAAAGTGAATCATTTTTTTAAGGATGTAACTGAATGTTGTGTTTTAGAACGGAGTTTACTGGTGAGGGTGGATTAAAATCTCATGTAAATAACTACTCGCTTCCTTGCTATATCATGTGTAGAACTTGGATTTTTCTCAAAAGTAGCACAACTTGGTAAAATAGAAAAAAGGCTAGTTATCACACTACTAACACTACTACTATTTTCCAGAGGGAGTATTGCTGTGAGGAAAAAAAAAAAAAAGAAAAAGAAAAAGACAAGATTTCTGGCAGATTATACTTATTCACACTCTTGCTAGTCAGATTCATCTTAAAACACTGTTTAACTTTATTTTGCTCTTTTGGAGGTTTGTCATAGACTAAAAAAATGAGAGTTAAATGCCTTGGGGTAGCATTCAATCCTTTAACTTGTCTTCTAAATCCTACGAGAGTCTCAAAGATTTTGAGAGTTGCTCTCCCATTTAAATTGTTAAGATTTGATTTCTAATACATTCCCCTGTTCATGACTGAACAGTAGCAGGAGGCTGAGGCTCAGAACCAGGGGCTCTGGTCTGGGCAAGGTCCTTGCTTTTTTCACCCTCCTCCCCCAAGGAGCCCCAGGTGCTGCTGCTGCCTTGCAGTTGCCTCTCATTGTTCCCCAGAGGAGTGGGCATCAGCCATGAACCTCTACTCTGCAGCCCAGGCTCCACTTGGCATTCCTCTCTCCATTCTGCTTCCTCTCCTTCAGAAAGGTTCTTACTTTTCCTAATCAACTATCCAATATTTCAATGATTCTAAGCAGCACAATTCTTCATCCTTTAACTCCACAGAAATCAGTATGTGTCTGGCTACATTTTCTTCATAGTGCACTATAAAGTAATGGTGAACCTTCTGATCAGTGGCTTCTTAACACTTCTATACTCCCATCTAACTTGACTCCTATGTACCCAAAATATTCCCCCACGGAATCATATCTGTTTTATCAAAACTGTAACTGAGTGAAAAATGAGACTTTTGAAAGTACAGTTCACAAACATTTTTTTGTTGTTGTTTTGTTTTGTTTGACACAAACTTCTAAAAGCAACATTTCATACCTCCCAAGTGGTTCAGAAAATCAGATTAAAAACTTGTCAAAACCTTTACAAAAACAAAAACAGAACAAAAACAAAAGAACTCCTCAATATTATCTGTAGATCCTTCTGAATTAGTTTTTCAGAACCACTTAATAGTTATAATCAAATAACAGAAGACACACCTTTGGTGGGGCATGATTTACCTGGAATCTCTAAGTGATTTGATTATAATTATTCTTCACAGCAGAATATAATGGACACAACACTGGACTAGGGGTTAAATAATGTTCTCTGATCCATGTTACCTCATCTGAAAATAAGAGGGTTAGACATGAGTTAAGTCCCTCTCAATCCTCAATCTCTGTGGTTTTCAGTATTGATGTTTTGATAAAGATCACCTTTACTGGTGAAAAAAAAGGGGGGGAGGGGAAATGAATTCTAAAATCTAGGACACTATTATAATTTTAGCAGCTGAATTTGAACATTGTTTTGAGTTAAAGGAATCTCCCTTCAGTTGCAAGTGATGAGACATTTTGGCACTTGCAACCTGGCATTCTTTCCCTTTCTTGCTAACTTCCTTCCTCTGATTGCTGCAGACAGGTTGTAGCAAGTAATGCTCTCTTTAGGAGAGATTTATTGTGCTCAAGTGTTCCTTCTGTATTTTCCTCCACTGACATGATGCAACAATAAGCATGTTTATATACTGCCTATGTATTCTGTGTTTCTCAACTTGAACTTCTTTGGGGGGCCACTACATAATAGGTATTACCACATCCGGACCTTTACTTGTCAAGACCAGAGATAAAATACTGAAAATATGTTTTATTCATCCCTACCATTGTTATGCCTCAATAAATTAATAGCTTAATAAACTCTAGCCTTTATACTGAGAGTTTATATAAAGCTGCACTGATACAAAAACTAGAAGTATCCACCCTCATCATACACGTACATAAACACAGCCTTTGGTCTGAAATTCCTGATAATCACCTTTTATTGCAAATGTATAGTCACAGACTAATTCTAAGGGGATTATGAAATTTTAAAATGTCCAAAAGAAGAAGAACCTGATGTGAGATGTAGGTTTACTATATTTTCTGCCAGAAGTGATTTGGGACTAGTCATTTTACCCTCTCAAAGCTTTAATGGTCAAATGCATAATAAAGTGAGGATTTATAGACTGCCAGGGGTTTTCATCCTATTTTCTGCCTCAACATACCAGCAATGATCTTACTCAGTCTCATTATTCACAGGCTCACTACTCTCATCGCAATGAGAAGTAAGGGTTGGGGGGGGTGTGCCTATGACAAGCCTTCCAGGTGTATCTGATAAATCTAGAGTGTGTCTGTTTATGGGGCAGTCACTCCAATTCCCTCTGCAGTCCCACTCTCATTGCTACAGACTAATTAGCTCAAAGGTCCTTTCCAGCATCACTCTCTGTGACTATAAATGGAAAGGATTCTTTTTATAAGAACATGTTTCATTAAGTTGAATAGGTTTTGCTCTTCTTATGTTGACAGTTTTCCTTTCAGCGTTGTAAAGATATGATTTTACTGTCCCCTGGCTTGCACTGTTTCTGATCATTCCTACCTGTGTGCCTGTATTATTTAACATGGCTTTTTTTCCTTGTGTTTGCTTTTAAGGTTTTCTTTTTATCATGGATTTTCCGCAACTTTATTGATCTCCACTGGTATGGTTTTCTTGTACTTGTCTTGCTTGAATTTCCTTGTGCCTGCTTAACCTTGGAGCTACTTTTTTCTGTTGGGTTGAGATTTTCGAACAAATCTGGGGCTTTTTTTTTCTTCAAATATATTTTCTCTGATCCTTTTCCCACTCTACCCCCAGGAATTCAATTTCATCTATTAGTTTATCTAATATTATGTCCCACAGGTCACCAAGGCTCTGTTTTTTCATGTTTGTGTGTGTGGTTTCGTTTTGTTTTTTTGCTTTTTTTCCCTCAGTGCTTCAGTTGGAATGAGTCTGTTAGTAGATACTGATCTCTTTTGTAGCGTCTCATCTGCTGTAAGACATATTCAGTGAATGCTTCATTTCAGATTTTGTATTTCTCAGATCTATACGTTTCATTTGGTTCTTCTTTCAAGAAATAAAAGCAGGAACATGGCATTTTAAAAGTTAAGTGGGGCAGGGAGGGACCTAACTGAGTAAGTAGAAAGTAGTTCATCTTGGGAAGCAGAAATTTGAGAATGGGGAAGAAAGTACAGAAGACTTTTGTTTTCTTTCTTAGCCTTTTTTGTTTTTGTTTGTTGATTTGTTTGTTTAGCCTTGTAGGTCTTATTGACTTTGAAAAATTTGAGCAGGAATTACTATGGATAAAACTAAATGAAAATAGATACACAAATGAAAAGTATAGACACATATAAATGATTTTATAAGCAGTAATACTTTCCTCTCTATCTCTGTCTCCCCATAAAATAGAAACTTCTGCATTCTGGGATTGGGATAAAGTACTGGGATAAAGTATCTTAAATCCTCTGTCTCATACTCATTAGTAGTTTATTTCAATGTTGAGGCTGGGTAAAGAGTCAGGTAGGCCTAAGGCAAACTCTCTGTACAAGCACCCTCAGCTCCACTACTTCCCCATCCTTCCAGGACTAAAATTTTATCCAACTATCAAACAGTACAAAGACTTAAAAGAAAATGGTCATAGGCAGGATATTTTTGTATTACAAGTAAAAGAGATGGTTGGCTCTCAAATATAGAGCTGAATAATAATAACAACATAGAAAGCATCATATTGTCTATGGTGTATTAAAGATGGCTGCAAAAACTTTCCCATTCCTCTCATCAAGAGGTTGAACCTATTCTCCTCCCACTCATTTGGGAGTCATTTGGGGCCAGCACTGGGAGATGCTCTGTCCAAAACAAGGGCAAAGGAACCGGGTATAGCTTCAAGAGATCTGCAACTTCCGCTTTTCTGGGTTGAAATGGCTCCATTTTATAAGCTAGCCACCATACCCATAGAAGCCCAAGCTTACAGGAAGGTTATGTGGAGGAGCTCCAAGGTCCTCCAGCAGAATGCCTCAGATGAACCAGACATAAGGGGGGAGCCATTGTGGACATTCTGGGCCAGTAAAGCCTCCATTTAAAGAAGAAGTTGGGACTGGGCTCAACTGCCCATTCAGACAAGAGGAGAGCTAATAAGTATTTGAACAATAAAAGAATACATAAGAAAATCGGGGACATTTCTTTGACTGTAAGATACATGTGTGGTTATTACTGTGGCAATTAAATAATTTAACATGTGTAAAATATTTAAGACTGTGTCTGACATATCCTGTTCAATAAATGTTAGCCATTCTAACTACTGCCATAGAAATATACCAAGTTTCCCTACTTTTTATTACTCTATCTGTCAAGTCAGCAATTCCCTTGCCTGGGGTAAGCAATTTGGCCAATCCCAACTTTCCTCTTTTCAGATGTGCCTGTACACACCCATTGCAGCACAGAGTAGAAAGCATTCAACTTACCAGCCCCCCTTCCCCTTAAGAAATGTTGGGGATTATATATTTTAAATGGCTGCCATATTTCTTCATATTTTACTTGTAATTCAGTTAAATAAGTAGTATCATTATTATTCTAGCTAAAAGCTTTCTTTTCAAAAAAGCATTTTAGGGGCGCCAGAGTGGCTCAGCCAGTTGAACACCAACTCTTGGTTTCAGCTCTGGCTATGATTTCAGGGGTTCTGAGGCTGAGCCCCAGAACAGGCTCTGCTCTCAATGGGGAGAGAATCTCACCGTCTCCCTCTGCCCCTCCCCCAGCTTTTACATGTGTGCACACTCCTTCTCTTAAAATAAATAAAATAATTCTTTTTTTTTTTTAAAGGCATTTAAAAAAAACTATTACCTAAAATCATGCTCAGGAAAGTTAAAATTTTTATGTTTGCTGTATGATAAAAATATTGTTTATACTTCCACATCACTCACATAAAAGCACATTTCCACCTGCAAAATCCAGTACTTATTTGTATGTGTGCTTATGTCCTATATAGACTTCAATTCTATCACATCACAAATTTTGCCAAGGTGGGTACTTTTTTATTGGTAATCAAGGAACACTACCATCCTATCACACTTTAAAAATACACAATGGGTGTATTGCTATCAGTTGTCTAGTCAACACAATTCTAGTTACTACTGAAATAAGAGTCACTCATTTTGGCAGAAAGTTGAAGGAATCAAGACACACAGTTTAATGGCATATATTAAAATATAATAAGGCAGTTGCTACAGGTTGGCTAGGGACTAACTCCATTATCTGCTTCCTTAATCGTTTTTTGAACCACCCACTCTTCACCACTCCCTGGAAAAGTTTCACTGTTTAATTTTTAAAAGCATTTCTCTCTCTTCACTGCCTTTTCTTTCTCCAAAAATGTAGAGTTCTGGTCTCAATCAGTGTGCACATGTAGCTCTTATTAGTGCTAAAAAGGAACTGTATGTATACTTAAAAAAGAAAATTGAGATAGTTGCCTTCTCACATGTATCCATGTTTAAATAACTGTGAAGGATGTAATTTCCAGAGTACTATAAATATTGAGATTTTAAAATAAGACCTTTACATCAACTCTTCCCAATGTACTCAGTAGATCTGAAACCACAGTGATTTAATACTAGCATCCATTTGAAAATAGCTTTGAGAAACTTTGAACTTTTTTTCTCTTTAAATTTATATTCTATTCCACTAGCCCAAGGGAATTTCCTTTGTTCACTAATCATCTTGTAATAATTCTCAGGAATAAAATTATGTATATACATTGATTTTAAAAAAATTCACATGAATGTAAGGTTCTAAGTATTAAATTTCTTCTGGATTGAATCAGAATTACCATTATATATGTAAAATTATATCTATTAACGATTTAGAGGAAATATTAAGCATAAAAGGTTGAAGTTTATTCGAGATTCATTTCTTAATGAGACAGATGGAATTATCTCGTTAGTCTCCTCCCTCCTGATAAGTTCTTATAAACATGGGAGATGATTACTTATTGCTAATATTCATTTTCAGTTCTATCTCAATTTTTTATATAATAAAGTACAGAGAGCTTATTCTATGCATAAATAAGTAGGTGAGAAGAGAAGAAAGTTTGTTACAATTTGAGTTATATAACAGAAAAGATGACAAATGATAATGGAAAGTCCTTTCTCATCCTAATTCCTGAGAAAAAGAGTGAAAAAGGCAAAGAGTAATTATTATGATCTCCAGACCATGTGCAGAAAACCGGTGCTTCAGAATTATCCAGTCTCTCAGACCCATAACCTTTATTTCTCACTGTCCTCTTGTTTGGGGCCTCTGAGGTTTATAAAGAGAAGTGTGCAAAGGGGAAATCTCCCCTCTCATCACAAATGGACTCTGAGACAGATCAGTTTTAGGCATCAGAGATTTAGAAATGGATTTCCTTAAACTATCATTCCTATGTATACCATGCAACCCTACATGGGGAATGTCCTGGTTTAATGAAATTAAGGAATCTAACTTCTGCAAGGTTGGTTATACAGCATTTAATTGTTAAAAAGCCAAGATAACTGAGGGGCAAAAATGTAACACAAACATGTTATATTAATAAAACAAGATCAAGGTTTTCACAAAATCTTATATATCTTGGAGCTTCCAGCTGGGAGGAGAAAAATGGCTCAGGATAGAAAAGGGTCTTGAACTGCCGATGTGTACTCATGAGAGATTTATTCAAGGTTCTACAAACAATAACATGGCAACATAATAAAACTGTCTTAGCAGCCCTTCAGTATATGTCCCTAGCAACTGTGATCCCTTAAAACACTGTGCACTTCACTTGGGGTGTAATAATGAGGTAAAAATTGGAGATTTGATGCCCGCCCCTTGTAATCTCAAGGAATAAAAATATTACAGCCCTGGTTTTAGTAACACAATGGTTCTCAAACATGGCAGATGATAAATCATTTGGAAATCAATGTTCTTTATTTTATTTGATATTGGAACTTTTTCTGATTTACCACAATCTGTTCATATTATCTATGAAGTCTATTACCAAGCAAATATTAATTTCGAATTCTGTAACTATATTTATTTTTCACTGTAAATGTCTAAAATCAATCAATGCCTGTACACTTCCCCTAAACAAAGTAAGAATCTTATCACAGTTTCACCTCCTTTGGTCTCTAACCCCACCCTTCCCTTACTATTCTTGCCCCCACAATTCCCAAAAGATTCATATTACGTAGAATTTTAGTTCTAGATGGATGAGACACTTGGTTTATTAGTTTCTCCCCTTCTTCTGTTTTTTTTTTTTTTGTCATTGTTTTTCTATAAAACTATATGCATTCTTGGATTCTGTACTCTCTATTACAATCTATATATCTCACTACTTCCTCCTGATTACATATCTCTTCTTGTCAGAATATATGTTCCGAGAGCTTTCAGCAAGCATCTTTGTAGATTTTCTGAGATCTTGTATATCAGAAAATATCCTTCCTTATTGCTCACATTTAACTTTCAGTTAAGTTGGATAAAATTTTAGGTTCAAAGTTGTTTTCTTTCAAAATTTTGAAGCTATCATTTCAGGTTCCCTTTGAATCTGTTATTGTTGAGAAATCTAATGTCAGTCTGATTCATGCCTCTCTATGTAGGTTATCTGTTTTTCCTTAAACCTGAAAGCTTTTAGAGTTTTCCCCTAAGCTTTGATGTCCTAGTATTTGAATAGAATAGATCCATAGATGTAGGTTTTCTTCCTATCTATACTCTTCAGTTCTCTCTGAACTCTTCAAATCTTAATTGCTATATTCAGTTCTGAAAAATTCTTAGTTATTAAGTGATTTTGGCATCTCCTCCCCTCAGTTTACTTCTTGTCTCTTCTTCTGAGACTTATAGTAGATGAGTGATGACATGTCTATTTCTATCATTCATATTTCTTAACTTTTTTAGTGAAAGATTTTTAAAATTTTATTTATTTGAGAGAGTGATTGAGAGAGAGAGCACATGAGCAGTGGCAGAGGAAGAGGGAGAAGGAGGAGTGGACTCTCCTGCTGAGAAGGGAGCCCAATGAGGGGCTCAATACCAGGACCCTGGGATCATGACCTGAGCCAAAGGCAGAAGGTTAACCGACTGAACCACCAGCAGCTCCTTGACTTTTCTTACATTCTTTTCATATCTTATTATCTTTTCCTAATATTCCTAGAAGAATTTCTGGATTTGGTTTTCCACATTATGAATTCATTTTTTGGCTACATCCATTCTGTTATTTAACTCATCTAGGGTTTTTTTGTTGTTGTTGCTTTTTAGTTCCACTATAGCTATTTGTAAATTCACATTCTGTGCCACTGGTTTTGCTTACTTTATTCTATTGTGACTTTTAGTTCACTCACCTAGTTACTTTCTGCTTAGGTGGAAGAGCCCTAGTTTATATAAGTCAAACAGTGAGAGTCAATTATCATATGGTTTCACTTACTTGTGGAGCATAAGCAATAACATGAGGACATTGGGAGATGGAGAGGAGAGTGAGTTGGGGGAAATCGGAGGGTAAGACAAACCATGAGAGTCTGTGGACTCTGAGAAACAAACTGAGGGTTTTTGAGGGCAGGAGGGTGAGAGGTTGGGTGAGCCTGGTGGTGGGTATTAAGGAGGGGACATAATGGGGCACCAGGGTGGCTCAGTGGGTTAAAGCCTCTGCCTTCAGCTCAGGTTGTGATCCCAAGGTCCTGGAATTGAGCCCCACATCGGGCCCTCTGCTCAGCAGGGAGCCTGCTTCCCCCCGTCTCTCTGCCTACTTGTGATCTCTCTCTGTCAAATAAATAAATAAAATCTTTAAAAAAATTTTTAAAAAGGAGGGGACATTACATGGAGCACTGGGTGTGGTGCATAAACAATGAACTTTGGAACACACAAAAATTAAATTAAATAAAAAAAAAATAAAGGGTTCTTCTGATGTCACGATGTGGACTCAATCACTTCCTAGCTTTACTCTCTAATCTCACCTCTGCTTCCCTGTGGCCTCTATCTACTAGCAAATCTCTTAGGCCCTCCACTCTAAGCATTTTTTTTTTTTTTAATTGGGGTTTTCCTGCTTCTATAATAGTTGTCAAATCCACAGAGTGAGGAGAGTTGAGAGAGTAGGAATGACTGAACTTATTGCTAATACAACTCTCTTGCTGTCCTGATCTACTGTCAGCCTCTAGCTGGAAATGGACTGCTACTTTCTTGCTTTATACTAAAGACAGGGTGAGCAATTACTGGGTTATTATGGAGGAGAAAAATGGGCTCAGTTAGAAACTTTTGTCTTAGTTTATTATCCTTGGTTTATGGTTGGTGACTTTCACCTACATGAGAAAAATGATTCTACTTCCCTATTTGGCAGGTGGGCTAAGATCACCTCTAAGATCTCTTTAAGATCTAACATTTCCTTGTTCTAAAATTGAGTAAAGAGTAAATTTTTTCCCTGTTCCTTTTTTCTTTTTAACATACTACTGATTTGCTCTGAAATTATTTCTTACTAGACTCCCAAAGTGCTGATACAATTAACAACGACATCCTGAAAATTCATGTACTAGCAGGAAGTAATCACAGTTTAAGCAAGTTCACACCTGTTATGGGTTATATTTTAAATTTTATTTCAGGGGCACCTGCGTGGCTCAGTGGGTTGGGCCTCTGCCTTCGGCTCAGGTCATGATCTCAGGGTCCTGGGATCGAGCCCCGCATCAGGCTCTCTGCTCAGCAGGGAGCCTGCCTTCCTCCCTCTCTCTGCCTGCCTCTCTGCCTACTTGTGAACTCTCTCTCTCTGTGTCAAATAAATAAATAAAATCTTTAAAAAATAAATAAATAAATTTTATTTCAATTTTTATTATGTAAAGCCTTGTTTATTTATTTCAAGGATCTGGGGCAGAGAGGAGCCATGGGAATCTATAGCAAGTCATATTCATAAACACTATGATTTCTGAATGCTTCTAGAACAATAAACATATTATAAAACACATAAAGTTACAACTTACAGTAGCTTACATGTGAATTCTTTTTGAAATGAGAAATTCTGGTTATTTTCTAACATAACAGAAATGCTTTCTTTCATAAAATGTAAATAAAAAGACAGGAAATATATATTTTTCTACTGACATTTATCACATATGTTAGCAGGATTCTAGATACTAAAATTGCATTACTCCTATACAAACAGACATTTCCAGGCTGGGAACTTTCTAAACTGCTTCAAAGCATTGCTATAAATCATTAAGCGTAATCCATATTCAACTTCCAAAATGAAAAAGAAATTCCAAGGATTAAGAAATACTGCATAAAGAAAAAGCATTTGACAAAATCCAGCATCCGTTCCTGATTAAAACGCTTCAAAGTATAGGGATAGAGGGAACATTCCTGAACTTCATAAAATCTACCTATGAAAGACCCATAGCAAATATCATCCTCAATGGGAAAAAGCTTGCAGCCTTCCCGTTGAGATCAGGAACACGACAAGGATGCCCACTCTCACCACTCTTGTTCAACATAGCATTAGAAGTCCTAGCAACGGCAATCAGACAACAAAGAGAAATAAAAGGTATCCAAATTGGCAAGGAAGAAGTCAAACTCTGTCTCTTCGCAGATGACATGATTCTTTATATGGAAAACCCCAAAGACTCCACCCTCAAACTACTAGAACTCATACAGCAATTCAGTAACGTGGCAGGATACAAAGTCAATGTACAGAAATCAGTGGCTTTCTTATACATTAACAATGAAAATACAGAAAGGGAAATTAGAGAATCGATTCCATTTACTATAGCACCAAGAACCATAAGATACCTGGGAATAAACCTAACCAAAGAGGTAAAGGATCTGTACTCGAACTACAGAATACTCATGAAAGAAACTGAAGAAGACACAAAAAGATGGAAGACTGTTCCATGCTCTTGGATCGGAAGGATAAAAATTGTTAAAATGTCTATACTGCCTAGAGCAATCTATACTTTTAATGCCATTCCGATCAAAATTCCACCGGCATTTTTCAAAGAGCTGGAGCAAATAATCCTAAAATTTGTATGGAATCAGAAGAGACCCCGAATTGCTAAGGAAATGCTGAAAAGCAAAAACAAAACTGGCAGCATCACGTTACCTGATTTCAAGCTTTACTACAAAGCTGTGATCACCAAGACAGCATGGTACTGGCATAAAAACAGACACACAGACCAGTGGAACAGAGTACAGAGCCCAGATATAGACCCTCAACTCTATGGTCAAATAATCTTTGACAAAACAGGAAAAAATATACAATGGAAAAAAGACAGTCTCTTCAATAAATGGTGCTGGGAAAACTGGACAGCTATATGTAGAAGAATGATACTCAACCATTCTCTTACACCATATACAAAGATAAACTCGAAATGGATAAAAGACCTCAACGTGAGACAGGAATCCATCAGAATCCTAGAGGAGAACATAGGCAGTAACCTCTTCGATATCAGCCACAGCAACTTCTTTCAAGATATGTCTCCAAAGGCAAAGGAAACAAAAGAGAAAATGAACTTTTGGGACTTCATCAAGATCAAAAACTTCTACACAGCAAAGGAAACAGTCAACAAAACAAAAAGGCAACCCACGGAATGGGAGAAGATATTTGCAAATGACAGTACACTAAAGGTTGATATCCAAGATCTATAAAGAACTCCTCAAACTCAACACACACAAAACAGATAATCATATCAAAAAATGGGCAGAAGATATGAACAGACACTTCTCCAATGAAGACATACAAATGACTATCAGACACATGAAAAAATGCTCATCATCACTAGCCATCAGGGAGATTCAAATTAAAACCACATTGAGATATCACCTTACACCAGTTAGAATGACCAAAATTAGCAAGACAGGAAACAAAGTGTGTTGGAGAGGTTGTGGAGAAAGGGGAACCCTCTTACACTGTTGGTGGGAATGCAAGTTGGTGCAGCCACTTTGGAGAACAGTGTGGAGATTCCTCAAGAAATTACAAATAGAGCTTCCCTATGACCCTGCAATTGCACTGCTGGGTATTTACCCCAAAGATACAGATGTAGTGAAAAGAAGAGCCATCTGTACCCCAATGTTTATAGCAGCAATGGCCACGGTCTCCAAACTGTGGAAAGAACCAAGATGCCCTTCAACGGACGAATGGATAAGGAAGATGTGGTCCATATACAGGATGGAGTATTATGCCTCCATCAGAAAGGATGAATACCCAACTTTTGTAGCAACATAGACAGGACTGGAAGAGATTATGCTGAGTAAAATAAGTCAAGCAGAGAGAGTCAAGTATCATATGGTTTCACTTATTTGTGGAGCATAACAAAGAACATGGAGGACATGGGGAGATGGAGAGGAGAAGGGAGTTGAGGGAAATTGGAAGGGGAGATGAACCATGAGAGACTATGGACTCTGAAAAACAACCTGAGGGTTTTGAAGGGGCAGGGGGTGGGAGGTTGGGGAACCAGGTGGTGGGTAATAGAGAGGGTACGTATTGCATGGAGCACTGAGTGTGGTGCAAAAACAATGAATACTGTTACGCTGAAAATTAAAAAAAAAACTAAAAAAAAAAAAGAAATACTGCATAAAATATATGTGAAATTAAATGATTGCTAATCAAGTCTAAAAAATTTAGTAGTTCTGTGGTCATTCATTAGAATGACACTCTTAAATGAGCTACATCAGTTTTTAAAACAGTACATCAAATGGTTATATCTTACTGGGGATCAATTTCCTCATCTATAAAAAGAAAATATTTGTCAGCAAATTGCAGGGAAAATTAAGTTAGATAATATCTGTCTCAGTGACCTCTCAAGGAATGGTACCAATGTTTCTCATTTTGTGTTATTGTACTTGTCTGGACATTGTTAAAATCATCAGCTTTGAATTCACACAATATTGATCTATTCACTGCTAACAATTCCTTTATGGAAGTTCTAAACTCTCTAAGCTTCGGATTCCTCTCTTATAAAAGAAAGAGGTAATGTACAGGGCTTGGGATATTAATAAATTGAAAGTAAACCATCTGTATTATTGATGTGCAGTATCACCAACTACTCAATTTGCCATTAATTAGCTTTATTTAAAGAATTCCTATGTGATTTACAAGATTAATTAAACTGAAGCCACCTTTAAGGCTCTTATGTCTTTATCACAGGCTGTATGGCCCTTTTCCTGGACTTCCACCTTCTATTTGATTAAAGAACTGAGCAACTGAGTAAAAGAGAGTTGGTATGTACATATGCAACCTCTGTCAGTGTATGCTAGTTAAAATTATTCTTCAAACTGTGTAAAAGGTAAGAGAAATTTTCAGAACAACAATTTACTAATGATTTGTTAAAAACTAACTCTATGTAAGACATACGCCCTAGGAACATCACAAGTAAGGGAGTAAATCTCTGCCTATTAGAAACTTGTAATTTAGGGATAAACAAGAAGATAAATAGCAGTTTAAAGCCATACATACAAAATGTTCAGCAAACACTCTGGGCAGTGTGTTCTATAAGAGATTGGAAGGAGAAAACAAATTGTTCAAGGCTGGGAAAATACCTGCTTTCAATGCATTTTCTAAATAAGTCCCACCATTTTCCACAGGTCCCTCCATTGATGCAAGAAACCAAAAATGACAGAGTTTTTAATACTACATATAAAAAAGAAGAATGGTAGGCTCCTGGGTGCCCGAGTTGGTTGGGCATCTGCCTTTGACTCAGGTCATGATCTCAGGGTCCTGGGATCCAGCCCCACGTTGCGCTCCCTGCTCAGCGAGGAGTCTGCTTCTCCCTCTCCTTCTGCTTACCCCTCCCACTGCACGTGCGCACGCTCTCTCTCTCAAATAAATAAAATCTTTTAAAAAAGAAGAAGAATACAAGGACATTCAGAACTATTCATAAACTACTATGAGCAATTTCGTCAAAAAACCAAGAAAAAAAGTTCAAGTCCCTATGAGCCTGGAAAATTTTACATGACTGGCCCTGTGTGGACATATTTTTATCCCAGAGGAGCTTTTTCTTTTGTTTGAAAAACTGATTGTAAAAATAAGTTGTTTTTTTCCCCCTTATTAAGGGAAACACTTCTACTTTTAATCATAACTAACACTTAAGACAGGTTAAAGAAAGGAGAGAAAATGCCCCTTTATAATTATGGAGCTTTATAATTACTGTGTATTACAACAGTCCCACTTACAAGGTATCTTCTATTTTTAACTAAAGCTGGGATCTCTCTGGATATTATTAAGTTATTTACTGGCTTCCCTTGCATCTGGTACCCAATGTAGGACACAGTATATAAAACTATAATCAGGCCTCAGATAATGACAGAACAAAAGCCAGAGAAAGCATAATTAGCATTACTGTATTACTTAAACCATGTAAATAAATTGAATTAGATCATTTATACAGCTTATCCTTAAATTAGTTGAACTTTGCTGAGCAAGAAAGAAATGTATCAGAGAGTATATTAAAATGTAAATGAAACATACATATAGAGTTAAAAAAATTTCATGGATGTGTGCTCTTTGTAAAATTTGTCATGTCTGTAAGGCAGTATAATAATAACAAAATAATTTCAATGATTCCTAGAGCAGCTAGAAAAATTGTGAATTCCACATGCCTAGAAAATACCTGAGCTTTTCCACTGGTTTATTATTTGCCTCCTGACAAATTGTCTAACAAACTCTGTCCTTGTCTTTCCTTTTATAAAAAGGGAGTAACAACCACTTAACTTCATAGTACGTCTTGGCAAAGTAAGACAATTGTCCTGATGCTACTGGTGCGAGACGGTAAACTTGTCTCTTTCTGGGGATGCAAACAGGACACAGTTTAATTCCTGAGATGATACATATTTATAAATGTACTCTCTTGACTTGAACAGATTAAAGTAACATTAAGGAGTAAGAGTTTTCATTTTCAAAATACATATTTATAAATGTACTCTCTTGACTTGAACAGATTAAAGTAACATTAAGGAGTAAGAGTTTTCATTTTCAAAATACTTTGATTAAACATAGTTATTGTTAAAATCAATAGAAACCACTATTTGTGGCTTGGTTTAGGTACAAAAAAGATAAAAGATGATTCAGTATAAACATTCTCAAAACCTGAATGTTTATATAGCTTCATTTTTAGGACTGTTAGATTAATATTTTTAACTTTTGCTAGCCCTAATTTTCAGTATAACGTATTTAAGAATTGTAGAATTAGTTACAAATCTCAACACCCATAACCCTTGGTTTATTTCAGTTATGTTAGTAAGTTTTCACTACAGAGATACAGGTCTTTATGGTTTTCCCATAATAACTATCAGATTTTAACCATTAGTGGAGACAATTATAATGAGTTGCAGTCAGCTAAGTGCCCTCTAAAAAATAATACGCCTATATAAAATAGGTCATCTACTGGAAGTTAAGGAAAAGATCATTTGCTTCATCTGAATAAGTTCTTCATTGCCCAATGATTGCTGAACTTGTCTTTTTTTTTTTAAAGATTTTATTTATTTGACAGATTTATTTATTTTATTTATTTGACAGACAGAGATCACAAGTAGGCAGAGAGGCAGGCAGAGAGAGAGGGGGAGGCAGGCTCCCTGCAAAGCAGAGAGCCTGATGCAGGGCTCGATCCCAGGACTCTGGGATCATGACCTGAGCCGAAGGCAGAGGTTTTAACCCACTGAGCCACCCAGGCGCCCCGCTGAACTTGTCTTTAACTCATTGTGAAAGTGAGATCGAGTGTGTGTGTCTAGTTATGGTGCCAGGGTATCATAGAAAATTTAGCCTATCCCTCTGCTTTCTAATTTTTCTGCACTGGACATGCATTTTTCTTGAAATTATTATATATATATATATATATATATATATATATATATATATATAAAATTTCTACAGCTAATCAGTTTTAACATTTTGGCATATATATCCTTTCAGATTTTTCTATAAACAAAGGTTTACATATACACAAATATCCTTGCACGTTTATTTTTGGAACTACATATTGGAAATCTCTAGGGAAAATGAGACTGATTCTAACCAACTATGCTGTTCTGCACATTCTACTCCTAAGGATCTCTTAAAGCCAATTACTTCCTTTCATCCCATCTTCATCATCCTTAGTTCAGGCTACTGATTCTCCCCCTTACTCTTACTAACAGATCCTCACTGTCCATCCTCTTAGTACAAGAGAATTCTAAAACACAAATCTGATTATATCACTCCCTGCTTAAAAGCTTTAATGGTTATCCTTGCTTCCCGGATAAAAGAAAAATTCCTTGCGATGGCATTCAAAGACTCTCATTCTGGGCCATGGATTATCTCTTCTGCCTCACTTCTGCCACTCTCAGCTTTCCCAATACGGCCCCATCATCCTGAACTACAAATGTATCATCTGCTCTCTCTATTTTAGGCCTTTCCAGCTAATGCTACTCTCTTCTTGAAATAATCCAATCCCTTCCACTCCATCATGTCCAGTCCTTTTGGAAACTCATTCTAAGAAACTTTTCTGATTTCCCTAATCTAGTTTTAGTAGTCTCTTTATCCCATCTCTCTTCCCGTAGAGAACTCTGTGCTTTTCCATCAGATAATTTATGTAGGATCCTTTGGCGTAGTTCTCCACTTGTTTATGAACACCACTTACTAAACCGTATACCTGATCAGAAGAGACTTTATCTGCTATTTACTCTTGTATTCCCACAATCTGGCATGGTGAATATTAAAGCCTCAAATAAATACTTTTAGTAGGTAAAAACAAGTAAACACAATACCCAGCAAACAAACAAAAAATTCAAATGTTGGAAGTTATTTTATCAATGACAAAGAATAATTGGGAATTTCATAATAATTATTAAGTCTCTAGGAATAGAATCTCCCTATGTATCTTATAAATCTGATGTTCAGCTTTGCACATTACTCTTTGCTTTCCTTTTGGGAATTCATTATATACTGATATTGGGAAGGATCTCAGATTTCTAAAGGCACTGAGATCATGACTTGAGCCAAAACCAAGAGCTGGATGCTTAACTGACTGTACCACCAAGGCGCCCTTAATAGTGCCTATTATAAAATTATTTCTACTTCAACTCATAAACGTCATTGTTAATGATACTAAGAAATGCTTATATAGGGGCACCTGGGTGGCTCAGTGGGTTAGGCGTCTGCCTTCAGCTCAGGTCATGATCTCGGGGTCCTGGGATGGAGCCCCGCATCAGGCTCTCTGCTCAGTGGGGAGCCTGCTTCCCCGCCCCGTCTCTCTCTGCTTGCCTCTCTGCCTACATGTGACCTCTCTCTGTCAAATAAATAAAATCTTAAAAGAATTAAAAAAAAAGTACCCTCTTAAAAAAAAAAAGAAATGCTTATATGAAAGACATTACTGAATACTTCACTCATGAAAAACATCTCAAGCTGCAAATATATATTTTGTCTCTCAAGCAAATTAAAACCTCAAATAAGAAGCAAATACTTCTTTGATTTGACTGGTACATCCCAAACATAAAGCAATTTTAGATGATAAATATCATTTATAATAGGATTAGACATGCTTAGGTCAGTGATAAAGGCATATTTTATAATTGGCTTTATTTTTAGCACACAGATTTAAGTTGCTTGCTCAACTTTCCACTCAAGAGCCATCAACAGATTTTCTCAGTGTCTTTAAATCTATTACCAATTCCCAAGGTCAGTAGCAACCCTGCTAACCAGTCCAAATCTTTGAAAACCACCAAAAATCACCGATTTCTGGGAAGAATATCTAAATGTACAAAAGTAACATTCCTTGTAGAGTCATTTACTAGCTGTTAGACAGTGAACAAGTTACTTCATCCCTATTATGCCTATTTACAAAATAGTATGAAAAACCATCTACCTTAACTGTTTTATTGTGCAGACTGAAATGAGATAGCATACGCAAGCTACTTAGTCTGACACACAGAAATGATTTTTAAAAATTAGAAAATACTTAATGTGTTTATCTTTTTTTAATTATCCTAAATTTCCATAATCTCTTTGTTACTTGAATTGTAATATCTACATAGTTCCACCTAGTACTAGTAAATGTTATATAGTTCAGACAACAGAAAGATTATAGAAAGTCAGAATAATTAGGAAAAATACTAAATATCAAAAGCTTCTATACTGCTTTTTCCTCAGGCATATATTTTCACATAAATTCATTTATTCAACATTAGCGTGAGTGCTTTCTAGTGGTAAAAGAAAGTCTGAGCTAAGAAATATAAGCTGATAAAACTACAGACCCTATAAAGTATCCATAGTGTTTTAGGAGAGGCCTGACGTTATGAATATACTTTTAGGTTAAAGCCAGAAAAAGAAAAAAACTCCGCCATCCTAGATAAAGCAAGGTTTCAGGCTCAAAAGTTTTTTTTTTTTTTTCTTTTCTCCTCCAGTTACATTAAAAAATCCAATTGGTCTTTCACTCTCTGAGACATGCAAATCACTGAATTTTAGTCTTCATATTTATACAGACTGGGAGACTGACAATGAGCATACAATGTAAGTTCGTCAACATAGCACATTCCCCAGGGCACCTGGGTGGCTCAGTGGGTTAAAGCCTCTAACTTAGGCCCCAGTCATGATCCCAGGGTCCTGGGATCGAGCCCCACATCCGGCTGTCTGCTCAGCAAGGAGCCTGCTTCCTCCTCTCTCTGCCTGCTTCTCTGCCTACTTGTGAACTCTGTCAAATAAATAAATAAAATCTTTAAAAGAGAAAAAAAAAAACAAACATATTCCCGACTAATATTTAAAAACCATGGCTTCTTAAACACTTGCTCTTATATCAAATAGTCATAAATTGAAAAAGGTTCTGATTTGAAGAGATGATACAATATTTGTTCTATGATTTAGTAGTGAAAATAATATTTTGAAGATGGGAATGAATGTTCCTAGAATAAAAATAAAAAGCTTACAATTTCCGGGCACCTGGTAGCTCAGTGGTTAAACCTCTGCCTTCAGCTCAGTTCATGATCTCATGGTCCTGTGATTGAGCCCTGCATAGGGCTCTCTGCTCAGCAGGGAGCCTGCTTCCCCCACCCCACACCCCGCCCCCCGCCTGCCTCTCTGCCTACTTGTGATCTCTCTCCGTCAAATAAAAAATAAAATCTTTAAAAAAAAAAAGAAAAAGCTTAAAACTTCATCATGGTTATTTTAAACTATAAGTTCCATGCAATTCTATCAGATGTGCTGTGCAGATGTTAACCAAGATTAGAATAAAAAGATACAGATGGTAGTTTATTCAGTTTGTATTACAGATTATACTGGCGAACGTGCATGTGTGTATGTGTATAAAGCAAACCACAGGGTGGGGGCAAGAAGAGAAAAGGAAATTTGCTGGGTCAATATTGAGCCATAGACAGGCTAAAAGGAACCTCAGAGAAAATAATGTGTATGATGAATATGTACAGCAAGGGTGGTTGAATCTTCAGTCTTCCCATTTCTAGCTTAACACTTTCCAGCCTACTCTGCTATAAAAACTCCTATTAGTCCAGTCCATTTTAAAAATACAAAAAGTTTAGTCTCCAAGTTTAGGTAATCAGAACAATCTATCTAGGTATTTGTTTTAAAGATTTTATTTATTTATTTGACAGAGAGAGAGAAAGAGAGAGACCACAAGTAGGCAGAGAGGCAGGCAGAGAGAGGGGGAAGCAGGCTCCCTCCTGAGCAGAGAGCTCGATACGGGGCTTGATCCCAGCACCCTGAGATCATGACCCAAGTCGAAGGCAGAGGCTTAATCCATTGAGCCACCCAGGTGCCCCTCTATCTAGGTATTTGCCAAAAAGCCAGAAAAGCCCCTAAGAACCTTATTTCCTGACAATGGATGAAGATCCTACATATATTTATAATCACTGCAGATTCCTTGACAACTCAGAAACTTTTGTGTAAAATGGAGTAAGGAAGGAGAACAGATATGACATGCATTGGCCATCACAACATGAGAGAACAAGATGTCATTAGGTCTCCCAAAGGAATATTTAATGAACAATTCATTTAATAGTGATGACTAATGGGAAACTGCTGATATATTCTGTATAACAGAAGGATTTTTTTCAACATAAGAATTCATAGAGAAAAACAAAGCTGAAGAAAAACGAAACTGAAAACTAAGTAAAATTGAAAGCATTACAATTTAAAATTTAAAGAGCTAAAGCCAAGTATTTATCCATGATATTTTAATCCCCCCATCCCCTGGAGAAAATAGTAACAATAGCTATTGTGTCTCCAGGGCTCACTTTGTAACAAGCTCTATGCTAAATGCTTCTTGTAAGTTACCTCATATAATCCGCTAACATTTTTGCAAAGAAGGGAGTATTCCTATTTTACAGATGAGCAAATGATACTTCTCATTACTTGGTAAAGGCCAAAACAGAATTCAAATCCAGCCTTAAATGACTTAAGACCCATTTATACTGTAGATTATTTTATGGGAAAAACAAAGGAAAAGCAGCTACTCCATCCTGTATTATGTAAGAATTTTTGTAAGAATTTTCTAAGAATTATGTAAGTATTTTTTATAACTGCTCTTGGTTTTTTAGCTCTTGGGAGGTTAATACTGAGAGGTTAAGAAGAACTGTCATTCTTCTATATTAATGACCACAAGAGTGGAATGACATTTACAGAAGATTGCCAAAGTTAACAGCTATATAAAAATTGTTTTAGACTAGAATGAAATCCATAAATATATATAAAATATATTGATATATCAATATATAATCAGTATATGTATAATACATATTCCTTAGAACAATCATAATCTAAAGATGAAATAAAATTACTCATTTATATAAATTTAAAAATAATAATATATTTGCTTTATTCAAAGCTAACACCTGATCCTGTCTAAATTGAATGTATTTATTTACATGACAAATGTTCACCAAGATTTAAGAGTGCTAAGAACTATTCTAGACTAGCCATGGATAAAAAGTGATCACTGTACTTAATGTATTATCAAAGATGAACATGCATGCATATATACATTCCTTCTTTCAAGCCTGTGTTCCACAAATGAACAACTCACATAAGAATTTTTTGCATGCTACTCAGTGTTAATTAGTATCTAAATGTAGTGAAAAAGTACAGTAATATAGATATTCAGTGCTAAATAGCCAACTTCTCTTGCTGAATTCTGCAAACACAATACCTCTATTCACTGTCTGCACTCTTAAATATATGTAACATTAAGAATGTCAAGATGTTGGGGTGCTTGGTTGGCTCACTTGTTAAGCATTCTGACAGGGTCCTGGAACTGAGCCCCGCATGGGGCTCACCGTTCAGCAGGAAACCTGCTTCTCCCTCTCCTGCTCTCCCTGCTGGTGTTCCCTGTTCTCGCTATCTCTCTGTCAAACAAATAAATAAAATCTTTGGGGAAAAAAAAAATGTCAAGATATTCTGCATGATGGGAAAAGCCTATCCATTCAAAGCACTATCCATTCAAAGGACAATACTGCCAAGGAATGATCTTCTAATATATTGTCCTTTCCCCCCTTGTTAGGAGAGCCATGTTTGCTACAAATAAAGTATCAAGTTCTTAGACTGTGTTATTAAGTTCCTTACATGCAACTTACATGACAGGGTAAGTGGGGTTCCCATGTTAAACAGAGGACCTGTATTATTCATTCTTATTCTTACTTCTCACTTCAGACTGGATTTATAGGACCTGGGCCAAAATTTGATTTTTTCTTTTTCTTTTTGATAAATACTTTGTATTATTTTTTAAAAGAGGAAAAATATAGAAAAGCACAAATATCTGGTGAGTTCATAGGGCCAACCAAACCTGATTTTCTTAACCTCAAATTCCAAATCCCAAATTTGCAAATACTCACATATGTGCTAAGTGACGGGGTCATAAAATCATTTTATGCTTGCCAATTCAATTTAAAACTGAAGAGATCAGAAGTTATCTTTTCCAACTTCCTAATCAATACAGCAGAGATTCAGCAAAACTCTTTTTTTAAAACACTTGGAGTAGCAGGGAGAGCAATGCCTCCCAGAACAAGCAAGTTGACTAAATGAACAATGGTCATTCATTGAAAAGTTATTCCATGCGTTTTAACCAGAATCTTCTTAATTGTCCTTTCAACAGGATAGGCTTTTAAACATACAAAGTTATTTAAACAAGTAACTGTACTGCATGTATTCTTCTTTTCTCCTGAGTAAAAATATACTCTGGTCCACACCTGTTAGTTATATCTAAAATTATTTACAAACCATGAGGTCCCAAAATTGTATATTATATTCTAGATGTGATCTGACCAGGACAGAGTACCACAAAACTATAAGTTTATGCAATCTGGATGCTATAATTAATGCAGTCTAAAATGACATGAGTATTTTTTAGTAGGTTCATGATATTGTTAACTTATATTAAATATGAGCTCAAATTTCCATATACCACCAAACAAGTAAAATCTTTTTCATTTTAGAGTGTGTTTACTTTGGTGAATTTAATTATTAAATTTTAAATTTGTTTTCAGTAAACTTCATTTTAGGGGGAGAATGTATATAGTTTTAAGATTATTCTCCAAATTGGGGCGCCTGGGTGGCTCAGTGGGTTAAAGCCTCTGCCTTCAGCTCAGGTCATGATCCCAGGGTCCTGGGATCAAGCCCCACATCGGGCTCTCTGCTCAGCAAGGAGCCTGCTTCCTCCTCTCTCTCTCTGCCTGCCTCTATGCCTACTTGTGATTTCTGTCTGTCAAATAAATGAATAAAATCTTTAAAAAAAAAAAAAAGATTATTCTCCAAATTACCACGAATATCAAGATTAATATCTCATCAAGGTTTATTAAATAGGAAATATATAGAGAGCAATGTAGCAACCAGTAGTTCATTTTAAGAACCAGGAAGTACCCAAGGAGTTAATTTTAAGCAGATTTAAATAAGAATCAAATTTAATTTAGCATTCTTTAATTTAGAGATTTATAATGCCTCTGGCATTGTAAGAAAGAATGGTATTTTTTTTTTTTAAAAACTCATCCTCTGAGGAAGTTGTTATGACACAAAACAGGTGTGGAGCTTTGACTCAATAACTAAGCCTAAGCCATCATCCTATATCAATCATTTAGAAGACTATTTGCATTATTTTCTATTATTATGTTGAACTGTAAGTAAAAGAGAGAAACCAGAATTTTAAGTACAAAATCCATTAAACCATGTACATCTAACACTCCTAACCACTGAAACTGAAAGCAGATTCTATTTTAATAATAATAATAATAATATTAGAGTAGTTGACAAAAGACGGATTTCCTCACTTAGTCATCCTCCTGTATTAACAGCTTAATTTCCTACCCGTCATTTACTCAACTAAATGCTGGATGTTCTGTAAACAAGTTTGTTTGTGTAACAGGGACTGAGGGGAAGAAAGAAAATATACTACAGTTTTTCTTTTCCTGAAACAGCTACCAAAAGTTAGCCTTCATGAGCGATGATATGTCAAAGAAAGGGTAAATTCCTCGATCCAACAATAACCTGTCAGTTGATTATTTACCTATTCCTGGGGGCTCTTTGAGCAGCTGAACAATCCGCCTGTGACTTACCACAGTATTCTGGAGAGTACTCAACACAGGGCTGACAGAGTGGGGCTATTACTTTGACATACAAATCTGACGTGTCTTGATGGCAAAGAACAAGGCAAATTTCTTGTTTTATGCTTTGTGTGAACTGAAAAGAAGGGAGAATATGAGTTCTCCAACTTTAGCCCTGTCCCTATTGGGGCACAGTATTTTAAACTACATGTTTTATCCTGGAAACTTATTCCTTTGCTATGGGTGAAAAGAAATGGATCTCAATTTGAAAATAGGAAAACATTCATTTAAATAATAAGCTTAAAAATTTTAATACAATATATAAGTTAAATGCTGGAACAACTTTGCATCCATATGCAAACATGGTCCTTTACTTTTAATTCACACTAGATTCAAAACTTAGATCAAAACTAGATGTGAAATGTAAAACTTTTACTAAAAAATATAGGAATCTCTTCAACAAATGGTGCTGGGGAAACTAGACATCACATGCCAAAAAAAGAAGCTGAAACCTTAACTTACACCTTATACACAAATTAACTCAAAATGGATCAAGGACCTAAATAAATATAAGGTCCCAAAAGAGAAAGTCTTCAGTGACACTGGATTTGGTGTTTCCCAGTGACAACAAAAGAATAGTCAACAAAATATAACTAGGCAAATTTGACATCAAAATGAAACATCAAAATGAAAAAAAAAATTCGTGAATCGAAGGACAAAATCAACAGAGTAAAAAAGGGAACCTACATAATGGGATGCAAACCACGTATTTGATCAGGGGCTAATATCTAGAAGATATAAAGGACTTCTACAACTCAATAAAACAAAAGTTTAAAGATGAGCGAAAGACTTGAATAGATATTTCTCCAGAGATGATACAAAAAAGGCTAATAAGCATATGAAAAGATGGTTAACATCACTAACTAGGGAAACACAAATAAAAATCACTAGGAGGTATCACCTTGCACCTATTAGGTTGGCTATTTAAAAAACAACAAACAGGGCAACCCTGTCCGGACCCCTCTCACTCTTGAGAGCTTTTCTTTATCTTCACTTAATAAACTTCTATGGTTTTACTCACTTTCAAAAATAAATAAATAAATACATAATTAACTAAAAAACAAACAAACAAAAAACAAATGTTAGCAAGGATGGGGTAAACTGGAAACCATGGGCACTGTTGGGAAGAATGCAAAATGGTACAGGCACTGTAGAGAACAGTACGGTGTTCCTCAAAAAGTTAAAATTAAATTATCATAAAATTCAGCAATCCCACTTCTAGGTATATATCCAAAATAATGAAAACAGAATTTCAAAGAGATATTTGCACACTCTCTTATTCATAGCCGCACTACTCACAATAACCAAGAGGTAGAAGAAACCCAAGTGTCCACTGACAACTGAATAGATAAGCAAAATGTACTATATACATACAACAGAATATTATTCATCCTTACAAGGAAAGAAATTCTGATATATACTATAACATGCATGACAGGAGAACATTATGCTAAGAGAAATAAACCAGTCACTGGGGCACCTGGGTGGTTCAGGTCATGATCCCAGGGTCCTGGAATTGAGGCCCACCTCAGGCTCCCTGCTCAGCAGGGAGTCTGCTTCTCCCTCTCCCCGGCCCTATAATGCTCTCTCTTTCTCTTTCGCTCTCTCTCAAATAAATAAAATCAGAAAGAAAGAAAGAAAGAAAGAGAAAGAAAGAAACTAATCATAATAAGATACATACTTCTGCTTACCTATGGTAGTCAAATTCATAGAAACATAAAACAGAATGGTTGGTTGCCGGGGACTGGGTGGAGGGGGTCAAGGAGAGTTGTGCAATGGGTAGAACGTTTCACTTCTGCAAGGTGGAAAAGTTCTGGCGATTGTCTGCACAACAATGTGAATATACTTAATAGTATTGAACTGTACACTTAGAAAAGGTAAAATAATAAATTCTACGTCATGTGCTTTTCACAACAAAAAACTTAAAAAATTATTCATGATCTTGGGTTAAGCAAAGAGTTGATTAAAAAAAAAACAAAAAGCAAAAAAAAAAAAAAAAAGAAAGAAATTGAGCGAACTTCTGCTCTGTAAAATACACTGTTAAGGGAAAGAAAAGAGAAGCTATACACTAGAAAATACTTGCAATATACCTGACAAAGGATCTGTAATTAGAATATAAAGAATAAAAGGAAGAAAAAAACAGCCCAATTAAAAAAGTAAAAATTGCTCAGAAGAATCTAAAACATTTCTCCAAAGAAAATATTGTAATGAAAAATGGCACATGAAAAGATGCCCAATATCATCAGTCATTACAGAAATGCAAATTTAAGTAAGATAATACTACACACCTATTATAATGGTTAAGTTTTTTTTTTTTTTAAATGCCAGCACAAAGTGCTAGCAAGAATGCAGAACACCTGGAATTCATATGTTGCTGGTGAGTCAACAAAGTTCTGACAATCTAGAAACCAATATAAAGTTGTTACACACACCGTTAGGTAACCTATGACTCAGTAATTCCACTCTTAGTAATTATCCTAAACTATGAAAACTTATGTTCACACAAAAACCTGTCTGCTAATGTTTACTGTAGCATTATTCACAGAAAAACTGGAAACAATCTAAAATGTCCTTCAGGTGTATGGATAAGCAAACTGCAGTACATCCATATAGTGGAATATGACCCAGCAATAGAAAAGGAACAAACTACTGATAATACGTAACAACACAGACAACTCTTAAAAACATGTTAAGAAACCATACTCAAAAGGTTACATACTGCATGGTTCCACTTACATAACATTTGGAAAATGGCAACTTGGGGAACAGATCAGTAGTTGTCAGGCATTAGTGGTGGGAAGAGGGTTAACTACCAAGGGGTAGAATGAAGAAATTACTGGGGTGAAAAACTGCTTTGTATTGTCATTACCCAGTTCTGCACATTTGTCAAAACCTCAGACCCTTCACCAGTGACTTGGTCAAATTTCTTAACTTCTCTCTGTATTTCAATTTCTCATCTATAAGATCAGTTACAGTAATTGTATTTACTTCATAAAGTTAAGATTTATTGATTAAAATACTTAGAGGAAGACTAAAATTTAGGATATGTTGAACTGAAATGCCTTTGAGATAGCTCAGTAGGCAGTTCATTGGCGAGGTCAGAGCAATGGTCGGCTAAATCAACTGCAATCACATGATACCTAAACCCATAGATGCAGATGAGATTGCCTGAAGACAAGGAAGAAGAGGGGTCCTAGCACTGAGCCTTGATGACCTACAACATGTCATGATTAGGCAGAGGAGAATTTGTAAAGGAGTCAAGAGGGCCAGAAATAGAAGAAAAATCAGGAGACTACTGAGGTAAGTGAAGCAAAGTTGGAGTATTTTGAAAAAGGAGTGGACAATGAAAGCGAACAAAACTAACAGATAATGACTAAGACTGCGAGCTTTTCTTTTTTCCTTTAGTAATAAAACCCCTCAATTTAAGCTGTGTGCTCAGCCACTCAAAATAGAGAACGTATTTATTTTGCAGCCTCCCTTGTACCTGAACATGTTCATGTAGCTAAGATCAGCCAATGGGATGTAAACAATACATGCAAGTTATGGGCTATGTTCTTGAAGTGAGGGAGTAAGTTCTCGATTACCTCACCTCCTGATTCCTGTTCACACGAATGAGAATCCAATTGAGGTAACAGTGAGATTTTTAAACACTTGGCTAAGGGATGGTACTGCAGTAAGATCTAAGGAATCTGAGTTCCTGACACCATTAAAAGAACCACCATATCAGTTAACAGCTCTGTTGTCTTAAGCTACTCTGTTTAACTGAAGATAAATAGCTTTAGTATTTCAGAATTCAACACAACAGATTTACAAGAAGGGACACATAGAAGGGATAATGTCAATATATTCATAAACAAATATTTAAATGAAAGGTACAACATATGGCCAGTACATTAATAACATAAGAACTATCTGATCATAAAAAGCATATTTTTTTTATACTTTTAAAGTGATCAACAAGCATTTTAAACCTTGTATTTGGAAATTCTTACAGGTGATTCTCCATTTTGCTGGGTTTTAGACTGAGTGGGGGCTGAGGTAGAGAATCAATGCAATTAATTGTTACTTTCCATGTTAATGGCAGAAGTAATGAGACAGAAGAAAAAGAACCACCAACCTAGAAATTAGACACAGGTCTAGTTTATGACGTCTGCTTTGGCATTTAAGGGTTTAAATCATAAATATTTTTTTCAGTCATTAAAAAGAAACTGCAATGCAATTTTGATTTCAGCTATCACAAGTATAAGAAAATCTATTCGTTAGCACATTAAAGGTTAAGTTACAACTGGTATTTTTATATCTTAATGACTCACATTAAATAATAACACAAAAACTCCAAATCTAACTCTTAAAAAACGTAATCTGTATTCTAAAAACAATCTCCAAATTATTTTTTCACTGGAAATTTTGGAAGGGAGTAGAAAACTCTGTACCTTTTAAGCCTGCAGAGAATTCATGAAAGCCTCATTCAAGTATCAAAAATAGTTTTAAGCTAAAAGAACAAAAACTAGTAATGACTTACTAAATCAGTTTTTATGTTTACCTCTGACATATCTACCAGCAAATTTCAAGCAAACCACCAGGAAGACGCTTCTTTCTCAGACATAATGGAATGTTTTTGTGTGTGTGGACTAATTGCATTTCTGAACTAAATGCATGCAATGTTAATAAACGGAAGGAAAAGCAAATATAGAGTTGTCATTTTTAAATTATATTCTTAAAAGGTTTAGGGGTATCATTTGTGGAACACAAAGAGATTTCCTTCTGTAACAGCATTCCAGGACATCACTCTTTCCTGCCTACCAGCAGACAAGATTATACTTGTCTGGAATGTCAGTGAAGTATTTATACAAAGGCAGTTTTTCAGAATCTTCTAATTGTGAATACAAAACAGGAAATACAGTAATACCATCAGTATATGTTAAACACTGTTTAGTATAAACTGTGTTTCTCCCTTAATAAGTACTAGGTTAACCTCCAAGAGGAGGAGGTGAAAATGAGCACATCTATAAACACTTGCCTCTAGTTGTTTGCAGTCTGCCAGAAGAAAGGCTCAGGAAGAAAAATTCAAAGAAACTTTAAGAATTTATCAAACTATATTTTAATCAGTGTTAAACTATACCTCTAATAAAAACTTATTTTTCTCAAGTTCATAGGGGAAAATGAAAGTACTATTCTATAAAAGTTAATATTTTACTGAATGAAAAACAGCTTAATAATATATTAATTTAACTGAAATACTGTTTGAGCAGGAAAAACAAATTTCTGTGTAAAGTGGCCATCCAAAAAAAGTACCAGATAAAGCATTTCATGTTCTAAAACATACTTTTCCATCAAAAACACAATTTATTTTCAATGGATTAAAAAAAAATTAATACAATTCTAAAGAATTACCTACCAACGAATTTTAAAATTTATTTACAAATCAATTATAAAGTATAGCTGGTACCCCAAGCAGAATAAACTCTTACAGAGATAAATTTTAACCTTCCATAAGATGGCAAAATGAACTTTGGTTTGAGTGCCCCCTGCTGATGTGACAATTTTAAAAATACAAAAGTTGATTTAATAAAATTATGATGTTAATTATTTTTTAAAAAAACTGCTTCTACTCAAATTATTTTCAATTTTTTAGTGAGAACTAAAGAGATATAATATTTGATCTGTAGCTTATTTTCATTCAGTGGTCATATATTTATGGTCTATTACCTGACATTTAGAGAGTTTCATTTCTCTGACCTTAAAATATCTAGAAATTATTAGATGGTTAGGAAACACTTGGAAAAGAATCAACTGTTAAAGGAAAATCAAGAACTGAACTAAGTGGTCCTCAAGAGAAGCAAGCTAGAGAAAAAGATACTGGTAAAGCCAAATTCGTTTTTTTTTTTTTTTTAAAGGAAAAGGTTGTTAAGACTAAAGCAACCAAGAAAAAGTAATGAGGATGGTGTTAGATAAATGGAAACGAGAAAAAAGCAGCAAAAGCCTGAGGATTTATGAACATGGCATGTGCAGAACACATGACACTTGAAGACTTAACTGCCAGATGAAATGGATAAAATTATGTTCCATGAACACAGAAAGTAATGGTGAAACGTGGGCCCAACCTTTGCAGACTTAAAAGGTCAGAATGAAGAGCCGGACTTTAGGCAAACGACAGGGAGCCACTGTAGGTTCCTTAGCTCTATGGTAATCTGGTAAAGCAGCAGAACAACCTGGTTAAAGACATTCCTTTAGGAAGAGAACTGTGAAATAAAACAAAGATGAAATGGAGGAAAGAAGAGACTGGAGGCAGAGAAACAAGTTAGGAGGCAGAGAAACTGGTTAAGAGACAACTCTAGCAATCCAAAGAAAGAACTGAACCAGACAGAAGCAATGGAAATGAAAAACAATAATGATATTGAGATACATTTTGAGTCAAAACCAAAACTAGGTGTCTGACTGGACTCAGATTTTTGTCTGATTCTTACGCCATATTGTAACTGTTGAATTCAACTGAAATAAAAAAGTAGGAGACAAACAGTTAACAGAAGGGAAAACTGGAGCTTCAAATGTGAGTAGTCAGCAGGATCAAATTCGTTGAATTCGAGAAAATAAGAACCATTAAGAAGCCATTAAATTTTGTTTGGTAGTCATTGGTGACTTACATAAATTCACTTTATTAATAAAATATAGTCAGGAGGAACTAGAGAGTTGAAACTTTTTTTTTTTTAAAGATTTTATTTATTTATTTGACAGAGAGAGAGAGAGAGCATGAGCGCAAAAGCAGGGAGAGTAAAAGAGGGAGAAGCAGACTCCCCACTGAGCAGAGAGCCCTATGTGGGGCTTTATCCTGGGACTCCAGGATCATGACCTGAGCCAAAGGCAGCCCCTTAACTGAATGAGCCACCCAGGCACCCAGAGAGTTGAAAATTTTTTAAAATTGAGATAAGACAGAGAAACTAAGCGGAGCAATTTACTTTAAGGAGAGTATGTCTGTCTCTGAGAGTAAAGGAAGAACATTTAAATAACAGGGCATAGCAATGTTCAGTTAAAGATGGGGATACATAAGGAAGTTCACAGCAAATGGTCTCAATTATCTCAAAAACTGGTTTCCAGACTCATTTCTCAAATAAGAATGATAGATTAGTACTCAGCAAAATTGGAAAATATCTGGTATCACTTTTCTATCCAGGAGTGCAGTTCTCCTAGAGATGTCTAGTCCCAAGGGATGGCTTCCTTGGCCAGGATTTCTCATTTTTCTATCCTTGTCTAGAAAAATCTGTGTGCTATTTCATAAAAATGTTCAAACCTGACCCACTGATGACATTGTTTCCTACACATATATAGTCTTTCCAAACACAGTTATGTGAAGACATCTGGAATCAAGTATGCAACTCAAGAGTAGACCATATTCACAGGCCACAGGTAAAAGTAGTAATGGTTAAGACCTCATGGAAAAGTAATGTTTCCAAAGATAAAAGAGTAGCCTTATTCTAGAATTACCAAAAAAAACCTTATGGAAAATCATAATTTCTAAACTTTATGTTATTTTTTCGGTGCAAAAGAATTTTTGTTAAAAGAATTATAATACTTGAAGCTAGATTTCAATTAATTCATTTTCTTTGAGAGCAGATCCACTTGTAATTCTTCTGGCCCAAGGTCACTATATTATATCATTGTAATGTCACTGTTAAAAAAATATCATAATAAGGTTTCCTCTCAAGACTAACATTCATAAAGTAATGCAGTAAACATTAGGATGTACATAAGTCTAATAGAACATAATACACTTACTGGAAAGTATACCAGTTGTTTTGAAGCAAGGCCTTGTTCTTCTTTATGACCAAATATTCTAATAAATTGATAGAGATGTTAACACTAATTAATATTTCCTAGAAAAGACTAAAAATCATCAAGACCTCATAAGTATTTATAGAATGAATAAAAGTGCTACACTGATTACATGTCTATACAACAGACCAAACTAAGTTCTCTCTAAAGTTAAATAGGTAGGGATCTGATAACATCTTTTTCTTTTCAATAGAAAAAGAGTAAACAGATTTTAAATAAAATTTCAGAGAAAGAAAAAAGAATTAACTATTGTTTCCTTCTTTGAATATTATCCTCTAGTATTCACATACATGAACATATTTTATAGCAATAGTTATACTTTAGATATTACATCCTTTCTAATTAAAAGTGTCAGTTTTCCATTTTCAAACTCAAGTAAAATGAATTTTTCCAAGGTAACCGTCTTTTGAGAAACAAAAATTCTTTGAGATTTCCTCCCCTTCTCCCACTGCCCCACACACAAAAAGAGGTCAATTTTCACAAAGTACATAATAAAACAATAGGAATGAAAATTTAAAACTGAGGAATGAAAAGCAGATTTTAATCTACACTGCATGTAGGACACATCTAGATAGAGATAGATTTCAAAATACTACCAACAACTGCATATGTTGTCTAACAAATGTGTAATCAATAAAGAAGACATGGCCAAAATAATAGCTTTATACTCCATTCATTAAAGGAGACTACAAATGTAAAGAGATGGTCTTATGTGTAAAAGAACAGTTTTTATCTATACCTCAAAAATCTTCCTGGTATTCTTCATTAGTTACTACTGCATTAGACAACCAAAGCAGGCAGTATTATATCTAAAGGTGTGGAGTGTGAAAAAAAAAAAAAATTATCTCAGAACACAACTAGTTCTTTCCCATCATACATCCTTTGGAAATATTTATCTGAATATCTAAATATTACCCTGGACACTAAAACACATAAATTTTGAATTTACAGACTGAAGTAGAGGCTGATGTGTGAAAATGAGTAAGGCATCAAAACATAGCAAACAAATAAAAACCAAGCAGACAACTGTGAAAGTAGAATAGGACCTGAGTCAAGAATTCAAGATACAGGGCGATGACATCCCTGGGCAACAAACTAGTTTAAAATATGCAGCCACTTTGGAAAACAGTGTGGAGATTTGTCAAGACATTAAAAATAGAGCTTCCCTATGACCCTGCAATTGCACTACTAGGGATTTACCTCAAAGATACAGATGTAGTGAAAAGAAGGGCCATCTGTACCCCAATGTTTATAGCAGCAATGGCCACGGTCGCCAAACTGTGGAAAGAACCAAGATGCCCTTCAATGGATGAATGGATAAAGAAGATGTGGTCCATATACACAATGGAGTATTATGCCTCCATCAGAAAGGATGAATACCTAACTTTTGTAGCAACATGGACGGGACTGGAAGAGATTATGCTGAGCAAAATAAGTCAAGCAGAGAGAGTCAAGTATCATATGGTTTCACTTATTTGTGGAGCATAACAAAGAACATGGAGGACATGAGGAGATGGAGAGGAAAAGGGAGTTGAGGGAAATTGGAAGAGGAGGTGAACTATGAGAGACTATGGACTCTGAAAAATAACCTATGGGTTTTGAAGGTGTGGGGGGTGGGAGGTTGGGGGAACCTGGTGGTGGGTATTAGGGAGGGCATGTATTCCATGGAGCACTGGGTGTGGTGCAAAAACAATGAATACTGTTATGCTGAAAAAAATTTAAAAAATAATAATAAATAAAATAAAAAGTCAAATTTGCCCTCTATGAAGTAAACATTCACCCTTGAATATATTAACCTTTTAAGAACTTAGAAGGAAAAGGGTCATTATACTCCAAGGAGATCAAAAAGTCCTATTGAATTTGACTCAATTAAAATAGTCTATTTGGACAAGAAGGTTATATCTTCAATTTGACAGCAATAACAATCCTGACTCACCAAGACAGTCTTGCCTGAGGGCAATGTACATGCCATGTTTATGACGGCAGCACATACAAGAAGAAAAATAATTTATGTATATATAAACCGAAAGGATGGTTAATTCTAATGAATAGTTTTATTGATAAACAGTAATGGATAAAATGATATCACTAGCACACTGAAGCTACTTCTTCATTATTAACTCTTAATTATTACTGTATTTTCTTAGGATTTTTCTGACAATTTATCTGAATAAACACGAGTCAACAGAGGTCAGAAAAGGTAAAAGCAGAAATTTAATTATGGGAATTATGTTAATCACTAACTATAGAAATTCAAACGTAACGGATTATTTGTCCAACAGGAGTGATTCATTCACAGTGATCCATTCACATTCTCTTGAACAATACTTTCAACAACTAAGACAAAACCAAAATGGCTGGTCAGGATTGATGAAAAATTCTGTTAAATTTGGTAGAAGATGAAAATCACAAGGAAATATCCCATAATCATGGCCTCATTAACAGAATATTATCTATGCTGAACCTTCATCTCTATAATGTAGTTTAAAGTTAGGTAAGCCCCAGCACATCCTAACGTCGATTCTAGCAGGAAAGGTTATGATTTTCAAGAACAAACAAGGTAGAAGATTAGAACCAAATGAGGTTCAATGGCCCTACATACTACACTACTGCATCAAAATTTTTTATATGTCTAAGAAGAGTAAATTTGGAAATGGAGAGCAAAATACATGATTTCCTAGCCACTTTCAGAAAAGATCAAGGATACTTAATGCTTATCTCACTTTTCCCGGAAAGCCAGTGTTTAGAGTCACAGGCTCCTCACAGATGAAATTAAGACACAGGACATGGACTGAAGTGGTAGAACAAATACCATCTAAATGATACAAGAAACGTGCTTACACTTAGACTTACCTTTTCACATTCAACAGTAAAATTAAAAATCACCTAAGTAACTTCCTTCTTTTTTTTTTTTTTTTTTTAAGATTTTATCTATCTATTTGACAGACAGAGATCACAGCCAGAGAGGCAGGCAGAGAGAGAGGAGGAAGCAGGCTCCCTGCTGAGCAGAGAGCCCGATGCGGGGCTCGATCCCAGGACTCCGGGATCATGACCTGAGCCGAAGGCAGAGGCTTAACCCACTGAGCCACTCAGGCGCCCGGTAGAACAATTAGTAAGAAACACTGGAATAGTTCACAGTTGTCATCTCTGGGTGAATTAGAGGTAATGCTCCTTTATACTTGTATGTACTTTCTTAGTTATATAATCTGAGCATGTACTGATTTTGTAGGAAGAAACAAATTATAAACACTGAAATTTTACAAATACATGTTTTACAGAACTTGAAATAATTATTCCAATAATTTAGTAGTTGAGGGAGAAAATACCATACAGAAGAACCCAGATCCACTTTTTCTCTGTGCATTTTTTTTCCCAAGTCAAACCAAAGACCGTGCTACAATGTGATCAGTATACCAGCAGCATAGGCATCACCTGGGAGCTTGTTAGAAATGCAAAATATCAGGTCCTCCCCAGACTTTCTGCTTCAGCATCTGCATTCATTTTAACAAGATTCCCAGGTGACACCTAGGCACGTTAAATTTTGAGAAGCACTGATAGAAGACATTCTTCGCTCTTAACAACTAAGGCCTAGTCCCATTTTATTCATTGGTTGGTTAGGGCCATACTTTTGGCAAGCCTTTATGATTACAAATATGCAAACTACAGAATGCCTCCCAGGTTTATGGTCGAACTGGCATGCCAGTCTGGTCGTTTGAAATACATTCTGTGATTAAGCTTTTAAAATGGAGTGGCCTGACAAGGGCAAGGAGGGGGGCAAAAGACAAAAACAAAAACAAACACCAAAGCCCGAGTTCTTCCGCTTTGTTTCTTCTTAACTAAGTAACTTCCTTCTTTACAAGACATCCATTCAATCTTGGTTTTTACTTTAATATTTTAAAAATAATTTAAGAAAAATCATTAGAGTCTCAAATATTTCTAACTTAAAAATTGTGGAGACTTATTCTTTCCATTAAAAAAGAAAATCTTCTATGTTATACACAGCAGTATTAGACACAAAACTTAAAAGCTGTCTTTTATTTTTTCTATTTTCTTTTTATTTATCATTAAAATTTCAATTCCCTATAGTTATCAGTGTTATATTAGTTTCAGGTGCAAAATATAGTGATTCAACAATTCTATATATTGGGGCGCCTGGGTGGCTCAGTGGGTTAAAGCCTCTGCCTTTCGCTCAGGTCATGGTCCCGGGGTCCGGGATCGAGCCCCACATCGGGCTCCTTGGCGGGGAGCCTGCTTCCTCCTCTCTCTCTCTCTGCCTGCCTCTCTACTTGTGATCTCTGTCAAATAAATAAATAAAATCTTAAAAAAAAAAAAAACAATTCTATATATTACTCAGTGCTCATCAAGATAAGTGTAGTTTTTTAAAAAAAAAAATTATTCGAGAGAGAGAGAGAGAGAGAAAGCATGCAGGGGTGAGGAGGGAGAGACAGAGGGAGAGGGAGAGAGCCTTAAGCAGACTCCATACCAAGAGCAGAGCCTGACATAAGGCTCCATCTTATGACCCTGAAATCACAACCTAAGACAAAATGAAGCGTTGGATGCTTAACTGGCTGTGCTCCAAGATAAGTGTAATTTTTTTTTTAAACAATTTTATTTACTTACTTGACAGACAGAGGTCACAAGTAGGCAGAGAGGCAGGTAGAGAGAGAGAGGAGTAAGCAGGCTCCCCACTGAGCAAAGAGGCCGATGCAGTGCTCGATCCCAGGACGCTGAGATCAGGACTTGAGCCAAAGGCAAAGACTCAACCCACTGAGCTACCCAGATGCCCCGATAAGTGTACTCTTAATCCCCTTCACCTATTTCATGCATCCTCCAACCCACCTCCTTCTGGTAACCTCAGTTTGTTCTCTATAGTAAAGAGTCTGTTTCTTCGTTTGTCTCTGTTTTGTATTCTTTGTTCATTTGTCTTGTTTCTTAAGTTCCACATATGAATGAGATCATATGGTATTTGTCTTTCTCTGACTTATTTCACTTAGCATTATAGCCCGTATAGCCATCCATGTTGTTGCAAATGGCAAGATTTCATTCTTTTTTTGGGCTGAATAATATTCCTCTCTCTCTGTGTGTGTGTTTCTTTATCCATTCATCAATCAATGGGACACTTCCGTAATTTGGCTATTATAAATAATGCTGCAGTATGCATAGGAGTGCATGTATCTTTTTGAATCAGTGTTTTTGTGTTCTTTGGGCACATACCCTGTAGTGGGATTACTGGATCATAAGAGATTCTATTTTTAATTTTTTGAGGAACCTCTATACTGTTTTCCACAGTAGCTGCACCAGTTTGCATTCCCACCAAGAGTGCAAGAGGGTTCCTTTTTCTCCACATCTTCTCCAACACTTGTGGTTCCTTCTGTTTTTGTTTTTTGTTTATTTGTTTGTTTATTTTAATTTTAGCCATTCTGACAGGTGTGAGGTGATACCTCATTATGGTTTTGATTTGTATTTCAAATGATTGATGATTAATCATGTTGAGCCTCTTTTCATGTGTCCATTGGCCACCTGGATGTCTTCTTTGGAGAAATGTCTATTCATGTCTTCTGCCCATTTTAATTGGATTATTTGTGTTTTGAGTGTTGGCATCGTATAACTTCTTCATGTATTTTGGATACAAGCCCATTATTGAATATGTCATTTGCAAGTATCTTATCCCATTCAGTTGGCTGTCTTTAGTTTTGTTGATTATTTCCTTTGCTGTGCAGAAGCTTTTTATTTTGATGTAGTCCCATAAGTTTATTTTTGCTTTTGTTTTCCTTGCCTCAGGAGACATGCCTAGAAAAATGTTGCTATGACCGGTGTCAGAAAAATCACTGCCTGTGTTCTCTCCTAGGAGTTCTGGGATTTGAGGTCTCACATTTAAAGATCCTTCATCCCTTTTGAGTTTATTTTTGTGTATGGTGTAAGGAAGTGGTTCAGTTTCATTCTTTTGCATGTGGCTGTCCAGTTTTCCCAATACCATTTATTGAAGAGACCATCTTTTTCCCATTGCATATTCTTGCCTCCTTTGTTGAAGATCAACTGACCATGTAATCATGGGCTTATTCTGGACTCTGTTCTGTTCCACTGATCTGTGCGTCTCTTTTTGTGGTAGTACCATTCTGTTTTGATTACTACACCTTTGAAGTATATCTTTAAATCCGGGATTGTGACACTTCCAATTTCTACTTTTTAAAAATGGCTTTGGCTATTTGGGGTCTAATGTGGCTCCATATGAATTTTAGGATTTTTTATTCTGGTTCTGTGAAAAATGCTGTTGGCTACTTTGATAAGAATTGCATTAAATCTGTATATTGCTTTGGGTTGTGTGGACATTTTAACAATATTTGTTCTTCTAATCCATGAGCATGGAATATCTGTCCATTTGTTATCTTCAGTTTCTTTCATTAATATTTTACGGTTTTTAGAGTACAGATCTTCCACCTCCTTGGTTAAGTTTATTCCTAGTATTTTATTCTTTTTGGTGCAATTGTAAATGGGACTGTCTCCTTAATTTCTTTTTCTGCTACTTCATATTATTGTACAGAAATATAACAAATTTCTGTACACTGATTTTTGTATCCTATGACCTTACTGAGTTCATTTATCAGTTCTAGTAGTTTTTTTGTGAAGTATTTAGGATCTTCTAAATGTAATATCATGTTATCTGCAAATATTAGAAGTTTTACTTCTTCCTTAACAATCTGAACACCTTTTATATCTTTTTGTTGTCTAACTGCTGTGACCACGACTTCCAGTACTATGTTCAATAAAAGTGTTGAGAGTAGACATCTTTGTCTTGTTCTCAACCTTAGGGGAAAAATTATCAGCTTTTCACCACTATGATGTTAGCTGTGGGTTTTTCACATCTGCCATTATTTTGTTGAGGTATGTTCCCTCTAAACCTACTGTGTTGAGGGTTTTCCTCATGAATGGATGTTGTACTTTGTCAAATGCTTTTTCTGCATCTATTGAAATGATTATGTTTTTCGTCCTTTCTCTTGTTGGTGTGATGCATCACTCTGATTGAGTTGCCAATATTGAACTATCCTGGAATCTTGGGAATAAATCCCACTTGATTGTAGTGACTTTTTTCATGTACCATTGGACTTGGTTTCCTAATACTTTGTTGAGCATTTTTATATCTATGTTCATCAGTGAGACTGACCTGTAGTTCCCCCCACTCTCTTTTTTTTAAATTATTTTTAAAGACTTTTATTTACTTATTTGACAGACAGAGATCACAAATAGGCAGAGAGGCAGGTAGAGAGAGAAGAAGGGAAGCAGACTTCCCTCTGAGCAGAGAGCCCAATGTGGGGCTCGATCCCAGGACCCTGGGATCATGACCTGAGCTGAAGGCAGAGGATTTAACCCACTGAGCCACCCAGGTGCCCCATCTCTCTGTCTCTCTCTTTTTTTTTTAATAGAGTCTTCATCTGGTTTTGGGATCAGCGTAAAGCTGGCCTCATAGAATGAATTCAGATTTCCTTCCTTTTCTATGTTTCAGAATATTTTGAAAGAATAAGTCTTAGCTCTTCTTTAAATGTTAGGTAGAATTCATGTGTGAAGCTGTCTGGTCCTGGACTTTTGTTAGTTTTTTGATTACCAATTCAATATCCTTGCTGGTAATCCATCTGTTTTCAAATCTATTTCTTTCTGGCTCAGTTTTGGGAGGTTATAGGTTTCTAGGAATTTATCCATTTCTTTGTGGTTGTCAAATTTATTGGCAGATTTTTATAGTCTCTATAATCCTTTCTTTTTCTGTAGTGTTGGTTATTTCTTCTTTTTTATAATGGTTTTATATCTGATTTTGTTTTTTATGTCCTCTGTTTAATAAGTCTGGCTAAAGGTTTATCAATTTTTTGATCTTTTTAAAGAATCAGCTCCTGGTTTCACTGATTTGTCCTACTGGGGTTTTTTTAGTTTCTATTTTATTTCTTGCCTAACCTTTATTATTTTCTTCCTTCTACTCATTTTGGGTTTTGTTTGTTCTTTTTCTGGTTCTTTTAGGTATAATATTAGGTTGTTTTTTGAGATTTTTGTTTATTGAGATAGGTCTGTATTGTTAAAAACTTCCCTCTTAGAACAGCTTTTGCTGCATCCTAAGATTTTGGACCACAATTTTTCATATTCATTTGTCTCCATGCATTTTTTAAAATTTCCTCTTTGATTTCCTGGTTGACCCATTCATTGTTTAGTAGCATGTTATTTAACCTCCATGGATTTGTGTTCTTTCCAGAATTTTTCTTGTGGTTGATTTCTAGTTTCATTGCATTGTAGTCAGAAAAGATGTATGGATGACTTTAATCCTTTTTAATTTATTGAGACTAGATTCGTGGCCTGATACATGATCGATTCTGGAGAATGTTCCATGTGCACTTGACTATGGATTAGTTCCTTTGTTATTAACTGCTTTATGTATTTGGGTGCTCCTGTGTTAGGTGCATATATATTAACAATTGCTACATCTTGCTGGACTGTTTCCTTGATGATTACATAGTATCCTTCTTTGTCTTGTTACGTTTTTGTTTTAAAGTCTATTTTGTTTGATGTAAGTATGCTGCCCTGGCTTTCTTTGACAACTATTTGTATGATAAATGCTTCACCATCCCATCACTTTCAATTTGCATGTGTCTTTGGGTATGAAAGTAATCTCCCATATGCAGTATGTGGTTGGGTCTTGCTTTTTTAAATCATTCCATCACCCTATGTCTTTTGATTGGAGTGTTTAGTCCATTTACATTAAAGTAATTACTGGTAGGTATATACTTATTGCCATTTTGTCACTTGTTTAGTGGTTTTTTTTTTTTTAAGATTTTATTTATACATTTGACAGACAGAGATCACAAGTAGACAGAGAGGCAGGCAGAGAGAGAGAGGAGGAAGCAGGCTGTCCGCAGAGCAGAGAACCCGATGCAGGGCTCAATCCCAGAACCCCGGGATCATGACCTGAGCCGAAGGCAGAGGCTTTAACCCACTGAGCCACCCAGGCGCCCCTGTTTAGTGGTTATTTTGTGGTTTTTCTCTCTTCCTTCTCTTGCTCTTTTCTCTATTAGTTTATTTTCTTTAGTGATATACTTGGGTTCCTTTCTCTTTGTTTTGTCCTTTCTCTTTGGTTTTTGATTTTTGGTTAATCATTTGATTTTGGTTAATCATTCAGTTTATACATAATCATTCAGTTTGTGTATAAGATCATTTGTATATAAATCATTTGGTTTGTATATGAGATCTTCTCCATATGGCACTCTGTATTAAGCTGATGGTCACTTAAGTTTGAACCATTCTTTATTCCTCTCCCCATCATGTTTTAGGTATATGATGTCATACTTTACTTCTATTTTGTGAGTCCTGTCACTGATTTTTATATACTTATTTTTACTGTTTTTGTTCCCACTTTTCTTCGACTTACTGTCTTTCCTTTCCACTCAAAGAATTCTCTTTAACCTTTCTAGTAAGGTTGGTTTAATGGATTCCTTAATTTTTGTTTGTCTGGGAAACTCATAAGCACTCCTAATCTGAATGATAGCCTTGCTAGATAGTGTACTCTTGGTTGCAGGTTTTTTTTTCTTTCCAGCATTTAAAATATATCATGATACTCCCTTCTGGTCTGCAAAGTTTTTGCTGCAAAACCAGCTGACAACCTTTGGAGTTTCCATTGTATGTTACTATTTTCTTTTGCTGCTTTTAGAATTCTCTTTATCACTACTTTTTGCCATATTATTGTCATATTGTCTACTACTTATTGTCATATTGTCTTGGTGTGGACTTCCTTCGGTTGAATTTGTTGGGGGTCACTGTGCCTCCTTGATCTGAATTTGTTTACTTTCCTAGATACAGCTATTAGTTCTTCAGATAAATTCTCTGCCCCCCCCCTTCTTCTTCTGAGATCACTGTACTGTGAATGTTACTACACTTGATGGTGTTGCTGAGTTCCCTAAGTCTGTTTTCATTTTCTTTTTCTTTTTTTCCCTCTCACCTGCTCAGCTTGATTGTTCTCCGTTACTTTGTTCTCCAGGTTGCTGATACATTCTTCTGTCTCCTCTAGTCTACTAGTCCATCTAGTGTATTTTTAATTTTAGTTATTGGGTTCATCTCTGACTGGTTCTTTTTTGTTTCCTGTCTCATTGTTAAGGTCTCACCAAGGTCCGCCACTTTTTTATCAAGTGCAATAAATATCTCTGTGATCATTACTTTCAATCCTCTATCAAGCATATTATTTATCTATGTGTGACTTACTTCTGTGGCTGTGATTCTCTCCTGTCCTTTCATTTGGGACATATTTATCCAGTTCTCATTTTGCTTAACTGTGTCTATTTCTATGTATTAGGAAAGTCAGCTACATCTCTTGCTCTTGAAAGCAAGTGGCCTTATGAAGAAGAGGTCCTGTAGTGCTCTGCAGAGCAGTGTCCCCAATTCACCAGAACCTGGTGCCTCAGGGGTATCTCCTATGTGTCTTGTGTGCCCTGCTACTGTGGTTGACCCATTTTTTCCTTTGGTCCAGTTGTCTACAATGTCTCTCTTTGTCCGTTGTGGGCAGTGTTTCTTTGCTGTGCTTCAGGTCAGCTGGTCTGGAGATGCCTTGGCCTTGAGTTGAGTGAGATCAGGCATTTGTCAGAAATGCAGTAGCAATGAACCTTAGGGCATTTTCCCTCTTTTGTTCCCTGAGAAGTTTTTGTTGGTGGGCAGGGCTTACAGTCAGGCTGGCTGTCTGCTCCCAGCCTGCTCCTAGGGCCACCTGCTCCTAGGTGTGTGTGTGAGATTAACTTTCCCTCTCCATGGGCAAGAGTCTTTTGAAGTGGTGCTGGCCCTTTGGGGCTGCATGCACACTGCCAGGTTTGTGGCATAGCTTTGGACAGGCTCAAGCAAAGAGAGTATTGGGAAGGGTGAATCCACCGAAGCTAGCAGGGCAGGCAGGTGTTAGCACAGTTTGCACTGATCTGCTGTGGGAGGACACATTGTGCTGGGGCCACACAGGAGGAGGTGTGTCCACAGGGGAATGTATGGGTAGAGCACACTGTTTTCAAGTTAGGTAGAGAGTGTCAACATAGTGCTATGTTCTTAAGCTGAGGGTAGGCATGGGGAAAATCCTCTATTCCTGGAGATGTCCCCCATAGGTCCCTGTACTTCCAGCACATGCTCTGAGAATAGTAAACAAATTTCCCTCCCCTATACCACATGCGATTTTCAAACTACTGCATCTATGCTATACTCCACGGTACTGCTTGCCATGCTGTCTCTTTAAGGGCAGGGACTATTTCCTCTAGCCCTCCAAGCTCTCCCAGAGCTAAATCTGCTGACTTTTAAAGTTCAGATTTAAAGTCTGCTTCATTGTAAGAACTTGTGAAATTTGACCCCTTTGGTTTTCAAAACCAAATGTTATGGGACTTCATCTTTCCTGCGTGGGCTCCCTGGTGTGAGTCTACTTGTCTCCCCTTTCTGTGCCTGTGTCACCACCCCTTCCCAGGGACGATCCTGTGGGTCCATTTAGCTCCTAACTGGGTCTCCATCCTTCCTTCTCTCCTTAACATGGTCTCTTCTCTATGTAGCTGTGGAGGGTCTGTTCTGCCAGTCTTTGGGTCATTTTCTGGGTTATTCACACTGATGTGAGTGTTACCTAGTTGTATCTGTGGGACATGGTAAAATCAGACTCCTCCCCGCAGTTGTATCTGTGAGACATGGTAAGCTAAGACTCCACCCCCACAGTTGTATCTGTGGGACATGGGAAGCTTAGACTCCTCAGATTCCACAAAAACTGTTTTAACAGTGAAGGCAATAAGAGAACTCTCAGGAAATAGTAAGAAAATACAAATTTACAGAGGCACACTAATGAAAAATCTCTAGCTCTAAAGCAGGCATTTGCCTTGAGTATCTGAGAATTCCTTGTGGTCTAGAAATGTAGTTGTAATGAGTTCCGTGCTCCTGTAAAGGTAAAATCATCATCATCATCATCATCGTCGTCATCATCGTCATCAAGGGCCTGGCCTTGGAAGATAGTTGAATCAGAGAGAGAATAAAGGACAGGGATTCTAAGGAGGGATACCTTTAGTAAGTCATCTGAGTCAAACCCAGCCTACAGAGGAAACTGTAGGGATATGCCAACATGGCCTTTGCACTTAGTGAAAGAGAAAGAGAGGGGAAGAAAAAAGCTACTCCCCATAGGAAATATAACCATGGCAGGAGAGGCAAGATGGTAAAATAGGAGACCCTGTTTCAACCGGTCCCCTGAATTGAGCTAAATATTCACCAGAACACTCTGAACACCCATGAAACCAGCCTGAAATGTATGATTATACACTTCTGGATCTCTACAGGGGCAGATCATCATCAGTGGAGAGGTACAGAGGAGTGAGAGTGCTTGGACTGATATCAGAGGATAAACAGAAGGTGAAGGGAGCCACCAGAAGCAATCCTTTGAAAAGTAATACTCCAATATGAAAGTGCTCTATGCTTGGGGGCCAGCATTAGCATGGAGTCAGGTTAAAAGTACCCAAAAGAACAAAGGGTCTTAAGGGGAAATTTGGTAGGATCAGGTGGCCATAGGCACGGACCTAAACCCACAATCCCAGGGCAGTGACAGCCGATGCCCAACTGTGCCTGAGAGAGCCTGGCAGGGGCTCCAGTCTTTGGTCCCTGGGCCTGCAGCCTTCCACAACCTGCGCAGCTAACAGGTCTGAGCTCACCCCACATGGGTTTGGGCACAGGCTCCAGACAGCAGCCCCCCCAACAGCAGACACTGGGATCGGGCTCACCCAGACCAGTATCACTCATGGTTTTAGTGGCATGGGGGTGCAGAGACAAGTGTGGACCTCCGGCGACCACTGGGACAGTGGCTGGGGGTGCGCATCACCTGTGGGAGGTTGCAGTGTTCAGCAGAGTTTGCAGAGGGGGAGTCTGTGTGTTCTGGACCACCCAGAGGGGAGCACACTAAGGCTTCTCTCTCAGGCAGAGGTCTGGGTGCAGACAGTTTACTTTGCTCTGACTCTCCAAAAAGGTACAAAAAGCCATCAGAGAACAAAAGCCTGAGAAAAGGGTTTCCACAGAGCCCAGCCCCTTGATGGGGGGGCAGGGCAACTCAGCCCAAGCAAGACTGACTGAAAAACAATGCGGCAGGCCCCACCCCCAGAAGATAAGCCAAAGGAACTAGAGGAAAACAACCACAGGGTCCTCATAAAACTGTAAAACCCCACATCAGGGGAAAACAATATATTAAATTCCTGGTATTGCCCCCAAACCTGTGTATTTCATAGATACAACTTTTTTTTAAAATTTCTTCTCACGATCCTTGTTCTTTTATTTTTTTTAACCTATTTACCATTACAACTAGATGTTTAATACAACATATTCCATAATAACTTTTTTAAAAACGATTTTATTTATTTAACAGAGAGAGATCATAAGTAGGCAGAGAGGCAGGCAGAGAGAGAGGGGGAAACAGGCTCCCACTGAGCAGAGAGCCTGATTCGGGGCTTCATCCCAAGACCCTGAGATCATGACCTGAGCTGAAGGCAGAGGCTTAACCCACTGAGCCACTCAGGTGCCCCTCCATAATAACTTTTTAACTTAAACATTTTTCATACATATACCTTTGTTTCTTTTTCTTTTATTTTTATAAATACATATATAGATATAAGCTTCAAGGTAGTCCTTTTTCCCTATTCAATACTACCCTTATATGTAAACCAGTTTTAATTTCCCTGTAACTCTGGAAAGTTGACTCCTTTAACAAAGATAATAAGATACACCCAGGAAGAACTGAAATAACCTTCCTCGCCCATATCTAGGGTTTATAAGCACCTTCCCATCTTATTCTTCTGTCAGTGTTTCTGTGTATTTGGTTTTTGTTTGTTTGTTTGTTTGTTTTTGTACTACATAAATCTTATTCTTGGGGTTCATTTTGCCTGGGTTCTTCTTTTTTTTTTTTCTTTTACTTTTGTCGGTTCTTTGTTTTTTGTACATTATAAATTGTATTTTCTTCTCTTTTTTCTTTTTGGTAGTAACTTCTGCTTGCTCCAAAACTTTTCAGGGTGCACCTTGCCTGGGTTATGGTTGATATATTCAGCTATATATTCTCTCAACCACCCCTCACCAAAATGACTAGGAGGAGTAACATCTAACAGAGAAAAAATTCAGAGACTGTGACCTCTGTCACAGAACTTTTGGATATGGACCTAAGCAATATGTTGGAAATAGAATTCAGGGTAACAATTATCCAGGCAATGGCTCAGCTGGAGAAGACCATTAGCAGCAACATAGAATCTCTAAGGGAAGCAAGAGCTGATCTGGCAGAACTTAAAAATGCTATCAATGAGATCCAATCTAATCTAAATACTCTAACAGCTAGGGTAAACAAGGCAGAAGATCAAATTAGTGATCTAGAAGACAAACTGATAGAAAAGAATGATCAGGAAGAGCCCTGGGACATATAGCTTAGAAGCCATGAAAACAGAATTAGGGAAATAAATGAGGCCATGTAACATTCCAGTGTCAGAAGTAGTGGGATCCCTGATGGGGTGGGGGTGAGGGGTCTAGAAGATATAGTTGAACAAATTCTAGAGGAAAATTTCCCTAATCTGGGGACTGGAACAAGTGTTCATGTCCTAGCAGTAGAGAGGACACCCCTCCAAGATCAACAAGGGTAGAAAGACCTCCAGGCATGTGATTGTGAAATTCATGAGTCATAAATTCAGAAAAGCTGTCTTAAGGGCAGCTAGGAGGAAGAGATTCCTTACATGCAGACAGAGAACCATCAGAATAACATCAAACCTGTCCACAGAAATCTGGCAAGCCACAAAAGGCTGGCAAGACATATTCAGGGCACTAAATGAGAAGAACATGCAGCCAAGAATACTTTATCCAGCAAGGCTGACATTCAGAATGGATGAAGAGATAAAAAGCTTCCAAGACCAGCAAGGTTTAAAAGATTATGTGACCACCAAGCTGGCCTTCAAGAAATATTAAGGAGGGGTTTAATAAAAGAAAAAAGAACCAAGAGTGACATAGAACAGAAATTTACAGAGACAATCTATAGAAACAAAGACTTCACAGGCAACATGATGTCAATAAAAACTTATCTTTCAATAATCACTCTCAATGTGAATGACCAAAATGCTCCCATAAAATGGCACAGGGTTGCAGACTGGATAAAACGACAGGACTCATCCATATGCTGTCTACAAGAGAGGCATTTTGAACCTAAAGATACATCCAGACTGAAAGTGAAGGGATGGAGAAGCATCTTTCATGCCAATGGGCCTCAAAAGAAAGCTGGGGTAGCGATTCTCAGATCAGAAAAGTTAGATTTTAAACTAAGGACAGTCAGAGATACAGAAGGACACTATATCATTCTTAAAGAGTCTATCCACCAAGAAGATCTAACAATTATAAATATTTGTGCCCCCAGTACAGGAGCAGCCAACTACATAAGCCAACTGTTAATCAAAATAAAGCATCATATTGATAACAATACATTAGATGTAGGGAATCTTAACATGTCACTCTCAGCAACAGACATATCATCTAAGCAGAAAATCAACAAAGAAACAAGAGCTTTGAATGACACATTGGACCAGATGGACCTCATAGATATATACAGAACATTCCATCCTAAAACAAGAGAATACTCATTTTTCTTGAGCACACATGGAACTTACTCCAGAATAGACAACATACTGGGTCACAAATCAGGACTCAACTGATACCAAAAGATTGAGATTATTCCTTGCATATTCTCAGACCACAATGCTTTGAAACTGGAACTCAATCACAAGAAAAAGTTTGGAAGAAATTCAAACACTTGGAAGCTAAAAACAACACTGCTCAAGAAGGTTTGGATCAACCAGGAAATCAAAGACCTTAAACAATTCATGGAAACCAATGAGAATGAAGACACATTGGTCCTAAAACTATGGGATACAACAAAGGCAGTCCTAAGGGAGAAATACATAGCCACCCAAGCCTCAATCAAAAACACTAAAAAATCCTGAATACATCAACTCTCTTTACACCTTAAAGAACTGGAAAAAATCAACAACAATTTTAAGCCAACCCCAAGCACAAGAAAGTAAATAGTTAAAATTAAAGCAGAGATCAAGGAGTTAGAAACTAGAATAGTAGAACACATCAACAAGACTAGAAGCTGGTTCTTTGAAAGAATTAATAAGATTGATAAATCACTGGCCAAACTAATTCAAAAGAAAAGAGAGAGGACTCAAATTAATAAAATTATGAAAGAAAGGGAGAGATCACGACTAACACCAAGGAAATAGAAACAATCATCAGAAATTACTATCAACAGTTATATTCCAATATGTTAAGCAATCCACAAGAAATGGATGCATTCCTGGAAACCTATTATGAACTTCCAAGACTGAAACAGGAAGAAACTGACAACCTGAATAGACCAATATCTAGTAGTGAGATTGAAATGATGATCAAAAACCTCCCAAAACACAAGAGTCAAAGGCCTGAACAGATTCCCTTGGGAATTCTACCAAACATTCAAAGAAGAAATAATACCTATTCTCCTGAAGCTGTTTCAAAAAAAATAGGAACAGAAGGAAAACTTCCAGATTCTTTCTATGAAGCCAGCATTACCTTGATCCCCAAACCAGGCAAAGACCCATCAAGGAGAATTTCAGACCAATATCCCTGATGAATATGGATGCCAAGATTCTCAACAAGATCCTAGCTAATAGGATCCAACGGTACATTAAACAGATTATCCACCATGACCAGGTGGGATTTATCCTTAGGAAGCAAGTGTCCTTCAACATTCACAAATCAATCAACGTGACAGAACAAATCAATAAGAGAAGAGAGAAGAAGCACGTGGTCCTCTGAATTGATGCAGAAAAAGCATTTGACAAAATACAGCATCCTTTCCTGATTAAAATGTATCAAAGTATAGGGATAGAGGGAATATTCCTCAACTTCATAAAATACATCTATGAATCAATTTCATAAAATCTATCTATGAAAAACGCACAGTGATATCATTCTCCATGGGAAAAAGCTGAGAGCCTTCCCACTGAGATCAGGAACACATCAAAGATGCCCACTCTTGCCACTGTTGTTCTACATAGTACTAGAAGTTCTAGCAACAGCAATCAGACAACAAAAAGAAATAAAAGGTATTTAGATTGGCAAAGAAGATGTCAAACTCTCACTCTTCACAGATGACATGATACTTTATATGGAAAACCCAAAAGACTCCACCTCCTAAATACTAGACCTCCTACAGCAATTCAGTAATGTGGCAGGATACAAAATCAATGTACATAAATCAGTTGCTTTCTTATACACTAACAATGAAACTACAGAAAGGGAAATTAGAAAATCGATTCCATTTACTATAGCACCAAGAACCATAAGATACCTGGGAATAAACCTAACCAAAGAGGTAAGGGATCTATTCTTGAGGAACTACAGAACACTCATGAAAGAAACTGAAGAAGGCACAAAAAGATGGGAAAACATTCCATGCTAATGGATCGGAAAAATAAACATTTTTAAAATGTCTATACTGCCCAGAGCAATCTATACTTTCAATGCCATCCCAATCAAAATTCCACCAGCATTTTTCAAAGTGCTGGAACAAACAATCCTAAAATTTGTATGGAACCAGAAAAGGCCCCGAATCACCAAGGAACTGCTGAAAAAGAAAAAACAAAGGTGGGGGCATCAGGTTGCCTAATTTCAAGCTTTATTACAAAACTGTGATCACCAAGACAGTATGGTATTGGCACAAAAAAAGACACAGAGACCAGTGGAACAGAGTAGAGAGCCCAGATATGGACCCTCAACTCTATGGTCAAATAATCTTCGACAAAGCAAGAAAACTATCCAATGGAAAAAAAGACAGTCTCTTCAATAAATGGTGCTGGAAAAATTGGACAGCTGTGTATAGAAGAATGAAACTCAACCATTCTCTTATACTGTACACAAAGATAAACTCAAAGTGGATGAAAGACTTCAACATGAGATAGGAATCCATCAAAATCCGAGAGGAAACACAGGCAGTAAACTCCTCGACATCAGCCACAGCAACTTCTTTCAAGACACGTCTCCAAAGGCAAAGGAAACAAAAACAAAAATGAACTTTTGAACTTCATCAAGATAAAAAGCTTCTGCACAGCAAAGGAAACAGTCAACAAAACAAAGGGGCAAGCCATGGAATGGGAGAAGATATTCATGAACGACACTACAAAGGACTGATAGCCAAGATCTATAAAGAATTCCTCAAACTCCACACCCAAAAAACAGATAATCATGTCCAAAAATGGGCAGAAGACATGAACAGACACTTCTCCAAAGAACATACAAATGGCTAACAGACACATGAAAAAATGTTCACCATCATTAGCCATCAGGGAATTTAAAATCAAAACCACATTGAGATACCACCTTACACCAGTTAGAATGGCCAAAATTAACAGAAGAGGAAACAACAAGTGTTGGAGAGGATGTGGAGAAAGGGGAACCCTCTTACACTGTTGGTGGAAATGCAAATTGGTGCAGCCACTTTGGAAAACTGTGGAGATTCCTCAAAAAATTTTAAAAATACAGTTATCCTATGACCCTGCAATTGCACTACTGGGTATTTACTCCAAAGATACAGATGTAGTGAAAAGAAGGGACATCTGGGGGCGCGTGGGTGTCTCAGTGGGTAAAGGCCTCTGCCTTTGGCTTAGGTCATGATCTCAGGGTCCTGGGATCGAGCCCTGCATCGGATTCTCTGCTCAGCAGGGAGCCTGCATCCCTTCCTCTCTCTCTGGCTGCCTCTCTGCCTACCTGTGATCTCTGTCTGTCAAATAAATAAATAAAATCTTTAAAAAAAAAAGAAGGGACATCTGTACCCCACTGTTCATAGCAACAATGTCCACAATTGCCAACCTGTGGAAAGTATTAAGACGCTCTTCAACAGACAAAAGAAAAAAGAAGATATGGTCCATATATACAATGGAATATTACGCCAACCATGAGAAAGGATGAATACCCAAGTTTTGTATCAACATGGATGGGACTGAAGGAGATTATGCTAAGTAAAGTAAGCCAAGCAGAGAAAGTCAATTATCACATGGTTTCACTTACTTGTGAAGCATAAGGAATAACATGGAGAACATTGGGAGAAGGAGAGGAGAAGGGAATTGAGAAAATCAGAGGGAGAGACAAACCATGAGAGACTGTGGACTCAGAAACAAACTGAGGGTTTTGGAATGGGGGGGTAAGGGAATGGGTGAGCCTGGTGGTAGATATTAAGGCAGGCATGTACTGCATGGAGCACTGGGTATGTTGCATAAACAATGAATCTTGGAACACTGAAAAAATAAAACAGAATTTTTTAAAAAAGTTATTATAACCACGAATCTTATATAAGATTGCCCACATAGCCCCTTCCCTAAATTTTAAGTAAAAACTTAAAGTTGTCCTGGACACCCCAGAAGCAATGAGCACAGTTAGTATGCAGAACTTGGCTTCTAAATACCATTGTCCATCAAAAAGGATCAGAGCCTTTTGGAAAAGTGCCTGATTTCTGGACTGCAGCAGGGTAAGTATAATGTTGGTTCAGAATATCTATCTCATGTAAGAAAGAAAGTATAAAGGAAAGATGGAGATATAATAAAAAGAATACAAGAGCTTGAAGGTGATCCCATTGGCTTAAACTGGGACAATCTGAATAAAAGTAAAAATCCCTAAGTCTATAGTGACAGACATAAGGAAAAAGGGAAATTTCTTCTTTATAGTAGAAAGCCAGTCAATACTCACAGAAAAATCATGCAATGAGAAAAATCACCATTTGGCAACCATTGTAATTATAAGTGGTTCAGGCAAGAAGCATCAATAGAATATTAAATTAGTAGTGAAAGTCTAAGTAATACTAGGATATTTACATAGGCTCAATGTGTATCCCAACAGGATAATTATAAACTACAATGGAAAAACAGTAACTTTGAAGTAAAGAAACCTGAAAGACATCACTTTAACCAATTGATCAAAGATAACATCACCAATAATGGAACAAATCACAGTCACGTGCCTCCTCATAAGAGAATACTGTATCTGTGGTATTCCTGTCAAAATGCATAAACCGAAGTTCTCATGAAGAAATATCAGAAAAACCTAAACTGAGGGACATTCTACAAAATGACTGTCATTTACTCTTGAAGAGTACTGAAATCCTGAAGGGCAAAGAAAGACTGAGGAACTAATTCATATAAAAGGAAAATAAAGAAACATGACAACTACATGTTACATATGATACCACTGTATTTTCTTTTTTGCAGAGGACATTGGATAATTATCAAAAGATGAATAGGATCTACAGATTAGATAACAGCATTGTATTGGGATTAGTTTCCTGATTTTGATCAATGAATCATGATTTTTTTTTTTTTTAAGAGAATGGCCTTGGTTTCAAGGTAACACACATTCAAGTATTTAGGGCAAAGGCATCATATATATAACATCCTTTCAAATGGTTCAAAAAAAACTTAGAAATACAAGTAGAGAAAATAATAAACCAATGTGGAAAATGTCAACGCCTGGGGAACATGGGTTAAAGATTTAAAGAAATTTATTATAAAATTACTATAGCTGTTATGTAAGTCTGAAATGATGTCATAAATGGAAACTTTAAAAAAGAAACCATTTTTTAAATGTTTTCAGATAATAGTGTCTCCAAGTACCTTGCAAAACTCTCTGTAATAGAAAAAAAACTGCAAGTTCAAACCTCAAAAATAAACTTCCAAGAAACATGAAACTAACAAAATTGACACACACACTAGAGGTACCTAGGTGGCACAGTGGGCTAAATATATGAATCTTGGTTTTGATTCAGGTTGTGATCTTGGGGTCATGAGACTAAACCCTGTGTCAGGTTCCATGCTCAATGCAGAGTCTGCTTAAGTCTCTCTCTCCCTCTGCCCCTCCCCCATGCTCTCTAAAAATAAATCTTAAAAAAAAAAAAAAAAACCAAACCTATGCACACACACACACAACAGAGGACATACAACATCGAAGAACGAGTTTTTGCAAGACAAAGAATCACATGTTCAAAGACTGAATATATTGGAAAGTTTTTGAAGCTAAATATAAAATGACTATACTTAATATGTGTAAAGAAATAAAGTAACTGAAAGCATAACAACAGAACAAAATAAGATACAACTAAAAGGCAGAAGTCCCTAATTATGATGAAACACACACACACACACATATACACTATAAAAATATACATGGTAGAGAAGAAAAGTTAAAGCCTTGGACTTCCAAGTCACACAGTCTGGTTCCATCACTTACCTGTAATATAAACTTGATCTAATTATTTGAGCCCTGAGCCTCACTTTCTTTATCTATAGAGAGGATCAAGAGTATCTCATAACCTCGTACGATTGCTGTAAGAATTAGATGAGTGGGCTGATCTATATAAAGAATTTAGAATAGCATCAGCACATAAAAAATCCTCAATTAATGGTGGTGGTAGTATTTTACAGAAATGCATCCATACCCAAAGTTCTTAGAGTCTCTTATTATCAGAAATCAAATACAGCAGGATCACTTTTATTAAAATAAGAAAAAACTTAATAATTTTTTGTGTGTTAGGCAGAAGCTCTCTAAATCCCCTCAAAAACTTTCTTACCTAATATTTTTTCTTCCACACAACTGAAACAGTCTAGGGTTTTCTTCCTAAGCTACTTCTACTATTCAACCCACTCAGGCTATCTTACCCAACAACAGCCTTCCCTCATTCTTGGCCTCCATATGTTACTCATTGAAATACTGAATTGGGAGTGCTTGGAGTTTTAATTATGCTGCCTTAATACAATGTATACTGTGTCATTGAACATAAGAACCAGAAATGACCTTAGAGACCATCTAGCATGCTATTTTTGGAAAACTGAAGTACCTACAATAACCTGAAATGTTTTCAGATGATACATGGATATTACATTAAATAAGTAACATTAAAATTTTATTCCTTTTTTAATTTTCCAATATTCACAGGCTCACTTTTTTTTTGAGTTATCCAAATTCATTTGTTATTTTTTATCTGCATCATCAATTTATTTTCTGCATTTTTAAAAACTCAAACTCACTTAATTAACATTTGGTATGTTATTAGCTTCAGAGGTAAAGTTCAGTGATTCCTGGGTATATAATATCCAGTGCTCATTACACTGGTATTATGCCCTCCTTAATGCCCATCACCCTGTTACCCACAAACAACCCTCAGTTTGTTTCCTGTGGTAAAGAATCTCTTATGGTTTGTCTCCCTCTCTGATTATGCCTTGTTTTATTTTTTCTCTCCCTTCTTCTATGTGTCTCTGTTTTGTTTAAGTTCCACATGAGTGAAACCATATGACAATTGTCTTTCTCTGATTGACTTATTTCACTTAACATAATACCCTCTAGAGTTCCATCCACATTGTTGCAAATGGCAAGACTTCATTTTTTGATGTTGAGTAATATTCTATTATATATATTAAATGTCTTTTTAAAAGATTATTTCAAGTTCACATTAAAGTTTTAAGAAAAGCAAGAATACAAAGAACCTCTACACAACCTTTACTGGAATTCACCTATTATTAACAATTTACCCTTCCTGCCTTATCTTTTTTTTTGGTGTATGTGAAGGACACATAACACTTGCTAATCTTGTTTTGCTCAGAGCCCTCTGTAAAGATCACACAACTTTCATTTAATAGCACTGTTTTGTTTTCATTACATTTACTTTTTGCTGCTGTTTTTATTTATGGCAAGCAGTCCTTCTAGGGAGATATAAATTATCCTTATTTATTAAATTTACCTAAGTGTTTAAAATACTAATTGAAGAAAAATATAAAGAGTGGTAAAGTGGTATATGAATATGGCAAATTCATGGTGATGCACGGGGAAAAAGAAAATTTAGAAAACATTCAACTAGTCCTCGTATCTTTTTGAAAAAATAAGCTGCTGGCTGGGCAAGAGTATAATATAAAGATGTCTAGCCCAGTTCGGCACTTATCCTAAGTAAATGAATTAGTCCCTGGAATTAAGGCTTCCTTTAGGCCACCGCCCTTTCAATTTCTTTATGGAAGAAGTACTGTAGAAGTCTTAATTTTCCAATACATGGTTGTACCTGCCATGGCAGGCTAACTATCACTGGCTGATAAGATTACCTCTCCTATACCCACACTTCCTCCTCCTCACAAACCTTTGCTCTCTCATTCTGGGTGCAAAGCAAAAGTCAGTTGAGCCTGTTCCCATACTACCTCTTCCCCTGCCTCTCTTCTGTTCAATAAATTTTACTGAACACTATGGCCAGGAGATTAATAAGCACAATGAAAAATAATTAAGAAATCATAATTGAAAAATTCTAGCTTAACAATTATTTAATATTAAAATAATGTGATGTAAAAAATATTGTATAAACCAATAAAATATGACTGTTAACAAGAACATGACTATTTCTGTAAAAACCAAGGCAAATCCTTAGGAAAATTCAATCAAGGTAATAACTAAAATAACTATTTTGGTATAAGCAGAACATCTGTAAAAGAACTCAGAGTGCCCTAAGTTCTCACTACATTAAAATCAAACACTGAAATCAATACAATGAGGTTTAGATAAGGGATATCATGGAACTTCAATCAGTGGATTATTCTCAAAAAAACTCATTTGCCCTGAAACGAATGAATAACAAATTAATGTATATTTAAATGTCTATGTTAAGGAAAAAAAATCAACCTTTACCTAAAATATTTTAAAAATTCCTCTTTTGATTTTTTTTCAATTAACTATTTGTTACCAACCAGTAGTTACCTGGAAATAACCAACTTGGAAATCTTGACACATTAAAAATTACCAGTGAAACATGGGGAACCTGGGTGGCTCGGTGGGTTGAGGCCTCTGCCTTCAGCTCAGGTCATGATCCCAGGGTCCTGGGATCGAGACCCGCATTGGGCTCTCTGCTCAGCAGGGAGCCTGCTTCCCACCCCCCCCACCACCCCGCCTGACTCTCTACCTACTTGTGATCTTTGCCCATCAAATAAATAAATAAAATCTTTAAAAAAATTACCGGAACCACTGTAGAAGGAAATAAGGCAACATCTACCAAAATTACAAAAGCATTTACCCTTTAACACAGTATTCCCACTTTATGACAAACCCACACAACTACAAAATAACATTTGGACAAGGTTGTTAGTAATGGCAAAAGACTGGCAACAGTCCAAGAGTCCATTGATAGGGTACTATTTGTATGTAGTTCTGTGCTTATGCTGCCTACAAGAGGATGAAGAAAATATCCATGTACTGAGAAAGATCTCCAAGATATGGTGCTAAGTGAAAAAAAGCAAAGCATTTGATGTATATGCATAGTTTCCTACATCTTAGATTTTTGGGGGATATGGGTATAGGAAACAATAAATAAATATACATATTTGCTTGTAATAAAAACAACATTAGAAGAATAAAGAGACTAATAAAAAATGAGGTGAGGGGGAGGGAGACAAAAATGGGATACAGAAGTGAGAGTAAGGTATCACTATGTGTATCTCTCTACAGATTTGATCTTTACATCATTTAATATAGATTACCTATCCAAAATATCATGTAAACAAAATATTTAGAAATAAAAAAAATAACTAAAAGAATATACAGAATAATAACAAATTTATTCTTTTGCTTTCTGTCAGCAGAACGACTTATTTTTATACATTAGTCTCTAATCAATAAACTTTGCATTTTTCACTTCTAGCTGAGATACAATTTCTTCTCTGAATTTTTTTCTACTCTAACATAACTGTGGTTGGTTTCTTTACTTAAAAAACAAAACAAGGGGCACCTGGGTGGCTCAGTGGGTTAAGGCCTCTGCCTTCAGCTCAGGTCATGATCCCAGAGTCGTAGGATCGAGCCCCGCATCGGGCTCTTTGCTCAGTGGGGAGCCTGCTTCCCCTCTCTCTCTGCCTACTTGTCATCTCTGTCTTTCAAATAAATAAATAAAATCTTTAAAACAAACAAACAAACAAACAAACAAAACAAAACAAAAACCCAAGAGGACTTTTGTTGGCAATAGAATGCAGTTTTCCTATCTGTCTCCAGCAAAGAGACAACTTCTTAAACATGTAAACAAAGGTAAAATGATTGGCTATGATTTTTTACTTCAAGCTGCATTTTTTTCACCCTCTCCTTTACAAAAAATATGACTTTTTCCATTCAGTTCATTAATGGGGTGTGGGTGGTGTGGCAGATAACATGATTATTTAAAACATAAGATCAACTGCAATTTTAATAGAGTGGGTTTAAGAATATCACTTACATCTAGTTCCCAATGTCTGTTTTTGTTTTAGTATGATGGATGGAATATTATTAAATCTCTTTAGAAGCTGTATGTTCCATGAGGTTCCATGAACCTCAATGGTTGTTATGGGCATGCCCTGGATCCCAGGTCAGGTTCCCAAATCCTTAATCTCTGGAAGGCAATGTAAACAAACACTCTTTGTCAGTCTCTAATTTCCCTACCACTACTAAGTTACTAGGTGTGTTTGTGTTTATACATGTGGCCTTACATATACTTCTTTCTACTGTAAATTATTTTGATTGAGTAGACAATATAAAAAATGAATGGAAGCACTGTCATACTCCACTTGAGAAACGAACAAGGGCATGCCTATTCCTTACACTGAGGCCCAGCAATTGATTAAAGATTGGACAATTCTTTTAATTCATCTTAAAAAAAAAAAAAAACACCCAAAACTTTAGTGTCAATACAAACTACCAAATAGAAATTAACAGACACCCATCTGACAAGCTTAAAACAACACCTGACTTTCTGAATGTGTTAACTGAAGCTTAGACAGCAAATAAATTACCAACAGTCACATCTAAGAAATGAATTCAGAGCTTCATGATACTGAATATTTTACCAAAATAATTAATTTTACATATTATGATTACTTTATTATAAATGATTTAATTCACCAATATAGAAATAATTCTATATGACCCTATCTCCTACAAAGTAGAACTTTCCTTCAATATTTATGAAGGTTAAAAATATATATAAAGTTTCCCATGTCCTTCTATGATGAAATAGCACTGTTTTCCATTTCTTTGTATCATGAGATCAGCATATTGTCTCAATGAGCATTTTTCAAAGAATGTTTTGTTTACCATGTTCATAAATCCCCAAGTCAATGTCTAAAGCCTCTTTTTTCTCTTATTGTAACCCAAAGAAATAAACTCCCTATAAAACACTGTAAACATCGGTGGGGTTATTCATTCGGAAAAACTCCCATCAAGACAAAAATCCATGCTTGAGAGCACGGTTTCTCAACTTCAACACTACTGACTTTGGGGCTGGATAATACTTTGGTGCCCGAGCTCTCCTGTACATTATATAAGGCGTTCAGCAGCACCTGTGGCCTCTGCCTACTGGAGGCCAATATCACCAATCCATTTTCCTCAACCAAAAATGTCTCTGATACTGCCAAATGGCAGGGGGTGGGGTGGGGATAAAAATCGTCAGGTTGAGAACTGCAGAAGGTTATAAAATCCTTACTAGCAGAAATCTTTAAGAATAGATAGTCACCTTCCTGGTTAGTTCAGACATTCACTGCTTAATGAAGAAGCTGGTTCTAACTGGTTTTGTTTGGTTTACACAATCTTCTGAGATGTTTTTGTTGTTGTTCTTTGTTCCTATTATCCTGTCTTTCTGAACTTTCATGCAAAATCAAAATTCTTATAACCCTTATTTTAAAAAAATGTCCTAAAAAAATAACTTGAATTAGCAGTACACCCATCACTGTAAGTATTCAAATCAGGCCCAGAGTTGGGGGTTGTGAGGAGTTATATATAGAAACTAAAACTAAAATCCAGGTGATTAGCAATTTAATTATGATATACCTATCTGATTTATCAGCATCATCACTCTCCCCAAAGGCTGAACTGGTAAGGATTTTGCAAACTATTAAAAACTGTTTATAACCAGATTTTTTTTTTTTTTTTAAACTGGACATGAGGCTGCAGTATACTAAAGACTATCACTAATGCAGAGGGAAGTTTTAATCCCTGTGGAGATTGTCTGGGTAAGTGAGCAAAGACTCTAGCTGACAGCACAGATAATACAATTCAGTTCCAGGCCAAAGCACTGTATTTGTTTTTGTTGTTTTTCTCCTATCCTATCAGCAGCCTGTCTCCATGGATTTGTCTGGGAAAATGATAAATAGTAAAGCAAGCAACCTCCTCCGTGCATCTAAATCGTCTTCCTAGCAAAGACTACAAGCAAAGCTTTAGAAGCACCATCTTTTAAAATGTGCATTTATACGTATAATAAGTTACTAAAAACCAATGAATATAAATGTAACAAAATGCACAAAAAGATAAGTATTTACACAGAGCCTTAAGTCCTTGAAGTTCAGAACACATTAAAGAAAAAATTAACAATCATCAGATATTTACAAATATGTGAAAGAGAAAATATAAACATGTAAATGACTCCCCATTAGTCCCTAGTAACTGAATTCAGGCAGGGATGCAGTCCCCTTTTGAGTTAATGTGAGAGTGTTTCACATTGGTGTTCTTGTTATCGGACAGTAATAATATAGTTCTTGATTTCAAGATGTGATTTTTTTGATAGTCTATGTATCTGTATCATTTAAGAAAATTACAGTTTCTTTTCTGTCAGAAAGAACAGTGATATAGATTCCTTTTGTTTGAATGGTTGGCTAAAAATACAAAATGTGGAGGATAGAAACTTAGAGAATAGTGATGTTTTTAGTTCTTTTTTATCTGATTCCCAAGCATTAATAATTTTTCATTTCTTTCCAGTGTTTTAAAGGTCCTTCCAAAGTGTCCCTAGGGCAAAGAAGCTCTGTTTAGATTTTTCCTATGTGCTTTATTTTCTTGATATTTTTATTTTGCAGAAGGAATTTGCCATTTACTTTTGATGAAGTTAATTAATGTATAGTAACTTTAGATTCTATTTCTTGGATTTAGAGGACAATTTGAATGTTACATTTAAAAGGTTTGTATGTAAATGGCCTGTGGTGGTCAAATCTGGTTTGTAATTTTAATCTTGATGAACTAAGGAATACATAAACAAAAATTAACAGTTTAGCTCATTGTGTTTTTATCTCCTTATTTATCTTTAGGAGGACTATATAGCTTCTTTTTGACAATTATAGAAAATAGCTAAAAACCAACATTAAGACACCTAAAAAAAAGATAAAGAAAAAGATTTTGTTTATTTATTTACTTATTTGAGAGAGAGAGAGAGACAGTGCATGCACCTGAGCAGGATGAGGAGCAGAGAGGGAGGGGGAAAGGGGGGGAGAGGGGGAGAAGGGGAGAAGGGGAAAGGAGGACCGGGGTGGGGGAGAATTTCAAGTAGATTCCATGCTGAGTGTAGAACCAATGTATGGTTCAATCCTAAGACCCTGAGTTCATAACTTGAGCTGAAATCAAGAGCCAGATGTTTAATCAACTGAGCCACCTAAGCACCCCTAAGATACCTTTTAATTTAATGTTTTCAAAACCAAGGAGAAGGATCTTCCATTCCAAGGCAGGCTCCAAATAATTTAGGAGTCCAGGGCCCCAAATAAATTCATTCATTCATTCATTCATTCATTCATTCATTCATCTATATATTCATCAACACATAAATTTACAGCAATCTTTGGTATTAAGGAACAGTATTCATAAGGTCCTTGTATTATAATGATTATAATAAAAACATTTATAACATATTTAAATATGTATAAAACATCTTCACCATATAATTGACATTTTACTCTTTTCTGACTTTATAATGTACTATAAAAGGGGAAAAGTTAAATTTGTGATAAGAGGTAGGAATGGGAAACAGCCATAGGAAGTCATTTGAAAGTCAAAGAATTAAATACACTACTTCAAGTTAAATTTCTCAGCTTTTCAAGACTAGTGCTCTTTTTCTTAAGTCACCACAAGATTTTAATATATAACCATTATCAGAAATGCTTCTTCCGTCACTGCCCTGTGGCTTCTCAGTCACTTCAACCAAATAGCTTAATGAGTCCTTTCCATTGTCTTATTAAAAGTAAAATTTGAAGACCATCCACAAATTTAGCTATGCTAAACAGACAATATAAAATTCTATACTCAATCAGAATACAAGTGTTCATAGGTCATACACTCTCAAATCAAGGTGAACACAATACATTATTTCTTAATAGTTTAAAAAAGGAAAACATCAATGAAGCAAAGTATTCATTTTTAGAACTACACATCTGAATTTAGAAGAACTAGAAGAGAATCTTATATTAAGGGCTGCAGAATGAAATTATCTCAATTTCCTGAATAGCATGGCATGATAATCTTGATTAATGATATGAAAAAATAGACTACAGTCATAAAAGTACCAAAGAACATCTCAGTCTGTTCATCAATTAATTTTTTTTAAAGATTTTATTTATTTATTAGAGACAGAGAGATCACAAGTAGGCAGAGAGAGAGGGAAGCAGACTCCCTACTGAGCAGAGAGCCCGATGTGGGGCTCGATCCCAGGACACTGAGATCACGACCTAGGCCGAAGGCAGAGGCTTAACCCACTGAGCCACCCAGGTGCCCCTCTTCATCAATTAATTTATGTAGTAAAGGTGTTTTGGGGGAACCTGGGTGGCTCAGTTGGTTAAGCATCTGCCTTCAGCTCAGGTCATGATCCAAGGGTCCTGGGATCGAGCTCCATATTGGGCTCCCTGTTCAATGGGGAGTCTGCTTCTCCCTCTTCCCTCAGCCCCTCTCCCTGTTCATGCTCTGCAATAAATAATAAATTCCTTAAAAAAATAAAGATGTTCTTTGGGTAATTCCTTTATGTATAAAATTCTTATTTAAAAACTTTTGAATCATTAAATATTTTAAACAAAAACAAACTTTAAAAATCATGTTGGTAATTATATGTATGTACATACATGGCTATATAAGGCCTAATAAATATGAGAAAAGTAAAATAAAAGAATATATGTCAGCTTAAAAGTGGACAACAAGGGGCGCCTGGGTGGCTCAGTGGGTTAAAGCCTCTGCCTTCGGCTCAGGTCATGATCCCAGGGTCCTGGGATCGAGCCCCACGTCCGGCTCTCTGCTCTGCAGGGAGCCTGCTTCCTCCTCTCTCTCTGCCTGCCTCTCTGCCTAGTTCTGATTTCTCTCTGTCAAATAAATAAAATATTAAAAAAAAAAAAAGTGGACAACAATTTTTTTTAGAAGATTTTATTTATTTTATTTGACAGAGAGAAAAAGAGGGCACAAGCAGGTGGAGCAGCAAGCAGAGGGAGAGGGAGAAGCAGGCTCCCCGCTTCGCAGAGAGCCCAATTCAAGGTTTGATCCCAGGACCCTGGGATCATGACTGAGCTGAAGACAGATGCTTAACCAGCTAAGCCCCCCAGGCACCTCCGGACAGCAATGGTTTTAACTTTAAAAATGACAAAGAGGTATTTGTCCCCTCCATGTACTACTCTCTGGAATTAGGAAACCATTTTCTTTTGTATAACACTCTCCTCAGGTTATTTAGAAGCACATTATGTACTTAAAATTTTAAATTATGCAATGTAGAACAAATAATGTTAAAATGTCCACACAACCCAAAACAATATACAGATTTAATGCAATTCTTATCAAAGTAGCCAACAGCATTTTTCACAGAACCAGAACAAAAAAATCCTAAAATTCATATGGAGCTACATTAGACCCCAAATAGCCAAAGCCATTTTTAAAAAGTAGAAATTGGAAGTGTCACAATCCCGGATTTAAAGGTATACTGCAAAGGTGTAGTAATCAAAATAGAATGGTACTACCACAAAAAGAGATGCATAGATCAATGGAACAGAACAGAGAGTCCAGAATAAGCCCATGATTACATGGTCAGTTGATCTTCAACAAAGGAGGCAAGAATATGCAATGGGAAAAAGATGGTCTCTTCAACAAATGGTATTGGGAAAACTGGACAGCCACATGCAAAAGAATGAAACTGAACCACTTCCTTACACCATACACAAAAATAAACTCAAAAGGGATGAAGGATCTAAATGTGAGACCTCAAATCCTACAACTCTTAGGAGAGAACACAGGCAGTGATTTTTCTGACACCAGTCATAGCAACATTTTTCTAGGCATGTCTCCTGAGGCAAGGAAAACAAAAGCAAAAATAAATTTATGGGACTACATCAAAATAAAAAGCTTCTGCACAGCAAAGGAAATAATCAACAAAATTAAAGACAGCCAACTGAATGGGATAAGATACTTGCAAATGACATATTCAATAATGGGCTCGTATCCAAAAATACATGAAGAAATTATACGATGCCAACACTCAAAACACAAATAATCCAATTAAAATGGGCAGAAGACATGAATAGACATTTCTCCAAAGAAGACATCCAGGTGGCCAATGGACACATGAAAAGAGGCTCAACATGATTAATCATCAATCATTTGAAATACAAATCAAAACCATAATGAGGTATCACCTCACACCTGTCAGAATGGCTAAAATTAAAATAAACAAACAAATAAACAAAAAACAAAAACAGAAGGAACCACAAGTGTTGGAGAAGATGTGGAGAAAAAGGAACCCTCTTGCACTCTTGGTGGGAATGCAAACTGGTGCAGCTACTGTGGAAAACAGTATAGAGGTTCCTCAAAAAATTAAAAATAGAATCTCTTATGATCCAGTAATCCCACTACAGGGTATGTGCCCAAAGAACACAAAAACACTGATTCAAAAAGATACATGCACTCCTATGCATACTGCAGCATTATTTATAATAGCCAAATTACGGAAGTGTCCCATTGATTGATGAATGGATAAAGAAACACACACACAGAGAGAGAGGAATATTATTCAGCCCAAAAAAAGAATGAAATCTTGCCATTTGCAACAACATGGATGGCTATACGGGCTATAATGCTAAGTGAAATAAGTCAGAGAAAGACAAACACCATATGATCTTACTATATGGGGAATTTAAGAAACAAAACAAATGAACAGCAAAGAGAGAAATCAAAAAAACAAAAAAAGAAAGAAAGAAAGAAAGACTTTTAACTAAAGATAACTGATAGTTACCAGAGGGAAATGGATGGGAGAATGGGTGAAACAGGTGAAGGAGGTTAAGAGTTCATTTATCATGATGAGCACTGAGTAATGTATAGAGTGGATGAATCACTATATTGTATACCTGAAATAAATATAACAAACTATACTGGAATTAAATAAAATTAAAAACTAAAAAGTAAATAAATAATACAACAATGGTAAAAAATTTAAAAAACAATACGTAGTGTAAATGTTATAAAATGTAAAATTTTTAAACAAATACAGGTATAGAATATAGTCAGGTTGTAGCACATCTTGATAATACATGAGAAATGGACAAAACAGGATAAAACACAAGGTATTTGGAGGAAGAGGAAGCCCTGCATTGCAATACTACCTTTATGACTTATTAGTTCTTGAACCATGGCAAGTCATTCAATCTTTCTGAATATCAATTTTCCCAATCTTTAAAATATAAACAGAAATATTACTTTGCAGGCTCATTAGAATTATAGATGATATATGCATGCTCAATTAAAAGTGGTAATAATTATTACCAGCTATATTTCTGGATTTTTGATTCCCTGCATGTATTCAATTTTGTATTCTTTCTTTCAATATAATACTGAAGAAAAAAAATCCTACAATTTAATGCATAAGCCCTAAATTAATATATTCATATCTATATAGATAGATTTATAATATTCAATATAAACATTATACCTTTGTTTGAACTACATTTTTACTTCTTTGTTTTCCATGAAGAAAATCCTTGTTGCTTAAGAGAACATTTGGCTTTTCTCATGGGACGCAGGTTTAGGTCACAAATGTGAATGTGAGATACCAAGATACAGAGACCTGGCTACAAAACACTCCTCTGGGGCACCTGGGTGGCTCAGTGGGTTTAAAGCCTCTGCCTTTGGCTCAGGTCATGGTCCTAGGGTCCTGAGATCGAGCCCCACATCGGGCTCTCTGCTTGGTGGGGAGCCTGCTTTCCCCTCTCTCTCTGCCTGTCTCTCTGCCTACTTGTGATCTCTGTCTGTCAAATAAATAAATAAATTAAAATAAAACCACTCTTCTTACCCATTCTGCAAACTGTGTAGGCAGAACAATCAACTATCACCAAAATATGCTCGAGTATAACTAAAAGAAGTTTTATGAGAAATTATTTTTAATTATTTTAATGGTGATTAAATGTGCACCTCTATTATATCCACAAGGCCATCAGAGTAGTTAACATAGCTTCAATCTTAGTGTGCATTTTTCTGTTCAATAAATACATTACTGAACTACCCAAAACATCTTTTACTAAATATTTATCACTCCCAAGAAAAAACTACATAAACAGTAATTACTGGTAATAAAATGAGGTAAAAAAGTAAGAAAAACTAGTTTTCTCAATGAAAAACATAGAACAAGTTAAAGAGACACACAAGTTACCTCAGCAAATTATCATTTCAAATCAGCAAAATTATAGCTGACATAAAAAAAGCTGGTATTTTCCAAATGCACTGATACAGTTACTAAGAATATGTAAGGCAAGTCTCCTTCATACTAACTGCTTACTGTGAGTTCTAGGCACTTGGATAAATCAGTAAACAAAATCCTTGCCCTTATGAAGTTTATGTGGGGAGACACAAAAATAAATGCTATAAATAAGTAAACTGTGTGGTAATAAATCTATAGAAATAAAACAACTGAGTAGTGTAAAAGGGGATCAGAAGAACCAGAGAGAGAAAAGAAGCTGGAGAATCAGATAATTCATATTGTCACTGCCCAAGAGGTGCAGCATTATTGTTGGTTCAGATAAATCAGATCTGTCTTACAAGCATTTCCCAGTCTTACAATTCCTAGCATTTTGTAACCTATGTTATAACTATTTTTTTTAAGATTTTATTTATTTATTTGACAGACAGAGATCACAAGTAGGCAGAGAGGCAAGCAGAGAGAGAGGAGGAAGCAGGCTCCCTGCAGAGCAGAGAGCCTGATGTGGGGCTCGGTCCCAGGACCTTGGGATCATGACCTGAGCCGAAAGCAGAGGCTTTAACCCACTGAGCCACCCAGGTGCGCCTGTTATAACTATCAATAAAAAAGAAAGTCAAACATTTTTCTAGGACATGTTTGTTTTTGCCTCTCTCTCACCTAGCACACTGCTTGGCACATAGCAGGTACTCAATGAATATCTGGTGGCTGACTCATTCTAAGACAACTAACAAACAGTTATCTGAATAGTACTGATCGAAAATTTAGTTCAAGGGTTGGCAAACTTTTTCCCATAGGGCCAGATAGTAAACATTTTTATCTTATTGACTAAATAGTCTATGCAACAATAGGCATGGCTATGTTTCAAAAAACTTTACAAAAATAAGCAGAGATCTCAGAAGTTTTCTATTCTCTGCTTAGTTTACTCTAATTGCTTTAAGTCTTGTTAGATTTTCCTAGATATATAAAAGTAAATTTATTCCTTACTTGCTAATGCTTACTTTCCTAATTCTAATCAACTAAATCAAATAAACAAAACATAACTTCAACAATAACAATATACACAAACTCCAGTTCTCCTTCCCTCTCTCCTTTCCCTCCTTTCCTTTCTCCCTTTTTGATTTTTAAGTGAAAATTGATAACCTCACTTAAAGTGTGAATAAAGCTACTACAATGCCTGACGGTATACCATAGTTTTTACAAGAAGACATACACAGAGGTCTACCAGTCATCTAATATAACGCAAATGTCAGAGATTGAATTCAAATTTATAAATACAAAGCAAAAGCTGATCAGAATATTAAATACACAATCAACTCAAAGACATTAAGTCTAACACAGAATTTAAGAATTTATTTAGTTTAGTGGTTTAAAGTATAAGTTCTAAATTAAGCTGCCTGGATTGCTAAACTGTCAGCTCCACTGAATCAGGCTGTTTACTAAATCTTTCTAAGTAAACGTTTCTCAGCAGTAATGACCTATGACTACCTCACAGGATACTACTTTTAATAAAATATGAGCCTTCTACTTGGCCTCTGAAAAAACACACCTCTATTTCATCAAGAGGAAACAAGTACATCATTAAGCCTGAAAATAGGGAGTTAATGAAGAACTCCTACATATCCAAAAGTATCCTAAATGTGCTTCTCAAACATTAATAATTTTCGTTACCTCTCTACTTTGATAAAATATACTATCCCTTGCTTTTATCATGTTACATCAAATATTCTTTTTTTGCTATTTTAATTTAAAAAAAAAAGAAGCTTCAGAATCAAGATTTCCAAAAGGCACTAGTGCTATAATTGGCTTAGCATTTTTTTCTATAACAAAACATACTTCTGAATAAGTCTGTCATCAAACCTGTAACCCCCAGGCCATAGATGTTACCAGCTCCATAGACTGAAAAGCTGCTAAAAGGTAGACACTATTATTTGATATGCAACATAATGATCCAAAGCACTTGTCTGGGTCACCTGCACTGTCCCTTCCAGGAGACAGAAGTAGAATCTAGCACAGGAAGGAAGAAGGGAAGGAGGGTAGGAGGGGATAAAAGTATAATTTCATAATTCTAGCTATACTTTATTACAGTAAGAACCAGATTAGAAACTGTCCTTAATATATGCATAACAAACTGACTTTGGTTACTGAGAATAACTTCTCTAAAAGATTTATTTGTAAAATCTCTAGTTTGCCAGCCAAATTCTCTAAGAATCTTTCTAGCACTAAAATTCTACCTTCTTCTGTACTGAAAGCTGGGTAGCAATGCTTGAAAGCAAAATCTTTGTTGGGGTAGTTCCGAGTCAGCTAAGGCAGTGAGAAAGAGAGGTCTGCCTAAAGCGGTTGTCAAAAGACAAGCAAAGGAGGGAAAGAGCTGAAATGCAAAATGCTTTACCTCCAAGTGAAAAGAACTGTTGCTGAAGCAGAGCTGACATTTTCCTCTGCATTTGCGATTAACAAGTTTTTTTTTCTAGTGTGTTTAATGGTCAGGTTTTGAGGTAGGCTTTATATACTGTAAAATTCACCACGTTTAGTTTTATAGTTAGAAGGGTTCTGACAAACATATATAGTCCTATAATCACCACCACAACAAAAATGTGGAATATTTCCATCACCCCCAAAAGTTTCCTCATGGCACTTTGTGGTCAATCCCTTCCCCCCCAACTCCTGGATCTGATTTCTGTCCCTGTGGCCTTGCCTTTTCCAGACTGTCACATAAACAGAACTAGTCAGTATACTCTTTAACCTTTTGTGTTTGGCTTCTTTCACTGAGCATAACGCTTCCATTTTATTGCATATATCAGAAATGTGTTTCTTTTTTTACGGCTAAGTGGTACTTCATTATATAAACATAGCAGAACTTCTTTATCCACTCATCAGTTGATAGACATTTGGGCTGTTTAGTGATTATGAATAAAGCTGCTATAAACATTTGCCTAGAGGTCTTTGCGTAGACAAAAGTTTTCATTTCTTTCAGATAAATACCTAGAAGTAGAATCGCTACGTATTAAAGTAAATGCGTATTTAACTATATAGGGAATTTTTTATTAGAAAAGATTGATAACGTCACTTAAAATAAAAAAAAAAAAGATACTACACTGGCTGATGGTATACACAGTTTTTACCAGAGAGAACATACATAGCACTACTAATATTACACAATTTATTGAGCTAAGGAATACACTGGTGGTGTATAAAATACATATACTTATATTTGGTTAGAATCAATTAGAGATCATAAGCAAATCACTCAGCACACACTGGATGCCTAGTATATACCTAATGACTGCTAGTTCCCTAGCCACTGTTCAACTTTCTCTTTTCTCGATGTTCCTACCTCACCCCAACTCAAACTTACACAAACCTACACTTAATATTAAATCACTATTTGTTAAATAAATTATATACAGTAGGACACACACACACACATACACACAAATTTCAACTATTATTTTTTAAAACAAAGCCAATTCCACTCATTTCCTTAAGTCACTCATCCTCTGGACAGAGGAGGGGAAGACTCCTCTAAAGGCCACAGATGCTGCACTCACAAAACATTTCAGGTAAGTATCACCATCTTGTGTCCAAACACAGTAACTGCAATACCAAATTCACTGAGACCAACACATACACGGTTTTAAAAGACCAGATCTAATATCCATTTTTCCAAATCTATGGTGAATGTACATGCCAGTACAATACTGCAAACAAGGTTTAGACTGTGCATGTTTTATGATAATAACACTTCAAAACTTGCCTGTATTTCATATTAGATCATACATATCCTAAAGAAAAGAACTGAGTTTTCTTTATTACATACTCGACACTTTTGCACATCCCTTCCAAAGTGCACACGTACACACACACACACACACACACACACAATGAATAGAATACCAGGCATCAAAATGGCACATTACTGTTAATACTCACCATGCACTTTAAAAATAGTCACCAAATTAGCCCTTCTACAAATAATCTTAAAATACTGAATAGGGGGCTTCAGATTTAGTTCTTGTACACTGAACATGAAATATGAGATCCTAGGAGCATTAAGGGGGCACCTGGGTGGCTCAGTGGGTTAAAGCCTCTGCCTTTGGCTCAGGTCATGATCCCAGGGTCCTGGGATCGAGCCCCGCATCGCCCTCTCTGCTCAGCAGGGAGCCTGCATCCCTTCGCCTCTCTGCCTACTTGTGATCTCTGTCTGTCAAATAAATAAATAAAATCTTAAAAAAAAAAAAAAGAATACTGGGAAGAAGCTTTTTCAAATTTAAAAGTGACTCAACTTTAAATAATCATATGTTTAGACATTTCTGTTCTAACTCAAAATTATTTTTACATTCATTTTAAGTTTTCAAAAACAGCGTATTAAATAGACCAAAACATTACAGATACTGTAAAACTGATCAGACATCTGAGAAAGGAGAAAATATGCAGCTCAACAAGTTTTCTTTTTCTAAGAGTAATAAATTTTCAGTGAAAAAGTTAAACTGTTCTTCAACTGTCAACCAAAGTTTTTATTACACAACAACAGCCTTAAGGCTGATTTATGGCTTTCCCCCCTATTCTGACAATCAAGTGGTTAAAAAGAAAAGTCATTTTCGCACACCTGGATAATATTTGCTTACTTTTATAACATGTTTGCAGAAAAGAACTTTTCAGCAACATGAAAGTTTGCGGAGGTAACACCTGAAAAAGCCTAAAAAAAAAAAAAAACCTCAGAAATTTGTTTGGTAAATAGCAAGCTTTAATGTAGCATTTGGAAAATCTATTATTATCTATCTCTAAGTCACAACATAAGAGAATTTGGGGACATTAATGACATACCCCGGATTATCTACTACATTTTGACAGGTACAGAAACAGAGGTCCAGAGAGGATGAATAATTTCAAAGGATACAGTTTGTTAGCAACAGGGCTAGAATGAGAAACAAAGATCCCCAAATCTGTATCTGTCTGCCTCATTTCTCCCATTGCTCATTTCTCACTATCAATTTCAGGTCTTTCTATCACAGTTTACATATAACATTCTAGTCCTTAACATCTTTGCCATCTACATATGCTAATATCCTTTTCCCCTAGACTCATGCTTACATGATGTAGAAGCCCTTCTCCAATGCTATGCGTACTCCAAAAACTCAATCAGAAATGCTAAGTATTGGGAAGGCCCGTGCCCAAAACACTATAAATAAAATGGTCAAATAAGAAAATTATACAACTCCTCATATAATAAAATATCTGTAGTATCACAAACTCATGAAACTGCACCTATAAAAGTAGAAGTGATGAGGACATTAACTACCTATTTCAGCACAGTTTTTTTTTTTAAAAAGATTTATTTATTTGACAGATAGAGATTACAAGTAGGCAGAGAGGCAGGCAGAGAGAGAGGAGGAAGCAGGCTCCCAGCCAAGCAGAGAGCCCGATGCGGGGCTCGATCCCAGGACCCTGGGATCATGACCTGAGCCGAAGGCAGAGGCTTTAACCCGCTGAGCCACCCAGGCGCCCCATCAGCACAGTTTTAAAGCTAAAAAAATACTATTAAATAATTTCATTTCTAAATTTCATTGACTATAATTTAAGTCTTATCTTGTCTATTTCCATTGGAGAAAACAAAGCATTTCAGAGTATGTATTCTTAAGGTAAATTAGGTAAATTTTACTTTCTTAAATTACATAGGTTAAACTATTTTTCAAAAAGTCAGAAAACTACAGAAATTCTTCTTGATAATTAAGATATATAATGCCTCTGCTATTAATACCTGTAAGACTTACATAGGGAATGGCAGAAACAGAATCCCACACTTGACAAATTAGAAAGATCGGATGTAATATGATGAATTTAGTAAGAATTAATTCTTCTACTTCTAAGGCCTAAAGCCCTAGCAGCTGGCTAGCAGAAACTATTGGGAAACCACTTGGACTTAAGGAAAAACAAATCTCTGGGAAGCATATGAAAAGTGGGAATAGCTCGGAGGAGCTGTACTTGAAGGAAGACCTCTAGATCTGATCGCACTGTGGCTCAACTTCTAAGACTTAAATCAAATTAGTAACACAAGCCCAAGGCGGGGAAGCTATAACTTAGCAGAAGACTCTGAGGAAACACTTGGGCTTTTGGTTTTGTTTTTGTTTTGTTCTTGATGACTTTAAATTCAACAGCAGTCGACAGAGTGATTCAGCTGGCAAATAATCTAACACAATCCTGGAATGCATTAGCAGAAGACATGATATTCAGACTGAAGGCATTAAGTGTCTTACTAAACTCTGTAGTGATCCGACTACAACCTATTACAGTATATTCATCTGTGGATGCCATAATTTCAGAGAGAAAGGAACAAATGAACAACAGTTCAGAGGGGGTAAAAAAAAAAAGGATAAGAATGCCAAAAACGAAATAAAACAAGATGTCAAGCCTGGAGAAGACTAGTTGGTAAGACAGAATGTAAGACAAATAACAGTTTTCAAAAATAAAGAAGAACCATATTAGAAGAAAGATTAAAATCTGTACTTCTGGCTGGTATGTTGAAGCTTTGGGGAGACACAGAGCAACTGGTTCAGTACAACAACAAAATGCCTAAAAATAATCTGAGACAAAGATGGTGTGGTCTATTTCATGAGATAATAATCTCCTCTCTCCCATCAGTTTGGAGAGTAAGCAAAGGATGGAGAAGTGATGGGTAGAAATTTTACAATGAGAGGGGAGGATTAATGTATCAGAAGGATAACTAGACTATCAAAGCCTTCCAAGTTCACTCCAATCTTGAAAAAATCAGTTTCTTTCACAACTTGGGTATCAAGGGCAATATGTACTGTGCTATTTATACTTTCTCTAACAGAAGAGTAAATGTACTCCTATTTGCATATTAAAATATTATTCACCAAACATCTAAACATAGAACCTTAATTTCTCAAAATTTAAATATCTCAGCCTGAAAATTCCTATGATAATACTAAAAAGGGCACTCAACTCACAGTTATAAAAAACTAAAAAACCAATGAAACTTTAAGATTCAAGTGCCATCAAGAAATACATTATCCAGGGCACCTGGGTGGCTCAGTGGGTTAAGGCCTCAACCTTTGGCTCAGATCATGATCCCAGGGTCCTGGGACCTAGCCCCGCATTGTGCTCTCTGCTCTGCGGGGAGCCTGCTTCCTCTTCTCTCTCTGCCTGCCTCTCTCCCTACTTGTGATCTCTGTCTGTCAAGTAAATAAATAAAAACTTTAAACAAACAAACAAAAAGAAATACATTGTCCATACAATTAAAAAACTACACTTCTAGATTTATGGATTTTGTTGAGTAATTCAACTGAAAAGAATAATGATTTTGTCCAAAAAGACATATTTTAAAAGGTTAAATATTAAAAGAACTTTTGAGATGGAATGCACTTGAAAGAACAATAAGATAATACAACCTTCCTATTATTTATTTTAAGCCATTAATGCAACACATATGTTTTTAAAGATTTTATTTATTATTTATTTAAGAGAGAGAGGGGGAGAGAGAGAATGAGCAGGGAGAGGGAGAAACAGGTCCCAGTTGAGAGCAAGCCTGACGCAGGGACAAATCTCAGGACCCTGAGATCATGACCTGAGCCAAAGGCAGATGGTTAACGGAGTGGGACACCCAAGCACCCCAGAAAATTAATGCAATATATTTAAACAATCTTTAGAAAGACACCGTGGCTCATGTATGGACACCACACATTAAGAGACATTACTAAACTTCTAAAAGCCTACAAGGATAGATCAATGGTCAGTAAATTTTTTCTGTAAAGATTAAAATGGTAAATAATTTAGGCTTTATGGGCTATAAATACTGTGTGATACTGTAACTACTACAGTACAAGTGAAGTCATAGACAATACATTAATGAATTAGGGTGACCATGTTCCACTAAAGTTTTACATACTGAAATTTGAATTTCATCTCATTTTTACATCTCACAAAATTATTTTTCTTTTTCATATTTTTCAACCATTTAAATATATAAAAACCATTCTTAGATCATGAGAGGTATAAAATCAAGTGGTTGGTCAGTTTGCTGACCACTGGGATAAACAGACTCTACCTAATTAGCACCTAAGTGAAGTATGACATATATACATACAACTTCTGACTTGCTTCTCTTGTCATTTTTCCCAATCGTCCATTCCCAAAACTGAAACCCTTACAGAAGCTACCATAATAGATATGCTGAAAACACTTAAAGCTTTAAAAAAACAAACAAACAAAACAAACACACAAACACCTATCAATAATGATAAAGCCACTTCTGAGAGTCCTGTAAAAGGAAGGTAAAGCTAAAATTGGAAGATGAATTTGGAGGAGGCCTCCCAGGCCTGACCACATTGCAGCTCACCTTATAATCCCCCAAGACTCTCCACATCATTTTGATAAACAATATTAAGGATTAATAAACATCCTTTCCTAAAATACAAGAAAGTAAGAATTATAACTTATTTAAAATTTTAATGTCTGTTAGGTCAAGCAGCTTTTTAGTTCCAACTTAGCTGAGAATAGCAATATTAAAAGAATGGCACTTACAACTAGGAAAGGTAAGGAGAAAAGCCATCTGTAAACATATCTGTACTCTTTCTTCTAAAGGTATTTTTGGAACCCAATTCACTTGAAAATTGGGGGACACATATATTTTTCTTCTCACTTGCCAACATTTCTAAACATGCTAATTAAGTTTTCCCAATGTTACAAAGATATCTAAAACCAACTTTTAATTTGCAATACTTAAGAAATAAAAATGTTATGTCATATTTAACTCTTCAAGCACATTTCCTCTACTAGAAAAACTGGAAGGAAAATTAATGCCAGTTTATAATATCCATGAGCTAAACATACGAAGTTAGAAAATCATTCTGAACCCTGAATTATTCAATATTTCTATATAACTTGCAAAATTTTCGTCAGTTGAACAATATTTTCCATAGATGACTTAGCAGAATTTTCAAAATTCTACAAATTTACTATTATAAGAAAACTACATTTATAGGCTATATACTTTATAGTAGTAATAATTATTGAAAGCCTATTATATTCTAGGCATCAGTACTAAAAGTAACCAAGTGACTAAATGAAAAAATATTCATAAAACTAAACTATTTTGAGGTTTTTTTAATGTCTGGGAAAGAAGACATGACCATTTCTTAATATCCAACACAAGTGCATGAAATGCCATGGATTAGACATTATATTCTTCCAAAGGGACCACATAAACAAGAGCCTAACAAGGAACAATATAAACTCCTACAGTTCGGACTCTTTGTTATTTGGGCATCAATAAAAATTCAGTTGTTTTCTAAAGTCTCTTGTTGCTGAGGAAATCCAGACCATCATCTATCTAAAAACAATGTGTCAACTTGACATTATACAATCTCATTAATCTTCATCTATCCTTCACATCTTGTCATTCTTATGCAAAATGGACACTTGGGAATATGACTTTTCTTCCTTCACTTAGCAGCTGGAAGAGAGAGTAAGTCATAAAGTCTATGGAGACTTCAGGATACCACCAGGAACCACAAGCAATTACTTTACTTAGCCTAGTGTGCTACATCACATCTAATGTATTTGACATGTAACTATGATATAGCAGGAAATAGAATAATGTGATTATTGAGCTGTGTGTCTTACTTCCTTCAGCTGAATCACCAGAATCCCCAAGAAACTCCAGCTCTAGTTTCCCCAAGCTACACGAAACTGAGATATTGTCCATAAAAGACACTAAATACACGCAACCTAAGGATCACATAATGATGTCAGTTTCATTCCTCTGGCAGTCCAAGAATTCTCACCGTTTTAACATACTAACTTAAGGTCACCATGACACAGAGGTTGTGGCTTAACAGACAGTAGGATGGTAAAGCCAGCTAATTTACAAGGCCAAACACCTTAATTAAATTTAGCAAAAGTTAGACCAAATGTATAATTTCTTTGGCATTAGAACAGTCTGTTTTTTTCTTAATTCCAGTTTTAAGCTAAAAAACCCTCTACCTTTTAGCAGCACATGAAATTTACTTTAATTCTTCTGTTACCCATACTCTTCCTATTACAGTTTCCTCCAGACAAGGCAGGTAGTGGAAACTGTCTATTCATTTCATAACAGGAAGTTTTTTTGTTTTTATATTATCTCTTAAGACTATTTTGTTTCTACCGGAATGGACCTTCAGGACATATTTTGAACAAACACCGTGTTCTAATCACACATGCACTGAAACTTTTTTTATAGTACTATTAAATGATATACAAATAATGCTCTAAAATAGTTCTTCAAAGGAAAAAATCTGCAAAGAAAAATGACTTTCGATGTAGTATCATATGAGTAACAAAAGTATCATATGAGTAACAAAAGTATAATTAAGAAAAAAAATCCATATTCCACACAAATATGGAATTATACCTGAAATAGAAAAGAATTAACTTTTTTTTTTTACAAAAATCACTGATTACTTAAAGTGTTTTTTTTGTTTTGTTTTGTTTTTGTTTTTTGCACAATTACAGAATACAATATGCAGAACATTTAGACCCTGGTGTAATGTACTAAATTCAAAGTTGTACTTGAAAGCATAGCACATCAATTGATGATCTTGAAACCATTCTTACACCCCTCAAAAATGCTTTTTCCCATTTACCAATTTTATGTTTTGCTGTCAGGAATAACTTTATTATTTAATCCTTTACAAATTAAATATTGCAAATTTTGAAAAATTTGAATACTAAATTAAAAACACTTAGATTCCCCTGACCTAGTGGAAATAAGTCTTTGTATCCAGTTAGCAAATACTTTTGATATATATATATATTTTTGTTAAGATTCTACTTATTTATTTGAGAGACAGAGATCACAAATAGGCGGAGAGGCAGGTAGAGGGGGAAGGGGAAGCAGGCTTCCTGCTGAGCAGAGAGCCAGATGTGGGGCTCGATCCCAGGACACAGAGATCATGACCCAAGCCAAAGACAGAGGCTCCACCCACTGAGCCACTCAGGCACCCCAATACTTTCAATATCTTGATTTAAATGTGCTCATCCCAAGTTAGCTGGTTAAAAAAAGTTGGATTTCTGCCCTTTTACGAAGATGATGCCGAAAGCTAAGAAGTAAGCCCCTGCCCCTCCCAAAGCCGAAGCCAAAGCAAAGGCTTTGAAAGCCATGAAAGCGGTGCTAAAAGGTGTCCACAGGCACAAAAAAAAGATCCGCACATCACCAACGTTCCAACGACCCAAGACTCTGCGTCTCCAAAGGCAACCCAAATACCCTCGAAAGAGCGCCCCCAGGAGAAACAAGCTTGATCACTATGCCATAATCAAGTTCCCCCTGACTACTGAGTCAGCCATGAAGAAAATAGAGACAACAACACACTTGTGTTCATTGTGGATGTCAAGGCCAACAAGCACCAGATCAAACAGGCTGTGAAGAAGCTCTATGACATTGATGTAGCCAAGGTCAACACCTTAATCAGGCCTGATGGAGAGAAGAAGGCATACGCTCGACTGGCCCCTGACTATGATGCTTTGGGTGTTGCCAACAAAATTGGGATCATCTAAACTGAGTCCAGCTGGCTAAATCTAAATACATTTTTTTCATGATAAAAAAAAAAGTTGGATTTCTAATATTCAAAAACTAATCCAAGTATGTGTAAATGCATATATACATATACATACACCCATACAAGCATACATATAAGTACACATAGATACATACTATATATTTGTATAGGTTTATACTTCTCTCTGAAACATCTTAAAGAGGTCAATAAATCAAGGTGTTAACAATTAATATCGATACTTAAAACAGTTACTTTGCACAATTACATGTTTTTAGAACTGATGAATTCAAGGTAACATTTTATAAAGGATTTAAAAAAACATGGCTAGAAGTTCGGCAAGCTATTTCCCAAACTTCAATTTCTGAAACTATGTGATGATGAATACTCATGAGTTACTATTATTGAAATACAACATTTACCTTCCTAAGACAAATTATTATCACCAGGCAAGAAACATGAAAACAATGCAAAAATCCTTGAAAGGAAAAAAAAAACAAACCACTTCCATCCCTTAATTTTCTGTCTTTGGAGACAACTTCTGCCCCAAATCCAGTTAAGTATTTTCTCCAAGAGATCCAAATATCTTCAGACTAAACTATCCCAAAGAGAATGGAAATTCTCTACCATCACCTTGGGGGTTTTGACTTTAGAAAGCTGAGCTTTAAAAAAAAAAGGCCCCAGACCTTGCAGAGGCCCAAGAGTAACTTCTAATCTCTAGGTTTGTCTTTAAAATTTCTAAAGGTCTTTTGTACCAGGTGTTGGTTAAAAAAAAAAAAAAAAAAAAAAAAAAAAAAAAAAAACTAGGATAAATTAGATCTATTGTAAAACACAACAGCTAGGGTTCAATTTAGGTCTTACAGGAGGAAAAGTAAGCAAAACAGATTATAAATCAACAATCCCACCATATTAAGTAACAAACTTACAAAGTGTCACACATATAAAGAACATGAAAAAAATGTATCCTTTACAATAGGAGTTTAAATTTATTTATCATTTTCTATTTTAAGAAAGATTATATGTATAATTTGAAGAAAGATTTATGTGGACAGGGCAAGGCAAAGAAATGTTGCATCTGAGAAAACAAGCAGATTGCACAGAACAAGAACATTTCAGAGGAACTGGTTTGTAGCCAATTATATGACAGGCAAGGAAGGAAAAGCTGGTCTCTGAGAAAGTCAGAAGTTGTTAGTACTTGGAACAGAATTCAGATAGGAGTAGGGGGGAAAAGCTGCAGAGCACTCTGGTAGGAAGACTTGTACAGTCACAAGATTCTGGTCCTCTAGGGGGCTCACACTTTCTCCCAGTTATTCAATCAAATGCTAATTTAGGTGCTACTGTGAGGGACTTTTGCAAATGTAATTAATTAAGGTCCTGAATCTTCTGACTTGAAGGTGGAGAGATTTTCCTCTGTTGGGCCTAACCTGATCAGATGAGACTAAAAGACTGGGCTTTTCTGGCAATAGAAGCTTAAAGCATAAGAGGGATAAAATATGATTTCTTTTATTTATTTATTTTTATTTCATTGCAAAGACACCAGTTCTCCCTGTGGTCTTTGAAGATGGAAGAGGCCATGTGGATGGTCTCTAGGAGTTACAGTAGCTCCCAGCTGACAGCCAGTAAGGAAATTTAGTCCTTAGGCCTGGCCCAGTCATGTGAGATTAGAAAAGGAATACGAGCTCCTGACAACAATATAGTTCTGCCAACACTTTGTTTTTAGCCTGTAGTGAGTCTCTAGAACAAATGACTCTGTCATGCCATTCCCAGATTTTGACTGACCTACAGAAATACTAATAAATGGGTGTTGTGTAGAACTGCTAAATTTGAGGTAATCTGTAACACAGAAAAAGAAAACTAACAAAAGCACCTATCAGGCTGAATCATATAGCTTGATTTAGATGAACCCAGAGAAGTTTATTGTAAACCCAAAAGTTCTATTTCAAGAAATATATCTAACAGTGAAGACATACTCTATTAAGAAATCCAAGAAGACAACTATTAGATTAGGCATTGTAGAAAATGAAACCAAAGAAAATTTAGAAAATGTCATAAAAATACAAAGTATTCTTAACAAGAGAAAGATTTTTTTTTTCTGTACTCAGCACCTCTATTTGTGAAAAAACTAAAAGGTGGGATTAGGTAATCTCTAGGGCTCTTTCCGTACTTTCTATGATACTTGCTAAAATGCAGTCCTACTTTTTTGTTTGTTTGTTTGTTTTCATACACATCAGAGGTATCTGAGCATGAACCCAGATCACATAAAGTGCTCAGAACACACCTATCCTCTTAAAAAATACTATAGCAGAAAGGGAACAATTTATTAAAGTCCAAAGCTTTCTCACCTGTATTTGACCCAAAGGTCTTCATCGCATAACAAAATACGTAACTGAACGAAAGCAAAGCTTGGTTTCCACATAAGAGCTCCTTTCATACCTCTGAAAGGATCATTTTTTCTAAATCCCATTTTTAAAACTGAAAGTCTGTGTATATGTGCACAGGGAAGGAGGGAGGAACTCATAAGGTCATATATATGAAATAATAATGTGAACAGAAAAAAGAAAAAAATGGTTCATACTACAGGAGAAAATTTTTACTCTTAATTTAAATCTTTGCAAAGAAATTATACACTAAGTATAAATTAGGCATTTAAAATTTAGTGAATTCTCTTTATTAAACTATGACTTAGGGAGAAAAAGTGGTAGCAATAGCTAGAAAGGGTTAATTTTCCAATTCTGCAGCTTAGTTTAATGCTATAGCCTAAGTAATTTCTTAGAAATTGTCACTTTTATTCTCATCACTCTGAAAGCAACTGCAGGCAAAGAATTCTAAAAAGTTGTTAATAATAACTTCAGTCTAACTTATTCTAAATACCCAGAAATTTACCTTAATATGAATGAAAATGTTAAAAACTTCTCAAAAATAAATCAGATTACATAAACAAAGATTTTCAGAACTTCAATTCTCTGAAAGTTTTTTTTTTTTTTAAAGATTTATTTATTTATTTGTTTGACAGAGAGAGATCACAAGTAAGCAGAGAGGCAGGCAGAGAGAGAGGAGGAAGCAGGCTCCCCGCTGAGCAGAGAGCCTGATGTGGGGCTCGATCCCAGGACCCTGAGATCATGACCCGAGCTGAAGGCAGCAGCTTAACCCACTGAGCCACCCAGGTGCCCCCAATTCTCTGAAAGTTTGATGCAACAACAAGGGGGAGAAACTCAAGGGGTTACAAAATAGTCTCATTAATACCAAACCATAAGCAATAAAAACACAGAAGCATTACTCTGTTCTTTATATCTCCTTTAGTTTAAGATTTTTGGGATCCTCTAAATGAAAAACTGATTTCAGAGTAATTTGGCAGAAAAAAAACCCTAGCATAATCAAATGACCCAGTTCTTGATTTTAAAACACTCACACTGTTTTCTTTCTTACCTTGTCTATCCTATCTGGGCGGTTGGTAGCTGCCAAAATTGTCACGTCTTTTAACTGTTCAACGCCATCCATTTCCGTTAAGAGCTGAGCCAGAACACGGTCAGCTACATTCCCGGCACCTGAAGAACTGATTTTTAAAAATAGAGTTTTAAAACAACTCTTTACCAATCCCCAAGTATTTTATTACTTTTAAAAAACTATATATCCTATAACAAAAAAAATTATGTCTGTTTCAAAATATAAAATGCGTGCTTCAGAATTCATTATTTGTTGAAATTACCATACCCCAAAACTAACTATATTCAAATCATTCCTTTTCCTCCTTCAACAACCATGTTCATTTTCTCTCCAAGAATGAAATATATAAGATCTGGGAAGTAAGATATAAGATCATTTAAAGCAATTTATCAAATACATAGAAAACTGTGTAATTTAGTCAATATTTACTTTTTATATGGCAAGTATACTGATACTAACTGGGAATAAAGAAACTAAATAAAATAAAAACCCATTCCTCACATGAAGTTTAAAGCCCACACAAAACAAAAAAACTCTACACTCTTTACCCATACATAACACATGGGATACTTCTGATGTATCTTGATATTTTAAAATATTAATGTTTTTAAGCACACCATCAGGTAGGTAGTGATCACAATCCCCATATGTGGAGAAGCAGGCAAAGAAAGGTACGTTATTGTGTTCTTTTTGTTAATGTATCAGGTCAAATACAAAGCTACTACTAGACATACTATAATTAATTAAATATAATAATTAAATTATAATTGAATCACATTTCCTTGGACAAAAAAATCCAAAACAAAACTGAATATTGATTATTAATAAGGAAATTTAACAGGTCTTACCAATGAACAAAACCCTTATATTACATAGTCAAGGCCCTATAATAATAATTCTTATTAGCAGCAGGTAGGATTTACTAAGAACTGTTCAGAATTGAGAAATATGTAATAAACACCTGAGTGGAAAATTACAGAGTATAGCAGCATTGTAAGAGTATCAAACATATACATTCAACCAGATGTATGGGGTGAGGGGAAGAAGAGGAAAAAAGGATAGAAGGTACACACCTCTATCACTGTCACCAGTGACAGAACGAATGTACCTTAGTATAACCATCATGTAACATATTTAATTAGATAATTAGGATCTCTAACAAAATGTAGATCTCAACATGCATTACAAGTTCAAAAACTTGATGTAGTGTATAAACAGCAGAGTAGTCTCTAACTCACATCAATCAAACACATTGTTATGTAAATCACACTGTCAATTTATTAAATTAAATGGTTCTTCCCCATGTCTAAAAAGTTTGGGACCAAGGAATACCAGAGAGGCCACTGAGATTTATTTTGGTTAGCCCTAATTCTTGCAAGTAACTAATTGGCAAGTGCTTGGATTCGCTAATCTGATTATAAGAATAAACTTTGAACATTCCGAATAAGTGGATTAATATCCTCCATAATATAACTTTTCCACATGAGAGTTTACCAGATAGAAACATTGTTAGCAAAAGCTCTAAGGTCACCTTCATTATGACTACAAGCATTTAAATATTTAAGGCTGCCACCAGATTACATCTAAGGCCTTTAATTGCATCTACTATGCTAATTAGTTATGATCCTATCTATATTTTCAGACACTAAGGAATGTCACATTGAACACGTTTTGGGAGAGTCAAGGTGGGCTGTCCAGGGAGATGGTTTCTAAACTTGAAAACTGAGTGAAGACCAAACAGGTAAAAGGAAAGAGAACACAGGATACGGAAAATAGAAATCAGTTCAGAATAGATGGGCACAGAAGTTAAGGTGAAAAATGCAAAAGATCACTACAGAAAGAAAAATCAAGACTAGATAACAAAGGCTTTGTTTTTGAAATCACCTGAGTTTGGATTTTATCCTAACTTAAATGGGATGTTTCACCTAGAGACATGACAAAATCAGATTCATGTTTTTGAGGACCACTACAGCTACAGTATAGAGAACAGATTATGAAAGGGCAATACTGGTCTGTTTTCCAGTCCAATAACAACTCTTCTTAGACCCTTCTGGGACATGAGATCACAACTGCCTTCATTTGTTCAGGCCACTATTACAAAATATCATAGACTAGGTGGCTTATAAACAATAGAAATTTGGGGCTCCTGGGTGGCTCAGTCATTAAGCGTCTTTCTGCCTTGGGCTCGTGTTAAGGTCCCGGGTCCTGGGACTGAACCCTGCGTCAGGCTCCCTATTCAGCAGAGAGTCTGCTTCTCCCTCTCCCACTCCCCCTGCTTATGGTTCCCTCTCTCACTATCTCTCCCTCTGTCAAATTAATAAAATCTAAAACAACAACAACAAAAAACAAAAGAAATTTATTGCTGTCTGGATACTGGGAAGTCCAAGATCAAGGCACTAGCATGGTTTTAAGTGAGGGGTCTTTTCCTGGTTCATAACTGACACCTTTTCACATCCTCACATAAAGACGGTGGGTGAGCTCTGTGAGGCCTCTTTTATAAAGACACAAATCCTATTCATGAGGTCTCCACCTTCATGACCTAAGCACCTCCCAAAGGCTCTACCACTTAGGATTTCAACATATGAATGTGGGGAGGACACAAACATTTAGACCATAGAAATAAGACAAACCACTGCCCCCCAAATTGGAGAGACAGACAAGCTGAATACAAAGAAACCAATGAGCAGAAACCTCCACAGGAACCAGTGCTGGGTTAAGGATACTGGAAATGTAAATGATGAATTTCTGGAGGCAGTGAGGACAAGTCTGAGAATTAAACAGTCCAGAAGACACAATCACTAAGGGACTCTTACATTTTTTGTGAGTTTACCTCCAGAAGCCATACCAGGTTCTCACAATGAAGACCTGAGGAAAATATTGCACATGCAGCAGGAGGAAGGGAAAAGTAGCTATTTTGAAATATGCCAGAATAGTCTGTACTTCTGAACACATCCTGCCTTCAAGAGAAACTATTTTACCAGAGCCTAAACTATGATAAGTTTATCAGAGCCCAACTGAGGTAGAGGAAGAGATATACCCAACTCCAGCCCTCTTAAGCCATCTTGTATTACTTTAAGGGAAGGTGGGTTACTAAAAAGCAATTGCAAAGTTCACGGTCCAGTAATACAGACTACAGTAATACAGACTACTAAAAGACTACAACCTAATCACACGACCAAAGAACACCTCGCCTCTTACACTCTTACTACATTACCAAAGGCCTATTTACCATAGTTCCTTTTATGCAGTATTATTATGTCTATTTACATTTGACAAAAATAAATAAAATCAAAACTATTACAATAAAACAAAACAAAATCAAAACCATTACAAGGCATACTAATAGACAAACCAAACACAATTTGAAGAAGCTGAATGAACATCAAGGAACCAGAGAACCTACAAAAATGCTATAATCAGACCAGGAATTTTTTTTTAAGATTTTATTTATTTCTTTGACAGAGAGAGAGAGATCATAAGTAGGCAGAGAGGCAGCCATGTTGTTGCAAATGGTAAGATTTCATTCCTTTTTTATGGTTGAATGATTTGTGTTCTATATACACACCACATCTTCTTTACCCATTCATTCATCTATAGATGGACACTTAGGTTACTTCCATCCCTCAGCTGTTGTAAATAATGCTGCAGTGAATATAAGAGTGCATTATCCCTTAGGATTAGTGTTTTCATTTTCTTTCCTTTTTTTTTAAATGATTTTATTTATGTATTTATTTGACAGAGGGATCACAAGTAGGCAGAGAGGCATGCAGAGACCCCCCCCCCGGGGGGGGGGGAAGCAGGCTCCCTGCTAAGCCGAGAGCCCAATGCTGGGCTTGATCCCAGAACCCTGAGACCATGAGACCATGACCTGAGCCGAAGGCAGAGGCTTTACCCAGTGATACACCCAGGCGCCCCAGACCAGGATTTTTTTTTTAAACTATGATTAATATGCTAAGGGTTCTAAAAGACAAAGGAGACAACATGCAAGAAAGGGGCAACATAGGGAGAGATGGAAATTCTAAGACTCAAAAGGAAATGGCAGAAATCAAGACAGTAGAGCAGAAATAAAAAATACCTTTGATGGGCTCATTAGACTAGACATGGCTGAGGAAAAAATGTCTGAGCTTAATTATTTGCCAATAAAAACTTCCAAAATGAAAAAGCAAAAAGAAAAAAAGACTGAAGAGAAAAAAGACTGAAGAAAAAAAAAAAACCTAAAGAATTTCCAAGAATTATGGAAACTATAAAAGGTGTAAAATATGTTTGAATGAAATACCAGAAGGAGAAAAGATAATGGAATAGAAAAAATATTTGAAATAATAATGACTGAGAATTTCCCCCAAATTAATGTCTGACACCAAAATACAGATCCAGGAAGCCCAGAGAACGTCAAGTAGGACACCTGGCAAAAAACTACCTCTAGGCACATCATATTCAAACTACAGAAAAGCAAAGAAAAAAAAAAATCTTGAAAGAAGCCAGAGGAACAATACAGTTTCACATTACAGATGCAAAAAATAAGAATTATATTAGATAACTCCTCAACAACCATGCAACCAAGGAGAATAGAGTAAAATACTTAAAGTGTTGAGAAAGAGAAAAAACACCTACCTTAATTTCTGTATTCTGGAAAATTATCTTTCAGAATTGAAGGGGAAATAAAGACTCCCTCAAACAAAAATTGAGGGAATTTGTTGTTAGTCAACCTGCCTTGCAAGAAATGTTTTAAAAAATTGTTCCAGGTGGGGCACTTAAGTGGCTCAGTCAGTTAAATGTCCTACTCTTGATTTTGGCTCAGGTCATGATCTCAGGATTTTGAGATTGGGAGCAATCTCACGTAGAGAGTCTGCTGGAGATTCTCTCTCTCTTTCTCCTCCTCTGTACCTCTCCACCATTTACACTGTCTTTCTTTCTCTAAAACAAATAAATCTCAAAAAGTTATTTCAGGAAAAGGAAAATGATATAGGTTGAAACTTTATATAAAGAAGGAGCACTAGAGAGGAATAAGTGAAGACAAAATAAAAACTTCAACTTTCTTATCATTGATTGATCTAACAGATAATAATTTGTCCAAAATAATGGTAAGAACAATGTAGCCAATGACTATAGTATATGTATAAGTGAAATGAATGACAGAAATGATATAAGGGACTAGAAAGAGAAATTCAAATTTTGGTTATTATAAAGTACCACCTGTGAAGCAGAAGGGAGTTATTTGAAAGTGCATGCAGATTAGTTGTAAATGTGTATTGCAAATTCCAGGACAACCACTGAAAAGAGGGAAAAAATAGAAAGATACATTTCATTCACCAAGAAAGGAGAGAAAATGGAATCATAAAATGATCAGTTAAAATCAGAAAAGGCAGAAAAATAGTCAAAGACAAAAAAGGAACAAAGAACAAGGAATAGAAGACAGTAACAAACATGGTAATATTAATACAACTATATCAATAATCAATTTAAAACATCAATGGTCTAAACACACCAGTTAAGACAGACATTGTCACAGAGGATCAAAGAACAAGACCCAACTATATACTGTCGACAAAAAATCCACTCTAAATATAAAGATACAGAGAGAAGTAAAGGGATGGAGAAAGATGCACAATTAATTCTAATCAAAATAAAGCTAGAGTAGCTATGTTAACTTCAGACAAAGCAGACTTCAGACCAAGAAAAATTATTAGGGATAAAGAGAGGTATTACATAATGATAAAGTGGTCAATACTCCAAGAGGACATTAATAATCTTTAATATGCATCACCTAACAGTAGAGGATCAAAATATGAGAGGCAAAAATTGATAGAATAGCAAGAAGAAAGAAACAAATTCACTCACAGAGTTGGAAATTTGAACACTGCTCCAGCAGAAATGGACAGATCTAACAGGCAGAAAATCAGTAAGAACACAGGTGAACTCAACAGGACCATCAACCAACTGGATATAATTGCTATCCAAATGTCACTTCATCCAACAACAGCAGAATACACATTCATCTCAAGATCATATGGAGTATTGATCAAGACAGACTACATTCTAGGCCATAAAATCTATCTTAACAAATTATAAAGAATAGAAATCATACCATGTGTGCTATCAGACCACAGTGAAATTAAACTAGAAACCAACAGCAGAAAGACATTTGGAAAATAACAAAACACATGGAAATTAAAAAACCAACTCTGGGGTGACAGGGTGGCTCAGTGGGTTAAAGCCTCTGCCTTCGGCTCAGGTCATGATCCCAGGGTCCTGGGATTGAGCCCCATATCAGGCTCTCTGCTCAGCAGGGAGCCTGCTTCCCCCTCTCTCTCTGCCTGCTTCTCTGCCTACTTGTGATCTCTGTCTCTCAAATAAGTAGAATCTCTGTCTGTCAAAAAAAAAAAAAAAAAAAACACACTCCTGCATAATACATGGATTAAAGAAGTCTCAACAGAAATTAAAAAAATACTTTGAACGAAATAAATGAAAATACAACTAATCAAAATTCGTGGAATGTGGTAATAAAAGTAGTGCTTAACAAGAAATTTATAGCACTGAATGTATATATTAGGAAAAAAGAAAGATTTAAAGGCAGTCATTTAAGCTTCTACCTCAGGAAACTAAAAAAAGCAAACTAAATCGAATGAAAACACAAGAAAAAAATATACAAAAATTAGAGCACAAATAAAATTGATAATAGGAAGTCAAAAGAGAAAAATCAGCAAAAGCAAAAGCTCATTCTTGAAAAGATCAATAAAAATGATAAGCTTGTAGTCAGGATAACTAAAAACAAAAAACAAAAACAAAAACAACAGCAAAAAAAAAAAAAAGAGAAGACACAGATTACTAATATCAGAAATGAAAGAAAGGATATTGCTGCAGGTCCCAAGGACCTTAAAAGCTTAATAATGGATTTCCAGTTGACCCTTAAACATGGGTTTGAACTGTGCAGGTCCACTTATATGACAATTTCTTTTTGATAAATACATTACAGTACTTTAAATGTATGTTCTCTTCCTTCTGACCTTCTTAACATTTTTTCTCTACCTTACATTATTGTAAGAATAGAGTATATAATACATACACAAAGTATGTGTTAATTGACTGTTTCTGTTACCAGGAAGGCTTCTGGTCAATAGTAGGCTATTAGTAGTTAAGTTTTTGGGGAGTCAAAGTTATTTGTAGATTTTTAACTGCACAGGGGGTCAGCAACCCAAACCCCCACATTATTTAAGAGTGAACTAAATTATGAAATATAATACAAGAAAATTTTTATAGTCACATACTTGATAATCTAGGTGAAATGAGAATCTGCCAAAATCCACACAAAAACAATCTCAATAGGCTTATACCAAATAAAGAAAATGAATCAAGAATTAATAATCTTCTAAACAGAAAGAATCAGTTTATCAGAATGAGTTTATAGTAAATTCTAGCAAGCATTTAAGGAAGAAATTTTACCAGTTTTTTACAATTTCTATTAGAAGATAGAAGTAAAGGGAATACTTACTTGTTAAATCATTCTATGAGAGTATCATTATCCTAATACCAAAATCAAAGACATTATAAGAAAATTACAGACCAATTACTCTATAAATATGCAAAATATTAGCAAACTGAATTGAGCAAAGTATAATAAGTATGTATAATTCAATGATTTGTAAAAAATTTGTACATTGTGATGAAGTGGAATCACTGGTTCAACATTCAAAAATCAATGAACATAATCTATCATATCAACAGGCTAAAAGAAAAAAAAATCATATAATCTTATCAATAGATGTAGAAAAAGCATTTGACAAAATCCAACACCCAGTCTGTGCATGACAAAAACTCTCCACAAAGTGGTTTAGAGGGAACATACCTCAACATAATAAAAACCATATATGAAAAGCCCACAGCTAACATCATACTCAACAGTGAAAAACTAAGAGGTTTTCCTCTAGATCAGGAGCAAGACAAGGATGTCCACCCCTGCCAGTTTTTTTTTAACACAGTGCTCAAAGTCCTAGCCAGAGCCGTCCACAAGAATTAAAAGACATCCATATTGATAAGGAAGAAGTTAACTGTCACTATCTGCATGACATGATACTATACATAGAAAACTGTAAAGACATCACCAAAAACTATTAGAATAAATGAATTCAGTATATTGCAGGATAAATTATTAATTATAATTATTAAGTTAAATTAAAAATTAATACACAGAAATTGGTTGAATTTCTATACACTAATAAAGTAGTAGAAAGGGAAATAAATGATTACATTTGTAATTGTATCAAAAAGAATAAAATACCTAGAAATAAACTTAACTAAGGAGGTAAAAGACCTGTACTCTGAAAACTATATAATACTGATGAAAGAAATTGAAAACACAAATAGAAAGGTTTTTATGCTCATGGACTGGAAAAACAAGTATTATTAAAATGTTCATACTACCCAAAGCAATCTACAGATTTCATACAATTGCTATCAAAATACCAACAGCATTTTTCACAGAATTAGGACAAATAATCCTAAAATTTCTGTGGAACCACAGAAACCCTAAATACCTAAGGAAATCTTAAGAAGGAAGAACAAAGCTGGAGGTATCACAATTCCAGATTTTAAGATATACTATAAAGCTGCAGGAATCAAAACAACACAGTACTGGCACAAAAACTGACACATAAACCAATAAAACAGAACAAATAAGCCTATGTTTACACAGTCAAGTAATCTATGACTGAGGAGGCAAGAATATACAATGGAAAGTCTCTTCAATAAATGGTGCTGGGTAAACTGGAAAAAAAAACATGCAAAAAGAATGAAATGATCACTTTCTTACACTATACAAATAAAATAAAAACAGATTAAAGATCTAAATGTAAAACCTAAAACCATAACACTCCTAGAAAAAAAAATAGGAGGTCATTTCTTTGACATTGGCCATAGCAACATATTTCTAAGTATCCCTCTTAAGGCAAGGGAAAAAAAAGCAAAAATAAACTATTGAGACTACATCAAAATAAAAAGCTTTTGCACAGTGAAGGAAACTATGAACAAACAAACTATGGGAGTTGATATTTGCAGATACTGAATGAAAGAAGATATGTGCAAATGATATTGCTGATAAGTGGTTATATCCGAAATATAAAAATAATTCAAAATATATAAATAATTCAAACCAAAAAAAACATAAATAATCCAAACAAAAAATGGGCGAAGGACCCAAATTGACATTTTCTAAAGAAGACATATAGATGGCCAATAGACATATACAAAGATGCTCAACATCACTAATCACCAGGGAAATGCAAATCAAAACCACAATGAGATATCAACTTCCATCTGTCAGAATGGCTAAAATCAAAAACAACAGAAAGAACAAAGATCAGTGAGGATCTCGATAAAAAGGAAACCTTGTGTGCACTGTGGATAGGAGTGTAAAATGGTATAACCACTGTGGTAAACAGAATAAAGTTTCCTCAAAAAATTAAAAATAGAAATACCATTTGATATATTGTGGAATTGTACCAGCAATTCCACCACTGGATATTTACCCAAAGGAAATGAAAATACTAATTTGAAAATATATATGCACCCCTATGTTTATTACAGCATTATTTACAACAGCCAAGATATGGAAACAACCCAAGTGATGTACATACACACGAAAACACACATACACACACACAACAGAATGTTACACAGTCAGGATAAAAGTAAGATCTTGCCATTTGTGACAACATAAATGGACCCCCAGAAGGTATTACAAAAGTCAGAAAGACAAATATCATAGGATTTCACCTATACATGGAACCTAAAAACAAAACAAATGAATAAGCAAACAAATAAAAGGCAGAAATAGACCCAAAAATACAGAGAATAAATTAATGGTTGCTGGGGAAAAGGGAGTCAGGCAAGATGGGTAAAGGAGAGTAGATGAAGAGAGGGGGCTTCTACTTATGGAATGAATATGCAATGGAAATGAAAGGTAAAACACAAGGAATATAGTCAATGATATTATAATAGCATTGAATGATGACAGACAGTAGCTACACTTGTGGACAGTACAGCATAATATATAAAACTTTTAGAATTACTATGTTATATACCTTAAACTAATTTAACATTGTATGTCAACTATACTTCAATAAAAAAAATATAAAAATATCCAATACCCAGTCATGATACAAAGTCAGCTGACTAATAATAAAGAGAACTTCTTCAACTTGATTTAAAAAAAAAACCTACAAAAAAACTATACCATCATACTTAATGCTGAGAAACAAAAAATTTCCCATTAATATCAGGAATGAGGCAAAGATGTTCCCTCTCGCCATTTCTCTTCAACAATGTACTACAAATCCCATATAGCGCAAGAAGACAAGAAAAGGCAAGAAATGGTAACCATATTGGGAAGAAATAAATAAAACTGTGTTTGTCTGAAGATGAAATGCCTGTCTATATAGAAAATTATGCATCAACCAAAAACTCTTGCCAATAAGAGCTTATTCCCTCAAGGACTTTAGGATCTAGAAGGCAGAAAGAAAACATCATGTTTACTTTTTTCTCCAAAATAAAAAACACAGAATAGATCCTCAAAGACTGACTCAAGAACTATAGATTTTATCTGTTATTAATGTAAATCAAGAATTTGAACAGAATATATGACTAAATAAAACTAGATTAAGATGACCACTTACCCTATCAGTAATAAAGTGGTTCTAACTATAACCATGAATGATCATACTACATAGAACATTTAGAATCCTTTCTACAAAAACAAGAGCAATCTCATAGCTATCAATGTTAGATTTAGGCAGGGCTACCACTGAATTTGAATACCACTCAATATAGACTTTCATTAGTGGTAATATTTGAGAAGAAAATTAAAACAGTTATGTTAGAGGATAGGAAAATGAGTTATTTTAACAAAAAATATAGATTATTACTAAACATATAGATTTTAACTTTTAAATCTTTTAAAATGAAAAATTTGAACACATTCCAAATATATATGAATTTTCATCATATAATTCAAAGAAAATGTCAGTATATTATAGCTTTGGATTAATGTTGTGAACACAAATTGCTATACAAATTAACAGATTTAAAGCTGAAAGAATAGTATACATGAGCTTCACTATAAGCAGTTTTTACATGAAAGTTATCAGTAAAAAAACCATTTAAGCATTTTTCATTTTGAATCTAAATTTTAGCTCACAGATTAGGAAAAAAAAATCAAGGAGCTTTTAATTTTTTTTTTTTTTTTTAAGATTTTACTTATTTATCTGAGAGAGAGAGCATGAGTGGAGAGGAGGGGCAGAGGGAGAGGGAGAAGCAGGCTCAATCCCAGGACCCTGGAATCATGACCTGAGCTGAAGGCAGACACCTAACCAGTTGTTCCTCCAGGAGTTTTTCAAACGCCATATTTAGATGCTGAAAGCCCATGACACACAACCACATTCTATTAACATAAACTAATTTAAATTTAATTTAAGAATGGATAAAAAATTTCACAAATAGAAAACGTGCCATTACCATACTGCTTTAGACACTAAACTCAAGTATTAGGTATAGAGTCCAAATAAAAAAAAAATAAATAAACAAATGAGAGAAGCCCAAGACACCAGTTATCAACAAAATCATAATATATATATTTCTTTTAGTTTTGTCTTAAGAAGAGGAGAGATACTAGGGAGTTAGAATCTGTAAAACAAGTGTATGTAATATAGAAAGGAATAGAACTGAGAGAGTAAAAACAAAAATTCCCAAGAATTGTCCAAGAAAGGCGGGGGGGATTTCATCATCAGGGGCCTGGAATCCATAAGAAAAAGTCTAATGAAAATTCTAAACCCCAAAACTATAAAAGCTATAATTAAAAATTAAAAAGATTAGAGTAATAGATTAGACACAGGAGAACAAAGGATTCTTGAACTGGAAAACAGGCAAGTAGAAAATATCCAAACTGGTGCACAAAGAAGAGGGGAAAAAAGAACGAAAACAGTGTAACAGACATATGGAATCGAGTGGAAAACTAAGAAACATAGAGTACCATATGAGACAGTTCCATAGAGAGAAAAGAGAATAAAATAAAAGCCATATCTGACAAACTAAAACCTGAGAATTTCCCTAAGACTATCAAAAGGAATCAAAGAGATCAAGAGTGTACTCAGGATTCTTAAATACTGAAGCCAATACAATTATTGATAGCTTGAGATAACAGTCTATAGCCAAAATTTACAGTTAAGGTTTATTTCAAAAGATATCTTTGTAAAATGACCTCTACAATCAGCAGCTAATACTGAAAAAGGTACAAACACGGTATTTCTCAGTCTTAAGTATCAATTCCACTAGTAACAGAAACTGTATTTGTTTGCATACATACAAATAACTGCTTACTCATTAAAAAGTGTCAAGAATAGATCCAAGTGTTCTAGGTCCAATTTTGCTTTAATATTCTTTACCTGATCCTGACAACCCTAATGTGAACTTGTTTTAAAATGAATCATCTCATTAGGAAACCTATATACTTGGGAGGGAACTGGGATTTTTTTTGATGAATAGTGGATACAACCACCTAAAAGAAAATGAACTGGGGAAAGAAAGAAATACAAAAAGATTTTTCTTTTTCACCCTTTTTAAAGCAAAATTCAGAAAGTATATGAATTATACTTTCTTCAAATAAATACCATGAGGGTGATAACATCACTGGAACAATAACTATAGTTCTGGCTCCTCTATACACATCTATAAAATTAAAAAAAAATTAAGGGAGAAACAATTTTATATTTTAAAAAATTCCAAGCATAAGAATACTTAAGCTATAATCCATAAAAAATAAAATCACATAACACATTCGTTTTGTCAATATTCTTTTAAAAAGTAAAAATCTCTTATAAAGATATAGCTTGTAAGTTATGAAAACACTAAAATTATTAATACCTTTTCTTTTAGGCAAAGAAAAAGAAAGAAAAAAGAGGCTGAGAAAGGTAAGCAGATTTTTTTTAACTTTAAAACAATTTTAAAGTTTTAAACATTTAACCAGTTTAAACTATTTGTTTTGATAATTAAACATGTTTTAAACAATTAAAGTTTTTTAACATAAGACTTTTATACTTTCAATAAAATGTGTTGATATTATAGTAATAAATTTACCTATAGAACACAATTCTATTCCTCAGAAAGAAGTTGGCTCTTCCATAAACAAATGCATTATCTATTTTTTTAAGATTTGTTTATTTTAGAGAGAGAGAGAGAGAGAGAGCATACAAGTAGGAGGGGCTAATGGAGATGGAGAAAGCCAAACAGACTCAGCACTGAACCCAAGGCAGGGCTCCATTTCATGACCCTGAGATCACAACCTGAACCAAAACCAAGAGTCAGATGCTTTAACTGACTGTGCTACAGGAGCCCCACAAATGAATTATTTTTAATAAGTCATTTCCGATACCACGACACTCTTAAACTGACTCATGTTAGACTAGTCTTTGAAAAAAAAATTCTAAACAGAAACTATCATATTCCACTTTTGTAAACAATATTCCACATATTTAAAATTCTACCTATGTTGTCCAGCCGACAATAACTAATAAATAATTATTTAATTTAAAAATTAAACATTTGAAGAGTCTATCAAAATCAGAGATTTCTTAAGATTCCTTGCTCACTTTGTTGAGCTGACATAAAAATAATCTCTTGAACAAGATCTCTGATTCCCATTAAAAAAAAAAAATTAAGCTCTTCTGTTCCTGATAAACCATTTGCTTATAGCATTATTAAAGCTCAGTATATATTCGGCCCACACAGGCAGTTTATCTATGCCTTACCTATAGCCTCAGGAACATGGAGAGTTCAGATGTCTCATAGAAGATGTGAGGGAAAACCTTCATAAGTAATTATAAAAAAAATACCTACTGTTCATTGAATACCTCCCAGATAGGTGCTCTGTACCACATAACCCATGGACTACTTTATTCATCCCAATAACACCACTGTGAGGTAAATACTACTTTTATTCTCACTATATATAGAAAGAAAACTGAGACACAGAGAGGTTGAGTAATTTGCCTAAGATTCCACAGCTAGCAAATGGCAGAGGCAAGATCTGAACACATATCTACTTGATTCCAGATTCTATACTCTTTCCATAATACTATAAAGCATAAATAACTTTCAGAGTTTTGCAAACCAAATACACCAATGTGCCAAAGTAGGTTGAAATGCCTGTAACAGCTATCTTTTAAACCATCACAGAGTGAGGGAGACCTATTGATTACAGTTGAAAGAAAACAATTGTACTGAAGAAATAGATGCCAATTTAAAAGAAAGAACCACCAAAATTCAAAACCCGAAAGCAAAAACTAATGAATGTCAAGAATCAATAATGCCTTGAGTTTTCTAGCTTAAAACTATGCTGTCAGAGTGTGATCAATATTCAGCATGAGCCTGACAGTAAAGAAGCTATTTTAGGTTCACAGGCTATCCTAATAAAAGTAGTGACATACATAGTGAGTTATATTCTCCAGCTGTCCTTAGCTCTGTGAGCAGCATGTGCTCAGCATAACTGCAACTTTGTATAAACTGTTAACATAGAGAATGACATAAAAGTATGTATTTTTCCATTATGCCATGACTCCCAGTAAAAATTCCAAGCTAACAAAGGCAATACTCATTACATCTGTATAGTCTGACTAAAACACGTTAGAGAAACAAGTGATCCTTAACCCCACAGTTCAATTTACTCATTGCCAAAAGCAGTTTTTTGAAGAGAACTTTTTTCACACTCCTGACATCCCCACACTATTGTCATGAACATAATTCAATAAAATAAATAATAAGGAAAATTAACATATGTCAGCTCAAACTAATTTTCTGAAAAAAGTGGTCTAATAACTGAAGCAGAGAAGATGCTTCTAAACATGCATCATTTCTTAGTGCCATTGATTTAGAAATGGTGACACAAAAAATTAAAATTCTGTACTTATTATAATCAATTTTTTTAATTTAACTTCCATTTGTTAACATATAGCATAATATTAGTTTCAGATAAACAACACAGTGATTCAACACTGCCATACAACACCAGGTGCTCATCAAAATAAGTGCCCTCCTTAATCCCCCTCACACACACACACACACACACACACACACACACACACACACACCCATCCCCCCACTCAACTGACTTTTGGGAACCATCAGTTTGTTCTTCACTGCCAAGAGTCTGTTTTTCAACTTGCCCCGCTCACTTTTCCTTTGCTCATTTGTTGTTTCTTAAATTCCACATATAAGTGAAATCATACAGTATTTCTTTCTCTGACTGACTTATTACACTTAGCATAATACTCTCTAGCTCCATCCATGTCCTTGCAAATGGCAAGATTTCATTATTTTTATGGCTGAGTAATAATATTCCACTGTGTGTGTGGGGGGGGGAGCTGTTTCCATAATTTAGCTATTGTAGACAATGCTGCTATAAAGACTGGGGTGGATGTAGCCTTTGCAATTAGTATTTTTGTATTCTTTGGGTAAATAACTAGTACAGCAATTGCTGGATCACATGGTAGTTCTATTTTTAACTTTTTGAGGAACCTCCATACTTTTTCCAGAGTGGTTACACCAATGTTTGTGTTCCCACCAACAATTCAAGAGGATTCCCCTTTCTCTACATCCTCACCAACACCTGTTCTTTCCTGTCTTGTTGATGTTAGAAATTCTGACAGGTGTGAGGTACTATCTCATTGCAGTCTTGATTTGCATTTCCCTGATAATGAATGATATTGAGCACCTTTTCATGTGTTTGTTGACCATCTATATATCTTCTTTGGAAAAACATCTAGTCACGTCTTCTGCTCATTTTTAACTAGATTATTCATTTGGGGGATGTTTAGTTTAACACATTCTTTACATATTTTAGATACTAACCCTTTATCAGACATATCATTTGCATATCTTCTCCTATGCCATAGGTTGCCTTTTAGTTTTACTGATTGTTTTCTTTGCTGTGCAGAAGGTTTTTCTTTTGATAAAATCCCAATACTTTATTTTTGCTTTTGTTTCCCTCGTCTCAGGAGACATATCTAGAAAGAATTTACTACAGTCAGTGTCAAAGAAGTTGTAGCCTGGGTTCACTCCTAGGAGCTTTATGATTTCAGATCTCAAATTTAGGTCTTCAATCCATTTTGAACTTATTTTTACATATGGTGTAAGAAAGCAGACCAGTTTCATTCTGCATGCTGCTATCCAGTTTTCCCAATACCATTTGTTGAAGAGATGATTTTTTTCCCATTGGATATTTTCCTGCTTTGTTGAAGATTAACTGACCATGTATCTGTGGGTTCTTTTCTAGGTTTTCAATCCTGTTGAATCTATGTGTCTATTTTTATGCCAGTACCATACTGTTTTGGTTACTAACAGTTTTGTAATATAACTTGAAGTCTGGAATAGTGATGCCTCCAGCCTTGCTTTTCTTTTTCAAGGTTGTTTTGGCTATTCAGGGTCTTTTGTGGTCCCATACAAATTTTAGGATTATTTGTTCTAGTTCTGTGAAAAATGCTCGTGGTATTTTGATAGGGACTGCATTAAATGTGTGGATGCTTTGGGCAGTATAGACATTTTCATAATATTTGTTTCCAATCCATGAGCATGAAGTAACTTTCCATTTTTTGTGACAACTTCAATTTCTTTATCAATGTTTTATAGTTTTCAGAGTATAGGTCTTTCACCTTTTTGGTTAGGTTTAATCCTAGGTTTTTGGTGCAGTTGTAAATGAGACTGATTCCTTAATTTCTCTTTCTGTTGCTTCATTATTGTTGTATAGCATTACCTGATATCAAAACCAGGTACAGACACCACAAAAAAAGAGAACTACAGGCCAATATCCCTGATGAACATAAATGCAAAAATTCTCAAGAAAATGCTAGCAAACCAAATCTGAGAATACATTAAAAAAATCACTCACCATGATCAAGTGGGATTTATTCCTGGTTGCATAGGTGATTCAACTGCTAATCAATCAACAGGATATACCACATTAACAAAAGGATAAAAAATATGAGTATTTCAATAGATGCAGAAAAGCATTTGACAAAATACAACCATTCATGAGGAAAACCCTCAACAAAGTAGGTTTAGAGGGAACATACCTCAACCTAATAAAGGCCATATATGAAAAACTCACAACTAATTCCCATCTAAATGGGGAAAAACTGTGAGCATTTCCTCCATAGTCAGGAACAAGACTCCCTCACGTCCACCCTCATCACTGTTATTTAACAATAGTACTAAAAGTGCTAGCCACAGCAATCAGACAACAACAACAACAACAAAAATAAATAAAGGCTCCTCCAAATGAGCAAGGAAGAAGTAAAACTTTCACTACCTGCTGATGACATGACTCTCTGTATAGAGAAAGATTCAACCAAAAAATTGTTAGAACTGATAAATGAACTAAGTCACAGGATATAAAGAACTATTATATAACATGAAGTTTTAAAAATCATCCTGGTTAGTACTCATTGGGAAGGCTGCTTTGAATTGGGGAAAGAGCTTTGATATTCAATAAGCGTGGGTTCAAATACCAGCTTTACCACTTATTTTTATGTGTAATCTTGTGGAAAAGGTATGTAAATCTCTCTGAACCTCAGTTTTCTCAAAGCATGGGTAATAGGCTCATACCTTCCTCAAAATTAGATAAAATGTATAAAAGATCTAGTACAATACTCAGCACAAAGAAAATGTTAACAGGCAGTAATTATAAACATTATCATTATTATAATTATCACTATTATAATTGGCTTAACAAAGAAATCTGTAACTTTTTAACATTACCTTAACAAATAAACTAAATAGGGGTGTATATAAACGGTTGCTGACACCATTGGTAGAAGTTTTCAGAAGTTAATACAGCACAGGTCAATACAAACATCCAGATTCATATTGACAATTCCCTACCTAGATTTACTTACAACATGGTAGAAAGTTATCAAAATTCCTTAATTTTGCCATGAAAACCACCAACATAATAATAAGACAAGAACTGCTCTTCTGAAGTTCTTCATAACTACTAGGCATGCCAAAGCCAGTAACCATAATAAACTAAACTAAGATTCTTTCTTTCTGTAAGACATATTAGTAGGAGATTGCTGTACATTGGTACTTAGAGGTCTTTACATTTTAATGTTAACTGTGTATTAGCTGTTCAAATGTAATAGTAGCTTGGAATCCTCTGAGTCCTCAAGGAATGATTTGAGTAGCTAAAATTTCCAGATAAGAGTATTTTTAGACTTCTCAGATTTTTTTAAATGATTTTTTTTTAAATGAAAAGCTTTCTAAACTTTCTAAAACAGAGAAATATAATACACTTACAGGATTGTTCGCAGATACAGAAATGCTTGGATCAAGAAACACATAAATTAGAAGAAAATATCTACTTGTTTGATTTCTTGGATCTATATCCAAAGAAGTTCTCATCTGTTTTTTTTTTTTTCCTGCTCTCTTTTGTCTTCTAAATGAACTTTTGCTTTTTTTGCGTGGAGGGGGATGGATACTGATTCAGGATCTTCATTTATATGCTCTAAGTATAGCTACAGACACCTAGGATTTGGTACCCAAAGACTTGGATGCTTGCTTGAAAAAAACTTGATTAACGTAAGTTGAATTACAATAAAATAAGTCTTACTGAATAGCTGTCTGGGTAGAGGGTAACTTGGTGACCATTCTACAAAATTAATTAGTATACCAAGGAAGGCAAGAATCTTTCTCAAAATATCTCCTCACTTACCTAAAAAATACGATCTTCATTATTGTTGCTATCCTTTGTTATCATTTGATTACTTTGCAATCAGGCACATTATAAAGAATATTTATCATTCTGTATCCTTAGCACAACTGACAAAGTTTGGTGAGTCCACACCCATTTTCAGACTTAGTGTGTATAAAAACTACTGAATTTTTTTGAAAAAATTATCACTTAGCACTTAATTTATTTCTTTTTAGAGCTCTTTGACAGGTGAATATATTCCAAAGCTTATAAATGATTCTTTATAATGAAGATGATGGTGCTTCTATGAACATAGGACAGATGAGAAAACTCTGAAAGACAGTCTCAGTATTTAATTTTAAAAGAAAATTGGTTCACAAAGGACACTAAAATATATTGAAGTCAGACTCCACTAACAACCAAGTAAGTGAACCTAACCTCTAGTTTCTCTAAGCCTTCATTCCCTTCATTCCCAAAAAATAAATGTCTGTGTGCTTCTTTGCTAGGCACTGTGCTAGACATCTGAGATAAGAGCATGAAGATATTACTGTTTCCTTGAGGATTTTGTAATTACTGGCATGTATGAATAAGGGAGTTGAATTAGAAAATATAGATAGATTCTTCTAGTTTTAAAATTCTGCATTCTGTGTTGGTATTGTGTAGACCCCAAGTAAACTTACTTAATTCATTATTTTTAATAAAAATATTCATAGTCAAAAACTTATTACTTACACCTCCAACTGGTACTTCTAAACAGAAAGAAGTGAAATTCCTACTTGTCCAATTTGCTATTTATTATAGGAGGAAATGGTGGCTGTATTAAATGTTGATGATTAGGTGAAGGAAATTCTTTGGATTCCCATTACCCAGCTGCCTTTGCCCTTTATTTCCACAGATCATTGAGAGTTAGCTGGAGAATAGCACAGTGAAAATGTTTTATGGGCTGAGAAATATTCTTGGCTGACTTTCAAAGCTGCAGTAGGAAACAAAAACCATAAAACTGACATCCTAGGAAATCAAAACCAACTCCAAGAAAAAGTTTAAAAACAAATGTGTAATCACTAACATAATGAAATGATTTTATAAAACTTTATTATCTGCTAGAGATAGGCAACACAACAATGGAAAAAAGATGTTCAGTTGTAGAAAATACTGAAGCTAGACTTTCCTAAAACATTAATTCTCTTTTCCCTTCAGAAGTCAAGGCCCTTTTCCAAATTATTCTTATTCAAAAGTCATACAGTGCCATGGACCGAAGGGATGTTTAGGGTATCTTAAAATGGGTCAGTAAACTATAGCCACAGGCTAAATGTGGCCAGCCAACTGTTTTCTTACTGGCTTACATATTCTCTATCGCTGCTTTTGCAATATAGAACAGAGATGAAGAGTTGCAAGAGAGACCATGGATCAAAAAGACAAAAATGTTTACTAACTGGCCTGGTACAGAAAAGGTGTGAAAACCACTATCCTAAAAAAATCTCACTGCCGTGATTGTACGGATTAAAAAGACTGTATTCTTCAATACTAAAATTTTCGCAAAAATGATATATACATTTCCTTTTTAACTCCTTCAATAAAATGAAATGCCCCATCATTTGCCCCTTCGTATGATTTCTAAATTACAGACCAGCATCTTATCTATCCAAGTTAAATTTTTTCTAGTATACATTTTTAAATATCATGGAGTTCTGAATGGTAGGCATCTGACTTTGTTTCTTAAAAACTACTTCCCACACTCCCGTAGTCAGTATTGATGCTTGGAAGAGGCCTAAGAAAGGCCTACAGAAGGCTAGCCAAATATGCAGTACTCTGAACATGAAGATCACCTATGATAATTTTCTTAATGGATGTGAAACACAAGCAAGCTTTTATTTCAAAGACAACACAACTACAATAAGAGACCTATGTGTCCTACAACAACAAAAAGTAATTCCCAATTTCTAATAAAATGCTGCAACAGCCCATCTCTCTAAGGAAAGCTGTACCTTTAATCTGTGGTATGGTATTCAGCCACAGTGCACAGACAAACACAAAACAAAAATAGTCACAGAACTCTGCTACATTTCATGGAATTATTATAATGAAAAATGTTAGACATTTTGCATTTCTTCTTTTGCTCTCTTTTCCCCAGCATTTCTGTTTAATATTAAGAGTTTACAAATGTGAAAACCATGTTATATCTGGGGCGATCAAGTATAAAGAAGGAAAATCTGCATACCAGGAACTAGGCATTTAATTCATTGATTTGAAATACAGATTTACAAAACAGTGGTTAAAGTATTTAATAAGTGGTTACTGTTAGAGTTTCTTAAACATAAAAATATTCTTTAAATATTTACATACATGAGAATTTTTACTACAACAAAAACACACTTTTTCTATCTCAAATCCTGATTGTATAAGAGGCAAGAGTAATACAGTTGAATCAGAAAACATGAATTCTAGTCTTGCCCAGGCCACAAAGGAATGATGTGCCTAAGTTCTTAAAATCCAGGGGCTTCTGTTCTGAAGAACAAAAGTTGCACAAGATGACTTATAACAACTTTTTCAGCTATAAAAGTTTATGATTTTATGAAATTTTTAAAAGTACCATAAATATCAATTAGAAAAAGGTACTACCCTCCTTGAAAGTGTCATTTAGAAAAATGGTACCCACAAAATTTCTTCCACAGTGCTTAGTGTCATGAAGTCACTGAATTTACCTGAAATCTGGATATGCTATTAAAGAGGATATTGCATTTCCTGATCATTATTTTTAAATTCAGAGTTTTCAGAATACTGCTAAGCCTGAAACCTTCATTTTCAATGAAAGTTGGCTCAGAACTTCTTACTTTTTCCCCCAACCACTCCAAGTACCAATTGTGGATGATTAAGTGCAGTAATAAGAAAGTGGTTAATATCACAGATTCTCCCAACACCTTACAGAAACTATCAATCAGCTTTTACCTGGGAACTTAATCTTTTTCATTTTTCTATATATTTAATCATCTTTTTACATTCTAGTCATAAAACAAAATCCTGAACATTTTTTTTTGTGTTTAATAGCATCGCTTTTATAAAACAGAACAGATTATCTTCTTTCTCCCAAATAACAAGGTTACTATCTTTCTTCTGTTCTTTTTAAGGTTTTTATTTGTTTGAGAGAGAGAAGGAGAGAGAGAAAGAGTGCACCCGTGCATATGAATCAAGCAGATTCCATGCTGAGTGCAAAGCCCAACACAGGGCTCCATCCCCCAACCCAGGAGATTATGACCTGAGCTGAAACCAAAAGTTAGATGCTCAAAGTGACTGTGCCACCCAGGGACCCCATTTTCTTCTATTTCTAAGATAAATCTTTTTTCCTATTTTAAATTTTTGAAATCGATGTCTCTTGGAGTTGGTGACTTCTTGGCTTCATATCACAGTTTAAGGCTACATTTTTCATCAGTAATGCTACATATAATAATGATGTATCTTTTTATTTTATTTTATTAACATATAATATATTATTTGCTTCAGGGGTACAGGTCTGTGAATCATCAGTCTTACACAATTCACAGCACTCACCATAGCACATATCCTCCCCAATATCCATAACCCAGCCACCCTATCCCTCCCCCTCCACCCCCAGCAACCTTCAGTTTGTTTCCTGAGATTAAGAGTCTCTTATGGTTTGTCTCTCTCCCTGGTCCCATCTTGGAATACTATGCAGCTACTAAAAAAAAAAAAAAAAAAAAAAAAAAAAAAAACAACTCACCACCACCAACAACAAAAAAAACCCCGAAATCTTGCCATTTGCAACATGGATGGATGGAACATTTGGTATTACGGTATTATGGGTATTATGCTGAGCGAAATAAGTCAATCAGAAAAAGACACTTATCATATAATCTCTCCAATATTAGGAATTTGAGAGGCAGGGCAGGGGGTTTTGGGGTAAAGGGAGAGGAAAAATAATGATGTGTCTTACAACTAAAGGCATCTTAGACCGATGAAATACCATAGTACCCACCATCTGTAGATCATATTTTCTAATTTCCCAAATGTTTCAGTTTCATCCACTAGAATGTAAACTCTGTTAGGACAGGATTTATTTCTATGTCTATTACTATATTTCTATCTGTATGGAAATTATTACTATTAACAGTAGAATATCTACGCAGATATTATAAGAAACACAAAAGTTTTTTAAGTTGTCACTAACACGCCAGCTACTGTGTCAAGCACTTTATGTGCATTTAATTCTAACAACCTAAAATTTGTTAGTACTACCATCTCCAATTTACAGATAAAGAAAAAAAGGCATAGAGAAGTTAAGGAAATTGCCCTAGGTCCTGTTCACTATTTTAACCCCAACATAAAGTCTGTTGCAGACTAAGCATTCAATAAATATTTACTGAACAAGTGAATGAATGAATGCTGGCAAAGGAATGTAACAACAGCCCAGTTAAACAAACAGGGTCATCACTAAAGTAAGTCACAGAGAAAATGCACAATAAATACAAGCTTGAAAGGTTAGTTAGCTACTAATACCTGGAATTCTAGAATCTGTGGTACAGTAGTCGAGTCAAAAGTGGCTCAGAGTATCTGCCCTGGAGTCAAAATATCTAAATTCAAATTCCATCTCTGATGACCTTGAGCTATCATATTCATGCATCTATATGTCTAAGCTTTTTCACCTGTAAAACGGAGATGAGAAGAGGACCTACACAAGGTTGTTGTGATGAGTACAAGCTGAAACAAAATAAAAAAGACCATAACATAGTGAGTGAGGTCAAACAAAGAGAGTCCCATTATTTAGAAGTTAATTAAACAAACAAGATGAGCCTCTTTAGCTCTAGAGATAAGTTCCTAATTTCGAACCTCTTCTAATCCTGCTTAAGGTTTGGCATTCCCAGGCAATCAATGTCAGGAAATGAGGATGATTCAGGATCCTGAGACTAACTGGAATGTCACAGACAAGGAAGATCTTCTAAGCATCTCCAGGTTAGTCAGTGGCTATTTTCTCTATCAGAGAAGACTGGGCTAAGAGAATATAGCATATGGGGACTTGCTCCATATCTCTCCACTTCTGAGGATAGGACTACTGCCCAAGACAAGGCTGACCAATGATTTATTGCCCGGCTTGCTCTCTCCTCCTGACTATGACCCTGAAAAGGGTAAATATTTAAGCTAGTATGAAGCTCAGGCAGAGTACCGGAGCCAACTGTCAATTGTATGATATCCTACCTTGCATTAAGGCAGGGGCCTTTCTGTGAGTTTTTTTCCTTCACCTGTAAAGCACTCAAAACAATTTCCAGTATATAACAAGCACTAAATGAGTATTACCTAATATTATTAGCTCAGTTTAATTTAAGCCTCTTCCCTACCTCAGTGCTTTACTCCTGATATAATACCTCTTTTCCAAAGAGCTCTGCTACTTTAACAGCATTTTCAATTTTCCCAAATCTTAGATCATTAAAGCACTTCATAAAGAGAACCTTAAAACATTTTCTCTAACTCACAATATGAATACAGAACACCCATAATTTAAATGGTATTCAGAAAAAAAGAAGCAAACACCAGGCTTATTTATTTTTCAAACCCCAAAGAAATTTAAATGGGACAGGGAGGAGGAGAAAACAGTGGTTGTAATTAGATACTTTGATAAGCATGAAAAAAAATCTCTCGTTCTGAAAGCACAAATATTTCTAAAGCTAAGCAAACAATATACCCATGTTCTATTTACAATGTGCTTCCTGGCTGCAAATCTCAGTCCCATGGCTAATTTGAGTAACTTCAAATAGTCAAAATAATTGATTTAACAAACAAAAGATAACAATAACTAGAGTATATAATAATTCTCTGCTCAATTTGTTAAACATTTTAAGTTTAGAAATTAAAGTCTTGATAAGAAGAAACAGACTTTTTATGCACTATTATTTTTGAACTAGTCATATGGGTTTGACCTGAATGTTATCATAGAAAACATAAGAACAATTAACAAATTAAAGCAATAACTATTCTATAGCCCAATATTATGTAGAAATGTCTACTAGTTTATGGAATTTTAAATTTTTCCATGTTTTCTATTTCTTTAACAATGCATAAAATTGGTTTAGTATCTTGGGAATTTTATACTTTTGGTATGTATCAATGACTGTTTTTTCAATTTCTAGGAACTGTCCAATTCAAGTAGCTGAAGAACAAAAATATATATGTGGAGGTTTTACATATTTTGGTTTTTAGGTGCCTGCATTCTTATTAGATAAAACAATTATTTCTAGGCAATGCTGGCCATCACACAGTTTTAAAAAACAAATACAGAAAGAAGAAACAAATAAGAGAAAACAGAGCATCTTTGAGATTCTTAGGGCTATCAAAAATAATCTACGTAAAACTTAGTGCACCTAAGATATAACCACCTCTAAGTCTCTACTTTGGACCATTAGCATTGTGTTTTTTTGTTTTGTTTTAATCAGCTTCATTGTTGTTTTGTTGTTTTCTTTCTATTTTTTTTTTCAGTAGGCTCCATACTCATGTGGAGCCCAACAAGGAGCTTGAATTCATGACCCTGAGATCAAGACCAGAGCTGAGATCAAGAGTTAGACATTTAACTGAGCCACCCAGGTACCACTTATTGTTGTTTTCTGAAACATCAATGAACATGTCCAAAAAGTTTTCTATACAAAGGAAACACCACAGAATTTATTTGACCTTGGTTTCAATAAGTCACTGAAGGAGGGAGGTACACAATACACGATATGATGAAGACTATTAGGGGAAATGATATCTGGAGGCTGCAAATCACTAGCATCTCTAAAATATTTGCAAATTTCTACTGGGCCAAATTGCCCACAAAAACAGGATATTCCTATCAAGTGCCTTGTCTGGGTTCTCACACCATTTTATTTCAAAAGCATTTTATGAGAACTCTGCTATATATACTACCTCCCATCTGGTTCATATTTAACAATGTATCCCACCCTGTTCTTTTTAGGCTCCAAAAATGTCCCTGATGTCACATAAATGTGGCAGGTCACACTGCTTCAGCAAACTTCTCTGGTTTCTTTTTCTTCTCTTGTGGTTAGGTGAACGTGAGCTACTTGTAACCTTTTATGACACTTTACCTCAGAAGTAATAAGACAGTCTAAGTACTTCAACTCATAAAGTAAAAAGACCAGTAGGTATTTATAGATTATCCAATGGGTAGAGTGAAGAGCAGGGCAGACTACCACCCAATAATAGTCTCCTCATGATAGTTCATATTCTCATCTGATGAGGCAGCTCTACCCAGGAAAGAAAAGAGCACCAATGTCTGTTACAGACTTTAACACTGGGGACCTAAAAGGTGCCATCTACCATCACTGTAATTATTATCAGCAAAACTTTTTCTTTTTTTTTAAAGATTTTATTTATGTATTTGTCAGGGAGAGAGAGAGAGCACACAAGCGGGGAAGGAGCAGGCAGAGGGAGAAGCAGACTCCACAATGAGCAGGGAGCCCAAAGTAGAGCTCCATCCCAGGACCCCGGGATCATGACTTGAGCTGAAGGCAGATGCTTCACCGACTAAGCCACCCAGGCATCCCAAGCAAAACTTTTCTAATCAATATATAGATCAAGAAGGTACGCACAAAGCATACAAAGTAACATTCTCCACAAGAAGTACTTGTAATATATAATCTTTAAAAGGACTTCTAAACGTTTGTAGAGGAAAAAAATTATACTTGTAAACAGTTAAGATACATGCACACATACCCAAACACACACATATACATCTGTATACACACACACACACACACATCTGTTTGAAATGATATAAATAATCTTTATTGTTTGAGATTCAGGAACAAAACTATTAATACTAATTTTTATTCTACTGTAACTCTATTTAGGAAACATAATCCAGAAAATACTAAAATCTATAAAATAACAACTTTTATTACAATTGATTTTACTGTATAGTATAATTATCCTTAATGGAGTTTTGTTTACAGTTTTTATCATATGCATATAAAAACCCAAAGTTTGGCTGGCAGTACTAGTAATAATGTAACAAATAATATAAAGTAATAATGTAATATATAAATAATATATATAATTATGTAATTATATATAATAAATAATAAAGTAATAATGTAATAAATAATGTAAAGAATATAAATAATAAGCTATAAAAATTAACTCAAATGTCCCAAATGGATATCAGTGTTTTAAAAAAGAAAATGTATATGGAAGTATTATAAAGTGATAATATGAAAAAGTATACTGGGTATAAGAGAAAAAAGCTACATGAATTAAAAAAATGTTTTTATTTAGTCTAAATGTATTAATAAATAAGATCTATATACGAAGTGTTAATTTACTTTACAATGTAATTGCCAATATTTAATAGCAGTCCTTTTCAATAATTCTTACCTTCCCCTTTCAACTGCTAAGGCATCAAGTTCATCAAAGAAAATAATGGACGGGGCCACTGCTCTCGCTTTTCGGAAGATCTGGTGAAAAGAGTGCCACATTAGCTAAAGATAGCAAACTTCAGAAAATTTTGCAGTTGCCTTTAGTTTGAAAACTATGTTAGGAACTAAATCTATTATGTGCAAGTCAACCAGCCCAATCATGACCTTCAGCTGGTAACTTTACTTCTCTAAACTTCAATTTCCACATCTAGAAAATGGAGATAATGATAAATATTTGCCTCAGAAGATTATTTTTAAGAACTGGGTTTTAAAAAAGAATGCAAAGCATTTAGCACAGTGCCAGGAATATAGTAAGAGCTCAGTAAATGACAGTTATTATTAATAATCATAAACACATGTTTAAAAGAAAAACCATAAACATGTAAAATCAGTTATAGCTTAGTGTATAAAATACCCACAAACCCAAAAGCCACCCTCCTTACTCATTTCTCTGAAGACCGTGCAGAAAAACAATGGCTGATGTAAAGCCAGGACAAGAAAAATGACCAAACCTTGGAAGAGCACAGACTGATAAGACCAAAAGTCAAACACTACCAACAACAGGAACTGGCCAACTAGCCAGTCACGAGGGCAAAAAATGTGGAAACGGGCTAGAAAAAGTCAGCACTGGCAGAAAGAAATCCAAATGTGTGTTATCTGTAATCTAGGCTCCCATCTCTGGTCACAAGGACCATGACCATAAAAATAAAACATTAATATTAATAAATATTGCCTTTTTCTTATTTTAATCAATGATGATACTGTTGTTGTTGTTGTTAATGTTTCCTACAATTACCACTGCCTACATTTTCAAGAAAAAAGAAAAAGGACAAAAAGTAACTTAAGATCTTTTCTTAGATGAAAAACCAAGTATTCCAATCTCTAATTCTCTTGGGTTGGTATCCAGGTATTCACAAATGGAGGCCATCCGTTCCATTGCTATTTGTGTATTCTCGTCCTTGTTTAGCTTCTGTAAGGATACAGGGTGTCTGTGTGAAGCAGGCCAACGTCTGCTTAGGAAAGCCAAGACTTGTGGTCAAATTCCTATAGTTACCCGATTCCAAGTGCCCTGATTTTGCATGAATTTATCAGTTGTGCAGCTTCCGCAATATGGGTGAGTGGCCTATCAATTAGGCACTGGCTTTAAATCTTAGAAGGGGGATGTATCATAATTGAGGTAATATTTACGGTTACAGCACCAAATTCTTTGAGTTGGGGGAAAAGATGATTTAAATATTTCAATGGTTTTAAGGTTTTTTTCTCCATTCTGTATATTTATATTTTTATTCATTTAGTCTTTAATTAAATATAATACACTATATATATACAATATACTGTACTAAAGTGTGATGGTAAAATCACAAAAAATTTTATATCCTTTTCAAGTATTACATACTAACTATATTGACATTTATTATATAGCACAATAATGCTTAACTATTTTACCTATATTATTTGACAGAGCTACAATACTTAGTAAAGATCTTTGAATACAGTATATAACATGCTGCTGTTATATACATGGATTTTTATAAGAACTTAGAAATGTAACATTTAAACACTGTAAGTATGTGTGGAGGTATTTTTAAGATTTAAAAAATATATAAATATATATAAAATATATATACATAGGGCTAATAATCTACTTCCTACATATATACATCTGCCTATTCGGGACATTGCATATACATGGAATCATACTCAAAATCAGCATTATCTCAGTCACCAAGCAAAGGTAAAATAATTAAAATAAGGACAGTACAGTGAAATTTTCATATACTAAGCTTATTCAATTTAAAGGACTACATAATTTAAAGGATTTAAATCTCATTCTGAGATCAAGCATTCCTTGTAAGTACAGGAGTTGTTTTTTTTTTTAATGAAATGAGGGCAGTTGTTAAAATCTTTATTTGGTAAAACTAAATGTTCACAGTATTATAATGTTTAAAGATAAAGATGAAGTATTGTAGATGATCAAAATTGCATTTTTAAATAATAAAATAATGCTTGCCTGAAGGACAAATATACCACTAGAATTTGGATTTGGAAATTTCAGCATCTACAATCCAAAACAAAATGGAAACCATACAGAAGGACAGAAGGATAGTTCCCCTACACAGAGTTCCACTTCAAGGCATAATCATCTTACCTCTCTAACCGCTCTTTCAGATTCACCAACATATTTATTCATTAATTCAGGCCCCTGCATGAAAAGAAAACAACTGTTCAATGTTCTTTAAATGTAACCACATGTATGTCTTTTGATGAAAGAAAAAATGAATACTTAAAAGAATAAAAAAGAGGAAAAAATAAAAATCTGCTCTCAACTAAATTGGTTCCCTTAGCGTACTTATTTTTATTGGGTGTTACTTATGTCTCAAAAATTAAAGCCATTCTGTATTTCAAAAACTACACATCAATGTAAAGGAAAGGTTGTGACTAAACATAATAGTTTCACTTCTACTTCATCTACCTGTCAAAGCCTATTTTTACTATAGATCAGGCATGGTGCTAGGTATTGAAGATAGAACAGTCTAATTTGGGAGACCAACAAAGAGATATCATCCATGTATTCCCAGATCTAACCAGTGTTAGATGTCTACATGTCCTTTTGGATCCCGGTCCACTAGATCAATATCGTTCTCTGGCAAGAAACAAGACCTCAGGGCAATTCTTCTTAGGACTCCATAATAATTCCTGAGAATGGAATGGAAGTCAAGTAATTCCATATTATTTTATAGTCCCTGAGTGTTTCCTATGTAAATGCTACTCTTGGACACTCTGCTCTCACTTGACTTGGCCATGTAGACACTGACTATATGAACCTGCAGGGCCAAACATGCTCTTCTCAGCTGATTTAAATGAGTACAGTGAGAGAAACTTCCCACAGCTAAGAAAGACACTTAGCATTATAGGACAAACTTCATACCAATATTTGAAGGGAATAGTTGTAGTTCTCAGGACAGCAGGGTTTTTTGTTTTGTTTTTATTTTTATTTTTTTTTAATTTTGGTGGGGGGGGGGTAAGGCACAGGCAGAGGGAGAGGGAGAAAGAGAATCTTAATCAGACTCCATGGCCAATGTGTGAGCCCAACAAAGGGCTCAGTCTCACAACCCTGAGATTATGACCTGAGCTGAATTTAAGAGTCAGGTGTTCATCTGAAAGAACCACACAGGCACCCCTTGTTTTGTTTTCAATATCCCATGACTTTCGTGATGTGATGATTATGTGCCATTAGAGAGTAGATAGGTGTGCAATAAAAAGAGAAAGTTTATTGTTTTTCACACAATATATGATACTTTAGATATTTAAGAAAGAAAAAATGTTAACATTCAAAAACATTAAATGTCAAAAAACCCCAAGAACAAACAAAAAAGTGTGCATCTTTAATCAGTAATATGCAGTGTATCACTTGGAGATGAGCCACTTTTATAGGGATTCTCCTGTTGATGGCCAGTTAGTAAAAGTCTGTAGAACTTTATTACTAGAAGGGCACACGTTTCACTGTTGGTACCCCTTCTAAAATACCTGGACACAGGAAGGGAAAAGAGGTTTTCTATCAGCTGGATGAAGTGCTGAGTGGCAGATATCTGAAGGGAGATTCAGAGAGAAGCTGAATGAATGGACACTTAGAAGGTGACAAGAATCATTGTCATTGTCATGGTGTGATGCTCTGACTGATGAGGGTTACCAGGGTTGGTGGTTCTGAGACTTTGTTCTAAGGGAGTTATCTCCTATGGCTGGAGGGGGGTTGGGAGGAACACAGATGAACAAGCAGAAATCAGCACAGGGGTAGTGGTGGCAACCACCTAACATGAGGTATCAGAGATCAAGAGGGTAAGGAGAACTTCACCCTGGGAAGGTGGCTCAAAATGAAGTGTCACAGTCTGAGTGGAATGAGGAGGACATTCCTGTAGGATTTGGACGAGAACTGAGATGGAGAGTTCCCATACAAGGGAGCAGAACAGCATGGAGTACTAAAGCAAAGTGAGTTGAGGTAAGTGTCCACATGAGAAGGCATCCTGGGGCAATGTTATACAGAATATTGTATGTAGCCCTAGTGGGTAAGACAGGTATCCTCCTGGAAGGATAGGATGTGGCGAGGCGAACAGTATGGAAGATGTCAAGGAAGAATATGGAGGGGCAGAATAGGATAAGGAAAGCACTGAGGTGACAAGATGGTCTTGTACTGGGTACCAGGGCCCTAGGGGAGTAAGAAAAGTACACGTGGGGAAGAGCAGCACAGCAAAGATCACTAAAGTCAGTGGGATGAGGAGGGTGCTACAAGAGGTGGGGAGAGGTGGGAAAGGAAGATGGTGGCATCACCCTGACAGATGAGGAGTATGTCTGTTCTGGAAGAAAAGGGGCAGAGGCAGTAAAGGGGAATTATATTTAGAAGGACTGATCAAATAAATAATTAAGGATAATAGTAGCCAGGTTCCTCACTATTAGAGGAGTTGTAATATAAAAATAAAGAAAATGAGAATGAATTCTGCTGTACTGAACTGAAATTGGAATTATCAGTATAAATCCAAGACTTTCAATATATTTAGGTAAGTAAATATAAAAAAGTGTGTGCAAATATATATACCCATATGTGTGTCCATATGTGTATGCATGTGTGTGCATATATATACAAACACATTCATATTCCTGAGCTCTGTTCCCTCAGAGAACCTGAGAGTTGCCATATCCCAATAATAATAAGCACATCTAGCACCCAGAGCATGGCTTTTAAATTATAAAAACCTGGATTCCAAATTCTCCACCATAAAGGTATCAGGGCTTCTTAAAGAAATGGCGGATTCCAAGGCTGGGATAGGTGATGTACAAAATGAGTCTGGAAATCTTACTGCCTAGATAGTAAGAAAGTGCTCAAAGAGATGGAAACCTACTGTTAACATTTGTTGAGGAACAAGGTAGTTATACAGTCCCAAAGTAACTACCCACAGAGCAATATTAACTTCATGGGGATAACAGTAATTTTACAATGGCGAAGCTTGGCAGACACCACCATAATCGAAGTTAGCATCAGTAGAAATGAGACCTTTTAAAATCAAGTAACACCTGACAGGACGCAATGAGAACACAGCATTGTTTCTACGAAATATCTGAATCTAATCATGAGTAAATATTTAAAAAACCCAAACTGAGAGATATTTTACACAATAACTGACCTATAATGTTCAAAAATGTCAGGGTCACAGAAGTAAAAAAAGAAGTGAGGACCCATTCCCAAATGAAGAACACTTAAGAGACATGACAGTTAAATACAGCACATGATTATGGACCAGATCATTTTGTCATAAAGGACAGTACTGGGACAAGTGACAAACTTAAATGGTAATAATGATGTTCTTTTCTAACTTGATAGTTGTACTATGGTTACATGACAGAATGTATTTTTTATAGATATATACACTAAAGTATTCAGGGTGATAGAGCATACAGCAGCAACTTATTCTCAAATGCATTCAGGAAAAAAAAAATTCTGACTACTCCTGCAATCTTTCTATAAAGTTTAAACAGTTCATAAAAATAGAAGAAAAAACACTTGATCCACAAACAGAACAATTACAGTGAGATAAGTAAAAAAGATTTGATAAACACAGACCCAGAAAGAACAGAAATGATTAAATTAGCAGACAATGTCTTAAAACAGGTATTATAAATATAATAGCACTGTAGTGAAACAGTCAGTAAACCTGAAGACAGAGCAACTATTCAAATTGAAGCAAAAAAGACTTAATAAAAATGATGAGACTTCAGGGATCTATATAACAAAAGCCAAAGACTTAATATATGTATAATTAGAGATCCAGAAAAAAGCATAAGGAGAAAAACAGAAATATATATAAATTTGATAAAATCAATGAAACCCCAGATCTAAAAAGCTCAACAAACCCCAAATATGATAGGAGAAAAAAAAAAAAAATCACACCAAGCACATAGAGATCAAGTTGTTGGAAACCAGCAAAAAAGATACAAACTTCAGAGAAGTTGGAGAACAAAAAGACACCTAACATGCAAGCAAACAAAAAGAATCAGTACTGACTTCTCATCCACAACCTTATGAGCCAGGTGACATTAGAACAAAAGTATTGCAAAAAACAACCATCAAGCTAGAATAGCATATCCTTAGACAGTGTAAGCAAACAAAAGACTGTATCAGATAAACAGAAACTAAAGGAAAGTACCACCAACAAATCTCCACTGCAAAAACTTAGTTAAAGGAAGTTTTAAAGCCAGAAGGGCGGGGCACCTGGGTAGCTCAGTCGGTTAAGCTTGGGACTCCTGATTTTAGCTCAGGTCGTGATCTCAGGATTGTGAGACTGAGCCCCTCGTTGGGCTTTGTGCTGGGTTGGAGCCTACTTAGGATTCTCTTTCTCCTCTCCATCTACCCCTCCCCCCATCTCTCTCTCTCCCCTTTCTTAAAAATAAAAAAGCCAGGAGGGAATCTATATTAAGTACAAGGAAATGAAAAGTGTCGGAAATGGTACTATATGGCTAAATATTTTTCATTAATTTCTTAAAAAGACAAGTGAACATCTAAAGCAAAAATAATAATATACTGTGGGGTTTATACATATGTTGAGATAAAATATAGAGTATAGCACAAAGGAAAGTAAATTGTAAGAATCTTATAACATAAAGTAATATAGTACTGGGAGGCACACTATAAATTAAATTTGTATCCTATAAACCTAGAGTAAGTATTTTTTAAAAAATAAAACAAAGAGGTTTAGCTATTAAGAAAATAGGGGAGATAAGACAGGATACCAAAACACACTCAACTATTCCAAAAGAAGGCAGAAGAGGAGAAAAAAAAAAAGATGGGAAAAACGGACAAAAATTTGGGGCATTAAAAGGCAAATTATAAATATGTCTGATAAAAAGGAGACAATATTTAATACTTTTTTTATATACTACCTCCACAATAGGTGCTTCAAAAATATTCATGGAATGGCAACAAATGAGTGCATTAGAACACATGGGGGATCAGGATGAACAGTCAAGGATAAGAATAAGAAAAGAATAGGAAGAGTCTCTCAACAGTCAGGCTAAACAAAATCCAGCTGCTCCAAGAATACTGCCTTTAGTCATGTTCACTTAAGAGGAGTTATTTGATAGCATCAACATAGAAATCCTTAAGTAATAAGAGAAGTAGTTTTATCTTTCTGCCTGATATTTTTATTTAATGCAAGATGATGCATTAGTAAATTTCTATAACATTAACAAAGTTTTCCCTAAAAAACAAAACATGAAGCCTCTCATCTATTTCTTACACCTGTTTTCCTCTTTTCTTTAAAAATAATCTTTTCAAAATAATCTCAAAGTAACAGATTATACATAATCTAAAAAATTAATACTTGAGGGTAATTAGGGGGCAGATATATTAAAAACATAATTATGACATATTATGAAATATTATGTAACATTTAAGGGAATTCTACATTTGTGACTGAAATCTACCAACAACCAAGAAACACATAAACCGTCGGTAAGCAAACACATTTTTAAGAAAACTTGCTTGGGACAGTGCTTTTGATGACTATACTTTATAACTAGTACACCAACTGTCTATACATTGGTACCTACACTGTCTCCAAGCAATCATGTTTACATAATGAAATGGTTTTTGAGCTTGTTTCCCCAAAAATACTACAGAGATACTTATGACTCTAATCTCATTACCAATGATTTAATTATCTTAATTTCTTAAATAATGCAATCCAAAACAGATTTATTTTCAATGAAGACAAAGGATGAAACGTTAGTTATGCTGAAGCAGAGTGTTCTCCCCTTTTAAAGGATTTTTAATAGCAATGGCTTAATATCAAATCAATTTTACAAGCTTGTTTTTAAGACACACATTAGACAGTGTAATAGGAACACAAAATTTACACTTATAGTCATCAGTGAGATAAATAAACCTGAAGGCATTTTCCTGAGTACTGTGGAATTGAGAAGAAAAAACACAAAGAGCCAGACAGTAAATATTTTACTCTATGGGCCACAAATGGCTTGTGTCACATATTTCTCTTTTTTAACATCCCATTAAAAATGTAAAATTCATACTTAACTAGAGGGGTATATTAAAACAAGCTGCAGGCTGGATTTGACCCAAAGGCTGTGTAATTTGCTGGTCCCTTATCTAGATTAACCTCACACAATTTGAAATAGTTCATTTCTGTCAACAAGATCAAAAGTCACCAAAAATATCAATGACATTATTGGTGACTAAAAAACCTGGCCTTAAAAATATTAAGAAAACTGATTAAACATTAAGGAAAAAAATTAATGATACTTTAAAAAGCAATTTCAAAATACCTAGTATGTTTAAGATGTTCATGCCCAATGACAATAACTTCTAGGTAATATACCATAGAGAAACTCTTATGCATACACCAAAGGAGACATATGCAAGAATATTATAGAAGCATTGTTTGCAACCAAAAATAAATCCTAAATCTGGAATTCATGAATATAAAAATGGGTGAAATAGCTAAAGAGGTATAAACTTCCAATTATAAAATAAGTCATGGAGATAAAAAGTACAGCATAGAGAATATAGTCAATACTGTAATAACATGGTACGGTGACAGATGGTGACTACACTTGTTGCAGTGAGCACTGAGTAATATACAGAATTGTTGAAACAATATGCTGTACACTTGAAACTAGTATAACATTTTTTGCCAAGTATACTTCAAATAAATAAATGAGTAAATAAATTGCAGTGTCCTCATAAAATGGAGTTTTATACCATCAGAGTGTAAATGAATGGCTATACTAAGGAGACCAGCAAGAAAGCTGTTGTTACGTAGCCAAAATGCACTGTTTATATATTATTTACAACAAAGAGTAAGAGAGTTCTTAATGTTTTGCCAACTTTTTAAAGATTGCAGAACAGTTGTAATTTTCCCCATGAATCATTTTTGCATGGTTTCACCTCGCCTGATCATTTTAATTCCTGTATTACAGGGCAAAACAATGTCTGTCGGTTCATAATATAGACAGTCAAATAAATAAAGTAGGTGTTATTCATTTGCAATATGATAAATTACCCTTTTACCCAAAGAAGACTGTGGACAAACAGTTAAGACAGTGAACAATAAAACAAGAATCAGGACCCACTCAATAAAACAAACATTCAATAATCAGGAAAATGGGTTATTGTCAGGGAGGAGGTCAGAGAAGGTAGAGTGAGGACAGGGTGAGAAATTTTTATGCAGAATGTTATTCTATTTCGGGTAACTAATTAAGCAAGTGTGCCCTGATAATAATCAGAAAGGAAATTGCTGATGTCACTGTTGTTTTACTGTAATTACTATCATGCCGAATCTGAATTATTGTTATTATTCTTACAGCAACTCTCCATAAGTCAAGGGCATGACATAAAATAGTAACCCAGTGAAGACATAACTTTATATTCAGGCAGTATATACATTGCATATGTACTGCTTTTTAATTATCTGGCTTAACTGAAGGAATCGGGAGAAATGATTGTTGTTCTCCACAGATTATCTAAAAAAGATGACTTGAACATCAGTGTTGAAATGTACAAGATTATGATCATTTCGTGATCTCTGAGAATATAATATCAATATCCTGCTACCAGTAACAGAAAAATTAATATTTTAAATATATGATGTTTAGGCAAACAGACTTTTTTTTTTTTTGAAATGTGAAAATATGGCATATAACCTCAACCAGTAAAGAGTCATTCCTCTACTAAATAGAGTTTAGCTAAAGGAAACCTGTAAATAAGAAACAATGTTTTTTTCCCTTCAAAAAAAACAAAAGAAAAAGGAAAAAAAAAGATTTGAAAACCAAACCTAAGAATTTTGCACTATAAGAAAATATGTGCTGGAATAATTCAAGTATTACTAAGAAGTCATAGCAGTAATAAAAAGACTTCTGCAGGAGGGGAGCCTGGATGGCTCAGTCAGTTAAGCAGATGCCTTTGGCTCAGGTCATGATCCCAGAGTCCTGGGATCTAGCCCCTAGTCAGACTCCCTGCTGAGTCTCCTTTCCCTCTCCCTCCCTAACCCCTGTTCTCTCTCTAGCTTGTATGCACTCTCTCTCTCTCTAATAAGAAACCTTAAAAAAAAAAAAAAAAAAAGACTTCCATAGGGCCCCTAAAGAACATGTGATGTTGCAGAAACCACCATCCTGACAAATCTTACCTAGATGACTGGCCTACAAAATGCAACCCAATAGCTACACTGATATGTTACATGGGTCCAGAATTTTATAAGAAGCCAAGGCAATATCAAAACCAAGGAAGGTTTACTTTGAGCTTAAAGTTCAAATAGCCAAAAATCACTGTTTTCTGGTACAATAAGTTGCAAAAGATTAAATTCAGCTTTCAAGAAACATTACATTTTATTCCAACAGGAAACAAGGAATCATAAGCTATGATGCTATATTTTTGTTCTATTTGAAACCAAATATGTATGCAATTCTTAAAAACAGAAGAAAGCAGCAACTAGTGTCAACTAATTTCATGAAGTCTTTCTAAAGACTTCTAAAGTTTCATATGTATTATTCTCCACTGCTTACAACAGTCCCCTGAGATGGATATTCTTATTATCATAACTTTACAGAAAAAAAAAATGTGAAGTGAAAAAAGTTTAAGTGATTTATGAAAAGTCACACAGCTTAATAAATGGCAGAACTGGCATGCAAGTCTCTTAACCAACATACCTGACAATTAGAGGAAAGGCCCTAAAAGTTTAGCAATTGACAGGAATAAAGGACAAACAACAGATTAGAATATAAGCACTATGTTAAACATACTCAGAATGTAGTGGGAGGGCTTTAGGAGTCATTTAGTCTAACCTACTTCATTTAAAACCTGAGGAAAACAAAGTGTGAAGAAGTTGAATGAAATGCCAAAAGCCCAAAAAAGTTAAATGACAGAAAAAAATGAGAAAAATGCAGGATTTTGGTTCCTAGACAATTACTCTTTCTAAAAACTATGATGTGTTCCATTTGTTCCAAGCCATTCCAATAAATAAATAAATAAATAAAAAGGAAATGTGCCCTTAAGAGTTTACATGGTGGGGCACCTGGATGGCTCAGTCAGTTAAGCATCTGCCTTTGGCTCAGGTCATAGGATCCCAGGGTTCTAGAATCAAGCCGTGCATCCGGCTCCTTGCTCAGCGAGGAGAACCTGCTTCTCCCATCCCTCTCCCCCTACTGGCCATTCCCCCTGCTTGTATGTGCGTGTGCGCTCGCTCGCTCGCTCTCTCTCTCTCTCTCTGTCAAATAAATAAATTAAATTAAATTAAAAAAAAAAAGATTTTGCATGGTACTAGCAATTCAAATTCAAAAGTATTTGTGGGAGCAGAACAAGTGACAAGCACAAAGTATAATCCTCAATAAATAGCTGTGAACATGGGTTAATTTGAAAATAAAAATTTTATTGATTTCTATTATAAACAAGAGACCATTTACATCAAAATATAATAAGGGTTAGGTATAAATAGTATGGTTTATAAGTGCCACATTTGCTCATAAGTTAACTCTTTAAAAAAGTAATACATAAACATAAAATAGATGGACTAGATAAAGTTATTTCTTTTCCAATTTTAATTACCAAATAACTGTGGTATGTTAGCCCTGTCACATTTTACCTGCCCAGATAATGTGCTTCACTCATAAGGGTGATCAAGAAAAACTACCAAAAATAAATAAAGTATCATAAGTAGGCTTATTTTGCAGTAATGTTATTTTCCATGTTTCCATGGTTAATATTTCAAGTGTCCAAGTTTTCAAAACATAAATAACATAAATTCATGTAAAGATTTGTCCAGCTGTGCTATTAATACAGTGAGAACTAAATCTGACTTATCTTTTATTGTTTCATGATTTTATATCCTATCAGTCACAAACTCAATACTTACACCTCATGCAGAATTGCAAGGCAATTTTGCCCCTTTAATCAGTACTGGATTTTTTCCAGTTTCCCAAGGGCTTTTTAAATGTGTCTGACACCTGCCTGTTGCTTTTGGCTATTACAATTCAAACCCAGTTTTTATAAGTTCTAAAATGTCTAGGGAAGGCAAGTTAACCTAAGTGTTAACTATGGTTAAATGCTATGGAATATACTCATAAAAACCCAAACTCGCATGAGATAGAATTACATATATGTAATGTGAGTAAAGGATCTTGAAAATTAATAAAAAGTACGACATCGGCACATACAGAAGGCCATTTTGGGAAAGTACTTCAAAGGGTTTGAAAACAGGCATTAAGTATGAGGCAAGAAATACCTTACCTTGGTAAGTAAAAACCCTAAAAAGCAAGAGGGGCTAGCAGAGAAGGGAACAGAATTCAAGCTGTTCCTCTCAAAAAAAGTACAACACAAACCTTCCCCACAACTTATTGTTTCAGGAAACTAAAATGACACACTTCAGAATTTACACAGCAGCACCATGCTGCCTACAATTTGGCTGGCTATAAAGTCTGAATGTAGACATGCCCACAGAAACCCCTTACATTACTGCTGACCATTCTAGTCACTCTCCAACTCCTTTACTGACTAATACGCAGAACTGCAAACACTGGGTTTCAGCTTCCATGTTTTCATCACTAGAAATGACCATTCTCTTGAGCTGCAAACCCATACAAAAAATGGCCTTTTACATATTATCTGCCATGTTGTTCCACAGGCATTTCAAACTCCACATGTCTAAATCCCAGTCTGGTATCTGCTCTCCCACCTCTAATCTGCCTTTTTCTTCCTCACGTGCTAACTTTTTCAAGAGTCAGGGTACTTCCATCTACCAGTCACTGACAATGAATATTTTAATCACCTCTGACTTTTCCCTTTTTCATTTCTCACATACATTTAATCATCAAGATTCTAAATGTTACCCATTTCATTATATCACTTCTTTAATCAAATGTCTGACTAAATTATGAGTTGACAGCGAGGAGCCCATCTAATGCATCTTTGTTTACCATGTACAGAAACAGAGAATATAGAACATAAAGAAGGAACTTAATAATCTGAGTTACATAACTGTTGCAATTATAAAACATTTACAAATAGTTTCAAAGCATTATAGACATGAAACTTTGATATTTCTTTAATTAAATTTTATTCAAGAGATTTAAAAGAAGGAAAAAAATGACTAATCTCTTTCAGCTGGATTCCATGAATAAAAAGCTAAATGAATCCAACAATAAAATTTTCTTTCTATTATTAAGTAAACTTCTTAGACGTCTGAAGGCATTCTTCTCTTTTTAAATCTGTCTTCTAAGACTCCAAATGTTGAAAGTTTTGTTATTATAGTTCATATTATTATCATTTTTTGCTTTTAGCCAAATATTTTATAATATTTTCATGTCAAGGGATCTTTTTTACATAGCACTTTTATTGACTGATACAAGCCCAACTCAAAAAAATGTTAACATTAAGTTATAACATACGATGTTTCAACTTTAATATGTCAGCTTATATAATGCACAAATAATGCCAAAGTTAAGTAAATCCAATCTAACTTCTACATAATGGCACATCATTCTATTTGTCCTAATAATCAATTACCATTAGTTATTCCCTAATAGCCATTCAAAGAGTGATAAAACTAAGTATATATATCTAATAATGATACTAATAACTGCCAATTTAAGCATATGGGGCACATAAGACAACACTATTTGGAGAAGTCAAGGGAATTATTTTTTTTTTTTTTTTTTTTTAAAGATCAGAGAGAGAGAGAGAGGAGGAAGCAGGCTCCCCGCCAAGCAGAGAGCCCGACGCGGGGCTCGATCCCAGGACCCTGGGATCATGACCTGAGCGAAAGGCAGAGGCTTTAACCCACTGAGCTACCCAGGCGCCCCAATCAAGGGAATTATTAAAGTTAAAAAAAAAAAAGCCTGAAAGGAAATGAAATAGAAACTCAAAAGGTTTCAGACTCTAGATGAGCCCAAATGGCAATAAACCTATAGAAGGAAAATAATGAGTTAGGGTCCACAAAAGGCATGAATCTGGACATAGTTCCTGGTGAGACTAAATTAGAAGCTATATCCGAGGTGAAAGAAAAAATAACCAAAACACTAAAAGAAAGTATTCTTTATAATGATAGGGTCTGGGGCCAGAACCAACACACTCCTTTATAGGCTTTAACTGAGAACTGCAGTGAAATAGGCAAGCGCAGGGAAGCCCTAAACCCAGATTCCCCAGCCAATTTCCTCTCAGGGCTTTCGTTTCCCAGGAACTTTCCATTATCACCATGAACAGCAGGATGATGAATAGGAAAGAAGGTCTCCCCCAAAGCCCTCACCCAAGGAATTGGCAATCTCCCCCCTGGCTTTTCTCCTTCCATACATTCCACTCTTCCCATATAGTGTAGTACAGAGCTATGCGCCAGGCTTTTTAACTTCAGTTATATTCATTAAATGTCTGTACTATGTCTGGATCCGTGATACTGACCTTAAAACTCTTTTATTTAATTAACAGACCTCTTCTGATAAAGCTTAAGATTTCCAGAAGAATTAAGATAGTACTGAGTTCCTATACCACCTCGCAACCCCCACTGCACACTTAGTTTCCCCAATTATTAACATCATATATTGGTATGGTACATTTGTTATAATCAGCTAATAATAATGTATCAATACTGACTCACGAAAATCCATAGTTTATTCAGATTAGCTTTTATCTAATATCCTTTTTCTGTTCTAGGATCTCATCCCAGAGAACTACTGTAACATTATATTCAGCTGTCATGTCTCCTTGGGTTCCTCTTTGCCATGAGTTTCTCAGACTTTCCTTCTTTTTGATGGCCTTGGCAATTTCAGGAGTACTGGTCAGATATTTTATAGAATGCCTGAAGCTTTTCTCATGGTCAGACACAGATTATGAGTCTTATAGAGGAAGACCCCAAAAATAAAGTGCCATTCTTGTCACATAATACAAAGGTATACACCATCAACATGACTAATCACTGAATATGTTAACCTTGAGCACCTGGCTGAAGTAGTGTGTGCCAGTTTCTACACTGTCAAGTAAGTAACTCTTCCCCAATCCCCTTTTCGTATTGAACTCTTTGACAGGAAGTCCTAACTATATGCAGCCTGCACTTAAAGAACTGAAAAGTTACGCCTTTCAAAACTTTTTCAGTTACTTCTTAATATACTAATCCTCTCGAAGAGCTAATACAGATTAAAAAAACAAAACAAAAACAAAAAGCTGAGACCAAGAGAACTTATTTAAGGCTACAGAGCTAAAAGTCCAAGGGTTAAGAATCAAACCAAAGCTATCTGAATCCTGGTTTAGTACTCTTTTCATTGTAACACAATTTCAAGATCACAAATTATATAGTAATAGGTAAATTTCAAGCTCCACCTTATTCAACCACTAGTCTCCTTCCATATACTTCCATCTTATTCATCAGGTTCCTGTTTCTTTGGCAGTGATTACTCTTTCTTATTATTTTCACCAACTCCTACCTCAAAGCCATGCTACTTTTCTCAGTTTTCTTTGTCCTACAGGAACAAATCTTTTTTTTTTTTTTTTTTTAACTGTCCCAGAAACATCTTTTCTCTTCTCTGAACCTGCCCTGTAGAAACTGCCTGAACTACTTTCTCCAGTATCATGGTGTAATTAGTGAAAAAAAGGACTGGGCATTAAATTAAAGAAGAGGGGAGGGGAATAAAAGACTGTATAATGCAGTGGTTCACAGCTTAGACTGTGCACTCAGAAAGTCCTGAGACCAAATTTCAGTTTCATCTCCACAACTCCGACCTTGGAAAAGTTATTTCACTATCTTAAACATTATTATCCTCATTTGCAATCCTAGAAACTAAACTTAAAGCATTCAGTATATAAAGAGGTGTCTCTATACAGTTTTCCACACAGTATCTGCAAAATGGAAACTCTATGATTTACAGACTACCCCACAAAATTTAAAAACAAAAGCTTAAAGATAAACTTGGAACTTACCAAATTCAAATTATTTTGTATCTTTGATAACAGAACAGTAGGAGATCTAGTTGAATAAAGAACAGTAAGTACTTAGAAACGTGCATGCTTTGAATAAAAGTTTCCTGAAAATGGGATGTATTTTATAGAATTCCTCCTTGAGACAAGTAACAGAAGAAAATTTCCCCAAAAAAGTCAAGCATACCCTAAGCTCATTACATTCTAGTACTCACCAAAAACAGCTACTAAAGGACTTGCTCAAAATCCTTGTCAAATGCCTAATCACCCTTCTTCCAGAATCAGTTAACAGTTCTTCATAAGGTAAAGCAGCCCAACTACCCAAGGGAAGCACTCCAGACAAAAGCAAGAGAGAAGCAGAGAGGAAATTTCAACTGGAAAATATTTTGACATAATTGACACAGATGACAAACTAAACTTAAGCATATGTCAAGTGCTAGAGTCTACACAAAAACACATACAGGTGCCAAAGGATATTAAGAGTCACATAAGCCAAGGTGAAGTCTAAACTTACACTAAGTACACCTCTTTTAATCACTGTTTAGGAAAGATGCAGAGGGGATGCCAAATGGTTCTTTCATAAACTCAGAACAAGAAATGTTTCAAATCTTTAAATTCTTTATTTTGCAAATTAAAGGTAATTACAACTGTAAAAAATGTTAGGGAATTTTTCCTTACAATACATGTAAGATTCTTGTATTTTCCAATAGGCTAGAAAATTGCACTATCTACATTTCTCCGGTCATTTTCAAAATCTGTCAGACGTGTGATTTCAAAAGCTCAAACTTAACACTTAAATCCCTGGGAAAAGAAACATATATGTTGCAACCAAAAACCAACATTTCGTCATAGAAAACAACAACAACAACACAAAACTAGGAAGAATATATTATAAATTCCCAATTTCTTTGACTTCATTTCTGCATACATAAGCTATATGACCTAGCTACTTTAAACCCTTCTCACAAGCAATGATGAGAAAAGATGAAAAGACTGATGAAAATGCAGAGAAAAACAAATTTTTTCAAGTTCCCAACTTTTTCTTTTGGAGATTTTTAAACATGTAAGAAAACTTAAAAAATAGTAGAATGAACATTCATTATTTATTAAATATAATCTCCAGCCAGATTCAAAAATTGAATAACACTGCCAAACTATATTAAAATGTATATTGAATAAAAATCCACCTTAAATAAAAACTAGTAAGTAGGATACTAAGCAAGTATGAACTCAATTGAATAAAAAAATTTCTTAACATCACTTATCCTTTATGTATGTATGACCTAAAAGAAAAATGAACATGAGTTTAGTGGAAAAGCTCAAATAAGTTAACACAAGCATGGTTATTTTACATGAACAGTGTGCAAGATAAACCTTTCAAAGAATCTTTGTACATTTTCTCACAGTGAAAAAAGTAAAACTGCCTAAAGTTCTGAAATGTTTCATACTCAAAAACAGTGATAAATATATTTCTAAGTAATCCTAAAATATGCCAGAAAGTAGTCCTGGTAACATCTGGAACAGCTATCTTAGATTACATAAGAATGAGATACTAGTTCATAGGAAAATAAACGTGCTCCTCTTTGAGATTCCAGTGTAAATAACTGTGAGTGCAGAACTCATCAAATAAGTTTCAGATATCCAGCAGACAGGAAAAAAAAAAAAATTCAAGGGTTATGAATATACCACTGTGGAATATGCAACAAGGTAGGCATAGAAAAGTGGGAGATGACAGTAAAATGAGTAGGAAGTTCCAGTAAAACAGCTATGTCCATTACCATGACATAAGAGAACAGGGACCAAAGAGAAATCAAGATGCTTCTGAAATTTCAAAATCACTCATTACCCCAACATTTAAAGCTGCAAACTTTAAAACTGTGGCTGTGATTCAGTTTAAGTGATCATGGTGAAAATGGTCTCCGCCCCTATCTTGAGTATTTAATATATTTCACAAGATAATAACAAATATGCAAACACTAGTGACTGTCAAGATACTGATTCTTAAAAAGCCTAAACATATCTAAACATTATTCCAAAAAAAAAATTTTAAGTAAAAAATTGACTCTACACTGAAATAAATTTTATGCTTTCAATATGCCAAGGATTTCATTCAGTGTTCTAAGATAGAAAACATATTTTATTATGAAAAAAATTCCCTGATACTATCAAAAAAGAGCCTTTTATCATGTGCTTTTTCTGAAATGAATTTGATATTTAACAAACTGAAGTCATATTTTTGTGATAAAGTCCATTCCACTAATGGATTTAAGGTTTTATATATGTATATTTAGTAACTGGATAGATGATCATATTGCATAAAAATTAATTAGAGAATTAATATCTGGTCCTGGGGTACCTGGGTGACTCAGTTGGTTAAGCATCTGACTCCTGATTTCAGCTCAGGTCATGATCTCAGGGTCTTAGGATCGACCATGTTGGGCTCCACACTCAGTGGGGGAGTCTGCTTGAGGATTCTCTCTCCCTCTGCCCCTCCATCTGTTCACATGCTCTCTCTCTCTCTAAAAGAAATAAACCCTAAAAAAAAAAAATCTAGCCCTAAAGTCAAAAAAACTACATGTCAAGTAAGATTATCTACCCCAAGTAATAGGGTAGGGCAAAGAACAAATAACATATGTGTGTGTTTCAGAATATAAAACTTGTACAGATATTCCTTGACTAGAAACATGTTTTAAGGAATTTAGTTTTACCATATAAATTATTTAATTTCTTCAAAAACTTTATATAAATATTAAATCCACCTCATATTTATAATAAAGTCTTACCTAAGCAAAAGAGATTAGCACAATTAAAAACAGGAACTAAACAAGACTGGTTCCTTTTATACATGGATATAAGAAATATTGAGAATCACAAAACTAAATAAAGTAGTTTTCTATAGTCCACCATTTTTGCTGATTACAAGACTAGTTTATTTAGAGCTCATCCCCCTATATTATATTGCCATCAACCTCAAAGAAAAAAAAATGAGCTACTCCTTAAGATGCCTTTTCATGTTTTTCTAAGGGTAAGAATCAGATGATGGGTGATAGTGGGGTTGGAACAAGAAAGTGGCAATTAAAAAATTTAACACCTTACCTTTATAGCTAGGAAATTCAGGCCACTCTCATTGGCCAAAGCTTTTGCAATCATTGTTTTAGAACATCCAGGTGGTCCATACAGAAGAACACCTTTAGGTGGCTGAATACCCATTCGAATGAAAGACTCTGGGTGTTTCAAGGGCCACTCCACAGCCTGTTTCAATTTCAGTTTGATATTTTCCAGTCCTCCTATATCTGACCATGATACCTGTAAAACAGAGCATTATCTAAATGTAAGTTTTGCCAGGAGAAACAGAGAGGAAAAAAAGAATCAATAAAAAGTGCAAGAGGGGGACTAGAACCATTTAAGAATTTAGAAGATCCTTAAAAAGTTCTATCAAGAAGTAAATTACAGTACATGAAATGTGAGCTATATATTACAGAAATACTAAAGAAAAAAGTTTCTGCTTGTATCAATAACTGTTTAATGACTGAACAAACTGTTAAGTCTATCTTCTATTCTAGATGGCTTAAAAAATTAAGTTTCATCAGTCTGAAAATGGCCTGAATTAGTGATCCAAGGTCTCAGCTACATATATCTTTTGGGCAAATTTATTTGCGTTATGTATTACTTCCAAAAACATTTCTGTAGGTCCTTAGGGACCATACTATGTTTTCCATCTTTGACATATTCAAGAAGTATCCTCAAAATTTTGTTCCTTTTTCTCAACAAAGAAACACCTACCAAAATAAGACAACTCTTTACATGATGTTTACTTAGTAAATATCCACTAAGAACTACATATCAGATAATATACACAGGAAATAGAAAAATAAGACATGAGTACAAACTTTAAAGAACTTAACAACCTTACCAGTAATGTGTACATAAATAATCACAGTGCAATGGAAAGGATGCTAAGCACAGTAACAAAGACACAAAAAAAGCTTTTGGGAGTTCCCAGGAAGAAAAGATTACTTCCAGCTGGAAGGCAAATCTGAAAGTCAACTTCTAAAGCACGGATGAGATCTGGAAATGTGAAAACAGGGCAACGGTCGGGTAGAGGCCAAAAAATTACAAAAGGCTCAGAGGAAAGTATGAAGGAATAAGAGAAAAAAAATATGAGGGAGAAAAATTTTAAAAGGAAAGTAAGTTGAAACTATGTAGTGGACGACCCTGAAAACTAGATGATGGAGTTCAAGAACCTCTCTCTTCATACTAAGTCTTTGAAGATTTTTAATCTGGAAAGTGATATGGTCTGATCTCTGCTTTAGGAAGACTTCTCTGACAAGATTCCTTTAAAGAGGAGAGAGAATGCAGGGAGATCAATTAAGGACCTATCACAAACATTCTTCAAATAAAAAAACAAACTGAAACGAGGGTAACCTCATGCAGAGTGAAGACACACCAGAGTGATACTACAAGTCCACAGCACGAGGGTTTGAGGTTAGAGTAAGAAAGGGGAAAATTTCAAGCTGAAGATTTCAAGATGAGTTGATAGAATATGAATAAAAAATAACTTTAAGGGGGAAATATATAAGATAGATTTTTATTTCTGGATATAAAGAGTTGAAACATAGAACAGGATATTCAAGAGATAAAAGGGGAGCAGTTGGAATGTAAGCATCATAAATGGAGCTCTGGAAAGAAGACAGGACTGGAATTTGAATTTCAGAGAACTGCATAAAAACTGCCACCAGGAGAGGAGAGATGTGGGTGAGGGGCAGATTGCTGGGCACCATCTACATTTCAGAGGGAAGGGGGAAAAAAAGAGGAAGAAAAGTTCAGAAAAACAAACAATTCACAAACCCCAAAAAGAGAAAGGTTTTGTTTGTTAATATCAGGAAAAGGTTTTTTGTTTGTTTTTTAAAGAACTTGCGGGTTTTAGAGAGGGGTATTTCGCTGTTGTTTTCGTTTTTTGTCCACAGAACCAAAGAATGCTATATTACCAACCATAATCCTGAAATCAGACTTAGTTATCCCTTTCTAAATTGCTTTCTTAGAATTTATTTTTAAAAAGTAAGATTACTGGATTAAGAGGCATGAACATTTTTAGGTCTCTTTTTTTTTTTTTTAAAGATTTATTTTTTTGACAGATAGAGATTACAAGTAGGCAGAGAGGCAGGCAGAGAGAGAGAGAGGAGGAAGCAGGCTCCCAGCCAAGCAGAGAGCCCGATGCGGGGCTCGATCCCAGGACCCTGGGATCATGACCTGAGCCGAATGCAGAGGCTTTAACCCGCTGAGCCACCCAGGCACCCCCATTTTTAGGTCTCTTGATGCATGATGTCAGTTTGCTATCCCAACTGCTTTATCTATTTTAGTAGCATGAATAATACATGTATGAGTTTCCCTTAGTATCATCAGCCTTGGTTTTATTTTGCCTTTTTTTCCCCTGATTTCTGATTTCACCAACTAATAAAGCTAAAATTAAACTTGAGATCAATGCACATAAGCTTATGGCCCTAAAAACACAGGATCAACATGACTGTTTACATAACTGTTACTGTTAAAACCAGGCCTGCCTAAAAGTGTAGTGAATTTTCACACTAACTCAAAATGTAGTGAGTTGTAGTGAGGGGTAGTTGCTGCTTCTGCTTTCTGGTGTCTCTGATTTTTATTTTTCTTTTTAAATTAAATTTTGAAAAATTTCAACATACACAGAAATTGAAAAATCAATACCATATGTGTATATATACTTTTTGCCAAAATTTGCCAATTTTTAATATTTGCCACACATGCGTTAGTGCATGCTCTCGCTTTCTCTCTACATACACACACATATTTTATCAATTTTTAAATTTGCCACTGAATCTTTTTTTTTTAAGATTTTATTTATTTATTTGACAGAGAGAGATCACAAGTAGATAGAGAGGCAAGCAGAGAGAGAGAGAGGGAAGCAGGCTCCCTGCTGAGCAGAGAGCCTGATGCGGGACTCAATCCCAGGACCCTGAGATCATGACCTGAGCTGAAGGCAGTGGCTTAACCCACTGAACCACCCAGGCGCCCCACCACTGAATCTTTTTAAAGTAGGATGCAGACACGTGGGTGGCTCAGTTGGTTAAGCATCTGCCTTTGGCTCAGGTCATGATCCCAGGGTTCTGGGATCAAGCCCTGCATTGGGCTCCCTACTCAGCAAGGAATCTGCTTCTCCCTCTTTCTCTGTTCCACCCCATTGCTCATTCTCTCTCTCTCAAATAAATAAAATCTTAAAAAAAAAAAGTAGGATGCAGATATCAAGACACTTATGAATAGTGCAGCATACTCTCAAAGAAATAAACATTCCGGGGTGGGGGGCGCCTGGGTGGCTCAGAGGGTAAAAGCCTCTGCCTTCTGCTCAGGTCATGATCCCATGGTCCTGGAATCAAGCCCCACATTGGGCTCTCTGCTCAGCAGGGAGCCTGCTTCCCCTCCCCACTCATGCCTGCCTCTCTGCCTATTTATGATCTCTGTCAAATAAATAAATTTTTTAAATCTTTAAAAAAAAAAGAAAAAAGAAAGAAACATTCTGGTAAAAGAGTGTTAACGAGGGTAGTCAACAAGTATCAAAAACTGAATAGATCAGTAACTACAGAGTTTTTAAGAAACAGTGGTCAGTAGATACAGCAACAAGGTTACTGAATTGAGTGGTTTAATCAGATCAGTTTTTGTTTTTATGCCGTTTAGCAGTGGAATATACATACACACAAACCACAAACACACAGGAGCACATACAGACAGTATATATACATGTTATATATAATGTATAAAAGCTATATTTATAATAACTACCAGAAATGTAGAAGTCAAGGAAAGGAGCACTCCTTAAACTTGTGAAATTTAACTCCTTAAACTTGTGAAAATTAAAATAATAATCCTGCATGAGGCCCATTCAACCGTTACTATGCAATTATTATACCTGTACAATGAGAACAGCACATTGTCAATGTGCTCCACTAGGAGCAGACCTTCCATGTCTTGGAGCATGTTTGAGCTTTACCTTTTTTTTTTTTTTTTTTTAAGAGAGAGGGGGAGAAAAAGAGAGGAAATGGGAAGGGGGAGAGAAAGAATCGTAAGCAGGCTCCACACCCAGCACGTAAACCCAACTCGGGGCTTGATGTCACAAACTTGAGATAATGACCTGAGTCAAAATCAAGAGTCAGATGCTTAACCAACTGAGCCACCCAGGTGCCGAGTTTTACTTTAAGTAATGTAGCCTTATAACAGAACACTTACTCAAGCTAATTTAAATAAGTACACTTACACAGATAAAATTTTCTTAAAGGTTAATCCAGAACTACTTTCCTAATCAATGACATTTTATAAAAAATTCAATTATATGCCTATAAATGCCTAGGGAGTATTTTTTCTCAGAATTTCTCAGAATTTTTATGAAACTAAACCCGGCAAAACTTCATTACAATAAAATTTGGTTTTCAATACATTTGTGTGTGTTTAGTTTTAAACCAGTCTTTTAAAGATTCTTGAAATAAGAGTTTTTTAAAATAACTTAATATCAGTGCTCGCTTCAGCAGCACATATACTAAAATAACTTAATATCAGATATTAAGTACTTTCATGAACCACACATGGAAATCACCAATATAAACACAAAGAAATCCATGTGCTAAAAGATAATCTCTGTAGTTAATAAGGGTCAGGGAGTACGAGCAAACAGAGTCACCTGAACCAGAGTTGGAGAGGGCTTATCCGCCAAGCGAAATTAGGATGCTTTTAATAGGAAAACTGAGTGTTCATCGGCATGGAAGAGGCCAAAATACAGATGCCACTGTATGGACCTAGTAGTCTGTGCTGAGGAGTTGGCCCATTGCCCTGAAAGCTACAGCAGAAGAAAAGTGAAACAACCTTGTCCCCTACCTCTCTGCTGAGAGAGCTCTTGCTTCATCAGTTGTCCTTCCTCTATTACTGTTCTGATTGTATTTTTCATTATATTCTTTCCTCAGCCTACAAATATTCCCTGTTTCTCCCTATCCTGCAAAACAACCTTACTTTGATATTGTATCTAATGTTCTATCGTCTTTTATCTCACCACTAAACTATCTGAAAAATAGTTAATGCTCCTCTATTCCTACTGTACTTATATCTCCCACTTTATACTTTAGTTTAAAGTATTTATCTTGCCAAACAGTGGTAGGAAAGGAGTATAAAAGAATAAAGATAGGGGCGCCTGAGTGGCTCAGTTGGTGAAGCGTCTGCCTTTGGCTCAGGTCATGATCTTAGGGTCCTGGGATTGAGCCCTGCATCGGGCTCCCTGCTCAGCAGAGAGTCTACTTCTCCCTCTGCCCCTCCCCCCTGCTCATGCACATTCTCTCTCAAATAAATAAATAAAATCTTTAACAAAACAAAACAAAAAAAAAGGATAAAGATAAAACATTTAAGACTGATGGGAACCCTTGGGGCGCCTGGGTGGCTCAGTGGATTAAGCCGCTGCCTTCGGCTCAGGTCATGATCTCAGGGTCCTGGGATCGAGCCCCACATCGGGCTCTCTGCTCTGTGGGGACCCTGCTTCCTCCTCTCTCTCTGCCTGCCTCTCTGCCTACCTGTGATCTCTCTCTGTCAAATAAATAAATAAAATCTTTAAAAAAAAAAAAAAAAAGACTGATGGGAACCCAAGGAGTTGAGGGAGTTACACCAGAAGGTCTGTAGCCTCTCAGGAAAACATGAGGCAATGTCATCTGCAGAAATATCAATTAATCTAACAAATACTGACTAAATGCCTATTTCATAATATGCTGAATGCTGGGGACAAAATAGTTCTTGGTACTACTGAGTTTCTGACCTGATGGAATACTCCCTTAAAGGGATGTAGTTCCATAATTAGGCAATTCCTATATAGCATGGTGCATGCTATAGTCACAGAATTTAAATGCATGGTCAAAAAAAACTTTTCAGAGGTGATATACAAGGTGGGATCTGATAGCACTAGTCAGCTGAAAGTAACAACAGGTGCCATGGGAGGAGAGAGAGTTAAAAAAGCATCATGCATTAGAAGAACTAAAAGTAATTCAGTATGACTAGAATTTAGGGAGCCAGGAAAGGACAGAAAGGAGTAGAAACAAAGAAAGTTCGCAACAGAGGAAGCTATCAGACCTTGAAGACTCATAAGGCATCAAGAAGTTTAGACCTTACTTTGAGAGATGTAAAGAACAAGTTAATCAGGGAAATGACAAGATCACATTTCTGGAAACGACTGTGGCTACAAGACAGAGTAGGGATTAGAACTTGGAGGGGACTTCTACAGTAACTCAGATAAGAGATGGTGATTATCTGCACTACAGTAATAGCAGTGGAGCTATAAGAGGAAAAAAATATTAAAGCTTTATTAAACCATAGTAAACTATATTAAATAAGGCAAGCCAATGAGTTTTAAAAATTAATTAGATCTGAAGAAGGGGTGGTGAAAAAGAACATGGAATCAAGGGTAATAGCCATGATTCAGACTTGGGCAACTAAGTAATTGAAAGTTACATTAAAAGAGAGGTGCCTGGGTGGCTTACTTGGTTAAGCAACTGCCTTCGGCTCAGGTCATGATCCTGGAGTCCCAGGATCAAGTCCCACATGCAGCTCCCTGCTCAGAGGGGAGTCTGATTCTCCCTCTGACTTCTCCCCTCTCATACTCTCTCTCATTCTCTCTCTCTCAAATAAATAAATAAAATCCTTAAAAAAAAAAAAAGAAAAGAAAGTTACATTAAAAGAGAAAAAGCAACATGTTTGGAAATTAAGGAATAGTTTCCAATTATCATACTGTGGTTGGAATTTACAAGTGAAATAAATTCAATAAACCAAGAAATGTCTTCTATGTGTTGAACTTCTGTTAGGAACTGTAAGGGCACAAAGATGAATAGGAAAATGTCCACAAAATTTTATTCTCTAGAAAAAGAAATAAGAAAAGCTATGCTAAAAGACACAGTCTTTGTCTAAAGATATAAAATAGCTGTCTTTACACAAAGTAATACAAAAACTACTGAAAAAAAAATACGAAACAGTTCTACAGTTCTCAAACATGTGAGATGGTGAAGAGAGACATTTGGAAATTGTGCGTATATGTAAGAGTTATGTCAAGGTGTTAGAATGTGAAAATGATAGGAAATGAGTGAAAAAGAAAGGCAATAAAAGAAATTCATAAAAAAACCCACTACTGTGGTCAATCACACAGACAGCTCGCTACAACTAAGTCTAAAGCAGTTTCCTATTGTCCCTTGCCAACTGGCTGCAACTGGAGCAATGAAGCCATGCCACCATCAACCATTCAGAAAAACCAGTAAGTGTCTATCTCATACTCAGTCCCATACCAGGTACCAGTCTACAAAATCCTAGCTCACAGGATTAAAACACAGTAAATAAGAGATCAAAAATAAATTCACTCTAATTACTGCATGGGGAATGAACTTAGTAGAGAAGGTAGGCGAGACTGGATATGGAAGATGCAGTTAGATGGTGGCTTGGAGCAGGATTACAGCAATGAGATGGCAAGAAGGGCCAATTTGGGCATGAGACATTTTGTAGGCAGAACCAATAGGACTTACTGATTAGAATGTGAGGGAATGAGAGGGATCAGAGGTAACTCCTGAAAAAAAAAATTTGGCACTTCTTACCTCATGAGGTACTTCGTACCTCATATGATGTACAGCCTTTAAGAAATTACGAAGGACAATATAAAAATTATCTTTTTTTCCCAACACCTAAAAATAGCCATTGTTAATGGTACCTTCTAGTCTTTCAAATGTGTGTATGTTTTCAGAGATCATAATGTATTCACAACTTCATATTCTGTTTTTTTTAAACTTCATTTTTTTTATATTATAGATCTTCCAGTTACTGTATGACTTTGGGTAATTTACTTGCTCTCTCTAAACTTTCTCATCTAGAATATGGAGATAATAAAATCTAAGCTACAGTTTTGTTGTGAGAATTAAACAGTATAGTTTATATTAATTGTACTTTGCCTAGCACACAGTAACTATTTAATAAATACTAGGTATTAGCTTATTTAAATGTCTGAAAGATGATTATAATGAACAGTTATATTTTGAAGGCTTAGTGACAAAAGATAAAAGCCAATCAGGCAACTGCATTTGTAGTTTCATGAGCAATCCTGAATTACCATAACTTTTCTATTCTTTAGCTTTGCATCTGATCATTTACATTTCTTAAACTAAAGGTAAATAAGTTTTTCATTTTAATTTAGCACCTAAATGCCAAATAAATGAACAGATAAATGATGAGTAAATCTACAGCTAAGATATTAATTCAAAAATGAATATAAGTTGGCTTAAAGAGTTTGCTATTGCACAGAAGAATCTTAAAGCATAGAATGTCATGGGAAAAGTCTGTCGAAGAAGAATAAATACCAGCATGAAATCAAAAAGTCCTAAAACTAGAGCAGGAATTCAAAAACTAGCTGGTTCACTATTCCACCTTCAGACAGCATTTCATCTTTCAACTCTCTCATCTTTCAACAAATACTATTTAATGCTCTTTAAAAAAATAAAAAAAAATTCCGTAACTCTCTTTTTAATAAGTTACACTATATCATAACTGCTAGAAAATTATTCCTACAATCTAACTTAAATCACTCCTGATAATAGTTGGGTCCTTTCTTTCTTGCTTGGTCCTTATGAAAATAGTGAACAGCTGCTCACATGTGGCCTTATAACTTTTTGAATAATAAAGTCAGAAGTAAAGGAACAGCTGTCAAACAAGTACAGACAGAGCAGCGAGATAAATTTCCCCAGGGAAATGCCCTCCACAAACCTCTTACAGTACTTTCTGGACAAGCATCCATCCAACAATACACAAATCAAAACCAAAACCAAAACAACCCCTCAAAGTGCATACCCACAGAGGCCAAAAGACTTGATGAGGTTTAAAAAAAAAAACAAAAACAAGCAAACAAAAAAACAACTTAGCAAGAAGTTCCACAAGGACAAAGTAAAAATTAATGAACTCAACTGCAGATATTAGGAGATACACTATGAGAGAGTAATTCAGTAGCTCCAGAGGCGCTGACACTGTCTTTACACATTTGTGAGGAAAGATGCTCATATCTGTTACATGCCAAGGTTTATACTGCCAGGTACAAAAAAATTATTTTCAAAGTGTTATTTTTATAGAAAATATTGTGACAAAGAGTACTTTTCATTTTGTTCTTTCATGCTAACAAGTCCCAGCAGGAGGACAAGAAGCCAGGAGTAGCAAGTGAGTTGGCACCTGTTCAAAATTCTCTGCGGGGTCACATGTTAACGTTCAATTCAAATATTATTAAATATTTATTTTGTTTAGAAATCATAAATATCTCAAATTACTAAAGATAGTAAGTAATGCAGAAAGAAGTAAGTTGAGAAAACCCAACCTCCAAGATCCAAAAGAAAGATCAATACACTTGCAGATGCTTCTTTAATGGAGGTAAAGCAAAATTAGGAAATGGTAAGTATTCAAACTGTGCTCTTAGATCTAAGTGAAAGCCATTAGCATTATAGAGTGAAAAGACAAAAAATATTTTCCCCCATGCTTTCAAAACACATTCTATGGAGGTTCTTAAAAAAAAAAAAAAAGTCAACGTTTCAATTGTACTATAGTGCTATAACTACAGCCTCTCTCTCTCTACCCAGTCCATTAAAAATAAAAACTTCAGAAAAAAAAATACAACAGCAAAAAAGACAAATAGAAGTGCTCTGCACAGGGTGGTAAGAGGCGCTGAGTATTCCAAGTATGTTTTCCTTCTCTTTTCTCTCTCCACTCAGCTTCCCCCCGCCTTCCTGTTTCACACTTGGTTGAAAATACCTACCAACTTCAGAGGTAAGAGTACATGGAGCTTAAAAAAGTAGACGAGAAAGAATAAAACAAACTGCACTCCAAAACTTTGCCATTAATTGCAAACTGCCACTAATCTGGGTGATTTTGTTGTTCTTTAGTAAATCACATTATGGACCTCACTGGAACATATAAAAGCTATGGGAGACAGATGCTCCTATAACTACTAATTAATAAGGAAAACAAATTAAGGTAAAGAAGAAATAAACTAGTCGAGTAAAAAAATTATAGGTATCCTCCCAAATTATAGATATCATGGAAAATACGATCAACTTAAAGGCAAGTGTTTTAACCAAATTTCAAACTGTTTAAATTTCATAATCAGTTGAATGGTTACATTAAAATCCGAGTTCAATTTCTAAAATATCATTACCTTACAATCAAACTTTAAATTAGGTTTACTATGATCTGCTCTCAGAAAACTGGCTATGCATGAACCTGATAAATATAAGAACATATTATTATTTCAATAAGCCTCCTTTAGATAACAAAACCATACAAATTAATTCAACTTAAAAATAGATAGGGGTGGCTGGGTGGCTCAGTCAGTTGTGACTCCTAATTTTAGCTCTGGTCACAGTCTCAGGGTGGTGGGATCAATCCCCACTCCCAGGGTCTCCAGAGCTGGCAGGGAGTCTGCTTAGAGTTCTCTCTCTCCTCTCCCTCTGCCCCTCCCTGTTGTGAGCATGCTCTCTCACTGGCGCTATTTCTAAAATAAATAAATTTTAAAAAACAAAAAATAGTTACTCATTTCCAAAATGAGCTTTTAAAACACAATCTACTTTTGCCACAAAAGCAAGTCCAGGAAAAATCTCATTAAAAATGGAAACTTTAAACAAGAAAAAAACAGCAGCAGCAACAACAACAAAAAAGAAAACTCACCATGAAAATGATATAAAGTCTCACCTAGAAAATTCTTCATATCTCATTAAAATATTTTATATTTTTTTCTAATTTACCAAGTCCTAATAATTTAACTGTGAAGAGGAAAAAATGTTTTGAATATTTAAGGAAATTGCTTAGAAAATTCCTACCATTCTTACTCTGGCATAGCAGAACTGGGAAAAGATAAAGGAAATGAAAAATGTAAGAACAGAACAGAGAGAAAGGGACTTCTACACACTAGCCCTCCAAACTCAGGCGCTAAACAAGCATAAGTTCTACAAGTTTCTCAAGTGAATTTTAAATTAACCACAGGTAATAGGTGACAAAATGTCCCAATACTAAAGAAATATAAAAGGTCCAGGAAAAAAATGTGTTAAATAGTAAAAATTTTAAAATGAGTTCTGTCCTGATTATTGTTCTATGGGAATTACAAGTGAATAATGAAACAGAAGGTCTCTTTTGTTATATAAGCACGTATCACCAGGACCTTCTTAAGATAGTGCCTATGTATTACAGATGCTCAATGTCTAGCAAAGGAATAAATTAATAGGCAGACATACTTCCCTTATATTATTTTAAAAATAAAGTGGCAAGGGGAGCCTGGGTGGCTCAGTTGGTTAAGCGACTGTCTTTAGCTCAGGAGTCTGAGTCCTAGAGTCTGAGGATCGAGTCCCACATCAGGTTTCCTGCTCAGTCTGCTTTTCCCTCTGACCCTCCACTCCTTGGGCTCTCTCTCTCTCTCACAGTCTCTCTCTCTCTCAAATAAACAAAATCTTAAAAAAATAAATAAATAAAGTGGCAAAAGAGGGAGAACTAGCAGGGGGATGGGCTGGTAGGAGGTGAGATGAAAAAAATAGCAGAATTAGGAATAAACTAGAATGTGTAGTCAGACCTAATGAAAAAATGTGCTAACAAGTAAAAGTGTACAAAGGCTAGACGTATGCCTTGCATGACATTTTCTAGCCCAGATCTGTCCAAATAGTTGAATCATAAATTCAAAACATTTCCTCTGATCTCCTTTGATGGTTGGTTGACAATAAAAATTTTTGCATAATGGAAAGAAATTCCCTCCCCTACCAAGACTGTACAAAGAGATGCTCCAAATTTTTGTGAAATAGGAAACAAAGGGAGAAGGTCCCCTCTATGTCAGAAAACTGAGCAAACTTGTATAAGCAAATTTCCTAAGGAGCTTCAACTCTGTGTCTTGAGATATAGACCAGAAAGGGAGTTCCGACATGGAAGAAAAACCAACGCTGGCCAGAAAGTCAAGATGTTGGGGAAAAAAGATTACTATTGATTTTGGCTTGAGGCAACAGGTATAAGGAGAAATCCCTGACAGAGGAAAGGGGATATCAGAAAATATTTCTTAGAGCACTTAGAGTCCTAATGGCAAATATTGAGAACAAGAACAAAGGATGTTACCTTATAGCTAAAGCTTGTCTTAGATGCTGAATATGCTACATGTAACAAATGAGGGTATGAATGTTAGTGGGACAGAACAAACTTGGGAACCAGGCCTGAAAGACACCATAAGACAATTCTGGGGAATAAGCTGCCTAGAGAAATGAGACATATATTTTACCCATGTTGTGCGTTCAGTGAGACAGGTCAAACAAGTCTCAGGAACTAAGCAAGCCTACGTGGTAGACCGTTGAGCAAAACTTGACTCTCCTAGGGTAAAATTTGTTTGTCTTTTATAACTTCTGATAGGTATGGGGGCTCCTATGTTACAAATATCAACAAGAGAGCCAGACTCCCATAGGTATAGTTGGTAGAGGTTTTAATATCAAATATCCATTCACTTACTCATTTATTCACTCACTCACTCACTCTGATATATTCATTTTACTGCAAGATTATTACGTTTGGAATGTCTGGCCAGACTCTAGGAATACAGGTAGGCATACAGAATGAGGTATAAGGAATGAACAAAACTGACACGGTCTCTACATCGTTGAACTTACTGTCTGGAAGAAGAGGCAGACATTTAAAAAAATACATTAACAACTGAATAACGTGAAAGAAGAGATGCATATGAGAATAATGGCAGAATCATACGGAGGGACCTGAGTTTTACTCTAGATTCTAATCTGATAAAAGAGACTCATTTTAGCTTCCCTAATCTGTGACTTGAGCAGTTACTACTCTCCTTCCTGGCATCCTTTCTTTGTTATGGCTAGGCAAATCTAAAGTTATGTACGTTAGATATCCTGACACTTTACTGAAAAAAGCAAAGTAGTAAGACAGTTAAACATGGATTAAAAACAACAACAAGAAGAAAGAAAAAAGAAAACAAAAAAACCCCATGGAGAATAAATTCTGCATATGAGCAGCACATCCACCTAAAATCTAGTTAAGTACTCATGAGGAGCTGAGGGATTTTTAAATCAGATAATTAAATACTCAAAATTAATAAGACATCCTTGTCAAGCCGGGATGAAAATGGCCTTTCACCTCAGTGGCAATCCTCTCTAAAATCCTTAATATCCTAGCCTAAGCATAATAAAAATAGCAGCCAAACTCAATTGAGGGGCATTCTACAAAACACCTGACCATATACTCAACACTGTCAAAGTCATCAAAAACAAGCGAAGAATAAATGGTGTCACAGCCCAGGGAAGCCTCAGGAGACATGATAACTAAATGCAATGTGATAACCTAGATGGAATCCTGAAATACACAAAGGACGTTAAAAAAAAAAAAAAAAGGTCACAGGTTATAGTAATGAAGGGGAAACATAGGCAGAACCCACAGGCTCCCTGAGATGAGAAGGTAAATGTAGGAGCCTGGGGAAGCCAGAGGCTAGATATCACAGAGCAGAGGATTAGAGATAAAAGAAGTCCACAGGGAGAGAAATCCTGAATTCTGATGATGGTCTCCTTCACATATCTTATTATCAGTGTAAACATGTGAGAAAAACAAAATGAAGCAGGGTAGGGTGAGTGAGAGGAGCCAAAGACCCAAAAGGAATAGAAGGAATGTGTCTACTCTCAACAGAAACCTCATAATTCACCAGGCATTAGGTAGAGTACCAGAAAGGATCTTACCCCAGTACTAGGGAAAAATTAACCTTACAGAGAACACTGCCCTGGTCCTACCTAAAAAAATTTAAAGGCAAGATGCACACCCCACCCCACCCCCCAAATAATCAAGCTATTGCCAAGTAACTTAACCACATCTCAGAACAAACTTCAGGAGTATTTTTATGAATATAAAAATTATCCAGCTGCCAATAAGGTAAAATTCAAAATTTATGGAATTTAATAAAAAAGTACCAGGCATACAAAGAAGCAGGAAAAGACAACCCATAAGAAGATGATCAATAACCTGAAGCTGATCCAGAAATTATGATGCAGAATAAAGACATTAAAACAGTTGTTATAAATGTATTCCATATGTTCAAATAAAGAAAACACTGACAACACTAAGTAGAAAAAAATATAAAAAGGTTAAAATCAAATTTCTAGAGAAGAAACTAATTTAATGTCTATAATTTTAAAAATGCAATGGATAAGCCTAATAGTGGATTAGATATTTCGGTGGGGGGCGGTGGTAAAACAGATTAGTGAACTGTTAGACACAACAACAGACATTAAAAAAAGAGAAAAATTTAAAAAAAATGTATACAACATTACTACACTTCAGGACAATCTCAGGCAGACAAATGTACATATATTTTGAGCCCCAGTGAGGGAGGGAGGCAAGAAACAAACTAAGTCTAAAAAATAATGGCCAAGTTTTTTCCCACCAAAATTTGATTAAAACTATAGACCCACACATACAAGATCAATGAACCAGCATAAGAAAGATGAAGAAAACTAACAAGGCACATGGTAATTGAATTGCTTAAAACCAGTGATAAAGAGGAAATATTAAAAGCAAACAGAGGATAAAAGATATATCACATATAGAAAACAAAGAAAAGGGAGACAGCAGATTTCTTTTCAAAATGACTGCAAGAAAGAAAGAAGAGTGGAGCAAAAGCAACTGGGGGGGAAATGAGAAATAAAAGATAGGATATCATACTGAACCTGCAGACAGTAAAATGATAACAACAGAAAGCTATAAATGACTAACTCCATCAATCCAACTATTAAGGCAAATGGATCAATTCCTTAAAAGATACAAACTATCAAAACTCACTCAAGAAAAAAAAACAATTTGAATAGTCCTATATTTATTAAAAAATTAAATTGTACTTATGTCTTCCAAATAATGAAAATTCTAGGCCCAGATGGTTTCAGTGGAGTATATTTAAGGAAATAATATTAATTCTATACAATTTCTTCCAACACATATATGATGAGAACACTTTCCAACTCATTTCATAATGCCAGCATTTCCCTAACACCAAAACCATATTAAAAAACTACATAAAATAACTACAGAACATTATCTCTCATAAACATGTATGTAAAAATTCTCAATAAAATACTAGCAAATAAAATCCAGCAATTATATAAAAAGGGTACTATATCACAGTCAAGTGAAATTAATCCAGAAATACAAGACTAATTCAACACTGAAAATCACTATAATTCACTATATTGACAAACTAAAAAAATACATTATGAAAAAAAAACCACATTATGATCATTTCAAAGATGCTGAAAAATGCATTCAACAGAATTTAACATCCATTCAAGATTAAAAAAAAAAAAATCTCGGGCGACTGGGTGGCTCAGTGGGTTAAAGCCTCTGCCTTCGGCTCAGGTCATGATCCCAGGGTCCTGGGATCACCCGCATTGGGCTCTCTACTCAGCAGGGAGCCTGCTTCCCTTCCTCTCTCTGCCTGCCTCTCTGCCTGCTTGTGGTCTCTGTCAAATAAATAAAATAAAATCTTAAAAAAAAAAAAATCTCTCAGTAAACTAGAAATAAAAAGGAACTTAATAAAGAACTTCTTAAGAAAATAAAACTAACATAATAATGACGAGGGAAGGAAATAAAGAGTTGTTTTCAATAGGTATGGAGTTTCAGTTTGGGAGAGGAAGAAGTTGTGGAAATCTGGAGATGGATGCTGGTAATGATTGCACAGCAATGAAAGCATACTTCATGCTACCAAATTACACATTTAAAATGATTAAAATGGTAAATTTTCTGTTATGTATATTTTATCACAGGCTAAAACAACAACAACAACAACACTTTTCCCATACTGGGTTTTCACCGCTGCAGGCTATAACCATAGTTTCTATAATGCTATGGTTACAAACACAGAACAGGGTTAACCCTAGCTGGGGGGGAAGGGGGGTTAGAATTAGTAAAAACCTAAATGTAAAAGCTAAAACTACAAACTCTTAAAATATAAGGTAAATCTTCATGACCTTGGATTTGGCAATGGTTTCTCAAATGTGGTACCAAAGTACCAAAAGCAAAAAGTACACTGGACTTCATCAAAATTAAAAACTTGTGCCTCCAAAGTCACTACCAGGAAAATAAAAGAGGCAGCCCACTGAATGAGAGAAAATATTGCAAATCATACATATCTGATATCCGGTATCACATATCAGATAAAAGACTTTATCCAGAATATATAACAATTCTTACTACTCAATAATAAAAGACAAATAACCCAATTAAAAATGGGCAAAGGATCTTAAGAAACATTTCTTCAAAGAATATACACACAATTGCTAATAAGCAAATGAAAAAATGCTCAATATCATTAGTCTTTAACGAAATGCAGATCAAAAACCACAATGAGCTATTATTTCACACCCACTAAGCAACAACACTGGATACACTGCTGGTGGAAACAGAAAATGGTGTAGCCACTTTGGAAAACTGTTAGTTCCTCAAAAGGTTAAACACAGAGTCACCAATGATCCAGCAATTCTACTATTAGATATAGATCCAAAAGAATTGAAAAGAGCTGCTCAAACAAAAACTTGTACACAAAAGTTCAAATGCAGCTTTAGGGGGCACCTAGGTGGCTCAGTGGCCTGAGCCTCTGCCTTCGGCTCAGGTCATGATCTCAGGGTCCTGGGATCGAGCCCCACGTTGGGCTCTGCTCGGCGGGGAGCCTGCTTCCCTCTCTCTCTGCCTGTCTCTCTGCCTACTTGTGATCTCCGTCTGTCAAATAAATTAAAAAAAAACAAAAAAAAAACTTAAAAAAAAAAGAAATTAAAACAACAACAACAACAACAAATGCAGCTTTAATTATGATAGCCAAAAGCAGACGCAATCTAAATGTCTATGAATGGATAAATCAATTTGCTACATCCATAAAAAAGAATATTATTTGGCAATAAAAAGCAATAAAGTACTAATAATGATGCACGGATGAACCTCCAAAGTTTTATGCTAAGCGAAAGAAATGAGTCACAAAGAATCAAATATCTTCTATTTCATTTATATGAAATGTCTAGAATAGGCGAATCTATAGAGATATAAAGTAGATAAATGTTTGTCCAAGGCTGGTGAGGATGGGCAGGTTGGGAGATGATGCGTAAAGGGTATAGGGCTTCCTTTTGGGATGATAAAAATGTTCTAAAATTGACTGCAGTAATGCCTGTACAGTACTTTAAATATACTAGACCATGAAAATATACACTTTAAATAGCTGAATTGATATGTGAATTGCATCTCAATAAAGCTATTACCAAAAAAACCAAACAAACATATTTATATGGAAGGCTGAAAGAACTATTACTGAAAAATAAGAACCTTTATAAACCAAAATCCTTCACAAAATATTCCGTTATTTAACAAACTTCTATTATTTAGTTATTACCATTTGCCAGCAGTGGGGATTCAAACGTAACAAGACAAAAGGTCCGCAGGGATATATGTGTATTTTGTGTCTGTGTATGAAAGGGATCACATTACAATATCTTTGCTAACTCAGAGATCAGAAAACAATTTTTCAGGAAGAGAAGACAACAGATGCAAAAACAGGAGTGGTTCCACAGGAGAGCATAATAGTAGAACAAAGTGAAGGAGGCATGAACCAGGTTAAAATAGTAAGCTAAAGAGTTTGGACTTCATTCTAGAGATGATCAACAGATAGTCACACTGATGGCTTTTACACCAGATCAGTAATTTCTGCTGGGAAAAATTACTCAATGACGTGTTGGGAGGGACTGATTAAAGGACAAGATCAGATGTGTGTGCAATTCTGTACAAGGTGATGCAAAGATGTGTAGTTCTGCCAATGAACCACATCAACCCTATCAATGAGTTCCTTTACACTAAAGGAAAATCGGTGTTTTTGGCAAACACTCATCAAGTATTTACTGAGTACCAACCAACTATAATATACAAGTGCAGCAGATGCCTCTATGATAATCTCAACATTATTTATTAATTCAAAAGAAGGCCCACATCAGAAACAGCAAATTAAGAGCTGTCTTTCCTTCTGTCATCTGAAAGGAAGAGTGATTTCACCAAAGTTAACCAGGATCAGCACTGAGAACAGAAACTGTTGATCTTTACACCAACTTTTATATCTCTCTCATTCCTCCTCTAGAATATAAGCCTGAGAAAAGTAAGGTATCAAAAAAAAAAAAAAGTGGAGTGAAAGAGTTAAGCTTCTAAAATATTTAATACAGTTAAAAGTACAATCTTGATTTTGGCACAGAGTATTTCCTGGTTAAAAGTAATCTACTTTCCCAAATGTGCTTTCCTATTCAATTGTTATTACTTAAAACTATAAAAATGCACAAAAGAAGTTGGCAGGGAAGACTGGGATCTTGGGAGTGATAGAAGACACTCTTCTGTCTAGACAACAAGAAGCAAAATCAAAAGAAACCGAATTCAAAAGCCCTGCCAAGCACCAATATGGAATTAATAGAACTTCCACAGGTTGTATATCTATTCCAAAAAAAGCAATCTGTTATTTAGTAAAGCATCACAAAACCCTGGATCCTTTGAATCTGTAAAAAATAAAGAACATACAGAATACAAGTAATGTTTTTAAAGAATAGAAACTCAAATTCCTTCTAATTATCCTGAGGGTACACTGAAGAATGAAATGTAATTATGGTCAATTAAACTATTTAACTCAAATCTCTGCACAAGAAAAGTAATGTTAATGAGCTCATCCTATGAAATTCAACTGTCTTGTCACATCCTGATGTTCTATTCTCATCTGAAAAGATGCCAAATGAAAATACATCAGTAAATCTTGAATATGTAATTAGTGAAACAATCTTTTGATTATTCATATAATTAAGTTTGCTACTTTTAAAAATGAGAGTAAATGAGGTACGTTTATTTAACTAATGACATGTGGTAAACACTCAACTTGACTGTACTGCTTCCACTGCTAGGTAACTAGACTGCCACTCCACCTCTAAGTTTAATCTGGATCCAAGCTTACAAAGAAGTTTAGGGCTATACAATTAGTCTTGAGGCTCTGATTGCAGTTAACTTTATAAAAGTGGGTTCACATGAAAGTACAGCCCTCTCTTTTTATTGGCTTTTAGCTTATTCTGAACCAAATGTCCAAATTCTGAACACTGCAGTCCAAAAGTATAAAGATGGATTATTTCCAAATCATGAAACAACCTGAAGCTATATAAAATGAAACAGGGAAAGCCAGGGGGTATGGGTGGGGATGGTTTACGATGCATAAATGAATTAAATTTGATGGTAATCAATCTGTATGTATTTGGTTCAGAATGTCATTTATCAGTGATAACTGCTAGGGTATATATCAAATGACTTATTGCAAAGATAATATGTAAATACAACTTTTAAAAGCACTGGTTTTTTTGTTTGTGTGTTTTTGTTTCCTTAATAAAAAGAGAATTTTCGATAGATGAAGAAAGCAGCATGTTTTGGCAGAAAATATAAAGGACTACTTTTTATCCTTCCAGAATAGACAGCTTAGCATGATTACGTGCGACTTTATTCCAAAACTGTGAAATTCACCAAACAAACAGTTAAATTAAAATTCACTAAGGTTAAAATTCACTAAAGAAACAGCTTGCTTTATAAAATATGAGGAATGTGAAGAATGTTATATGAAGGTAATAATTTACTAAATTATACTTTAGTACAAAAGAAGGATGCAATATTTAAATATATGTGAATTTGACTATCTGGGTTTTTTCATGACAATTACAGTTTTCACTTGTCCACTGAACAAATATTAATTGGACATCTATTATGTGCTAGGATAAAAATAAAAAGTAAGAACTTCTCTCATGGAACTTAAAAATCCCATGGGAAAAAAAAAATCATCCAGTTTACACCCGTTATCTAAAAATTAAACATTTTTATTGGAAGGAGAAGATATAAATAAATTGATAGTTCTTTCTCATTTTCTTTTTTTAATCTTTTTTTAAAGGACTATTACTTTTTTTAAAAGTATTACTCCTCATAATGAAAAAGATCTTTTCAGTCAAGAAAATGAACTCTAGTGGCAAATAAAATAGAAAAGGACTAAAGTAAAAATGAGATTTTTTAAAACTCTTTATAATTTTAAATTTTTACCGCATAATTATAGATTAAGACAATCTTTATGGGGGAAAAAAAGAGCTTAATAACATTTGTCTCAAGCTTTAAAACCACATATTTTAGTGTGGTAATTCCACTTCTAGGAATCATAGGTGCAAAGATTTAGATACAAATGTGTGTATAATCGTATTAGAGAAAAATGGAAAAAAAAAATATTTGATAATGGAAGAAGCATAAAATTACAGTTTATCACAAACCAGTCTATTATATAGTCATTAAAAAGATGTTTGTTGAGAAATTTTAAAGTAAAATGTTTACCATATAATTTTAAGTGGATAAAGCAAAATATAAAACCATATGTATCCTAAGATTAACTATATGCACATAAAAACAACCTATCAAAATTTCAAAAATCTACTGGAACTATAATAAAATGCTAACAGTTGCTATTTCTGGGTGAAAAACTGAAATTTCAAAATTCACAGTGGCATAGTCAAAGATTCTGAGGATTCCTGTGGTAAAGAAATACATTTGATTTTATTACCAATCAACTGTAAAATATATTTGACTTTTAATACACCAACTGGTATAATCATCAATTCACAAACTCCACAAAAAGGAAACGTTACATTTAAGTACGTGGCTAACACTTGTGGTGTCTTGAAATTAATAATGCATTATAATCTTAAGATGAGAATATAACCAGGCCAAGTGTGATTTACAAATTTTAATTTCACACACTGAAATCTGTTCTCAAAAGATGCTGAATGCTCAATTTACTATTAAAAAATGTTCACAATTAACTACCGACTTGAAACAGGTTTTCTATAGCAAAGTTAAGCAAAGTTAGCAAAGTTACTACAAGTAAAAGTACTAAACCCCCTGCAAAAAAAATGTGGAGATATTTTTGTCAATGTAATAGTCTGAAAGCAGAAGAGTAAAGTTTAGGAATCCAATTACAGAAATGCTAATTTCTCGGGAAAATTTTTACAATCTGAAGTGAACATAAAAAGCAATGTAAAAACGTATTTTGACTAGGGCTAATCACTCTGGAGCTCATGAGTAACATCACAGTACACCATGGCCTTACGCCAAGTAATAAAGTGCCAAATGGAAAATGGCACAAGTCCATGGATTGTAAATACTGTATCAAAAGAAAATAAAGGAAAAAAAAACTTTCATTAGAGCAATTAAAAATGCAGTTGTAGTACCAGTTCCTGTGATGAATAAATCAGTTCAGCAATTCCAAGAGTGGATAGCCACTATTTAAACACATTCTCCATTGGCAATAATTTTAAGTTTAAAAAACTTAACTGTGTTTCTTTAGTTCCTAAACTTTTTTTTTAATTTATTTATTTTTTTCAGCGTAACAGTATTCATTGTTTTTGCACAACACCCAGTGCTCCATGCAAAATGTGCCCTCCCTATTATCCACCACCTGTCCCCCCAACCTCCCACCCCTGACCCTTCAAAACCCTCAGGTTGTTTTTCAGAGTCCATAGTCTCTTATGGTTCGCCTCCCCTTCCAAATTTTTTTTTTTTTAATAAACATATAATGTATTTTTATCCCCAGGGGTACAGGTCTGTGAATCGCCAGGTTTACACACTTCACAGCACTCACGATAGCACATACCCTCCCCAATGTCCATAACCCTCTCCCCCTCTCCCAACCCCACCTCCCCCCAGCAACCCCCAGTTTGTTTTGTGAGATTAAGAGTCATTTATGGTTTGTCTCCCTCCCAATCCCATCTTGTATAGGAGTTCCTAAACTTTTTTAAACACTAAAGTGTTTTTGGGTAGTGTAGTTGGTTTATAACCCTATCACCTGAAATTTTCGCATGTGGCATTTGATGACTTCTACTTGATCCATTATATTATGCGACAGTAGCCAATAAATACAGGTAAATACTGCAAGTAAAAGTATTCATACCAATGTGCCCAAACTTAAGACCATAAATTCCAAAGAAATGAAAAGCTTCTACTAATCCAACATCTATCATTCATTATTCCATAATTCCAGTTGTCAAATTATTCATACTAAATGAGCACATTGTGTTACACAGCTTTGGTAAACCCCCAATGTTAGTCTGTAAATTCATTAGTGAATTTGAAAAAGTTTCAAAAAGAATTTAAAATCACATAAAGTCGCCTAAACTAGAAGCTAGTTCTTAGGGATGTTCCTATCTCCAGGGCATTGTTTCTCACCTTAATTTACAAAACAATGGTGTTCTATAAGAAGTCAACAAACGTCTTTGCCACTGAAGCTTTTGCTAACTACCATAAAACTTAGTTGCTCAGAACAACAAACATTCGTTATTTTTCACAATTCTAAGAGTTAATCGGGTGGCTCTTCTGGTCTGGGTAAACTTCTGATCTGGGGTGAGATAGTTTAGCATGGTGTCTATCAGATGTGTGACCACTGGCAGGCTGACCAAAAGGAGGAGATCTCAGCTAAGAGAGCTCACCTCCATTCCACATGGTCTCTCATCCTCCAAGAAACTATCACAGTTTTCTTAGCATAACTAATTCAGGGTTTCAAAAAGCAGCAAGAAAAGGCAAGCCCCAGTGCTTTCAAGCCTAATTGCATCATGATGGTTAATATTCTATTAGCCAAAGCAAGTTACATGGCCAAGTACAAATTCAAAGGATGGAAACCTTGACTTCATCTCTTTTATTGTAGGAGCTACGAAGTTGCTGTGCAAAAAGGGCAAATACAGTGATGGGAAGAATCTGCAGTCATTTTTTGCAATCTGCCACATTGTAAAATGCAGAAGGTATCTGCTCTACATAGTCCATGGCCAAATAAGTTTCCACAATAGCTCTCTTTTGACACTGAAAAGCTCTGCAGCAAAGAAATATAACTGATTTTATTAAAACAGCATTTCCAAGACTTATGTGGCCACAAAACACATTTTCCAAGAACACTTTTAAAAGTAAAAACAAACGAAAAAAGCAAAATAAAACAACAAAAAAAGGAGAAAACAATCCACTGACTTCTTCCCCACTATATCATTCCATAGACTATATTTATTCCACAGACTTAATATCTTTGTAGTCTCTTTAAGTTTGTTGTGTTTTTTGGTTTTAGCTTACAGCAACTAAAAAACATTAGTTCATGACCAAGATAACTATTAATATACACACAATGGGGCAAAGGGCACAAAACTATGCCCGACTCTCTAACAAGGCTCTAAGTCTTCAAATAACTATAATGTTAGAGCTTTTACAAGGGAGTATCTCAGAAGCAGTAAGACTAACTCAAAAAAGAAAAACTAATGGAGTGATATGATTAAAGCAGAGGGAAAGAATAGTCACAAAATTCCATTCTTCCATCAGAGGCTCTCGTAAAACTGTCACAGAGCAATCTGTAAACTTTCCTCACGCTACACTGTGATATAAACCTCCTGATGATCAAGCCAAATTTAACAACCTATCCCCTATACCAATATGACACAGGACATGCCATCAATGCTTTGTTTCAATGTTCATTTTCCAGAAATATTCATATATTCAAAGTGAACTATAAGGCCATCTTTTTCCCCAGAATGTTAGGCCTACTCAGGTGATAACTTAGCAGATGATTCACCCATAAAAGGTAGTTTCTGTTGCCCTTGTAGTGATTTGACTGTCAACTTTGCAAAGCATGTCAATGATGAAGAAAACATAAAGAAACCTAAGGAAACATCAGGCATCAATAGTAGAGGGATCATAACTAGAAGACTTTTTATTTTTGTTCTAAAATTAGCCTAGTGGACATTTTCTTATAAGACTAAATACACAATTAGCATACAACCCAATAGTTGCACTCTTGTGCATTTATTCCAGAGAAATAAAAATTTACATTTACATAATACCTGCACATGACTGTCCATAGCAGGTTTAATCATAAATGCCCCAAACTAGAAACAGACCAGATGTCCTTCAACAGATGAATGGTTAAACAAACTATAGTACAGTCATAGCATGGCATACTACTCAGCAATAGAAAGCAACAAACTACTGTTGCACATAGCGACTTGGATGAATCTCCTGGGAACTATGCTAAATGGGGAAAAACTAATACCAAATGGTTGCTACTATACAATTCCATTTTACGGTACTTCTAAAATGACAGAATTTTAGAAATGGGTGCAGGAACAAGCTAAGTAAAAGGGGCAAAGCAAGGGATGATTGTGGTGATGGAACTATTCAGTATCTTGATTCTGGTGATGGACACACAAATCTTTATAAGTAATAAAACTGCACAGAACTAAACACAAACACAAACACACACACAAGTACAAGAAACACCATGGAAATCTGAATAAGATCAGTGATTATATCAATATGAACACACTGCTTGTGATACTGTAGTACTGTTTACAAGATATTACCACGGGGGTGGGGTGGGGTGGGAGAGTGAGTGAAGAATACACAGGATTTCCCTAAAGTATTTCTTACAACTACACTGAAGCTCCAATTACATCCATAAAAATCTTAATTTTAAAAAAGTGTTTTTTTTGAAGTTTAGCCTAAGCAGGTTGTTTCCCTGGAGTTTCAGTTTCTTTTAGAGTTCTATTCAAACATGTAGCTAGCGGGCACCTGGGTGGCTCAGTGTTTTAAGCCGCTGCCTTCAGCTCAGGTCATGATCTCAGGGTCCTGGGATCGAGTCCTGCATCAGGCTCTCTGCTTGGCAGGGAGCCTGCTTCCCTCTCACTCTCTCTGCCTGCCCCTCTGCCTACTTGTGATCTCTCTCTGTCAAATAGATGAATGGAATCTTTGAAAAAAAAAAAAAACGTAGCTAGCATGGGAGCACAAATGACTTACATTTGGTACATCAATTGCTACTTCCCTCATTGCACTGGGCCTGATGTCATTCATCCCCTGTAAGAAATCATTCAGAGTAATCTTCACCAGCCCAGCCATCTTGCTATCAGAGAGATTAGGCTGTTTCTTCAGGACTCTCCGTAAGGCATGGAGACCTGTAAAGAGAAAAGTAATACAAGATTTACCTTCTGCCCCATAAATACAGACTGAATCATTACCAAAAAACTAATAATAAACCCAAACTTCACACATATTATAGCATTTAAAATTGTTGGTGCTTGTGTGTATATATGGAGGTAGGGTAGGTGCCTGAAGAATATGGGAGATGAAGGCAAAAATCCAAGTGCTTAGTTTGGGCAGTAAAAATATGACAAACTGATATGAAATATGAAAAGATGGATACTTCATAAACATGAAATAAAGCTTACAAAAAAACATCCACAAAAAAGACCATAAGGATTTCTCTAAATAATCTAGGGAATAACACAACTCTTGCTTCTGCCCTTTTTATTAATGCATTCAATCCAGAGTTATAAATTTTGTAAGGTATTGGCAGAATATCTTAAAGGAAATATTCAGTTGGCAGCTGGAAATGTGGTTTTGGAACTCAAGAAAGAATCAGACTTTAGAGTTGTGTGCATACACATGAGATCTGATATTACAGGAACAGGAGAGACCTATAAAAAGAGCCTAGAAAGAGACCAGTGATGAAAAAATGAGAGCTAAAGGCTCAATCTTAAGAAAGCCCATCATCTGAAAAGCATAAGAAATGATGGTTTTTAAAAAAGACAGAATACAAAGAGATGGAGGAGTAGAATCAGAATAGTAAAATACTGCAGGAGCCAAAAAGATGTTCAACCAAGTCAAATGTAGAGAAATCAAGAATAGCTTAAAAGAGATCATGCTGACCCAGAAAGTGACAGATGCAAATTCTTTATTTTTGCTATCTGCTTGCAGTTTAAACACTAACAGAACTAAACATCCTAATTCCCCTTCCTTCATAGATAAGTTGCCAGATTTAGAGCCCTTTGACCTGTGACAAAGACCTCTAGGCAGCAGAGTCCCTATCTATGGCTCTCTGCCTTAGAGTCTTTAATAAAGTGAGACTTTTGTGTTCCAGTGAATGATGAAGGTCCACTTAGAATTCCGGTCTCAGACACCCCTTAGAAATTCAGTCTGAATATACGAACTTGTCCTGGGACACCAGCTAACTCCATCATGTTAAAGATCTTTTGTCTAAAACATGGATGCTATGCATCCATGAATTTTTTACAAAGATAAAATGATACCATAACTATCACTTTACTTGCTTTCATATATTTGAACTTTTATAGAGAAACAGAAGCACTGATGCAAAGAGGGCAGACACAAACTCCCAAAACAGAAGGTTAGGTATGTTTGACTAGTAAGAAAAAAAGTGAATACCTCAACGATATTCAGAAAATCGATCTATAGCAGTCTTTCCCAGGAAACTATCAGTGTGAATCTAATATTCATGGAGGACTTGGAGATAGTAAGCTAAACAGCAAAAATAGCTACATAAGAAGAAACTGAAGATACACATTAAAAAAAAAAATCATTATTTTCTACAGAAAATGTCTTAGGTCATCTTACAAACACCCAGTTGGTTTTTCTGCCTTCCAAAATGCTGAAAGATAATTCTTTACATCATTCTAGCATTTCTGCTTATCTTTTGAGCAAAAGGACTGTCTCTGTTCCAGATATATTTTCAAGGATGTTTGTACACATGAAGATAGACTGTCTCCCCGCAAAGCAAACAGCAGACATGATTACTGTCTGATACAAAAGATTCGGTTTCCCTGAATTCAGGATTCTCCTCCTATAATGCCTTGTCTGGAAACAGAAGTCACCCAGCCTTCTTCATGTCACTCTGTGAAAAGTGAGGCTCAAGGAACTGGTTCATATGCTGCTGCTCTGGCTACTTCTGTTGCTATAATATTCTGGCCTTTGACTATGACCCAGGATTTTTTTTTTCTTTTTAAAATAGGTCCCAACATGGGGCCTGAACTCACAATCCCAAGATCAAGAATCACATGTTCCACTGACTGAGCCTGCCAGGCACCCCATGACCCAGGAATATTGTATCTTCTGCAAGTACTTGGAAAACTTACTGGCTTGCAGGCAGGGTGTAAAAGCTCAGACCCTTCACAACACAAAATGAAAGTTAATATTAAATTAGGTTGTTTCATTGCCTAACATACCCTTTAGTTAAATGGTACAGTAAGCGTAAAAAAGAAACCTAAACAGATAAAACTGCAGTAACTAAAGTGCAGTAACTAAAGTGCCGTAACTAAAGTGTTGTATTAAGCAGCACGTTGGTGGCCCAAAAGAACTTATGAAATTCCTATAAATCTTACATAAATGGAAGTAATCAAAAGAATCTGACTCTTCTTCATGTCTCAAATGGCTCTCTAGCAATACTGGTCAACATTTTTAATTTAAACCAGATACCTCACTCTTACCAGAACCGAGATACTAAAAACTGAAACAAAGGAAGCAGTCAAATAATTTCCCTGCCATATTTGTGACATGTAAACATACAGCTTGACAAGAAAGATCACTTATTCGCATGTGAGGAAGGGGTTTGGAAAAAAGACAATATATGGCTAAAGCATTTACAATAAGAATATATTTATAAGCTAGCAAAACATCTGTGATTTCAAATGCAAACTACAGAATTTAGAGCTAGACAAAAATTTCCACATCTATGAAGATAGCAAGAAAAAGAGGAGTAATTCCCAAAGACAGAAAAGGTGAAAAAATAAAGACAGGAGTTTTCAAAAGTTAAGAAATAGTAAAATAGAAAGACTGATTCTGTGATGAACATATCCAAATGATAGATAACATATATTTACCTACTATTTCTCAAATAAATTTAAAATTAAAGGATGAAAGTGAGCCACTACTGAGCATATGAATCAAGAATTGAAAAATAAAGGTTTGAAGTAAAGTCATTCAAGCTAGTAAAGACAGAAGATTAAATCCAAGCACTTTCTTTTGCTCCCTCCCAAACCCCCACTACAGTGAGTGTAAGGGGATTTTTTAAAGAAACAAACCTGGAACGGCATATAGGAGAGAAACAATAAAATAGCAACAAAAATTTTGGAAACTGAACAGCAAATGAACAAGTAGTAACTGAATATAACTGACCCAGGAAAGCTGACACACTAGCATACAGTAAGAAAATCTGAGAGGAACCAGATTTATGCCAACAGATGCCCCTCCTATTCACCTTACCCACATATGATCAAAAGAGTTCAAAGTTGGATAGCACAAATTGCTTCTGGGGGGAAAAAAAAAAAAACACAGAAAAATCAGGTTAGAAATTGAAAGTGGAAGGTTAGGAGAGAAGTCTATTAGGAAGCTGTTAGCTCCTCAAGATCCCCTCCCTAATTGCATGGAGTCAGATGACGTTTCCTGTAGCCTATCTCTAAAGGTAAGTAACTAACACAAACCATTTCTGAACTGAGGAGACACAAACCACAGCTAGAGACAAGGGAATCATACCAAAGAGAGAAATTAGTAAGACTCCTCACCTCCTCCACTCTGCTCTTCCCTGCTGCTCCCAGAGTTTACTATCAAGATACACCTGCCACATAGGAAGCTAAAAGATCCTTCTCACAGAAAGGTACTAGCCCGACCAAGGATATCGACAGGTCCCTTCACCCAAGGAAAGGGCCACGCAGAACTCACTACATGAAAGACCACAAGCTCCAACAGTTCAGAGTACCTAATCAACTTTTAGGAGCTCCACTTTCAAATATGAGAAAACACCCAAAGATCACTAGATATCTAAGAATACCTTCTAATAAGCACTATAATAACAAAATATATAGACAAAAAAAAAGCACACTAAAAGAACCAGCAATAATGTAAGAAGAAACAAATACAAGAGCGGTGGTGCCCTGAAAGGACTTCAAGCCAACTGGGACCCAGAGAAAGGCTGGCAAGGTTTTGCCTCCCCTCCCCAATAAAACCAAGAACTAGTCTTTAAATAGAAGTATAGAATTTGCTCAAGATTAGCTTCCAATGAAGTAATAGGATCAACAAGAGATGCTGAGCAGAGGCTGAGATAACCCCAGAGCCCACTAGGACCATGTAGAGGTAGCAAGGAAAGGAGCATGCAGTTAGTATGAAAGAGTACACAAAACACTCTACTTCTTTCTTGTAATTGTCTCCCTTTTCTGTTCAATTCTGCCCAATCTGTATTAAATATTTCTGTTTTCTAGGGCTTGTTATTTTTTTTTTAAAGATTTTATTTATTTATTTGACAGAGAGAGAGATTACAAGTAGGCAGAGAGGCAGACAGAGAGAGAGGAGGAAGCAGGCTCCCTGCGGAGCAGAGAGCCCGATGCGGGGCTCGATCCCAGGACCCTGAGATCATCACCCGAGCCGAAGGCAGCGGCTTAATCCACTGAGCCACCCAGGCGCCCCTAGGGCTTGTTATTTTTTAATGACAATGCCTGGCTCATTATTTTTCAACCTTTCCTCATTTCTAATTTAAGAATTTCAGGTTATAAGTTCCCCTATAAGCATTGCGTTAGCTATATATCCATAAATTTTGATATATCTGCATTGTTTAATACCAAACAGCTTTTCATTTGCATATTATAATTCAACCAATGAGTTATTTAGAGTTTTCTAATTTCCAAACTATAAAATTTTCTAATTTATTCATTTTTAACTTAAATGAATTTTGGTCAGAGAATAAGGTGTATTAAATACATTCATAAATGTTGAATTAAATGAATTCATAAATGTTCTTTGTATGCTTCAACATATATGTTGCTGGTTTCAGCATTCTAAGCATATATCCATTAGGTCAAGTTTTTTTATTTTGTCGTTCAAATCTTCTCTATCCTCAACACCACTGACAAAGAAGCATTAAAATTCTCTCACTAAAATAGGTTTTCTGTTCATTTCTCCTTGTACTTACAGAAAGTTTACTTTATAGATTTCACAGTGACCTTTAAAATAGTTATGCCTTCCCAATGAACCGAAAGAATATGCAGTACTCATCTTTATCAGTGGGGATGCTTTTTGCCTTAAAGTTACTTGGTCTAACGTTAACATGACTATAGTCTAATCCCTACCTTCTTTTCTTGGGTTTTTTCACACTGATTTTTGTTTTGTTCTTTTTACATTCCATTTTGCCTTCTACTAGCTTTGAAGGTATATACTCTTTTTCTATTATTTTGGTAATTATACTGGAAATGTTAATGCATGTATTTACGTGAACAGAGTATAGTGAATCAAAGTAAAGTCAATCATGAAGCTGTCAGGATATTAATAGGAAAAGTCAGTGAAATAGATATTTTTCTACTGCACAGAGGGTTTTTAACATCTAGGAGGAACATCTGTTTGGTTTTTTAAATCTTTGTTTTGTCTGTAGTTAATTCTGCTCTCTGTATTTTATCTGTATCTTTTTAAAAATATTTTTTAAAGATTTTATTTATTTATCTGTTAGAGAGAGAGAGAAAGAGAGCACAAGCAGGGGGAGCGGCAAGCAGAGAGAGAAGTGGTCTCCCCACTGAGCAAGGAATCCAATGTGGTACTCAATCTCAGGACCCTGGGACCATGACCTGAGCTGAAGGCAGCCACTTAAGCAACTGAGCCACCCAGGTGTCCCTTCATTTGTATCTTCTTTTCTCTTTCACCAAAAATACCAATAGTATGCTCCTGTCTCTTGAATGGACCTTCTTCTGACTTCATAATCTTAAAAGTCTTTCCAAAGAATGAATTTTTTTTTAACTTTGTTGTTCTGTTCTCTATTTCATTAAATCTAACCTTATAGTTTTAATTTCCCTCCTCTTGGGTTTATTCTACTGATCTCTTCCAAATACTCAAGCTGAGTGCAGTTATTTTTAACCCTTCTTCTTAATAAAATATATTTGTTATGACTTCACCTTAGAGAATATTTAAAACATAATTTTTACTATTCTATTCTTAATATCTAATTTGCCATATGATGTCTTTTATAGCTCAGAGAGTTTATTTAAATATTATCTGATTTAGTTTTCAATTGTACTACTTATTAAATTACTGACACTTAGCTTGAAAATCATGGTTCTATACCTAGCTCCAGGGCTGACACTGCAAACTACTTTTTTGTTCCATGGTAGACTTTGCCAATGCTAGAGCAAATCTCTAGAGGAAGACAGCAAAGCTGAAGAGGGAAGAAGGGACTTTATGTCCCATAGACTTCCTATCTGTTTGCTATTCCTATAACCATCATTCTACCAACACCAGCACAAACCCAGCAGTGCTACCCTCTCAGAAGACTGGAAAGAGACCAAACTTCCATTATTTGCACATGAAAATCATCTACCCAGAAAAGCCAAAAAGCTCAGAAGAAAACTAGTAGAATTAATAAGAGAGTTAAACAAGGCTGAAGACTGACAAAAAAATTATCAATATAAAACTTCTCTATACCAAGAAGAGCAAATTTAAAATACCATTTTTTTAAAAAAGACACCATTTGCAATAATCACAAAATTGATAAATTAGCTAGGAATTAACCTAACCAAAAACATATAAGACCTCTATGAAGAAATTTTAATAAAGAGAAAAATATGAATTCAAAGAGTGAAATTCCAGGTTCTTGAATGGGAAGACAATACTATAAAAATGTCCGTTATATTCAAAACACTGTTTATGTTAAACGTAATTCCAATCAAAATGCCAATTGTATATTTTTGGTAAATCAGAATAAACTTTCTCTAAAAATAGTATTGAGAAATAAAGATCTATATATAACTAAGTCAACAATAATGCAAGTAAATAGGTAGGATTTATCTTACCATATAGTAAGATATATTATAATTAGTACTATTAAAATAGCATGTAAAAGGCATAAAACCAAAGAGACCACAACAGGACACAGGGTTCAGAGACAGATCCATATGTATATAAGTTTAATACGCAATAAACCTCTGATAATCTATCATAAATCAGTGAAGAAAGCATAGAATATTTAGTAGTTGGTAACTAAATAATGGGAAAATTGGTTCATTGTGTGGATCCCTAGGCACTGCGTCTCTAATGAATTATCCGTGTAGACAACATTTCATACGTGTTGTCTCAACTCATTGCTGGAGGAATTAAACATGTCCTATGTGACTCCACTGGGAGAGAACTCTTAGAAATCTATACCAGGTTTCCTCCACACTTTGCCCCATGTGCCTTTTCTCTTTGTTTACTCTACCATGTATCCTTTGCATTATAATGAATCATAGCAGTCAATATAACTACATGCTAAGTTCTGTGACTCCTCCTGGTGAAGCATCAAACTTAGGCATGGTCATAGAGACCCCATATATGTAGACAAATATAAATGAATGATAACTGTATAAAACAACAATGTTTGGGGATAAAGAGAATCAAAGTATTCCCAAAGTTTTTTTACTATTCTTGCATTAATCTCTAATAAGCCAAGGAGACATAATATGATATATAGGATAACCACTGAAAAAGAAGTTAAAACGTGTAATGAAAAAGACAACAGGAGGAAGATAAAAATAATAAAAATACTTGCCTATTCCAAGAGAAGGCAAGAAAACAAAGGGGCGGAACATAGAGAAGGTGGACAAACACAAAGAAGGCAGATTAAATCTAAGTATTTAAGATATCACCCAAATTTAAATGTATTACATATATGAATTAAGACTGACAGCACAGATGGATTAAAAAATACCCTGTACCAAAATAAACAAATAAAACCCAAATTTGTGCCATTTATAAAAGACGTATTCTAAAAATACAAAGATGAAAAGATTGAAAGTAAAAGAATAGAGAGGGGCAGTGTCTGGGTGGCTCAGCTGGTTAACTGGCTGCCTTTGGCTCAGGTCATAGTCCAAGGGTTCTGGAACCAGGCCCTCCATCAGGCTCTAGGTTCAGTGGGGACTCTGCCTCTCTCCCCTGCTCATGCTCATTCTCTCTCTCTCAAATAAATAAAATCTTGGGGGAAAAAAAAAGAAAAAAGAATAGAGCAAGAACTACCATGCAAACATAAACAAAAATAAAACAGTGCTCCTATAATAGACTATCAAATAGACTTTAAGCAAGAGGTATTACTAAGCATTTCAGGATAATAAAAGGGTCAATCTACCAAGACTATATAAAATTCTATATTAATACAGGCCTAGTAACAAAAGTCTCATGACATAAAAAGCAAAATTAAGTAGAACTGAAAGGAAAAATGGACAAATGTGCAACTCAACTTACAGATTTTAACATATTTCCCATATACATTTATAGATACATAAATATACATATTTACAGAAGGTATAAAAACAAAATTAGCTCACTTATCCTAATTGGCATACATTTTTTAAAAAATCTAAAATAATAAAATATCCATGCCCTCAAGTGTATCTGGAAGAAGTACCAAAACTGACATATGCTGGGACACAAAGTAACTGTCTGTATATTTTAAGTAGAGAAATCAAAGTATATGTTCTGGAACCACAGTAAGAATTAATATCAAAATCAGTTAACAAAAAGGGGTACCTGGGTGGCTCAGTGGGTTAAAGCCTCTGTCTTCCACTCAGGTCATGATCCCAGGGTCCTGGGATCAAGCCCTGCATCAGGCTTTCTGCTCAGCAGGGAGCCTGCTTCCCTTCCTCTCTCTGAGCCTGCTTCCCTTCCTCTCTCTCTGCCTGCCTCTCTGCCTACTTGTGATCTCTGTCTATCAAATAAATAAATAAAAGCTTTAAAAAAAAAATCAGTTAACAAAAAGATACCAAAAAGACATTAAATATTTGGAAATTAATTAATTTTCAAATAATCCATGGGTCAAAGAAAAAACCTAATAAAACATTATAATTTTTAAAAACTAAAATAATGAAAATATAACATGAGAATTTGTGATTTGCTGTTAAAGCTGTACTAAAAACACAGTGACAGGCATAATGCACATATTAGGAAAGAAAAAAGGCTGACAGTCAATGAGATGCTCATCCTGTAAAATGAACAATAAAATATACCAAAGAGAAAAATAGCACGAGGGAAACAATGAAGAAGTTAATGAAATAGAAAACAAACATACAATTTAAAAAAATTAAAGCCAAAGTTTATTCCCTGAAAAGGCTAATAAAACATATAAACCTCTAGCCAGATGAATCAGGGCATGGTCTCACCAGTGTGAGAAAAGACACATTACCAATATTAAGAATGAAAAATAAGGTGCGCCTGGGTGGCTCAGTGGATTAAGCTGCTGCCTTCGGCTCAGGTCATGATCTCAGGGTCCTGAGATCGAGCCCCGTGTCCGGCTCTCTGCTCCGCAGGGGGCCTGCTTCCTCCTCTCTCTCTGCCTGCCTCTCTGCCTACTTGTGATCTCTCTCTCTGTCAAATAAATAAAATAAAATCTTTAAAAAAAAAAAGAATGAAAAATAAGACATCACTACAGAACCTACAGATATTGAAAAGCCAGTAACAGAATACCTGGAATAACCTTGAGCAAATAATTTGAAAATTTACATGAAATAAACAAATTTCTAGGAGAAAAAAGCTTATCAGAACTACAAACCAAAAAGTACATAATTAAATATTCTAAATATTCTAATAGCTACAAATAAATTTATTCTGTAATTAAAACTTTTCTCACAGACAAAATTCCAAACACAAATGGCTTCATTGGAAAATATTATGAAGTATTTAAGGATGACTATAACACTAAGCTTACAAAAACTCTTCCAGAGAAAAATAAAAGCCAGAACAATTCCCAAGTTGACTCATAAGGCCAGCATAGCCATGTTCCTCATCTTAAGAGTACGTTATAAGTAAACAAAATTGTAAGTGAATCTCTCTCATGAACATACATGCAAATATCCCAAACAAAACATCCATAAAAACATAAATAAAGGATTATACATCAGGACAAAATGGCTATGTTCCAAGAATATGAAGTTGGTTTCACATGTGAAAAAAAATCAATGAACACCATTCTCCACGTTATTAGAAAATAAACAATATGATTATCTCAAAAGACACAGGTAAGTATATCATAAAAAAAATCAACAGTTAGTTACAAAAACCAAACAGGACTAGATGGAAATTCTTTACTAGAGTAGCTACAAAAAACAGAGAGTGAATATATTTCTTAACTGCAAAATACTAGAAACTTTCTCCCTAGGATCAGGAATGAGATAAGAATAATTATTACTTACACTAAAGATGATGTTAGAAATCTTAGCCAGTGCAATAAGGCACAAAAAGAAGTAATAGGGGTGCCTGGGTGGCTTAGTTGTTAAGCGTCTGCCTTTGGCTCAGGCTGTGATCCAAAGGTTCTGGGATTGAGTCCCGCATTGGACTCCCTGCTCCGCGGGAATCCTGCTTCTCCCTCTCCCACTCCCACTCCCCCCCCCCCACCCCAGCTTATGTTTCCTCTTTTGCTGTGTCTCTGTCAAATAAATAAATAAAATTTAAAAAAAAAAATAAGTAATGAGCATAGAGATTAAGAGGGATAAATAAAACTCATTATCAGTAGACTGAACACATGTAAAGCTATAACATAATTATATACATAGAAAACTCAAAGAATCTACATATACACTATTAAGACTAAGAAGTGAATTTAGCAAGACAGGCAGACACAAAGTCAATACACAAAAATTTACTTTCCCTAGGTAACAGTGAAAGAAAAAAAGAGAGCTATGAGGTAAAATTTTCTTTTTTTCCTTTTTTAAAAGATTTTATTTATCTATTTGAGAGAGAGAGACACAGCAAGAGGGAACACAAGCAGGGGGAGTGGGAGAGGAAGAAAAGCAGGCTTCCTGCCGAGCAGGGAGCCCCATGCAGGCCTCGATCCCAAGACCCCGGGATCATGACCCAACCCAAAGGCAGACGCTTAATGACTGAGCTACCCAGGTGCCCCTAGAGGTAAAATTTTAAAAGATGCCACTTATAACCATATTCAAAAAACCCTACATACCTAAGAATAAATATACTGAACATCATGCAAGGCTTCTTCACAAAAACTTTGAGAGAAATGGAAGACCTAGAATAAGTGAGGGGATCTACCATATTCATGGACTGCAAAGATGTCAACTTTCTAATTCTCCCCAAATTGATCAAGAGACTTAAAAATTCTAATCGAACTCCAGTTTGGTGTGGGGGGAGCCTACCAAGCTGATCTTTTTTTTAAAGATTTATTTATTTGAGAAAGAGAAACAGACAAAGACAGAGAGGAGTGTGGGGGGAACACAAGGAAAGAGAACCCCCAGTAGCCAAGCTGATTTCCATCTAACACTATGCCATACCTGCATTACTTACTTGCCAATTCAGTTACAGTTCACATTAAAATAAGGCAACTATTAAAATATTATATCATGAATTCACTTGGAAAACATACATCCATCAACCACAAGTTACCCCTTCACAGATACTCTTCTTCAATTTTAGTTAATCTATTCACTCGTTCAAAAATTCATTCACCAAGTACCTCCTAAACATAATTTATTCAACAAATGTATTGAGCTCTTTCATCTAAGAGTCCACAAGAGCAACAAGCAGATAAGCCTCTCATAGTCTAACAGTCTAATAGAGAAGACACACAATAACAACTATTATAACCTGTGCGGAGTAGTATGAGGTGGAAAGAACAAAGTGGTACAAAAACACATCAGGGACAGCTAACCCAGTTTTGTGGAATTAGTAACAGTTCGGAGTTAGATAACATTCAGAAAAATCATTTAGTACATTCTTCTATTTCACAAATGAAGAGAGACTAAAATGTGGGTCCAACCTCAATACGCAGACCTGAAAAATGAACTGATGTTAAACTGTTAACATAAGAATTGAGGTCACATAGGCTGCAGAGTATTCAAGGCAGAGGGAATACTATATACAAAAACCCAGGGACAAGAATGAGCCTAACTTTAGAGATTATGAGGTCCTGTAGAACAATAAAAGACAAAATCTCTGACCTTAAAAGAATTCACACCTACAAATATAAAAGAACGTGTTTTAAATAAGCCTAAATCCATCTTTATTAATTTGTTTGCAGATATTTAAGACAACATGCCATACTGTCAAAAATGGAAAAAAAAACCCAACAATATGGAAAATAATAAATTTGCAAAAGCTATAAAAACTTAAGAGATCCATGAAATTCCTGCATAGGCCTTCCAATTATTTCCCAATCAAAGGTTCCATGACTCTAGACTCTATATAGAGCTATATATAGTATACTATATATAGTATTTTACACAAATGATTTTTGAAAATAATGTACAAGTTGAAACAGAATTTACATGAATTAAATGTTAAATGTATATCAGAGGTTGCAAAATTTAAACATCTCTAGAGCTATCATATTAATGCAACCAATTCTCTGTGTCTTAGATCTGCCACTAGTGTGAGTGTCACTTTACATAAAACTTAGCCTTGTTGGTCATGTTATCTCACTTACTAAATGGAAAAAATAAAATATATTTTATCCAAATTATTTTTTCAGCTTTAAAATTCTATGATGCTAAGCTTAAATGACTGGACATCAACCATTCCTAATGAGGCCACAGAATCTATGCCAAGAAATTCAATTTTTAAAAATACATGTATTTTTATGAACCAGTAGAACACAATTAACTAGAGGAGCAATTGGACACATGTACACCATCAGCGAATATAGCTTAGGGCAAGCAATCTATGACATTTCTTTTTCTTACTAAGTTTAAAGTTAATTTTTAAAATGTAAACAAAAACAGAAGCAGTACATCTATGTTCTTAAAAAACACAACTTGGAGACAAAAAAACAGGTGTAGTTAATTAAACAATAAATTTGTCATTTTGTTTTAATTATTTTATTTTCCAATGCTCTTAAAAGTTTTGAGAATGGAAAACAAGACACAATGAAAAGTCAAAATGCCTCAGGCAAGCCTAATGCCAACACATTCTTTCCAGTCTAAAACATGTTCCCCCTCAAGCTCTGCATCACTATCCAGAGATAATCACATCCGGATAAGAGCAATTACTCTAAATTCATGTTCTTCAAAACCATCTGCTCCAAATTCAATCAACAAACATCATCTTGCCCTACACATATGGAATCCAACAATTTTATACCCAGTGCTTACTAAATAAAATTATTTTTGAGACTGCAATTAAGTTCCTTCATTGGAAACCAACAATGAACTTAGACTGATCACAGGAATAATAATGTTTTTCAGAATATTATCTACCCTACAGACATTTAATTATATGACAAAGTAATGTGAAACATGGCATCTGGATGTCAAATTTAAATTATAAAAGTTAAGCGTAAAATTTCCTCAGGCACATGAAGGCTGAAAGCAACTATAATAAAATCTAAGTCTCCTTTTTTAAAATACATTTTCTTCAAAATATCCAAACTATAGAAAATTTATGTTTTATCTGGAATCTTTACTTTCCCTCAACTCAATATAAGTATAGACAAGGTGGTAAGTATCACTTGATATATCACTGGGAGAGTTCCATTTCTCACTGCATTAATAGAAATCAAATAAATACCCTCAAAGGTATTATGGTTCTTGTTTTATTTACACTTCAAGTGATTGGTATAACAAGCTGATCAAGGAAGCCACGTCTATTCTGAAGCCACTATCACTTTCAAAGTTGCTTTTAAAAGTAATGGGACAAGACGGGGTGCCTGGGTGGCTCAGTGAGTTAAAGCCTCTGCCTTCGGCGAAGGTCATGATCCCAGGGTCCTGGGATCGAGACCCGCATCGGGTTCTCTGCTGAGCGGGGAGCCTGCTCCCCTTCCTCTCTTTCTCTGCCTACTTGTGATCTCTGTCTGTCCAAAAAAAAAATCTTAAAAAAAAAAAAAAAAAGTAATGGGACTAGAGAAGGCATACTGGTCTCAAGACCTGAACCCTGGGCCAAGGAAATGTAGTAATGATTTCTAAGAGGGTCTTCTAGTTCTAAAACATCAAGATTAATTCACTTCACCAGTCCCGGGTGTAACAAACTTTCCTAAAAATATAGTGTTTAGTTAAATTTTTAATATCAAATTATTTACTTAATTGGCTTATCAATGTTATAACCTGTTGGGTTAAAAAAAAAAAAAGATAGTTGACTACAGCACAATTCTTAAGCCAAGACAGGCTGAAGATTTATGGCTTGGTGGACTCGAGCAAGGCCCAGGTCAGAGAAGAGGAACCAGAAAAATAATGATGGAACATAACCTGAGATGAGGAGGAAAAGGGGGCACAGATGTGGCAAAGGCAGAGGGGAGGCCAACTATATTCAGGCCTTTTTTATGGAAAGTACAAAATTCTAAATAACAGCACAACACTAAATTGAAAAGTAATTCACAAGCACTATTTCTGTTTCTCCACTTTTAATCACCCTTCAATTTATCACAATCTAGCAGCTAGCCACAGGACCCCACTAGAACTATTCCCTTACAAGGCCCCCATTTCCCAGGTAGGAAACTAAGCAATAGATATCACTGTGGTCTCTAATATTGTTGATCCTAGCTCCACTACTTACTTCCTATGTGAGTTTAGGAAAGTTCCTTAACCTCTCCGACCTAAGTTTTCTCACTTATAAAATGAAGATAACCTTATAAGGGTTGTGGTGAGTAAAAAATGCATTAATATGTGTAAGGCACTTCAAGCAATGGCTAACACATTGGGTTAGTGGTAACTAATACAAAATTAATTCTAATTGCTTCCTCTCTGCAATCTTCTCTCATTTGAGTCACCACTTTCTTTCAGTTCTTTTCCCATCTCCTGGCCACTCCCCAGTCTCCTATACCAGATCTTTTCTAACAAGCCAACCACTGAATGGTGGTATCCCCCAGGACCCCTCTACTCTCCTTATCAGCATTCTAAAACCTCCCTGATCACTCACAAACACCCAACACATACAGGTACCATGATTACCTGTTACTCTGCAGTACTTGCCTGGGCACTCTGAGCTCTAAGACAGGGTCCAAGTCTTGTTCACTGAGGCAGCCCCAGCACCCAGAGCAGTCTCTGGCTCAATAAATGAATAAATGTCTGAATTTCACTCATGCTAAGTGATTTCATTCATTTCAATGGCTTCAGTCACAACCTAACTGTTGACAACTCCCAAGTTTCTATCTCTAACCAAAACTCTCCTCAGCTCCAAAGTCTGCAGTTCAAAGTTCTGAACCTCAGACAATATAAGGATAAGAAAGGGTGGGACGTGGAAGACAGACTGGTCAGGAAGCAAGTAACACCATAGTCCAGACAAGAGCAATGGAAACAGTTAATTTTTTTTTTAAAGCTCAAATTCTGAATAAATTTTGAAACTGAATCTGACAGGATCTGATAAAGAATAAAAAAATTAAAATATAGCTCTTAGAAATAACTTATTTCGATAGACTGATTTTTTTATTTCTGTGATTGCTTTAATTAGGATGAAAACCTTTCCTCAAGTTTCCTACTTTTATAGTCTTGGCAAGGCAACTCGGAAAAGTTTCCACTAGTGAAGTAAACGTATTACTGAGAGCTTAAACAGAATCAAAACTACCACCTGTTTTTCTGAAACAAACCATTCGACTCTAGTCATTTCAAATGAAGAGCAAAAGTAATATTAAGATACCCAATTCACTGACCAAAAAAAGAATTCTACCTCTTATTTTAAAAAAAATCCATAGTATTTAGGCAGTGTCATTCATAACATCACAAATAAAACTATCACTACATTTCATAATTACAAAACAGAGGAGAAAATTCATTGTTTCCTGAGATTTTATATTGCATAGTTACTGCTTATTTACCAAGCTACAATAATGAATAAGGATATGATCCATTATAAAATGCATTACTTAGAGTGATGATCATGATACATTGATTTAACTTTGTTGCTCTACTGCAGACCTGCAGCAGACTCACATGGGGATAGGGAGAGGGAAGAGACCATGACTCTGCCTATGTATGACACGAGAGCTTCCAAGTTCAGCAAGAAAATCTGTCAGGGAGGCCCCCAAAACAAGTCCTATCAAATTATCTACAGTTTGCATTTGTTGCAGACTTTTACTGATACAAAGTCAGGAAAAATTACTTCTCCAGCAAGGTAAAGGACACTGACAGCTTCCCTAACATCTCCTGTACTAGGATAACCAAGAATACTTCATAAAATACCAGTACTGTCAAAATTCAAATAAGCATCCACCAGAGGATGGAAAATACACACAAAATATAAATTTTTCTTAAAAGAGAGAAAGTGACAGTATGAGGTTCTGTATAAATCATGACTACTGCAACCATATTACATTTTTAAACCTCATAAGAACTCTTAAAAAAATATGGTATCCCTGGTTAGCAGGTGAGGAAACAGAATATAATAAATTAAATGAGTAGTGTAGCATTTGAATCTACAGCTCGTAGCTCATCATAAGCTTTCCACAAAACACCATCACTTCCCTGAACTTCACTTAAAAATACTGAATTTTTGCAGAATCAATATTTTAATTCTAACTTAGAAAACAACATTAGCAGAATTCAAAAAATGGTGGAAAATTTTAGAAAAATCCTTTCATAAGAGCTGGACTGTTGCATACTTTGTACATAGTAGATCTTCCATAAATTCCTGTTAAAATAAGCTAGTGAAGGGTGGGAGAGGGGAATAAAAGATAAAAATAACTCAGAATTCTGGTATAAGACAGATCAAATTTTCCACCTCAAAAAAAGTTATATTATGGTAATTAGACTCAGTATTGTTACCAGCCCTACTTAATAGTAATAATGACAAAATCATTGTTTAAATAAGACTTTTAATTTTTCCTGTATGTGATGCTATCTTATCAAGGTCCAAATATTTGGTATGAACCTGTTGAAATGATGTGTAATCAACAAGGATGCTAAAGATAAATTCTTAGAATGTGAAGCAAGTACTTCCTTTCACTGTAAACAAAATGACTGAGTCCACTTCTTAAAGAAATCAAGCCCTATTTATATTCACTCTCCTGAAATGGCACAGGCAGCCTTAGAAGGATAAGTTTATAATAAATCCCTATATTTGGAAAACATTGTTGCTAAGCATCTTCTAACATTCAGCAGAGTTTATATAATTCATGTCTCTGCTACATAATTAACATTTCATGTTTTCCAAAAAAGTGTGGTATGCTTATCTATGCTGTTAATTTAAAACATTATAAATTTTGAAGGAATTAATAAAAGGCTACACAACTAATTAATTAGAAAGGCAGCCTAAGCCCAGGAAGAATACAAATACAGATATTAAATGTCAGGATGTGTCCGAGTTGAGCTCATAAACAACATGTCCACTTGAGATAAAACATTTCAAAACGCAGCTGCTCTTTGCTTAAAAAGGTGAGCTACAAAACATTAGGCTTTTGGACAAGTCACAACATATCACACCACACTCTAGCTCAGAAATTAATGATAAAAAAAATAACATTTGAAAATAACTTTCACACCCAACTCTCAACATTAAACATTATATCTGCTCAGATAAAAGACCCACGTGTTGAAAGTAACACTACTGTAGTATTTCCAATTTTCACATTCATATGGAAACAAGTTAAAAGATACAGAAAACATTTAGTAACATTGGAATAAAAGACTGGAAAAATTAAGATAAGCACACTGTAGTACCACTCTCACAAACTGTGGAATACAAACTATGGAATAGATTGTAAACCTTCTAGACTCTAAAAAAGCATGCACAAACAAATATATTCTATAGGGACTTTTATCTTTTGTATTAGTATCCCACAAACAACCATTAGATTACAAAAACAATGGGAAACATAATCCACTTAGGTTATATGAAATTCTGAATCACTTCAATGTACGCTATTATTAGACATCTGGGTCCCACCCTTTGTTAAAAAGGACAAGGTTTCTCTGACTAGAAGGCAGGCCAGGAAGAAGGAAAACCATCAGACAGTCAATGCACAAAAAACTCAAAGAACACACAGGTCCACAAATTTTAAGCAAGCAAATGTTCTAGGAAAAACATATGTCTATATTTTTATTTGTATGCTTGCTAATTCTCAACTGTTTCCTTAATTGTGGCTTTTCTATCTTTCAGAATTATTTTTAAGTTTTATTCAGAACCATTATATATATGTACCTCTAAGACAAACCTAAACACTTACTTTCCTAGAAGGAGAGTTGAATGACTGTAGTTCAGAATAGTACATTACTGTTGCATAAAAACTCTGGGAAAAACTCAACACCATCAGAGGATGACAGAGATTTACAGTCTCTAAATTTATCCAGCTATTTAAATCAATTACAGAGTATCCAAAAATTAGGGTTAGTGGGCCAAGATCACTGCTTCTCCAAGTACAGCCCCTGCACCTAAAGCATCGGTATCTCCCATAACATGATAGAAATGCAAATTCTTGGGCCCCACCTGGACCTAATGAACCAGTAGGATGGGGTCCAGAATTGTGTTTTAACAAGCTCTACAAGTACTTCTTAGACAGGTTTAAACTGGAGAACTACTGGCCTAAACCAGTAATTTAGAAAATTTGCTCACAGGCAACTGCAAGACTGGCTGCTTTAAAATCATCTAGGAAACATAAATACTGGCTCCAGTTCCCTACTTCCCTTAATTAATATGAAGAGGAAATGTGTGTGTAGCTTCCCAGGCGAACCTGATGTATGACATTTAAGAACCAATGTCCTAAGTTAGTGGCTCTCAAAGTGTGGTCCCCAAACCAACAGCATCAGCTGGGAACTTGTCAGGATTCACAAGCAGCAGCCAAGACTGAATCACAACTCTGGGAGGTGGAGCTCACCCAGCAATCTGTTTTACTGAGTTCTGCAGGTAATTCTGATACTGATAAAGTCTGAGAACCTTTGTTCCAAATGATCCACCCTGAATTTAGAACATATGAAATGAATGTGGATTTCATGGAGAAGAATAAATAATAGAAAGAGACAGAATTGATTTGTATACTCAGAAATACATCTCCTGGAGCTAGACTATCTCACTGTCCTCACAAATCTAGAAGTTAAAGTGCCTTTCTTCCCAGATATGCCAGTGGACATTCTCAAGCTGTAAACACAGCACAACTGGTGAACATTGAAAACGCCTCCTGAAAAGCACTGGTTTTAAACAAAATACAAAGTCCACAGTCAGAGCCATGGCTGAGAAATCTTGTCAGTGGAAAGCTAAAAATGGACTGGAATGTTTAAAAAAAAAAAAAAAAGAAATAGCAGCAGTGATTTAGGCATCACAAAACACTTATACCTTATTTACTGCTACCTATAAAGGTAGCAAGAACCACTTGGAATTGTTTCCTCAGCACAGACAGGGACTTCTAAAGGCAACAGAGGAGAGAGAGAGATGAATCTCACTAGGGGTTTAAAAACAAAACTGATTTAACCCTCAGGTTAATAAACATTTTTATTGCTCTGTAGGGGCAGTAGGGTGGTAATTAGTCTGATTATGTCTCCCAGCTTTCACATGTATTTCTCAGATCACATATTTATTGAGCACTTACTCCGTGCCAGAAATTATTACTGCTACTTCCAAATATTAAGATATTATCATGACTGTTTTTTAAAAAACAGTGATTCTAACTTTGTGTATAATTCTAAGGTCAATATAATGATTGCAACTGCTTCTACTTACCCAAGAAAACTTAACATGCTTAAAACACAACAACAACAACAGGCAACAATTCAAACTTCCCTAAGTGGTCATTTTAAAAGACAGAGACGCATTCAAATTATTTTCTAATTGTCCCTCTAAATTTACGTAGGATGCAATATTAAGTGCTCAATTCTTTTTATTTATGCCTAAGAGACTAGTTCAAATTTACCACAGAGCTGAGTTTATTCTTCCTATGCTCAATATACCCATCATAATATATGCAGATATCTCTGTGTGTTCAATATGTAGGATACGCTTATGCCTATTCTATAGAATTTGGAATGTAATTTTTTTTTTTTAACATTTATTTGTCAGAGAGAATGAGAGACAGCAGAAGCAGGCAGAGCAGCAGAGGGACAGGGAGAAGTAGATCCCTCCCCCCACCCAGAGTAGGGAGCCCTACTTGGGGCTCGATCCCAGGACCCTGGGATCATGACATAAGCTGAAGGCAGTTGCTTAATGAACTGAGACACCCAGGTATGTCTGGGTGTCTGGAATGTAATTCTACTATTTTTAATGCTTATTGAGTTTTAGAGTTGGTTTATCTTTCCTTTTGAGTTGCACTATAACCAAATTTATAATTTACTTAGGTCAAGTCTATAGGCAGAAATTATAAAATTGTTTCAATGAGAAAATGCAATTTATTTCACAACTGACATTAGTCTGCTCTGTGGCATTAACTCTAAGAACGCTGTGGGAGAAAGCCCTGACTAGTCACTTAAGTTATTCAGAAAAACAGGTACAAAAGAGAACACAATAAAGGGCAGGAAGGCCAGGTGTCTGAAGAAGGTAGCTAATGAGGCCAGGCCACATTTAGTAAATAACTTGGGTATTTATTTTCCTCTTTCCTTTTTCTAATCCTTCCTATCCTTTTTTTTTTTTTAACCTCCCCCCTTTCTTTCTCATCCCTCCTTATATCTAGGGAATGTCATATTTACAAGAGCACTTACAAATCATCTGCAAAAACCACCTAAGTATACCCATAGAGAAAACTAAGGCCCAGATAAGGCAAAGAACATGTCCAAGGATCACAAGCCTGATTTTAAAAGTAGGTCTGTCCAACTCTACTTTTCCATTTTCAACTACATTCTCTGCTTCTTTAGGAAAATGCCTTGCAAAAAATTCTAGTGCACTGTTCTTAAACTGTATTCTGCTATATATATGGAATGATGCTACATAATACAACATATGTAAGTATTTAAGACAGTATACACAAAACCACATACTTTCCCTACTGGACACTTTAATTATAATGCTAATCTTTTTAAAAACTATGTTCTCATAAACCAATTCATTGCTAGACTAGAGGAAAAAAGAAGATCAGTTCAATATGGATAATTTGAAATTACTATTAATATTTACTTACTACTTGGATTTGCCAAGTATACCCCAGATACCTACCTACTCATCCATCTATCTATCTATCTATCTATCTATCTATCTATCTATCTTCAGGTTGGAGGCCCCTTCCATCCTTTCTTCTGATCCTTTCACAACTTTTTCAAGTAATGTAAGAAAGTAAAGGGTAGAATCTCTCAACTTTTCTTGTTATCCTCCTAAAGATCTTGGGGGTACTAGAGTGCCCATGAAAGTAGATGGTTTATTTACATCTGGTATGTAAATTTACAGTATCAGATTTCCCCTTAATGTCTTAGGACAAAATTTATGGACATACTTACCTTTGAAATAAAAAATTAAATCAAAAAAGCCTTCCACCGCTTTGACAAAAAGTTTCTTTTATGATTTAATTCTGATGCAGAGCATAGATTTGGAATAAAATGACATTAAGTTTAAATCCTAGCTCTGCCTCATACCAGCTGCAAGACCTCTCCAGAGTCTGATACTTGTATCACAGGGTTGGTGTGAGGAACAGTGGAAAAAATGTTTACCCTTTCCCACATTCTCACCCCCCTCATTCTGCATGTAGAGCTTTTTGTAACCTTCTTCTTAGATATGGCTATTTCTGAATAACCATAGCATTTCCTTTCCCCATAGGGAAAGTCACTACATTCTCCATAGTTTTATGAGTACATATTTCACTGTGTAAGTAGTTATTCACATATCTCTTTCATTCATTAGACTGTATGTTTCTGGACAGCAAGAATCCCAGAGCCTTCCAGAGTGCATGAAATACATGAGAAAGTAAGAAAAGTGTCTGATAAAGGATACTAAAGAATGAATCCTAGGCCAAAATGCACCAAAAAAAATGTTTACGTTTGCCTTGTAATCTACATAACCTATGGTTTCCCCCATCTGTGAATCCTCTAACATGGAAATTGTGATAATGATCAAAAAGAATAAAACAAAACTGATTTTCTCCACCAAGAGTAAGATATTCAAAGAACCCTAAATATCAGGTGCCTGGGTGGCTCAGTTGGTTAAACGACTGCCTTTGGCTCAGGTCATGTTCCTGAAGTCCAAGGATGGAGTGCCACGTCAGGTTCTCTGCTCAGCATGGGGAGTCTGCTTCTCCCTCTGGCCCTCCCCAACCCCACCATGCTCTCTTTCTCTCTCAAATAAATAAATAAAATCTTTAAAAAAAGAAAGAAAGAAAAAAAGAACCCTACATATCCCTTCCAGGTTTTCTTTTCCAACCTGTTTTTTGTTCTATATTCTCTTCTCTGCATATATCTAGCCAGATTAGAAAGACGAAAGGACTAAAGGAAGGGTTTTTAAAGCCTACTATATTAACTATGAATCCATAATTTGGAAGAAGTTACCATATTTCTATACTAAATCTCTAAAATAACTAAAGCTCCAACTCAAAAATTCCATTTCTTCCATTACCTAAAGGTGCTGAACTTTTTTTAAAACTTAAACTTTTAAAAATGTTGGATAGGTCACAAACTGAAACAACAGAACACAACAACTGAAAAAAATTCCTTCTGAAGTATAAAAGGACCTAGAAACACATACACAAGGGAATAAATTTAAGGAACCTAGGATTACCGGCAAACCAGGTATGCTTTGAGGTATATGCCCAGCCTTTAGAGATTACCAGAAAATAAACACATTCTCTTAGGACCAAAAAACAAACAAACAAAACCAAAAACAACAATCAGATATTTTTTTCAGTAAATACTTATTTGCCTGATGAAATATTTCAATAGCTTATAAAATCTGCCCTGATTTGAATACATTTTTCATGGTTAAAATTACTCTGAAAAATTACAAAAATGTTAAAAGATCTTAAGGGCTTCCAAAGCAAAGACAGTTTATGCCATGGGGACATTCTTAAAGTCAAAGAGTCAACTCACACCCCTTATACACTTTCAGACTTAAACAGCACCATCACATACTCTGCGGCAAAGAATTCTTAGATTTTGCTACGTACTTTTTCAGCACTTCAAAAAATACAAAGGCTGCTCCTGTTAACGAAAATTCTGATCCACCTGTAGGCTCTTCTCCCTAATTTTCACAGCACAGTATCAATAAATAGTCATCGTCAATACTGCCATTAATGCATCTGATGATATATGTGTATGTGTGTGTCTGTGTGTACTTAGGAAAAGTGTGAAAGGAGATGTGCTATTATAGTGGTTACCTTCGGGAAGTATGAGTGATTTTTATTTCTTTTTTATAGTTTTCAGAATTATCTAGTTTTCAATAAATACATATTTTATGATTAGAAAAAATATCAGCTATTTCCATTAAGAAATAAGTATGCAAATAAGCCAGATTTATGAAGCCCATCAATACAGACTCAGTAGCAAAGCACTCTCACCTGCTTCATTACACAAGGCTTTCAAGTCTGCTCCAACGTACCCATGAGCACCATTTGCCAGCTGTAACAGTTCAGATTCAGTGAGCAAATGGGGTACCCTTTGAAGCAGTTTCTGGAGAATATCTAGCCGATCTGCAGCATTAGGAACTCCAATCTCAATCTCTTTATCAAATCGTCCAGGTCTTCGAAGTGCAGCATCTAAGGCATGAGGGCGATTTGTGGCCCCAAGAACCAACACTTGTCCTTCACTTCCTTCCTTACAAAATAAAATGAGAATAAATTATACATTCATCTAAAAGCAATATATACATACATATATATTACCACATATATATACCTAAAAGGTATATGTGTGTGTGTGTGTGTGCGCGTGTGTGTGTGTGTGTGTATATAGGCACTGGCTATATAAACAAGATTGATCTAAGTGTCCAGGCTGTTAAGTCTTATCCTTCACACTTTAATTACTCATCCCCCATTTGTCTAAGTTCAGCCTAAATACTCCCTCACCTAGAAAGTTTTCCACTACATACCTTTCCAACTATAAGTGATGTCTCTCCTATTCTTGGTACCTAAACGTCACCATTGTCATAATATCCTACCATATAGTTGTTTTACTTTACATTGTCCTTTTCCCCTAGGCAAAGACTATGACCTGCATATTATTCTAATAGAACAAGGCTCTATTACACAGTTGTTTAAAAAATATTACTCACATGTGGACTGCACTTTTTTTATTCTGATAAATGTTTAAATTTCTAGAAATATAGATAACGATGGAACCAACACCTTGAGCATCAGCCATCCTTGAATACATACGGATTTTTCACATAGGAATGACATTTGGAACAAGTTATAAAGAACTATGATAATGATCAGCCATCTGTGAAAGTTATCCGACATTTTATTCTGATGACCCATGTATGATCTCACAGGGACAAACTTAACTGACACGTCAAAAACTGACACGTCATTCAAAGTAAGGAAATTTAAACCTATTCACTTATACTGGCTGTGCTAACAGAAAATGCACGGATTACAAAAAAATCTCTAAGTTATGAATTTAGAATCAATGGCCCTTAAGCATTTTCATACTAACATCTATGTTACATGCTTCCAGTCCTGCCCACAGGCAAAACCACCAGTACACAGCAGACCTATCCCAGCAGCAGAGAAAGAGGCAGCAATTAATAGCCTCCAAAATAAAGGCTTCCATCTGATCTCATGCTCACCAGAACTCTTTTAATTATAATACAGCTCTCCATACATATTTGCCTTCCAGGTGGAAAAAGTCATCCATAACAAAGATATTTGGCTGGCTTAATGATTTTACGTCTTATTGTAAATAGACAAACTGGCATCCCAGTTTATGTATGTCTCTTGTTAGTGTTGTTATGGTGGTGCAGTCCTCAGAGCCCTGCCACCCCCAACACACTAGCATCACTGAAGTCTCCAATTTTTAAGGGCTGAGAACCAAACCTGGGACATAATGACACCAAATTATTGCACCAAGACTGAGAACCAGGTGACTACTTGCCTCCCTCAGGTATCAACTCTTCTGTTACACTTAAAATTATAACACATGTTGGGGCACCTGGGTGGCTCAGTCAGTTGAGTGTCCAACTCTTGACTGTGGCTCAGGTCATGAACTCATGCGTTGTGGATCTGAGCCCCACGCTGGGCTCCATGCTCAGTGGGGAGTCTACTTAACGTTGTTCTCTCTCCCTCTCACCCTGTCGCTCCCCCTGCCTGCAAACATGTGCTCACGAGCACTTGTGCATGCTCTCGAAAATAAATAATTTTTAAAAACTGTAACACATGTTAACAAATAATGGAGACTTAAAACTCAACCTTCACATTATTTTCACATGTTTAGTTTCTACCAATAGGTAGTAAAAATCAGAAAGTTTCAACTGTCCAGTTGTTTAACGTGCAAAAGGAGGGTTTGGGACTACATGAGTTCTAAAATTTCTTTTGGTTCTAACATGACTCTAAAAAATGAGTTCTTTACAATCCAGAATAAGAAATGTATTCTGGTAAATGGCTATCAGGGGTCTGAGAGAATTTTTCTTCATTGCTGTCACTACTCCTATGGATCTTCCTTTCATAATCAGCACATAGTTTTTATTAATATCCGAGTGTATCCCTATCAGAGAATCTGGTAACATGGGTAGATTCTTTTAAATGTGTACAAACAGGGGCGCCTGGGTGGCTCAGTGGGTTAAAGCCTCTGCCTTCGGCTCAGGTCATGATCTCAGGGTCCTGGGATCGAGTCCCACATCGGGCTCTCTGCTCAGCAGGAAATCTGCTTCCCTCTCTCTCTCTGCCTGCCTGCCTCTCTGCCTACTTGTGATCTCTCTCTGTCAAATAAACAAATAAAATCTTTAAATGTTGTACAAACATATTTTCCATTATTCTCACTCATTTCTTTCACTTGTCCAACTTAAAACCTTAAAAGAATCCATTTTTACATGAGTATATAAGACTTAAGAAATTTCTTATTGATCTGAACCTTACTGATTTTTGCTTCAGGTTTTTAAGTTAATACCATTTACTACCAAAAAAAAAAAAATCCATCATTGCATATTATTATTTTATATTCTAGAAAAACATGGCAGTATATCCTCCTAGAAGTTATTAAGATATCTGCTGAAGAAAATTATTTTATGGGTCTTTCCTTTAGTTTTTATGGCTAATATTATTCCCTATCCTAGACTACCCCAAAACTCAGACATATTTAATAGTTTTTGCTACTACATACATATATTATTAGGAGCCAACCCTTTCTTACACAGAGTCAATACTGGTGCTATACTTACTGAACCAATACCATCCATCAATGTTAACAGCGATGCTACCACTCTTTTTTCCACTTCATTCTGAGCCCCTTCTCTTTTAGGACAAAGTGCATCCAGCTCATCAATAAAAATAATTGATGGGTGCCTAAAAACAAACAATTAAAATAAATTCTTTAAAATACACCTGATTTTTAAATTGGATTTATTGCATTTCAGTTGAAACTGAATACGTTTAATTTTTTAATTGAAATGCACATGCAAAAGAATCAAACTTAATCATATACAAAAATAAATCTAGGCATGGCTGGTTGGCTCAGTCGGTTAAGCGGCTGCCTTCGGCTCAGGTCGTGATCCCAGGATCCTGGGATGGAGCCCCACATCGGGCTCTCTGCTCAGTGGAGAGCCTGCTTCTCCCTCTCCCTCTGCCTGCCACTCTGCCTACTTGTGCACTCTCTATCTCTCTGTCAAATAAATAAATGAAATCTTAAAAAAAAAAAAATCTAAAATGGATTAAAAAACTAAATGTGAGACCTGAAACTATAAAAATCCTAGAAGAGAGCACAGGGAGTAATTTCTCTGACATCAGCCATAGAAACATTTTTCTAGATATGTCTCCTGACGCAAGGGAAATAAAAGCAAAAATAAACTATTGGGACTACATCAAATAAAAAGCTCCTGCAGAGCAAAGGAAACAAACAACAAAATTAATGGAAGAAGATACTTGCAAATGACATATCCAGTAAAGAGTTACTACCCAAAATGTATAAAGAACTGATATACCTCAACACCCAAAAAGCAAACAATCCAACTGAATGGACAGAAACATGAACAGACATTTCTCCAAAGAAGATATACAGATGACTAACAGGCAACATGCAAAGAAGCTCAACATCACTTAACAGGAAAATGCAAATCAAAACTACAATGAACTATCACCTCACAGCTGTCAGAATGGCTAAAATCAAAAACACATAAAACAAGTGTAGTTGAGGATGTGGAGGAAGAGGAACCCTCATGCACTGTTGGTTAGAATGCAAACTGGTGCAGCTACTAAGGAAGTTCCTCAAAAAGTTAAAAATAGGGGCACCTGGGTGGCTCAGCGGGTTACAGCCTCTGCCTTCAGCTCAGGTCATGATCCCAGGGTCCTGGGATTGAGCCCCACATAGGGCTCTCTGCTTAGCGGGGAGCCTGCTTCCTCCTCTCTGTCTCTCTGCCTGCCTCTCTGCCTACTTGTAATCTCTATCTGTCAAATAAATAAATCTTAAAAAAAAAAAAAAAGTTAAAAATAAAACTACCCTACAACCCAGCAATGACACTACTGGGTATTTACCCAAAAAACACAAAAACACTAATTCAAAGGGATACGTGCCCCCCTGTGTTTATAGCAGCATTATTTACAACAGCCAAATTAGGAAAGCAGCCCAGGTGTCCACCAACTGATAACTGAATAAAGAAGATATGGTTATATATACACAATGGAATATTATTCAACCACAAAAAGAATGAAAGCTTGCCATTTGCAGTAACATGGATGGAGCTACAAAGTATAACCCTAAGTGAAACAAGTAACAGACAAAAACCATACAATTATCTGTTGGATTTAAGAAATAAAACAAATGAGCAAAGGGGAAAAAAAAAAGGAGAGAGAGAGAGAGAAACCCAAAGTCAGACTCTTAACTATAGAGAACAAACTGATGGCTACCAGAGGGAAGGGTGAAATAGAGGACAGGGATTAAGGAGGGCAATTGTCATGAGGAGCACAGGGTGACACACAGAATTGTTGAATCACTGTTGTACACCTGCAACTAATACAACACTGTAAATAATACTGGAATTAAAATAAAAACTTAATAAAAAAAAGAAATCCAATGCATCAAATTCAGGACTCAGTTAATAATATTAAAGACAAAGGCAACAGGATGTTAAACTGAAAAACTTTACATTAATTCTAGTCCAAATTATTAATTCACCACATTCTAGCACATCTGAACAACAAAAAGCAGAGTACTAAGAATAGTCTACTGCTCATGAGATAAGTCTACGCCCAAACAGAACTTGCCCTCTAATGCCCAGTAAATTGTTGTGACTGCATCAATTCAGAATCTGAGGCCAGAGATGTCCCTTGGAGCAGATGTAAAGTCCAAGGTACAGAAATTCCAAATGTGCTCTCTCTCTCTCCTCTTTTTTTTTTTTTTTTTTTTTTGCCCTATTAAAAAAAGAACTTTCAAAGTGATCAGTTCTCCCATAAAAAGATGTGCATTCTCTCACAAAAGAAAGATTCAACTGCCAGGAACAAAACAACAATGAAAACACACTACACAATACAGTATACCACTGGTTCTCAAATTTTCAGTATTGGGACTACAAACCTTATAAGGGACTACTTTATTTCATATACGATCTCTGGGAAAAAACAATTTGAAAAATCAAAGTTCTTTGGCGGCACCTGGGTGGTTTGGTCAGTTGAGAGTCTGTCTTCAGCTTAGGTAATGATCCCTCCTGGGACTGAGCCCTGTGTCAGGCTCCCTGCTCAGTGGAGAGCCTGCTTCTCCCTCTGCCCCTTCTCCTCCCCCCACACTTGTGTTCTCTTCCTCTCTCTCTCACTTGCTCTTGCTCTATCGCAAATAAATAAATACAATCTTTAAAAAATTGTTCTTTTGATGAGAGCAGAATTATGCTAGTTAAATGCCAAAAAAATGGCAAAGACATAGCCTTATTATGAATAATATATTAGACCAAGTTATAGGCCACATTCTTATACTCACTGCAACATAATATGGTAGCCTAAACTGAGGAATAATCAATAAAAATTGTTTTTAAAAAGCAAAAGATATGTCCCTTTGAAGCAAACTATAATTTAAGAAAAAATTTTAAGCATAAAGGGATACTATAATATAATCTACTAAAGTAACTAGATAAACTGAATATCCTAAAGTACCATAGGCACTCTAAAGAGAGAACATCAGAAATGCATATCTGAAGTAAAATCATATGATTTACCATACAACAGTGTCTTAATTGTCCTACTTTAAGTAATTCAATAACTCATTGATCAAACTTCCAAAACAATATTAGATAAAAATAGATGAATACAACTTCATTAGATTTACAGTCATTTCTAAAACTATCAGTATTATTTTTGTAGTGTTCTTTCATGTTTCATATAACATGTTAGTAACTCTACTTTAACATAGCCTTGACTATTAATTACAAATTAGTTACTAATTAGATTACTAATTACAAATCTACATGTAAATACCGTAGAGTGGCTTCAGCAAATATCTGACGTAACCTTGCTTCTGTCTCCCCATAGAATCTGTAACAAATAAAATGCATTTAAGAACCAACACTTAATGTTTTTAAAGTTTCATCTATAAAAGCTCATCTAACTTTTCAAATACTTCCAGAGTACTTAAACTTACTTTCAAAAGTTGTTTTCCAAACTTAATTTGTATATACAACCAAAAGCAAATTTAAATTATTTCCACATATGAAATATCCAGACAGAATGCTATGCAGTCATTTTTTTAAAATCACCTTTAAGAAGTATTTAATAACACTGTTTATTCCATTAAATTATGCACCTACTTGCTTATAATTTCAGGACCATTAATTACAGAAACATAGGCTCCGACTTCATTAGCAATCGCTCTGGCAATCATTGTCTTTCCAGTACCTGGAGGGCCATAGAGTAACACTCCTCTAGGAGGGGGAATTCCTAGAAGAAAAAGAAGAGAACAATGGATTTAGCATTACTAGGTTTCTTGTGTTATCATATGACTGCAAATATGAGTTATAAAATATAAATTTACCTTGTATCACAAAACTAAAGTAAGAGCCAGACCTCCTGCCCCTGCCCCCCCTCCTCCAAAAATGTACTAACTGGCCAAACACTGATCTCAAGCAATGACTTTCTCTCTCTCCCCCTCTCTCTAGACCCAACCAGGCCAGGAACACTAGTGAAAAATTGGCTGAGAAGCTCAGACAAGAACAAGGCACCCAAAGCAAGCCATCAATCCTAATTTTCACCCAACTAGCCATCTTAGATTATATAAGCATTACTAGCAAAATGTCAGTCAAAGGGTTCACATATTTTTATATATAAAGATTCATGAAAAATGAAAAGACAGAGAAAGAAGCACCAAACTATAGGCACCAAATACATGCAGAGCATCTGGGCAGTTACCACACAGAGGTAGCCCTGAGTTTCCTTCAAGCCAATCACTCTCTTAACCACTTGCTTCAATGCAAAGAAATCCGCACAGTTATATTTCCTAACAAAGAAGTTTTATCTAACATATTTGAATGTTTGGTTTACTTCTCTGGTCATTACAGCTGATCTAGAATGACAAGATACTAATTCTAAATCCAATACAAATAACTGTGGAAGTATGCAATTAGAATAGACAAGGCTGCAACTAACTCACATTATAACCTAAAGAGATCAAGCACAGAAAAAGGCTCACTTAACTGGCATCTCCCAAAGCAACTCACACCTCCTACCATACCTACCATTCAGGAAAGAAAACCAAGAAAAGAGGGTGAGCAATTATTACATAAGTGGAATGTGCCAAATGCTTTTTGTTTGAATTTAATACTTCTGGTGCAATACATTGAAGAAATCATACCATAACTCTTGAAAAGTTCAGGCTGTTTGAGAGGCAATTCGATCATCTCTCTAATCGCTTTCAGCTGACTACTTAAGCCTCCTATCATGCCATAAGTTACTTTGAAGTGGTCGTCTTGCACTTTTGAATTTGTATGAATCTTTGTAAAATTGACTCTTGTTGTTGAAGATATAAAATAAAAAATATCAGTGTTGCACATTGTTCCCACATATGCTGACTTTAGCAATCTCTCTTCATTGACAAGTTGCTCATTTTCTCCTCTGGCTGAATTAAAACTACACTTAAGTCCTGTGACTTCCCCTAGTCCAAGTCCGCTGCTATTCCCAGGACTCTGTGTAACATCCGACAAAATGTCACTAGTTTTATCTAACATTTTTTCATCTACTGGTTTGCGGGGAGTACTGCTTGATGTTGGGTCCCGAGGCTCTTCCAGATCTAACTGGCTTAGCTGCAGGGATACATCCAGGGTACTGGTTTCCATGCTGGACTGTTCACAGGCCTTTCCCTGGGCATCAGTGTCAGAGTCATTCTGAGGCCTTCTCAGTATCATGCCATCTGTCCCTTTCACTCGCAACACTTGCAGTCTGCATGGTCGTCCGTAGAATGTACAATACAGAAAGTTGCCTGGTAAAACAATCTTGCCATCTAGAAAATAATTTTTTAAATATATGTGTTAGCATAACTTTTCACCCATTTCATGTTTAAATGCAACTTATTCCATCTATTAACAAAACTATCTGACTGAAAAGACTAAATCAAAGATAAGAGTATTAATAAAATAATTGCCATAAAAAGGAGACAGTTCCCATTTGATAGAGCACCATCTGGAGACAGAAGGACAAGATAATTCTTTAAAATTCTCCACAGTCAATATATCTAGGATTCTATCAACTATATCAACAAATAGTCTGGCATTCCACATCTAATAATAAACAAACCTAAAATGGCACACCTAACTAATACTCCAAGATAACATTTCTCACTGGAAAGAGGAAGAGCTCAAGGGTTAAAAGTCTCAGTTTTCCCACTGACTTTATCCATAGATAAGTCAAATATTCTCTTCAATGCTTAAGTGCCAATCAATTAATTGGGGAGAAAAATTCCTGTCCCAAAAGGGCATTAATTCATTGAGAAGAACACTCCACATTATGTTGAATAAAAGTATGATTTACACAAGACCTCAAAGACACATTACTTTAATTACAGCTACCTTGCTTTTTATAATTTAAAAAACTATTTAAAATATATGCCTCACCTAGCTTTCTCAGAAGACAACCAGCCAGTTGTTCTTCATTAATATCCACATTTTTGTCACTATAAAAGGTGGAGGAAATAAAAATCAGAATTAAGTATACCAGAGACTAAATGTAATATAAAATTACGTGTACACAGCTGTAATATAAACCTAGTCAAAAGAATAATTCACAAACTGGAAATGGTTTGTACAATTTGGGAATAATTTATGCTTCTCAGATACTTCTAATAGCCATGAAAATATCACTTGCAATTTGGTATCCTAGTGACTTAAATCAATGTTCTTTAAAGTTTAGAGAACTATCCAATAGTGGATCATGAAATCATTTCAGTCAATCCCATCCAGAATTTTTTTTGATAGAATACAAAATGTCAAAGTACATCACACATAAAAAGGGAAAATACCACTTAGAAAAGCATTACTTTCTTATACATACGGATCTTACACACACACATCTATATACACATGTATACAGCTACATACATGTGAGAGCATATGTGCCCTGTATCTGTGGAATGTATGCATACACTGAATCACAATAAAGTGTATTTTTTATTGTGTCATAGCCAAAAAACATTTGAAAACCCCTGGCCTAAATTAATCATTCCCTTTCTGAAACTGCCTAGCTTGGAGAAAGGCTTTTATTAATAGCTTACTTCATTTCCTTTCTATAATTTATAAATTAACTTTAAGGAAAATTAAGTCCTTTATAGGATATTACCTGAAAAGGTAGAGATAAGAAAAAAGGAGAGTAAGGGTATAATGGAATTTAATTCTAGAGAAAGGACATACCTTTCTCCAGAAAGGGAAATATGAGAACCCCTTCTCCTACTAACAACTGTCTTCCTAGAAGGTTGCTTGAGTACAAATAGGTACATCTAAAAATCATTACACTTGTAAAGAAACATGTTCTTGGAGAGTTCTCAGAATATGTGCATTTTTCCTTCTTCCCCACATGCAAGTAGCCCATACCCGCACAGGAGTCCTACAGTTGTGAGCTCTGCCAGAGATCAGTGGAGAAGTAATAGTTTAGCTCAGAAAGAGGTATATTAGCAGACCCACCTAGTCCAAACCTAAGCCTTGTTCTCCAAATACTTTATTAGTAAAAACAAAACCAATATAGTCAACTTCGTTATTTGCAGATTCACCTACTTGCTAAAATTTATTTGTAACCCTAAAATCAATACCAGCAGAGCTTTCCTAGTCATTCATAGACATGCACAGAACAGGCAAAAAGAATTCGAGTCGCTAAGCACTTTCCTAGCTGAAACTGAGAAAGTACTCTTATTTCAATTCTTCCAGAGATAACTAGAGGATGGACAGTAGAGATAGCAGGAGGCAGTGCGATGTACAGCAAAAAGTCCCAGCTCCTGTACCAGCCGGAGATTTGAATCCCAGCTTTGACATCTGTTAGTGAGGTGGCCTCAGGCAAGTCACATAACACTTCTAAACTAGTGCTTCTCTTTTATAAAATAAAAAAGATAAAATCTATCAGAACGAGTTGTTTTAAGATTATAATGTATATAAGATATACATATTTTTGTATATTAAATATGTGCTAAATATATTAATGTTATTAATATATTATTTATAATATACATTAAATATGCATTTAAATATAAACATGTAACATTAAACATAAACATATATCTCATGTATATGTAAACATACATACCCCTAGGAGCAACGGTTCAATATTAGCTAATGTAGTGTTCACAGCAATTTTATAGAACATACTGCTAATAATGAAAACTGACTGTATATTCAAATAAAGGAGAGAGAGAAAAACAGAACAAGAAGGAAATTTCAAATCAAATATACATACAGACTATGTAGGAAACTGTACCTCCTTAAAATGCTTAATTCACTTGTTTATAGAACTCTGAAACCAGTTATACTTGCTTAAATCATTTCTATTTATTAAACTCTGAACAGAAAATACTTGCAAATATGTATAAGAAGAGTAAAAATACTTTAACGAGTTTTGCTTTTAAAAAAAGAATGGATGCAGATAAAATCACTTCCACTAGAAGGAGCTCTAACCTCACTAATAAATCTTTTCAGAAGCAATTGAAGGATTTAATCAGCAAAATAAAATTACTGATTTTTCTTATTGGAAATTAAGTTTCTTATCTAAACTCTGCTGCTGCATTTAAAACACAAGGGGTTTTTTTGGTAAAATTTTAAAAACCAAGCTTCCACCTGCTTTCGGCTTGGGTCATAACCCCAGGGTTCTGGGATTGAGCCCAGCATCAGACTCCCTACTCAGTGGGGAGCCTGCTTCTCCCTCTCCTTCTGCCCTTCCCCCTACTCATGCTCTCTATCTCCCTCTCTCTGATAATAAATAAAATCTTTAAAAAAACAACAACAACAACAAAAACAAGCTTCCTTTTAAAACATACAGTTCCTCTACAGCAGATAATCATTATCACCTAAGACTGCTGCGCCCTCAAGAGGTCACAAAAAAATCATCAAAAAAATCCAGTCAACTGATGACTGCAACCTGCAGCACTGCCTCAAAACAATCTAAAGATTAATATTTAATCTGAGTAGAACTACTACCTAACCCATATAATAATGGGTAAGTTACTTCTCATGGAGCCCATTTCCTCATCTTTAAGAAAGGGGCAATATGGGCATTTTGAAGGAGGATTAAATAAGAGAAGAGGGAAAAGTGTGTATGCATGTGTGCTCGTACACAGCTGGTGCACAACACATGTTGAGTTCTCTTCTCCTCTTTAATTTTATTGTTAGAGTATTATTAATTCCTCTGAAAAAAGTTTCCTGGCTTATAAATACACACACACACACACACACACACACACGTATATGTATACATGTATACATATACATATATATATGCTGAAGCTCAAGCTTGGAATCTACAAAAGTAGCACAAGAAAACAATAAAATCAAGCTAATGAGGGGCGCCTGAGTGTCTCAGTCAGTTAAATGTCTGCCTTCAGCTCAGGTCATGATCCCAGCGTCCTAGAATTGAGGCCCAAGTGAGGCTCCCTACTCAGTGTGGAGTCTGCTTCTCCATCCTACATTGCCCCGTACCTCACCCCCCGGCTTGTGCGCCCGCTCTTTCTCTCAAATAAATAAATAGAATTTTTTTTTAAAGATTGTATTTATTTATTTGACAGACAGAGATCACAAGTAGGCAGAGGCAGGCAGAGAGAGAGAGGGAAGCAGCTCCCCGTTGAGCAGAGAGCCCGAAGAGGGGCTCGATCCCAGGACCCCGAGATCATGACCTGAGCCGAAGGCACAGGCTCAACCCACCAAGCCACCCAGGCCCCCAATAAATAGAATTTTTTAAAAAAATAAAGTTAATGATTGTTAAATGTTTTGTGATTCTTATATATAAAGTAAACACATCCCCAAAACTGTTAGTAAGGTAGTATTAAAGTATCAAAAGATTCTTTTTATAAACAAATTTTGGTAAGACTTGCATATGAAAACTGAGTTACAATCCTATTAGATATAGAGTATCCAAGAGGATGAGTGATAAAGGTTAACTATATTGATAAGGTGATTCAATTAGCCTTTGGTAAAGGACATTTGAAAAACTGATAAAAATAACTATTTTACTGGATTGAATAACCACAGAGTTAAAATATATAATCAGGTACTTTGCTTGAAGATATTTGGTTTTTTTAGAGTTATTTATTTGAGAGAGAGAGAGAGCGCACATGAGCACACGCACAAGTTGGGGGAGAGACTCTTCAAGTGGACTTCCCACTGAGCGGCAGAGCCTGTGGGAGGGTGGGGGGCTCAATCTCATGACCCATGAGATCACAACCTGAGCTTAAACCAAGAGCTGGAGGCTTAACTGACTGAGCCACCCAGCATCCCTGGAATAGTCTTGATTAAAACTTGTTTCTTGCCTATTCACAGTACTCTACTCCCTCCTTTACAACAGCCCTGATTACACTGTTAAACAAGATGAAAACCGTTGTTAAATATTCATTAATACTAACTCCTCTTGCCTAAAATATCAGAGCATACTCTAACCACAGGATACCGGAGTCTCTAATCCATACGTTAGGTGGACTCATCGAGCTTGTGCTAATACAGCAGACCACCAGCCACTCACCATGAGGCTACCAAGCACTTAAATGTGGCTGGTCCAAATTGAGATGTGTTACAAGTATAACACACACGCTAGATTTTCGAGACTTAGTTTGAAAAGTATCTTATTAATAGTTTTAATAGTTACTATAAGTTAAAATTTTATAACTAGTTAAATATTAAATAATACTTAAATAATGATTAAATTAAATGTTAACTATTTCACCAATTTCATTTTCCTTCTTAAATGTGACTACCAGAAAATGCAAAATTGCATATGTGGTTCACATTTGTGACTCTTGTTCTATTTCTACTAGGCAGCACTGATCCAAAATGTCACCAAAGAAAAGAGCCAAACCTGAGTGCCAGGTCCATTTCCTCAGCCTGTAGCACAGCACCCAACAGAGGCTGGACTTGGATGGCATCACCAACCCTCATGCCCACATTCTTTTGTGCCATTTCACTCAGGCCAACCTTGCCTCCAGGAAATCCTGCCACAGGCCAGGCCGTATAGACCTGCCCAGAACACAGGAAACAAAAATACGAGAAAAGAAATATTCACAGATTATCATTAATTTATAAAGCAGAAAACTAAGCACAGCTGATCATATGGATCCGCAAAACATAGTCCTTAACCCGAAGGAGTTACAACCTGACAAGTTACAAAAAAACTTTTAAGATAAAAATTATATCTTCTTGTGAAGATTAGCAATGATCCCACAGTGAAAATGATTTGAATATTTGAAAGGTAATTTAGGAAGAGAGACAAAGGCATTAACATGTAATAAATAAAAAATAGGAAAAAATACTAAAGACAAACTAACTGTAAGGTAATCCGGCCTGAAGCATAAAATACATCCAGGAAATAGTGAAGGAGCCTGACCTGGCACAAAAGCTTCATGAGAACCTGGATTTCATCAGAATTAAATGTTAAGGGACAGAAGCAAAGACTTCTAGCTCTAAATAGTGGGCTGAGCTCATACATTTATAGTTTTCTACAAGACATAGCAAAGGACTTTTTTTTTTTTTAAAGATTTTATTTATTTATTTGACAGACAGAGATCACAAGTAGGCAGAGAGGCAGGCAGAGAAAGAGAGAGGGAGCAGGGTAGAAGCAGGCTCCCCGCTGAGCAGAGAGCCCGATGCGGGACTCGATCCCAGGACCCTGGGATCATGACCTGAGCCGAAGGCAGCGGCTTAACCCACTGAGCCACCCAGGCGCCCCCTTTTTTTTTTTTTAAAGATTAGGAGCAGGAGAGCATAAGCAGGGGGAGTGGCAGGTAGAGAGAGAAGCAGGCTCCCGGCTAAGCAGACAGCCTAATGTGGGACTCAATCCCAGGACCCTGGGATCATGACCTGAGCTGAAAGCAGTTGCTTAACCAACTGAGTCACCCAGGCGCCCCAGCACATAACAGATTTCAAATCATTTTCGGAGGACTTCGCTGAATGAAGAGTACCCTGGCTAATGAAGCAGCAGAAGAAATGGCAGAGGCAGAGGTTGCAGCAGGGCAGAACCAGGCGAGGTTCTAGGCTTCCAGCCTCAAGTATGATGAAAAGCAGCAAGAACAAACAGCTAAAAACAGGAAGGGCAATCAAATATTTGTATACAGAAGAGATGACTTTCATACTCCCAAACAGCATTTCTGTGAAAAAAAATATAACTAAGAGACTGGGGGGAAGAGGGCAGATACTATGTGCTCACTACCTCAGGAGAAAAGGCCTCTCTTTACTAAAATTATGACATTTAGGGCCTACTATTCCCAGGATAGTCATAGATATCAAAGGAAGGAAAAGTTTATATAGATGCAAGGATCTTTTAAAATGTAGCTTTTCATTTATTACTGCTTTGCTGAAAATCATAGTAAAAAAAATCTCAGATCTTTCTAAATTAAGGAAATGACAAAGACTCTTACCTCTTGTTTTCCATCCAAACTGGTAAGCAACACTGGTCGACCTATACATATATTTGCAGATTTCATAGTGTTGAGTCCAAGCTGAACAAGGGAATTCTGGAATGTTTTAGGAACTTTGTCATCTACCAAAAGCGAAAGAAAATTATTTTCATACTATTTTATAGCTGAAGTTAAAGCCTGCTTTCTTTTGGTGTAAATAAAAATCTTCTAACCATAACCACATGAATGCACTTACCATACCTTAGAGAAACCAGTTCCAATTCTCTTTTTTCTTTTTAACAAAAAGACTTAAGACCAAACCTTTTTGAGGGTCCACTGACTGACAATATGAGCACCAAGTAAAAAAATATGTCTTATGGGATAGGTATTAGTTTTCACCCTTTAAGAAAAATAAACTCTAATTTCTTTAAAAACTGAACATACCTGCAATAGTCTTCATACTCGCATAGTAACATTTTGTACTACAGATTCTAGTTAAGTCAACTACTAGTATTCAAAGACTTGAGCTGAGAAACTGGCATTTAGTTCTGGAGGGTTAAATTACATTTCCACTTCTGATCCACCCGATACCAGTCAGATATTTTTCTTTTTTTTTTTTTTTTTAAAGATTTTATTTATTTATTTGACACAGAGAGATCATAAGTAGGCAGAGAGGCAGACAGAGAGAGTGAGAGGGAAGCAGGCTCCCTGCTGAGCAGAGAGCCCGATGTGGGACTCGATCCCAGGACTCTGAGATCATGACCTGAGCTGAAAGCAGCAGCTTAAACCACTGAGCCACCCAGGCGCCCCGATATTTTTCTTTTTTAATCCCAAGAATACATGGGTAAGATAATAGCACAGGTCTTATTCCTTAGGCAAGCACATATAGACTAAAATGACCATTATTGTTTTCAACTTTTGGCCCCGTAGGGGACCCAGTTGGCAACACCTCTGAAAATTATGTGCTAACATGTCCACCTGGCCCCGTCCACTTCCTCAAGGTCCATATTTGGTCCTTCCTCTGATTCTCCCAGCACCCTATGCTGCCAGATATTAGCATTTATCATCATAATATACATTTGTTTTATAATCTGACTTTCTCCTAAACCATATGCTGCTTTGGGGCACAAACTGGGTCAAATTCATCTTTGTATCTCCAATGCCTAGTAGTGCATCAAATATAGAAGTTGCATAACAGGGGCGCCTGGGTGGCTCAGCCCTTAAGCGTCTGCCTTTGGCTCAGGCCGTGATCCCAAGGGTCTTGGGACTGAGCCCTGCATGGGCTCCCTGATCAGCAGGAAGCCTGTTTCTCTGTCTCCCACTCCCCTTGCTTGTTTTCCCTCTTCGTTGTCTTTCTCTGTCAAATAAATAAAAATCTTTTAGGGGCGCCTGGGTGGCTCAGTGGGTTAAAGCCTCTGCCTTCAGCTCAGGTCATGATCCCAGTGTCCTGGGATCGAGCCCCGCATCCGGCTCTCTGCGCGGCAGGGAGCCTGCTTCCCACCCCCACCCCCCCTCTGCCTGCCTCTCTGCCTATTTGTGATCTTGTCAAATAAAATAAATAAAATTTAAAAAAAAATCTTTAAAAAAAAATTTTTTAAAAGAAGTTACATAATAAATATCCATGAAATCAATGAACATGGTAGGTAACTACACAGTTTTTCTGCTCAGCACAAAATCCATGAAACACTTATGAAATTTTAGCCTGTCACAAGCTGTGTTATAAAATTTATTGTTAGACACATATACCATAATCATAGTTCCCTAATATTAGTGTTACTTAATAATAAAAACACAAATACTTTGTAATTTAAAAGGAACAAAGTAAATGAAAGCAAAACCAAGAACCATGTCTCATTTAATTATTTTTTGCCACTACAAAATAACTACCCCATATATGTATTTTCCTTCTGTCATCAGCTGAACAAATCTAGGAAAACAAAGCATCTCATGGAGCGAAAATTAACAGTACTGAGCATTTATAAAATAAGCATATTTCATAATATGAAGCTGAAAAGAAATTCAACTTTTCTATGAGCATTAGGCCTCCTACACAGTTTACTCATCAATAACAGCAAAGCATCCTTTTGGTGATCACATAAGGTTCAGTTTCTGCCACTTCTCTCTTCCTAAACCTCAATGAATTACCCTTCCCTCTTGATAAGTACCTCACAGATGTATTCAATTCTTGGCAAGATTCTAGGTTTTCTTCTCTTCCTTCTAGCCTGTCCTGCACATTCACTGTGCTCAGGGTTTGACAAATCACAAGTTCTCTAAATACCTCCACTTCCTCCTTATGAAAGTCACATTCAAATTCTCATCCACTGGTCTTATTTCCTAATATCTCCATGTATTTTCTCGCAGCATTCAAATCTACTCAAGCTATGTTCCACACAATTCCTTCCAGCAGTCCTCATTGCTCCAATACTGTACTTTAAAAATACATCTCAACATCCACTTTCCCCATTGGTTAACTATATATTTATTGAGCACTTCATGTGTCAGATTAGTAAAGGTAATTTCAAACAACCATCAACTCTTCATTGGTTCATCCAGCAAACATTTATTATGTGCCTACTTCACAGCAGATAATATTTTAGGCACTAGGGATACAAAGAAGTGGAAGGTCCTAGGCCTCACAGAGCTTACAATCTAATAGGATGAGAGAGTTATTAAACAATTACTTAGTAACCGTGTAATTTTAAACTAAAATTAATACAATGCAAGAATGACTAAGAGGGCTGAGAGAGCCTATTATGCGGAATCTAATTTGGAAGAAACAGAGAATGCTTCTTCAAGGAAGTAATGTTTAAAAATTCAGATCCAAAGGAAGAGTAGGAATTAACAAAACAAAGAGGAAAAAGAAAATAATTCCTGGCAAAGAGAACAGCTTGTACAGAGAGGTCTGAACAGAAGGCAGCACAGTCCATCCGAGGAATGAGTATAAGCAAAATGTCAAGAGACAAGAAGGGGCCATGTAAGGAAGATCAAGATCTCCCAGGGCAGTAGGCTACACCAAGCAGCAGCTCGTTCTCTCTCTCTCTCATAAATAAATAAAGCTTTAAAAAAATAAAATAAAATAAAATGTTAAAAAAAAAGGAAGAAAAATCCAAGAAAAGATGTTCAGCACAATGCTATACAAAGTGTGGTCAGCAAACTATTTGTTACTGTCATGATGGGGTAAGTACAACAAATAAGGGTTTAGAAGCTTTTATTACAACTGGACAGAGTAATCCTACATCTGTTGAATCTAATAAAAATTTCTATTTTTGAACTTATTTTTCTAGTAATTTCTTTTTACTGTATTTTACAACAGTGCTGTGCTAGGACATATCAGTGAGAGAGAGAGAGAACAAGCTAAAGGAGGGGCAAAGGGAAAGGGGAAGCCAGGTTCCCCGCTAATCAGAGAGCTTGATGCGGGCCTGGATCCCAGGACTCTGGGATCATGACCTGAGCCGAAGGCAGATGCTTAACCGACCCCTACATACCATATTTTAAAAACTTTAGGGGTGCCTGGATGGCTCAGTCATAAGCAGCTGCCTTCGGCTCTGGTCATGATCCCAGCATCCTGGGATAGAGCCCTGCATCGGACCCCCTGCTGGGCAGGAAGCCTGCTTGTGTTCTCTCTCTCCCTGTGTCTCTTTCTGCCAAATAAATAAATAAAATCTTTAAACACACACACACACACACACACACACACACACAAACTTTACCTACAGAGTTTAAGTAGTATTGGTCTAGAAGGCACCCAAACCAAGATTCAGAAATAGTATAAAGTACAAATATAAATTCAAAACTGATTAGAGTATAGACGGAAAACTCTGGACATTGGATGAACTTGCCAAAAAAAAAAAAAAAAAAAGATTTATACAGGGGAAAAAAGGATGTTAGGACTAAGAACTGAGGAACATTTGGGAGCCAAGTAGAAAATGAGCCTGCAAAGGAAACTGAAAATCTACCTACCAACAAAAGGATGGAGAAAAACTAGGAAAGTTTAATGGCACATAGCCAAAAATTAAAGTGGGTTTTGTTGTGTTTTTTTTTAAGATTTTATTAGAGTGAGCGAGAGGGAGAGCACAAGCCGGATGGAGGGGCCAGAGGAGAGGGAGCAGCAGACCTCCCACTGAGCAGGGAGGCCAATGAGGGGCTTGATCCCATGACCCTGGGATCATAACCTGAGCCAAAGGTAGACACTTAACTGACTGAGCCACCCAGACGCTCCCCAAAATTAAAGTGTTTTAAGAAAAAGGAAATGGTAGACAATGCCAAAAGTTGCTGAGTGGTCAAGTAAGGAAAGTAAAGAAAAACTGTCCTTTATATTTATGAACATGGAGATGATCAGTGACCAGGACAGGGATAGTTTCCATAGAATGATGGGGTACTGTCAAAATTTTAATAGGCTAAGGAGTAGGTGAGAGATGAGGTGACAGAGACTACTCCATTTATGAAACTTGGGAAACCTGGCTGGCTTGGTCATCAGAGCCTTCGACTCTTGATCTCGGGTTTTGAGTTCAAGTCCAACGTTGGGAGATTACTTAAAAATAAAATCTAGGGCGCCTGAGTGGCTCAGTTGGTTAAGCGACTGCCTTCAGCTCGGATCATGATCCCAGAGTCCTGGGATCGAGTCCCACATCAGGCTCCCTGCTCCTTGGAGAGTCTGCTTCTCCCTCTGACTTTCTCCCCTCTCATGCTCTCTCTCACTGTCTCTCTCTCAAATAAATAAATAAAATCTTTAAAAAAATAAATAAATAAAGTCTAAAAAAAGAAAGAAAAGAAAAAAGAAGAAATTTGGAAATGAAAGGATGGAAAGAGGTAGGGTGGTGGTAAGAAGAAAATGTGGAACTTTCGTTTTGATTTAAGATGTAAGAGAAATCAGCAGGTTTAAATTTCAATGGGAAAGATCCATGAAAAAGATTAAATATGCAGGACAGAACAAGTTATCCTCTGATCCTTAAATGAACTGAAAACACTGTGTTAATTCTAAGACTGTCATTAGGGTGTGCATTAGACATAAAATTCTTGCCCCCAGTTTAGCTGGTGATCCATTTGTTCAAAGCTATGACACCGTTTCCACACATAGAAACTTTAACAACTAAATTTTCAGATAAATCCGTTCTCCTAACTCAAGGCAGCTCTGACCTAGGATAAAGGCTTTAAAGTCAAATACTGCCTGCCAGTTGGCACTTGTGGAACCTGGAGCCAATCACATTAACTATTCTTCCTCTCTCAAATAGGCATAATAATAGGGCACCCATCTTCCAGGGCTTCTATGAAGGTTAAATGAGGTATGTATGTGACATACCCAAACTACTGACAACAATACTATGTAATCGGTAGCTATTATTAAATACTAGAATCTGTGAAAAGAACAAATCCTAAAGTCTTTCATTCTTGGAGACACATTGATCTCTCTTAGGAAAGATGTATCCACATCTTTACTGAACTGTTTAGTTTTCTGGTATATATATCCGATGCTCGTAGCTTTAAGTAATTTTGCAGTTAAATGTGTCGTTAATCTTAAACGTGGAAAAGTTGTTTCAAGTTCAATTTACAAATTCAAAACAATTTACAAAAGTGATGGCGTGACTTATCCACGGATAAGCCGTTTCTGCCTGACTTCTCCAAGTAAGGCACGGCTTCGGGTGTACAAACTTGCGTGCCACTGTCACACCTCTGTCTCGCCCAATTTTCAAAAGCCTCAGCACCTTAAAGGCGGCATCACCTAAAGGTCTACGTCTTAAGTTGCCGCCCCTCCGCCTCAGGTCTCCCACCCAGAACGCTTTACCCTTTTCTAAGAAGTTGGTCACAACCAGAGTCCCGGCCGCTGCCACCGCTCCGGACCCAGCTGAAGATGCCGAGGGCCCCAAAACAGAGGAAGCAGAAGAGGGCGAGGTTGAACCATTGTCTGCGCTTTGATTCAGCCGTTTTCTGTTCTTCTTGGACGACATGATCACAAGGCCGCCTAGAAAAGGTTGCAGCAAAGCCGGCTCAACGTGCTCCAGTCTCTGGAAGAAAAACTTCCGGAGCAGAAGTCAACGAGACTCCGCCCTCCACCGTAATCCCCCAAGTGGAGCGCAGGACTTCTTCACGCCTTTCCTATCCCTGAACAAACGTCTGTTGACTTAAACTAGAAAAAGAAAGTGGTGGAAAAGTTTCTCTTTAGCTTTCCTGGAACCGGGAAATTTTCTGAGAGGAGCTGGTGGACAGGACTTCAAGGTTACTTCGGTATAGCCCCGGGGGAAAAAAAAAGTTGTAACGTTAGCACAACTTTCGGCTGGCATTCTTCTAATATTTACGGGAGCGACCTCCTCTCAGGGAACTCAAAGGAAACTTGATTTAAGGCCGGAGCTAGTGGTAGGACGCCAACGCGTAAATGCCGCCTCTAACCAGCGGGAGTTTTCCGCGCGCAGTGCTCCTGCGGATCTGCAGCGCAAGGCTGTTGGCAGGGCACCGCGGGGCTTGCGGCGGTCGGGGTTGCAGGTGGGACCACCCCGCCAGAGCGGAAGAACTGCGGGGAGAGCTGGACAGATTCGGTGGCGTCTCGGTGAGCCTGGCACAGCTCGGCGCCTTGGACCGCCTGGACGCCGCCTCATTCCAGAGGCGCTTGCAGGGCAAGTGTGCCTGGGCCGTGGGGTTCCCTGGCTCCGGAACCTTTCTAATAAAGTAACCGGGGCCCCCATCCACCTAACACGGTCTCCGTCAATCAAGTACCGAGTCCTAGGGAGAGAGGGCAGGCATGACTCGTACCAATTTCCCGTTTCCTTCTTGTGCCCTTTGCTGGGAGGCTTCTGAGGCACTTGGTTGAAATTTTAACTATCCCAGACTTGGTGATCGGCAGCCCTAGTTTCTGATAAACTTCCTAGTGTGTGACCTTCGGCAAGTTCTATAAACTACCATTTACCCTTCCATAAAACCGGTTAGTAACGCATAGGATTGCTGGGGGTTTACGTAGGGTAATGCATATAAAGTGCTTCGCTCGGCCTCTACCACATACTTAACGCTCAGTAGTGTTAATATTTACCGGGACTTAGTTCTGCGGGGCACTTTCCCCGAGACAAAGCTATACGGGTGGTGAACAATGAATGGACCAGAGTGGTCATTTTTGTACACCAATTGGATCAGGCTGACGCATCAAGAACTGGAGTTTGCTAGAGACAAAGCAACAAATCTTTTATGATTAACCAGGGAGGGTAGTGGGCGCTTTCAATCTTCAGTAAGAACACTCTCTGCTTTCCTTGAACTTAAGTCTAAAGATAGGAAAGACAGCTCAGATGGAGGCGCTTTCACTTTGAGAGAAGCCGGTGATTTGGTTCGGAGTTTATCAGACTACCCCTGAAGGTTCTTCTATTCGACTTGAAGGCCTAGCACGGAAATTCAGCATTGGAAAGATCCTGTCACTCTAAAAGAAAACTTCAGATAATGAGGAATATGGCAAATGAGCATCTATGTAAATATAATTCAGCTAGTTCGTTCTTTAATCATTCTCCTTCCCAAACTACTTGCCTCTTCACCGCATTTTCTCTCCTACTTGTGAATTATTGCCTTCTCCAACAGTATCAGCCGTAGAAGAATCAAGCTAGAAGAATCAAGTGAATGTTCATCCTCTAATATATCTACCAATGTGTGGGAAGAAACAGGTGTTTATTTGCACACACTTATTACTTGTCAGTGGCCAAGTGGTTAAAGCACTTCCTTAGTCTAAAAGGCAAAGCATGAGTGTTGCGTTTAAAGACACACATCCAGATTTCAAGTCCCGGGTTCTCACGGGTGCTTAGCCATTAGGCAAACCACCACTAAAAATATTTGCCTCTTAGGTTGCTTAGGTGCATAATGCCAACCCTAATTATTTTCCTCGATACATTTGGTGATCAAAGATAAATTATAGAAAACTAATTTATAATCTATATAGTGCTATATACTTTATATTTTTAATAAAACATTCTATTGCATTTATGAATTCCTATTGCTAAACACTTAAGAACTTTACAAATATTAAATAATTCATTTAATCCTCATAACAACTCTGAGGTTAATACTGTTACCTTTATTTGAAAGGTGATGGTACTGAGGCACAGAGATTAATTTCCCTTGGCTCTGGAATCTGTTCTTAATGCATTATGCTGCCTCCAAGAGCTAGTGCAAATTTTATTATTAAGTCAAACTAGATTTCACTTGGTTAGAATGATTAGGGAGGATATGGGAATTTTCTGGGGTAATAGAAATGCTCTGTAATCTTTATTGGAGTGTGTTACACAGGTGTATGTATGTGTCAGAACTCCTTAAATGTACACTCAAGATTTGTGCCCTTTGTGTAATTGTACATCAATTTTAAAAAGATTTAAATCAGAGAAAGAGATGGGTGAGAAGGATCTGACTCCATAGTCCCAAATCAAGAAGCTTTTGTGAAAGGCTCCCATGTGTTTGTCACTGTATTAGACCCACTGCCTTTTAAAGAGGTAGAGAACATGGTCCCTAACAGGGAGTCACTGCACAGCTGGAGAAGAGAAGAGGAGGAAAAAGAAATTAGCCATTAAATGAATAATCAAGCCTTCCCACCACCACACACGCACACAATTTGCAAGATTATTGTAAAGATTAAGTGCGGTGATAGATGGAGAAAATGATCTGAGAATACTGCTGTATTCTTCACCCATAAATTAGGGGCGATAATACTTGCCTTTCAGGCTGTGAGAACTTAACGAGATAATATATACACAGTGTCTGGAGCTTAGTGAGGACCAAATGTTGGCATCTTTTTCTTCTGGTTCAATCTTAAGAAATAAGAGAATTTACAGAAGTCAAAACAGAAAAATCTACGTTCATCTTGGTATTATTTATAAATTAGAAATAATTTGTCCAGGAGTAAGAGGTTTGTTAAGCAGGTTTTGGTGTACCTATCTGAGGAAAATTGTACAGTCATTAAAAACTTATGTTCCTTACAAATTTTAATGGCAGCAAAATGTTTATAATAAGTAGTAAAAGATACGCTGTAAATTATATATGGTGTGATGTCAATTCCAAAATTATATTAATGGGAAAATGTCAAAATTTAAATTTTTATCTCCGCATGCTAGTAAGATAAGAAGTTTTGATTTTTTCATTATATTTTCATTTTTTTTTTTCTAGTATACGTTATTTAAAACGTAGAGTTTGGGTGCCTGGGTGGCTCAGTGGGTTAAAGCCTCTGCCTTCGGCTCAGGTCATGATCCCAGGGGTCCTACTTGGCAGGGAGCCTGCCTCCCTTTCTCTCTCTCCCTTTCTCTCTCTCTCTGCCTGCCTCTCTGCCTACTTGTGATCTCTGTTTGTCAGATAAATTAAAAAAAATCTTTTTAAAAAAAAAAAGTAGAGTTTTAACCACCTTGAAATTTATAAGCCAAAAAAATTATGACAGAATTCTTAAAGTGTAAGTAGAAGCCCCTAAGAGTCATTTATAAAGATTAAAACTAAGGATGTTAAAAGGAAGAGCAATTTATTTTGTTTAAATTTTTTTGTTCATTCTACAAATATTGAACACCAGTTATGCGCCATGCATTGTGTCAGGTGATATGAATTACCAGCTCTATCCTCAAGGAATTCAGTCTGCTGGAAAAAATCCCATAACAAGGTACTAATTACAATAAAACTTAGTTCCTGTGCTGGTGATATAAACAGAGCATTTTAGGATTCCCCTCCCCCAGCCCTTCCTAGCTAAGTACTAAGGGAGGTGGATGTTTTAGGATGGCTTTTTGGAAAGGGTGACACCTGAGATGAGTTTTTTATGTCTTCCACTCTTTTCACTGGAAAATGTTTACAGATTTTTATCCTCATCTGCATTTTAGCTGCAATACAGCAATGGAGATCAGAAGGTAGGATAGCGGTATGGCTGCACATTCCCATCCTCCAAAGCCGATTTATTACCCCTGCTGCTTCCCTGGGTTTCTGCTTTCACCATGCAGAATCGGATTCATCCACGCTGACACTGTGGCTGGGAGAGGGACGCAGCAGATTACCAGGATATGCTACACATCAAGTAGGAGTTGCAGGTCAGTTTCAAACTAACAGTAAAATGGACCTTTTAGAGGTTTCGCCCAATTTTTTCGTACAGCTAAGTGGTATTTTATTCATGTGTAATGAACAGCTTGATCTTTGGGATTATTAAGGAGTGCTTTAAACAGAAGAAGTTTGGGGCGCCTGAGTGGCTCAGTGGGTTGACCTTCGGCTCAGGTCATGATCTCAGGGTCCTGGGATCGAGACCCGCATCGGGCTTTCTGCTCAGCAGGGAGCCTGCTTCCCTCTCTCTCTCTCTCTCTCTGCCTACTTGTGATCTCTCTCTGTCAAATAAATAAATAAAATCTTAAAAAAAAAAAAAAAAAAAGCTTCAAGCATCCAGCCAAGCTTAAACAGAAGTTTGTCTTATGAGTCAGCAGAGGGCAGCACACCAAGCAAGTTTGGTGTTGAGTGTTCCAGAGGAAAATTTTGAACATTTTTACGTAGGTATTTGAACTTCAGTACTCAAATATTAACACTGAATTGGGATCAGGACTAAGTCATTATGGTAAAACATATCAGTATTAATTATGTAAGTGTGTTAAGTACAAGATAACTTTCAGGTGAAATTTAAGGTAAAGGAAAGCAGATTTTGGGGGGGCATTACTTCTTAAGGATATTTACATTAAGTTATGGTGTGGAACAGTTGTTTAAGATACACAATTTAAGTATATTACGGACTTTTCAAGCCACTGATTAACTCCAAAGATGTGGTCTTGAAAAATTTGCTCCAGGTTAAGACTGGAGTTCTCAAATTGTAGGGTGCATCAAAATCACCTGGAGGACTTGCTGAGAACACCCTACTGGGTCCCACATCTAAGAGTTTCTGATTCAGTTGGTGTGGGATGTTGCCAGGAAATTTGCATTTCTCATAGATTCTTTGCTGCTACTGCTAATGTTAATTCTGGTCCCTGGACCATCCTTTGAGAACCAGGGCTAAGAAAATTCTTAGACTTCCAGGAAAAGTGAAATAGTAAAGACTCCTTATGACTTAAATGAAAGCAGTATTATATGTAAGCTACTAACTTAACTAATAATTTTATTTGCCTTCATACAACTTACAAGCATTTTCAAAGGTAGTTTGCACCTTTGAGGTTAAAAAGGAGTTGTTCAAGGATGCCTAATGTTTTCTGTATCCATGATCTCACTTTTAACAAATAGAGACATAGAAATTTCCATTCTGCTCTACTTCAGAAGACTACTTGGCAATTTGATGACACCCTCACACTTCATTAGAAAGTCATGCAATTATCAGTTCATTGGTACAGACTTCTAAATTAGACTTTTAAATGCAGTTATTGCTACAGAATTAGTAGTATATACATAAAGAGTGTACTATGAAGCCCTTGTTTGTAACTAAATACTGTAATATGTATTATAGATAAGATATACCGTAGGAGTTCAGGCAATGAGAGATCTGGAATTTGAACAGTCTTGAAGTATAACTAGGATATGAAGTGGCTATTAGGGGTGGCAATGAAATCATATAAGAAATTGTTTTGGAAAAGGTATAGCGTTTTTTAGATGAAGGGAAAATAATTGACATTTATTGTTCTAAGCAACAGGAGGTAGGTATAGCAGATGAACATACCACCACAAAAATACACCACTCTGGCATATTGATTATTCTGAGCTCGAGAAACACTAGATACAGGAAGGTTTGGTTTTGTTTTGTTTTGTTTTTTGTTTTGTTTTGTTTTTTTAACCTAAAACCAGGGCATAAATTTTTTGTACCAGGAAGAGGAGACATTCTTATGGAAGATGGTGAGCTGACACCAAGTCAAGTCTATACAAATAAATCTTATTAAAATAACCCTTGGATCCCTAATTTCCCCCCATATATGTCCTAGTCATTTTCCCACCATTTACCTCCCTTATCCCAACCCCCTTTTTCTTTTGTCTTGGCTCCATAATTCATTGCTCTTTGTTAAAATGATATATATATGCCCCTGGGCTTAAACACTTTTTTGGGATTTTCACTCCTTTTAATAATCTCCATCACCACCCAGTACATGTAAATATAATAAATTTAAAAAATATGTATTTTTTTTCTCCATTAATCTGACAGAAAACATTCTGTCAGCTCAGTTCACAGCCCTAGATACATAACCTAAGTGGGTAGAGAAAAAATCTTTCCTCCCCTACACTGGAATGGAGTGAGCTATGGTTTTGTTACTGTTCTTCAGACACAGCGAGCTTGTGTCTGCCTTAGAGCTTTCACCCCTATGAACTCCTCTTCCTGTAATGCTCTTTGCCAGGGCTTTATCTACCTCTTTAGAGCTGAAGTTTCTGCTCCAACATCTCAAAAGTCTCCTGACCTTCCTGTCTAAAATACAGCCCTCCTGCATGCCAGTCTCATCATTCGTGGCCCCTTTATCCAGATGTTTTTCTATATAGCTCCCATGACAATCTAAAATTATACCATGTACTTAATTTCCCCCACAACAATATAAACTCTGTGAAGGCAGGTATTCTGTCTTTTCCACCATTGTCTTGTCAGGTTCAAGACAGTATCTGGCATAAAGTAGATAAATATTTCTTGAATGATTAGATAGCTCTTTAAGTGGAAACTCAAGTTCCCGGAGAGCTCAGTTGTGTAGGGAAGGGACACTGTTGCATAGGGAGAATACCAGCTCAGAATCCAGACAGTTTTAGGGCTGTCTGAACCTAGGCACTAAAAATGATACCACTCACATGAGTATTGTGAGGAATACCTGAGATAATGTACATGAAGCACTTAGCACAGTACCTGACTAATCATAATAAAATAGTAATCTCTCTTTAATCCCTGATCTCTTTGTGTTTATTTATCTTTTAAGTTGTGACCAGCAGGGGTCGCTCGCATTGTGCTTTAGCTTTGCTGGTTTTGTCTGAAGTATTTTGCTCTTGTTTATAATTCATTAGGGAAAATTGCAATTTGAGTAATCACAAGTTATTAAAATTTAAGAGTAAGTTTCCTTGGCGTTTCTTTGGCATTCTAACCCTTATAAAGTCCAGTTAAATTATAGTTTATGCTTTCTAATGGAAGCCAGCATTAATGTTAATTATATCTCACTTAGTGATTTTCCTTTTTTTAAACACTAAAATGTGCAGTTTTCATTTCAGAGAAATTTGTCCTTCCTTGTGTTATATATACCTATACCTTTCTGTATTTTATTTCTACATCGCATTTTCTCCTCATGTCCTATATAATTTGTTTTCTATTTGTTACCTTCTCATACACACACCAGAATGTAAGCCCACTGAGGATAGGGAATTTTGTTTTGTTTACCACTATATCCCTAGCACCTCAATAAATGCCTGACATATAACAGGGGTCAATTACTATATAGAAAACCCATAAGTATTATATATAGTAACTCAATTAATCTTAAAGGGTGTGTAGAATATACATTTTTAACAATATTTCCTCATATTATGTAAATATAAATATTTTTAAATTATAGCATTTAAAGGAGTTAATGCAAATCATTAAGGTATCATTTATATTTTTGACCCAGGATTGTCAAAAAACTAATAAACCTTCTTTATTTGTTATTCCCTAACATCTAGCCAAATGTGTAATGTGCTTGGAAGTGTGTATATTAAATGAATAAATGAAAGGATTAGAACTTAGGACATATGTAAAATAAACAATTATCCTAAAGCAACATATTGGTATTTATAAAAGTCATATACACACATGATAAAAAAAAATACATATTTGTAAGTGGCTTCAGGGAGACTCTGAACTGAATATTGAGATATTTGAGACTTAGATTATCAGGGGCACAACCCATGTTCTATACAAGGAATAAAAATGAGAATGGAAAAGTCACTTCATTTATTCAATAAATGTTTTTAAGCATAATATATGACATTAAAATAAATGCTACAGATGGATAGAAAGATTAATTTCTTTAACTATGTACCATCAAGAATAGATGATCTAGAGAAGAAACTTATAGAACTGGTTATCCTACAATTTAGCATATGCTAGAACCATCATTAATATTCCAGGTTGTTAAAAGAACCTGAGTAACTGAGCAGTTTATTGCTGGAGAGATTTTAAAAGTGTCCATGGATGAGGTAGTAATTGATCTAAGCCTTCCAAGTTGGGTACAATTTTGATGACCACAGATAGGCATATGGGAGGAGTCCAAGGTGAAAGAAATATTTCTCAATTATCTTTTACTTTTCCCCAACAGGAGCTGTATTTGATGAAAATACTGGAAAAATATTGGTTGTACAAGATCGAAACAAAGTAAGTTGCTTCTGCTTTTTAAAATTTTTTTTTTAATTTTAGTTTAATTAACCTACAGTGTTGTATTAGTTTTAGGTGTGCAATATCGTGATTCAGCAGTTCTGTATTTTCTCAGTGCTCATCACAGTAAGTATACTCTTAATTCCCTTCCTCTGTTTTACCCATCCCCATACCTACCTGTCCTCTGGTAACCACCAGTTTATTCTCTATAGTTAAGAGCCTGTTGTTTTGTTTGCCTCTTTTTTCCTTCAACCATTTATTTTAAGATGCTTCTGTTTTGTAAATTGCTTTCTAAGTGTTCAGTTCTCTCTAGAGGAAAATAGAATACAGAAATTTTTATATGCTCAAGGAATTACAGAAAGATACTTTAAAAGTTCTTTCTAAGCAGTTGTGGATCAGGATATTTTTTTAATTCAAAAAAAATACCAATGGAGGCCTTGAAAATGTCAGGATAACCTCATGTTCCTCACTATTATATTATGGCTACAGAAAAATTATAAATGGCTATATTTAGGTGGGAAGGCAAATGTGTTTCTCACAGACTGACAAGATATTCTTCCATTCATTAAGCATTCAGTAAGCTCCCATTCTGAGCCAGGCGATGAGAATACAAAGATTATTAAAACGGTTTCCCTCATGTCCTGCAGTTTACTACCTATTTGGGAAAGCAGTCATACAACAGACAATAACAATCACTTTGCCTTTAGAAAACCCCTGAAGACTTCTCAGAGGAGATAACATTCAAACTGGGTCTTGAAGAATGAATAGGAGCTTACCAGGCCAAAAAAAAGTGGCAGGGGGAGTGGGAGAGAGAAAAACAGAAAATTTAAATGGCACATAAAAAGGCACAGAGAATTTACAAAGGTTGTAACATGGTATCTTAGTTTGTTCAAGCTTCTATAACAAAAATACCTTAGACTGGGTGGCTTAAACAACAACCATTTGTTTCTTATCTGGAGGCTGTGCCAAGTTCAGGATCCTACCAGATTCAGTGTCTGGTTGGTCCCTCTTCCCAGTTCATAGATGTTCGTCTTCTCAGTCTCCTCACATAGCAGAAGGGACAACAGTTCTCTCTGGGGTCTCTTTTTAAGAACACTATACCCATTCATGAAGACTCCACTCTCACGACATCATCACCTCTCATAGGCCTCGCCTCATGATATCACAATGGGGATTAGGATTTCAACATGTGAATTTGGGTCCATTCCATGTAGTGTATAAATAATGGTTAAGAATTTCATTGTGGCTAGGAGTATAGGGAGTGGTAAAATATTTGATTTGAGTGGTAGATTAAAAACAACATAAAGAGCCTTGTACAACAAAATAAGTCTAGGCAACCAGAAGCAACAAAAACTTTTAAGTACCATGGTTAGCATCAGATGTTTTCATACTTAGGACTGAAAGTGAAAGAGAATAATTATTTTGATACTTTCTGAGACTTCAATAATATTGATAGACAGAGTCAAACATTTTTCCTCAATATGTATGTTCTTAAATTTTAAACTAAATATTTGTAACAATATCTAAAAGTATTCAGAATTGCTATCTAAAAAGCATGTTCATATTTATAAGGAACTTTCAACGTTTTAGGTAAGGCAGGATCTCTGACTCAAACTAAGATTGATTGTCAACAAATATTTTGAGTATCTGAATTAATATTGTGCCTAGCCTACAAGAACTTTTACTATTTATTTTTTTTATATTAACTTATACTATATTATTAGTTTCAGAGGTAGAATTGAGTGATTCATCAGTTGCATGCAACACCCCATGCTCATTACTTAAGTGCCCTCTGTAATGTCTATCACTTAGTTAATCCATCCCCTGCCCATCTCCCTTCTAGCATCATTCAGTTTGGTTCCTATAATTAAGTCTCTTAGGATTTGTTTCTCTCTCTAATTCTGTCTTGTTTTATTTTTCCTTCCCTTCCTTTATGTTTGTCTCCTTTGTTTCTTAAATTCCACATATGAGTGAAATCCACATATGACTAAAGTGGCAAGATTTCATTCTTTTTTTTTTTTTAAATATTTTATTCATTTATTTGACAGAGAGAGAGGTCACAAGTAGGCAGAGAGGCAGGCAGAGAGAGAGGGAGAAACAGGCTCCCCACCAAGCAGAGAGCCCGATGCAGGGCTTGATCCCAGGACCCTGAGATCATGACCTGAGCCGAAGGCAGAGGCTTAAACCACTGAGCCACCCAGGCGCCCCAGATTTCATTCTTTTTGACGGCTGAGTGATATATATATATACCACATCTTCTTAATCCATTCTTCTGCTGATGGACATCTGGGCTTTTCCCATAGTTTGGCTATTGTGGACATTGCTGCTATAAACATTGGAGTGTATGTGCCCCTTCGAATCACTATGTTTGTATGCTCTGGGTAAACACCTAGTAGTGCATTTGTTGGGTCATACGACAGCTCTATTTTTACTTTTTGAGGAACCTCCATACTCTTTGCCAGAGTGTTTGCCAGTTTGTATTCCCACCAACAATGCAAGAGGGTTTCAATTTCTCCATATCCTTGCCAACATCTGTTGTTTCCTAAGTTTTTTTTTTATTTTAGCCATTCTGACCTATATGAGATGGTATTTCACTGTGGTTTTGATTTGTATTTCCCTGATACCGGGTAATATTGAGCATTTTTTTCATGTGTCTATTGGCCATTCAGATGTCTTATTTGGAGAAGTGTCTGTGCATGTCTTCTGCCCATTTCTTGATTGGATATTTTGGTTTTGGGGTGTTATTAGGTTCTTCAGAGATTTTGTATAGTAGCCCTTTATCTGACGAAACATTTGCAAATATCTTCTCCCAATCCGTAGGTTGCCCTTGTTTCCTTGTAGATTATCTACTTATGATCCATCTGTTGCTGTGAGTGGGGTGTTAAAGTCCCCTACTATTATTGTATTATTATCTGTATGTTTCTTTAGTTTTGTTATTAATTGGTTTATATATTTGGCTGCTCCCAAATTAGGGGCAGAAATATTCACAATTGTTAGATCTTATTGTATAGATACTTTTGTTATGATACGGTTCCTTCTTCATCTTTACTATAGTCTTTGGTTTAAAATCTTGTTTGTCTGATCTAAGGATTGCTACTCCAGCTTTCTTTTGATATCCATTAGCATGATAAATGGTTCTCCACCCCTTCACTTTCAATCTGGAGGTGTCTTTGGTCTAAAATGAGTCTCCTGTAGTCTCTTGTATATCATTGGGTCTTGTTTTTTATCCAATCTGATACCTTATGTCTATTGATTAGAGCATTTAGTATACTGATATTCAGAGTAATTATTGAAAGATATGAATGTAGTGCCATTGTATTATCTGTAAAGTTGCTGTTTCTGTAGATTCCTTCTGTTCCTGTCTGATCTTTGTTATCTTTGGGCCCTCTCTTTGCTCAAAGGATCCCCTTTAATATTTCTTGCAGAGCTGATTAAGTGTTCATGAATTTCTTTAGTTTTTGTTTGTCCTAGAAACTCTTTATTTCTCTTCTATTCCTAATGACAGCCTTTCTGGATAAAGTATTCTTGGTTGCATATTTTCCCCATTTAGCATTTTGAATATATCATGCCAGTCCTTTCTGGCCTGCCAAGTCTCTGTGGACAGGTCTGCTGCCAACCTTATGTTTCTACCCTTGTAGGTTAAGGACCTCTTGTCCTGAGTGGCTTTTAGGATTTTCTCTTTATCTCTGAAATATACAAGTTTTACTGTTAATATGTAATGCTTTTGACCTATTTTTGTTGATATTTGAGGGAGGAGGTTCTCTGTGCCTCCTGGACTTGGATGCCTGTTTCCTTCCCGGATTAGGGAAGGTCTCAGCTATAACTTGTTTGTTTTGGGTTTTTTTTTTTTAAAGATTTTATTTGTTCATTTGAGAGAGAGATAGAGAACACAAGCTGGGAGGAAGGGTAGAGGAAAGGGGAAAAGCAGGCTTCCCACTGAGCAAGGAGCCCCAGCTGAGCCACCCAGGTGCCCCTATAATTTGTTCAAACAACCTTCTGCCTCTCTTTCTCACTCTTCATCTTCTAGGACCCCTATTATCCAGATATCATTTCTCTTTATGGTGCCGCAGATTTCTCCAAGTCTCCCTTCATGATCCAGTAGTTGTTTTTCTCTTTTTCTTAGCTTCCTTATTTTCCATCATTTTGTCTTCTATATCACTGACTCTCTCTTCTGCCTCATTTATCCTCCCTGTTAGAGCTTCCATTTGTGACTGCATCTAGGTAATAGCATTTTTAATTTTGGCCTGATAAGATTTTAGTTCTTTTATTTCTACAGTAAGAGATTGTCTAGTTCTTCTATGTTTTTTTTTCAAGCCCAGCTGGTATCTTTATAATCGTTGTTTTAAATTCTAATTCTTACATTTTGTTTTATCTGTATTGGATTCTACCTCCTTTCTTTTGGGGTGAGTTTCTCCCTCTGTAATTATGTCTGGAAAAGAACAGAAGAAAGAGAAAGAAGAGACAAAAATAACAACACCAGAAAAATACAAACAAAACAAACCAGAAGAAAACAAAAACAAAACAAAATAAGAAAAAAATCAGACAAAAAATGAAACAGGACAAAACACTAAACTAGATCCTTGCTGTATTTTGGTCTGTTTGTTAAAAGAAACTAGATCTCAAAATTGGAAAGAAAGCAAAACTTTTATATATATACAAAAATAAAATAAAATGAAAGGAAAGGAAACCCAAAATTTTTTAAATGTACATCGTGTATATATAAAAATAAAAATTTAAAAAGAATAAAAAATTGAAAAAATAGCTGAAAAAAAAACTGAAAGACTAAAGAATAATATGAAAAAACTATACACTGTTTATCCCAAGAGTGAAGTTTTGCAGTTCTCTCTGTAAACTTGGATTATTAGTTGTTCCTTCTGGGGGAGGGGCCTGTTGCACTGATTCTCAAGTGTCCTCGCCCTTGTAGAATTGTGCTTCCCTTGTGAGGCAGCCAGGCTCAGTGCATACAGCTCCAGATTACACTATATGGCTCTGTTTTTCTCTCTGAAGTCATTCAGCACCAATGGGGGAATGAAAATGTTGGCACCCTGCTCTCTAGCCCCGGAGCTTAAAGTTTGCACTCCCCACTCTTCAGTGAGCCCTCACAGAAAAGCAATTGCTCTTGTCTCCCTGGTTTCCATTCGAACTTTGTATTTACCTAGTCTGTGACTGAGCATTTTTATCTGAGGCATGTAACCCAGTTTCCAATCTCCAAACTTTACGGACTCCTGTGAGCAAACCCATGCCATTCCTCCCAGAGGAGAGATGGAGTCTTGCTGCACTTCTGCCTTTTCCTGGGCCCCTGCCTGGAGAGTAGTCACAAAACCATGCAATGGTTCACAGTTTATGGCAACAAAGAGGAGAGATTTGGTGCCTAGACTCACTGTCTTCATATGGTTTCCCCACTCCAGTGCCTGAGAAATCTGCCACACTCAGGCACCCCATACTTCTTGTGAATCCGGGGATCCTGAGACCCCACCCTCCCATCTGGGACTCTGCCCCACTTTGCCCCCTGAGCACCTTTAAGCCAGGGACATCCCCCATCGCACCTGACTTCTAAAAGTTCCAATTTTGCACTTCACTGCTTATAATACTTTGTGGTAGCCTTTTAAGCAAGCTCCCTCCCCTCCTCCGTATCTTCCAATACGTCACTCCAGATTCACATCTCTGCACCTCCTATCTTCCAAAAAGTGCTTGCTTTTCTATTTGTAGGATTGTAGTAATTCTTTCCTCAGATCTCTAATTGATTTCACAAGTGTTCAGAATGATTTGGTAACTTTTTAGCTGAATTCCAGGGACCAGACAAAATTAGGGTCTCCTACCCCTCTGTCGTCTTAACTCTTCCCCTCTTTAGTACGTTTTATACTTGAGCTGGACCATTTGATGGGAATGACAGGAGAGTAGTAAGCATGAATGAGTGGTACAAGTGGGGCCTTATTATAAAGGGGCCTGAGAGCCTGTCAGAGGACTTTAGATTTGACATGGAACTAGTCACTCTTGAGGATTATGACTGAGGTGGCAAAGTAATGAAGAAGATATATGGCAAACATTAAATTAATAATAATATGCAAATAGATTGTTAACTATGTGCTAAATGAGAGAAATTTGGTATAAACAGAATGGACTTGGAATCAGGCTGACCTGAGTTCCAATCCCTGTGCCACTTCTACCTTAGCTAAGTCTCTGAGCCTTAGTTTCCTCCTCTTAAAATCTATATAATAATACCTTTCGTGGGATGCCTGGGTGGCTTTGTTGGTTAAGTATCTGCCTTTGTCTTATGTCATGAGCTCAGGGTCTTGGGATTGAGCCCCACATTGGGTTCCTTGCTTAGCAGGGAGTCTGCTTCTCCCTCTCTCTCTGCTGCTCCCCCTGCTCATGTGCATGCTCTCGCTCTCTCTCCCTGTGTCAAATAAACAAAATCTTTTTTAAAATATACCTTTCTCATAGAAAGGATCCATTAGCTCTCTTTAACAACTGAATCCATACGTACTTGAAACACACAGAAGTATAACACAAGAAATGTATAGCTAGTATAAATCAATGCTGGGTAGAATTACCTTAAGTATAATTTTAATGCTTTGTGCTCTCATTTATATCACTTTATAGCAATACACAACAGAGTGATGAGCACTATATTTGTTTTTCTTTTTTTGAATTTGTGTAACAAAAAGCCAAGAAAGTTCTTCGTTTTCTTGCTAAGAATAATGTGAATAATAAGTAAAGAAGTCTTTTTAGAGAAATATCTAATTACTGAAAGAGAGGCAGAGTCCTATTTAATTACTTAACCTCTGCCCCAGACCTATAATACCATAACATTTCCAATGCTAACCTAAATTTTATAATGACATATGTTTTTCTGAACATTTTACTACATGTAACTAACAAAAGTTTTACTATTGCTTATAAAAGTTTTTTTTTTAAGTTTTTGTTTCAGTCACTCAGTGCTTATCATGACCAGTGCATTCCTTAATCCTCATCACCTACTTCATCTATCCCCCCACATGCCTCTCCTCTGATAATCACCAGTTTGTTCTCTATAGTTAAGAATGTTTTCTTGGTTTGTCATTCTTTTTCTCTTTTCCCTTTGCTCATTTGTTTTGTTCCTTAAGTTCCCTAGATAAAGTGAAATCATTTGTGTTTTTCTTCCTCTGACTAACTTATTTCACTTGGCATTATAGTACCTAGCTTGATTTATATCATTGCAAATAGCAAGATTTCCTTCTTTTTTATGGCTGAATAATATTCCTGTGTGTGTGTCTGTGTGTGTGTGTGTGTGTGTATGTACACCACATCTTCCGTATCCGTTCGTCAATGGATGAACGCTTCAGCTGCTTCCATATCTTGGCCATTGTAAACAATGCTGCTATAAACATCAGGGTGCATGTATCCCTTGGAATTAGTGTTTTTGTATTCCTTGGATAAATACCCAGTAGTGCCATTGCTGGATCATAGGGAACTTCTTTTTTTCACTTTTTGAGGAATCTCATACTGTTTTCCAGAGTGGCTGCTTCAGGTTGCATTCCCACCAACAGTGCATGAGGATTCCTTATCCTACACATTGTCACCAACACCTGTTATTTCTTGTGTTTTTAATTTTAGCTGTTCTGACAGGTGTGAGGTAATATCTCATTGTAGTTTTCATTTGCATTTTCTTTTTTTTTTTTCTTTTTTTTTTTTTTTAAGATTTTGTTTATTTATCGGACAGACAGAGATCACAAGTAGGCAGAGAGACAAGCAGAGAGAGAGGAGGAAGCAGGCTCCCCGCTGAGCAGAGAGCCCAATGTGGGGCTCAATCCCATGACCCTGGGATCATTTGCATTTTCTTGATGATAAATGGTGATGAACATCTTTATTATGTCTGTTAGTCATCTGTATGTCTTCTATGGAAAATCATCTGTTCATGTCTTCTCATTTTTTAATTAGATTATTTGTTTTTTGGGTGTTGAGTTTTATAAGTTCTTTATGTATGTTGGATACTCTTTATTGCTCTGTCATTTGCACTGTGTTCTTCCATTCCCTAGGTTGCTTTTTAAGTGTTGTTGTTTCCTTCGCCGTGCAAAAGTTTTTATTTTGATGAAGGCCCAATAGTTTATTTTTGCTTTTGTTTCACTTGCCTCAGGGGACCTGCCTAGAAAAAAATTTGCTATGACCAATGCCAAAGAAATTCTTGCATATGCTTTTTTCATTTTTATGGTTTCAGGTCTCACATTTAGGTCTTTCATCCATTTTGAATTTATTTTTGTGTATGGTGTAAGAAAGTGGTCCAGTTTCATTCTTTTGTATGTAGCTGACCAGTTTTCCCAATACCATTTATTGAAGAGACTGTCTCTTTCCTATTAGATAGATTCCTATTTCCTTCTTTGTCAAGTTGACTATATAATTGTAGGATTTTTTTCTGGGTTTTCTATCCCATTAATATATGCGTCTATTTTTGTGCCATACCATACTGTTTTGATTACTACATCTCTGTGGTATAACCTGTTCAGAACTTTGATGCATCCAGCTTTGCTTTTCTTTTTCAAGATTTCACTATTCAGGACCCTATCTGGTTGCATACAAATTTTGGGATTATTTGTTCTATTTCTGTGAAAAATGCTATTGGTATTTTGATGGTGATGGCATTGAATCTATAGACTAATTTGGGTATTATGGACAGTTTAACAATATTTGTTCTTCCAGTCTGTAAGCATGGAATATCCATGACTTTGTGTCACCTTCAATTTCTTTTATCAGTGTTTTTTCATTTTCAGTGTACAGGTCTTTCACTTCTTTGGTTAGGTTTATTCCTAGGTATCTTATTATTTTGGGTGCAATTGTAAATGGGATTGTTTTTTTAATTTCACCTTCTGATTTATTATTTGTGTATAGAAATGTGTGACAGATTTCTGTACATCGATTTTTGTATTCTACACCTTTACTGAATTTATTCTAGCAGTTTTTTTGTGAAATATTTAGGATTTTATATACATAGGACCATATTATCTGCAAATAGTAGTTCTACTTCTTCCTTACAGATTTAGATGCCTTTTTTTTTTTTTTTTTTTTTTTTTTGTTATCTGACTGCTGTGGCTAGAACTTCCAGTATGCTGTTGAATATAACATCTTTGTCTTGTTTCTGACCTTAGGAGAAAGGTTGTCAGTTTTTCCCTATTCAGGATGATGTTAGCTGTGGGTTTTTAATATATGGTCTTTATTACGTTGTGGTATATTCCCTCTAACCTACTTTGTTGAGGGTTTTATCATGAATGGATGTTATGTCCATTGAAATGATCATATGGTTCTTACCCATAATTTTTTTAAAGATGAACTTATTTTAAAAGAGCATGGATGTACACAACCAGGGGAATAGCAGTTGCGGTGGAGAGAATCTCAAAGCTGACTTCCCACTGAGTGCAGAGCCCAACATGGAGCTCAGTGTCATGACCCTAAGATGATTATCTGAGCTGAAATCAAGAGTGACTCTCAACCAACTGAGACATCCAGGAACCCCATCATTTTTTTTTTTTTTATAAATGTGGTGTATTATGTTTATTGATTTGTGAATGTTGAACCATCCTCGCACCCCAAGAATAAATCCCATTTGATCATGATAAATGATTTTTTTCATGTATTCTTAGATTCAGTTTGCTAGTATTTTGTTGAGGATTTTTGCTTCTGTGTCCATCAGAGTTATTAGCCTGTAGTTCTTCTTTTTAGGACTTTACCTGGTTTGGGTATCAGGGTGATGTTGGTCTCATGGAATGAATTTGGAAGTTTTCCTTCTTTTTTTATTTTTTGGAACAGTTTGAGAAGAATAGGTACTAACTTTTTAAATGTTTGGTAGAATTCATCTGTGAAGGCATCTGGACCTGGTCTGTTGTTTGTTGGGAGTTTTTTGATTACTGATTCCATTTCTTTGCTGGTAATTGGTATGTTGAAATTTTCTGTTTCTTCCTTTTTCTGTTTTGGTAGGTTATTTGTTTCTAGGAATTTAATCATTTCTCCTAGATTGTCCAGTTTGTTGGCTTTAGTTTTTCATAATATTATTTTATGATTATATTTCTGTGGTATTGGTTGTTATATCTCCTATCTCAATTGTGATTTTATTTCTTTGGGTCCTTCCTTTTTTTTCTTGACACATCTGGATAGAAGTTTATCAATTTATTGATTTTCTTTTCCAAAGGACCAGTTCCTGATTTCATTGATCTGTTCTGGTTTTTTTTTTTTTTAAGTTTCTTTATCATTTCTGCTCTAATCTTTATTGCTGCCCTCCTTCTGCTGGTTTTAGGTCTTTCTTTCTTTCTTTCTTTGTCCATATGCCACTGGTTTATTCTTTGGGCTTATCATTCCATTTCTGTTTTTCTAAGTGACAATTAAAAATAGCAACAAAGTAATATCTTCTTTTAGCTTAGGAGAACAAGAGGCTTCAACATTAATTCAATAAATTCAGTTTTTTCTTGTTCTTTTTCTAGCTTCATTATGTGTAAGGTTAGGTTGTTTATTTGAGATTTTTCTTACTTCTTGAGGTAGGCCTATATTGCTATAAACTTCCCTCTTATAACCTTGTTTGCTGAATCCCAAAGGTTCTGAGCCATTATGTTTTCAATTTTATCTGTTTCCATTTACTTTTGTGTTTCTTCTCTTATTTCCTGGTTGACCCATTCATTGTTTAATAGCACGTTATTTAATTTCCATGTGTATGTGGTCTTTCCAGAGTTTTTCTTGTGGTTGACCTGTAGTCTCATAGCATTGTGGTCAGAAAAGATACATGGTATAACTTCTATCTTTTTAAATTTGTTGAGGCTTATTTTGTAGCCTAATATGTGATCTGTTCTGTAGGATGTTCCTTGTGCACTTGAGAAGAATGTGTATTCTGTTTTAGGATGGCATGTTCTGAATATATCTGTTAAATCCATCTGGTCGAAGGTGTCATTCAAAGCCATGGTTTCTTTTTGATTTTCTGCTTAGATGATCTGTCCATTTATGTAAGTGGGGTGTTAAAGTTCCCTACCATTATTGTATTATTATCGATTAGTTCCCTTATATTTGTTATTAGCTGTTTTATGTACTTGGGTGTCCCATGTTGGGTGAATAAATATTTACAATTGTTATATCTTCTTGTTGGATTGTCCCCTTTATTATTATATATTGTTCTTGTTACAATGTCTGCCTTAAAGTCTAATTGCCCAATATGAGTATTGCTACTCTGGCTTTCTTTTCACCTTCCCAATCTTTTAACAATCTTTAAGCCTTTAAAGCCTTTAAAAAGTCTGTAAGTCTTTCCATCATCATGACCCATAGTATTTTAAAGTTCTAAGCAGTGCCTTTCATCCACAGGAGTGGATACAAGGAAGATATTGATATTCTGAGTCTAAGATTGCATGGCCTAGCCCCACTGGTCTTTTTAAGAGATTTTTTGGGGGGACTTTCCGTGGCTTCCATACTGCTACAATTCTAGCTATTCTATAAAATTGTGCTCTGTGGAGTCATGCCATATAGCACAGTGCCAATCCAGGAAATAGGTACATACCAAACATATGAAAGAGAGAACTGAGCACAATGTTCTAAAAAAGGATAAATAATTAGGATAAAAGGAGAATAATTTCAGGCTTCATCAGTATAAATAGTTGACAGGGATGAAGTAGTTGAAAAATAAGAGGAGTAACACACACCTGTTGTCTGTCATAGGCCGAAGAGGTTGGAGTTGAGACATGTTAATAGTTGAAGAATAATAATCTATATTCTTCACATGCCTAGATCTGAATCAATTAACCATTCTTTGAAGTAAACTATTTGGAAGTGAGGACTTCTCTGATACCACTTTAGGAATGGAAGATAGGGGCACCTAGGTGGCTCAGTTAAGCGTCTAACTCTTGATCTTGGCTCAGATCATGGGATTGAGCCCCGCTTTGGGCTCCACAATGGGCATGAAGCCTGCTTAAGATTCTCTCTCTCTCTCCCAAGTCATGCACGCTCTCTCTCTCTCTCTCAAAAAAAAAAATAAATAAATAAAAGGAACCCAAGATAAACACCCAGAGAACTTTTTGTCTGTTGCAGTTCATGGATTATGAATATGTATGTGTCCTTTTTAGAAAAGCTTGAGCTTAATTGTTTTAGAACATGTTAAACTTCAGTTGTGCCCCAAATTCTACGTGTAGTAATGAAAGTTAACATTTTATAGAACGTGGGGGAACATGTGTTCTCTTATTCTCTGTACGTAGGTTACTTTTTGGAAGGAAGTTAAATTATTAATTATGTAAACATATTCCATTTCGGTACAAGATATATCATTTAGAAAAGAAATTGGCTCTATACGTGGAGACCTAGACCTCTGATCCTTTATTCTACTTTTTTTACTTTGTATGTGTGTGTATGACATTTGAAAGCCAAATTATTATCAGCATCTGCCAACTTGACCAGCCAAGGGATATTCATTGGCAGCTTAGCCATTCTGAGCTTGTTTCCCTGATAAAGTAATTTCTTCCCTTCCTCTTCAACAATTTTGATCTCTTGTTCTTATTTAACAGCCAGACTAATATGATTGCTCCACTCTAAGCAGTTTTTCAGAGTTGGTTGAGCTATCAAATAAGAATCTATGTAGTTACTTGTTTTTTAAAATACAGAAATTCATAAACAAACCTAGGTCTAATAATTTAAATTATTAATTAATTAAATTAATTAAAGGTCTAAATAATTTAAAAATTGGTTGCAGTCTTAGAAAAGGAGCTTCCCTGGCAGCTATAGCTGAACTGTCTTACCCCAAACCTATACAATGTTATGTTTTTGGAAGTAAGTTGTTCTTTTCCTTGCAAAACCTGCCAAGAAAAATGATTTAACAGGTTCAGTTTGTAGAAATCAGTTTCTAGAGTGATATGTATTAAAGCAGTTCAAAAGGAAAGAATTGAGTTGAGTTATACTTTTAAAATAGGACAATAGTCAAAACTATGTACAGGCATACCTCCTTTTATAGTGCACTGCTTTATTTTCTCCCAAGATATTGTGTTTTTTACAAATTGAAGGTTTATGGCAACCATCAAGTTCTGTCAGTGCCATTTGTCCAACAGCATTTGCTCACTTCATGTCTCTTGTTATATTTTGGCAATTCTCACAATATTTCAAACTTTTTCATTATTACTGTATTTGTTATCGTGATCTGTGATCAGTGATCTTTGATGTTATTACTGTAATTGTTCTGGGCCACCACAAAGTGTGCCCATATAAGACCACAGCCCTAATCGATAAATGTCATGTGTGTTCTGACTGCTCCACCAGCAGCCATTCCTCTGCACCCCCCATCTCTCTATATCTCTCTCTCTCTCTCCTTCTCTGTCCCCTCAGGCCTTCCTATTCTACGAGTCACAACAATTTGAAATTAGACTAATAACTCTGCAGAGGCCTCCAAGTGTTCAAGTGAAAGGAAATGTCACACATCTCTCACTTTAAATCAAAAAAGTTAGAAATGATTAAGCTTAGTAAGCTATGTTGAAACCCAAGACAGGCTGAAAGTTAGACATCTGATGCAAAACAGTTAACCAAGTTGCAAATGCTAAAGGAGTAGTCCTAGAAGGAAATGAAAAGTGCTACTCCAGTGAACACACAAATGGTAAGAAAGTGAAACAGCCTTATTGCTGATATGGAGAAAGTTTCAGCGGTCTGAATAGAAGATCAAAGCAGCCACAACATTCCCTTAAGACAAAGCCTAATCCAGAGCAAGGTCCTCACTCTCTTCAGTTCTCTGGGGGCTGACAGAAGTGAGGAAGCTGCAGAAAAGTTTGAAGCAAGCAGAGGTTGGTTCATAGGTTTAAAGAAAGAAGTCATCTCCATGACATAAAAGTCCAAGGTGAAGCAGCAAGTACTGATAAGAAGCTACAGCAAGTTATCCAGAAGATCTAGCTCAGATCATTAATGAAGGTGGCTATCCTAAGAAATAGGCTTTCAATGTAGATGAAACAACCTTCTATTGGAAGAAGATGCCATCTAGAACTTTACTAACCAGAGAGGAAAAGCCAATGCCTGGCTTCAAGCTTCAAATGCCAGACCTACATTCTTGTTAGGGGCTAATGCAGCTAGTTACTCTAAGTCGAAACCAGTGTTCATTTACCATTCTGAAAATCACAAGGCCTTTAATTTTTTTTTGACATGTTTTTATTTTTATTTATTTATTTATTTATTTTTATTATGTTAGTCACCATACAGTACATCATTAGTTTTTGATGTAGTGTTCCATTATTCATTGTTTGTATATAACACCCAGTGCTCAATGTAATCCATGCCCTCCTTAGTACCCATCACCAGGCTCACCCTTCCCCCTACCCCCTCCCTTCTAAAACCCTCAGTTTGTTTTTCAGTGTCCATAGCCTCTCATGGTTCATCTCCCACTCTGATTTCTCCCCCTCTTCATTTTTCCCTTCCTTCTCCTAATGTCCTCCATGCTATCCCTTATGTTCCACATATAAGTGAAACCATATGATAGTAGACTTTCTTTGCTTGATTTATTTCATTCAGCATAATCTCCTCCAGTCCCACCCATGTTGATGCAAAAGTTGGATATTCTTCCTTTCCGATGGCTGAGTAATATTCCATTGTGTATATAGACCACATCTCTTTTATCCATTCATCTGTTGAAGGGCATCTCAGCTCTTTCCACAGTTCGGCTATTATGGACATTGCTGCTATGAACATTGGGGTACATATGTCCCTTCTTTTCGCTACATCTGTATCTTTGGGGTAAATACTCAGTAGTGCGATTGCAAGGTCATAGGGTAGCTCTATTTTTAATTTTTTTGAGGAATCTCCACAATGTTTTCCAAAGTGGCTGCACCAGCTTGCATTCCCACCAACACTGTAAAGAGGACTCCACTTTCTCCACAACTTCTCCAAAATTTGTTGTTTCTTGCCTTACCAATTTTTGCCATTTCATCTTGCGTAAGGTGGTATCTCAGTGTGGTTTTGATTTGAATCTCCCTGATGGCTAATGATGATGAACATTTTTTTCATGTGACTGTTAGCCATTTTATATGTCTTCTTTGGAGAAGTGTCTGTTCATGTCTTCTGCACATTTTTTAACTTGATTATTTGGTTTTTGGGTGTTGAGTTGAGTTCTTTATAGATCTTGGCTATCAGTCCTTTGTCTGTAGTGTCATTTGCAAATATCTTCTTCCATTCTTTGGGTTGCTTCTTTGTTTTGTTGACTGTTTCCTTTGCTATGCGGAAGAATTTTATCTTGATGAAGTCCCAAAAGCCCATTTTCTCTTTCATTTCCCTTGCCTTTAGAAACTTGTCCTGAAAGAAGTTGCTGTGGCCAGTGTTAAAGAGGTTACTGCTTATGTTCTCCTCTAGGATTTGATGGATTCCTTTCTCACATTGAGGTCTTTCATCCATTTTGAGTTTATTTTTGTGTATGATATAAGAGAATGGTCGAGTTTCATTCTTCTGTATATAACTGTCCAATTTTCCCAGCATCATTTATTAAAGAGACTGTCTTTTTTTCGTTGGATATTTTTTCCTGCTTTGTCGAAGATTAATTGACCAGAGAGTTGAGAGTCCATATCTGGGCTCTCTATTCTGTTCCATTGATCTATGTGCCAGTACCATACTGTCTTGGTGATCACAGCTTTGTAATATAGCTTGAAATCAGGCAACGTGATGCCCCCACTTTTGTTTTTCTTTTTCAACATTTCCATGGCAATGCGGGTTTTTTTATGGTTCCATACAAATTTTAGGATTATTTGTTCTAGCACTTTGAAAAGTACAGTTGGTATTTTGATCTGGATGGTGTTGGAAGTATAGATTGCTCTGGGCTATAGACATTTTAATAATGTTTATTCTCTCGATCCATGAGCATGGAATGTTTTTCCATCTTTTTAAGATGGAAAGATAATAAGATATTTGCCTTATTCAATTTCTTTCATGAGTGTTCTGTAGTTCCTAGAGTATAGATCCTTTACTTCTTTGGTTAGGTTTATTCCAAGGTATCTTATGGGTTTTCGTGCTATTGTAAATGGAATTGATTCTCTAATTTCTCTTTCTACAGTTTCATTGTTAGTGTATAAGAAAGCAACTGATTTCTCTGCATTGGTTTTGTATCCTGCCACATTATTGAATTGTTGTATGAGTTCTTATAATTTGGGCATGGAGTCTTTTAGGTTTTCCACATAAAGTATCATGTCATCTGTGAAGAGAGAGAGTTTGACTTTTTTGCCAATTTGAATATCATTTATTTCTTTTTGTTGTGATGGCTGTTGCTAGAACTTCTAGTACTATGTTGAACCATAGTGGCAAGAGTGAGCATCCCTGTGTTCCTGATCTCAACAGGAAGACTGTCAGCTTTTCCCCATTGGGAATAATATTTTTTCATATCGTTTTTTCATAGATGGATTTTTTTATAGATGGGGTTTTTCATAGGTGGATTTTATTAAGTTGAGGAACGTTCCCTCCATCCATGTACTATGAAGAGTTTTAATCAGGAAAGGATTCTGTATTTTGTCAAATTTTTTTCTGTGTCAATTGAGAGAACCATGTGGTTCTTGTCTCTTCTCTTATTTATGTGTTCTATCACATTGATTGATTTATGAATGTTGAACCAAACTTGCATCCAATGAATAAATGCCACCTGGTCATGGTGGATAATCCTTTTAAGGTACTATTGGATTCTATTAGCTAGAATGTTGTTGAGAATTTTGGCATCCATATTCATCAGGTATATTGGTCTGAAATTCTCCTTTTTGATGGGGTCTTTGCCTGGTTTGGGGATCAAAGTAATGCTGGCTTCATATAAGGAGTCTGGAAGTTTTTCTTCATTTCTATTTTTTGAAACAGCTTCAGGAGAACAGCTATTATTTCTTCTTTGAATGTTTGGTGGAATTCCCCAGGGAATCCCTCAGACCCTGGACTGTTGTTTTTTGGGAGGTTTTTAATCACTGCTTCAATCTTGTTACTGGTTATGGGTCTATTCATGTCGTCAGTTTCTTCCTGTTTCAGTCTTGGTCGTGTATAGGTTTCCAGGAGTGCATCCATTCCTTTCAGGTTGCTTAATTTGTTGTATAGCTGTTGATAATAATTTCTGATAATTGTTTCTATTTTCTTGGTGTTAGCCATGATCTCTCCCCTTTCATTCATAATTATATTAATTTGGGTCCTTTCTCTTTTCTTTTCGATTTGTCTGGCCAGTGGTTTATCTATCTTATTAATTCTTTCAGAGAACCAGCTTTTAGTTTCATTGATGTGTTCTACTGTATCTCTGGTTTCTAATTCATTGATCTCTGCTCTAATCTTTTTTTTTTTAAGATTATTTATTTATTTATTTATTTGACAGACAGCTCACAAGTAGGCAGAGAGGCAGGCAGAGAGAGAGAGAGGAGGAAGCAGGCTCCCTGCTGAGCAGAGAGCCCGATGCGGGCTCAATCCCAGGACATTGGGACTATGAGCTGAGCTAAAGGTAGAGGCTTTAACCCACTGAGCCACCCAGGCGCCCCAATCTCTGCTCTAATCTTAATTATTTCCCATCTCATGCATGAGTTAGGTTTAATTTGTTGTTGATTCTCCAGTTCCTTAAGATGTAAAGATATTTTGTCTATTTGGGATTTTTCTATTTTTTTTGAGTGAGGCCTGGATGGCTAGGTATTTCCCTCTTAGGACTGCCTTTGCCATATCCCATAAATTTTGGATCAATGTGTCTTCATTTTCATTGGTTTCCATGAATTGTTTAAGTTCTTTGATTTCCTGATTGATCCAAACATTCTTGAGCAGGATGGTCTTTAGCTTCCAAGTGTTTGAGTTTCTTCCAAACTTTTTCTTGTGATTGAGTTCCAGTTTCAAACACTGTGGTCTGAGAATATGCAGGGAATAATCTCAGTCTTTTGGTATCAGTTGAGACCTGAATTGTGACCCAATATGTGGTCATTCTAGAGAAAGTTCCATGTGCCCTCGAGAAGAATGAGTATTCTGTTGTTTTAGGGTGGAATGTTCTGTATATATCTGTGAGGTCCATTGGTCCAGTGTATCATTCAAAGCTCTTGTTTGGTTTTTTTTTGTTTGTTTGTTTATTTTCTGCTTAGGTGATCTGCCTATTGCTGAGAGTGGAGTGTTGAGGTCTCATACAATTAATGTATTATTATCAATATGTCTCTTTATTTTGGTTAACAGTTGGCTTATGTAGTTCGCATCTCCCATGTTGAGGGCATAGATATTTACAATTGTTAGATCTTCTTGTTGGATAGACACTTTAAGAATGATATAGTGTCCTTCTGTATCTCTAACTACAGTCTTTAGCCTAAAATTGAATTTGTCTGATATGAGAATTGCTATCCTAGCTTTCTTTTGAGGTCCGTTGGCATGAAAGATAGTTCTTCCTCCCTTCACTTTCAGTCTAGATGTATCTTTAGGTTCAAAATAAGTCTCTTGAAGCTAGCATATGGATGGATCCTGTCTTTTTATCCAATCTTCAACCATTCCGTTTTATGGAGCATTTAGACCATTCATATTTAGAGTGATTATTGAAAGATAAGATTTTATTGTTATTGTTTCTGAAGTCCTTATTTCTATAGGTTGTCTCTGTATATTTCTGTTCTGTATCACTCTTGGGGTCTTTCTCCTTTTATAAAACCCTCTTAATATTTCTTGCAAGACTGGCTTAGTGGTCACATTCTTTCCATTTCTGCCAGTCCTAGAAGCTCCTTGCCAAATAAAGAATTCTTGGCTGCATATTCTTCTCATTTAGTACTCTGCATATGTCTTGACAGCCCTTTCTGGTGTACCAGATCTCTGTGGTCAGGTCTGACATTATTCTGATGTTTTTCCCTCTGTGCCTAAGGAATTTCTTCCCCCTAACTGCCCTTAAAATGGTTTCCTTGTTTCTAAGTTTCACGAGATTTACTATTATGTGCCTGGGGGTTGGTCTAGTCTTCTTGATCTTGGGAAGGAGTCTCTCTCCCTCTAGGACACAAATGCTTATTTCATTCCCCAGATTAGGGAAGTTCTCAGCTATGAATTGGTCAGCTATATCTTCTAGTCCTTTCTCTCTCCACCCCCTCAGGGATCCCTATAATTGTGACATTGGAACATTTCATGGCATCATTTATTTCTCTAAATTTGTTTTCATGGATTTTAAGCTGTTTGTTGCAGGCCTCCTCTTGCTCCTTATTTTCTATCGGTTTGTCTTCAAGATTGCTGATTTGTTCTTCTGCCTCATTTACCCTGTTAGAGTATCTAGATTATATTGTATCTCATTGATAGCATTTTAAAGTTCTGCCAGATCCACTCTTATTTCTGTCCTTAGGGAATATGTGTTGCCATTAATAGTTTTCTCCAGCCTGACTAGTGTCTTCATAACTGCTACCCCGAGGTATATTTCTGACATCTTGCTTAGATCCATATCCATTAGATCTGTAGGAGAGGCCATTGTCTCTGGGTCTTTTCTTTGTTGGGCGTTCCTCCTCTTAGTCATTCTGTTGAGTTGTGGTTGAGGAGATGTACAGCTGAAAATATCAACCACAATCCAGGCAAGGTGCACCCTGTGAAGGTTCGGAGCAATCAGAAGACACCACCAAAAAGAAAAAGACAAAAACAAACCCAGCCAAAATGAGACCCAAGAGTAAGATTTATAAAATACAAAACAAAAACAAATAAAACAATCACAAAACAACAACAACAACAACAAAAAAGGAACCCAAAATTAAAGTGGGGGGGCTAGTGTCAGGAAGATGGCTATAATCCCTATATATGGGCAAGGAAGGGTATTTCAGTTCTTCCCGGGTGTATCTTGTTCTTTTTGTTAGAGAACTCTATTTCCCAGAGATACAGGAAAATTAAAATGGGTATGTATATAAAGGTAGTATTGAATGGGGAAAAAAGCTTATATCTATAAAGCTTCAACATATAAGCTTAATAGCTATATATATATATATACATATATATACACACACACACACACACACACACATATATACATACACACACACACACAGATATAAAAGAAAAAAGTTTATGGAAAAGTTCAAGTTAAAAAGTTACTATAGAATATGTTGTATTAAACATCTCGTTGAAATGATAAGTAGGTAAAAAACAACAACCAACAAACATGGAAAGAATTTTAAAAAATTAAAAATAAAGAGAAAAGTTGTATCTAAGAAATATACAGGCTGTGAGGCAATACCAGGAGCTTTGTTTTCCCCTGGTGTTGGGGTTTTACAGTTTTATGGGGACCCTGTGGTTGTTGTCCTCTTGTTCTATCAGCTTGTCTGCTGGGGGAGGAGCCTGGCACATTGTTTCTCAGTTAGTCCTGCTTGGGCGGAGTTGGTCTGCCCCTTCAAGGGACTGGATTCCATTGAAACCAGTTCTTTGGGCTTTTGTTCTCTGGAGGCTTTTGTTCTCTGGTGGCTTCTCATGCCTTTTCAGAGGGTCCAGAGCAAAGTAAACTGCACCCCACCTCAGAGAGAAGCCACAGTCTGCTCCTCTCTGAATCCTCCAGAACACACAGACTCTCCCTCTGCAAGTGCCATTGAATACAGCAGCCTCCCACAGGCAGTGCACACCCCCAGCAACCCTCTCAGTGGTTGACCTAGGCCCCCACTTATCTCTGTACCCCGTGCCACCAAAACTGAGAGTGATCCTGGTCTGGACAAGCCCGGCTCAGTGGCTGCCATTCCCAGGACGATGGGCTCCAGTCCAAGCTCGGTCCTCTTGGCTGCAGCAACACCCAGCCAGCAGCCGCAGGGACCACTGACTCAAGTCCCTCCCAGATTGGCGGCGATGGCTGCAGCTGGTCCCTGGACCATGGGCTTAGGTCTGTACCTGCAACCACCCAGTCCCCGGCATTTGCTCCTTAAGCCCCTTTGTTCTGTTTGAGCCCTGTTATCAGTCCCTTCCAGTCTTGCAGCCTCTGGTCTCCAAGCTATTGTGGGTCCGCAAGTGCAGGGCACATTTGTACTGGTGTATTACTTTCCAGTGGCTTGCTTCTGGTGGCTCCCTCCCCCTTCTGTTTATCCTCTGATGTCTGTCTGCACAATCCCAGCTACATCTTGTGTACCTCTCGACTGATGATCCTCTGCCCCTGTGGAGATCCAGACATGTATAATCTTACATCTCAGGCTGATTTCATGGGTGTTCAGGGTGGCTTGGTAGATTTCTGGCTAAATTCAGGGACTGGTTGTAAAGGAGTCCCCCCACTTCTCTGCCATCTTGGTGGAATTCCCCAAAGCATTTAAGAATTATGCTAAATCTACTCTATCTGTGGTCTATACATATAGCAACAAAGACTAAATGTAAAATGTTTACAACATAGTTTTACCAATTATTTCAAGCCCACTGCTGAGAATTGCTGCTCAGAAAAAAAGATTCATTTTGAAATATGACTGCTTATTGACAGTGCACCTGTTCATGCAAGCGCTCTGATGGAAATGTGCAATGAGATGCATGTTGTTTTCATGCCTGCTAATACAAGATCCATTGTGTAGCCCCTGGATCGAGGATTCATTTCCACTTCCAAGTCTTATTATTTAAGAAATACGTTTTTTAAGGCTAGAGCTGCCATAGCTAGTGAATCCTCTGATAGACCTGGGCAAATTGAAAATGTTCCAATATAAGAATTTTTCATCTACTTTGAAAATGTTATTATGTAGCCATCTTGAATCTTGAGAAGGAATGGACCCTTGGTGAAGATGCTGTGAGGAATACTGAAGTGACAATAGGGGATTTAGAATATTACATAAATTTAGTTGATAGAGCAGCAGCAGGGTTTGAGAGAACTGACTTCAATTTGGAAAAAGTTCTGTGGGAAAAATGCTATTTGACAGCATCTCATGCTACAGAGAATCATTCATGAAAGAGTCAGTAGATACAGCAAACTTTTTTATTGTTTTAAGAAATTGCCACAACTACCCCAGCTTTTAGCAGCCACCACCCTGATTAATCAGCAGTCATCAAAATTGAGGCTTGACCCTACACCAGTGAAAAGATTATGACTTGTGCTCTATATTATGTAGCTACTTTAAACATCATAGCAACCTATTATCATCCTCATTTCACAGATTGGGAAACATAACCAGAGTTAAGTCTTAAAGTACTGTTACGAAGAACTTTTCCTCTACCAGCTTAGGTGGTTGAGGAGCCTGTGAATTAACTGGCCGCAGATTAATATGAAAGTTTGGGGAGTACTCCCTGAACAACCAGGAGTAGGGGTTTATATATCAGGAAAAGGGGAAGGGAGAGATAGGACTTCTGTGTGAAATACATATGGCAGCTTCTGATGTTTGATTACGCAGTGGTCCATCTGGGTGCTAAACATTCGCTTCCTTCCTGGCTGGAAGCTGGCACCAAGGGGTGTATGGCAGCTTCTTTTCAGAAAGTTCTGCCTTTAACCAGATAAGGGCAACTCAGAAAAGGCTTCTTTCTTCATCTTGCTATATCTCAGATGTCTTCAGTTTAAAGTAATCTTTATGCCATTCTGGTGGGTTATGCGTCCCTTCATTTAGGGCTACACATAGCTAACGCAAAATAAGAAATGCTATTCAGCTGCTGCTGGTATCTTTGAACTCAAAAGGGCCTAGAACCCACACCCCTGAAAAGGAGGCTTCAGGTGCCTGGTGGCTCTGGGGAAGGGGTACACAGTGAAGTTTATGTTGGAAATTCTAGGAGAATTGCAAACTGCATTTGGCCGATGCTCTGGAAAGGAACTGCTATTGCCAGAAGGAAGCAGCATTTCTAAGGCACTCCAGAGCCACAAGCATATGGAAAGCCGGGAGGAGGCAGACAGAAGGGGCTGGTCCCCTCTTCCTGTTCCTGCCTTGCAGTCTGTTCCTGGAGCCTCAGAAGGAGTGAGCTGGCAAAGCAGAGGCTGGTTGGATGGGTCCCAGCTCCAGTATTGGAGGAGGAGGAGGAGCGTGGAGGGTGGAGCTGAGAGACAATAGCAGCATCAACTTACTAGAAATGCGCATTCTTAGGCCTCACTCCAGACCTGATGAATCAGATATGCTGAGGATGCTGATCAGCAATTTTGTGTTAAGAAGCACCCCCAGGTGATTAAGGTACAAGCAAGTTAGAGAGCCAGTAAACTAGAACACTGAGATTCCAGTCTCTTCATTTGCTGATTTTCAAACTTGCTAATGATTGGTTCTTTAAGAATGAGAAAATGCTACTTTTCAGAATCTAGCTGTGATCCCCCTCTGCTAATAGGACAAATTCAAATTATATAAGACTTTCGTTTTCTTATGAATTAAGTAGGAATGATACTCCTGCTTAGGGTTTTTCCCTCTTTTTAAGTTATGATAGTATCTTTTGAGCAATAAAATATAAAAACAGTATTTGTGTATAGTTCAATATTGTAATAAAAACTGCAAAGTGAGACACTGAATCATATCTAATTTCTGTAATTGTGGTATTAGGTGGAATTTAAGCATGAATGATAGCTATTAACCATAAATAATAGCATTATTTTAAGACATCTGAGCCACTTTTTCTCCTTTCCCTTAAGTGCCTCATTCTCCCTAGGAATAGTATAAAGTGTTTCTTTAGAGGAAAGTTTAACCTTCGCCACAAGCATATGCATACATTGAAACACAGATCCAGAAATGACACTTAAAACTCATCCTTTCTCCTTTCCTATCTATATATGCCAATCCTTTGAAATAAAAAACTTAACAGTGACTAAAGAACTGAGTTAATAGTAGGAGCCTATGCATTCATTCACTAAAGATTACTGATACTACATATACTATTTGCAGGCTCTGTTCTAAGCACTAAGCAAACATTAGTGAACAAAGTGAAATTTCTACATCTGGAGCTTATATTCGAATGAGTAAGATACAAATAATAAATGAATAAATAATATATAAGTTGGTGGTAGTTGTTACTAAGAAAAATGTAGTGGTACATGGAGAAGGAGTGACTGGTCTTGCTATATTGTGCATTAATTTCTGTATGCCCCATAGCCTAGCTCTACATAAGTTTTTGTTGAATGAACAAATATACTATATATACAAATATACAAATATACTAAGACATCTCTAGTAGCTTCTCTTTGGTACAATGTTAACACTGTAGCTAGTGAGATTTATCTAAACACAATGGCTGTGAATTCTGAAAAGTGAGAGTAGTAGCATTAAAGATTAGAATAGTGGAAATAAAAATCAAATTTCTGGCATTCAACCAAAGAGAAAGGGAAGACCAAGACAGTCAGATCATACAAGAGAACCAAAAGGAAGAGGCTAGCAAATCTGTACTCTTTCTCTCCTTCTCCTACTCCTTTTCTTTCCTTCCTTCCTTTCTTCTACCTCTTGCTCCTTTCTTCTTTCTCCTTACTTCTTCTTTTTTCTTCTTCTTTTTCTTCCAGGGAATACTTTATTCAAACCCATCAGAGAAATGGACAACTTGGGTCTGTAACAAAGCATTGTGTTTTAAAGCATAGTTCAGTGATTGTATATGAGAATATACACTGCTACATAGAATTTAACTGATCAGAGCACAACTTCTCAATGCTCAAAACAGAATAAGCTTCCCTATAAAAGCAGCACCTTTGTGACATTAATATTCCTCTTATTCTTCTTCCCCCTCTCCTTCCAATGAATCCACACCTTAAGTTATTGTTTAGGGGAAGCATTTTCTGCCCCCATTATAACATTTCTTTTGTTAGAAATAGAAATAACATTGTATCAGGAAAAAAGACTGGATAGTTTCTATAGAAATAGCTTCTGGAACAATTTCAAAACAGAATCCCAAAGACAGTGTATTAATGTAGAGATACACATAGAGATATATTTATACATTAATAAAATATGCCTTATAAATTAATCTCAAGTCTGAGCCAGACAGGAAAGGATGGAAAGCCTGAATTCTATACCCAAATAATCAACAGTCTGTGGAAACTGGGAACCATGCCATTGGTCTCCAACTTAGAACAGTTGAGAAATGATACATTCTTTATGAAGCACTCATCCAGGAAATGAGTGGGTCAAAAAGCACACCAGTAAAAGGTCCATAAACCTGTTTTATTTTTTTTATTTTTATTTTTTTGTTTTTTTTTAAAGATTTTTATTTATTTATTTGACAGAGAGAGAGATCACAAGTAAGCAGAGAGGCGGGCAGAGAGAGAGGAGGAAGCAGGCTCCCTGCGGAGCAGAGAGCCCGATGCGGGGCTCGATCCCAGGACTCTGGGATCATGACCTGAGCCGAAGGCAGCGGCTTAATCCACTGAGCCACCCAGGTGCCCCATAAACCTGTTTTATGAATGAAGCATGAAGTGTACTGTTTCCAAGCTGCAGGACCTTTATGAGTAAATAATAATTTTCATTCTGCAGTTTTGTCATGTTAATACAGATGTAGATATAGATATATAGATGTAGATCTATATCTATATCTATAAAGAACAGAATTGTAACAGGAAGAAAGCCATGTCAGCCTTTAGAATATTGTCCCATGCCATTTCATATTTATAATCATTTTTCCCATATGTGCTCTCATTCTAAGAACATATCTTCCCACCTGCCCCCCCACCAAAATATGAAATGATACAAACACACAAAACAATGCAAGCTTAACTAATCAAATTTATTCATACTACCCATGAAAAGCAATTACATATGTACATAAAATCATTAACACAGAACAAGAGAAATCTGATTAGAAACACAATACAGAAAATAAATGTGAAAATTAAAAATAGCATACTTTAGTTATTAAATTTATACTGTACTTTCTACTTATTTATAGCAGCATCTGTAAGATCCATCTATTTGTTAATAGTTAACTAGCAGCAAAATTTTTAAAATTACACAAATTCAGTAGATATTTCCCTCCACTGTTTTATTCATACAGAAATTATCACATTAACCAAACAAAACCACTTCTATTTCCTGAAGCAAAAGGTAGGAAAAGATTTCTTAAGTAACCAGTTTCCCCTGCCCGAGAAGAACAAAGGGTGGAAAAAGGAAGGTGAAGGAAATTTGCATGCCATTACCAAAAGATAAATTCTCAAGGCATTGACCAATTATGGGTAGATTTTGTTGAGTCTCTGTGTACGTGTTAGTGAATAAAGCTATGTTAACTTTATTTTCTAACTTTATTTTGCAGTTGAAAAATATGTGGAAGTTTCCAGGAGGCCTGTCAGAGCCTGGAGAAGATATTGGTGTGTATATCTTACATATTTTTAATTGGCTTGGAAATGTTCGGAAATTTATGTGTACTTTATTTGCTCTATAGCTGAAAATAAGATTTTAGGTTTTCTAATGGGTTTAGACTGAGAAATTTCAGAAAAGTTACTTCAGGGCTAATATAAAATTAGCAGCAAAACTTGTAATATTACAACTTATCTCACTAGCATAAAAAATACCATTAGGAGCATACCACCTATTTTTCTTAGAGGTGCTTCTAGAGTAATTTGTTTGAAAATAAAAAGCTTTGTATATACATTAGTAAAGTTTAGCATTAAGGGTGATTCTGGATATGACTAATATTGTTCCTGGAATTAAACTATAAGAAAACACAAATTCTTGACCATTTCACCACACAAGGATGAATAGTAACTTTTAAATGAACTTCAAAGTAAGTATTTATAAACTCAGTTATAGAGCAATAGTGACTTAATCCTCCTCTATAAAAATTTTATCTACTATTTATTTTAAATAGTCAGGAAGCCAAAATGTAATAAAATGTCTCATACAAGTGAGTCTCAACTGAAAGTTCCTTAAAGCAACTTCCTGAGTTCAGTATTTCAAACAGAAATGTGACATAAGCTAAGAACTCTATGTTACTGAATCTACAGTAAATAGAAGAAAGAATAAAAACAGTTTTCCTACCCATTCCTGACCCTTGACTGGGTCAAATGCAGTCTGCATCATAATAAATCAACAGATGCCCCATTTGGTATTACTGTAATTTTCCATGATTTTTCCTCCATATGCATGTCCCCTATTTAGCCAACATTTATATATAAAGGCAACTTCCTAAGTTATCTTTAAATATTTTATTTAAAAACATATATATACTCAAAACTTAATTTTTTAAAAATGTTACACAGATTAAAATGCTCTATACACAGTACATAGCCAACTCCTAACAAACCATAAGTAAATTTACTACAATGAGATATATCCATAACAAATTTTGGTTTTCAGGTACTTATGGATCTTCTGCTTAGAGTCCATTGCTTGGGTCTTCTATAGAAAGAAGATTTTGTGGTGGTACAAGTGCTAAAAGAGAGGGCCATTTATTTTGGAACACCTAATTAATCTCACACTACCCTTATGTGATATATGAGAGTGTGTGTGAGCTAATTAAATTTATGTCTTACATCCTTATCCAATCTATATTAGGCAAAAATCAGGCTACAGGAGGTATGTTTAGCTTCCTCCTCTGCATCTTGCCATCTCAAAAAGTCAGTTGATTTTTTCCTTTTGAGTTTTTACAGATTTTGTGAATTTTCAAGATACTTACATTTTAATGCAAAGGAAGAAGCACATTTCCAAGCCAAGTTTGTATAGTTTTAGGTTTAAGTATACTCCAGAACTCTTCAAGTCCAGATTTAAAAAAAAAAAAAAAAAGTGAACTCTGAATTAAGTATTTGTAGTTGGTACAACAACCCACCTATTCAGCCATGAGGAGTTATAAGAAAAGCAGCCACTGGCATTCCTTGTATTGCGTAGGAGTATTATTAATTAAAGCTTTGCTTTAGAACTGATAAAATCCAGAAAACAGCTAGAAATGATAACTGACAATAGAGTTCTGAAAGATTATGTCTGTCTATATTAGAGCATTTCCATTTTACAACACAATAGATTATTCTTTTTTTTTTTTTCACAATAGATTATTCTTAAGGATAAAGTCAAAGTACCCAATAATCATCAAAATTATTTTCTTTAACTCCGTATTTAGGAAAGTATGTAATATACTTTAGGAATACAGCCATCACAAATGTGCACACATTCATATTAGCTCTTAAGTAGTAAACACTAGTTAACTGAGAAACACATTTGTTTGGAATCCTTCATTCTTTGATAATACTAGGTAAATGAAACACTCTTGTCCATAGTGCTTAAAAAAAAACTAAGGGGGTCATGTACAAAAGAGAATGCAATCTTCGGGCTTTAATATAATACCCTAATAGTACGAAAGTATCTACAAGGTTAAAAATAGAGAAATTGCCTTCCTAAAAAAATTCACTACCATTGACAGGAAGAGAATCTCCTGCATGGTCAAAGGACCATAAAGCAGTGGGGGCTGCTCAGAGCTCATCAGTGCACCAGAATCAGAGGGAAACACCAGGAAAACCCACAAGCTGCACAGTCTTTCCTATTTTCTTTCAACTTAATCCTATTGTTAAATATTACAAAATAGAAATAACAAAATAAATTCCATTTCACTGTCCTATAACTAAACAAAACACTGTGTGACATATTTAAACATAGCTCTCAATAGGCAAAAATAAAAACAAAACCCTCTTGGTTCTTTAAACATATAAAACAGTAAATGTTATTTCAGTTCAGCTTACAGTACATTAAAATAAAAGTACAACAGAATAAAGCAGTTTATCTGCATAAATTTTTTTTTTAATTCTTGGCAAAAAAGTCTTGGAGTAAAGATTTCCATCTTGAGGTGGAAGGCGTCACTCATACCCTGATTGGAAAGGCACTTATCTACTCATTCAGTTTTTAGTCCAGTCAATGATATGCTGATTCAAATTAAACTGATCAAACTACCGAGGCAGTGCTAAATTCCAATCAGCTGATAAGGTGACTGCTTAGTAGGGTAGATCCACTCACTAGTCTGTCCTGTGCTTCCATGATACATAAAAAGGCTAGACTCCAAATGAAATGCCAGACTTTGGATTAGTGGTACGAAGAGTTTAACAGATAACAAAAATAACATGGTTATTTTTCAAGGTGTTAAAAAAAAAACATTTAAGCAATAGCTAAGTGAAATCAGCAAATTTAAGACTAGTGCCACAATCTGATTTATTAATTAAATCTAACAGATTTAATAACAAACATATATTGTATTCCAAGCTGAAAATTATTTTCCTTATTAAGAAAGGTTTTCCTTTTATTCACATACATTCTTTCGTGTTTTTAGTTTAAAACAGTAAGTTCTAACCATGTTTAATCTATGGCAAACCTCAAGGGAAGGGGAAGTCAGCATGTAGTTCAAAATGGCAGACAAATGTCTTATATTTTAGAACACTTTGCTTTTCCTGTGCATATTTCCAGAGCTGTTTCTTAGCAGGGTGAGGGTGGGGGGGAGACACACCCACAAGCATATGTAGGCAATTAAGACAATCTATAGTCAGAATATGTGGAAATTGAGATTTTTTTCCTTGACTTCCCCTTCCTTGCCTATTCTTCACCAGTAGGACTACTGAGAAGGCAAATATAATTTTCTATTTGACAAACAAGGACACAGAAGCATTGAATAGAGGTCTTTGAACAAAAATCTATGCCTGTGGCAACTGTGAAATTGGAAAGCTTCCAGCAAACTGAGCAAAGAACGCAGCTTTTTAAAGGATTTCTCATGACCACTCTGGGAGACAGTGACAGAACATCCCAAAATTAGAGAAAGCCCATTTAGGGGGTTCTTCTGGAGATTTAGGAAAAGCAGCCACAAAAATGTTAATGGCAACCAAAATCCTGCCCCAGAAATTTGCATAATATTGAAAAGAACCAACCTTATAAAAGGAGAAACCCTTGTTGTATTATAAAATTCTGTAAATTACACGTTTGTTTTTTTTAACGCTTTTGATAAAATAGTTCTTTGGAATCTCAAGGAACAAAGGAAGTGCCAAAAATTACCATACTGGGATTCTACTGACAGGATAACTAGGGGAGCATAACAGAATGGTTATAAATGAAACTGCTCTAGGATGTCAGAGGCTTGAGAGCCCCACCCAGGATCACCAGGAAGGATTTGAACTGTTCACAGCTCAATACATTCTGCAGCTCTACAGACTCGTGAGGAAGAATGAATCACTTTTTCTCAATACTGATGTGTGTATAAGTTTGGGCAGTTTTGATATATGACCACAAACAGGATAATAAGGAAGAAATATGTGGGAATATTAACTGCAGGAACCTGTGTTTTCAATTTTTGGGAAATAGAGCCATAATAATAGAGCCAGAAGAAGTTAAAAATATGACTCCCAAAGTATATAGGTGGGTAAGCCTACACAAAGCAGCCAAAGAAATATTCGATATTTCAAAAGCTTCTAAGATGTACACTGGTAAGAAAATACTTTGGTGTTTCAGGATGTCCAGAAGGCAAAGAGTTTATGTTGAACACTTTCTTAGGATGGCTTTTTGCTTCTCAACCTTTAGATAATGCTACTTTATCTGAAAATCTTTGATGATTAAAATCCTAAAAATGTGATTCTTACTGATTTGTACATCTTTCTTTTATGTAGGAGACACAGCAGTTCGAGAAGTTTTTGAAGAGACTGGAATAAGATCAGAATTCAGGTCCCTCCTGAGCATTCGGCAACAGCATACCAATCCTGGAGCTTTTGGGAAGTCAGATATGTATATCATCTGTCGCTTAAAGCCACATTCATTCACCATAGATTTTTGCCAGCATGAATGCTTAAGGTGTGAATGGATGGATCTCAGTGACCTGGCCAAGACTGAAAATACGACTCCCATCACCAGCAGAGTTGCCAGGCTGCTGCTCTATGGGTACAGAGAAGGGTTTGACAAGATTGATTTCACCATGGAAGAACTTCCGGCAGTTTACACAGGCTTGTTCTATAAACTCTATCACAAGGAACTGCCAGCCAATTACAGAACTATGACAGGAATGGATTAAATCCATAGTTACATGTTCTAAAAAATTTTAAGTAAATTGCACAGGCAGAATAATGTGTGCCGTACTATAAAAAGCAGTGGATATTTGGAGTTAACTAAATATCTGACTTTAATATTCTAATGTTTATAATTTTCATAAGAAACCTTGTTTGATGAAAACATGCAAATTTAAAAGCCTCTTTTCAAGGAAGCAAATGTATGAAAAAGATTGTAGCACTAAGTAAGCTTCAGTGGATAAAGGAAAATGCAATACAAAAGGTGGAAGTCTATACATTTTCCGGGAATTTTTGTTGCTTTTCTTTAGTAAGGCAATGGTTTAATGTTTACTCTTAGATAAAAAGGTTATCTGACCATTCATTCAAACTGAGCAGATAGCTGTACACATTCTTTTCTTTTCTTTCATTAACAAATTTCAAAAATATACGTCTTCTTCCATGTGACATGAGATCAGATGCTGCCGTTAAGATCAGCTCTTAGCAGACATTGGAAGAAAAAGTATAGCTTTCTGCCCGGGTCCTGTTTTGGGTCCAAGTTTATACTGCCCTGTTCGTTTCAGTGCCACATACCAACTGGAGTATTTCCTTGACCGGTAAGTATTGTAGTTATTAGATTCCAATCGCTCAAAAAAGAAACACTCGTCGGTAACACATTTCTGAAAAATAAAGGAAAAATTAGTAGTTACTTTTATATTTTCATATGAAATACTTACGACACTATACTGCCCGTTCTGCTCAACCAGCAGCGGTGCTCTCAGCTTGAGAGGGACAAACTAGTTTGCAAGATTCAACAGACCAAAAGTTCAGCTCAGCTCAGAATTTAGCTCAGCGGTGGGGTGCAGGAAGGAACACAGCAAGTCAGCAGAAGAGCTTTCAAATGCCTCTTCAGATGAAGAATCCAAGGACCTTCTCCAGCCCTGCCAAGGGACAGACCAGGTGTTTAGGCAGCAAGAGCACACAGATGCGATGGGAGCCGCCCTTGCCTTGGACTTGAAATACCCCGTGAACAGCTTTCACAAAGGGGGTTACACCCACTAACAAAGAGCACACTACACTTCGTAAAACGCACAGCTGTGGCTTCCAGCTCGGTATTCATGGTGCATCCATATTCCTCCCAGTCCACAGGCAGGTTACCAGTCAGGGGTCATTTTTACTTTTATCAGGGTTCCATGCCAGTGATGGAAGTAACCCAGAGGTAACCTTCCGGAAGAAGAGGGTTTTGTTAATACTTTACTCACAGAAACAGAACCAATTCCTTAAATTATAGCAATTTTTTTTCTAGTGGTTACCATTTCTAAGGCATAAAAACAATATTTTATAGGAAATAGTTAACGTATATAATGCCCAAGAACTATACTGGAACATTATATGATTAGAATTCTCAAAACACTAGTAGATAATGGAGAATAAGTAACATAGACCATATTGATTTCTGGCAGTGTCTTGCGGGAGAGGAGACTATTCTCCCTTTTTATTTCAGTTCAGCTATTAATGGGGTAGGGGTAGCTAGCTTTACAAATAGGTAACCTGGAAATACTATTCTAAGTAATGGAGTCTAATAGGCTGCTACATTATTTCAAGTAAGTGTTCAAAAATCAACTTCACAGGGTAGACTGATGACAGTTATTGGCCTCTGGGGTATATGTTGGGTGGGGGGGGGTGTCAACAAATGATTTACTCTAAGGGAAGAAAGGAAAACTAATTTTTCATATTAAATTAGGAAGAAAGAATTATAAACTCATAGAAAACCATATAAATTTATACATATTTATATCTATATATAAATACAACATGTATACATAGGTATATGACATAAACCTAAAGAGTTTACCAGATTCTAGCTTATTTCTATATACTCAAATCTAGGAAACTTCAGGGTTAGGAAAACACACATTCAAAAGACTTGAATCTTTCCGGATTCTTTAGTTCTAAGATAAACTAAACAGTGGCACAAACTGTGAGAAAAACACAAATCAATAAACAGAACAATAAAAAGAGCTGGCATAACAACCCAAATGAAAATGATCTGAATGTAACAGGCATCTCAGTCATCTAAAGTAAGGGTGTGGTATGAGATCCTATAATCTGCTTCTAGGGATAAGAATTTTACTGGGTATTTACTTGGCTTTAATGTTTTGATCACCTTTAACTTTTAAAAATGGATATACAAACTTACCTAACTTGCCCACTTTTTGCAAGAAATTACTAAAGCAACTTGTCTTTTTGATGCAAATAAATGACAGGTAGCATTACAAAGAGGCATACATTGCACAAGGACGCAGCTATGTGATACAGGCGGGGTAAAGAAAGAAGTGTGATAACAGTGAAACACTTATACCTAGAAAGATGTGGATATTCCATAGCCAATACGTTCACTTTACCTTTGGTGAAATTTATTTTGCTTTTCGTGTTAACTGAAGTTAATCTGTGTTACTTTGTCACTTTTCAGTGCCAATGATAAAAATCTTCCTCTTCCCTATTCCAGGTTTAAAATCAGGAGTAGAAGAAGCAGGCACAAGTAAAGAGTCAAAAAATCATGATGATCATAAAGATAACATGAAAGGTCATCACTGAGCTTCACAGGCTAACTCCCCAGAGGGAGACCTAACCAAGTCAATTTTTGGATATTCTGTCAGCCTCCAGGGTGCCCGACCTTGCTCGGTTGGCACTCCCTACAATGCCTGGCCTATTGGGATACATACCATGCCAACAATATCTGCCTTCTCAGCCAGTTCCTAGTATTTCAGAGGAAAGTAACAGTACTGGTGATTAAGTGGATAATACATCATAAACCCACTTTTTCTTTTTTTATAGAAGTTACTCATACCTTTACAAAACAAAGGGGAAGGAAGGAAAACTTGCATCTGTGCTGAATGTTCAGATACGTAAATTTACTAAACTATTACACACTTGAAAACAAACTACATGTTCAAAATGGTTTATGTTCTAGAATGTGGATTTGCCATCGACTGAGATAGGGAAGTCTATAAGTGGGAACAGGTTTTATGGGGAAAGATGGGGAAGTCAGTTTTGGACATGTTGTGTTTGAGATGAATATTAGGCATTCTAATGAAGACAATGTGTATTGACCACATACTATATAACAGACACGATGCTTAACCTTTTTTTAATCTTTTATCCTCCTCTTGCTAATGTGAACAGCCACAGAATTGGCAGTTAAAAATTTCTAATTTATTTGAAATCTTAGAAAATATGTTAAATTACAGCAATTCCGATGAGTTATTAGTCTCATTTCCCTAAAAAGGGAATGTAGATGTACATGTACGAGAGTAATTTAAATCTGTCAGGTGTTAGTGGTAGGGCGCACCAAAAGACTTCCCTGAAGGCTGCCCACAGGAACCAGCTTAGCTCAGAGTCCTAAATGATTTGTTGACAATGATAACAATGTGCCGATGGTTTTAAATATGGTTCTGAGAGTTTGTAGGGTATCTGAATAGGGAAGAATCAAGTAAAGTTTGGAAAAGCATAATTAACATTTTAAATGGGTTTTTGGCTAAGATATTTACTTGGAAATTCCAAAAAGAAAGTAAAGTGATATATTTACACATATTGAAAAACTGATCTAGGAGATGGTGGGAACCAGGCTTCTCACTGTTGGGAGTGAGGTTATAGACCAGATGGGGAGGCTAAAATGATTCATGTGATACTGCCGGATTAGGGTTGGAGACATTATTAAGTACTTACGTTTGTCTTAATATACAGATAGAGAAATAGTCATAGATGTATATATACCCAGGGTAGTATATGCCTATATTTCTTGCTCTGTCAGGTAAGAGGGCCTAGAAGCAAACACACTTCATCAGCAAAAAACAAACCTAACATCCAGAACTTGGTTTCTAATACCATTGCCCATAAGAGCAATGAGGGCTCCTTAGAGAAATGGCTTATCCTAGACTATAGTAAGGAATATAGAGGATGAACCTGGAGCATCTTGAAGGCCATTAGGAAGTGCTCAAAATCCTCCAAAATTGATGGGGATGTGTCAGAGAATATAGAAGCCAATATTTCCAATTGAAAAAAAAGCTCCCAATGACCATAGCAAAAACAGTTTGAACAAAATAAATAACACAGTATTGGATTATAACCCATAATATAAACACCCATGAGTGTATACTGATATAAATGATTGAATAAATAAATGGAGAACAGACAAATTTCTCATGCAGAAGAATTTCAAATTTGTAAATATTTCTCCCTCAAGGAAATGGAGCATTAGCCCCATCCCTTAAAGGTGGGCTATGTACAATGACTTAATTCCAAAGAATACAGGGTAGAAAGAGGGGGAAAAGAGTAACTTCATAGTAGAGACAAATAATACTTCAGCCAGATGATCAAGATTTTCATAAGTCATGACACAATGAGGAAAGAAATAAGCAGGGTAATTTCTCCTCCTCACTACCATCTCTTCCACTTACGCATCAATTGCACAAATCTGGCCCTCTGCTAAATGTCAGATTTGAACTTTATTGCCCTTTCCCCATGTTCTGTTTTTTGGATTGTTTATTCTTTTACAGTACTTTGATTTTTCAGTTTTGGCTTATGAGGGAGTTTGCTCAACATGGATCCAAAAATGCTTTGCTTACACCACTTCTGAGAATTAAAAACAGACATGATGTAAGTATCAGTGTTGATTACTTCAGAACAAAATAAAACAAACAAATTGTGAAAAGTTCAAAGCAAATTAGACCTTAATCTTTGTATATACATATAGGTTGTGTAAAATTTTATAAGAGTGGTTTCTAAAAGCAATAATCCTCATTAAGTAGTAAACTTTGCATTTAACCTAGTGTTTTCTCTCTCAAAAACAATATACATTCCTCTGTATTTTTCTGACAAACCTGATCAGTATATATAGTTAGTCTCAATAACTAAGCCCTCAAAAATCTATTTTCCCTACTTTGCTGTATATGTAGGTCTCATTTCATTTTTAAGTCCCCTCAACTAAGAAAGTTATTTTATAGGTTAAAAAAATATATTTTACTTTTACAGTAATTAAATGTATATATCCTCAGAGAATAAATTTTTTTCTATGTTTCACTATTATGGTCCACACAAGTTATATACACATTTCTAAATATCTTTTTTTTAAATTTTTATTTATTTATTTGACAGAGAGATCACAAGTAGGCAGAGAGGCAGGCAGAGAGAGAGGAGGAAGCAGGCTCCCCGCGGAGCAGAGAGCCCGATGCGGGGCTCGATCCCAGGACCCTGAGATCATGACCTGAGCTGAAGGCAGTGGCTTAATCCACTGAGCCACCCAGGCGCCCCTATATACACATTTCTAATATTGAGATATCATGTTCTGGATATCACGATCTATAGCATTATATAGAAATCAACATGCAATTTTCTAGCACATAAAGACCAGACAAATTTTCTTTACTAATGCCAACAATGATGTTGTTTGGGGACTTAAATGTAAAACTACAGTTAACCTCACTATATGCAGTTTTTAAGAACCTACAATTTTGTGAACACATAAGAAATCATAAATCCCAATATTTGTTCTGGACCTCTGTTGTTCATGGCAACAAAATTTATCCTGCTATGGAAAGGAGTAAGAGTCTGTTGTGTATTAAAAAACTACTCAAGTTAAGCCTCTAAATATAGGCTTTGGCAGTTAATTATAGTTACTCTTTAAACTTTCAGATTTTCTAGTTTCAAAAGGGGGCAGGGGAAAGACCCTTAAGAAATGTTTTCAAACAGTGAGGATTCCTTAGCCTGAAAGCATTCATGCCATTACTATGTGAAGATACTGGGGGAAAAAACAATCTTCTTTCATACTCTCAATTGGTAGCAGTCAACATAACATGACTCTTAGAAACCAAAATATTTTAGGTGTCCAAAGGAAATGAGAATGTTTTGCAAATCACTGCAGGAATCATAAACAGGGGAGAAGGCAGAGGAATCCAGGTATATGCCATAACACAACAGTCTGAAATGGGGCCAGGTAGAAGAGTGGAAAGAATTATGCCTATGGCAAGTGCAAGTTCATAAACCCCAGTTTCTCCAGGTTATAAGGGCATCTGCATCCCCACGATGGCTAGTGGTCACAACACTGGACTTATACCAAAAGTTGCTATTAGGTTTTTTTGTTTTGTTCAGCTTTTTATATGCTAGCTATCTCTTCTCATTGTCACCTGAGTGTGGTCTGTGTTGACATCCCTGGCGATGGTATCCTTTACCATCAGTGATTCGTCTCAACCCATTAAATGTTTGGCACAGATAACACTAATAGCCAAGGGTCAAGACATTTAATTCTTTGCCTAAAAGTTGTTGTTGTTGACAGCTCCCTGCCTATAGATCTGACTCAGAGAGAAATATGTCACTGACCCACCAACATCATCTCCTTGATTTGACGGTAGGGGCACTTCTCCCCTGAAAATTGACAGACTAATTTGAAAGAGATAGGACTGCTGCTGAAAAGTCAAGGAAGCAAGCCACATACACTGAATTAGGTAAGTCTGGAGATTAATTTGTGACCTTGGCAAGAATAGAGCCTATGATGGGAAGGACAACAACTGAATCTTGGCTGGTGCCGTTGCTCAAAGGAAACTGAAAAATCCCGAATTTTCTATTTATGTGTAACAGCTGTGACTTTGTTCCTACATAGTTTGTGATAAATTTCTAAGCACTGCTAAAGTAACTCTTACTGTATCAACTTGAAGGGAATCTGCTGTATTATATATGAATTAGCATATATCCAAAGAGATAGAAACGTATTTAAGACAAATAAAATACCTCAGTCTTGTGAAAGGTCCTGCTGAGTTAAGGAAGAAACTATAAAACACTTTATTTCAGAGCACTTTCCACTTCTGATGGCACAGATTCAACATTTTGGAAAAAAAACTTTCCAAAAGTTTGGAAAAACAGTTTGGAAAGCTTAACGACTATATACCAAGAGAAGAGGTCACAATTCTCTTAATTCTAACTTGGAGAGAATTGTGTAAGAATGAGAAGACAGTTCAGTTTTCATGTCTATTGTTCTAAATTCATCTCCTCTTTTATGGACCCCAGTGGTTTCAGAGATGCGCTTTAAAGTAGAATAGCTTCTGTTTTCATCACTTTGGACAAGTACGAAGCTTTTTCATCATTACAGATGAACGTAAATTCTAGCCTATGTTCTGGAGATAAAGAATCCCTCCCCTGAGTATCTTACAGGCCACCGTGATTACCAGATTACTGGATCTTCTAATCTCAGTAAGTGGAAAACTACAGGAGAAGAGTTTCAAATCATTCACTGAGCCAGATTAAGAAAGAGAGAAAGAGCTTTAAAAGCACTTTAAAAGACTAGTGCTGTCTACAGATAGTCATAACAAAAGCAAAGGTATGCATCTCCTTTATTTTCTCCACCACCTTCACTGTTTGACATTAGCCAAACCAACACCAAGCCTCTGCGGAAGCCATCATGATTCACACTACATGTGTTTTGTCACATCCTGACGTGAGAAAGTAGGAATAAACTCTCCTCTCAACAAACTCAAGGTCATCCAAAATTACTGATTCACTGTCCTGGAAATATTTAAAATGCTCCTTTGGTAGATTCCCAACATATTACATCACGCTTTAAGTTGACAACAGACTGGTAAGAAAAAAGACAAGAACAGTACAAGTAAAAGTCCCAAGTAGTCAATCTTTTGGGACTGTATTTTTTGCCCAGGAACCGCATCCATTCCTGAATTTGACTATTATCTATGTGCTGATGACACTCAAATCTATATATGGACACAGACCTTCTTCCAAGTTCCAGACCCACAATTACAACTATGTAGTGAACATCCCCACCTGAATTTCTCTTAAGCCACTCAAAAGAGGTTAAGTCTAAATTTGAACCTATATTACCTTCTCCCAGAACTTGCTCTTTTCCTCCTTCCCCTTTCTCATCTACCTTCTTATCCAAACCAGAAAGCTGAGGTTTTTCTCTCGACTTCACTCCTAAATCCAATCAATCTCAAGTGCTAATACTTCACTCAGTCCTCTGCCCTGCCACTGCCAGGCTTTCATCATGACTTGCTTGGACTATTACAATGGGCTTCTAAGTAACTGTCTCCAGCACTGTCAGCCCCCTCAAACCCATCCTCTACACTGCTGCCAGAGTGATGTTTCTCAAATTCAAAACAGACTGTGTCTCTTCTTAAAACTCTTCATGGCTTTCCACGGCTTGTAACACACGGTGTAGAATGCATTTCAGCAGGCAGTCTATCTACCTCTCCAGCCTTCTCTCTTCCCTTCCACTTTGCATTTCCTTTGCACTTTAGACTCCTGCAGTAGTGAATTATTTGTAATGCTACAGAAACACCTCCTAAGCCTTCTGCACCCATGTCTTTGCACATTCTAAAAGTTCTCTCTACCCTCATCTCCACTCCTCTGCTCCCTGACTGCCTGATGAATTCCTTCCTCTACATTACCTAAAATCCTATTGATGGGTCATCTTCTAAGACAAGTTTAATCACTTCCTTTCCTGTATTACTTCCTATGTCGTAATACTTCTTACTTCCTATTCAATATTACTGTGCATTTATACAAGGTATAGAAGGAACATATCAAAACCCTTACAATTATTACAAATACTGACACTTCTGCCTCCCCAGGATTGTGATTCATTAAGGGCACAGACAGTTTCATATTCAGCTTTATAACCCAGATGCCAATAGCATAGCATTTGGCACACTGTACGCTCAGTAAGTATTGGCTATTCTTGAAGAGGATTCTAAAGTTTATTCTACTACCAAAGAGGGAGTGCACACCATTACACCCAGAGTTGTTATTTATCCTGCAAAAGTCACACAAATTGATAATATATCAACAGAAATATATCCTTGTCAAATGATCAAGCAGATGATTGAAACATTCTTTTTCTCTGTAAGTCTGTTTTGGTACCTTCAGAAATCCAAAGGTTGTCACTCAGAAAAAATTTCAAAAAACTATGTGTAGGGGCACCTGGGTGGCTCAGAGGTTTAAGCCTCTGCCTTCAGCTCAGGTCATGGTCTCAGGGTCCTGGGATCAAGCCCCACATGGGCCTCTCTGCTCAGCAGGGAGCCTGCTCCCCCTTCCCTACCTGCCTCTCTACCTTCTTGTGATCTCTCCCTCTGTGTCAAATAAATAAAAATCTTAAAAAAAAAAAAACTATGTGTATAGCTTAAAACACCACAACTGCTCTAATATTGGCTCTAATGGGAGAAAGTTATAGCCAATATAACTGGCTACTGGTATTGGTATCATGTCTGTGGTTTGTGTGTACACACACACACACACACACACACACATTTTTAGGTAAGTGTCCCATCTACTCCCCCAGAGAGACTGCTTTATTTCTCTGCAGTATTTCCCACATACAGACATGTAATCCTGTTCTAATGACAATGGTGGGGTTGACAGGGAGGCTGCCATAGTGAAAAGAATACTAGGCAGGAGCTAGTACTCCTGACTAGCTGTGATAAGTAAAAAAGTACAGTCCTTGTCCTGAATGAGCTTATATATAAAGGAGAAAAGGAAGAGGAAGTAAAACTTTTGAGGACTTACTATGCATGACCTGGATTTTGACATTTGACATAAATTACCTAATTTAGTCCTCACAAAAATTCTATATTGATAGGATCATTATTATCTCTTTTTTACAGGTAAGGGAACTACCTCAGAATAATGTGCTCGAGAACACACAGCTAATATGTGGCCACTATCACTGTCTAGGTTAAGGATCCTCTTCCCCAGCTTGTATTCTGTACTGCAAACATTTTGCATGTGAAATCTGAAAGGAGAAACTTAAAAACTGATACTCAAAATTGTATATATATCCATCCCTCTGATCTTCAAACAACTGCGCAGTATAAAAATTCTTTTTTTACAACTCTAGTTCAATAGCTTTGCATATAAGTCAGTGAAATGCAATGACTTGGAGCTCATGCTCTAGAGCCAAGACTGCCTCAAGTGCCATCCAGGTTCTACCACATGTGAGTTGTGTTTCCCTGGTTACTTGTTCACTCAGAACTTCAGTTTCTGTATCCATGAAATAAAGAGAGTGGTACTATTTTATAAGATGAATATGAAGATTAAATTAGGTAACACTTACAAAATCCTTAATAAATACCAATACTAGCAAATTAACAGCAACAAAACTCACAGAGGAAAAAAAAAAAAAACTACAAAAAGGGTATTACTTACAGAAGCCAGTAATCTTCCATCTTCCTTCATGGCAAGATAGCGATTTGCACATACTCCTTTGATGGACACAACCCCTCTCTCTTCTGCTTGAAGTTGCAGTTTGACTGTAATGGAAAAAAAATCACCTTTGTGGCATCACAGAAAAAACACCTATCTGCACGTTTACTTGATATGAAGACAGGGGCAACCAGCTAATCCACTCGGGAGGGTTGGCAAGGTCGGGGGCCAGGGATGGGTGTCAATTAGATCATATCAGGGTGAGATGTAGAACCTCTAGAACATGAGTACCTCTAGAGACCCTTCTCACTCTAGTGTCAGTGAGAAGAGTGACAGAATGGAGAATGTTTTCCTTGATGTGCAGTTAGCCTCCACTTGGCCCTGTTAACTGCTTACACTGTTTTTAAAAAGTGAACATATTTTAAAGTACATAAAAATGTAGGGGCACCTGGGTGGCTCAGTCAGTTAAACCACCGACTCTTGGTTTCACTTCAGGTCAAACCGTCAAGGTCCTAGGATTGAGCCTGGCTTTAGGCGGGGAGTCTGCTTGTGGATTCTCTCACTCCCTCTGCCCGTCCCCCTGCTCGTGCTTTCTCTCCCTCTAATAAATAAATCTTTAAAAACAATAAAAGTACATGAAAATGTAAACTACTTGTGAGAACTTCCACACTACTGCCTAAATTTAAACTTTTTTTTTTAATATTTTATTTCTTTATTTGACAGAGAGAGAGGTCACAAGTAGGCAGAGAGGCAGGCAGAGAGAGGGGGAGAAACAGGCTCCCCACTGAGCAGAGAGCCCGATGCGGGGCTCGATCCCAGGACCCTGAGATCATGACCTGAGCCGAAGGCAGAGGCTTAAACCACTGAGCCACCCAGGCGCCCCTAAATTTAAACTTCTTAAAAGTTGTGGTTTTTTGTTTTTTTGAGAGAGAGAGAGCACGAGTGCACATGCCTGCAGGATGGTGGGGGAGGGGGAGGGGCAGATGAAGAGGGAGAGAATCTTAAGCAGACTCCACACTGAGTGCAGAGCCTGACCCAGACTCGATCTCAAGACCCTGAGCTCATGAACTGAGCCGAAATCAAGGCCCCACACTTAACCAGCTAAGTCACCTCAGTGCCCCTTTTAAGATATTTTTAACTAATTCTTCACAAATAAAATATAATCTAATTGATCACTATTATCTTTTGGTTTGTATTTCCTTGAGTTTCTACACATATTGTTTCTACCTTCCCCTTTAATACAATACCAATGCATTTATCTTTCTTTACAGATGGGTTGTGATGTATACCTATATATTTTTTTGCAAATATCTATCTCATGAAAAAACAAAATTCTCATACTTGATTTGCTTTTACAGTATTTTTAAAGATTTTCAGAATGTAAGATCCTGAAGATGATGACCTATTATACTGTGTTATCAATATTAAGCATATTATAGGGGAAAAAACAGATATTACAAGATTATGATTATTCCATGAGGATAATTATCTAGTTCAAATAAAAATGAACTTAACAGCTTCTGTTTTGCTATTCAGAGGTAGCATTGTCCTACCTAAATAATATTCTCTAAAATGTATTTTAGTTAACAGAGGTTACATAAAAAAGGAGGTTCTGGGGCTAAATAAATTTAGGAAATTCTTGGTTAAGCCAAGTTAACTCTTTATTGCCAAACTCAGACCTTTGCTACTTACAACCTGCATTATATATCTTAAAAATCACCATAAGGGGGTCAAGTATACATTGTTTATAAAATTTACCTGGTCTCAGAATGATTTTTTCATAGGCCATTATATGGCCTATGAACATATCTAGCTAGGACAGTCTTGAAAGCAGTAGAAAAGAAGCAGTCAATATTCAAATGTTTAGAAATTATAACATTAATCAAATAACATTAGAAACAAAGTAAGTTAATTTTCCCAGGTATTTCCAGGTATGAGTGGAATGGAACCGAACATGACATGAAAAAGCAAGGTTTGAAAAATTCTGGAATTATTAACTTTGTTAGATACTATTATGTCACTGTAATTACGTTTTAAAATTTTCTGTATCAGGCAGAGCAATCTACAGGTAAAACAAGACATAACATCTGGGATTAACTTTAAAATATTTTAGCAATCAAAAATAAATGAAATATTCTAGCAGACACTCAACTGTTTTTATAAAGTGGTCAGGATAAAAAAGATCCCGATTAACCTAAGTCAACAGTTATTAGAAGCATGGGAGTTTATTTTTCTATTTGCACTACTTACTTTATGAATGTTTGAGAATTTACATTTAAAGAAAAAAGCTATTGAATATTCAATGCCTGATTCTCCTCTGTGTACCAGTGACTCCTAGATTTCAGAGAGCATAGGATTAAATAAGTCTGCACTTACCAGGCAAAATTCTTCTACAGAATCTTAAAAGATAATATAAGGTAAAAGAAATATAATCAAAACATGAAAACTAAACAAAGAAGAGCATAAAGTCTTTTTCTTAACATCTCAGAGTGTAAAAAATAAGCTTTATTTGTAATAAATAAAATCAAAATTATCTTAATGAGTATGACCAAACCTTGTATACAGTTCTAAAGTGATCCGGATAAGCCATATTAATTATGAATATATTTGTATCTCTTTTTAACTCAGAAGGCTACATAAATGCTCACAAGGCAAGATTGCATAATCACTATACTTTCTTTTGGTGCTTTATCAATAAAGTGTAGCCTATCTGTAGGTCACCATCATTAAGTGTGTATTACTGGCCATAAGAGAGTTTATGTATATTAATGTGGGGCCAATACCAGCTACTCAATACCTAAAGCAAATGCCATCATTCATTTACTCATTGACCTTTCACAGATTCCTTGGGTTTTCCACACTAGGCGATTATCGCTCAATAAGCCACTAAAAAATAAACATTAACTGTAGATGCTCAAAAAAATGTTTCCATTGCCATATAATTATAAAAAATACACTTTAAAAATAACCACAGCCTAAAACAAGCTGTATAAGCCATAAACGCATGAATTTTCTTTAAAAGCCCATTAAAGCTGAGATGCAAAGTAACCTAAATGAACTATTTTTCACATACAAATGATCCCTTCCCAAAAAAGAGATGTCTAACTGCTTTTATCTCTGACAGGAGAAAGAATAAACCTGCCAAAAGGGAAGTATGGAGAAACCAGCTGAAACTTTATTAACTTTTAACAGCTGTTGATGTGAGGAATTAGAGTTCTGAAGAGCTCTAATGAAAGAACAACTCCATACCCACCTGTGAGTTCTCTTTCACAGAGTTTGCACTTAGTACACAACCACCACACATCAAAGGCTGGTACAAAACAGAAGGGCTGAGAAATATTCCTGAAGTACCCCCCAGGCCTTTGCTGACTGCAAAGCAGCAGTTCCTTGAAGGCTAGGAGCAGGACAATCTCTGAGTAAGAGCCCTCTGACAAGCACTGAGCCTTCACCAAATGCAAAGCAGGATCAAGAGAGATCTTCCAAGGCAAGCCAGGGGTTGAGTTCAAGAGCAAGACTAACTCCTGACCTACCCAAACAGTTGGTAGCTGGGCTATAAGGCAAAATAGAATACAAAAAACTATTCAATTAACCCACAAGAAGGAAGGAAAAGAAATACTGGACAAAGAACAGATGGGGAAATTAGAAAACAAATTCCAGGATGGCAGATTAAACCCAACATTATCAATAATTACACTAAATGTAAAAAAAACCTTTACATTTAAGGGAAAAAACTGTCAACATGATAAAGCAAAACTCAACTGTGTTGTTTATAAGAAAGGCACTTTAAATACAAAGACAAAGGCAGGGTGAAAGTAAAAATGGGGGGGAATGCACACCCTAAGTATAAGAATACTGTTATGTCATTATTAATATCTGACAATGTGGACTTCAAGGCAAGTAATATGGAAATGAAGAAGTGATTGCATGATGATAAGAGGTCAGATACACCAAGAAGACATAATAATCTTAGATGTGTAGCACCTAATAATAGAATCCTAAAATATCTTAAGCAAAAATTGACTAAATCAATAAGAATATGGAATGTATGAATAACATTATCTACCAACTGGGGCACGTGGGTGGCTCAGTGGGTTAAGCCTCTGCCTTCAGCTCGGGTCATGGTCTCAGGGTCTTGGGATTGAGCCCTGCAGTGCACTCTCTGCTCAGCGGGGAGCCTGCTTCCCCCTCTCTCTGACTGCCTCTCTGCTTACATGTGATCTCTCTCTGTCAAATAGATAAATAAAATCTTTTAAAAAATTATCTACCAACTTGACCTTTTTCTTTTTACATCATGTAGCTTTCATTCACCTGAAACTTTATTCTCTTAACATCAGTCATTTGAAAACTGTGCAAAAAAAAATTTAACTGCCAGCGTTGTAAGCTCTCCTAGGCTTATTTGAATAGTGAAGTTGAGTTGTTCAAATCAGTTAACTCCAGCTGACAAGTTTTTTTCTAAAGTCACTATAACACTAAGTAATATCAAAGGCTCTTACCCTGAACTATTGGTGCTCCTGGTTCCTTAATTTTTTTTTCAAAGATTTTATTTATTTGACAGAGATCACAAGTAGGCAGAGAGGCAGGCAGAGAGAGGAAGGGAAGCAGGCTCCCCGCTGAGCAGAAAGCCCGATGCGGGGCTCGATCCCAGGACCCCAAGATCATGACCTGAGCTGAAGGCAGAGGCTTTAACCCACTGAGCCACCCAGGCGCCCCCTGGTTCCTTTATTTTTAACAGTCTATAATAATGCATATATGATACAATTCATTTAAAATGTACATACAATTCAATGATTTTAGTATAGTCAGAGTTGTGCAACCATTACTACAATCAATTTTAGAACATTTTCATCATCCCATACCCATGCCCCTTAGTACTCACCTCCCATGTTCCCAGACACCACCATCCCCAGGCCTAGGCTACCACTAAGCTACTTCCTGTCTCTATAGATTTTCCTATTCTGGATATTTCATATAAATGGAGTCATGCAATATATGGTCTTTTATGACTGACTTCTTTCACTTAGCATAAGGTTTTCAAGGTTCATCCATGTGGTAGCCATTACTTAATTCCTTTTTTTTGCCAAATAACATTCCATTGAATTGATGAACCACATTTGATTTACCTCCGTTGGTTGATGAACATTTGTTTTGTCTTCAATTTTGGGCTACTATGAATTATACTGCTATGAACATGCTACAGAAGCAAGATTTTGGGAAGACATATTTACATTTCTTCTGGATATACACCAAAAATTCAAATTACTAAGTCATATGGTGACTATGGTTAATCAGTTAGGAATTATTGGACTTTTCAAAGCAACCATTTTACATTCCCACTAGAAATTGAGGGTTCCAGTTTCTCCACATCCAGACCACATTTGTTATAGTTTGTGTTTTGGGTTTTTGTTTTTGGTAGGTTTTTTTTCTCTGTTTTTCTGTTTCTGTTTCTATTATAGCCAACTATATACCTCATAGTTTTGAAATGCATTTTTCTGATGGGTAATGATAATAGGCATCTTTTACTGTACTCTTTGGTTGTTTGTATATCTTCTTCAGAGATATATCTATTCAGATCCTTGGCTCATTTTTAAATTACGTTGTCTTTTTTATCACTGAGTTGTTAAGGCACAATTACTCTAGACACAAATCCTTAATCAGATATCTAATTTGCAAATATTTTCTCCCATCCTCTGGGTTGAATTTCCACTCTCTTGATGTTGTCCTTTGAAGTAGAAACACTTTTAATTTTCATGAAATTCAATTTATCAATTTTGTTATTATTTGTACTTTTATTGTCCTAGCTAAGAAACCACTGCATAATCCAAGGTCATGAATGAAGATTTACAACTAAGCTTTTCTACTAGAGGTTTAGTTTTACCTTATCCATTTTAGGTTTTGATCCATTTTGAGTTAACTTTTGTATGAGGGATGAAAATCCAACTTCACTCTTTTACATGTGAATATGCCACCAAAATGACACTTAAAGATCACCCAAACAAAATATACATTCTTTTTAAGGAATACTCCCAAGAATAAATTATATATTGGCCATAAAACAAGTCTCAATACATTTAAAATGATTAAAAATCAAATAAAGTAGTATATTAGAAATTAGTAACAGTAAGTTATCTAGAAAATCCCAATAGTTAGAGACTAAGCAATACATTAAAAAAGAGAGAGAGAAGAAACACAACCACATATAAATGCAAGGGAAATTAGAAAATATTTCCCAATTGCCTGATAATATAAACTCAACATGCTTAAAGGGAAAGCTACAGCTTTAGATATTTATATTAAAAAAGCAAAAATTGTGAGAATCAAAGCTTCTAGGATGAGAACTAGAAAAAGATCTTTTTTTGCCATATTGCTACTTTATGTTATATATTTAATTCCAGTTAAGATAGTGTTATATTAGTTTCAGGTGTATGGTATAATAATTTAGCAGTTCCATACATTACCCTGTGCTCATCACAAGTGTGCTCCTTAATCCCCATCACCTACCCATCCCCCCACTCACGTCCCCTCTGGTAACCAGATTGTTCTCTATTATTAGTAACAACTACAGGGGCGCCTGGGTGGTTCAGTGGGTTAAAGCCTCTGCCTTCGGCTCAGGTCATGATCTCAGGGTCCTGTTTTATGTGGTTTTCTGTATCAATGATAAATATATGCTATTTTTAAAAATCCACTGCATTAAAAGACCTTTTTAAACTGGGCCTTGGACACTGATTTAACCCAGATCATTTCAGCAAGCTGAAGACCACTCACAATATTAAGTTTTTGGATACACATAAGTCAACAATTTTGATAAACATAAACTTTTGGTGGCTTTCTAATGTTGATATTAAATCCAGTAAAATGAACTTGGAAAAACTGTGCTATCAAACTCGTTTTTTTTTCCTGTATACCAAAAAACAAAATAATACAAAAAACTCAAAAGCTGTAAACCACAAAATTGAAGGATCTTATCACCAGGTGAGACCTTAGTGGTCAATTAGTCCCATCATTATACAGCTACATTTTAAATCTCATCTACAATATCCAAGAGAAATAGCCATCTTGCTTTCACTTGAAAATCTTCAGCAAAGGAAAATTTACAATCTCCCTAAAATGATTTGGCTACGTTAGCAAAGGAAAAGAAACTCTGATTATCCTAAATAAACCACTCAAATGTCCAAGTGCTCGGATTATTAGCACTTGACAATTTATCTATGCAATATAACCAAAAAACCAAATTATTATTCCAGGGTTATTGCCACTGCTCAGAATATTTTGGAACTCCTTTGGAATTTCCCCCAGAATTTGTATTGTTTTCTTTTGAATATCCTCAAGGATGATAAATCTTAAAATCATAAATACCAATTTGTTAGAGCTGTAAAGGACTTCGGAGATCTTCTAGGGTACCCTTCTCATTTATAAATCAGGAAGCTGACATTTAGAGAGTTCTGTCTCTGTTGAAAGATATCATTCTTGGAAACAGTCAAGTCTGTGTTTCCAAGAATGGTGAATATGTTTATTCATTCATTCAATAAACATTTATTAGTAACAGTTATGTGCCAGGTACTGTGCTAAGCAATAGGAAGCACAAAGCAAAATACAACATCGTTCTTTGACCGTGATGAACATACAGTATAGTCAAGGAGAAGAGCAATGGTATACAGACAAATAACCAAACAAGCTCCATACTTTAAGTGCCAGGAGAGAAATACAAACTACCTTGAGAGTTCTCAGAAGTAGCTATAACTCAGGCTAGGAAGTTAAAGGTTTCCTGGAAACAGCGACAACTGACTGGAGACCAAGGAAATTAGCAGGAGTTGGCCAGAAAAAGAGAGCAGGAAAAACAACAACAAAAAAATCCATATACAACTTCCAAAGAAGTAAGAGAAGAAAACAGTATATCCAAGGGCCGTCAGGTGATGGGTAGAGCTAGCACGGAGAGTGAGGGTGTTGTATGTGCTGCGGAAAAGGGCATCATGGGACAAGACGGGATGGAAAGGCCAGAATCTCTGAATAATGTGTTAAGGAGTTTGATAGTGTGATAGTGTGAAATGATGAGAGCTTTTAACGAAATAGAATGGAGAGAAGCTGATAAATATGTGAGAAATGAAGGAAATAGAATTAATAGCAGACATAAAGGGAGTGAAAGGAATGGAGGTGAGAGAAGGCAGAGAAGGAAGGAAAGGGAAAAAGAGGAAGGAAGAAAGGGAGGGAAGAATTCAGAATGAGTCCCAGGTTTCTCTATCTTGGATAACTGGGAGATCATGAAGATGGGAAATGCAAGATGGGGGACAAGAGAAGACAATGAGATGGGCTCCCTTAAGACATATTGGAAGTCTGTGGAAAATCCAGGTAGCGATATCCCGAAGACAGTCATGTGAACCTGGAGATCAAAAAAGAAATCTATACTAGAAATCAAGATTTGGTAATTGTAGCAAACAAGTGACTGTGGGGCACAGAGGATACACCTAATCCACACAAGGAGATATAAAATGGATGAGAGCCTCCAGAACAATGTATAGTAGGCGTGGATTAAGAACAAAGGATACATTGGGGCGCCTGGGTGGCTCAGTGGGTTAAGCCTCTGCCTTCGGCTCAGGTCATGATCTCAGGGTCCTGGGATCGAGCCCCGCATCAGGCTCTCTGCTCGGCGGGGAGCCTGCTTCCTCCTCTCTCTCTCTGCCTGCCTCTCTGCCTACTTGTGATCTCTCTCTCTGTCAAATAAATAAATAAAATATTTAAAAAAAAAAAAAAAGAACAAAGGATACAATCTTGGGAAGGACCAACATTTCTAGGGGAGTAGAGTATGTAGAGTAAGTAGAGCCTGGGTAACAGGGGTCAGCCCAAGCGCACAGGAAGGTATACCTGATACCTACGGCATGCATGCATGCATGCGTATACACACACAGAAACTAAGGGACAAAACTTTTATTCTTTGAAGGTGATAAAATTTTCTACATTAAAAATCAAAGATTAAATGCAATGTGATATTCTGGACTGGATCCTGGAACAGAAAAAGGACATTAGTGGAAAAAAATGGTAGAATCCAAATAAAGCTTGTGTTTAGTTAACAGTAATGTTTCAGTATCTTTTTTTTTTTTTGACAAAAGTGCCACAGTTATGTAAGAAGTTAACCTTAGGGAAAGCTGGGTGAAGGGAAGGGTATAGGAGAACTCTAAAAATCTTTGCAACTCTTCCGTAAATCTCAGATTAGTTCTAAATAATGTGTTCTAAATGTCAAAATAAAATACAAGTAAACCATTGGAAATAGTTCAGCAAGACAGCTTGATATAAAATATATAAAAATCAATTGAGTTTCTATAACACAACAAACTGATAGAACATGTAATTATTTCTTTAAAAGATACCATTTGTGATAATAACTAAAGGTTCCTAGGACACTATTATGGAGAACATTATAAAACTTTATCAAGTCATTTTCAAAAGACTTAAAAGGGGAGGTATGAATGCTTATAAATGGGAAGACTCACTAAGACTCACTATAATGAAGATGTCACTTCTCCCCCCAAATAGTCCATAAATTTAATGGAACCCCAAGGGAGTAGTTAGTGGTAGAAAACCAGGAAGAGTAAAAAGCAACTGAAAGGGGGCACCTGAGTGGCTCAGTGGGTTAAAGTCTCTGCCTTCGGCTCAGGTCATGATCCCAGGGTCCTGGGATCAAGCCCTGCATCAGGCTCTCTGCTCAGCAGGGAGCCTGTTTCTTTCTCTCTCTGCCTGCCTTTCTGCCTACTTGTGATCTCTGTTTGTCAAATAAACAAAATCTTAAAAAAAAAAAAAAAAACCAACTGAAGACATAACTCAAGTGGGACCTTCAAATAAGGTCAAATGGTACAAAAGGAGATGGCTAACATGACTGAAAAGAATTCACTGGATTTAACCACAGTAAGAATTTGGAACAGTGAATGCAAACAACTTCTTTAAGAAGTTTTCTATTGGCAACTGCACAGTGTTTCTTAGATGGGCTAGCATTAATGTTATTTTTCATTTAAATAATTTGAAATGGAAGCAAACAGAAACTCTCAATACATGAAGATAATCAGAAAGCAGGCGTCTAAGGACACCTGGGTGACTCAGTCATTAAGTGCTGACTCTTGATTTCTGCTCGGGTCATGATCTCAGGATCATCAGATTGAGCCGCGCATTGGGCTCTGTGCTGGGGATGAAGCCTGCTTAAGATTCTCTTGTGCTGTATTAGTAGTCTGCAGATGACAGGTACTCCTATTTCCCAGCATCCTCATCGCAGAACACTAAACATATTTTCACTTCTTACTCATTCAAAACAAACTTTAACACTTAAAACTGAGTGATAGAATGTTTTAGCTTTCCACTAGAAATATATTTTTGAGTCAAAAATATGTTGGTTGGGGAGCCTGGGAGGCTCAGTTGGTTAAGTGTCTGCCTTCGACTCATGTCCTGGGATGGAATCCTGCATCTGGCTCTCTGCTCAGCAGGGAGCCTGCTTCTCCCTCTCCCTCTGCCTGTCACTCTGACTACTTGTGTTCTCTCTGTCAAATAAATTTTTAAAATATTTTGAAAAATACATTGGAATCATCCAATTTAATGCTGAAGACCAGGCACTAAGAACTTTTTTTTTTTTTTAAATATAGATTGCTGACAAAGAAGCCTAGGTAACACAAGAAACTCATTTGATGAAAATGAAAAATTTTAAATCTCCATATATACATGGAGTACTTGAGGTAACAATCAACAAAGATCAACAACCTACATTTTATTTCTTCCTTTTGATGTGAACACGAACAACTAACAAGTTCCACACAGCCCCTCCCATTAAACTTTCATTTTTTATTGTTTCCTTTTGTCTTTCATCCCAGAACCCAAAACCCATACACCATTTTCTTCACAACTTAACTGAATGTTAAAATTGATAGATAATGGGATGCCTGGGTGGCTCAGTCATTGAAGCCTCTGCCTTTGGCTCCCGTCATGATCCCAGGGTCCTCAGACTGAGTCCCACATCAGGCTCCTTGTTCAGCAGGGAGCCTGCTTTTCCCTCTACCTGCTCTGCCTGTTCTGCCTGATCTTCTACAGATCTCCATGCTCCTGCTGACAAATAAATAAAATCTTTTAAAAAAATAAAAATAAAAGTTATAGATAAGAACATGTGGCACACAGATGGTTCACTAAAATTCTCAGCAACTCTTCAGTTTGCAAAGAAGTTTAAATGGAATATAATATGAGAGAAAGAAAAATAAGAAGGAAGAAAAGAAGGGCAGGAAGAACCTCAGAAATCTCTGAGTTCCTTCATTACTACTCAGTCAGGACATGGCTTTATGAGCCCAATAATATTGACTCTTATATCCATAAAGTAAAAATTGTTTTTATTATGTGTCAATAATGATAAAAACATTTAAAATCATTTAAATAAAAATAAGTGAAATATATTATGTCTAAAATACCAAATTTCTTTCCATAATTATTTTGCTTCTACCCTATACTATTTAATTTCCACAATTATAAAAAATTAAAAATGTACAGCTGATTTATGCCAAAGAGGGGGCTATCACAAGCAATTTTAATCCATAAAAACCTACAAAAAGCAATTTCTTCCAATATCTCCTCAACTGGATGTCATACTTCATTTCATGACTTAAAATGGAAGCAGTCAAGCTAGCTGAGCTACACGTAAGAGCAAGTATAACACCAGGCCCAAAAGGTGGGAGACAGACAGCAACTGGTTTTACTTCTATAGTGGCACCAGATAATTGAGTCAGACTGACAGCAAGAAAGAAAAGACTACTTGGCATCCTGAGGCATTCCAGAAGTTCCAAGCATAATACAGGGTCAAAGCAGAGCTGCAGGTAACTTCAAAGATGGAGAGAAAAGGAAAGAGTCCGCAGTCTCAGTGTTCCTCAGTCAACAGTCACAACAGGTTGATAGGTAGAGAAAACATCTTCCCACACCCTTCCCACAGCTGCCAGAACCTCCAGAGAGTATCTGACTGTCTCAGCATCAGGAAAAGGGCTGAACTGCTCGGCCACCAAGGACAATTCTCAGCTGGCTTTGTGGAGGTAGCATAATCAGGCAGGAAAATTCCATCAACCATTGGCAGGGGCATTTTCTGGCAAGAATAGCTGCACTACTGAGGTCTCAGTAATCTGGATTTCAGGAGCCCACACTGCCTCCTGGCAGAGCAACACAAAACATCCATGACAGCACGCATGTAGAAATATATGCTTCCACCTACAGAACTCATCAACTCTATGTAAGTGTTCAATGGTCTTTTCTCTCTAGAGTCAAACAGTTAGAGAAATGTTTCTAAAAAAATAAGTTGGACACAAAATTGTAGAAATGGAGGGCAGACTGGTAGTTTCCAGAGGTGGGGGTGAGGCATTGAATGTGGTTATAAAAGGACAACCCAAGAAATCCTTGTAATGGTGGAAATGTTCTGTATCGACTGTGTCAAAGTCAATATCCTGGTGTGGCATCATACTACGGTACTACAAGACATTACAATTGGGGAAAATTGAGTGAAGAGTACATAGAATCTCTCTGTATTGCTCCTTACGACTGAATGTGAATCTATCATTACCTCAAAATACGTAAAATTAATTTTAAAAAGTCAGCTTAGTTAAAAATCTCAACTAGTTTAATAATTAACATTTGATACAGGTATTTTAAAATACATAGAATTATTTGAGGGGAAAAATAAAAGTCAAAGAATATCAAGAAAATACAAGCCTCCAGACATTATTTTTACTAAAACTTCAATTTCTGTGGTAAAATAGAAATGGAAGAAATTGAGAACCCAGAGGTAGTACAGTCCATAGACAAAATAACTGGCCTCCACAGTACATGGGTATTTTGATTCTACAACTTACTGTCAACTATGAGCTCAGTCCTATCTGGGCACATGGAATAAAACACAATACAGCTGACCCCTGAACAGCACAGGTTTGAACCATGTGGTTCCTCTTATACACAGAGTTTTCACAGTACAGCACTGGAAATGTATTTTCTCTTCCTTATGATTTTCTTAACATTTTCTTTCCTCTAACTTACTTCGAGAACAAAGTATACAAAAACATGCAACATATAAAATGGGTGTTAATTGACTGTTTATGTTATCGGTCAGACTTCTGATTCACCATAAGCTCTTCATAGTTAGGGTTTCGGGCAGTTAAAAGTTATATCCAGGTTTTGACTGTCAGGTGGGGGGTCAGCACCTCTAACTTCCATGGTGTTCAATGTCAACTGCATTTTACAACATAAAAACCTTATATAAAGTTTCATTTAATATTAAATTTTAATTTTAACCTAATAATCGTGGGGAAAATACACAAGATGATTCAAAGAGGAATCAGTATTTGAAAATTCTTTTTTGTTGTTGTTAGCTTTTACTACTTATCAAATTATTCAGAGGCTGATTATGTGGCCTGTGGGCTATTCTGCAACCACGGGTTCTCCATTTTTTCCATTCTCTTTTCGCAGCCTCTGAATACTTCCACTGAAAGGTGAGGATACAGGGTCAGAAGAAAGAAATATGCTCATGTCTCACTTGTGCTACTTGTTTGTGGTCATATTAAAACATTAGGTGGGGGGTGGGGGCGCCTGGGTGGCTCAGTGGATTAAGCCGCTGCCTTCCGCTCAGGTCATGATCTCAGGGTCCTGGGATCGAGTCCCGCATCAGGCTCTCTGCTCAGCAGGGAGCCTGCTTCCCTCTCTCTCTCTCTGCCTGCCTCTCTGTCTACTTGTGATCTCTCTCTGTCAAATAAACAAATAAAATCTAAAAAAAAAAAAAAAAAAAATTAGGTGGGGGAAGAGGTACAAAGACAAGACAAAAATTTTTTTGTGTGCCTCACATAAGCTGAATGCCTACAGATTTTCATATTTTTCATTAGCAAAAGAACTCCAAGAACTGCTCTGGTGAATACAGAACATGTGATACCTTCACATTTCTTTGTATCTCCTACAACATCTAGTGAGCTAGCAGGAAGCTCACTGGGCCCTGTGGCAGGCGTCTGTGCTACTTGTGAGAAGACTTTTTCCAGCAGAGGCCTTCGGAAGCTCTAGAAGAGCTGCTCTGTTTTTGGAGGCCAGTAGCAGACAGGCCCTGGAGGAAGTCAATATCCTAACATGGAACAGATAGTTGAAAGACCTTCAGTCAGGGTCGGCCACTGCTACAGCTGAGAAACATTTTCACTGAGAAACAACTGCTGATGTTCCTAAATTTTCGTTCTATAATACAAATCAGTTCTTGAAAAGTCCTTGACCTCTTTGGTTTGTCTCAGAAAAACAGAGTTCAGCATTCAAGGAACACTATGAAAAATGAAAACACTTGTACTAAAAGCAGGGTAGCCAACTCAAAGGCCTACAGGGACCATGCAAGTAACACAGAACAGTGCATCAGCTTGAGTGATGAGATGAAGGGGAGTCGGGAGGAGTGGGGTCAGTCAGGGACCATGGACTACAGGACCCATGTCCCCAGCTAGTGGGGCAGCCACTACTTGGTATCAGCCAAATACAGTTTGAATCTCCACTACTCCCCCATCTCCTTCTTTCTCCCTTCCCTCACTCCCTCCCATCTCCCTTCTCTCTCTCTCCCCGCTCCCCCCACCCCACACACATGGTCTATGACAGTAATTTGATTTGGCTTGTGGGTCACCAATTTGAAATCCTTCTTCCCAAAGGCTATTAACCTGGTTGGAGTACCCAGAAATCACAAACAGCTCATCTAAGATTCACAGTAAAAATATAAGCTGCCACAAGCAAGTGTTTTTGCCCTCAATCCAACATACCCAAGAGATGGAGCACCTCCTGATGACAGTCTTTTCTTGGTGATTCTTTCTCTTTTTGAAATGCTTCTTGGATGATGTGAGAAAGCCTGAGGTTTCTCTCAGAGTTAAGTGCCCCATGGAGATAACACAACCAGCTTGGCTGGTCAGTCACCTCCCCTGCCCCCCAGGGTAAGTACCAGTGAGCTGGGCTGTTTGTGTTCCTGGCACCTCTTTCTGGACTAAAGAGTTCACAGTCATCTATAAAAATCATACAATTCAGGCAGCTCCAGAACAGAAAACAGAGTAGCAAGTGTGTGCCTGGGAAAGGAGGAGCTTGGTGGGGAGGAGAGCCAAGTAGGGGCACAGGGTGGAGAAGGGAAGCTGCCCAGAGTGTTCCAGTTATTCAACTTCGCTCTCCCACACAGTCATTCTATTTGACTGGTAAAATCATTAGGAAAACACCTTTCAAAGCAGGCTTAAGACAAGAGAGTTTTATTTGACTCTCATGAAAATAGCCCAGGCAGCACGTCTCCCAATCAGTGACGAGCAGTACTACAGCCTCTACTCTGGAAAACCTTGATTCCAGCCAAGAGTTCAAGGCCCATCTCCAAAACTTCTGAGGAGGCCCTCCCAAGGAAAATTCTTCCCTGCATCCCCTGCATGACATAGCTGGGTGGATTTAGCAGGAAGCTGGAAACAGCTCTTTTGCCTGAAAGTCTCTAGGAAGAAACAGGGCCTCTTCTTGAGTAGCGCTGAGAACTTAGAAGAAAATAGATCACAGTTAAAGAAGATCATGGCTCCACCTCCAAGAATGTCCCTGCACTGAGGTCCAAGTTAATAAAGTTACGTGGAGTACTCTGCGTTCTCTAAAATAGGATATTTGAAATTAATGGTTAAAAGCTGGAAGAGTGGGAAAAATTCTTCAAAGTGTTCGCCATATCCAGGGCACCTGGGTGGCTCAGTGGGTTAAAGCCTCTGCCTTCGGCTCAGGTCATGATCCCAGGGTCCTGGGATCAAGCCCCGCATCGAGCTGTCTGCTCAGCGGGGACTCTGCTTCCCCTCCTTCTCTCTGTGCCTGCCTCTCTGCCTGCTTGTGATCTCTGTCAAGTAAATAAAAATAAATAAATAGGTAAATCTTTAAAAAATAAAAATAAAAAAGTGTTTGCCATATCCTTACACAGTATCTCGATTACTGAAGTTAAATACTTTGACTGGTTGCACAAAAATACTATACCCTGGGATGGAAATGAATGTATCAAAATAATTCAGTGAATAATTGAATATGTTAAACCTCCTTAGGGTTAACGTCTTTCTATGTTTATCATTTTAAAAATGTTATTTCCTCAAATGGACAGGAAGCTATTCAATCAACGCCCATTTTAAAAATGTTATCTGATCCAAAGGCTCATAGATCTAAAAAAGAAAAAAAACAAATACAATGGCTTTCTCTTCCCATGTTCCTAACTTGTTTTAAGGGCCCTATCCCTGAAGAGAAAAGTATGCTCACTGTGCGGTCTAACGATTGAAGCCTTCATTCCCCCCTAGCTTTGGTCTCAGTGTCTGGAGTACATGTATTGAGAGCTTAACAGATGTCTGTATTTCATGGTGAATTCATAAACCTAGGTTCTCTCTTCTTTTAATATATGAAAAATGCACCTTTTTGACTTTGTTGGTGCCTATTTACTTTAGACATGTCTGGATTTAACTGTCTTGTTTACACTCCGCATCTAACAAACATTTATCAAGCACTTACTGTGTACCAAGCCCGGCACTAGAACATACACCCTGTCACCACTGATAACAATAAAAAAGACTGTGGGGAAAAAAAAAGACTATGGCTGTATGATCCAACGGAGTCAGGAGTAGAGCAATGACCAAAAGACAGCCCAAGAGTTTTTTTTTAAATTAAGGAATTCCACTAAAAGGGATTTAATTTCGAGTCCCCTGAAATATTTGATTTCCCCCTTTTCCTATTCAAAAAAATACAAATGGCAACAATAAAATATCCTCCACTTTATCTCTTATTTTCAGAACTTTTTTTCTGTCTCCACATCGGCTCCCTCCATTCCTCTCTGTGTTCTAAAATATTTATAGTGTAGATGGACTTAAACATACTTTAAGTGTCTTCTCTCCTCACTCTCTGATTCTGGAGTGTGAATGACATACAATAGTAAAAAAGAAAAAAAGAAGTTATAGAAATAGAGTAAGGTCAGATAAACAAGGGCCTCAGAAACAAGCAAAAGGTTAGGTTAAGACAATAAGTAACACAATAAGAATGACTGGGGTGGCTGGGTGGCTCAGTCGGTTAAGCATCTGCCTTTGGCTCAGGTCATGATTCCAGGGTCCTGGGATGGAGTCCTGCATTGGGGTCCCTGCTTGGCCGGGAGTCTGCTTCTCCCTCTCCCTTTGCCCCTCCCCCTGATGTGTTCCCTCTTTGTCTCTCTGTGAAAGAAATAAAATAGAAATAAATAAAATCTTTAAAAAAAAAAGACAACCAGAATGATAAACATACTGCAGGTTCTTGAAAAGTAGTCTGAACTACTTTTAGTTCAGACTAAAAGAAGAGCCTAAAGAAAACCTAATTGAAAGGTTATTGGGGCTTTCACGTATAAGATAATAAGGATGTGGACTGTGATGGTGGCAATGAGGGGGCAAACAAAGGCATAAATGCCAGGGTTTCATGAAATTTTGGTTAAAAAAAAACAAGAAAGGGAAAAGTTGTGTTTAGGTTTCAACTTGAAAACATGAAAAGTGAAGTGAAATACCTTGGGAATAAAGTTGACAAAATAAGAATATCCAGTTTATGATCTAGCAGCAGCTCTATGCTCACCACAAAAAAAAAAAAAAAAAAAAAAAAAAGCAAATAAACAATGAATTGCTCATTTGATTGGAAGTGAGGTTAGTTAGATTCAAGCTAACAGAGTGACGTCCAAATGGAGACATTTTCCAGACAGCGGAGATTTTGAAACTGGCTGTGGTAGACTTATTTTGGTGGCTCCAATGAACCACACCTTTTGATAGTCATACCTTGTTGTAGCCTCTCTAACTTGTGTAGCCTCTCCCATACTGACTCTAGTCTGGGGCCACATTGACCGAATTTGGTCAATGGGACAGTAGCAAACATGATGTAAACAGCACTTACACACTGGAAACTTTGGTCATGACATCCAGCCACTCTGTAAAGAAGCCCAGATGGTCTCATGGAGAGACCACATGAAGACATAAAGAGATCCCCAGGCTTCCAGTTACCCCTGCCAAGGGGACAGACATGTAAGTAAAGCCTTTTTAGATATTCCTTACCCAGCCACCATTTGACTCCAGTTGCATGAGAAATCCCCAACTATACTAGCAGAAAAACCACCCCGCTGAACCACGTAATCATGAGAAATAACAAAATGGTTCTTTTAGGCCATTATGTTTTGAGATGTTTGTTAGACAGCAGTAGCTAACCACAGCACTGGAGGTAGAAGAGAGACAAGGGGGTAAAAGGGAGAATCAGAAACAATAACCTGTTCCCACTAACTTCCATTAGGGCTTCCTACGTGGCAGCATGATACTGAATACTCTGCCTGTGTCATTCGGTGTTAATATTCACAACAGTACTAACACAGTACCTCTTAGCAGCAAGGATCCCCACTAGGCAGATGGGTGCACTGGTATTTAAAGAAATTAAGCAACATATCCAAGATCATACAACTGTTCCTGGGTGGTGCAGTCAGTTAAGTGTCCGACTCTTGGTTTTGGTTCCGGTTGTGATCTCAGGATCATGAGATCGAGCCCTGTGTCAAGCTCTGCGCTCAGGGCAAAGTCTGCCTGGGATTCTCTGCTTCTCCCTCTGCCCCTCCCTTACTGCGTGCTCTCTCCAATAAATAAATCTTAAAAAAAAAAAAAAAAAAAAAAAAAAAGCAGAGCAGAGGCATAAACACAGATCTACCAGTTACCTGCACAAATGTGAAAGATGAATCCATGAGAATGACCTTAACAAAGAAATGAGAATAAAGACAAGTACTGAAGGTAGGGCTAGGGCTGGAAAGAATAATCACTTGACCACATTTTTAAATTTTTCTCTAATTTCAAGAATAGCTGCTCAACAGATTCTTGCTAAGGAATCAGTTTTAGCCCCTATTTAGAAGGTCAGTTCCTGCTTGTTCTACATCTGCACTTCCACTCTGATAACAGCAGTGGCTCCTAGAGCTACATTTAGAGCCACCTCTGGGCTCAGGGAGTCTGGCCTCACATGTTTATCACTTCAGGATCACTCTGGCCATCTCTGGGGCCATCTCTGGGGACAGAAAATGAAGTGCCCTCTTTGGGCTCCTATTCCTGTTCTTTGGACATACCTATTTCTTATGACATTATGAGTCCTTCCCAGAAACTGATTTTTTGAACCTCCAGCAGATTTTGAGCCAAAAAACCTTGGAGCTTAGTCCATAGAAATCATCTAATCCAAACTTTTCAATTCGAGATAAGGAAGCAGAGTCCTGGTTTGGTAGTGACGTAGGCCAAAGATCAGCAGTTCCCGTCCTCGTCTACTGCTGGACGCCGAACCACACTGTTTCTGTGAAGCGTGTCACTATCATTATTTCATTTGCCTGGAATGAAGATGGCTGAAATAATGCTAAAACTGTGCCTTGTTCCAAGTGATTCGTTGTGCGGGGGTAAAGGTGGTAGTGGAAAAGCAGGGGAATAGATGAAAATACCAAGAAATAAGAGGTCTTATGTTCCCAAAGAAAATCTTATATGACCTCTCCTTATTCTTTATAATCAAAAGACAAAGAGTTAATCACAATAGTTTGTAAAGTTAAAAAAAAAAAAAAAAAGCCATGAAGTACACAAGTAGAAAAGCAAATAGAGTTCAGGCTCTAGTAGTCATACTTCCAACCCCAAAAAAGGAGCCTAAAATCACAATGTACTTCCTTCCCCTGTGCTACAAAAACCGTCACTTTGTTTTCTTTTGCTCCTTTATCTTTGTGAGACTTAGAACCGCTCTGTAAAGAGTGAACCAAGAGTCCTATACAACTCATTACTTACGAGTTCTAGATATGAAAGTCTGCTTCAGTCTAGATCTTTTCTTTGGCATCTGGGGCTTGTATTTGTTTTTTCTTTCTTCCACTTCCTCTTCCAATTTCTACCTCCCTTACTCTGTCTGCTCCCCTGACTTATTCTTTCTGCTTCTTTCAAAAGATGTATGAGGTTGCACAAGAGAGGAAAAAAAAAAACCCAGATGTCTATAAAGGCATCTACCTTTATCTCAGTATTATTTTTGGAGGAATAAAGAAAGGTTTTAGGCACAGAAAGGGATCCCGTTTGAGATGCTCTGAGTTGAAATTTCTTTTCTCAGGCATAGAATGGAGTCTGGCCCTCCCAATTAAGCTGTTCCACAACCAGACACAAATATATCTCATTCTTCTCAACCCACACCTTTTACTATAACCACCTGTTTTTCCCAAGAATTTCAAAAGTACACTACTTTCTACCTCTATGGGAATAGTAATTTTCACATAAGAAGATATTATTCAGAATCTAGCCATAGTCTTTCAGCTGGGCAATACAAGAAATCAAACTCCTGATTTGCATTTTTTTCAGATTCACAGAAAGAACTTTTAAGCCAGAAACATACCCTGGAGATCACCTGTTCCAATGCTGATGTTTTTAAAAACAGAAAATAGGCTCCCTACCCAAAGATGTTCTCTTACGCCATCTAGACTTTTCTCCCTTGCGACACTCAAATCCTAAGGGCTAGCCAGTCACCACAGGCCATTGCAACACCACTGGAAGCTAAGCACACTGGAGTCCAGCTAATTCTTCTGAACAGCCACTTTCAACCGGGATCAGGCCTTTCCCCTCCTACAGTATGAAGCCTTTTTCTGGTCTTATGTTCCCAAAGAAAATCTTACATGACCTCTCCTTATTCTTTATAATCAAAAGACAAAGAGTTTACTGTAGTTTGTAAATTAAAAAAAAAAAAAAGTCATAAAGTACACAAGTAGTAAAGCAAATAGAGCTCAGGTTCTTGTAGTTATACTTCTGACCCCAAAAAAGGAGCCTAAAGTCACAGTTACTGAATATACATCATACATGTGCCAGCATCGACAACTCTTATTTTCCTGCCACCATACTGAATGAAGTCTTTCCTCCTTCAAGGTTCAAACCCTCACTTCCTCTTGTTGGTGCCATCCATTGACTGGTCACTGTTACTCACTGAAAACCTTGGGATTTGACACCCCACATCTTTTCTCATCATCTTGAAAGACCTCACCATCCATGCAGAAGCCCCAACAACCTAGCTTCAAAGATCCTCAGCTTATCAAACCAGCACACTGTACTTACCACTCCCGTGGGCACGAAATCATTTGAGGGTTGCTGTTTCATCTTCATCTCCAATACAGTTTAGCCTCATTTCCCTCTGCCAGTTTTCCAGCCACATTGATTTTATTGACCTAGACTCCACCATTAATTTTCCAGTTCTTAGCCTCTTGGGCTCCACTTTATTACCAGTCTAAACTCTGTGGGGTATCATTCAATTCTCCTGCTTTTTCTTCCTAGCACTTCTAAAGACAAGCCCAAATTTTAGATCAGTATAGCCATCTAACTTCTCCACTCCTGTGCTCAAACTACTTAACATACACAATGGAAATCAATCAGGAATTGACACAATCATTAGTGTCATTAGATGATATTAGAAATGTGGGGTCTCCAGCTGTGGTGGGCCTTTGGCAACTGTTCAGCAGCCACGGGCCTATCCCAGGAATCTTCCTCTCCCGTTCTCTACAGCAGCCATATAAACTTACACCCTGCTTTAAGGCTCTCAGCCCACAGTCACATGTCTCTCCTGGACATAATGTTGCCCCTTACTTCAAAGAAAAATCTGATTATCAGAGACATAAAGTCTCTAAATGTTCCCACACTAAAAATTTATTTGCCCACACTGTGCTAGCCAAGCTAGGCTCATAACTTAGTAGAACACATTTTTTTTTTTTTCCAGCAACTAAGCTGCCAAAGAGAGTTGGTCATGCTGTGCCATTTTGCTACAAAAGTGGCACAATGAAAATCTCTGTGTATTTGGTGGTATTCTGTTATGACCTTTTAGCTTTCCTGTGGAGAGTCACTTTGCTCCTGAGGTCATAAAGATAAGGAGAGCCAGTCAAGGAGACCCAACCCTCACCCAAGTGTCCAGGAGGCAGTAAGGAAGACCTGCAGACCATGGCAGAACTCCCCTGCTGGACCAGCACCTGCTCCCACTCTCTCACATCCCCAGCTCTCTCCCAGCAGTGTCACAGGGAGAGAGAGAGAGAGAAAAAGAGATCGTCTTGGACGTCCCATAAGGCTCAAAAACCTAGAGCAGAAACGCATGTAGTTATGCTTCTAATCAATGCTGATTTTCCTCTACAAGAAAAGAGGATGATGCTATGATAGAAGCAACAGACATTCCCCGTAACAGCCCAGAATAGGACTTAAAAAAAAAAAACTAGCACTTGTCCTCCCTAATCAGACTACAGCCTCCACTCCCCTCTGCTGACCAGTCTTCAAGAATGGCCTCTGAGGTCCAGTTCAGTTGTATGAAAAGAGAAGAGCAAGGCGGCCCTTGGGGCAGATGGTAGTAGACAGAGGCCGGGGGTAGCAGTGGTCCTTCCACGATCACAGGCGAGAGCAGCCTGAACCAGCTTCCCATGTATCACTGTGATCTTGCTGGGAACCCTCTCTTTGTTTGTTTGCTCTAACAATATAATCTCTCTTCTACAATAGGATCATGATTCTGGGTTTCAGGAATCCTAAAGAAGCAAAGTAACCCATACATGTCTGGGAAAGGAAAAAGGAACCAGGAAAAGCTAATGAAAGACACTATGGAGGTTCCTTGAAAAATTAAAACTAAAAACACCATATGATCCAGCAATTCCTTGTCTGGGTATGTATCCAAAGAAAACAAATCACCATCTAAAAAGGTAACCATATCTCCATGTTCATTGCAGCATTATTTACAATAGGCAAGGCACGGAAACAACCTAAGTGCCCAATGATGAGTAAATGGATTAAGAAAATGTGACAGACATCTGCACACCCACACCCACATAAAATGAATTATTATTCTGCCATAAAAAAGAACAAAATCTTGCCATTTGTGACAACATGAATGAACCCTGAGAGCATTATGTTCCATGAAATACATCAGACAGACAAAGACATACTATACTGTATGTGGAATCTAAAAAACAAATGAGCTCATAGACATAGGGAAGAGATTAGTGGTTGCCAGAGGCAGGGGGTGGGAAGGTGGGTGAAATGGGCCAAGGTGGTCAAAAGGAACAAACTTCCAATTATTAGATAAGTCCTGGGTTATAATGTACAGCATGGTAACTATAATTAATGATACTGTATCGTATATTTGAAAGTGTCTAAAAAGAACAGATCCTAAAAGTTCTTATCACAAGAAAAAAAATCTGTAATTATGTGACGTGATGGATATTAACTACACTGTGATAATCATTTTGCAATATATACATATATCAAATCATTATATTGTACACCTATACTAACATAATGCTATTCTCAACTCCTGAAGATGGGAGAAGAAAGGGAGGGGGAGGAGGGGGAAAAAGCGGGGAGGAAAAGAGGAAGAGGGAGGGAAGGAAGAAAAAGAATATGAACAAGAGGGAGAAGGAAAGGAGGAGGAGGAGGGTAGTGGGGGAGAGAGAGAAGAAAGAAGCTAGACTGCATGTTCCATGACAAGCACTAGTCATATAAGGGGGAGCCTCCTTAGTGCCTCAGTGATGAGCTAGGGACCAAGGCAAAACTAACCCTCTCAGTATTAACAGGAGGCCAGTCCAGACCTCTGTCAGGAACACTCTGACTCACGTTCTTGGAGCATCACATGAATAAGTTGGTCCTATCCAAGACAGGTTTGGATACCTCAGGCCACTCTAGAATTTATGCTGTAAGGGCCCTGTGATTGCTAATTTAATGTATCACCTTGGCTGGGCCATGGTACCCAGATATTTGGTCAAGCATTATTCTGGATGTTTCTGTAGAGGTGTTTTTGGGTGAGATTTACATTTAAATCACTAGTCTTTGAGTAAAGCAAATTACCCTCTTCCCTAATGGGGGTGGGGGGAAGGCATCTAATCAGTAGAAGGCCTGAACAGAACAAAAGACTGACCTTCCCTGAATAAGAAGGAATTCTGCTATAAGATGGCTTTTGGAATTGAATCACAACATTGGCTCTTGTCTGGGTGTCTGACCTGCCAGCTTGCCAGCTTCCATAATCCCATGAACCAATTCCTTAGAATAAATCTCTCTCTCATGTGTTTCTCCTATTGCTTCTGTTTTCCTGGAAAACCCTCACTCATACAGGCCTCCAAAAAATTAAATTGCTAGGTCCTCAGGAGACAGCGTCTGTCCGGTGATAGCCCTAGGCAGCAGTGTCTTCCCCCAGCAGGGCTGGCCTCTGATGGCACTCCCAAGGCAGGCTGACCTTTGGTGAGCGGTTGCTCATACATCACACCCATAGCAGTGACATGCCCCTCCCTGTGTGTTCTGATCCAGTCCCTTCGTATATGTCCCAAACCACTGTTCCATCAGTATAGGAATTTCCCAAACAACAGTTATGATTTTCACACTTTAGAAACATAAAACGTATTGCGCAAAATACGTTCAGATATAGATTTCTGGTGTGCTTTGACTTAAACTGTACAGTGAATTAGAAATAATGCTCTGCTTTCAAGGACTAATTAAGCATCATTTCCCTTAGCAAAGTAAAGCAGTTACAGTGAGAGTAACCAAGGCCATTCATCCCTTGAGTGGGAGTGAAGAGGCCAGAAGCCAAAGGACAGGTGAATGAGAAGTGGGTTCTTTCTAACAGGAAGGCAGAGGCCTGAGCACTGCTCCCAAGTGGTGAAGTGTTGTGTTCACCTGTCCCTCCTGAGACAGTAACCTGTAGCTCACTATCTCATTTGTCTCTGTCCCCCCTTCATCTCTTCTCTCCTAATTCCATTCCTCTCTCCAAAGTTGTAACCACTTGTTAGTAGTTCGGTATGTATTCTTTTCAGAACTTTGCCTTAAATAGTCTCTAAGAATCTAACCCTTTTCCGTGTATGCATTTTCATAAATGGGGTAATATTTTCAGTACTGCTCCAGTAATTGCCTTTTTTCTCCTAACAAAATGGAGACCCTTCCACTCTAGCACATACGTTCTTCAGAGTGTGCCAGGCAATGGTGTGAACCTTACATTTCTCAGTCGGACTACCTTAAGAATTTCCTAACTGTCCTCCCTGCTCCCAGCCTTACACCCTCCAACCTATCCCACACACCCCAGTGATTTTACAAAAGCCCACATCTGATACTATGAATCCCCTGATTAACATATTTCATTGACTCCCCCAGGCCTTGAGGATAAAGATCAAATTGTTCAGCATGCTTTACAAGGCCCATCAAAACCCAGTCCCTTCCTACGTGGCTGGCCTTGCTGTTTACCATAACCCTACACTCCAGCCATGCCAAACTATTTGCAGTTTCCAAAACATACCAGACCTGGCTCTGTTTCCTTGGCCTTCATGCCCTTATTTGCCTTCCAACAAAAATTAGTTGAGTTGCAAAACATATATGTAAATTACTAAATGACTTCTACTCAATGGGGATATTAGCCACATCCCTGTTACTAAGTTGGGTGGATGGTCTACCAGAAAGTTCTAACTTTGATTTAGAGTAAAAGTCTAAGGCATCACTTTTTGGTGGTAACACCTATTTGCCTCCCAGGACCCAGTTCAGCAGTCAGTCCTACCCCAAGCCTTTTCCAACTTTGTTGTCAGAACTGACCATCTCTCCTTGGAATGGCCTCATGCTATTACAACCCAAGGACAAAAAAGAAGCAAAGCAAGCACAACATTTTATATCTCTTCTTGTCCTGCCAGACAACACGTTTTAAGGGGGTATGGACCTATCTTATTGGACTTTTTAACTCCAGTGTCTAATGTAGTACATGACAATGTATTAGACACCTGTGGTTAAAATAACACATCAATAAATACATTATTTTTATTGAGATAAAACTTGTCAGGACCCAAATAATATGTAAGATGAATTACAAAAATATTGACAATGCACCAAGGCAAAAAAGAAAATATTAAAAATGGTTTTTAAATGAGGCAAATAAATTCAAGTGTGGAAAACTGGTGAAGCCAGGATTGAAATCATTACACAAGCGAGAAGCAGACCTATAGTGAGAAACCAATAGCAGGAAAACCAATAGCAGGAAAAAGTTTCTCAGAGAAAGTAAGGTTAAAACAAATTGGTTGTTAAGGAGAAGGGTAAGTACTCCTGACAGTTACCAAAGAGAAAGTTTTCCCAAAGGACCTCAAAGTAGACACTATGAAATGAGATAAACAGCAGTTTTAACACATCTTAGAATGAACACAGAGATGAATTTCACACAGGTAAGCCATAAGCCAAAGGCTCACGCCAACCAACACATCCAAACTGTTTCTCTCTCTGCTGGTCAAGCTAAATAGAAGATATACTTTAGTGATTCTAGTGTACTGTCCTTAACATATTTTGGATCATGGACAACTCTGAGAGTCTTGATAAAGTGCTATGTATCCTCTCAGAAAAACACCCTGGCATAATATCTTGCACTTATTTTTAAGGAATCATGGAAACCTAAAGCTTGTCCATGGGTGAACCCCTCAGTTTAGACTCTCCAACCTGGAGTAAAGCTATACTATATATCCTTGAGTCAGGCTTCCATAAATATTATTCCCCACAGCAGGCCTTTTTTGTTGTTGTTTTTGTTTTTTTTGTTTTTTTTTTATTTGTTTATTTACAGCATAACAGTGTTCATTGTTTTGGCATCACACCCAGTGCTCCATGCAGCACGTGCCCAGGTGGTGGGTAATAGGGAGGGCACGTACTGCATGGAGCACAGCTGGCCTTTTAAAAGGTTCTGCTCTCTGTGCTACCTAGAGAACAGGACCAGATGCTTTAACTGTCAGCCATGGTAGGTGGAAAAACAGGTGCCCAGTTCCACTTCTGGAGGTGAGACCATGGGTAAGGCCAAAGTTCTTCAGAATCCTACAACATAAGAGCTCTACAGTTCTACAACATTAAACAAGGCCGAAAATAATTTAAGTCTGGAAAATATGCAATGTACATGTAACCATAGATACCCCAACTATTTTTTCTTCTAATCTCATTAGAATACCCAAAGAATATCTAACTTTGAGTAATATAATTTCCTGAAGTGACTTCCAAGAAAAATCGCTTATTGCAAAACACATATGTAAATAACTAAATGAATTATTCTGTTGTACAGGGAGATTAGCTACATTGCCGTTAAAATTTGAGTGGAGGGTCTCACCAAAATTATAACTTTGATTTGGAATAAGAATCTAAAATATCACTTTGGTGGTAATTAGATAATGGGGTCAGCTATATATTAAGAATACCTTTAGATCATAACAACAAATCCATATCACCAATTTTCTTTATCTTTAATTTTTTTACCTGTCTGTTCATTAAAAGTGAAGGGGTTCATGGGCCCTGGCCTAACAAGGCCAAACATGAAGAACTCTAGATCCTCTTGCAACGAAAACACACTTTTTTTGTAAAAGGATGGCATGAAAACTTCAGTCAGGAGAGAGAAAAAATGTCAGTGGAGTACGAGGACTCCCTAAGCCCCCTTGTCCCGCGGATACAACTAGAGAATTATCAGATCATACCAGAAATTGGCCTGAAGACTAGCAGAACAAACCACAACTAAGGGTAGAGAAGAGGACATAAAAAGAAGGTAGGAAGTGCAGATACATGGTTTGGGAGAGAAATAGATCATGTCCAGTGGGGTGGGGAGGGAGTCATAGTGGTAGAGAAGGGTGAGAGACAGACTAACACACAGGGGAGCCCCAGGGGAAAACGAATCACCATAGCAATTGGCTTGGAAAGCAAATTGCATGACTTCTTGCAACCAGTGGGACTTAAAGCCTACAGTTTTAAAGGTCAGCATGCTTGGCTCTGGGAGAGGTCAGAGGCATTATTCTGCTCTTGGACAAAAAGCAGCGCAAACAGCCTATGGACATACAGCATGGAAACAGAGATCATTTTTTTTTTTTTTAAGATTTTATTTACTTACTTGACACAGAGAGAGAGATCACAAGTAGGCAGAGAGGCAGGCAAAGAGAGAAGGGGAAGCAGGCTCCCTGTTGAGCAGAGAGCCCAATGTGGGGCTCGATCCCAGGACCCGGAGATCATGACCTAAGCTGAAGGCAGACACTTACCTCACTGAGCCACCCAGGCACCCCAGAAACAGTGATCTTAAGAGCACCTGGAGCACACATGGGGAGGTAAGTTGCTTATCTCAGAGCATGTCCAGAGAGGCAGCATTCATGGAGGGCCGCCTCAAGAAAAAAGGAACTGGCAGACAACATTTCCCTCCCTAGCCACCTGCAAGAATGGGCACAGCTCAGACACTGGCTACCTAACTTGCTTACACCATGCCCCACCTCGCCCCAGTTAAACCATCCCTTCCAATCACGCTTGCCTCAGTCCCAGCACAGAAGACCCCTCCCCCAGAAGACCGTTCCAAATCCCTGCTCACACCATAGCTCCTGACAGGTGTATTGCAGAGCCTCAGTTCAGCAGTGGTGGTGACAGGCTCATTTCACAAATACACCAGGCATACCTAATTAAAATACACCATCTTCAGGACAGAGACCAAACAGTGCCTAAAACAGCATAGAGATCCTCTGCAGACAACCAGCCTGAGGATAAAACAGCAGCCAGGATAAAACAGCAGAGCACATGCAGCACACAGTGGAGATACTCCTGGAAGCACCAAGCCCTGGGGAACAGGGGACACTACATGGCAGAACAACACAGGACCTCTTCATAGGGTCATTACTCTCAAAAACAGGAGATGTAGCTGATTTTCCTAACACAAATAAACATGCAAAGAAATGTATTAGACAAAATAAGAAGATAGAGAAATTCATCCCAAATGAAAGAACAGGACAAGGCCATGACCACAGATAAAGTGAAAAAGATATAACTCACATGCCTAATAGAGAATTTAAAGTAATGATCATAAAGACACTCACTAGACTTGACAAAAGAGTGGAAGACATGAGTTAGACTCATAACACAGAGATAAGGAATAACAGAGCCGAGATAAAGGGCACAAAAATGAAATGAGAAACATGCTATATGGAATGAACAGTAGGCTGGAAGTAGTAGAGGAATGAATTAATAACCTATAGGACAGAGTAATAGAAATTACACAAAATGAGGGGCGCCTGGGTGTCTCAGTGGGTTAAAGCCTCTGCCTTCAGCTCAGGTCACGATCCCAGGGTCCTGGGATCGAGCCCCACATCAGGCTCTCTGCTCAGCAGGAGGCCTGCTTCCTCCTCTCTCTCTCTCCGCTTGCCTCTCTGACTACTTGTGATCTGTGTCTGTCAAATAAATAAATAAAATCTTAAAAAAAAAAGAAATTACACAAAATGAAAACGGACCTAGAGAACTCAATGACTCCATCAAACAAACGTAGTAACATTTGCATGATAGGAGTCCCAGAAGAAGAGAGAGAAAAGGGGGCAGAGAACTTATTTGAAGAAATAATAGCTGAAAAACTCCCTAATCTGGGGAAGAAAACAGATATTCTGATCCAGGAGGCACAGAGAACTCCCATCAAAGTCAAAAAAGGCAGACCCGAACCAAGACATATTATAATTAAATTTCCAAATCACACTGATAAAGAAAAACATTTAAAAGCAGCAAGACAAAAGGAAGTAACTTACAAGAGAAAACCCACAAGGCTGACAGGACTTTTTTCAACAGGACTTTTTTCAACAATTTTCAAGAATATTCTACCCAGCAAGGCCATCATTCAGAACAGAGAGAGAGAGAGAGACAGTTTCCCAGACAAATACTAAAGGAGTTAATGGCCACTAAACCAACCCTGTAATAAATATTAAGGGGAATCTTTGAGTAGAAAGGAGAAACTAAACGTGACAGCATAAGGTAGAAAACACAAAAGTAGTTAAAAAAAAAAGAATATTTCTGTAAAAAAAATTACTCCAGAAACTCACAAAATAAAAGGATATAAAATATAACAGCATATACCTAGCACATGGAGAGGAGAGGTGTAAAGAATGGGTTCAAACTTAAATGACCATCTACTTAATGTAGACTGCTAGATGCAGAACTTATATACAAACATAATGGTAACCATATATCAAAAACCTCTAATAAATATGCAAAAAATAGAGAGAAATCCTATTATATCAATAAGGAAAATCAGTAAACCATGAGAAAAAGACAAGAAAGGATCAGAAGAAATCTTCAAAAAGAACCACAAAACAAATAATAAAATGACAATAAATACACTTCTATCAATAATTGCTTTGACTATAAATGGACTGAATGCTCTAAGCAAAAGACATAAGGTGACAGAATAGATTTTTTTAAAAAGATCCATTCATATGCTGCCTATAAAAGACTTATTTGAGCCCTAAAGATACCTACAGACTGAAAGAGAGAGCGTGGAGAAACATCTATCATGCAAATGGATGTCAAAAGAAAGCCAGAGTAGCAAGGCTTATATCAGACAAAGTAGACTTTAAAACAAAAACTGTAACAAGAGACAAGGAAGGACACTACATAATAATAAAGAGGACAATCCAGTAAGGTACAACAATTGTAAATATTTATGCACCCAACATAGGAACACCCAAACACATAAAACAACTAAAAACAAGCACAAAGAATCTAATCAATAATAACAGAGTAAGTGTAGGAAACTTTAATACCCCACATATCAATACACAGAACATCTAAAAAGAAAATCAAGGAAACAATTGATTTGAATAACATCCTGAACCAAATGAATTTAACAGATATTTAGAACATTCCATTCTGAAATAGCAGAATACAGTCTTTTCAAGTGTACATGGAACATTCTCTGGAATAGATCACATATTAGCTCATAAATCCAGCCTCAAAAATTCAAGAAGATCAAAATCATACCATGCATATTTTCTAACCACAACACTATGAAACAAGAAGTCAACCACAAGAAAAAAATCTGGAAAGACCATATATACAAGGAGGTTAAATAACATGCTACTAAACAAAGAATGGGTCAACCAGGAAATAAAAGAAGAAACAAAACAGTACATGGAAACAAATAACAAAGAAAATACAACAGTCCAAAACTTCCAGGATGCAGTAAAAGCGGTTCTAAAAGCAAGTTTATAGCAATATAGGCCTACCTCAAGAAGCAGGACAAATCTCAAATAGACAACGTAACCTTATACCTAAAGGAGCTATAAAAAGAACAAAAACAAAATCAGCAGAAGGAAGGAAATAATAAAGATCAGAGCAGAAATAAATGATATAGAAACTAAAAAAATAATAGAACAGATAAATGTACCAGGAGCTGGTTTTTTGAGAAAATCAATAAAACTGATAAAACTCTAGACAGACTTACAATCAAAAACAGAGAAATGGCTCAAAATCACAAATGAGAGAGGAGAAATAACAACACTACAGAAACATAATCATAAGAGAATATTATGAAAAAGTGTATGCCAACAAATTATACAACCAAGAAGAGAGGGATAAAATCCTAGGAATATATAAACTGAAACAGGAAGAAATAGAAAATTTGAACAGACTGATAATCAGCAAAAAAAAAAAAAAAGTCAGAAATCAAAAACCTCCCAACAAACAAAAGTCCAGGAACAGATGACTTTCCAGGTGAATTCTACCAAATGTTTAAAGAATAATTAATACTTATTCTTCTTAAACTATCCCAAGATACAGAAAACTTCCAAATTCATTTTATGAGGCCAGCATTACCCTGATACCAAAACCAGGTAAAGACACCAGTAAAAAACAAAAAACAAAAAACAAAAAACAAAACAAAACAAAACAAACAAACAACAACAACAAAAAAACTACAGGCCAATATTGATGAACAAATGCAAAATTCTCAAGAAAATACTAGTAAACTAAATTCAACAACACATTAAAAAAATCATTCACCATGATCAAGTGGGATTTATTCTCATGGGTGGTTCAATATTTGCAAATTGATCAATGTTATACATCATACCAATAAAAGAAAAGATAAGAACTATATGATTATTTCAATAGACATAGAAAAAGCATTTAACAAAGAACAACATCCATTCCTGAGAAAAACACTCAACAAAGTAGGTTTAGAGGCAGCATACATCAACATAATAAAGGCCACATATGAAAAACCCACAGCTAACATCCTTGTTGATGGGGAAAAACAGAGAACGTTTCCCCTAGAATCAGCAATAAGACAAGGATGTCCACTCTCACCACTTTTATTCAACATAGTACTGGAAGTCCTAGTCACAGCAGTCATAAAACAAAAAGAAATAAAAGGCATCCAAATCCAGAAGGATGAAGTCAAACTTCCACTATTGACAGATGATGTGATATTATATATAGAAAATCCTAAAGACTTCACCAAAAACCTGGTAAAGCTGATAAATGAATTCAGTAATGTTACAGGATACAAAATCAATGCACAGAAATCTGTTGTATTTCTATACACCAATAATGAAGCAACAGAAAGAGAAATTAAGAAAATAATCCCTTTTGGGGTGCCTGGCTGGCTCAGATGGTTAAGCCTCTACCTTTTGGCTCAGGTCGTGATCTCCAGGTCCGGGGATCAAGCCCCATGTGGGGCTCCTGGCTCAGCAGGGAGTCTCCTTCTCCCTCTGCCTCTCCTCTCTGTTCATGCTTTCTCTTTCTCAAATGAATAAATAAAATCTTAAAAAAAAAAAAAAGAAAGAAAACAACCCCATTTACAATTGTACCCAACATAAGATACCTAGAAATAAACCTGACCAAAGAGGTGAAAGACCTATTACTCTGAAAACTAAAAAACACCAATGAGAGAAGTTGAAGACGACACACAGAAATGAGAAGACAATACATGCTCAGTGAACAGAAGAATATTGTTAAAATGTCCATACTACCTAAAGTCATCTGTACATTTAATGAAATCCATATCAAAATTCCAACATTTTTCACGGAACCAGAACAAACAATCCTAAAATTTTAATGGAACCACAAAAGACCTCAAATAGGCAAAGCAATCCTGAAAAAGAAAAACAAAGTTGGGGGCATCACAATTTTGAACTTCAAGTTCTATTACAACACCCTAGTAATCAAAACAGTACAGTACTGGCACAAAAACAGATACATACATCAATGGAACAGAACAGAAAATCCAGAAATAAACCCACTATTATATGATCAATTAATCTTTGACAAAGCAAGAAAGAATAATGAATGGGAAAAAAGACAGTCTCTTCAACAAATGATGTTAGGAAAACTGGGTAGCAACATGCAAAGAATAAAACTGGACCACTTTCTTACACCATACACAAAAACAAATTCAAAATGGATAAATGTGAGACCTGAGACCATAAAAATCCTAGAAGAGAACATAAGCAGTAACTTCTTTGACATCGGCTATAGCAACTTCTGTCTAGATATATCTCCTGAGGCAAAGGACACAAAAACAAAAACTATTGAGACTACATCAAAATAAAAAGCTTCTGCACAAAAAAAAGGAAACAATCAACAAAAGTAAAAGGCAACCTATGGAATAGGAGAAGATATTTGCAATGACATAGCTGATAAAGAGTTAGTATCCAAAATATATAAAGAACTTATACAACTTAATACCCACAAATCAACCAAAAAAAATGGGCATAAGACATGAATAGACATTTCTCTAAAGACATACAGATGGCCAACAGATAAATGAAAAGATTCTCATGATCAGTTATCATCAGGGAAATGCAAATCAAAATTACAATGAGATTCACCTCATATCTGTCAGAATGGCTAAAACTAAAAAACACAAGAAACAATAGGAGTTGGCATGGATGTGGAGAAATGTGGATGTGGAGAAAAATCCCATCCTGTTGGTGGGAATGCAAACTGGTGCAGCCACTGTGGAAAACAGTACAGAGGTTTCTCCAAAAATTAAAAATAGAATTAACACATGATCCTATTATTCCAGTACTGGGTATTTAGCCAAAGAATACAAAACACTAATTCAAAGGGATACCTGCACCCCCATATCTATAGCAGCATTATTTACATTAGCCAAGATATGGAAGCAGCTCATGGACAATATGGTATGTGTCACCCTGTGTGTGTGTGTATACAGACACAATGGAATATCATTCAGCCTTGCTGTTTGCAACAATGGATGGAGCTAAAGTATAAGAGAATGGAGTCAGAGAAAGACAAATACCATATGATTTTGTTCATATGTGGAATTTAAGAAATAAAACAAGCAAAGGGGAAAAAGAGAGACAAATCAAGAAACAGACTCTAGGGGCGCCTGGGTGGCTCAGGTCATGATCTCAGGGTCCTGGGATCGAGTCCCGCATCGGGCTCTCTGCTTGGCAGGGAGCCTGCTTCCCTCTCACGCTCTCTGCCTGCCTCTCTGCCTACTTGTGATCTCTCTCTGTCAAATAAATAAATAAATAAATAAATAAAAAAGAAACAGACTCTAAGTGTAGAGAAAAAGCTGATGGTCACCAGATGAGAGGCAGGTGAGGGATAGTGAAATAGGTGATGGGGATTAAGGAGTGCACTTGTCAGAATGAGCACAGGATAAAGTATGGAAGGGCTGAATCACTACATTGGACACCTGAAACTATTATAACAATGTATGCTACTGGAATTAAAATAAAAACTTTAAAAAACAGTATAAATATTACAAAACCTGAAAAAAAATTGGTCAGATAGCCCATTGAAATCAACATATCAAGCCTATGCATGTTACTATTCTTCTATTATTTTACTGTATATACTACTTATTGTGTGTTATTTTCTCAGTATTCTCAAGTCTTTTGGTATTTTTTTTTTAACGAAGACCTACATTAAGCTTACTACCTGTCTTTAGTTTCCCGAAAACATCTTTATTCTACTTTTTGATATCTAAGATAACTACCCATCTGCTGGTAAATTTCCTATTCTCTAGGATTCTTACAGACTTTCAACAGTGCCTACATCTGTAAGCAATCTGTGTACCAGGGGTTGGACGCTTTCAAGTCCATAAGCTTCATGGAGGAGAGGAATAACATGATCAGAGTGGGTCTTCAGAAAGATTATTCAGGCTGAATTATATCTCACCAACCTCCCCCCAAATTCATATGTTTATGCCCTAACACCTATCGCTTCAGAAAATGACTATATTTGGAGACCAGTCTTCTAGAGAGGTGATTAAGTTAAAGCCCGGTCATTAGAGACAGGCCTAACCCAACCTGAGTGGTGTCTTTTACAACACGAACTTTGTGTGTGCACAGAGCGATGACCAAGGGAAGAGGCAGCAAGAAGGGAGCCATCCATTAACAAAGGAGAAGTCTCAGAAGACATGAAACATTGACCTTTGGCTTGTAATCATCAAAACTGTGAGAAAATAGATTTCTGTTGCTTGAGCCACTCAGGCCATGGTATTTTGTTAACAGCAATCCTAGCAGACTCATACAGATGGGATGGGTTAGCAGGCAGTTTTAAGAGTCAGGGACAGAACAGCTGTGGCAAGGGTGCAGAGACCAGGGTGAGTGTAAAAGACACTGTGTAACTGAAATGCATAGGGCTCAAGAAGAGGACGTGAGCATTGAGGAAGACAAAGAGTAGACTTTTGCTCCAAGAGATGGGTTGGGCTGGCAAGAAAGATGGGGACACTATTTAAAAATATTGGGCAGTCGGGGCGTCTGGGTGGCTCAGTGGTTTAAGCTGCTGCCTTCGGCTCGGGTCATGATCTCAGGGTCCTGGGATCGAGTCCCACATCGGGCTCTCTGCTCAGCAGGGAGCCTGCTTCCCTCTCACTCTCTCTGTCTGCCTCTCTGCCTACTTATGATCTCTCTCTGTCAAATAAATAAATAAAATCTTAAAAAAAAATATTGGGCAGTCAAAAAAGGGGGGCAAGTGATATCAAGGAAAGAGTTGTTTAATTTTAGACATGTTTCTGGATGTGTCTGGTTATAAGTGCTTTCTTGACATGTCTGTTGATCTTGGTCTTTATTTCCTCACCTAGCAGATACTAAAAAATTACTAATGGACCAGATTAAAAGAAGTTTAAAATGAAATGGGAGACTAAAATAAAATAGGTCCAACTACATCTGTTTTGCGGGGGAAGGTTGGTTTTTGATCTTACACCACATGTTCTTAAATAGTGAGCCTACCTCGAATCTCCTTGAAAGCAACTAACTCTTAAAACATCCTTTCAGTTATTCTCTTCACACTTTCTGTATGCCCCAGTTTATTCTGCATTTTAATCTTCCAGACCCTATCTTCAAGGTTCACTCTATTCTTACACAGTATTTACCTTTAATTTTTTCCTAGTTTATTTTTGTATGTGCCATTTAAGAACCTCTGAATTCTTCAGAAAACAACCCCTAAATTTTAAGGAATTTTTTAAAAGATTTTATTTTTGGGGCGCCTGGGTGGCTCAGTGGGTTAAAGCCTCTGCCTTCAGCTCAGATCATGATCTCAGGGTCCTGGGATCGAACCCCACATCAGGCTTTCTTCTTAGCAGGGAGCCTGCTTACTCCTCTTTCTCTGCCTGCCTCTCTGCCTACTTGTGATCTCTCTCTGTGTCAAATAAATAAATTAAAATCTTTTAAAAAAAAAAGATTTTATTTATTTGTATGTGTGGGAAAGAGAAAGAGAGACAGCACAAGCAGGCAAAAGAGGAGGAAGAAGCAGACTCCCCACTGAGTAAGAAGATGGACATGGGGCTTGATCTCAGGACCCTGGAATCATGACCAGAGCCAAAGAGACACTTACTGGCTGAGCCACCTGGCTGCCCAAGGAATTGTTTTATATTAAATGATTAATATTTCCTAAACAAAAATAATGCAATAAAACCATGGGAGAAAAGATGGCAAAGACCTTAAGTTTGCTAGACATGGCAAAACCTCTGGGAAAAGTTTAAATTCTTTTTTTTTTTTAATTGCTCTTTCTGTTTAAATTTCTGCTACATTGTCTATCTAGAATTCTGACCATGAATCTGTCTTCTAAACACCAAGAAGTCTAGAAGGCATAATTCATTACTTGTTATCACAAAGAGAATTTTTTTTTTTTAAGATTCTCTTTATTTGACAGAGAGAAACACAGCAAGAGGAGAACACAAGCAGGGGCAAGGGGAAAGGGAGAAGCCAGCTTCCCTCCGAGCAGGGAGCCCAATGCAGGGCTAGATCCCAGGACTCTGGATCATGACCTAAGCCAAAGGTAGATACCTAAGGACTGAGCCACCCAGGTGCCCCGAGATCATGTTTTAAAAAGGTAATATCAAACCTTAATTTAAGTTTTTTCAGTGTTCCAAAATTCATTGTTTATGCACCACACCCAGTGCTCCATGCAATACGCGTGCCCTCCTTAATACCCACCACCAGGCTCACCCAACCTCCCAAACCCTCAGTTTGTTTCTCAGAGTCCACAGTCTCTCAGGATTTGTCTCCCCCTCCGATTTCACCCAACTCACTTCTCCTCTCCATCTGTCAATATTTTCCCTGCTATTCCTGTGCTCCACAAGTAAGTGAAACCATATAATTGACTCTCTCTGCTTGACTTATTCCACTCAGCATAATCTCTTCCGGTCCCATCCATGTTGATACAAAAGTTGGGTATTCATCCTTTCTGATGGAGGCATAATACTCCATCGTGTATATGGACCACATCTTCCTTATCCATTCATCCGTTGAAGGGCATCTTGGTTCTTTCCACAGTTTGACAACTATGAACATTTGACAAGCTATGAACATTGGGGTACAGATGGCCCTTCTTTTCACTACACCTGTATCTTTGGGGTAAATACCCAGTAATGCAATTGCAGGGTCATAAGGTAGCTCCATTTTTAATTTCTTAAGGAATCTCCACACTGTTTTCCAAAGGTGCTGCACCAACGTAAATTCCCACCAACAGTGTAAGAGGGTTCCCCTTTCTCCACATCCTCTTCAACACTTGTTGTTTACTGTCTTGTTAATTTTGGCCATTCTAACTGGTGTAAGGTGGTATCTCAATATGGGTTTTTTTTTTTAATTTGTTTATTAGCATACAATGTATTATTAGCCCCAGGGGTACCGGTCTGTGAATCGCCAGGTTTACACACTTCACAGCACTTACCATAGCACATACCTTCCCCAATGTCCATAACCCAACCACCCTCTCCCTAACCCCCTCCTGCCGGCAACCCTCAGTTTGTTTTGTGAGATTAAGAGTCTCTTATGGTTTGTCTCCCTCCCGATCCCATCTTGTTTCATTTATTCTTTTCCTACCCCCCAAACCCCCCATTGCTGCCTCTCAACTTCCTCATATCAGGGAGATCATATAATAACCGTCTTTCTCTGATTGACTTATTTTGCTAAGCATAATACCCTCTAGTTCCATCCACATCGTCACAAATGGCAAGATTTCATTTCTTTTGATGGCTGCATAGTATTTCATTGTGTGTGTGTGTGTGTGTGTGTGTGTGTGTGTGTGTGTGTATACACACATATATATAAATATACCACTTCTTTTTATCCATTCATCTGTTGATGGACATCTAGGTTCTTTCCATAGTTTGGTTATTGTGGACATTGCTGCTATAAACATTCAAGTGCACATGCCCCTTTGGATCACTACGTTTGTATCTTTAAGGTAAATACCCAGTATTGCAATTGCCAGGTCGTAAGGTAGCTCTATTTACAACTTTTTGAGGAACCTCCATGCTGTTTTCCAGAGTGGTTGCACCAGCTTGCATTCCCACCAACAGTGTAGGAGGGTTCCCCTTTCTCCCTATCCTCACCAGCATCTGTCATTTCCTGACATGTTAGCCATTCTGACTTGCGTGAGGTGGTATCTCATTACAGTTTTGATTTGTATTTCCCTGATGCCGAGTGATGTGGAGCACTTTTTCATGCGTCTGTTGGCCACCTGGATGTCTTCTTTGCAGAAATGTCTGTTCACGTCCTCTGCCCATTTCTTGATTGGATTATTTGTTCTTTGGGTGTTGAGTTTGCTAAGTTCTTTATGTATTTTGAATACAAGCCCTTTATCTGATATGTCATTTGCAAATTTCTTCTCCCATTCTATCAGTTGTCTTTTGGTTTTGATGACTGTTTCCTATGCTGTGCAGAAGCTTTTGATCTTGATGAAGTCCCAAAAGTTCATTTTTGGTTTTGTTTCCCTTGCTTTTGGAGACATATCTTGAAAGAAGTTGCTAACGCCGGTCTTGAAGAGGTTACTGCCTATGTTCTCCTCTAGGATTTTGATGGACTCCTGCCTCACGTTAAGGTCTTTTATCCATTTCAAGTTTATCTTTGTGTATGGTGCAAAAGAATGGTCGAGTTTCATTCTTGTACACATAGCTGTCCAATTTTCCCAGCACAACTTATTGAAGAGACTGTGTTTTTTCCTGCTTTGTCAAAAAAGATTATTTGACCATACAGTAGAGGGTCCAAATCTGGGCTCTCTACTCTGTTCCACTGGTCTATGTGTCTGTTTTTGTGCCAGTACTATGCTGTCTTGGTGATTACAGCTTTGCAGTAAAGCTTGAAATCAGGCAATGTGATATCCCCAGTTTTGTTTTTCTTTTTCAACATTTCCTTAGCAATTCGGGGTCTCTTCAGGTTCCATACAAATTTTAGGATTGTTTGTTCCAACTCTTTCAAAAATGCCAGTGGAATTTTGATCGAGATGGCATTGAAATTATTGATTGCTCTGGGCAATACAGACATATTAAAAATGTTTACTCCTCTGATCCATGAGCATGGAATGCTCTTCCATCTTTTTGTGTCTTCTTCAATTTCTCTCATGAGTGTTCTGTAATTCCTCAAGTACAGATCCTTTACCTCTTTGGTTAGGTTTATTCCCAAGTATCTTATCATTCTTGGTGCTATAATAAATGGAATGGATTCTCTAATTTCCCTTTTTATATTTTCATTGTTAGTGTATAAGAAAGCAACTGATTTCTGTACATTTATTTTGTATCCTGCCACATTACTGAATAGCTGTATGAGTTCTAGTAGTTTGGGGGCAGAATCTTTTGGGTTTTCCATATAAAGTATCAGTCATCTGCAAAGAGAGAGGGTTTGACTTCTTCATTGCCAATTTGAATACCTTTTGCTTCTTTTCGTTGTCTGACTGCTGTTGCTAGGACTTCTAATACTATGTTGAATAAGAGTGGTGAGAGTGGGCATCCTTGTCGTGTTCCTGATCTCAATGGGAAGGCTGTCAGTTTTTCCCCATTGAGAATGGTAAATGCTGTGGGTTTTTCATAGATAGATTTTATGAGTTTGAGGAATGTTTCCTTTTTTTTTTTTTATTTATTTGACAGAGAGAAATCACAACTAGGCAGAGAGGCAGGCAGAGAGAGAGGAGGAAGCAGGCTCCCTGTGGAGCAGAGAGCCCGATGTGGGGCTCGATCCCAGGACCCTGAGATCATGACCTGAGCCAAAGGCAGAGGCTTTAACCCACTGAGCCACCCAGGCGCCCCAGAGGAATGTTTCCTTTATCTCTATACTTTGAAGTTTTAATCAGGAACGGATGCTGTATCTTGTCAAATGCGTTTTCTGCATCAATTGAGAGGACCATGTGGTTCTTCTCTCTTCTCTTATTGATTTGTTCTATCACATTGATTGATTTGCAAATGTTGAACCAAACTTGCATCCCATGGATAAATCCCACCTGGGTGTGGTGGATAATCTTTTTAATGTACTGTTGGATCCCATTAGCTAGGATCTTGTTGAGAATATTAGCATCCATATTCATCAGAGATACTCATCTAAAACTCTCCTTTTTTGGTGGGGTCTTTGCCTGGTTTGGGGGTCAAGGTAATGCTGGCTTCATAAAAAGAGTCTGGAAGTTTTCCTTCTGTTTCTGTTTTTTGAAACAGCTTCAGGAGAATAGGTATTATTTCTTCTTTGAATGTTTGGTAGAATTCTCCAGGGAATCCATCAGGTCCTGGGCTTTTGTTTTTTGGGGATGCAAAACTTTATTCTTATCTATAAATGAGGTTAATAACACTTGTGCTTCATAAGCTTGTAATCAAGATTAAACACATTCTTTGTACAGCTGACATACAGCATATTCTCAAGAATTTCATTCATTCATTCAAAAAATACTCCATAAGTACCAAGCTCCTAGGAATATAGAGGTGAAGACCAAACAACTGGCCCCTCCTCTACTACCTGGTCCAGAGATTTTGCCAATGACATGGCAATCTCGCCAGGCACCTGGCCAAGGTTGGACAGATCCCATGAACACTTTGTGGCTTTAATACCCACCATACAAAATAATCTGTGCCTCACTTTTCCAACTGTGTAACAGCCAAAAGAGTTACTGTAATTCATTATTTTTAAATCCAACACTTACCATATATGTCTTATTTATAGTACCTCTATTAAACCAGTTAGAAAGCCTGTCTTCCCAGTTTTACTTGCATTATATTCCCATTACTAAATGATTCAGTTTAGAGTAATACAAAAATGTAAGTATGTAAAAAGAACTTCTAAAACTTAGAAACACACTCAAAATAGAGTATTTTATTTCTTTTTTCACATAACTTTTTGGACAAATGCCCTATCCCCAAAGAAGATAAGGGAATAAGGTTATAATTAATCTTACACTTGAACATTAATGACTTAATTGGACCTGAAAAAGGCTCTTCAAACTTGTTTCTAATAAGAAGTAACAAAAGAGGACCAACCATTTAAAAATGCAAGATTATACTATCCCAGAATCATAATTTCCAAGATTAAAGAGACCTTCTCTCCTTGAGTCCCCATCCAAATAACCATGAACCAGTAAGTAAATGGCACCACCCCCCAACACACATACACCATCTTCAAATGAGTCAACTCTAGAAACAGCTATGAGGAGAAAGGTCAAATTACACAGGAGAATGAAAACAAAATCTAGGCAAGAAAACTAATATAATCAATTAATAGATTAGAAAGAGAGTGAGAGAGAGATGAGGTGTTAGATTAAAAGATACATGTTACTAAGCAGTAAATTAATTTTATTTGTAATTCAAGACAAAGACTGTTCATCAAGTGATACATTTCAAAAAGCCATTTTTTAAATGGAAATATTATTTGATGTTGTTACCCTCTTCCATTTTCCACTTCCAGAATGACCACTGAAAAACCTATGAATTGTTTTCTGTTTGTAAAATGATTCAGCTTAGAAAAGAGTAGAATAAGACTGGTCATTCAGCAATTTCTCCCACCCACCCTTACAGACATCACATCACAAAGACTATGACTCATTTTGTCATACAATTTGTATCCTTTTAAGAGCTTTAAGATTGTAGTGATGAATTTTGGCTCATAAGTCTGAATATTAGGATTAAACTATTTGCCAAGAAGTTCCCTCACAGCCAAAAAGTATACTAGCAATGGTACCAGATAGTTCTTAATCCTAATTTATAAAATGATTCACTGGTTTTAGCTTGAGAGAGAGAGCTTTAAGGATTAAAGTGTCTGATTCAAATATGAACTGTCAGATCAGTAATCCTTATTTAGAGGATTAGAACCAGTTCTGGAATTGGTGAGAAATATTAATTTTATTCAATAGCTGAAAAGAAAACTTTCCACCAGAAAAAGTAATCCCAACAAATGATTATGTTTTACCTTTATTACTTCTTTTGAATAATGTGAAATGTGTCTGCAGAAAGAACTACAGTGATAGGGCATTCAATTTATCCTTTTTACATGCCTCAAAGTTTAGTATTTATGTTTATTTATTTAAAGTTCTAGTTTGTTCTACAAATGTTGTTTGAACCTCTTCCTAGGCTTCAGTCTGGTCATTCATTCAGCAAATGGAGCCAAAAGGATCTGGGATGAGTCAGTTCAGTCTCAGACCCTCAGAGAAGAAAGGAGAGTAAGAGATTGCTAGGTAATGTTTGGATTAAAAAAAAAAAAAAAATCCTTCCCAACTAGGAATTTACAGTAACATTAGGGAACATGAAATTAAAACACAAACTATTAGAAGCATACGGGAAAAGAAAGATGGTCCAGGGTGATAATGAAGGAAATGTGACCTAAAGCATGATTCAGACTAGAATAAGGTAAAATGATTGAGAGGACTTTCCATCTCAAGTAAACAGCAGATTAAAATGAAGAGGAGGAAGATGTGAGCTCAGAACGGAAGTGAGAACACTCAGCTAATTTGTCCGGTACATGTAGAATTTAACAAATACTCTTTGAGTGGCCACTGTGCATGAGGTCAGATACAAAAAAATCCATCCCAGTCCTTGTCTACAAGGAGCTCCGTCCCACTGCCAGACAGAAACACATCAACCATGTCTGACAACAGAAATCATTAGGTTCTGCCACAGAGTATGTACCAAGCACTGTGGGGAAAACAGAGATCCAAACAATTCTCCTTCGGTAAGTAGGGAAACTTTCACAAAAGAGAAGACTGCTGAGCTAAAGTCTTAAAAGACTTAAAAGAGAAAGGTGGGAACGGAAAGTGTGTGTGAGAGGAATTGATAAGAAAAAGGAATTTCCAAAAACAAGCTCACATGAGGAAAGGCCAATCACTTTAACAGTGACGGCCTGTCAGATGAGAGACATCAGCAGCATCAGGAGAGTATGGTAAATATTTGGAAATAAGATTGAGCAGGTAGATCACATGTGAAAAGGGAAGTCAGGTAGGGTCTGGTTGTAGGTAAGTAAAGGGCAGGGGAAATCAAAAGACAAGGCAAAGAAAAATCACTAAGGCAGAGAAGCCTTTGAGGCATCTAGCTTTGATGACTAGAAGAATAATTTTCCTACAAATAGAAATCTGGTAGAAAGAGATGTTAGTTTGAGAAAAAGACATTAAGTTCTTCTTTACGCATTTTGAGTTGAGACTATGACTACAGCAGTTTATCTGTCCTTCAAGCAGAGAGCAACACAGTCCTAACACAGAGATGGGAAATCGGAGACTGAGGTGGAGACTACCAATGATCTGCTGGAGAAATGGGAGTACTCAGAAAGAAGAGCAGAGGGCCCAAAACAGAGCCTTGGGGAATACGATAGCAAAAGAGCAAAAATAGGAGAACCCACAAGAAGGGACGGTTGGATGGGTGAGAAAACCAGGTTGATGGAGTGTAAGAGAAGCCAAAGAATTCTCAAGAAGACAGAAGCAGGGAATAATATCAAGTGCCAAATCGTGGGGCATCAAGTATCAAGTGTCAAGTAGGGTGACAAATTGGATAAGGCCACATGATTGAAGTGAAAGGCTGCTGGGCCACAATGATTAAACAGAATTCCAGGGGGCAGGATCCAGGGTTAAAAAGAGAAATGAAGATGAACTAGAAGAAGAGAGCACAGGATTTCAGGATATTGGCCCCAAAAGAATGAACAAACAATGCACAGCACACCTAAGAAATGGGTGGTCCAGGGGCGCCTGGGTGGCTCAGTGGGTTAAAGCCTCTGCCTTCAGCTCAGGTCATGATCTCAGGGTCCTGGGATTGAGCCCAGCATCAGGCTCTCTGCTCAGCAGGAAGCCTGCTTCCTTCTCTCTCTGCCTGCCTCTCTGCCTACTTGTGTTCTGTCTGTCAAATAAATAAATAAAATCTTTTAAAAAAATTACAAAAATTAAAAAAAAAAGAAATGGTTGGTCCACACAAAATGTTTTCATCTGCCACTGACATTTAGTAAGCACTCCCTGAGGAAAAGGTCCTAAGCCTTTATAATGCTTATTTATATAAGCATTATAAATGCTTATATAATATATGGAATATATGGAATTCTCCATATTTATATGGAGAATTTATATGGAGAATTCATGGTTCCTACCCTAAGGTGCCAGCATCTTCTCAAAGTGCCTAAATTATGACCAGAGAACAATGTACTCAGAGAATGAGCCAGATCATTATTACTCTGTACAAATTTCCTTTAAGGAAAAAAACACAAACATTTCTTTCTTGACTCATTTTATTGCTTAATTATAAATTTCACCTGCAAATTAATGTATAGCTTAATTTAAATAATTAAATAAGGACAGCTGGGTGGCTCAGATGGTTAAGCGTCTGTCTTTGGCTTAGGTCATGATCCCAGGGTCTTGGGATTGAGCCCTGCATGGGGCTCCTTGCTCAGCAGGGAGCCTGCCTCTCCCTCTCCCTCTACCATTCCCCCTACTTGTGCTCTCTCACTCTGTCAGAGAAGTAAATTAATTTAATTAATTAATTATAAATTAAACAGGAAAATTCCTTTCAACAGCTCAATTATACGAGGAACTTCCTCCTTGTTTTTATCATCTCTGGAATATCTTAAAAATATGGAAAACTTTCACTTCGAGATTCTGTAGAGTAATTCCATTTAGAAGGTAAGTTAATATGGGGAAATAAGTAGTCCTTCAAAAATAAAAACACATGCTTGCACCACAGATTTCTGCAAATGAATAAGCAAGCATTAAGGATACACTGGTCAATTGAAAAGTCACCTTGCCCAGGAAGACTGACAGAGGACAGCTGGGATGAGACATAAATTAAACACTGAATATTGGCTGTCTGTTGCCTCCAGGTCCTCCAAATTTCTTCAAACTAAAAATATCCTACAGGAATTTAAAATGGGACTAGTCTGGCTTCTAAGAACCAGTCTATGGCTCAAGGGGTGAGGTTTTCTGGGAGTCACCACCCTTAGTCCTCGCCTAAATTTCTGGAGTTATAAATAACCTAGCTCAGAGGAGGAGTATAATAGCAAAAGAGAACACAATAGTGAATTTAACAATGGATACAACAAGAAAACACTGAAAATCGTGCTGCCACAACCGCATTTCCTAATGACATAATCTTCCAAATGATTTTGCAAACAATCAAGTATTAAATATTTATTGAGCACTGAGAGCATTTACGAGACCGGATCTCGCATTTCAGAGTGCAGAAAATGACCAGCTCAAAACCAAGCAGAACAAAATACATTTGCTTGGATAAAATACAGTCAAGGGTTCAGGTTTTTGCCCTGAATGTGCTGATTTGCCTTGTTCCAGTTCATGTCTTTGACTCTTACCCCAGACCAGCCTTCTAACAGATGTATGCTACAGGACAAAGAGGCCCAAGCAGGGTTTTTGGAAAATCAACAAACACTGGAATTTGGAAAAACAAGCAAAGGCTATGGCACATGTGTAGTGATTATCCTGTTGTACAGGCCTCTTTTGGTTGAAGAACAACAGTTTCAATGATGTGAGACTCAAAAATTACCTCTTTTGTTATCACAGATGGTGATTTCTAAGAATCAATGTATGGATGAATAAAGTCAATTTTATAATTATAACATATAAAGAATCATTTGTGTCTTATTTATTATATCTGTAATATTTTATTTTCAAATTAAACTTAAAAATCATAGCCATCCATTTAAAATAGTATCATAAATCTAAGTGAGAAATACTTAGAACCCCATTGTTACACCATGGTCAAAGTCTAATTACATAAGGGCCATTTTATAAATACAAGGAAAGCCCTCAGGGTGTGTCACAAGGGGATACTGCCTTTTCTACACTGAAGTCACTTGGCATCAAACTCTTCTTAAAAGGCTTCTAAGGTCATAATATCTATTATCTAAGTCATAATATCTATGACTCATGAATTGTCCTTTCCTTGCTCTACCAGTGCATGATTGCCATGATTAAATGAGCTATTAGATTCTTACTTCATTTGTGTACTGCATGTAAATAGCATTACAGTAAATATTGTGTTTAATAAGGCAAATTAGTGGGATCCACTTGCCAGATAGTACCCAAAAGAGATGGGAGGAAAGAGTCTAGTATCACTGCATCAATGGTGCCATTTACATAAAGGGAGGGAAGAAAGGTGACTTTATCCAATAACCCAGGAACACATCTAGAAGCAACCTATGAACTAGTAAGAACTCCACTACACAGCGGGGCTGGCTTGGCCAGTGCTATGAAATGGAGGAAGCCCACAAAGGGGGGCCCTGGAGGGGGCTCTCGAGACTGAATGGAAGAGTGCAGTGAGGCTGGGGGAGGGCAGGAAGACAAGGTAAGGGATGAGGTGGGTAAGAAGCTCACTCGGGATGAACACCGCCGAAACTAGTTGAGGAACTCAGGTCATCAGTTACTGTTCTGAACCTCAATCCTCTCTTCTATAAAACAAGATCGGTGAACTACAAGGTCTGACGCCTCCCTCTGAATTTCACAAGCCCTTGTTTTTATGACTGGAATTGCGTGGAATACGTGCCGTGGCAAAGGGCATGGGTGTCAGGCGGGCCAGGATCCCATCCCTGCTCCACATAGGAGTGGGCAGGTCCCTCTGCCTCTCCAAGTCTCAGTGTTCTCTAGGGCCTGGAAGCAGAAAAGTACAGCAAACAGGCCGCCACCTCCTAGAAGAAGCCCAAGGGTAGAAACGGTCCAGCTAACTACCACCATTTTTTCCCCAAATAAGAGCATCTGGAACACATTTAAGGCTAAAATCTCCATAAGCAGCATACATTTCACTCACTGCTCTCCAGCACAGGGTGTATGTACGTGCTCCTTGGGATAAAATGTTCTCTCTTCCTAAGTTTTTACATGGCTCACGACTTTAGAGTATATACTTAATATTACACAATCCCATGGGTTTGAAGAGGCCAATCAAAACATCCAGGATACCAAAAGGAAGCCGGGTGAGCAGCACACATGCTAGAGAAATATAGACTGTTACCACATCTTGCCTTTATCAAAACTCTCATGTCGAATGAAAGTTACTCCAGGACTATGAGGAACGTGCAGGAAAATCAGCCCTTTCAAGTGAAAACAACACAGGAGGATACCCAGGTGTGAAGCAAAAGTGACCTTCAGCAACACTGGCAAGATGGAAAACTGGTGTTCAGTCATCTTCTCCCTCCCCTTTCCTTTCTGCCTCTGCCCTCTGTGCCCCACACCTCCCTGCCTTGTCTCCCCTTTAGCACCTGAGCCACATCCCCCATACCTAACAGGCACCTCACGTTTATACAATCCCTCCTTAAATTCCAGTCCTACTCAGGTGTGGGGAAGAAATTAAATTCACAATTTAACTCCCACTAAATGTTAACATCTGATAATGACTGAACTCTTCTTTTTAAAGCTATTTGCATTTTAGAAGACATCTGGGCAGAAAATGCTAATTCCAAAGCAATTGGCAAAATCGGAGATTTTCAGGTCAACTGGACAAAACCGTTTGAGGAATGAGACCCTGGGTTTTTCAACTTTTCAAGTATGTCTGGATATCTGAGCCATAATTCAATAGAAAACTGTGGCGACCATTAACTCTGCTTTCCTTTCTCCGTGTTTTCTGGTCAGTCTTGTTTGTTTGGGTAATGGAGGAGATGTGTTTGGGAAAATATTGTTATATCATGTCCATAATCTTTTTTTTCTTGTAACTTTCCCATCAGTCTTGTCCTGGTTTGGTCAACTATCAGTATATCTTCGACATGCCAGAAAAATATACTGTACTTAAACTTATTCCTGGGTGAGCTACACTGAAGTGGTCTAAATCGTCATTTTAGGTTTTTATTCTTCTCAGTCTATTGCCTGGTAAAAGGTGATTTAAAAAAAAAAATCCGGGGCGCCTGGGTGGCTCAGTGGATTAAGCCGCTGCCTTGGGCTCAGGTCATGATCTCAGGGTCCTGGGATCGAGCCCCGCATTGGGCTCTCTGCTCTGCAGGGAGCCTGTTTCCTCCTCTCTCTCTGCCTGCCTCTCTGCCTACTTGTGATCTCTCTCTCTGTCAAATAAATAAATAAAGTCTTTAAAAAAAAAAAAAAAATCCGTACCTAAGCTGAGAAGCAACATGGGAAGTTTGGGGGGATAGGAAAGGAATAAATGAAATAAGATGGGATCGGGAGGGAAACAAACCATAAGAGACTCTTAATCTCACAAAACAAACTGAGGGTTGCGGTGTGGGGGTGGGGGGGGCAGGGAGAGGGTAGTTGGGTTATGGACATTGGGGATGGTATGTGCTATGGTGAGTGCTGTGAAGTGTGTAAACTTGGCAATTCACAGACCTGTACCCCTGGGGCTAATAATACATTATATGTTAATTAAAAAGTAAAAAAGGAAAAAGTAAGTTAAAAAAAAACTGTACCTTCCGCAAATCTGGATGAGTATTCTACTCTTCAGTTTCAACATGCTATCTTTAGCTTGTTGTCAAGTTGGCAGGATTCTCAACCTTAGCGCTATTAACATTTGGGGTCAGAAAATTTTTTGCTGGGGATAATGGAGGTATCCTGTGCATTGTAGGACAGTTAACAGCATCTGTGGCCTCTACCTACTAGGTACTAGTAGCACCATTCCAAATATGAACCAAAAATGTCTTCAGGCCTTGCCAAATGTTGAGGGTGGTGGGCAGGAGCAAAGTCACCCCCCCTTCCCCCGCTTTGAGAACCAGTGAGTTAAAATAAGATTATGAAAAATTCATAGGTGGGAAGAAAAAGTTAACAGCTGTTATTACAAGGGCAGTAGTATGCTATGCAATTCAGAATTATCCTAACTCACTATCCTCTATATAGTTTTATTCTACAAGAAAGAACATCAAAAGCTTCAAAGAAAAAAAAATGATTCAACAATTAAAAAAGTGTCTTTTAAAAAAAAAAAAAAGGCATAGGGGAAGCCCCAACATGAACCTAATCTGGTGGAGAGTTCTTCTGTCTTTTAGTCAGTTCTTCTGTCTTTATTACTACAGACAGTTTCTGCTACTTGAAAAGAACAAAATTATTTGGGACATACATGCACCTGACCCTAATCAGCTGTGCTGGCCTAACAGAAAAATCCAAAACAAACTTCAAACACAAAGTCTAAAACTTAATTTGGGGGATGCTTCGGTGGCTCAGTGGGTTAAGCCTCTGCCTTCGGCTTAGGTCATGATCTCAGGGTCCTGGGATCAAGGCCACACCCATATCAGGCTCAATGCTCAGCAGGGAGCCTGCTTCTCTCTCTGCCTGCTGCTCCCCCTGCTTGTGCTCTCTCTCTTTCTCACTCGGACATATAAAATCTTTAAAAAATGAAAACAAAACTTGATTTTGTGAAACCTATTCACGTTACTAGAGAATTGGGTTGCGAGTACCTTTAGAGTTTTACTGGATAATGTAAGTGATTGATAAAATTTAAAAATTATGGCGGACCCGAAAAAAATTAAAGAGCTGCATCTTTTGCTGGTTGCTATTTTGGAATCATTAAAGACCCAAGATAAAAGTACACTTCCCATTCATCAACCCAGGTTTGGTGGCAAAGCTTTGGCCTCGTCCTGTGTCACCTCACAGGTGTGAATGACGTTTCATCAGCATCTTGTGATAAAGAGGTAACTACCGGGGGGTGAAGCTCCTACCTGGGGAGGTCTTGTCTCGGGAAAATAGAGGAGCAGAGTCTTCATCTGAAACCCAGAAAGGAAGGCCAAACACGGGGCTTTTAAAAGGGCTGTTTCACCTGCACTTACAGGATGCCAGTTAAAATATACTGATCTTCTTTCTCCCATTTCAGATTCCACCAGTGTTGTTAATCAACCCACTTCATGCCCCTTTCTTCCTGTTTTCTATAGACCAGTTGGTCTCAAAGTGTGGTCACAGGTCAGCACCACCTGGGGAACTTGTTACAAATGCAAATCATCAGGCCCCACACCAGACCTAAGGACTCAAACTCGGGAGACAAGGTTCAGCAATTTGCTATAACTCCCCAGGAGATTCTAATGCACCCCTCAAGTTTGAGAACCAACGACTGTAGGCCAGTGTTATTTCTATAACCACTAATAGATTATTTTTTACTGAACACAAAAGTGTACACAAGTGAAATGAGACCTCCCAGAGCTGTATATAAGCTCTCATTTGAGCCTCATACCTGATGCAAGATCGACATTGTCCCCACTTTAAATCTGAGGAAACAGGTCAAGGTCCCAAAGCTAACAATTGCAGGCGGACGATTAAAGCTTTTGCGGTTCTCATCACTATTAAAACAGAAGTGTGTCGCACTTTATTAACAAAGTCCATATCTATTGCTCTGAACGCTTTTGGCAATTGGGAAAACCTTAGAAATAGATGGGTGAGAGCAATGTGCCAGCTGGCTCGAATCCTACAAAATCGGAGTTTAAGGGCACAACTCTGGGAAGGTATTTTTCCAATAAAGAACACTTAGTTCAAGTTGGGTCCCTCCTTCTCCGTCGGTGGGATTGCGCGCCCCCAACACGGAAGGGATCGGAACTTCGGGGTGGGGACCCGGACGGCCTCTCAGCGAGCCCGCTCACCTCTCCGCCGCCGGGCATCCCCTAAGCAACAGGTTGCGCGAAGGCCAGGCCCAGGCACCCTGCGGCTCTGGGCCCCGGGGACTGGTTTACCAGGGGAAACTGGCACACTCCGAAGCCCCGGGAAGTGTCTAACCCGACACCGCAGCTCCGGGGAGGTGGGGGCGAGTGGTGAACCCGAAACCGCCGAGGGCTGCGCGGAAAGAAACCACAGGTCCCACTGAGGTCAGAGTGAAGAGAAGGAAGAAGCTGGAATGGAGGGGCGGGGGAGAGCACCAGAGGAGATGGGATGGGGGAGGAAGAGCGGGCCAGCACTCACTGTGAGGATCGCTCTTCTCCCGGACCCCGTCCACTCTGCCATCGGGGTGGATGCGCAGGAAGAAGCCCCCATTTTTGCAGTACAGCCGCTTGGGGTCCTTGAAGTGGCCGGGCGGGAAGGCGCCGCTGCCGCCGTCCTCCGGCAGGGCGGGCAGCGTGGTGATGCTCCCGGCTGCCATGGCCCCGCCGGCGCTCTGCCGGGGTGCCCGCGCCCCTGGAGCCGCGCGGGGAGCCGCCGCCGCCCCCCGGCCCCGGCCCCCGACCCGGTCCGGGGCACGGCCACGTCCCCGGCCCCCCAGCCTCCCGCCCGGCAGCGCGCGGCCGCGCCCGCGGGCCCCCAGCCTGGAGCCGCTCCGCCGCTTCCCTCTCCCGCTGCCCTAGAGCGCGGGGCGCCGCGGGGCTCGGGAGCTGGGGTTTGCGGCTGGGTGTCTCCGCGGCCGCCGCTCTCGGGAGGGCCGCCTGCCGTAGCTGCAGCGCCCGGGATCCGGCAGCAACCGCGGTACCGCGTCGGCTGGTCTGGCCCCGGCCCGGCCGCGGCGTCACATCTTCTACATCTCCACCCTGGAACACCCACCCCCCCACACGCCCCCGGCCCTCCTCCCTTCCTGCGCGCCGCCCCCTACTCGCCGCCGGCTTTCTGGGGCCGGCCTCTGGGTCGGGAGCTCTGGCCTCAGCACGCAAGCGCGCGACATCAGTCCGAGGGGGAGCCCGAACGCAGCCGGGGGCGGGGGAGGTGCGGAGGGCGAGCCGGGAGGCGACCGCGGAGGCCGCCGCAGCTCTAGGCGCTCGATCCCGGCGAAGCCCCCAGAAGTCGCCCCAGCCCAACCCTGCGCCACCCAAGCCACGTTTAGTCTTCCTCCACGCTGCAGAGCTTTTGCTGTGCAACCAGCCGTGACTCAACTTTTAAACGTTTAAATGCAACTTTCTCCCCCATTCTTTTTCCTTGTCAGCGTTTCAAAGCGAAGAAACTCTTTCCACCCCAAGAAGTAAAGGAATCGGAAATGAGGGAGGATTCCGTGTCAGAATAAGTTCTGAACGCCCCTAATCACCAAAAGAGGAGGGGCATGCTTGGGGCACAAACCGTTAAACTTGAAGGCAGAGGCTGAAATCATTGACTAACAAAAGGAAAGTATGAGGCCAAAGGAGGGGAGCAGACCAGACAGCTAAAAGGAAAAAAAAAATTTTTTTACCACCCTAACTTGAATTAGGTAATGTGAAAAGATGAAGACAGGCCTCAAATTCTTATGTGATAGAAGTACGTTAATGTCTTATTCCTAAACTGGCACTAGCCCTGGATAAATTGGCATTTCCTGAAGGGAGGGCAGTTTTCTAAAAATCCCAAACTACAGAACTGAAGTTAGTTGGACATTGGTAATTTTCAGTAGAATATAAAAGGTATTACAGATGAGCAAAATATCCGTCCAGAAAATTTCCTAATCTTGAATGTCTCCTATATACGAAGCATTTGGGTAATGCGGTGGGAGATGCTCAGTCAGGCAGGATCTTGTCCACACAGTGTGGGAGGTAAGATCCGAAGCATGAACAACACAAATACCGGCAAAAGGTGCCAAGGCCATACAAGAATAAAATGAGGTGTTGTAAGAGTTCAGACAAGGGGTTATTCAGTTTGGGGGGGGGTAGATTGAGTGTTAGGGAAAGCTTCTAGGAAGATGCGAGAACACAATTTGGGAACAGGTTTGGTTTCAAAAGATCAGTACATCAAAAAATGAAAGTAGGAGCTCCTGGGTGGCTCAGTTGGTTAAGAGACTGCCTTCTGCTCAGGTCATGATCCCAGGATCCTGGGATCCGGCTCCCCCTACTCTCCCTGGAGCCTGCTTCTCCTTCTCCCTTGGCCTGCCACTCCCCCCTGCCTGAGCTCTCTCTCTGTCTGTCAAATAAATAAATACTTAAAAATTTTTAAAAAATTTTTTTGAAAGATGAAAGTATTTTTCATATGTCTCCGTGAGGAGTTTAACTCTAGATGCATTTCTAGAATGTTAAATAGAAGTATGAAGGGATTGGAGCTTTAAAACCCAGAATATTCTTCCCTGGGCTGGTATATGTTCTCTGACCTCTCTCTCCAAAATGCACAGGTTTTATCTGCATTGAAAATCTGTTAAGACAAATAATCCCTTCCAGATGATCTTTGTAGGTGTCCCAAGGAACGCTTAATGCTGCTGTAGGACTCGGTTGAGGTTGCCACTTACTTTGACATAAGTAGACTTGAATAAGCGTGGAACTCTATGTCAGAGAAAGCTGAGTATTCCAAGAGCAAAGGGACAAAATATAAAAAAATAAAATAACAGTAGTATCCAGAAATTGGGGGAAGAGTTATATGCAGTTAAGTAATTTGTATGCTAACGGCCCATAGATCTCAAAGAACTTCATTACCTGTACAATTAACCCCTTGTTTCCTAGTTCCTTCCAAAACCAGGAAAAGCCATTACAGGAAATGGTTAATCCAACTGTCTCCAAAATAAATAGTGTTATTCCAAGAAGACCTCCTTAAGATAGTTGTCTCAAGTTCCCACCCAGCCCCCTCCCAACACACACTTGTACATATGCAGAGATAGACACTATTCTTAGATGCAATCAATTTGCTCTTGCTGGAACCATGAGTAGTCAAATTACCTACACTCTCAATTTACCCAGCTATAAGGATGAATATAAAAATAAATGTAAGATGGTGGGTACAAAACTCATTATTTTTAAAAACCACTAGGTTCCAGTGATAATTATTCAAAAACTACAAAGGAAAGAGGAATTTCCTTCACAATACCAAGATGAATTACTTTGAAATTAAGAGTTATTCCTATATACAAAGAGTGTCTCCTATATACAAAGATTTAATGAGAGCTTTAAAACAAACAAACAAACAAACAAAAAAAAAAAAACAACAAGCATCCTCAAATGTTCCTGGGTAGAAACATATAGTAAAAAGCCAATGTAAAATTCCTCTCGCTGTGTTTTAAAAATTTAAACCATACTAGTTTAAATTTTAGCACAATTTTAAAAACTACACAACAGTATTATAAAATGCATTCAGAAATGAACATAATAGCAAATACTTTTTTTTTCATTGTAGGGGAAAATGTGAATGACTTTTGAATGGATGAAAATGATTATTAAATATCTTCCATGGAAAATTAGGCATCATCTGAGTATCTGATTTTACAAGGTCTCTATATGTTTAATCATCTTTGAGCAACTTTACAAATTTTATAAATTATAGATAACTGTCCTGGACTGAATTGTGTCCTACTCTCCCCCAAATTCCTATGTTGAAGCTCTAACCTCCAATATGACTATATTTGGAGATAAGGCCTTCCTAATCCAATATGACTGATGTGTTTATTCAAAGAGGAAAGATACCAGGAGTGTGCACATAGAGAAAACACCATGCGAGGACAGGAAAAAGGCTGCTGTTTGCAAGACAAGGAAGGAAACCTCACCAGAAACCAAACCTGCAGAGCCTAAATTTTGGACTTCCAGCCTCCAGAACTATGAGAATATAAAATTACCACTGTTTAAACCTCCCCAGTCTATGGCATTATGTTAGGGCACCCTGAGCAGACAAATTCAATAACCAATAACACACAAATTAAGTATATCTAATGAAGGACATTGAGTTGCCTTGTGTGATGGTTAATTTCACATATCAACTTGGCTGGGATAAGGTATGCCTACAGAGCTAGTAAAACATTGTTTTGAGGTATGTCTGTGAGGGTGTTTCCAGAAGAGATTAACATTTGAATCAGGAGACAAAGTAAAGAAGATCCACTCTCACTAATGCTGTAGGCATCATCCATCCATTGAGGGCTGAATAGACCAAAAAGGTGAAGGAATGGTGAAATATTTCTCTTTTCCTTCAGCTTGGATATCCATCTTCTCCTGCCCTCAAACATTGAAATTTCTGGTTCTCAGGCCTTCAGCCTCAGAAGAAGTTAAACCAGATTTTCTAGTCCTCCAGTTTGGAAATGGCAGACTATGAAACTTCTCAGTGTTCATGACTATGTAAGCCAGGTCCTATAAAAATCTCTGATATATACCTGTCATCTCTATCTACATATCTATATATCTTGTATCTATATAGCTCTAGAGAACTCTAATGAATATACCTCTTCTACCTATGAAATAAGCTAGCTCTGCACCTATTTGTAAATTCACTTCAGCATTCCTTCTGCCTCGAGCTGTGTGGCTCTGAATTCTCTTTCAAACCTGTTGTCACATCTTACTGGTTTCCTCATGAATTAATGAGAGAATATCAACTCTATATTTTATAAGATATTAATGTTAATATTCACTTTTTGTCTGCATGACAGTTATGATTTTATCTTTTAAAAATGTTATCCTTTAAAATAATAAGAGTAATGAGAATTTGCCCTTTAGAGATTTCTTCCACTTTCCAAAAGTATTACAGGTTTCCTCCACTCTCCAAAAGTAGACCATTTCTGTGAAACCTTTCATTAAGTCGAAATGATGTAAAGTGAAGAAGCAATTTACCACTAATGTATGTGGAAAATTGTTTGAGTATTCCCAGACCAAATAAATAACCTTGTAAAGCCTTTTCTGATACCCTGGGACACATCTTGCTAATACGTGCAGAAAATAAATGGACATAAAGCACAGATGCTCATGGCTCAAAGCTATGGGAGCTCGATGCTGACATACTGTGTACAGTTTCTGGGAAGGAGCTTGGCAGGGCCACTCCCATTCATAGGGGTGTGCACTGCTTCTCTAATGACTTGCTGCAAAACCAGTGCTGAGTGCAGTGTTCAACGTTCGCACTTTTTTTATGAAAGTGAAAATCATCTTCAGATTTCCTTCAGTTACTAAAACAAGTACTAATGTAGGTCTTTCACAAAAGTGAAGTAGCATGTGAAATTTCAAAAAGTGGGGAATACCGGCTCGCCTGGGTGGCTCAGGTGGTTAAGCGGCTGCCTTTGGCTCCAGTGTGATCCCAGGGTCCTGGGATTGAGTCCCATGTCAGGCTCCCTGCCCAATGAGAAGCCTGCTTTCCCCCTCTGCTCATGCTCTCTCACACACTCTCTCTCTCTTTCTGACAAATAAGTAAATAAAATCTTGAAAAATAGGGGTGGGGGGAATATGTGTATAAACCTATTTTATATAAAACATTGAGAACTGATGCATGAAGTGATTGAAAGATCAATGCGAGGATTAAAACTTCTGAAGTATCTAAAAGGATTTTAAATGAAAACAATATATTTTAAAATGTTAGTGTCAATGGTTGATGGGGATTAAGGAGTGTACTTGTGAGGAGTACTGGGTGATGTATGGAAGGAAGCGTTGAGTCACTATTACCTGAAACAAATAGAGCACTGAATGTGCTAACTATACTGGAATTAAAATTAAAAAGAAAAACAAAAAAAAAGTAACAACCAGAAACAACAGTAAAAATAAAATAAAATTTTAGTGTCATTAGCAACCAAAATTTGCACGTCATGTAATAAAACCCCTCACAGAGAAAAGCCCTGGACCAAATGGCTTCATTGATGAATCTACCGAATGTTTAAGGAAAAATTAACACCACGCCTTCAGAAATTCTTCCAAAAACAAGAACAAAATAGAAGAGGAGATAATACTTTCTAACTCATTCAGGAGGCTACTATTTTACCCACACCAAAACCAGACAAAGACATCACAAGAGTACAAAACTATAGACCAATATTCCTTGTGATTTTAGATGCAAAAATTCTCAATCAATGATTATCAAACAGAATCTAGTAACATAGAAAAAAGATTAAACATCATGTCCAAGGTTTTATTCCATGAAATGGAATGTCTGGGTTTTATTCCAGAAATTCAAGTTGGTCAAACATAGCAAAATCAGTCAAAGTAAAACACCATTTTAATAGGTGTTTAAAGGTTTAAAATTTCAAAGAACACTATCATCTCAATGGACACGTTAAAGGTCTTTGACAAAATCTAATACTGTTTCATGATAAAAACAAAACCACACACACAACAGACTAGGAATAGAAAAGAATTTCCTCAACTTGATAAGGTCACTTATGAAAAACTCACAGCTAACATAATATTTAAAATAATAAAAAAAAGAAAACTTGCCTCCTAAAATCAGGAACAAATGAAGGATGTTTATTCTAATCACTTGTACTTAACATTATAGTAGAAATTCTAACCAGGCAACTGGGCAAGAAATGGAAATAAAAGGCATCTAGACACAAAGGAAGAAGTAAAATCATATTTGCATGTGATAGGAACTGATAGAAAACCCTAAAGAATTCACCCACACATACACAATCAGAGCCAATAAATGAGTTCAGCAAGGTTGCAGGGTAGAAAAATCAATATATTAAAATCAGTTCTGCTTCTTTATACTAGCAAGGAACAATCTAAAAATGAAATTAAGAAAACAATTTCATTTACAATGTCATCAAAAAGGAGTAAAATATTTAGGAATTAATTTAACCAAAGAAGTTCAAGACTTGTATACTGAAAACTAGAAAACATTGTCTGAAAGAAATTAAAGAAGATGTAAATAAATGTAAAGACATCTGTATTCATATATTGGAAAACTTAACATTGTTAAGATGATTGATCTACAGACTAAATGTATTCTCTGTCAAAATTTCCAACTTATTTTTTTGAGAAATTGATAAGTTGATCCTAAAATTAATATGGACATACAAAGGACCCAGAATAACCCAAACAATCTTAAACAAGAAGAGCAGAGTTGAAATACTTGATTTCAAAATTGTCTACAAAGCTACAGTGTACAAAATGATATAATACTAGAATAAAGATAGACATACAGATCAATGGAATAGAATTGACAGGAAATAAACTGATGTTTATGATCAACTGACTTTCAACAATGATGTCAAGACCATTCAATGAGGAAAGAATAGTCCTTCCAACAAATAGTGCTGAAACACTGATATTCACGTGAAAAAAAATGAATTTGGACCCTTATACCATATAGAAAAATTAACAAATATCACAGACTTAAATGTAAGAGCTGAAACTATAAAACTCTTAGAAGAAAACATAGGTGTAAATCTGGGCAACCATGGATTAGGCAATGGTTTCTTAGCTGTGACACTAACGACACAAGCAGCAAAAAAAAAACAAAACAAGATAAATTGTACTTCATCCAAATTAAAAACTTTTGTGCATCACATTGTTGAGAAAATAAAAAAGAACCCAGAGAATAAGGGGAAATATTTGCAAATCATATATATGATGAGAATCTAGTCTCCGCAATATATATAAAGAACTCTTAGAACTCAACAATAAAAAGACAACCCACTTTAAAGTAAAAGTAGGCAAAGTGTTTGGATAGACATTTCTCCAAAGAAGTATAAAAATAGCCAGGGACACCTGGGTGGTTCAGTCAGTTAAGCATCTGCCTTCAGCTTGGGTCATGATCCCAGGGTCCAGGGATGGAGCCCCGCCTCAGGCTCCCTCAGTCAGGAGTCTGCTTCTCCTTCTCCCTCTGATCCTCCCACCTGCTCATGCTCTTGCTCGCTCTTCCTCTCTCTCTCTCTCTCTCACTTTCTAATGAATACATAAGAAATCTTTGCAAAAATAGCCAAAAGTACATGAAAAGATGTTCAACATAATTAGTCATTGTGAAATGCAAATCAAAACTTCACACCCACTAAGATCATTATGATTTTTGAAAAATAGAAAATAACAAGTGTTGTCAAGGGTGTGGAACAGTTGGAACATCTGTACATTCCTGGTGGGAACACAAAACTAATGTAGAAAACAGTCTGGTATGGTAGTTCCTCAAAAAATTAACACAGAGTCACCGTATGATGTAGCAATTCTATTCATATATATAATGAAAACATATGGCCATACAAAAATAAGTCAATGAATGTTTATAGCAGCATCATTCATAATAGCCAAAAAGTAGAAACAACCCAAATGTTTACCTGTCAGCTGGTGAATGAGTAAACAAAATATGGTATGTCCATACAATGGAATATTATTTGGCAATAAAAAGAAGTACTGATACATGCTAAAAGACAGATGAGCCTTAAAACATTATGCTACATCAAAGAAGCCAGATGGAAAAGTCCATATACACAATGTATACACAATGTCCAAACTAAGCAAATCAATAGAGACACAGGGTGTCCACTCCTCATCTACATTATGTAATGTGTGGTCAGTGACTGTGGAACTCTGAATGTTAACTGTTTTTTAATGAAACCATGCTAAACTTGTTTCCTTATAAAATCGATCTAAAATGCAGAAATGACTATCTTCTAAAACCTTGTACATCAAAAATAATCTTGTTGCTTCTCAGTCATCATTATGAATATCAGCTGTGAGATAATAGAGTGATCCACTCTATTTTATTTCTACAAGGGGTAATAAAAAGTTACTTTTCACCTTTTATGCCCAGTTAGCAGATCCTGATCTCACCAGAATAATGTTCCATGCTTTATGTTGACATTGTATTATTGATTTTGAAAAACAAATAAACAAACAATAAGCACCTAAGGGTTCCTGAAATAGTCAAGGCTTAATTATGGTGCATTTGGCAATTTTTATTCTTACATATTGTATGGTCACCGTAACTAAACCTGCAACCTAGTCATTCACTCTTTTCAGGCATCTGTGTGACTCTATTAATTGAGTAATTAGTCTCCTCTCATTAGATTCTTTGCTTTTGCTTTCCCAGTTTCAACCCCTAAGTTCAAAAAAATTAAAGCTTCGTGATGTCTTTTAAACTACCTGTGGGACTCTCCTGAGGGTCAATGGACAACCACAAAGACTTGTTCTTTCACTTTTTTAAAGAGAGGGTTGCTAGGCAGTATAGGTTTATTCCTATGGTCTCTATTTTTTAATTAGCTGAACTCTAGAGTAAGAATTATGTGGGAATGCTAGCAAACCAAAGGAGGAGCTCAGCCATCCTTATATTAATTCCATTCAAAACAATTGTTATTAGTAATAAATATATTACAAAAATGGCCCTTACCTGAAGGCCTTCTTGTTCTTTATCTGCTGTGTAATCTGCTCAGATGCTAATTTCATTGTCCCTTTTTTTTTTTTTTTTTTTTTGACATTTGTTTAAAAGAGCATCCTGACCCTCGATTCAAGGTACTTTTTTATAATGTGCCAAAATTAAGAGAAGAAAAATATCTGGTATCTTAGATGCTGGGCCTGAATTTCACTGTGTGAGTTGGGAGACACCTGGGAATCCAAGATGGCCTGACTGGCCACTAATCCCACACATGCAGACTTACTGGAAGCGGCATTCAAAGGTACCTATCAAGGGCGCGGGGCAGGAAACACTTTCCCAAGATGTCCCAGTGGGCTATGGCATGGCCTATCAACAGCCCTGAGGGCTTGATAGTGGAGGGGATGATTGTAGGAACAAACTGTGCATGGGGGAACCACTACGACTCAACATTCTATCAGCCTGGGATGGCTCCCAGTTGGGACTTTAAAATGGACAACAACAAAAAACCCTGTCATCTTAAAGCACCCTTGAAAGAAGTGGGAACCTGAATTTATCTTTGGGACAAACTGTTCCTTGGTTTGGGGAAAGTACTATGAATGAAGCCTTCGATTATGTAGGTTTAGTACAAGTACCCACCACCAGTGCTGCCCCTGTTCTAAACAAATTCAAAAGATAAATGACAAACCGGGAGAATGTGGAGTATCCAGGACATCAAAGTGAACCTTCTAAATACATAAAGAGACCTTAAATATCACTGAGAAAAGACCCATGGGCAAAGGAATATGAACAAGTAGTTCATAGAAAAAGAAATAGAGACCAAATACGTAGATAAGCACATGATCTTTACATAGATAATCTTATAAAATATATAAATGAAATATCAAACATGTGAATAAAAGAAATGCAAATTAAACTAGAATGAAAGATATTTTTCTACCTTTCAGATGGACATAGTCAGAAAGTTTAATACATAGCATCAGAGAACAGGAGGAAACAGGCACTTTCTGTCACTGCTGGTGGGAGATCAAACTCGCAAGAGCATTCAGTATTTGAAGTAAGTGTGTCTTTTAACCCAGCAATTTCTTTTCTAGGAATTTATCCTACCAACATATTCGCACGTGTGTCCAAAGATATGTGAATATATGTGCTTCAGCTTTGCTTATGGCTGCAAAAGCCTGGCATTAAGCAATAAAAAATGTTATCAGGGGCACCTGGGGGGCTTAGTTGGTTAAGCATCCAATGCTCAATTTCAGCACAGGTCTTGATTTCTTGTTGGGCTCCATGCTGGGATAGAAGGAAAAAAGCGGGGAGGGGAGGAGGAGGTATCAGTAGGGGCCTGTAAAAGAAATTATGGTAAAGTCATTCGTTTAACAAATATTTTTTTCAGAGACTATCACTACCAGATGCAATTCTGTAACGAACTATTGTAGTTTTTTTTTTTTTTTAAAGGAAGTTGATCTTTAGGTATGGCGATGGAATGAGTCCCAAAATACATTGAAAAAGTGGAAAACAAGTAAAAAATATAAGGCGTGCTGCCATGTGTATAGTATGGTTCCATTTTCACAACGGGAAAACATACATGCATCCACAATATATATGCTTTTATTGGCTTAGAGTATTTCAGGAATTACCTGTCTCTGGAGAGAGCTGGGGACTAGAAACTGCAAAAGACCTCCCAATTATCTTGTTTTTGTGCTCCTTGATTTTTTAACCACATGCATGTACTACATGCATTATTTTTCCACTTAAATAACTTAGTTTAGGATACATTTAGTAAGAAAAATATAAGAATTTGATGTGAAATTCCTTTTTAAAAAAACCGAAAAAGTAAAGGCAGAGGGTCCAGAAAGTAAAGATGCTATGTGTCAGTCATCTCTGACTATGTCCTCTGGGATTTCAGGGGACAGCTCTCAGATGACTTCCACACCCCCTATCTCCCTATAAGAACACATGGTTAGTAGAAACCAGTAGGGTAAATAATTGCAAAAAAAAAAAAAAAAGAAAGAAAAAAAAAGAAAGAGAGAAAGAAAGGAAAGAGCAAGCTAAAATAACTGGGCTTATTAGATATTTAGTGATCAGATGATCAAAGGTTACAGTTCCTCTGAACTTTGAACAGATCACATCTGAAACATTCACATCTTAAAGGGACACCAATAAAACAGATGGTTTTCCAGACGGGGCAACTCTGATTACCATAATCATGTATTGCGGTAATCCTGCAAATTCCCATGTATCATCAGCTTCTTTTAGTCAAAGACTGAATTAGGGTGCATTACAGCAGGAAGTTACAAGAACACTTTTTCTGCAGTTCTCCAAATATAGTATCCCCTTATAGACTCTTCCTTTGTTAGTCTGTGTGGTTACAAAAGAGTAGAATAGACCAAGAGTAGGGTTCTTCTATCTCTTCAGTTATAAGAGTCTTTCTCCTTCCTTGGAGAAATCTATTTGCCCAGATTCTAACTTGTCCAAATTCTATTTGCCCAGAAGTCTTCCCAAAGTTTAACTTTAACCTGACCATATATGGTCAAACAGCAATGTGCATACCACATTTAGAAATACTATAAACTCCGACCCACCAAAACGGGCTGATTATAGTCAGGGTTTGTGTTTAGAGAACAGGACTGAATATTTTTTTCTTTCATCAGTGAGGAAGCATCAGCTTTGTCTGTAGTCCAAGTTTACTATAACCTTGGCCAAAACTATGACTTAGTTTGTAACTGTTCAGCCAATGACCTCAAGCCTGACCTACAAGCAGTCATCTCCTGGGATGAAAAAGGTCATTTAAACACCTCAGCCCCTAGTCATTAGGAGAATACAAAATCTTATGTCAAATTGGTATTCTTAAGGTTAAGGTCTTCTCACAAAAGAAATACAGAAAGAATGAGTAATGATTAAAAAAAAAAAAAGCTGGAACAGGAGTTAACTAGACTTGAAAACTTCAAATGTTTTCTCAATATTCCCTCTATGATAAAAAAGTGCATTTCATTATAAGTGAAGGGGATTAAGAGTAAGTACACTTACCATGATGAACACTGAGTAATGTATAGAGTTGCTGAATCACTATATTGTATATCTGAAACTAACATAACACTATGTTAATTATAATGGAATCAAAATAAAAAATAAATTTTTAAAAATGCATCCTACCAATTCAAATTCTCTAGAACATTACGCTTTCTGAAAATCTAATGTTTTGGCCAGTAGTCTACTCATTGAAAAATGAAATTACGGTGAAGATTCAATTTAGAACCACTGCAATTCAAATAGACTGAGCTAAAGTTAGTATTTTCACTGTCCATGCAAAAGGCTAAGCAAATCAGGAAAAACATTTTGACTATTACAAGGACAACTATTTTACAACTTTAGCATTCTGCACATATACAAACAGCAAAAGAGTACTGGTTTCCAATTCTTCATCTCTCTACTTAGCATGTCTATTTTGAAAAATAATTTGAGGTAATTTGCCTATGAAAAGACAAAATCCAAAATTATAAAAATAAGCAGACAGAACTAATTATACCAGGGTTGGACTTTACATTAATCAAACATTGAATTTAGCTCTAGTCTTGTGGCAGATAAGGAAATAACAAAAGCAAGACATTAATCTAAAATCTGTGTTGTTTAACAAAAACTCACTGGGAAGTAGGCTTTCCTAGCAGGAATTCTTTACAAACGTGTTAAGCAGCTCCTTATAAAATGAGCAGTGAGTAACATAAGAGTCAATTTAAGTGGACTGTAATTTTGCCAAAGATTAAGAAAATGTTCTTCAGATTACCTTAATAAAGCTGAATTCAACATTCATAACTCTGTAAAAGCATTTCTGTAGGAAATTTAAAAATGTTCTGCTGAAACATTGTATTCTGTTGATTTTGTTTAAATTAGGACAGATTTTAGAAAATTTGGAAGGGTGGATGATTAATATGTTCCTTAAGTCTTCTCTTGCAAATATCAGTTACCCTGATCAGTTACCCTGAGTTCAAGTAAATACTTATTATTTTTTTTTACAACTGTAAGAATGTTCATAACAATAAGCACAAAGAAGAAAACACTGTTGCAGCAATTATCATTTGGTAACACTTCTCAGGGATATCCTCTAAGATAAGTGGATAATGATACAGAATGTATAGATAGTTTTGTTTTATTTTGTTTTTCAAAATTGGACCATACTGAATACACTTCTATGCCATTGTTACCCATTTGTCAGTATATTATGAACATTTTGATGTGTCATTAAGTATTTTCCTGTAAGTTTACTCTTCATGTCATCACATTATTCCATTGCGTGGATATACCATGATGTATTTAATCCACTGTGCACATTTAGGTAGTTCTCACTGTTTCGATTATACTTTATTGCATCATGCTGCCTACTTTTTAGTAGGAGTAATTCTTTGCTTTTATTTCCTTTCAATTTCCCTTTCACAAGACTCATTGTACTTGTAATTATTTATGTAATTTATGTAATTCACTGATAGAATATGATTTCCAGTCTTTGATATAGAAAACACTTAATAGTACTTTTGATGGAATAGATGACTGTTTTAAGACACTGGGTACATTTTATCAAGTTGGTTTGAAAAAGTTGTGTCAACTGACCCTTCCCAAAAGCACGGTGGGGATCTCTTTTTCTACATTCTCTTTATCTCAGGTATTGTCTTAAATACAATCATTGAACAACTTTGCATTAAAAAAAATAACAGTTCACTATTGCTTTAATTTGGATTTTAAAGTTATTATAGAAACTGAACACTATTTTCATGCACTTATTGAACATTTATTTGTTTTGTTTTGATTTTGTTGGTTTTAAGTGTGACAAGTCCTAATAAGGCACAGTCATTTCAGTGTTATCTGAGAAGTACATAAAACACCAATGTTCTAAGCAACACTCTCTGATCTAAATTGCCAGATTCACAGGCAATAACTTTATGCTATAAACATCCAAAATTTTAACTTTTAGTCTGAAAGGGAAAGAGTCTCATGTCTGCACAAAGATGGACCATAGAAGTCCTTATGAGCTGGACATTTGGGGAAATATAAAGGAAATCCCAGTCAGGTACATTTACCTTTTTTTTTTTTTTTTTTTTTTTGACAGAAAGAGATCAGAAGTAGGCAGAGAGGCAGGCAGAGAGAGAGAGAGAGAGAGAGGAGGAAGCAGGCTCCCCTGCTGAGCAGAGAACCCGATGCAAGGCTCAATCCCAGGACCCTGGGATCATGACCTGAGCTGAAGGCAGAGGCTTAACCCACTGAGCCACCTAGGTGCCCCCAGGTACCTTTACTTTTTAACTGTTCTTTTCTTCTCATTGTGTTCCCTATATAATAGGTATTTTTAAAGGAACAAAAGATAAAATATACACCGACCATTTTTCTGGTCAATTATCTAATCTTAACTTTATTTTCTTCTGTTAATGGGTTTGTTTTCCCTCAGAGTCCCCTATTCATTTCTCTTCATTTCCTGATCCACTTAGAATAAATTCCAGTGTGCATTCATATCTACATCACTGGTATTAAGAACTCTTAATGACATCAGTGTGTAGGCTGCAAAAAGTATCTTAACTCTTGAGAGGGGTTAGTCATGCAATTTGTGTGGCCCTGTCTTCATTTAAAGTCATCAACTTAAAAAAAAAACAAAACTACACCATTCATATGAAGCAAATAGATACCGACCTCACTTTTTTGCAGTTGCTGAGGGGTATCAATTCTCTGGAGAATCTACAATCTAATTCATACCCATAAATCACAGGTCATGGCTTCTGATGGGTGGTATTGTCAGTGCCTAGGGTCAGCTCATTCTGATGTTTCTAGAGGGTGTTCTTATAAAATGATCAAACATTCAAAGAGTAAATGTAAGCTGAGACTTCAAGACAATGCTCACAGTGTATTTTCAACATCACTGCTCACACATAGGATGAAAAGGGAGTATAAGAGCAACTTATCATACTAAAACTGAACTCTTTTCGTTAAGAATCATAGAATCATAGAAAAAAGAGAGGAGCCTTGGTGGCTCCGTCAATTCAACTTCTGACTCTTGATTTCGGCTCCACTTGTGATCTCAGGGTCATAGGACTAAGCCTTGCGTCTGGCTTCACCCTCAGTCGGCTTGGGATTCTCTTCCTTTCTCTCTGTCTCTCTCACTGCTTACTCTCTCTCAAATAAATAAATGAATCTAAAAAAAAAAAAAAGTCGCAGGAAAAAGAAAGCCTGTGTGCAAAGGATTGCCATTATATAGTTGAGACAGGTTGTCTTGCCTGGGATATGTCAATAAGACCTGTAATTGCCCAAATCTCCAATAGACCTTCGGTTCTCCAGAAATCTGACCATATTGTGTTGATCCATTAACTCTTTCAGTCTCTAAGACCATTTCACACTTCTTTTTTCTTGAACTTCCAACAACCCTCCCTTTTAGATGACACCTTGCTTGCTTCTTATTTTACTGAAGATAATGGAATCAATCAAAATAGAATTTCCTTACCTTCCCACCATCAAATAACCAACTGCCTGAATCTGCTCTCATGTACTCCACCTGCACCCTGACCTGCCCTCTGCCTACTCCCACCCAAGCCTTGGGTCACAATTCCTCTCCCTTGATGAAGGAATTTTCTCCAGCATCACTTTTCCTCCTTTTTAGTAGATTATTCCCATCAACATGAAAACATGTAGATCTTTTCCCTATCTTCAAAAAAGCCCCTCCCTTCCCTTGACCCCACACCACCATGTTTCAGATACCATTTTCTGCTTTCCTCTACAGCAAAATTCCGAAAGAACTATCTAATTGCAGCCTCTTGTTCTTCCACCCATTTGTTTCCGTTTTAGACCTTTGATTTCATCTGTGGCTTAAGCAACTGTATGACAACAAAGTAATGAATACAAAAAAGACTTCACCCACATTCCACTGGTCTCAGACATCAGATATTCTCATTTGATTTGTGTTCCCTTCTTATTTTGCTCATTGGCTAGTGTCCTTTTTTTTTTTTTGCAGTGTTGCAATCATAGTCTAGGAATACTTTTATTTTCTATCCTCTTTACTTACCGTTATAATTTCCTATCTTGCTACATTATTTACAGGATTCATATTTTAAGAATTAAATGTCATCAGGTTGGTATGCGGATACTTCATTTCACTATCGACTAATTCAGGCCATTTAGATGGTGTTTTACCATTTTTACCAAGACTGCTGTGGTAAAGTACTTCATGAACATAATTTACTAATAGTCCTTATGTGAATTGTTTGTTCATGTATGTTGTAGGGGAGTCATTTAAAATGCAGTGTAACTACCCTACGACATAGTGACTAGTATTCTATCTGCTATGGAAAAAGTACAAGGCCTTATATAATATCATATCCAGCTAGAGCTGGGATGGGAGGATGGTTGCCTCACCTTCCTAGTTATACCCCACCACTGTTCTTCATGTTTTTTTGACACCTTCCCATCATCTATGAACACTTCTTTATTTTCTGTTATATACATGAAAATGTTAGTCTTACTTTGCACTTTTCTTGCCCCAGCCATTGAATCAAGTATTTCTTCAAAGACCTCTGCTTTTTTGTTTGATTTTGTTTTATTATTATCATTATTATGTGTAGAGCATATTATTTAGAAACTGAGATCTGAACACTAGGTATGCTCAGTGTTAATGCAACAATACAGTTCTCAGTCCTTCTCAGCTGAAAGAGTTAAGAAACATACATCTACATATATGCGTGCACACACACGTATACACGCATACCCTATGGGAAACACAAAATCACTGGTATATCCATTCTAATCTTACAACCAGAGGGTTTATTTCAGTTTTATCCCTTTCCATATTTATAACTCTTTATTCTAGCAGTAAGAAACCTGACTCCCATTAACCCAATATACTTGATTATTGGATCAACTCCCCCATGTAATTAATTACCACCACCACTGCCCCCTGAGTGGGCACCCTCTTCACCTCATTCTGGCTCCAGTATCCCATGTTGGATGGTTTTTCCCTTGTCTGGATGCTGTCGTTATCTTGCTTGTGCTCTACTTGCCATACCCATGCTACTACCCTACTCCATGGGGATGCCCTTCTCATCCCTCTTGGGTTCCACCTCTTTGTGCTGGGCCAGTAACACCCACTTTCCAGTATGAATGCTTACTTTTGCTCGACTCTACCTATTGGCTTTGAGACCAAATTATTTAGGCAAGAAAGAAAGAAAGAAGACAGGCAGGCATTTAGAAAAAAAAAACTCTATATGTGTGTGTGTGTATATATATATATACTGATACTCTCCCCACCACATTCAATGCCTTTTCTTTTATTACTACTTTAATTATTTTTTTCTTATTACCAAGGTATACAAGTAACACAATGCTGACAAGTATATAGCGGGGGGGTGGGGACCTTTCCTCTACTCTTTTAGGTTTAGTTACTGGAAGCCTGCAAATTAAATTGACAGAAGACTGATTAACAGGAGAAAAAACATTTTTCTTCACTATGTTAATATTCTTTTTTTTTTAAAGATTTTATTTATTTATTTGACAGATACAGATCACAAGTAGGCAGAGAGGCAGGCAGAGAGAGAGGAGGAAGGAGGCTCCCTGCTGAGCAGAAAGCCCAATGTGGGGCTCGATCCCAGGACCCTGGAATCATGACCTGAGCTGAAGGGAGAGGCTTAACCCACTGAGCCACCCAGGGGCCCCTAATGTTAATATTCTTATGTGTAAAGTGGCTCCACAGAAAAGAGAGGAAAACCCAAAGAGGCAGTTAGACCTGGGTGTTTATGTATCATTTTATTTTATTTTATTTTTTTAAAGATTTTATTTATTTATTTAACAGAGAGAGAGAGATTACAAGTAGGCAGAGAGGCAGGCAGAGAGAGAGGGGGAAGCAGGCTCCCTGCTGAGCAGAGAGCCCAATGTGGGGCTCTATCCCAGGACCCTGAGATCATGACCTAAGCTGAAGGCAGAGGTTTAACTCACTTAGCCACCTAGGCACCCCTTTACATATCATTTTAACAAGGGGCAATAAATTGTGAAGCAGTGAACAAAGGAAAAGGGGGGGTTGGGCTCCTAATGGTGGTCAACTGGGTGAAAGTAATTAGGAAATTTATAGTAAGGGTTGTTATTATTGTTTCTACCTTTTCAACATTACATGGGCCAGGAATTTGGTTTAATAGGGAGATTTGGGTTAAAAATCCTTCTGCCATCACTTAATAGTTGAACTACTTCAAAACAAATTCATCTGCATCTCAATTTCCTTATATATAAAATAGGAAAAATAATAGAATCTTATAGCTATTTTAAACTTTTGAAAGATTTTATTTATTTATTTGAGAGAGAGGGAGAAAGAACACAAGCAGGGGGAGTGGCAGGTAGAGAGAGAGGGAGAAGCAAACTCCCTGCTGAGCAGGGAGGCTGATGTAGGGCTTGATTCCAGGATCCTGAGGTTATGACCTGAGCCGAAAGTACGTGCTTAAACCACTGAGCCACCCAGCACCCCCATAGCTATTTTTCAAAGGAGTAAATGAAATAATACAAAGCATGCAGTACCTATATGTAGTATTTGCTTTAGTTAATTTTTCCTCACTTTCCTCATCTATTAAATGGCCATACTATGATATCCATCTCACCAGGTTTTTGTGAGGATTAAATGAGTTATTCCAGGGGCGCCTGGGTGGCTCAGTGGGTTAAAGCCTCTGCCTTCAGCTCAGGTCATGATTCCAGGGTCCTGGGATCAAGCCCCACATCTGGCTCTCTGCTCAACAGGGAGCCTTCTTCCTCCTTTCTCTCTTCCTGTCTTTCTGCCTACTTGTGATCTGTATCTGTCAAATAAATAAATAAATCTTTAAAAAAAAACGAGTTATTCCAGGTGAAGTGCATATAATAAATATTCAGTAAATGTTAACAGTATGATTATCTACTACAAACCAATTCAGAGCTGAATGACTGATAATTATCAGTTTAAAAAAGTAAAAGACATGGGGCACCTGGGTGGCTCAGTGGGTTAAGCCTCTGCCTTCGGCTCAGGTCATGATCTCAGGTCCTGGGGAGTCTGCTTCCCCCCTCCCCACCTCCGCCTGCCTCTCTGCCTACTTGTGATCTGTCAGATAAATAAATAAAATCTTTAAAAAAAAAAAGTAAAAGACAATTTTCTATTTATTATAAACAGACAAAAATGTTTTAAAATTTTTGCATATGTTTCTGGAGGGGCCAAGGGCAGCCAGCCCTAAAATGTGCTGAGGTGCCTGGGTGGCTCAGTCAGTTTAGCATATCATTCTTGATTTCAGCTCAGGTCATGATCTCAGGGTCCTGAGATTAAGCCCTGTGTTAGCTCTAGCTCTATGCTGGATATAGAACCTGCTTAGGATTCTCTCTCCTCTTCACCCTCTGCCCTTCCCCCATACCCAATCACTCTCGTGCTCTTGAAAGTGAAATGAAATGCAATGAAATGAAATTTAAAAATAAATAAAATAAAATATGCCACTTGGGCATATTGATTATTTTGAAGTAAAAGTTACTTAAGAAACAGCCAGTACAGGGGGGGAACACTCTGACCCCCTTTTGTCTCCAAAAAGCAAGAAGTAAATATCCCACATGAAAGGTACTCTCCTTATACTAGGAGGTAAAGAGACATCCTTTTCACCAGAGATAGGGAATTTAGAGCTGAAAAGGCTGTATAAACAAAACCTGTTACTTTTACTAATTTACTACCCCGACCCAAATTTTGTTTAGGATTCCTTAATGATTGGAGCTCCCAACATATATTTTCTTTGTCCTCTTAATTCCTCACTTACTGCTTCTTTGTCTCAAAAGTATAAAAACTGCTTGCCTTAGTCTTTTATTTAGATCTTGATTTCATTATTGGACCTCCATGAGCATGTAATTAAACTTGGGTTTTTTTCTCCTGTTAATCAATCTCAAATCAGTTTAATTCTTAGACCAGCTAGAAGAATCCTGAAAGGTAGATAAAATTTTTCCTCTGCCAAATTTCTTTGACCCAAATATCTGAAGCTAAGAAGAATTATGCGGCCAAGCTTTAGTTTACACTGGTGAGTTTCTGGAATACACTGGATAGTTATACTTTTTATTTAAATTACTAAGCCCATTTTCAAACATGCCATTAATTTTGGTTTTTAAACCAAAATAACATCCCGTCTTCATCTGTGTTTCCTAGAATGAAGAAAAGTAATATTTTCCTCTGACTGATTCCATATTACTCTCTTTATTTAGTGGTCACATATATTTTGAACTAAACTCTCATGTCTTAAATTCTTCTCTAGTAGTAGGCATTAGTAGGCCAAATATTCATTGCTGCCTATTTTAAATATCTTGAACAACTTTAATGGTTTCTCTTCCTATTCTTTTCCATCTTGTTCTCTTCATCACAGTCCAGATTCTGCAAGTCTGGACATGCCTTCCTGAGGACAGCCCTAGGGGAGGTGAAGTGATCTAGGGATTTCCCATACTGAGCATGAAACTAAAACTTCTAAAAACTCTCATCTTGACTTCTTTCCACATTCATTTTCCATTTGCTTCTCTGACACACTTCCTCATCTTTAACAAACTTCCCATCCTTCAAGTGTCTCCAAGATGAGACATGCATTTTTCTGTGCCTCTCAGGGCTGTGGGAGGGTTGTGCCCTCTCTTCTGAAAACCTTGTTGTTTCCAGAGGGTCTCTTAATTTGGTTGGAGGCATCCAGTGCCTCGAGGAGGATTAGAATTCTTAAAGCAGGAATGCAAAAACAAAGAAGCAATTACCGTTCAGCTTTTGTGTTTCAAGAATAGATTGTGAAACCCATAGCTGGGATTATAGTTGAGAAAGGAAAAACAATCAGGGCTTTTTTTTTTTTTTTTTAAAGATTTTATTTATTTATTTGACAGACAGATTACAAGTAGACAGAGAGGCAGGCAGAGAGAGAGGAAGGGAAGCAGGCTCCCTGCCAAGCAGAGAACCCGATGCAGGGCTCAATCCCAGGACCCTGTGATCATGACCTGAGCTGAAGGCAGAGACTTTAACCCACTGAGCCACCCAGGCACCTACAATCAGGGCTTTTTAAGAGAGAAAAGATTTTTTTTTGTTTTAGTTCCAAAAGGCTGACTTTAAGTATTAATAAAAAGAATCCCCCAAATGAAGTTTAACAGAAAAAATATCTTATAGAAAGAGTAGATGAAGAATCACCCAGGCCACAACCTAGAAAAGTATTGCCCAGCAGAGAAGAGGAAATGGCTTTCATATGGGTCAGAAAAGGGGCATGTCCTACTTCCTGATGGGGTTGAACCCCTGGAGGGTAACTGAAAAGAATCTACCAAAAAGTTTTCAGGATGGCAAGATTGGGGAGACTCATGTCCTAAGATGTAGTTCTCTGATGGCAATAAGCTTGGTGCAGCCTCAAACACCTTGTTCATCCAGCAAGGTACAGAGCACAGTTAGTGCTCTCCAAGCTCTGGGAGGAACGAAAGGATTATGGGAGGGAGGACTCTCAGGGCTGTAGGCCTATGCTCTAGGGCTCTCAGGGCTAGGATGTAGATGTTCTACACTGGCTCTATCTAGGAATCAGTTGAATTCTCAGTTATATCACAGTTGATGGCCACTTGGAAACTAAATGTAATAGCACATCTGTGTGGTACAGAGGTGTCAGTAACTGCTGATAAGCAGAGACTACTACATGATAGAGTGGTAGAAAACCAAGTTTGTAGAACATTGGTCTCATGCCTGGACACCTCAGAAGTCCCTTCTAGTAGACACTGTTGGTCTTATCCAATCTCCTTTATTTGACCAGTATACCACCCTTAGCTGTTGTGAGTGTTGGCTGATAATAACTCACTTTTTGGAGGCACCCTTCTCCAGAGAAGTGTCCTCACCAGGGAACTGCCCAAAACTATCTGGGAGGTTACCTCTACCCCATCCCAACCAGGGAGCCAATGACTAACTGACATGGGCACAAAAACCTGTCTCCCTTGCCTCAGAGGTGTCAACTTTGTGGTGTCATTCACACTCCAGGGCTCAATGGCAAGCTGAGGTTAGATTTCAACAGAAATCTCATTGTTCTTAGCTTCTTCCTGAGGAAACCTGCTTAACCTCACTTACTTAAAACTTTCTTCTGAGAGCACTCCCCCAATCAATCACTTACAGAAGAATCCCTGCTTTAGGTTCTGCTTCTAGAGACTCTAAGACACTCCCTCAAAAAGTTGTCACTTTGGGAGAATTGGGAGGGGGGATTCTTGAATGAATGACCAAGTTTAAATTCGAAATGAGTAAGAAACTAACTGAAATGATTGAATTTACTGGAGCCACCTGATTATGTTTTGAGATATCAGGTGACACACGTAGGGGAGGAAAAACTTTTCTTCTAACCCTCTTGGGTTTCATAGCTGGGGGTCCTGTGAATTAAATTTACAACAAACAGATTAACAAAAGATAAAACATACAAATTTATTAATTTTTAATTTTACATGCATGGGAACATTACAGAAAGAAATGAATATCCAAAGAAGTGGTAAGATTTGAGCATATATACCATGTCACTAAGGGATGAAGTGGGGCAGACGGGCATTTCTGGGAGAATAAATGACTTCTTAGAAGGGAAGGCAGAAGGCACTTATGGAAACACAGATGACTTTTTTTTACAAGATGAAAGGACACTTAGGAGAACAGATGGGAGATATGACAGTTTGTGACAATGTTTGGATATGTTGTCAAATTTTCAGTTTCTCTCTGGGAAGCGATTAGATGTATTTGCTCCTGGGGAAATTTATGAAAATCAAATTCTTTTGAGAGGTTCTGCTTTTAGGCAGATAATTGAGATAGTTGAGGAACTCTAATGCCTCTAGCTCAAAGTAATTCTATTTGGGGTGGGGTGGGCAGTGAGCAACCATGTGGGGGGGAGGGGCAGAGGGAGAGGGAGAGAGAGAGACTCTTAAGCAGGCTCTACCCTTAGTGAGGAGCCTGATGCAGGGCTTGATTCCATGACCTTCCAGTCATGACCTAAGTCAAAATCAAGATTCAGACACTTAACTGACTGAGCCACCTAGGCATCCTAGCTCAAAGTAATTCTTATGTCAAAAGGTAAAGACAAAGTTTAGTTATAAAAAATTTTAAATGTTACATTCCTTCACACTAGAGGTCATGCTATGAAGTATTGACTCTCTTACACCTAGAAGATGCTAACTTTTCTTCTTCACCCATCAGAGCTTTTCTTGTCCTTCACAGTCCAGATCAGATGCCACTTCTTTACAGCATCCATTTTATTGGCATGTTTCTAGTGTCCAGTCAAAATACAAAGACCAGGAGAGTTGGCCAAAAAACAATACTGAATGTATTCATTCGGTATTCATTCATTCAAACAGAACTGAATGTATTCCTTTTCCTGGGGAGAAAGATCCATGTCACTCAAGAAATGACTTGAACAGGAATTTAGGATTAGGGGTAGGATAAAGCACAAAGGAGGAAAGTCACCAATGAAGCCTGAGTTCACATCTCTTTTTGGCTCTGACACCAGATTATAGACTCTTCTTTCCAGCTGGACATCACCTTGGCCTCTTTATGGAAGGGAGGTCCAGTTATCAGAGCTCCCACAGCTCCTGTAGTTCCCAGAGAGGTTCCGGGCTGAGTACATTTGGCTTTCTAGCATGTTCAGGGTTGTGTGGTGACCAGACTGTTAGGGTCCGTGATCAAAGGAACGAGACTGACACAAAGCGAAAATCAAGCAAAGTTTTATTTCGCGCCATGCATCAGAAACCAAACTACATTAGAAACCAAACTGCATTAGAAACCAAACCGACTGGTAGGTGCCCGAGTCTTGCTGGGGACCACCACCTCCCAGTCGCTGGGGTCCCCCCTGGAGGCTCCCTGCCTCACCCTCACTGTACCACAGACCCACTCCCGGCATGGCTGCACCGTTGGCTCTTGAGAGGCTGCTCCTGATGGCGGCGCTGCCCGAGGCGGCGTGGCTGCTTGCGGCGGCACTGCTGCTGATACTCTGGCTCAGGGTGGCTTCGCTCATGGCATCGCAGTGGCGCCGCTGCCGCTGCTGCTCTGGACGGTGCTGCTCACGGTGGCGCTGCTGCCGCTGCTGCTCTTGGCGGTGCAGGGGGCGATGCCGCTGGAGTTGGCGCCCCTGCTGCTGCTGCTCTGGGCGGTGCGGTGCAGGGGGCGATGCCGCTTGAGGTGGCGCCGCCACCGCTGCTGCTCTGGGCGGTGCACGGGGCGATGCCGCTCGCTGTGGCGCCGCTGCCGCAGCTGTTCACGGTGATGCACGGGGCGATGCCGCTGGCTGTGGCGCCGCTACCGCTGCTGCTCGTGGTGGTGCACGGGGCGGCACCGCTCGTGTTACGGCTCAAGGTGGCCCCGCTGCCGCTGCTGCTCTGGTGCATGAGGCAGTGCCGCTTGCTGTGGCGTCACTGCCGCTGCTGCTCTGGGCGGTGCACGGGGCGATGCCGCTGGCTGTGGCGCCGCTGCTGCTGCTCGCGGTGGTGCACGGGGCGGCGCCGCTCATGTTACAGCTCAAGGCGGCGCCGCTGCCGCTGCTGCTCTGGTGCACAAGGCGGTGCCGCGTGCTGTGGCGCTGCTGCCGCTGCTGCTCTGGGCGGTGCACTGGGCGGTGCACGGGGCGGCGCCGCTCATGTTACAGCTCTCGGTGGTGCAGGGCTCTTACTAAAAAAAAAAACCCTCCTCCATCCAGCCTCACAGACCATCTTTTATAGAGGTGGCTGAGCCCCGCCCACACACAGGTGGCCAATCGGATTTCAACCTACCACAGTTAATATATGCACACCCCTCTGACTGAATACGGCTATCTGGCCTGGCCCGCCCGTATATCCGGGGTTTACAGTTCCTCTGCCTAATCAGGCCCCTACACAGACTGCTTTGGCCAAGGTCTTTCTTTAATTGTAGTTAGCAGTGCCTATGCTTACCTTCTTCACCAGACTGGAAGCTTATCAAATGAGCCCCAAGTTCTCACACAATTTTGCTCCCCCTACAAAGCTATTACGGAATTTCAGTAAGGTTTAAGCAAGCAGCATAACAACTGTTTAGCTGTTTCTTGCATGACAGAGCCTCAACAGTGGCTGCTGCATAGTCTCAGAAGGTTGATGTGAAGTGGAATCTCTGTTCTCTCAGATCAGAGGAAGGCTCACTTATCTTTTCTCATGGTTTATTAACCCTGAAGAAACTATTGGCATTAAGCTTTGCTCAGTGGCAGTATCATAGCCAATGAGGTTTATCCGAGGCACGATTATTGCTAATTGAAACTATCGGCATTACACTGCCTAAAACACAGAGTGTGCCCTGAGAAATACATTTCAATGGGGTGAAAAAGGGAATGGTAACAACAAGATCTGGGGGGTGTGGAGTAAGCTAGGGCCCCAAGTACCATAGGGGAAGAACAGATAGCTCACTGTCTCCCGGTCACTAGTTTGGCATCATTGGTTCTTGATCCACAGTAGGGCTGGAATCATCAGCTCTCAGTATCTATTATGATGAGCCAGAATTTTAGGAACTTTGGCAATGGCAATAGTGAGGAATAAAAGGGTAATTGAAGTCTCTTCATGAAATCTCTTTAGATACTGATGAACTGACATGGAGTACAAACCAGCCAGTGAGGTATAAGACAGCTTTTCAGATCACTGAGAAACATTTTAGCCCTTTGGGATAGAAATCTTTATCAAATGTGTGATACGCTTTTTGTCTTTTTCAAAGAAAGTATGCCAGACATATTTAGCTTTTTATATAGTTGCTCAAGAACACCATTAATCGGGCAGAGTGAACTCTAGATTGGCCTACAATCTGCTATTGTCTGCACGTTTGGTTCTGTTTGCTTGTATGTTTGTTCATCTGCTTTTGAGCTTTCCTTTCACTCGTCTTCTACTAGTCTGTCAACCAACCCTTTATAGCTGTTCTCAGTGTACCTACTTGTAACAAATCTCTCTGTGTTTGGTTTTAAATCTTCTAAGAATTTGGACAGGATGTGATTGTAACTGTGAAAATCTAGAACAAGGATTGCCATTACAACAAGAGCTACTTGTCATCACTACCCATCAAGCACTAAAATCTTGGATGTGGTCTTCAGAATTATTCACCAAAGATGCTCTAAGTAGCTCCAACTAATTGATTAGAATTGGCAGAATTGTCATGGGAGCAGAAACCTACCTTCCATGGGATGGTGGTAGAAGTCCAGTCCTGCAAGAAATAAACAGCACCTCAAACTTGGGTGATTTGATGAGAGTGTAATATTCTATTTACAGAAGTCTGAGTAGGGTTTAAGGAAGCAGCAACGGCCATATCCCAGAGTTACTAACAGTGGGAATGAATACAAATTCGAGGTCTGAAGGAGAGGGAGAAGTTAGTTTCTAGAACCTAGATCTAACTGCTGCCAGGAGTTATGGTCTGGGTGGAAGGCTGCAGCTAACTTATAAAGACCCTTCTGGGAGAGAGATGTGAGAATAAGTACTTGATCTCCCTCATTCTCCTCAGATACTTGTGTCCGTTTAGTTCTTCCCAATGGCTAAACCCAAGTAGGAGGCAAGATAAATTCCTTTGATGCAGTCCAAAGCAATCTGCCTCCCAGGGCACACAGCAGGAGGGAGAAGGATGCAGGGGCGCCAGATAACTTCGGGCATAGAGAGGAAATGTACTTTCTAGAATACTTAGAACCAGAAGCAGAGCTGTTGCCTGGGGCTCCTGGACGCTGATTGTACACTGATGTGTCCTGTTGATGCTAAGTTTGATGAAAGAACCAGCAAAACCTGGTATTTATGAGTCTTTCATTGAATGTAATGACATATGGTGTTAGTGTAAGTTCTAGCATGGTAATTGAGCACCAAATATGAAAGGACAGGATTGTAGGGGCTCCTGGGTGGCTTGGTCAGTTAAGCCTCTGCCTTCAGCTCAGGCCATGACCCTGGGGTCCTGGGATCCAGCCCTGCATTGGGCTCCCTGCTCAGAGGGGAGTCTAACTCTCCCTTTCCCTCTGTCCCTTCCCCCAACTTGTGCTCCACTCCCCCAATAAATAAAATATTAAGAAAAAAAAGAAATAGCCAGAATGATACTTCTAGGTGGAAAAACCCTACCTTGTATGGACAGTGTCAATTTCATCCCCTTGCTCTTATCCCACCTCTCTTATCCTAGGGATTCTGGACTCAAAGAAAGCTATGTCGAAATATACTACATCTGTTTCTGCTCTCTGGCAATGTTTAGCTCATTAAATGGGAATTTAATTTATTTGACCTTTTATTAAGTGTATATGTGGGTGTAGTTTCCTGTTGTCAGACTAGAGCTCAGGAGAAACATTTCTTCACCTCTGATCTAGACTAGAGTAAGTTTAATTCTATTTTGTAAAAGACTCCATTTTCTTTTATGTAAAATCCAAGAAATTAATTGAATAGCTATAATGACATTGACTTTGGCTGTTCAGACTATTTTTGTTCTTAGTTCTTCATCGTATTCCAGATAGTAGACGTTGCTGGAGAGCCAGGTTCCAGATAAGCCCTCCTTCTCAGAGCTCTCTACGTGTGTTTCCCCCTTTTCTATTGGCTCTCTCTCCTGGTCTTACAGCAGACTTTAGGTTCCCCTATTATAAAATGTTTTTCCCCATCCCATTTCTTTCCTTTCCTTCATTCCTGACCCTTTCAAAGACTCATTTACACCTGTAAGCCACTTCCTGACTGTCTTCCTTACACCACTATTAATTTGACTATTCCTTCCACACTTGGCTGAAAAATAGGTATCAGTGATTAGATTTTTTTGGCCCTCCTTGGGTATAGGGTAATACACATCATCTTATAGTGTTCTTGTCTTTGGATTTCCTCTCTCATCCTTTTCCTCTTCTCCCGGTCGCTACTTCTCTGCTTCCATTATTACTGTCTGTTCCTTTTCCTGTTCTCCAGATACAGTAGTATTTCTCAGGTTCCTTTCCCCAGCTCCTCCACCAAGCATTCACACTCTTTCTTGCATTTTTAGTTCCCTTTCCGTACTTTTTTCCTCAAAAAACATCCACTCCCTTTGCTTCAGTTACCACTGCTCTGAGTGTGAGTCCTGGCTTTATAAACTTAGCGTATCTCTGGATGCACAGCCCTCTCTTCCCCACTAACCTGCTAGATATATCAACCTCCATAAGCGTCCAGCACAAACTAAACTAGTCCAAGTCACACTCATTATGTCTCCTTGCAGATGATTACTTCTTGATGATTTACTTTTTGGCACCCTGGCCCAACACATCAGATTTTTCTTTGTTTAGTGGCTCTCTAGAAGCTTGTTTGTCTGCCACCCCTGCTTCTTCAAGTACTGTCCCAACCTAGCTTCACAGCCATGGTCTTCTAGGATTCTACACTCTCTGGCCTCAGTGGATTGGTTGCAGGGTAGATCCACAGTGTGCTTCCAATGAGCAATAGCACACAATGGTAAATGCTCAACTCTGGTGTCAAATGTCAGAGTTTCCATCACGGGAATACTGTCCTCTAGCTAGGCTGCATGGGTTTTTCTAATTATAAACTCAGTACGGTAAGAGTACCTATTTCATAGAACTTTTATGAATATTAAATGAGATAATACATGCAAATTGCTTAGCACAGTGCCTGGTATACGGGAAGCATCTAAAAATGTTACTGTTTTATCCTGGGCCGTTTGGATTCGAAAAGACAGCAATGTCCATCAGTTCCTTTCAGTGTTGTCTCAGGCATAAACCTCTGGGGATATTAGTGCCACATTTGCCATGTGGAAAAAGCTCTTCTGGAATAGGAAAGATTGGTGTTAGCCTGCAGGGTAGACAGGAAATGAGAGACATGGTGGCATTTGGCCCCTTGCCTCTATTTGGCTCTCATTGCTCCCAGGGTTGGATTTTGTGAACTCTGCCTAAGCTAGTTCAATTTAACCTTCTGTTACCTGACTGTCACAAGAGTAATTAACACCTTTAGCTCCCAAGTTGTTCTGATTACCATGTCCTAAAGATTCTGCTTCTGAAGTATCTCTGGCTTTGTGTCTTCTCGTTCACTTCCACTGCCTCCTTTGTTTTTCTGGGCAATGCAAGTAGCTGCTTGTCAATCTCTGTAGCTACAGTCTAACCTAGAGTCTCGTTTAAAAATAATTTTTTTGAACTGCTACTTGAGCATGCCATGTTCTTCCTCCAGAACCTCCACGGAATCCGCACTGTGTTCTAAATAAAGGACCATTTTCTACCGGTGGTTTCACTTCCATTCTCAGGCTTCTCCCCACCCGCCTGCCATGCCAGCTACTCTCCACTTTACACACTGCAGTGAGACAGAATGACTGGTTCCTAATTCCTCTACATGAGGCTGTCTCTGTGCTCTTACTCATGCTGCTGGTTTTACATCCGTCCTCTCAGCTTTTCTGCCATCATTTCTGTAAAAATCTCACTATCCTGCAAAGCCCACACTTTTACTTCAAGTAAGACTTCTGGTTTCCCCAAGCAAAATGAACTCCTTGATTTCCTATACCATCGAGTTCTCATGAATGGTGCTTATTTGACTGCATTTTCTATTATAAGTGTATATGTGCATAATTCATTTCTTCCACTGGACAGTAAGTTCTCAAAGGACCAGTGTCTTACTTAACTTGATAGCCCCCAAAGTGACTACTACTACACAGAGGGCTTTCAAAACACATTTGTTGGAGATAAATGAATTGAGAAAAAAAAAAAACATTCTCATGCTGCTTCCCCAGCACATACACTAAAACCAGAACATTAGGTTGTAGCTACACTTGTTGTGGTGAGCACAGCACTGAATATGTGTGTGTGTGCGTGTGTGTAAAGAAGGAAAGAGAGAGAGGAGGAGAGACATATTTAAAGAAAGGAATTAATTTCCACACCACAAATGAATTCAAGATGCATTTCATTTAGCCAGTGATGCCAATTTTGCCTTGTATTGCTATTTTTGTTTGTCACTATGACAAACTGATTTAGTACATTTTTATTTTTGTTCATATTCTATTTAATTTTCCTCCAAGTTTCTATATGTTTTACTTTTATGAAGTGTTATAATATTATAATCCAATTCAAATATTATAATTTCAATTATTTTAAAAAATAATCCCAAACATACTTTTTATCTTATTATATATAGTTCTTAACAATGTAAATAAATAAAGGCAAATTGTGTTTTAGTTAAAATCAATAAAAAGCTTCAAACCAAATGTTTCCTATTAGCTTAAATGATAGCATATTTAATTTAATGCAGCAAGTAATAACTAGAAATGCAGGGGTTTTAATGTAATATATGCAATACTTTTTTTTTTTAAATCCTTCCATTTCTCCTCTATAACATATTTCAGAATAAACTGATTTATTTATTTACTTATTTATTTAGCAGGCAGAGAGATAGAGAGGAGGAAGTAGGCTCCCTGTCAAGCAGAGAGCCCGGTGCAGGACTCGATCCCAAGACCCTGAGATCGTGACCTGAGCTGAAGGAGGAGGCTTAATCCACTGAGCCACCCGGGCGTCCCATAAACTGACTTCTAAATGAGAACTTAAAAATGTAAGAAAGCATTCTTTATTCTGGAGGAATTTTTAATATTATTAAAAATAATTACCCACAGTTTGCCTGGGTGGCTCAGGTGGTTAAATGTCCTACTCTTGGTTTGGCGCAGGTCATGATCTGAGTCGTGAGATAGAGCCCCGCATCAGGCTCCACACTGAGGTGAAGCCAGCTTGAGTCTCTCTCTCTCTCCCTATCGTCTGCCCCTCCCCTCCTGTGCATGTACTCTCTCAAGAAAAAAAAAAATTGCCCACAAAAATAAAATATTTTGCTTAAAATATATAGGTAATATGAATTTTTCATTTTTATTCAAATATTAATAGTGATTTTCAAGAGGAAAAACTTTTGCCTAACAGAAGTATTAAGGAGATCAGCATGAGTTACTGCCAGAAACTTAGACTATCAAAATATACAGCATTCATCTGTGAAAATGTGTGCATATTTTATTTTATTGAAGTTTGTCATTTGAAAGTTTTTACATTTCTCCTTAAGTACCTCCCTCTTTAATGCCCACCCAAGGCAAGGGGTCAAGTAAAAAGTAAGAAACTGGAAAGTAAGTAGAATCATTTGGAAGATGGGCTCTATGATTACCACAATTTCAATTTTAGGTATACTCATTCCAGATGGATTATAGAACCAGCGAGCAATAAAGAAAAAGTAGTTTAAAAAAATCTGAGCCATTAAATAATGTCTATACTTGAGGGAACAAAACTTTTCTCCTGCTCTCTTAGGGTCTCCAGCTGGGTTGAGAAGTAAGTTGAAATAAAACAGATTAAGAGGAGAAAAGTAGGGGTGCCTGGGTGGCTCAGTGGGTTAAAGTCTCTGCTTTTAGCTCAGGTCATGTTCCCAGGGTCCTGGGATCAAGCCCTGCATCAGGTTCTCTGCTCAGCGGGGAGCCTGCTTCCCCATCTCGCTCTCTGCCTGCCCCTCTGCCTACTTGTGATCTCTGTCAAATAAATAAATAAAATCCTTAAGAAAAAAAAAGAGGAGAAAAGCGTATAAATTTTATTTTTCATGTACATAGGAGACTTCACAAGGAAACCTATGGAGAGTCTAAAGGAAGATTAGAGCTTTTTTTAAACAAGATTCATCTGTACAGTTTTCTCTTAGCCTCCACTCCCTATCTCTGGTGATAAGAATGTTCCTTTCCTCCTGGTCCTGGGAGGGCACCTTTCATGGGGGAGTATTATCTCCTGCTTTCAGGAAGGAATGGGGGAAATCAGAGTGCCCTTTTTGCATGTGCTGCATTTCAAGTGCCTTTAGCTAGAAATAATCCTATGCCCAAGTAGCATATTTTGGCAAGGCATATTCTACCATTCTTCAACTCAACGTGGATTCTAAGGTAAGTTCATTCTGATGGATTTTTAAAGATGAAGCAAAATGACCAAGCTGTAGGAAAAAAGGACCTTCAGAAGAAGGGATATGGTAAAGAACATAGAACATTTTTAAAAATATTTTTTTTTAAGATTTTATTTATTTATTTATTTATTTGAAAGACAGAGAGACTGAGAGAAAGAAAGAACACAAGCAGGGCAGAGGGAAAGGGAGAAGCAGACTCCCCGCTGAGCAGAGCCCAACACTGGGCTCAATCCCAGGACCCTGGTATCATGACCTGAGCTGAAGCCAGACACTTAACTGATTGAGACACCCAAGTGACCCTGTAGAACATTCTTTTATTGGCATTGGTTCTTCCATGCTTATGTCATCCAGATGAGCAAAAACTGAATGAAGACAAACTAAGGGCTAGTAACTAACAGTGAAGCAGGTCTGTTTTCTGCACATGTCTCTGTTCTGGTCAGTATACTCTGACCTGTGAGCTCCTCATAATTATCCATCCTAGAGACATGAACTGTACTAACTCCCAAATTCTATTTTTTCTTTGTAATGCATTGATTTTTAAAGAATGGGTTTACTTCTTTCTCTCTTATTTTTACTTAGGCTAATTATAAAAAATTAGATTATGACATAATAATAAACACTAATCATTAGGGGAAGCAGCACGGGAGCAAGCTAGAGCCCCCATCTCTTATGAAATTCCTTTTTTTTTTTTTTGGTAAGCTAGAAAAAAAATTAATAAGCAGGGCCTCCTGGATGGCTCAGTCAATTAAATGTCTGCCTTAGGCTCAGGTCATGATTCCAAGGTCCTGGGATCGAGTCCCGTGTCAGGCTCCCTGATTCTCTCTCTCCTCCTGCTTGTTCTGTCTCTCTCTATCTCTGTCAAAAAATAAATAAAATCTTAAAAAAATAATAAGCATGTAGATAACTGTAAGTGGGCTACATTTCAGGTTTTAGTTTTTCCTTTTTGTATGTTTAATATACAACATATATGCTCACTACAGTACTGGTCTGAACAGAACTCCCTAGGAATGGGACACAGGGAAAAGAAATAACTTAATATAACCATTGATCTCTTTACCCTAAATATCTTTGGAATAATTTGAATTACCCTAAAGTATAGGATGAGATTTCTGAGGGATGCATACCATGATGTGAAATTTTACTTCCATGGCAATTTTAATGACAACAAAAGCAGCTGGTTAATTACTGAAAACTGAGGAGAAAAATTAATATTTAGAAAATGAGCTCTTTACTGACCCAAACAAATGGAAAGACATTCCATGCTCATGTATAGGAAGAAAAAATATTGTTAAAATGTTAACAAATATTATTGAAATATATTACCCAAAGCAATCTACAGATTCAATGCAATCCCTATCAAAATAACAATAGCATTTTTCACAGAGCTAAAATAATCCTAAAATTTGTATAGAACCACAAAAGACTCCAAATAGTCAAAGCAGTTTTGAAAAAAAAAACAAAAACAAACCTGGAAATATCAGAATTTCAAACTTTAAGTTATATTACAAAGCTATAGTATTTGGGTGTCTGGGTGGCTCAGTTGTTCAAGCATCTATCTTTGACTCAGATCATGATCTCAGGGTCCTGGGATAGATCCCCACATTGGGCTCCCTGCTCAGCGGGGAGCCTGCTTCTCTTTCTCCCTCTGCCTGCCACTCCTCCTGCTTGTGTTCTCTCTCTGTTTGTCAAATAAGTAAATAAAAATCTTTAAAAAACAACCCCCCCCCCAAAAAAAAACCAAAGCTATAGTATTCAAAACAGTATGGTACTGGCACAAGATGCATAGATCAATGGAACAGAATAGAAACCCAGAAATGAACCCACAATTACATGGTCAATTAATCTTGAACAAAGCAGAAAAGAATATCCAATGGGAAAAAGACAGTCTCTTCAATAAATGATGTTGGGAAAATAGGAGAGCTATGTGCAAAAGAATGAAACTGGACCATTTTCTTAAACCATGAACAGAAATAAACTCAAAAGAGATTAAGGACCTCAATGTGAGACCTGAATCCCTAAAGATTCTGGAAGAGAACACAGGTAGTAATTTCTCTGACATCAACCATAGCAACTAACTAACTAACTAACTAACTTTCTTTCTGTCTTTCTTTTTCTTTTCTCTTTCTTTCTTTCAAGATTTTATTTATTTGACAGAGAAAGAAAGAAACAAATAAAGGAAGGAAGGAAGAAAGAAAGAAAGAAAGAAAGAAAGAAAGACAGACAGCAAGCAAGCACACGCAGGGGGAAAAGGAGGAGGAATAGGCTCCTAGCTGAGCAGGAGCCTGATATGGGGCTCAATCCCAGGACCTTGGGATCACAACCTAAACCCAAGGCAGATGTTTAACCAAGTGGGCTGCTCAGGTACCCTGCAACTTCTTTCTTGATATGTCTCCTGAGGCAAGGGACACAAACATAAAAATAAACTATTGGGACCATACCAAAATAGCTTCTATATAGCAAGTGATTCATCAATAAAACTAAAAGACAACCTACTTAATAGAAGATATTTGCAAATGGTATATCTGGTAAAGGGTTAGTATCCAAAATATATAAAGAACATATACAAATCAACACCAAAAAAATCTACAAATAACCCAATTAAAAATGGGCAGAAGACACGAAGAGACATTTCTCCAAAGGAGACATACAGATGGCAAACAGACACATGAAAATTTGCTCAACATCACTCATCATCAGGGAAATACAAATGAAAACTACGATGAGATATCACCTTACACCTGTCAGAATGGCTAAAATCAAGAAGACAAGAAACAAAAAGTTGTTGGCAAGGATGTGGAGAAAAAGGAACCCTCTTGCACTGTTGGTGGGAAAAAATTAAAAATGGAACGGACCTATGATCTAGTAATTGCATTTCTGGGTATTTACCCAAAGAATACAAAAACACTAATTCGAAGGGATATATGCAGTATGTTTAGTGCAGCATTATTTACAATAGCCAAATGATGGAAGCAGACCAACTGTTCCCCAATAGATGAATGGATAAAGAAGATGTAGTAGTGTGTGTGTGTGTGTGTGTGTGTGTGTGAGAGAGAGAGAGAGAGAGATTTCACTTATATTCACTTATATGTGGGACTTTAAGAAACAAAGCAAATGAACAAAGAAAAAAAGGAGACTTTTTTTTGAGGCTCTTAACTATAGAAAACAAACTGATGATTACCAGAGGGGAGGTGGGTGAGAGGATGAGTGAAATAGGTGAAGGGGATCAAGAGCACATTTAGGATCACTGAGTAATCTATGGAATTGTTGAATTGCTATATTGTAAACCTGAAACTAATATAACATTGTATATAAACCTCACTAGAATTGAAATAAATTTAAAAACTAAAAATTAAAAAAAGAAAATGAGATCTTTAGATCATGTCTTCTGATCTTTTTAAATATGCCAGCCTCAATTGGAAGTAAAATTTTGCAGTGGAGTACTTTTGTTAATTTCACAGAAAGGCAAAACCAAAGGTTTAAACATTTTCAACCTAACTGAATAGCACCAGAATGCCAATATAATAATTTTGACTTTTGATTATTCAGAAAGTAATGATGGGATAAAAGAGAAAAATAAAAACAAAAGGAGAAAATGTACACATCACAAAGTGATTTAGTACGATGTTTATATTTGTAGGATTCCTTTTATATTTTAAAGCACTTTCATATATATTTTCTTTCTGATCTTTACAACAATCCTATCACTAGAACGAGTTTCAGACATGGAGCCCAGAAGAATAACCTGTTTATCCTTGTACTTGAGCAACAGGAAACAAAATTAGCTGGAAAACAATATATTTAATAAGATGCTCATTTAGTGACAGGGTTTTGTTGTCATTTTGTTTTGTCTTTTACTTGGGAAAATGTACACTGCAAAACTTAAGCTGGAACAGAACAGGGTGGCTAAGGGACTGGTAACGGAAGACTTTGTTTGCTCTAAAATCAGGAGTTGGCATTGGTATATGTTCCAATAGTAGCCTCATAAAAATGCTGCTTGTTTTCCAACATACAAAACTGCTTTTAAATCCCATGTTCCCTTAAGCTCTTTATATTATAACTTCATCAAAGTTAAGAAACTTCTGAGCTTGAAAAGAATCTATTTCTTTTTTTTCTTTTTTTAAAACTTTACTTCCTTTTTTCTTCTCTAAACACTTTGAGAAACTTCTCACAATATTTGCTATAGATGTGGAGAAAAGAAAAATGCAGATTTCTCCTTTTTAAAAAATTGATAATGAGTACTGAATATTAATTTTCTTCGAATTCCCTTTGCATACATGAAACGGTCTTAATGAAATTGGAAATTATCATATGGTAATTTTTGGAGAGAGTATAGAAGATTAATGTGCCCCTTAGAGAAAAAAAAAAACCCAAAACACTGAAATTCCAAGTATTGTTACTGCTATTAAGAAATCAGATGTCTCTGCTGCACAGTCAGAAATACTATAGAAAGAAGGAGCATTCAACACCTTGAGGTTAGAAAGAAAAAATGATGACAGTTTGTTGTTGGTGACTTTCTTGCATATTTATTTTCAAAAAATGGTAGGAAAAAAGAACAGAGAATTGAAGTTGAAGTTGAAGAGATACTGAATAGTCTTGATAGACAATTTGACAGCATAATATCTTGTCAGTTAAGAAATTCAGGATCCCTCCAGTCAGAATGGCTAAGATGAACAACTCAGAAAACAACAGATGTTGGTGAGGATGCAGAGAAAGGGGAACCCTCCTACCTTGCAGGTGGGAATGCAAACTGGTGCAGCCACTCTGGAAAACAGCATGGAGGTCCCTCAAAAAATTAAAAATAGAGGTACTCTTGACCCAGCAAGTGTACTACTAGGTATTTATCCAAAGGATACAAACATAGTGATTCAAAGGGGCCCCTGTACCCCAATGTTTATAGCAGCAATGTCCACAATAGCCAAACTATGGAAAGAGCCCAGGTGTGTATCAACAGATGAATGGATAAAGAAGATGTGAGATATATATATATATATATATATATATATATATATATATAATAGAATACTTCTCACTACAATAGACTACTACAACTTCAAAAAGAATAAAATCTTGTCATTTGCAATAATATGGATGGAACTAGGGGGTATTATGCTAAGTGAAATAAGTCAGAGAAAGAAAACACCATATGATTTCACTCATATGTGGAATTCAAGAAACAAAACTCATGAACATAGGGGAAGGGAAGGAAAAATGAAATAAGATGAAAACAAGAAAGGAGGCAAACCATAAGAGACTCAACTATAGGAAACTGAGGGTTGCTGGAGAGGAGGTGGTGGTGGGAAGGATAACTGGTGATGGGCATTAAGGAGGGCACTTGATGGAATGAGCACTGGGGGTTATGTGCAACTGATGAATCTCTAAATTCTATCTCTAAAGCTAGCAATAGACTAAATGTTAACTAAACTGAATTAAAATAAAAAATAAAAAAAGAAAAAGAAGAAATTCAGCATGCCAGCATTATATTTTGGGTGAAATCTTTTTAATGAAGTGCTAAACACTGCCACTTGTTTCCTGGTAGACACCACATTTGGATCCGTTTGTCATCAGGTCGGATTTCTTCTCTTGTGTACACGAATGCACCAGAATGTTTTACTCTGAGTCAGACATTAGAGCAAGCCATCCAGCACATTTGTATAGAAACTTGTGGTGGGTCCATTGTTTAGATATATTCTATTTTCCTCCATTATTTGCTTAATTAAAGTCTTAAAGTATTTTGCAAATCTATAAACAGGAAATTGTATGTGTAATGCCTTCTTCTAGCCTGTGTCTTCTTGTAATAGTATACTTCAAAAGTAATTCCTGTTAATCGATGGCTAAATAAGAACCAGATTCCAGAATTGAAAAAAGGAAACACAAGATTAACTCATTAGGTTTAAATACTAAGGAAACTAGGCCAAGTAGAGGCTAATTTCCTGTCCATGGCCTTTTGTAAATTTCTGATCTTTAGGCAATACACAGAGGCAAACATGCATGTAAAGAACCTACTGGAAAAAGTTAAAAAGAAAAACCTTTCTCTTTTATACCTACATTATATAGAAGACCCATAACATTACTTGCACTAAATTATAAGCAGTGGAATCTTTCATTTTTCCAACATGTCTCGCCATGTTTGGTGATTGGATTTGTTCCAAACCAAGCTCCCTGTGGGCTCCTGATAATCTAATGGTGGGAGAAGGTGGGTGGAGATTGTCGATAAAACTGTAGGCACACTTTTAAGTTATAGCTGGGATCCCTATTCCACACAGATACGTACAAGCTCGTATTATACCTACACTTATTACAACTACATCTTGTCATATCTGTATTCTTAGTGTATGCCCACATATAGGAGTTATTGTATCTAACTGAACAAGCTGAATTTGTTAATTCTCCTACCATCTTTTTTTTTCTAGATTTTATTTATTTATTTGAGAGAGAATGAGTGAGAGAGAGCATGAGAGAGGAGAAGGTCAGAGGGAGAAGCAGATTCCCCAAGGAGCTGGGAGTCCAATGCGGGACTCGATCCTGGAAGCCCAGGATCATGACCTGAGCCGAAGGCAGTCACTCAACCAACTGAGCCACCCAGGTGCCCTCTCCTACCATCTTAACTCTTAAGGTGATCTAGGCTCTTGACAGAGATCTAGACTCTTGAGAGGGAAAGATGCTCTTACGATTTTTTATAACTGCTTATTCTTTTTTTTAAGATCTTATTTCTTTATTTGAGAGAGAGAGAGAGTATAACTGCTTATTCTTAATAATTTTAAATGTTGTATATAAGCCTTAATGTCTTAGTAAGTGGTAACCCATTGTCATGAAAAGAGTAAATGTCACTAGAAGACTTAAGATATGAGGAATATAGCTATTCAAACCATGCTCTGGTGAAAAGCTTAAGTTTCAAATAGACCTCAATTATCTTTGTCCCTCATCATTAACATGGTAAATATCTAGTGTGTGTGTGTATAATAGTACAAATATTATAAATGTATTGATAAATAGTATACTATACCACTATATAAATTATATTAAAGTATTATAAAAATTGCATTACAGTATAGGAATTGCAAGCAGGCAAAGGTTATTTATTGAAGGCTTTGGGTCTGAAATATCTCCGAAATTTGGGGGTTTGGAAATGCTGCAATTGCTATCATAAGGTCCACCTTCATAAATTTGCTATATTGCTTGCTATAGACTAAATGTTTGTGTCTCCCCACAATTCATATGAGAAACCCTAATCCCCAGTGTGATGATAATAGGAGTTGAGGCCTTTAGGATGTGGTAAGGTCTATGAGGATGAAGTCCCCAAGAATGAATGGCATTAATGACCTTTGAAGAAAGGCCCTAGAAACATACCTTGCCACTTTTGCTGGGTGAGGACACAGTGAGAAGACGGCAGTCTAAGAACCAGGAAGCGAGCTCTCAGCAGACACTGAATCTGCTGGCTCCTTGATCTTGGCCTTCCCAGCCTCCAGAACTGTGAGAAATACATTTCTGTCACTTATATGTCACCTAGTTTATAGTGTTCCATTATAGTAGCCTGAACTAAGACATGCTGGTATTGTTTAACTGAAAGTTGAAGATAAGAACAATAATCCTTGCCGAGAGGACTGGGATGTCCAGGCAAGAGTTTTCATGCTGACATGACAATTAGAAGAGCAGCAACAAGGTTCAACTATACACAAAAATGTAGGAGCCAGAACCCAACGGTTTAGGTGTCTGACAGCAGGTTGGAGAGACAAGGAATCCTGACCATAGTGAAGCCCAAACACTGCACGTGGAGGGAATGATATTATAGGCCCTATAGATTTCTTACAAAAACATAGTTTCTTATAAAACTTGTTAATAAGAGTGAGTTAGGGTGAATGGTTTCAGACATTTGCTTAGTGTTTTATACCCCTTCTTTAATTTATAGCTACCTTTTTGTAAATTACAAAAGCACTACTTTATTATGAAAATCCAAATGATTCAGACATGTTAATATAGAAAATAAAAATAAAAATTTCCAATAGTCTCTTTCTCCAGATATGAACTGACTGCTGCTTATCTTTCCATGAGATTACAGACTGGGGAGCCAAACTACTTAGGTGCAAATTTTAGCTCTGTCACTCACTAGATGTGTGACTGTGGGGCAAGGACCTCTCAGTATCTTGGAGTCCCATCTGTACAGGGATGGGATCCCATCCCTCATAGAGTTGTGAAGATTAACAACAGCATACACAGAGCACTTAGAAGAGTGCCTGCTAAAGAGCAAGTGTGGTTTTTATTGAGGATGATGATTATACAATTACATATAAGTAGATATTTACACATAAAAATACAAGGTAATTCATATTTATAGTTTCATCTTTATAATATTAGAATCATAATATATATGCTTAAACGATACTGATCGTAGGTTGAAACTTTGTGATGAGGCCTCCATATCTCTTTGGACGATTCCCCTGACTTTTTTCTCTGCATTCTGCATGATTTTTCTCAAGCTTGTCCTTCACATCATAGATTGTACCTTGTCAATTTTGCTACTTGCTGTTTCAGATAAATTATTTCCTTAATGATATTATTTTTAATGAATTTGAATGCATATGACATCATCTTTAAAAAGAACTCAAAGATATAGAGTGAAAAACTCCCTCCATTCCTGTCCACCTGATGCCCAGGTCCTGCCTAGAAGCTTGCTCTTTTGCCATTTTCTTGTGGATCCTTCCAGAGGGTATGTATGTGTCAACAAATCAATACAAATAAATATTTTTACATAAATGTTAGTGTTCTGTTAACTAGCCTCTCTCCCAAACCTTCCTTACAACACATCTTGGAGAGTTTGCATTATTATTTCATAAAGATCTGCCTCATTCTTGTTACTGACTGCATATTCCAATGTACGAATTGTCATAATTTATTTAGCTGATCTCCAATTAATGGGCATTTATCTCATTTCCAATATCTTACTCTCACAAACAATGTTGCAGTAAATAACCTCATGTATATATCACTTTAACACATTTGATTTTACATATATTACACACATATGACACAGGATAAAGTCCTACTGGCATTTGTCCTTTTTATAGATACTTTATAGACATTACTTCTCATAAAAACTGCCTGATATTATTTTAAAAAACAACTATCTGTATTTAATTTAACTATAATTTAATTTAATGTGGATATTAAGTAGTCTACATTTTAATATCTAATTTTGGTTATTTACTTTAACTTTTTCCCTATACTCTTTTCATAGAGATGTAAAGTATTTATAGACTCCTCACTATAAATATACTCTTTAATTTACTTTAAAGTATAAAGTCTTCCTAATTTATTACCTGAAATTATATCCTGGATTGTCTTCTTCTAGTTTGGATTTTTCATATATCTTTTACATGTTATGTTCTATTCTTTTCGTTTAAAATATGTTTAATTCAGCTCCTGTTCTTTAATCAAAGTCTGTTCTTTTGAATAACAGAGTTAGCCTCAAATTGGTTGGGAAATTTTTCCTTGATTTTTTGCTCCTTGATTCCAGGAAACTGAGCTTTTCCTTCTGGTCAAGAGTTTGAGGGATGGGGTTTGACAGTTTGTATTCTTTGTTTTGCCCATTGGCTGTGGGAAAAACAGCTGTTTTCTTTCTCTGTGTTGTTAGACTGTGGATACTAAACCAAGGCAAGGGTGCATAAAACTTGATAGGAACAACCCTGGAGCTTTGGTTTGTTGCCCCTGAAGCACCCTTGTGGGAGTAGTGAGTAGTGTTTTTATTAATGAGATTATCAGTCTTAACTGATTTTAGATTCAGTTCCAAATATCCTCTTTTCCACTCTATCCTTTATTTCTCTGAGCCACAGTAGAAGGGAAGAAAGTGGTATTTTAGTGGCCCAGTAGGGGCCCAAACCTAGCTATTCTCAAGAAGAGAGTTCCCTATTGGACCTCTTACCCTCCCCAAACCCCATTCCACCAAACCATTAGAGAGAGTTTCAATCTTTTGTCCATCCTTTAATAATATTTACTCCAGTCTTTACTAAAGCTTTCATTTATTTCATTCTAAGTGTCTTGGCAAGAAGTGGAAATCTTTTTTGGCCCCAATGATACAAACTTAAACTTAATCAGTAGAACATTAGTTAAGTGGAAGGAGATAAAATTTTCCCATCCAGTACTTGGCCTGTTTATTTATTAGATAATCTAATTACAAAGTCTTGAAAAGCAACAGACGAATTCAGCTCTTTTTATTCCAAAATGAAATAGAGGTCAGAAAATAGGATCACATTCTCTTATTTTGTTGAATTTTATTTATATCCAACTAACCCCATTATTACCCATAAAAATAATAAAAATGGGTTTTCTTATAGGTAACTTTTGGTTTCTCTCTTGCTGCTTTAAGATTCTGTATTTATCTTTAACCTTTGACATTTTAATTATTATGTACCATGGGATGGACCTCTTTGGGTATCTTCTTTGAAACTCTCTGTGCTTCTTGGTAACAACAAAGTTGGTAACAAAAAGTTACTTGCAAGGGGGCGCCTGGGTGGCTCAGTGGGTTAAAGCCTTTGCCTTTCGCTCAGGTCATGATCCCAGGGTCCTGGGATCGAGCCCCACATCGGGCACTCTGCTTGGCAGGGAGCCTGCTTCCTCCTCTCTCTCTCTGCCTGCCTCTCTCCCTACTTGTGATCTCTATCTGTCAAATAAATAAATAAAATCTAAAAAAAAAAAAATTTTTTTTTTAAATTAAAAAAAAAAGTTACTTACAAGGAAAAATCTATAGGGCTATCAGCCAATTTTTCGGCAGAAACTTCACAAGCCAGAGAGGAGTGGCATGATATATTCAAAGTGCTAATGGGGAAGAACCTGCAACCTATTTTACCTGGCAAGGTTATCATTCAGATTTGAAGGAGAGATAAAGAGTTCCCCAGAAAACAAAAGATAAAGGAGTTTATCACCACTAAACTAACCTTATAAAGGGACTTCTATTATAGAAAGGAAATGGCCATAATTAGACATAGGAAAAATACTAATAGAAAGACGTAAAATATGACAACATATACATAAAATGTGAAAGGAGTAAGAAGGGAAATAAGAAGAAAAAGAAAAAGGAAGATTTTTTCTTTTTTTTGTTTTGTTTTGTTTCATTTTTTAAGAATGTGTCTGAACTTAAATGACCATCCAATTAATAGGGACTGCTATTTACTGCTATTTATTTATATATGAACCTCTTGGCAACCACAAACCCCAAGTCTATGATAGATACACAAAAAATAAAGGGAAAGAAAGCCAAACAAAACACTATAGATACTCATCATGCAAAGAAAGAGAGTAAGAGAAGAAGAAAACAATGAACTATAAAAACAACTAGAAAACGGGGCACCTGGGTGGCTCAGTGGGTTAAAGCCTCTGCCTTCAGCTCAGGTTATGATCCCAGTGTCCTGGGATCGAGCCCCGCATTGGGATCTCTGCTTGGCAGGGAGCCTGCTTCCTCCTCTCTCTCTCTGCCTGCCTCTCTGCCTACTTGTGATCTCTGTCAAATAAATAAATAAAATCTTTAAAAACAAACAAACAAACAAAAAAACCCTAGAAAACAAAGTTTTAAAGTGGCAATAAGTACATATCTATTAATAATTAATGTAAATGACCTAAATGCTCCAATCAAAAGACAAACAGTGGGAGAATGGATTAAAAAAACAAGACTAATCTGTATGCTGCATATAAGAGACTCACCTCAGACCTAAAGATGCATACAGACTGAAAGTGAAGGGATGGAAAACATTCGCTATGCAAAGGGAAGAAAGAAAGAAAGAAAGAGAAAGAAAAGAAAAGGGAAAAAGAAAAAAGAGAAAGAAAAGAAAAGGGGAAACCTGGGGTAGCAATATCAGACAAAATAGGCTTCAAAAAAAGACTGTAACAGAAGTCTAAGAAGGGCATTACAGATGATAGAGGGATCAATCCAATAAAAGGATATAGCAATTGTAAATCTCTACACACCCAACACTGGAACATCTAAATACATAAAGAAAATACTAATAACCATATGAAGAGAAATTGATGGTAATGTAATAATAGTAGGGAACTTTAACATTTCACTTATATCAATGGGTAGAGCATCCAGACAGAAAATCAAAAAGGAAACAATGTCTTTGAATGACACATTGGACCAGATGGAAATAACAGATATATACAGAACATTCCATCCAAAAACAACAGACCATACATTCTTTTCAAATGCAAATGGATCATTCTCCAGAACAGATCACATAGTGGGCCACAAAACAAGCCTTAATAAATTTAAGATTGAAATCATACCCTGCATATTTTCTGACCACAATGATATGAAACTGAAATAAATCACAAGAAAAAACTAGAAAAACACAAACACATGGAGACTAAATAACATGATGTGAAACAAAAAATGGGTCAATGAAGCAGTCATAGAAGAAGTAAAAAAATACATGGAAACAAATGAAATTGAAAATACAATGGTCCAAAATCTCCAGGACACAGTAGAAGCAGTTCTAAGAAGGAAGTATAGAGTAATACAGGCTTATCTCAAACAAAACAAAACAAAACAAAACAAAACAAAAAAACAAAAACAAAAAAAAACAAGAAAAAACTCAAATAAGTAATCCAATATTATGCCTACTAGAACCTAGAAAAAGAAGAAAAAGCAAAGCCCAATGTGAATAGAAAAAAGGAAATAATAACAATAAGAACAGAAATAAATGGTATAGAGACTAAAAAATCAGTAGAAAATTTCATTGAAACCAAGAGCTGGTTTTTTGAAGATAAACAAAATCAACAAACCTTTGGCCAGATTCATCAAGAAAAAAAAAGAAAGGAACCAAATAAATAAAATCAGAAACAAGAGAGAACTAACAACAACTGACATCGCATAAATACAAAGGATTATAAAAGAACACTATGAAAAATTATATATGCAACAAACTGCACAACCTTGAAGAAACAGATAAATTCCTAGAAACATACAATCTTCCAAAAGTGAACCAGGCAGAAAGAGAAAATCTGAACAGTTCAATTACAAATAGTGAAAGTGAATTGGTAATCAAGAAACTAACAAAAAATAAAAGTCCAGGACCAGATAGATTCACATGTAAATTCTACCAGACATTTAAAGAAGAGTTAATACCCTCTTCTTATTAAACTATTCTCATTAAACTATTCTCATTAAACTATTCTAAAAAAGTAGAAGAGGAAGGAAAGCATCCACACATATTCTACAAGGCCAAGATTACCCTGATACCAAAACAAGACAAAGACGCCACACAAAAAAGGAAAACTATAGGTCAATATCCATGACGAATATAAATGCAAAAATCCTCAACAAAATATTAGCAAACTGCATACAACAATATATTAAAAAGATCATTTACCACCATTAGGTGTGATTTATTCCCAAGATGCAAGGATGGGTCAATATTCACAAATGAAACAATGTCATATGCCACACCAACAAAACAGAGAATAAAAATCATATGGTCAGGGCGCCTGGGTGGCTCAGTGGGTTAGAGCCTCTGCCTTCGGCTCAGGTCACAATCCCAGGGTCCTGGGATTGAGCCCCGCATCGGTCTCTCTGCTCAGCAGGGAGCTTGCTTCCCCATCTCTCTCTCTGCCTGCCTCTCTGCCTACTTGTGATCTCTCTCTGTCAAATAAATAAATAAATAAAATCTTCAAAAAAAAAATCATATGGTCATCTCAATAGATGCAAAAAAAGCGTTTGACATGATTCAACATCCATTCATGAGAAAAAACCCTCAAATGGAGTTACAGAGAGCCTACCTCAACATAGTAAAGGTCATATATGAAAACTCACAGCTAATATCATTCTCAATGGTGAAAAACAGAGAGCTTTCCCTCTAAGGTCAGGAACAAGACAAAGATGTCCACTCTTGTCACTTTTATTCAAAGTAGAACTGGAAATCTGAGCCACAGCAGTGAAACAAGACAAAGGAAATAAGAGACATCCATATTGGTAAAGAAGTTAAATTGTCACTATTTGCAGATGACATGATATGTACTGAGAGAATCCAAAAAACCTCACCAAAAAACTACTAGAAGTAATAAATGTCTTCAGGAAGTGGAAGGATAAAAAATTAATACCCAGACATCAGTAGCATTTTTATATACTAATAATGAAGTAATGGAAAGAGAAATTTTAAAATATATATACATATCATTTACAATTGCACCAAAAATAATGAAATAACCAGAATAAACTTAACCAAAGAAGTGAAAGAGTTGTAGTTTGAAAACTACAAAACACTGTTGAGAAAAATTGAAGATTACACAAACAAATAGAAAGACCATGCTCATGGAGTGTAAGAATTAATATTGTGAAATTGTCTATATTACCCAAAGCAATCCACAGATTCAAAGCAATCTCTTTGAAAATACCAACAGTATTTTTCACAAAACTAGTGAAAAATATTATTACAAAAATAATACTAAAATTTGTATAGAACCACAAAAGACCCCAAATAGCCAAAGCAAGAGAAAGAACAAAGCTGGAGGTATTACCATTCCAGATTTCAAGATGTTCTACAAATTTGTAGTAATTAAAACAGTATGGTATTGGCACAAAAATAGATATGTAGATCAATGGAACCAAATAAAGACCCCAGAAATAAACTCAGGTTTATATGGCCAATTAATCTATGACAAAGGAGGCAGGAATATACAAAGGGGAAAAGAGTCTTTTAAATAAATGGTGCTGGGAAAACTGGACAGTTACATACAAAAGAATGAAACTGAACTACTTTCTAACACCATATACAAAAATAAACTCAAAATGGATTGAAGAACTAAATATGAGACCTAAAAACATAAATATCCTAGAAAAGAATACAGGCAGTAATATCTCTGACATCTGCCATAGCAACATTTTTCTAGATATGTTTCCCAAGGCAAAAGAAACAAAAGCAAAAATTAACTATTAGGACTACATCAAAACATAAAGCTTTTGCACTGTAAATGAATCAATCAAAACAAACAAACAAACAATCCAGAAACTTAAAGACAACCTACTAAGTGCAAGAAGTTATTTGCAAATGGAATATGGGATAAAGAGTTAGTATGCAAAATATATAAAGAACTTATACAATGGAACATCAAAAGACCAAATAATCCAACTAAAATATGGGAAACATGAACAGATATTTCTCTACAGAAGACATAAAGATGCCCAACAGACACATGAAAAGATGCTCAACATTATTAGTTATCAGGGAAATACAAATAAAACCACAATGAACTATCATCTCATACCTGTTAAAATCAAGAAGACAAGAAACAAACAAACAAAAAACAAACAAACAAAAAAAAAGAAGACAAGAAACAACAAATGTTGGCAAGGATGTGCATTACTGGTGGGAATGTAAATTGGTACAGCCACTGTGGAAAACAGTATGGAGATCCTCCCAAAAATAAAAATAGAAATATATGATTCAGTAACTCCATCTTTGGGTATTTACCCAGGGAAAATGAAAACACTGACTTGAAAAGATCTATGTACCCCCATGTATTATAACAGCATTATTTACAATAGCAAAGACATGGAAACAATGTAAGTGCCCTCAATAGACAAATGCATAAGGAAGATGTGATACACACACACACACACAGTAATAACAAAGGATAAGATGGTGCCATTTGAGACAACAGATGGAGCTAGAGGGTATTATGCTAAGTTAAATAAGTCAGACTGAAAAAGGAAAGCACCATATGATTTCACCCACATGTGGAATCTAAAAAAAAAAAAAAAAAAAGTGAATAAGCAAACAAAAAGCTAAATCAGAACTATAAGTACAGAGAACAAACTGATGGTTGCCAGAGGGGAGGGAATGAGGGAATAGACAAAATGGGTGAAAAGATACAGAATTCCAGTTATGGAATGAAGAAGTCATAGGAATAAAAGGCACAGCATAAGGAATACGGTCAGTGATATTGTTATAGTGATGTAATGGGACACATGGTAGCTACACCTGTGGTGAACATAGCATAATTTATAAACTTGTCAAATCACTAAGCTGTACACCTGAAACTAATGTAACATTGTGTGTCAACTATATTCTAAATAAATAAATAAATAACAATTATCAAAATGGCAAATGTCTATTGCATTTACTCTTTGTCTAGCAACTTCTAAGAACTTAATATGTATTAACTCACTTAAAGCTTGACACATAATGACTATATTAGGTATGAAGCTCTGCTCCAGCTGAGATTACTTATAAATATGTATCAAACCTTCCTAGTGGTCAATTTAAGAACAGAACAATGGAAAGTTACATCACAGTGACAGTAAGCTAAAAATAAGCCAATCTGTCAGGAAGAGCCTAGAAAATTCTTGTTTTTGTGAGCCAAGAAAAAAATTCTTCCATGGATCTTAAAAAACTGGAATGTGTAAAGCACACCAGTGTCTACCTTGCTTTTAATAATTAGAACCATAAACTAACTCCCTTATAATTTTCTCCAATGTAGGCAGAGAGCTTAACACCCAAGCATAGTTGAAGAAAAGCAGTTTTCAAGAGGCCAACACGATATGCTGTACATAGAAATTCTTCTGTAACCTGGTTTGATCCAAGTATGAAATTTAGACTATTTTGAGAAAGAGATGATCCATTAGGAAATCCTCCATAAATGTGATTTTCCAAACTGAGATTTTATAATTATGAGGCAGAATAATTCAGAATGCAAAGATATATTGTGTTAGTTAACTAGTAGGAAGACATCCCATGTTATTATCAAGGATGCAATCATAAGATTCGACAGTCAACCAGACAAAGGATTTATGTCCTATTGAGAAAGTATGAGAAACCTAACCAGGATGCATGTCTCTTTACTGAGGTTGGAGTAGGATGTGTCTTGCAACAGGCCAAGATTCTTTAATACTACTATGGTAGTTTTCATTATTGGTTCTAACTCCTCATACCTTATAACTTGGAGCTTGCCCTGTTACTTAATATTTCCTCCTACTAAATGTGATGTTGCCTATTCCAGTGTCTTGGACAGAAATGACAGTATGCCAGTTCTGAACCTAGACCTTAAGAGATCCTGTATATTTTTGCTTATTCTCTTGAGCCTATATTGTTACCGTGAGATGAACTTTCTTTGGATAGTTGCTGTCCCTTTCATCTGGGCCTAAAAATAAGCAGGCATTGAGAAGAGATGTTCTAACCTGTTTGTAGACCTTTAGCAGGAGGCAGAGCCAGGTGCTGCAGGTGAAGGCACACCTTCTCTAACTACTTCACAGATCTATGAGCAAAATAAAAGCTTTTGTTAAATTGCACTGGGATTTGTGTGTGTGTGGTTATTTGTTACACACTAATAGCTGACTGTTGCAATTGTGCTACGTCAGTTTCTAACACATGAAGAGCCAGAAAATGGAGCCTCTACACTTTTACCCCATAGAACATGGCAATGATAATTTTAGCTTGGAGAGTTTTTAAAGCAAGTTTATCAAGCACCCACTTGGACTATAAGATATATTAAGAAAGTACCTAACTCAGGGTCTGTCACTAAACATCTTGAAGCCTTCAATAAAATAATAATAATAACTGTATCTTTTTAGAGACAAAGTAAGCCAGGTATTACAATAGTCACATTAACGATCTCATTTTACTTTCATTAGTTACACAAAATAGATGGTAAAAATGCAAACTTCTGTCAGGGAGTATTGGCCAACCAACAGTTACTTAAGAGAGTTAATTTGCAAATTCCCTGTAAGTAACATAATCTTTGGTAGGTGTTCTCCATTCTATTATTAACCAAAGAGGTTTGGAGTAACTTTCTGAGGTTTGGAAACCACACTTTGGTCACTTTGCCTACAGAAATAAGACTTACTACCTCCACTTCCTCTGGCAAATATTTTCTGGGCCTATGACAATTTCCTTAATTTTCTACCCTTGTGACTCATTAGTGTCATAGTGATTTTATTGCTATGATCAGAATTAAAGATGTTTAGTCAACTGGCATTCTTACTTACTGATTAGAAGGAAAGTCATATTTTGTTTGGGCTTCCTTAAACCTATTCTCCTGAATACACTTAGTCAAGTCTTTTTAAATTGTCCATTGAAAAGCACAAGAACACTCTTTTTGCAACTCATCTTATAAAGAGTCTGTTCCCTACCCTTCAAATCTAGACTGTTCTCATCACTTGCTTGGACCAAAAGAATATAGTGGAAGTGAAGTTATGACTTCCAAACTAGACCTTAAGCTTCTGCCTTGGTTCTGAGAATGCTGCCCTGAGACTGACCTGTGAGGCAGCCAGTCCAGCTTACTGAGGATGAGAGGCCACAGGAGAACCAAGTTCTCCTACTGATAGCCTCGCACCAGCTGCCAGATACGTGCCTGAGGCCATCTTGAACCTCCAGCTATAAACCCAGGAAAAACCAGTGGCACCCTGCAAACACAAAAGAATTTGAGAGATAGCAAATTGTTGATTTAAACCACTAAGTTTTAGTGTGGTTTACAGAAATACATAGCTCATACTTTTTCTTCTTAATCCTGGTAGCATAGTTGAAAATATTAATTTGAGAAAAGGTAGTGAACCAAGGAGAACAGATAGCAAGTAAGTTCTATAAGAGTGGATCATACAGCTTTACCTCAGCAACAGGAAAGGGGAAAAAAATGAAGAAAGTGTCATTGTAGATGAGAAGAGACGAGTGAGTTTGCAGATAAGGGAGGTAACCAGTAAATTGTGTGTTGGGGGGGTGGCTCTGCCATTGCACCTTGGTAACCCTGCATGTATCCAATAAGCCACTTTGGGTCTGCAGCCTGCTCTCAGTGTGGTGGAGTCTCCTTATGTCCTTCTTGGAATATGAGAACCTGAAGGCTTGTGAGGAAGGGCTACCAGGACATTTCTCACTTGCTTTCCTGTCAGGGAGACGGACATGAGACAGTTTCTCATTGTCTCCCTGGTTCTGATGTGGTGTGAGGTGTTCTGTCTACCTTAGAAGGAAGCGCAAGCTATAAAATTGTTTAGCTGCAATCTAGAATCCCCTCCTTGGCAACACAGAGTATTTCGAATTGCTTTGCAATCATCTGGCCCTTTTGTTTCAGTGCCATCCTTTTTGGTCTATGAAACAACCACCTTTGGCTACTTTTCCATGTTTGTGTAAGTAATAAACCCTCCAAAGCTAAAGAGGACTCATTGTCTTTACTGGCCAATTCTTGCAGGCCTTGGCCATGGTCTTGCCTGCTGTCTGACATGGTTGAGTAATGAAAAAAAAAATTCCCATAAAGAATTAAAAACAAACAAACTATAATTTTGTAGTTGAAGTAGGATGAAAATTTGACACATTTTCTGTTCCCTACCCTATCCCAAATCTCATCTTCAGTAATGAATACAGGGATTATCCACACTTCAGTTATTTGTCATCCATGCCCCTAACCAAACTTTACAAATTCAACTGTCCCATCAATAAATGCATCTCGGTACATGAAAAACCTACCTAGGCCTTGGAAAGATAGTCCAGATTGGCTTGGAAGCAATGGTACAGCAAACATTTAAATTGTTAACTTACCTCAGGGAAAGTGTATACATTTGGCATAAATGTTCAAGCTTTTGAAATACTTAAGACAAAACTCATGAATTTTTTTTTGTCATTGTTAACTGTCCATAAAGAAAAACAAGTCAGAGAAATAAATCAGTAATACTGGGAATTTAATTTTATTGCTATGTAAATAATTTTCCAAATAAACAAAATTTGGGGGGAATGGATATTTTCTGTACAAAAATCCTGACTCTTGAAATGCATAAATATACCTCTGATATTAAAATTTTTAGGGAAGCATGTAGAATTTAGGGAAAACTTCCATGAGAATTCCTATTCCAAAATAATATTTATTAAACATTTATTTTGTTCTTTCATTCTCCAACTACCTGTGAAGGTGAAGAGTCCTTAAATGTGAATGTGAGACATTGGACACCAGAAGGAATAAGAAGAAAAGCACAAGACTTGGATTATAAATAGAGGCAGAGGCTTTGAGTAATCAAAATGTACCTGTGAACACATCCTGTGAAAACCTAAGCAAGGGTTCTGCCCACTCTGGTCAGATAGAGAGCTACTTTTGCTCTAGGTAAATAGCAAGCTAAATGAGCCCATTTTTATTAAGAGGATATTTGAGCCATGTGGAATGTAAACAATGAAAGTGGTCTAGCCAAACTAGTTCTACTTTATGCAGACACCATTTATTCTTCTACACTTAAAAATTTTTAAATGTGTGCAGGCCAATACTCATCCATGAATAAAAATGTAACAACTCAACTGACATCCACGGAGTGCTAACTACGAGCTGGGCATTATAATTATCCCATGTGTCTCCTTGGCTCTAGCTTTCCCTACTGTAATCCACTTCTCTGCTTAAAATTATTCCAAGGCTAGGGGCGCCTGGGTGGCTCAGTGGTTTAAGCTGCTGCCTTCGGCTCAGGTCATGATCTCAGGGTCCTGGGATTGAGTCCCACATCAGGCTCTCTGCTCAGCAGGGAGCCTGCTTCCCTCTCACTCTCTCTGTCTGCCTCTCTGCCTACTTATGATCTCTCTCTGTCAAATAAATAAAATCTTTAAAAAAAAAAAAAAAAAAAATTATTCCAAGGCTGGCTTCCAAGTGCTTCCAGAGTGAAACACAAACACTTGAGTCCAGGGCAAACAGCCCAGCCCTTGCCAGCCTCTCTGGGATCCTCCCTGCCAGGCTTCCTTCCCATATTAGATCCCTGGCCCCAGATAGATTGCCGTTTCCCGGAGGTGCCCTGAATTCCACGCCTTCGCACATGCTGTAGCCTCTCCTGAACCCTACCCTATCTATCTCCAATAGAGTAAATGCTCCTTATTCTGTAGTATAATCTGCCTATAACTATGCCAGTCCTGATATCACAGTGAACTTGCTCATCCTTGTGATTCTAGTGCTTAGCCAAGAATAGTAATAAAAAAATGATTATTGGATGAATAGTGAATCTTAAGAAACATGTGTAAGTGTGAGCTGAGTGTGATCTTGGTGTGAGCTGAGATAGTGGAAATGTTTGTTATAGTGAAGATGAGAAGAATTATTTGGAGATAGAGTATGCTTTTAAAAATGGCACAGAGGAGGGGGCGCCTGGGTGGCTCAGTGGGTTAAAGCCTCTGCCTTCGGCTCAGGTCATGATCCCAGGGTCTTAGGATCGAGCCCCGTATTGGGCTCTCTGCTCAGCAGGGAGCCAGCTTCCTCCTCTCTCTCTCTCTGCCTGCTCCTCTGCCTACTTGTGATCTCTATCTGTCAAATAAATAAATAAAATCTTTAAAAAAAATGGCACAAAGGAGGAGGAGTCAAGATGGCAGAGAAGCAGCAGGCTGAGGTGACATCAGGTAGTAGGAGATCACCTAGATACCTTATCAAACCATTCCGAACACCTACAAATCCAACAGGAGATCGAAGAGAAGAAGAGCAACAATTCTAGAAAGTCTACAGAAAATCAACCACTCTCTGAAAGGTAGGACTGGTGGAGAAGTGAATCCAAAGCCACGGGAAGATAGACTATGGGGGGAGGGGCCAGCTCCCGGCAAGCGGCAGAGCAATGGAGCACACAATCAGGACTTTTAAGAGTCTGTTCCGGGGCACCTGGGTGGCTCAGTGGGTTAAGCCTCTGCCTTTAGCTCAGGTCATGGTCTCAGGGTCCTGGGATCAAGCCCCACATGGGCCTCTCTGCTCAGCAGGGAGCCTGCTTCCTCCTCTCTCTGCCTGCCTCTCTGCTTACTCGTGATCTCTCTCTGTCAAATAAATAAATCTTAAAAAAAAAAAAAAAAGTCTGTTCCACTGAGGGACATCACTCCAGAGGTTAAACCAGGGTGAAGCCCACACAGGGACAACGTGGCCCCAGGTCCCGTGGGGTCACAGAAGGATCGGGGGTGTCTGAGTGTCACAGAGCTCATTACTCTAATTACTAATTACTCTAATACTCACAGGCATTAGAGTGGGGAAGCCGGCTACAGAGACAGAGCCATTACCTTGGACCATAATCCGTGGCACAGACCACTGCTCAGTGAGTAGGGTCCCCACAAGATCCGGGGACACCCCCTGGAAGAGCTCAGGGATATGGGGGTTCGGAGACTCCAGGCTGAGCGGTATGCCAGAGACAGAGATGCTTGGTCACAGGCTGGGTGAGCTCGGAGCGCAGCCGGAGGCCATGGAGACGGGAGTGATTGAGAGCTTTCCTCTGAGGGCGCACTGAGGAGTGGGGCCCCGAGCTCTCTGCTCCTCCAGGCCAGAGGTTGGGAGGCCACCATTTTCATTCCTGTCTTCCAGAACTCTACAGAAAGCGTTCAGGGAACAAAAGTTCCTGAAAGTGAACCTGAGCGGATTACTTAGCCCGGCCCCTGGGAAGGGCGGTGCAATTCCCCCTGGGGCAAAGACACTTGAGAATCACCACAACAGGCCCCTCCCCCAGAAGATCAACAAGAAATCCAGCCAAGACCAAGTTCACTTACCAAGGAGAAAAAAGCAGAATTCCAGAGGAGGAGAAATCAAAGCATGGAATTCATGGCTTTCTCCCCATGAATCTTTAGTCTTGCAAAGTTAATTTTTTCTACTGCTAAATTTTTAAAAAATGTTTTACGCTTTCCTCTTTTAACATTTTTAACTAGTTTTTTTTTTAAAAATCTTTTTTGAACCTTCATTATTATAGTTATATTTTGTCCTTCATTGTATCTAACTTTATTTTTTGTATACACAGAGGGTTTTTTCTTCTAAAAAATTTGGGGTACAACTTCTAATAGATCAAAATACATCCTGAATCTAGCACTGGGCTTGTTCTAGTCTCCAGCCCCAGCAAATTCTCTCCACTTCCTTTTTCTTTATTCTCCCAACCAACTTACCTTATCAACTCCTTTTTTAGAAATTAAAAAAAGTTTTTTTCATCTTCAGAGTCATATTCCATCCCTTCATTGTGTTTACCCTTATATATGTATTTCATTCTTTAAATTTTGGGAGGTAGTTTCTTCTAAGAAACCAAAATACTCCCAAAATTAAGTGGGTGACCCTGTTCTAGGGTCTAATATATATATATATATATGTATTTCTTTTTTATATCTTTTCTTTATTTGTTTTCTTTTTAAAAATTTTTTTTCTGAACTTCTTTTTACCTCCTTTCTCCCCCCCCACGATTTGGGGTCTCTTCTAATTTGGTTAAAGCACATTTTCCTGGGGTCTTTGCCACCCTTTTAGTATTTTATTTGCTCCTTCATATATTCTTATCTGGACAAAATGACAAGGCAAAAAGAACAAGACACCGTACCGAAGGCTAGGGACCTAATCAATACGGACATTGGTAATATGTCAGATCTAGAGTTGAAAATGATGATTCTCAAGATTCTAGCCGGGCTTGAAAAAGGCATGGAAGATATTAGAGAAACCCTCTCCGGAGAAATAAAAGCCCTTTCTGGAGAAATAAAAGAACTAAAATCTAACCAAGTTGAAATAAAAAAAGCTATTAATGTGGTGCAATAAAAAATGGAGGCTCTCACTGCTAAGATAAATGAGGCAGAAAAAAGAATTAGTGATATCGAAGACCAAATGACAGAGAATAAAGAAGCTGAGCAAAAGAGAGACAATCAACTACTGGACCATGAGGGGAGAAGTCGAGAGATAAATGATACCATAAGACGAAACAACATTAGAATAATGGGGATTCCAGAAGAAGAAAGAAGAGAGAGGGGAGCAGAAGGTATATTGGAGAGAATTATTGTAGAGAAATTCCCTAATATGGCAAAGGGAACAAGCATCAAAATCCAGGAGGTGCAGAGAACCCCCCTCAAAATCAATAAGAATAGGTCCACAGCCCGTCATCTAATAGTAAAATTTACAAGTCTTAGTGACAAAGAGAAAAACCTGAAAGCAGCCCGGGAAAAGAAGTCTGTAACATACAATGGTAAAAATATTAGATTGGCAGCAGACTTATCCACAGAGACCTGGCAAGCCAGAAAGAACTGGCATGATATATTCAGAGCACTAAATGAGAAAAACATGAAGCCAAGAATGCTATATCCAGCAAGGCTATCATTGAAAATAGAAAGAGAAATAAAAAGCTTCCAGGACAAACAAAAACTGAAAGAATTTGCAAACACCAAACCAACTTTATAAGAAATATTGAAAGGGGTCCTCTAAGCAAAGAGAGACCCTAAAAGTAGTAGATCAGAAAGGAACAGAGACAATATACAGTAACAGTCACCTTACAGGCAATACAATGGCACTAAATTCATATCTCTCAATGGTTACACTGAATGTAAATGGGCCAAATGCCCCAATCAAAAGACACAGGGTATCAGAATGGATAGAAAACCAGAACCCATCAATATGCTGCATACAAGAAACTCATTTTAGACCCAAAGACACCTCCAGATTTAAAGTGAGGGGGTGGAAAACAATTTACCATGCTAATGGACACCAGAAGAAAGCTGGGGTGGCAATCCTTATAGAAGATCAATTAGATTTTAAGCCAAAGACTACAATAAGAGATGAGGAAGGACACTATATCATACTCAAAGGTCCAACAAGAAGACCTAACAATTTTAAATATCTATGCCCCTAACATGGGAGTGGCCAACTATATAAACCAATTAATAACAAAATCAAAGAAACACATTGACAATAATACAATAAAAGTAGGGGACTTTAACACTCCCCTCACAGAAATGGACAGATCATCCAAGCAAAAGATCAACAAGGAAATAAAGGCCTTAAATGACACACTGGACCAGATGGACATCACAGTTATATTCAGAACATTCCATCCCAAAGCAACAGAATACACATTCTTCTCTAGTGCACATGGAACATGCTCCAGAATAGGTCACATCCTGGGTCACAAATCAGGTCTCAACTGGTACCAAAGACTGGGATCATTCCCTGTGTATTTTCAGACCACAAATGCTCTGAAGCTAGAACACAATCACAAGAGGAAAGTTGGAAAGAACCCAAATACATGGAGACTAAATAGCATCCTTCTAAAGCATGAATGGGTCAACCAGGAAATTAAAGAAGAATTGAAAAAATTCATGGAAACAAATGATAATGAAAACACAACGGTCCAAAGTCTGTGGGACACAGCAAAGGCAGTCCTGAGAGGAAAATATATAGCGATACAAGCCTTTCTCAAGAAACAAGAAAGGTCTCAAATACACAACCTAACCCTATGCCTAAAGGAGCTAGAGAAAGAACAACAAAGAAAGCCTAAACCCAGCAGGAGAAGAGAAATAATAAAGATCAGAGCAGAAATCAATGAAATAGAAACCAAAAAACAATACAACAAATCAATGAAACTAGGAGCTGGTTCTTCAAAACAATTAATAAGATTGATAAGCTCCTTGCCAGAATTATCAAAAAGAAAAGAGAAAGGACCCAAATTAATAAAATCATGAATGAAAGAGGAGAGATCACAACCAACACCAACAGAATACAAATGATCATAAGAACATACTATGAGCAACTCTACGCCAACAAATTTGACAATCTGGAAGAAATGGATGCATTCCTAGAGACATATAAACTACCACAACTGAACCAGGAAGAAATAGAAAACCTGAAAAAAGCCATAACCAGTAAGGAGATTGAAACAGTCATCAAAAATCTCCAAACAAACAAAGGCCCAGGGCCAGACGGCTTCCCAGAGGAATTCTACCAAACATTTAAAGAAGAATTAATTCCTATTCTCCTGAAACTGTTCCAAAAAATAGAAATGGAAGGGAAACTTCCAAACTCATTTTATGAGGCCAGCATCACCTCGATCCCCAAGGAGACAAAGACCCCACCAAAAAGGAGAATTACGGACCAATATCCTTGATGGACATAGATACAAAAATTCTCACCAAAATACTAGCCAGTAGGATCCAACAGTACATTAAAAGGATTATTCACCATGACCAAGTAGGATTTAATCCTGGGCTGCAAGGTTGGTTCAACATCTGCAAATCAATCAATGTGATAGAACACATTAATAAAAGAAAGACCAAGAACCATATGATACTCTCAATAGATGCTGAAAAAGCATTTGACAAAGTACAGCATCCCTTCCTGATCAAAACTCTTCAAAGTGTAGGGATAGAGAGCACATACCTCAATATTATCAAAGCCATGTATGAAAAACCCACCACAAATATCATTCTCAATGGAGAAAAACTGAGAGTTTTTCGGTAAGGTCAGGAACACGGCATGGATGTCCATTATCACCACTGCTATTTAACATAGTACTAGAAGTCCTAGCCTCAGCAATCAGACAAGAAAAGGAAATTAAAGGCATCCAAATCGGCAAAGAAGAAGTCAAACTATCACTCTTTGCAGATGATATGATACTATATGTGGAAAACCCAAAAGACTCCACTCCAAATCTGCTAGAACTTGTACAGGAATTCAGTAAAGCGTCAGGATATAAAATCAATGCACAGAAATAAGTTGCATTTCTTTACACCAACAACAAGACAGATGAAAGAGAAATTAAGGAGTCAATCCCATTTACAATTGCACCCAAAACCATAGGATACCTAGGAATAAACCTAACCAAAGAGGCAAAGAATCTGTACTCAGAAAACTATAAAGTACTCATGAAAGAAATTGAGGAAGACACAAAGAAATGAAAAAATATTCCATGCTCATGGATTGGAAGAACAAGTATCGTGAAAATGTCTATGCTACCTAAAGCAATCTACACATTTAATGCAATTCCTATCAGAATCCAATCCATTTTTTTCAAAGAAATGGAACAAATAATCCTAAAATTTATATGGAACCAGAAAAGACCTCGAATAGCCAAAGGAATATTGAAAAAGAAAGCCAAAGTTGGTGGCATTGCAAGCTCTATTACAAAGCTGTCATCATCAAGACAGTATGGTACTGGCACAAAAACAGACACATAGATCAATGGAACAGAATAGAGAGCCCAGAAATAGACCCTCAACTCTATGGTCAACTAATCTTTGACGAAGCAGGAAAGAATGTCCAATGGAAAAAAGACAGCCTCTTCAATAAATGGTGTTGGGAATATTGGACAGCCACATGCAGAAAAATGAAATTGGACCATTTCCTTACACCACACATGAAAATAGACTCAAAATGGATGAAGGATCTCAACATGAGAAAGGAATCCATCAAAATCCTTGAGGAGAACACAGGCAACAACCTCTTCGATCTCAGCTGCAGCAACTTCTTCCTAGGAATATTGCCAAAGGCAAGGGAAGCAAGGGCCAAAATGAACTATTGGGCCTTCATCAAGATCAAAAGCTTTTGCACAGCAAAAGAAACAGTTAACAAAACCAAAAGACAACTGACAGAATGGGAAAAGATATTTGCAAATGACATATCAGATAAAGGGCTAGTATCCAAAATCTATAAAGAGCTTATCAAACTCAACACCCAAAGAACAAATAATCCAATCAAGAAATGGGCAGAGGACGTGAACAGACATTTCTGCAAAGAAGACATCCAGATGGCCAACAGACACATGAAAAAGTGCTCCACATCACTTGGCATCAGGGAAATACAAATCAAAACTGCAATGAGATACCACCTCACACCAGTCAGAATGGCTCAAATTAACAAGTCAAGAAATGACAGATTGTGGCGAGGATGTGGAGAAAGGGGAACCCTCCTACACTGTTGGTGAGAATGCAAGCTGGTGCAACCACTCTGGAAAACAGCATGGAGTTTCCTCAAAAAGTTGTAAATAGAGCTACCTTATGACGTAGCAATTGCACTACTGGGTATTTACCTTAAAGATACAAACGTAGTGATCCAAAGGGGCACGTGCGCTTGAATGTTTATAGCAGCAATGTCTACAATACCCAAACTATGGAAAGAACCTAGATGTCCATCAACAGCTGAATGGATAAAGAAGATGTGGTATATATATACAATGGAATACTATGCAGCTGTCAAAAATTGAAATCTTGCCATTTGCAACAATGTGGATGGAACTAGAGGGTATTATGCTTAGCAAAATAAGTCAATCAGAGAAAGACAACTATCATATGATCTCCCTGATATGAGGAAGTGGAGATGCAATGTGGGGGGATTGAGGGGTAGGAAAAGAATAAATGAAACAAGATGGGATTGGGAGGGAGACAAACCATAAAAGACTCTTAATGTCACAAAACAAACTGAGGGGGGTTGGGGGAAGGGGGGGAGGGAGAGGGTGGTGGGGTTATAGACATTGGGGAGGGTATAAAAAATGCAAAGGTGATTTAATAATGGGAAAATTTTAAAGTGACACTATTTTGGTTTTATTTAATAATACAAATACTAATCTATTTAAAAAATAGTGGCACAGAGGTGTAATTTTTCAAAAGCTGATGGCTATTGATGGCTATTGATGCAATAATAAATACTAAATACTGATGGCTATTGATGCAAAGTCTCTCATGCATGGTTCACAGGACTCCAGAGACTACTGGCTCTTATTTGTGAGGGTAAAAGACAGGTGTGGACTTATGAATAAGGCAGACATGTTCACATGGCTTTGTATCAGGCTATGAAAGGTAAAAGACAGAGGAGTAAAGTAAACCTGAGTTTTCATGATTCATCTAAAATCTTAGCACTAGTTTTCTGTTTTTTGTTTTTTTATCCTGATCCTGGACTTGGAAAAAAATGTTTCACATGGTTTTAAAAAATTATACTGGCAAAAATGGGACTAAAGCTTCTGGGACCATAATGAATGCACAGGACTTTCTTTGGAAGGGTGAAATTTGATTGGTGTTCTGTGAGTCACTAGGAATCTAAGAAAAACTTTATGGGATAAGTAAGGAGGAAGGGAAAAAGAAAGGATCTCAATATTATGGAAATAGTACTGGATTTGTAATTATAAGATCTGAAATAAAGATCTTATAAAAGATCTAATTTCTTTATTTCTAAAAGAAATAAAGATCTAATAAAAATAAGATTCAGATCTTATAATTCCAAATCCAAATAAAGTCTACTTATTCTTTTTCAATACTGGCATGGGCTAGTCATAACTTCTCTGCTTGCTTCCATATCTGTAAAGTTAATAAGGTATCTTTGAGATTTCCAGTTAATATGGTAGATTAAACCAACATCAGAGATCTGTTCCTTCCACAAAGTTTTATAAGTTTCAAAATAGGTTTGAAAGTAAGAAAGGGAGATCTCCAAATAATGAAATAAAGAGGAAATAAGAAATCAGGATGTGGAGGGAGAGCTAGCACTAAGAACAGTCATGGGGCATTAGAACAAGACATATAGCTAAAGAGCTAGAGATTATAATCATGGGAGGAAAGAAGTCAAGTTATGTATGGCCCCACGCATGTTAGGTGCTAGAACAGAGGTCCTTTCAATAAACCTAGGGGTCTGAGGGGCCCAGAAATGGCCCTTCAGCCATAAAATGGGGCCCAGAAAACCACCACATCTGAACCAGGGAGAGGTATGGAAAAAAGTCAATTGCATATTAAGGATCATTGTTTGGTAGGAGGATTATATATCATCCAACCGCCTTAAATTAAATATGCATATTAAAATTTAAGAGTAACCACTTAAAGGACAGAAATAGAACATTAATATTCCTCTTGTCTAGTAGATCAATAATAAGACAGTAAAGAAAATGTTTGGTAAATAAATATAGAATAAGATGGTGTCAGTTCAATATTAATAATCACAATAAAAATAAATGCATTAAACTTATTAGTGAATTAATAGTGACAATAATAAAAACAGAATGGGAAGAAATCAGAGAGGAGACAAACCATGAGAAACTCTTAACTGTAGGAAACAAACTTAGGGTTGTTAGAGGGGAGGTGGGTGAAGGATGGGGTAACTGGGTGATGGGCATTAAGGAGGGCATATGATATGATGAGCATTGGGTGGTATATGCAACTGATGAATTACTCAATTCTACATCTGAAACTAATGATGTACTATATGTTGGCTAATTGAATTTAAATAAAAAATAGTGATAATAATAATATATTAATATTCAGCTCATAAAGTTTTAAGATTTAAATGAAATAAATGCTACGTAAATGCTTATTGTTAGATACAGTGCAAAATGTTGTTCACTCTCAATCCAAGTTCAGGTTTTGTCAATAACCTTTAAGACTAACTGGAAGACTGTTCCCAAATCATTTAGAAAGTTCAGGACTCAACTTGTGTACCTGTCTCTCAGCTAATCATTTCCCATTCTCCCAGCAGACAGGAATGGCAGCCTCCTGACAAGATGAAGCACCCACGTCACTGAAGATTTCCGGGCTTAACTTCTCACCATTTGTTTAGTGTTCCTGGACTTAAGTTCGGAAAAAAAAGGGAAAATGATTGATTTGGTTTCCCATTTACTTTGTCCTTTGTTCCATCTCTTAAGGAATTCAATTTGAATCTGTTTTACAATGTAAACATTGTATTAAAAATACAAAGCAAAACTGGATCAAATGAAATTTTGTGGGGGAGTCATTAAATAACATTTGAGGTGATAATACTATAAAAAAAAAAAATACTTTGGTACTGCTTCCAGATGCTGTGTTCAGCCTCACAGGACTGTCAAAACTCTTTGGGTCAGTGGGTTTCTGGTGCTGCCCTAGTTATTATTATCACTATTTTTTATTTAAATTCAAATTAGCCAGATCAAAGGGATCTGCAGGGCCTTTGAGGTCGTGGGAGGGAGTGGGGAGGATTCTGAGCAGGAGACGCTTCAGGTGCCCTCTCATTGCTTCTTCACCTTGCTTGGGCTTCCACTGGGCTTCTGTGTAGAGATTGCATTTGAAAATAGTGCCAAAGCTATAAAAAGAAAAGAGAAGAGAAGAAAAGAGAAGGGAAGGTAAGAAACACTGCGCCCACATTCTTTGTTTTACAGATGATAAAACAGAAGTTTGGAGAAGGTAAGTGGCTTGCTCACTGCTGACAGAGCAAATAAAACATCAGGGACTAGAAATCAGCCTTTTTCTCTAATACTATCTCTGATATATTAGAGCAATGATTTTATTTTTCCTCCTGACAAAAGGAACTGAGGCATTGTATTAAGTTCTAGGACTAAAAATATAAATAAATCGTGGTCTCAGCCTTTAGGGTTCTTTGATTGCATGAGATCATCTAAGAGAGAAAGTTTTAGGAGGGATGGAGCCAATAACAATTTCTAATGGAGTCACTAGAACCAAGAAGATAAGAACAAAATAAATTAAAAAAAAAAAGAAAAAAAAAAGGAAAGCAAGGGGAAAGGACTCACGCTTTTAGAGCAGGTGAAATTTGACTTTATTATTGCCATGATTTTACATTTATACCATCATGGTAAAATAGATCACTTTTTTTTTTAAAGATTTTATTTATTTATTTATTTATTTATTTGACAGACAGAGATCACAAGTAGGCAGAGAGGCAGGCAGAGAGGGTGGAGGAAGCAGGCTCCCTGCCGAGCAGAGAGCCTGATGCGGGGCTCGATCCAAGGACCCTGGGATCGTGACCTGAGCTGAAGGCAGAGGCTTTAACCCACTGAGCCACCCAGGTGCCCCAAAAATAGAACTTATTAAAAGAATATATCAAAAGTTAAATACCAAACCCAGAATAAAGAAGCCTAGGTCTCATCTCACTCTGCCATAAAAAAAATCCATGTCTCAGTTAGCTTGTCAGTAAAATGGGAACAATTAGCATGGAGCTCAGTATCTGTCAGCTGTTATTATTATCCAGTGTGTATCTAAAAAAGGAAATAGAGTTTGAGACTGTGATTGATCTTTTCTGGGAGTGGCTGGACTGGGAAAATTCAGTAAGGGTGGGGAAAAATATAATACATTAAAAACCAACCACAAAGAAAAATTCTTTGCTCTGAGGAAGTTCTTAAAGTTGTGCTAATATAATAGTGTTATATTAGTTGTGCTAATATAATAGTGTAATAAATAGTGTATTTATTTAATTAGTGTATTAAATGGTGCTGAAACAGTTAGCCTAAATGTCTGGTACTAAAAAGAGTCAACTAATTTACGAAAAAGATTTAAGGAAATTAAACTAGAGAGAAAAAAAAAAGCTACAAATGATGTACCATGTTTACATGTTAAAAATATTGCATAGAGGGTCTCCTGGGTGGCTCAGTTGGTTAAATGTCCAACTCTTGATTTTGGCTCGGGTCGTGATCCCAACGTGGTGAGAGTGAGCCCCATGTGTGGCTCTGCACTCAGTAAGGAGTCTGCTTGAGATTCTCTCTCTCTCTCTTTCTGTCCCTCCCTCGGTTACCTCTCTCTGTCCCTGTCTCTCTCTGTAAATAAATAAATAAATAAAATCTTAAAAAAATATATTGCATAGAAAAAAGATGTAAATTAAGTACAACGAAACAGTAAAGAAAGTAGAAGAAAATGGCTTTCTCAGTAATTAACTATATGGATTTCTCTGGGTCTCAGTTTCCTCACCTGTAATGATGGAAATTGGAAAAGAGGAATCTATAAAATTTCTTCTAGCTACAAAATTATCTATGGCTACCACAAGATTTGATCCTCAATAAAGGAGAATACATACAGAATATGTATGTGCTTTAGTTGCTAAGAAACAAGATATACTCCTTTTTCTGCAGTTTTATTTTCCCTAAGTGAAAACAAATAGCATCATTGATAAAATAATTGGTATAAGATCTGTCAACCAATGAAGAAACAATTGGGAAAATTAAGAACTAGAAAAAAAATTACTCATTATCTCTGAATCTGGCTAATATATGCTTATATTATCAGTAAGGTCATCAGAAAAATTAGAACAATTAAAAATAAAGCAAATGTAAAATGATGTTTGTTCTCTTTGTTAAGAAAAAAAACAAACATTAGATTTAAGAATATGAAAGCATAGTCTACAACAGACTAATGGAATTAAGAGTTCTGGAAATTCATGAAAAGATTTCAAGGTAACAGATTGCATGTAAGACAAAGCTTATGAAATCAGTGGCAATGTTAAATTGACTCAATTCTAAAGATGTAATCCTGGACCCAGAGGAGTCAAAGTTGAACCATATTGTAGCCTACAAACGTTGTTGCAAAAGGAAGGAGACATTTTCCAGAACCTCATAATATGGAAACCAAATATCTTAGAAACGTGAGTAGAGCTAAAGAAATATAAAAGAGCCAATAAAGTAATGAAACCCTGGAACATATGAAGAAAGAAAGTGGGAACAACCAAATTCATAGAGCCTGGAAAAGCAAGAAGGAAAGAAAGGAAGGAGGACCTAGGATTGCCAGCATATTAATGGCAATTAAGAAAAAAAAATTGTTGGTGATAATATAAAAGAAAAGAAATTAAATTGAGCTTAGAAAGATTCAGTTTGATGACTAGTGAAATAGACTACAACAAGTTTTGCTGAAAATAAAAAATATTTTATGAATTAGCCAATTCTCTATGGGAATTCAAAGTTCTCTTAGTTTTTTTTTTTATTTCGTCTATTTGTTTCCCAGAGTAAAAGTAAGTATAAACTAAAGGTGGACTCAAAGAACTAGATCAAATCTCAAAATACTATCTGGCCAATTACTATAGATGCCTTCCCAAAATAGAACTGAGTTTACTGTAAGGTTATTTTTCAGAGAGCTCTGAAGACAGAGATTCTGTAGCCATCTCTGGAAAGCAAATCCAATATTAGATGGCCTGTACTGTCAAACATTATCTTTGTCTCATCGGACTTGCTTTTATTATAGATTTAGATTACTTAGCTAATTTTCCCTGTATTTTTAAGTGGAGGAGTCCAAATATCTTTTGAGGTTTTCTTGATGACTCGCTTTTCTGGGAGCACAAATCATAAATATACAGCCCTAAATGGATGTTCACAAAGTGAATTCACCCAGGTAACCACAACTCAGGTCATGAAATAAGAACCCTGTGAGTACTTTCCAAGCCCTCCAGTTCTCCTTGTCAGGCACGACCCACCCTGTCTCCCCAAAAATAACCACGAACCTGATTTCAAACGCTTTGGTTTAGATATGCTTATTTTTGAAATTAACATGAATGGCTAAACCATATGTTCTCTCTTTTTTGGTAGCTTTTTAAATGGAGATATGCTTCACACAACATAATGTTCACCACTTCAAAGTGTTCGCTTCAGTGGTTTTCACTGTAGTCTCTGTTGTGCAATCATCACCACTAATTCCAGAATATTTCCATCTCCTTTTCCCCAAAAACAACCTGTACCTACTAGCAGTTAGTCCTGATTATATGGTTTTGTTTTGTTTTTTTGTTTGTTTTTTGCTTTTGGCTCCTTTTGCTCAAAATTATGCTTGTGAGATTCATATGCTGTGTTCAGTAGCCAATATTTTTTTGAATAGAGTCTAGGGAGTAAAGTACAGGGTTTCCTAATTAATTATGGTTCCATACCAAAACTAATGGCTTAGACCCCGCTTGCAGTAGTATCAACCAGGGAGTGTTAAAAAACATTGATGTGAAGGCTCCATTCCAGATAAATAAATTATAATCTGGGGCTATGGTAGGGGTAGGCTGCAGCTTTGGTTGTTTTTAAAATTGTCCAGATGATTCTGTTGTCCAGATGATTCTTAGTTCTTAGCCAGAACTAAGAACTATTACAAACAACTAATCAGTAAGAGACTTAGCCTGATGAGAAGGTGGCACTAATTAAAAAGACAGTCTCTTAGACCCTCAGGCATACTGAATTAGATTGAGACAGTGAGAATCTGCATTTGACAAGTGACCCATGTGGTTCTTATAAGGCAGTTTCAGAAATACCGCAGGAAACCAACAATTATTTCTAAAAAAAAAAAAAAAGACTTCATCAACAGAAGTTTCTACTGCCTTTAAACAAGAAAACACAGATGTCAGTTTAAAATATTAATACATTAAAAAGAAACTATTTTCATGTGTGATTTAATTCTAGTGATGAGAGGATGATTATATTACATCTGCCTTATTTCTTTTAGTTTGATATCAGTCCAAAGTGAAAAACCTATTGGGAAGTAGCCTTTTCCACCTCCGGCTCTGAGGTTAACACAGGAAACAGGTCTACTTTTTTTAGACATCAATCCAGTCTCAATGTTGTCAACAGACCGAAATTTGCAATTTGCTTTTCATTCATAGTGGACAACATACAAAGAATCTTCTTCACATCACCAGATAAACACATTGGGAAATTTTTTTAAATGCAACCGCCAAGAAAAATGGCAAACAAAATGGAAAAGGAAAAGAACACTCAGGAAAGGAAAAGACACCCCAAAACAGTCTGAAACAGACTTCATTATATATTGTAGTATGAAAGTAACAACTTTACATATTGATAATTAAGAACATTTTATTAGAAGCTAGAGTTGGCATTTCTATCATCTGGTCCTGCTGGGGATCGTTTATACATACCCAGGGCAAAGACAGTGGTTTAAATACAGTACTCTTTACATTCTCAGCTCTTAAAAATTTATCATTGTCATTATTGAAAGATATCTTCCCTTTTTGAAGTTCTCTTGATCTAGTCCATGATTAGCAGTATGAATGACCTGGTCATTTTTCACCTTATCAATTGATCACTAACAATAAAATGGATCCTGTTATTTAGTACATTAATTCAACACGTTAGATGGTATTTAATTGTATAAACATACTAACAATTCTAAAATAAAATTTGAATTTTATTCATTTAGGATAGTTTAGATGCACAGAAAAATTGTGAAAATAGCCCAGAGAATTTCTATGTACCCCATATCTAGTCTCCTTTATTATAACACCATTTATTAGTACGGTACATTTATTACAACTAATGAGTCAGTATTTATACATAAATCCATACTTAGTTCTGATTTCCTTGGTGTCTACCAAATGTCATTTACCTATTCCAGGATCCCATCCAAGATACCACATTACTTTTGTTGTGTCTCCTTTCACTCCAACGGGCTGTGACTGTTTTTCAGACTTATTGTTTTGTTTGTTTGTTTGCTATTGTTTTTTTTTTGTTAAATGACTAGTTTTGAGCAGGGCTAGTCAGATAAGTTTTAGAGTGTCACATACTGATAAATTTTTAAAGATAATTTAATTCTTAGATTCAATTAATAAATTAGAAAAAATTGACTTAAAGTAATCCTAAAAGGAAAAATAATTCTTTTGGAGATGGTTCAGACTATTAGAATCAATTCAAACAGACTTAAACAATTGATCTTAGTGTATATAAAGGTATAACATAAAACAGACTACTTATGATTAATAGAATTATTGTCATTTCTAAAAATTGGAACTTAACTTTCCAAATTAATAAGAAATGAAATTATTTACATTCCTCTGGGTTTCAATCTCTGTTACTGTTCTTGCTTACACAGCCATAAAGTTCATTTTATCTTGAGGTCTGTTTTTTAAGTTTTCACTGTTTATAAATTTGTTCACATGTTGAAGTAAAATGTATATTGACATTTTTAAAAGCAGTCTAATAGAGCTCATTCTACTATATTAAAATATCATATTTGTCTAACTACCCCCATTGTTGAATACTTGGTTTGTTTCCATTTTTTGTAATACTACTATTAACATCCTTGCACAAGAACAACTTAAAGTTGAACCAATTTGCATTTTTTCCAGCAATGTATATAATACAAGCTTTTCTGCACAGTCATCAACCCTGAGTTTTTCATATATTCTCTACTCTAGTATTTAATGCTACTTTAAGTTTGCTTTGTTATACAGTTATTATTGGAACAGAGATATTCATTTTTCCATGTCTCCTTGTGAAAGCTGTTTCTTCTTCCTCTTCTTTTTTTTTTTTTTTTTAAGATTTTACTTATTATTTGTTTTTCAGAGAGAGAGAGAAGCAGCAGCAGGGGGATGGGCAGGCAGGGAGAGAAGCAGGCTTCCTGCTGAGCAAGGAGCAGGATGGAGGACTCAATCCCAGGACCCTGGGATCATGACCTGAGCTGAAAACAGATGCTTAACTGACTGAGCCACCTAGATACTCCTGTTTCTTCTTTTTTAAATGGGTACTTGAATGTAAAGCTTACGGATGAAATTAGAAGGAAGAAATTTTATTTACTAACATCCTCTTAGGAAGAACTGCCCTTTTTGGAAAATGGGAGATTTTAGTCGAAGGCAAATATAAGAAAAGCTCTTTTGAGACTAGGGATAAGTTTATTGATTAAGAGGGATGGGGGATGAGAGAAGAAAAGCAAGAAAGAAGGGTGTATTGAAGAAACAGGGAAAGGTCAGCACTGCACATTTTGACATCTGTCTTCTATAACTTACTCAGAAGTGTATAATATGAACGGGTAGAATAGCTGTAGACACTACGATTGGAAAAGTAAAGGGTGGGAGGAGGGAAGAAAAGAAATAGTTTGCCAATAAAATATCAAAGGCAGAGAAACAAAAATATGTGTGTGTGTGTGTTTGTGTGTTGGGTGGGGCACAATAAAATTCTCTGTCTTTTTAATTTTTTAAGCATTGTCTACTCCCAATGTGGGGCTTGAACCCACAACCCCAAAATCAATAGTCTCATGCTCCACCCACTGAGCCAGTGTTTTTGATATCTGGTGAGGTTTAACCTGAGTTTAGGGTACCCTGACTGCTGCCTGGATTATACATATTTATATATTTAAAATAGCAAACTTTTAATAGTGTGTCACATTTAGTTCTTCCTATCATTTAAAAATATTGTAATTCTTGTAGTATGGAAAAATGTATCTATGTTCAGCGGCATCTTCTCTTTTTTAATATCCACTAATTTATCTCCCACCCACAAAAGGAATGCATATGTTATTCTGGTTTCTTTGGGTTTTATATGTTACATTCTGGTTTGTTGTAGATTTATAACCTATTTGCTTCTTTCGAACCCATTGTAATTCATGGATATGGCTGTGGTAACAATAGATCTAAGTTAATTCTTTTTCATATCATTAAAAAAGTTCCAGGGCACCTGAGTGGCTTGGTTGGTTAAGTGCCCAACTCTTGATTTCAGCCCAGGTCTTGATCTCAAGGTCGTGTGTTTAAGCCCCACACTGGGCTTTGTGCTAGGCATGGAGCCTATTTAAAAAAAAAAAAGAGTTATTTCACTCTCTATTGTATTATTTCTGGTTTGTAATAAAATAGGTAATCATTACGGTTTGAATCTATAATTGGCCAGTTTTTGAAACCCCAATATTATAAACATCATGCACTAAAGCTTTTGTAATCAACTTTCACTGTAATCTTTTAAGAATTTTTTCAGGGACTTTTGAAAGAACAATTTGACATTTTTACCCCCTTACAAATGAGTTTCACTATCACTCAAAATCTGTCAGGGATTAAACTGGTACCAAGAATCATAAAATTCAGAGCTGAAAAGTATAATAGGGATGACCTCATTCAACTTTGTGATTTAAAGGTGAGAAAATAGATGCCAGGAGAACTCGAATTACCTTCCTAAAGTCACAGCTAGTTAACAGCAGAGCTAGGACAATGACCCATGTCTCTGATCATCGCAAGACATAAAATAATAAAAAAGGAACTGCCTTTTACTTTCACTACCCTTTTACTTTAAATCTCCTCACCTTTATTTTTATGCGAACCCACACTAAAATAATCTCACCTTTTATTTTTGTGGACATTAAACCAGCAGGTCAAAATTTTAAGAGGCTGAGAGTGGAAGTTTGCCACCTACAGGTCAAAAGAAAGAAGAAATCTTGGGTTTTTCTAGGGTAAAGCTTTGATGACATTACAAAGCACAAGTGTGTTTGAAGACATCTCTTTGCGAGAGTAGTTCTCAATATAGCGCGGGAAGACTTTCGTCAAGGGGATGCTGCCTTCATTCTCATCACCGTTAGTCAACAACTTTCTACAGTGTTTCTTTGCCAACAGTATTTGGTGTTATGTCTGTAGGAAAGAATGATAGAACACTGAACAGTATGAATCCATAATTAGAAGGCCATGAAAATGTTTCTTAGCAACTGAGACCCTCTCCCTTTTTTGGTTGGAATTTCCTCCTCACTGCTAAGAAATGTCTGAGCAGGCAACAAAAATCCTATAATGATGCTGGGACAACTGGATAACCATTTGGAAAAAGTTCTTTTAGAGTCTTATATCTCCTACTAAAATAAATCTCAAAGGTATTAATATTTAAATGTGAAGGACGAACAAGACCGTAAAATTACTAGAACTCAGTATAGGCGACTTTAATATAATCTTGGAGTAGGGAAGCCCTTTCTAAACGTAACACCAAAGGAAGAATATCGAAGGAAAATAAATTTTACAAACATTAAAAATATAAAGCAAATCACTATTCTTTCTTAAAGATTATTTAAGATGATATTGAATTTTCTCACAAATTAGTCAAACAAAATTTTAATAACTATATATATAACATTTATATATATATCCATATATACAGACAGGGCCTTAGACAGCTGTATAGCAAATATTAATAATGGTTACTTTGGTGTGTAGTGGGAAAAGAGATTAAGAGTTTACTCTAAAAATGTTCTTGAAGAATGATGGAAAGAATTTAAAGATGAATGTACTTTAAACAAACAAACTCCCAGGATGGAAGTGTGAATAGGGAGGAGAAAAATGTGGTACATAAAGATAAAAAGAATGAGGTCTGGCTATGAGGAAAGAAAAAGTACTGAGGAAGAATGGACGTACCAGAACAGGTAATAAAATTGATCAAGGACACAGTGAAGTAAGAGCTGGTACATCATGATCTAGAAGCCTGGAAGTAAGGCCACAAAGCAGCCCAGGTAAATCAGCTTGCTTGCTACTCGTACAACATGGACTTTGTTATCCTGAGAGTCAATTTAAAACAGTTTGAAAGTATTGTAGTTTAAAGAGAGACCTCAGCTGTCTAAAAAGCCCCATAAAAACATATTGCTAAAAGGTCACAGGTGAAAACTCATTTAAAAATAACAAAGAAACTGGAGTTTTTAGAATGGCTCATTGAAAAGTATTTTAAAATGCTTGAGGATATGTCAGTAAAATATGTGTTTTTTAAGTCTCAATATTTTTACATACAGAAGATAGAGCTTACCAAAATTCATTTGATTTTCACCCTTTATTATTTTTTTAAACATGTATTTATTTATTTAAGTCATCTCCACACCCAACACAGGGCTCAAACTCACAACAGTAAGATCAAGAGTTCCATGACTATTTTTTTAAGATTTTACTTATTTGAGAGAGAGAGTGAGTGAGAGAGAGAGAGAGAGAGAGAGAGAGAGCATGAGTGGGGGAGGAGTAGAAGTAGAGGGAGAAGCAGACTCTGTGCTGAGCAGGGAGCCTGATGTGGGGCTCCATCCAGGGACCCTGGGATCATGACCTGAGTTGAAGGAGCTGCCTAACCAACTGAGTCAACCAGGCACCCCTGAGTCCCATGACTGTTGATGAGCTAGCCAGGAGTCCCTAATTTTCACCCTTTAATAATATGCTCCTAGATTACTTTCTACTCTATCAAAATAGACTGATATTCTGCATATGCAGAATTTGTATAGTTATGTTTATTTGTGTACCCATTAGTTTCTAGAGGAGTGATATTCAAACTTTTTTGATCATATGACCAATATATGCATATTTATATCTATATGTCCTACCAAGCTAATATATGTAAACTATATAACCTAAAGAAAAAAGTTAAAATAAAAAAAAAAAAAGAAGGCAGTAGAAATTCTAATACATTCGTCTTGCACCACCTTGTATCTTCCTGTCTGTGCATCCACCCTTCTTCAGAGACCACAGGCTGCCATTAGGGTCTCTCAAGACTCATTGCCAAACTATACTGTGTATCTGGGCAAGACCCTTAGCCTCTGTGTCTCAGTTTATTTGTAAAATGAAGATAATAAAAGAGCCTGCCTCATAGAAGTGTTGTGAAGATTACATGAGCCAGCGCCTGGAAAGTGCTCCCTATCATGCTTGGCATGGGAAGTACTCTGTAGTGGTAGATATGATCTGTGACCGACACTTTGCAAAGAACAATCCTTCTTTAGATGATTGCTAACTTAAAGTTGATTATATCTGGTATTTTAAGACTTCAAGTTGTTTCATATAAAATAATACATGGAGATTTGCTCTTTCCTTATTCTTCCTTATCTCTGTACTCTTTTCCTCAACTATCTCCTTGGCCTGGAGCTAAGCACATGGTATTTCATGTTTTTGCCAAGTTGCAAAATTTATTTCCCTGAATGTGTGGATTCAGTTTTCCCAAAGAAGGGTAGCAATTACTTTTATTAAAAAGACCATTTCTTGGGCGCCTGGGTGGCTCAGTGTGTTAAGCCTCTGCCTTCGGCTCAGGTTGTGATCTCAGGGTCCTGTGATCGAGTCCCGCTTCAGGCTCTCTGCTTGGCCAGGGAACCTGCTTCCTCCTCTCTCTGCCTGCCTCTCTGCCTACTTGAGATCGCTCTCTGTCAAATAAATAAAATCTTTAAAACAAACAAAAAACAAACAAACAAAAGACCATTTCTTCATATTCTATTTAGTTATAGCCATGATCATCAATTTCTGGCTGTACATTATCATACAGGAAGCTTTAAAAACCCACATACCCAGACCCTAATTCCAGACCTTCTGATTTAATTTGTGTAAAGGCTCCCCAAGTGATACTAAAGTGCAGCCAGGGACTGAGGACCATTGAGTGAGAGGAAAATGATTACTTCATGTCAGCAACACTTAGTCTTGGCTACATATTCCAATCACCTGGGAGCTCTTAAAAATACCAATGGCTGGTGCCCTGATCTCAGACTATTAAGTATCTGTGGATGTGGTCAGGACATTAGCAGTCACAAAAGCTCCCCTGTTGGTTCTTATTATGTGACAACATGATTCAGAACAGAAGACACACGCACACTTCAAGGCAGGCTGATCGAAGAGTGTTGTGGTCTATAATCATCTGTTGCTTCCTCTTAAGTCTCCCTAGCTTGGGCTTGGCTTTGCTCCCTTAGGCCACCAGATCCATGTAGGAGACAGCAGTCCTGCTACTCTCAGAAGTGGCCACCAGGGTCAGTAACTATTTAAAAGGGTAAAGCACTACACCAAATCTACTATTATTAGACGAGATCGGGCGCGCTCAGGGTGGTATGGCCGTAGACCCAAATCTACTATTATTAATTTTTGTCATTATTATCCTCTCTCCTCCAGCCATCTTGAGACGTGAAATACATCTTACCTAGTACTCTCCTCTCCTATTGCTCTTATCTCCAAAGGAGGCACGCTGACCCTTTTCGTTCATGGCATTATATCTAGTCATTATAAAGAGGGCAAGGGAGGAAAGGGCACAAAGGAGAACCACTAAAATTGTAAAGCTAGGAAAGGAATAGAAATCTCAGGAAACCGCTTTTTAACAAAGTTTAAAATGCTTATTTCCCTAGATATTTGCATGCAGTTTATATTGAGTTATGTTATCTTAATGCATATTTAATATAAACCTCAAGTTCACTTTAAGAATAACAGATAAACATTTCAGAGAGCTGAGGTGACTTGCCCAAGGTCACACAGTAGGCAAAGTCAGATTATGAAAAAGTTCTTCTAGTTTAAAGTCTAATGTTTATCTGACTGTACTACAAGTACATCCTGGAAGCTGATAGATCCCTCCTTTTTATCATTCTCTTATTATGGAAGGGAGAACCTTTAGCTGGTCCACAAGAGACTGATCTGTTGCTTCCAGAACCTGGAGATAAGGTTAAGTTCTGGGGGTTTTAACAAGCATCACGAAGTGGGTGATTGTGGTTATTAGATAGCACTACAAAGGAGATGTCTCCCAAATCAGCAAGTCAACATTTAAGGGGCCACAGGATGCTGCTACCAGAGAGCAAGTCTGAAATACAACTGAGTAAAAAGAAAGCAGTGTCTCATTAACTCAACATCTGAACAGAGAGTACGACGACCGAAGTGAGCAAAAAGCTGAACTTCCTGGGTAGTGGCGGGTGTCCAGCATTGTTCTGAATAGTGCTGGGTCAGAGGTGATGGTTCCTTGGCTTCAACTCCAGCCTCAACAAGCAGTGTTCCTAGCTTCCCAGAGACTTTCAGACACAGAAGACAATTCTTGATTCAGTTCATATTCTGCTTTTTCTAGTAGTTATGTTACAGATACAAATATGAAGTTAGCATCTTGGTTTATACAACAACTTTCTATGAATTTGGTTAGTACAAGTTAAGAGTTAATTCCTCTGGTGATGATTACCTCCTGTTAACTTGACAAAAGCTTGTAGGCCTGGAAAGCTATCCTCCTGGAAACCCTGTCTTTTGGTGACGGCAAAGCACTGGCACCCTGAGAGACCCTGGACTTCTCTGATCCACCATTGCTTCCCCCCAATGAAACAGAGCCTTGTAGAGTCAGTGGCATGAACTAGCAAGCCAAACACTGTGCCTGAAATTAAATGAGTCATTAATGGCTTTGTAAAGATCCAGAGGGTGACTCTAATGATATACTGGTCTGTGCTTTATACAGGAAAGTCAACCTTTGTAAAGTTTGGCCATTTATGTCAGTATCTTAAAAAAAAAAATTTGATACAGTGCAGATCTCTGTTATGGAAATTTAGAAAGGTTTGTGAAAGAGATTCTGTTCTCGAGTTCCTGGGAAAGACAACTTACTTCCTTCACCATGCTTTCTGTGGACTCCATGTGCTCCTGTGTTCCTTGTAATTTCATCCGATTCTTTTCCAAGTTGTGTTAGTTGTCATTCCATAACCTGTTGTTTGTCATCTAATTTCTGAGATCTTCATTTTTAATGTGTTTTTTCAAAAACTTCAATCTAAATGATTTAACTCACTTAAAAATATTTTGGTCTATGTCAATAGCTAGAGTTTTTTTTTTCTTGTGAGTTCTCACGGTTTATTAAAAGTTCTTCAATTTTAATCTTTTTTTCTTGTACTAAAGTCATTTAAGGTTAAATAGCATTTTTTTCTCATGTCCAAATTACATGGATTTTTGTGGATACCATTATATGAGGGATTTCCTATGGAGACGTGCATGGACCACGGTCAATTTCTCAGTCTCATGGCTCATGGTCTCTCTCCTATTATAAATGAAGAACCAGAAATAGAGAAATAGAGGTCTCTCTCCTATTATAAATGAAGATCCAGAAATAGAAAGAGAAATAGAAAGTAACCCTTCTCTATTTGTCAAAGCTAAGACTGGCTGGAAAGATTTTCTGCCTTTATTTAGCTCTGTGTGTCCTAGAAATCTACAAACCTCGCCTTCAAACTTACATTTCATTTCAGAGATTATTTCATCGAGGCTACTGGCCACCCAGCCTAATATAAAATGACTTGTTTTACCATTCCCGATGTAAATTTTCCCTCTCCTTTATTCCAAATGTTCCTGTCCTGCTCTATTTTATTTCTTTCCAATATTTTTTCCTCATAGTGTAACTCAGGTTCCTGGAAGGAAGCATGTGCTGGATATTTCTGATATTCTTCAGAGCTTAGATCACTACAGCACTAGTCAATTCTATCTACACATACACATAAAAGTGGGTTGTTTTGCATTTTTGCTCTTGCTTTGCACTCACCCAGAATGTGATGCCCATAAGTTACTTTTCAAATCTGTTTATCCATATTTCCATTCAGGTGGAGTCCTTTCAATCGTTTTGGGGACTACAGCTCACAATGACCTGTCAGTAACGCCTTCACTCTTGCTGCTTCCCACTTCTTTTTTTGCTCCTACATCTGTCCAGTGTCTTAGGCAGGCAGATATACCTGCCCATTTCCTAAATATGTAGGGATTCCATTGCTGGAATTTCTTAAAGGTTATTTTTTGAAAAGCCAGTTAACCCCTGGTCCAGGAACGGTTATTTATCTTTGGGAAGACTGGCTATAATGTGGATGTAAGAAAACTGCAAACTTCTCTGTAGTTTATATTAAAGAAGCAGATTGGTCGCAAAGATGTCAACACTTCTTTGGTCTTTTGAGAAATGTCTACCTGCTTATGCACAAGGTTTTTTGGAAAAACCCACTTAGTTAAATGAATCAAGTTTATGTGAGGGACTGCCCTCTGCAAGAACAGAATAGTTTCTTGAGTAATTAAAACTGAAAGGTATTCCTTGTAAGAATTAGAGAAATAGTTCATAAACCACATAATAGTACAAAGTTTTTTACAATCTGAAAACAAAATGAACTTATAAAGTTTGTATTAAAATGAGACTTCTAGTGTCAAGGGAAAGTTTTATAATATTTTACTAAACATTTAATAGTAATAATGCATGCAAATACCAACTTCACAAAAAAATCTATTATACAAAGTTAGATGAGCATCTACATTAATATTAGTGGCACTCATAATCTTCATAATATTTTAACAAAAACTAAGTGTTAGTAGTACACAGATGAGTAAAAGTATCAATACCTACACAAGTAAAATAATACTTTGTTTTAGAAAAAGCAGTTCAACTCTTAATGTTAGAGTCTAGCTTTGAACAAAGCTGGTATATATAACTGGAATGATTATCTGTGCAAGGTTTTCATGTGACCTTATTTAAGACAACCACTAAACCAAAAGTTTTATTATTTTACCTGAGTGGAGGATAACCAGGTTGTGTTTTCTAATACATTTAAATTATCCCTATCAGAGAAAATCTTAGTGTAAACTCCAGCTCTTCTACCTATTAGCTTTAAGACTTTGGGTAAGCTTCTTAACCTTACTAAGCTCATTTCCTTATCATACAATGGAGAAAATAAATGTTTCAAAGATTGAGATAATAGATGTTTAGGATGAATTGTGTCCCTCCTTCCCCCCCATTCATATGGTGAAGTCCTAATCCCCAGTACCTCAGAATGTGACTATACTGGAAACAGGTTCTTTAAAGAGGTAATTAAGTTAAAATGAGGTCATTAGAGAAGGACTTATCCATTATGACTTAGTGTCCTTATGAGAAAATTAGGACACAGATAGATAGGGAGGACATTGTGAGACAAAGGGAAAAGACATCTATTTACAATTGAACTGGAAAGAGGCCTCAGAAGAAACCGACTCTGACAATACCTTGATCTCAGTGTCTAGGCCCCAGATTGTGAGAAAATAAATTTCTGTTGTTTAAGCCCCCTAATATGTGGCACTTTGTTATGGCAACCCTAGAAAGTTAATAGAACATGTGAAGACTTTAGAATAGTGCCTGGAACGCCACAGGTAATCAGTAACTTCATTACTACTGTTATTATTTCCCCAGAGCTTTTCTAATTTTCAACTCCACACATAGTTCAGTTCTTAAGATGTTCACTTAATGGCTAAGTGGCAAAAGAATAAGACTTTGTTGGGATACACAGAATGCTATGGACTCTCAGCATCCTTGCATGTTCTTGCTGGGTTTGAGCTCTTTTTCCCGGCCATTTCTCCGGGATGTGTTTCCAGTGAGTAACCTTGAATGATGACACAGTATCTCACTCCAGACCAAGAACAGGCTTACTTCCACTTACTATAAAAGCTGTGATTTGCCTGAATTCAAGACCCTCGGGTACATGACTGAGGTCAGTAGCACAGATTGGTTTCATCCCATTGCTCAGTGTGTTGATAGTAGCCTTAATTAACTGCTCTATGAAACCAACTGAATAGATCTGATATTGACTAAATAACCTGTTTATCAGATTAATCAGACTAGTAAACATGAAATTTACATGAAAATTCAAGTCTGGCCAAGAGCATTTCAAGTTTAGAAGTGAGTAGTTGGAAGAGGCCATTCATTATGGGCTCTGAATGACACGGCGTATTTTCTGGGTATGCCACGAATGCAAGGACCTGACCTATCTTTACCCAGTCCAGGCTTGTGTTTACATTGAGCAACCTTGGGGCATGAGGTAACAACTCCCCTTGGGCAAAAAACAGGATTGTTTCCGGTCACTATAAAAGCAATCAATGCCCCAAGCTCAGTGTTCCTTTTCTGTAACACAACCCACTGTGTGTGCCTGCTTCCATCACTCGTATGGGGCTCAGAGAAATGGGAACTGATACAAACCAACAAGAAGCACTAGCTACCACTTTCATTGTGAATATCAAAGTGCACTGTCTCTGATCCAAGTGTCTCGTGTATCTGTTGCATACCATGAAATGGTAACAGGCTCACAGGTAAGTTGGGTGAAATCTCAGACCCCGCAGTTATTGACAGACATCAACAATTTTCTTCTTGGTAAAGGCTGGCGCTATGACTTGGCTTGATTTATTATTAGGAAATTTATTATTAGCCTGATACATTACAAAATCTTACTTTCCAAAGACTTAGCCAATAACACTACAAAAATAAAAAGCCCTCTGTTTCCTGTGAATTTAACTGTGTGGGTCCAAGTCCAGTAATAATTTCACTGTCTGTTTGAAGTACTAATAATACTAAATCCAAAGCTCGGCGCCATGCCTCGGTCTTTGGTATAACGACGTCGTAAATGCTTGGAATCTGTTCCAGTTTATTTGTAACGCCTGAATTAAAAATTCCACTATTTAGTTTACTGTATTCATTCAAGATGTAAGATGAAGGAGAACCAGAGTCTGTGGCATTTTGTAGACGCTGTTGAATGAATGTGCTGGCTTCAAATTCTGATGAGCAACTGGCTGTGTTATATACGAGAGTTGAAAGGTATTTGTGCCACCCATTTGCCAGGCATTTAAGCACAGTTGATCTGTATAGTGCCAGAGAGGAGGCCAGCCAAGAGGAAGTATTAGGAAGCCATCCTGAACAGATGTGGTTTCTTTTACTCAGTGATTGTTCTGCAAGAATCTGAAGGTGGCTAAGACACAAAAATTCAACTGCACCACCTCCAAGGAAGACCTTTTGCTCTTTTAGAGCATAATACAGACGATAGGCACAAGTCCAGAATCTATCTTCCTTGGTTTGCATCTGTGCAGTGACTGGGCTAGTGAGCACTACCGTAACCAGATTAATTCCTTCCGTTTTTATCACGACTGTGATTACGTTGATTCTATCTATGACATCTGAAGGAATACTTCTCCAGAAGGTCACAGAGACCCCACTGCCCACACAGTTTTCATTCACTTGTGTGATGTAGGTCACCTGTACTGCTCCCGAAGCTTCTGCAAAAGCCTGCATCACACTGCTATTCACTGACCCAAGTACCAACCGCTTACTGTGTATGCACTTTTCAGTTAAGTGTTCAGACACATTTCCTTGTACCAGGACAAGGTTCACGTTGAACTTAATTAATACCTGTAAGGCATAATTTGTCCACAGTTCTTCTGTGGTGTCTTGTTGAACCCTCATGCTCTCCAGTACTGTGTTAATATTTGTAGCCTTATTAAACCCCAGGTGCCGATAATTCTCTGTGAGGTCACCCTCAATGAGAAGAATCCGGATAGGCTGATTCTGTAATTCCTTTATCAGAGTAGCATTAGATATTGATATAACAGTGATAAATCCTGGACAGACACAAGAAAAACTTTCAGGTACACCTGGTAAACAACAAGTGAAGATTCTGGAAATGTCAAACCTAAATGGCATGCTACGGCTGCCTTGCTGCATAATTGCATTCTGATACTGCAGCCGTACTGCTTCATCTACTAATTTCATGCTTTGGTGATCTCCGTGACTCAAACCCATCTCCAACTCTACCAAATCACTACATCTGTAAGTATTGGGAGTAGCTCCACCATGTTGTTCCAGAAATCCATCTGGTTTGTTTATCCACTGATTATTATCTGTCCTATTAAAATGCCTACTGTGGATTAGTATTGACTTTCCATAACGGCTGCCTGTGAGCAGACTGTTTTGCAGACTTTGAGGATTTTGTAGTATATTTTTATCTGCTTCAACTTCAGCCTGAGATCTAAAGAGCGTAGGTGATCTAACAGGTATCCCAGAAAGATTGTAAAAGGTCAGTGATGGAGAGGCAACATCTTTGAAATTATGCTCTTTCTGTAAACCAGTATCTGAAGGGATTTGTAGAAAAGGGCACAAACTGACACTAGATGTTTCAAGTCCAGAAAATGTCTTAGTGCTGTCTATATGGTCAAATACATTGTGGACAGGTACTTGAAGGGAAACTACCTCTTCAATGCAAGAGTTCAAGCCCTCTGACATTGCAGACACTATTAATGAAATGGGGACACCTAAATGGAGACATTCTTCAGCAGCACTGCTCCAGGCACCGATGAGAAACAAAAGAGTACTGGTTCCAGTTTTATATGTGTTATTTTGTGCTTGAACTGCTTCGTTGAGAAGTTGTCCCACTGCACTGGTTAAATCCAAACTTTCGAGAAGCCTTACTGTTGAACTGATTAACACACTTTCATGACACTCTGCATCTATAATAAATTTAGATAATTTTAATGGACCTAGGAAAGTTCTTCCTGTTCCCGCAAATGATGAAAGTTGTTGAAGTCCCATGTGCCTTCTTTTATTTATGACCCTGCAAGCCATCACCATGAATCATCATCTGCAAATAAAATAAAAACTTGGAAATTTATTCAGTGTAATTTGTGGTTATAATTGCTTATAAAAGAAAAATCAGATATAGTCCCTGCCTTTGAGGGGTTTCTGGTATACACAGTTTCCATTAAATCGGGTCAGTGCAATGATAACAGTACTATAATGATATTTCGATAAAGGTATGGGCATGTGGGGAAGGAATACTTCATCCAATAGGGGAAGTGGACCATGTAGGCAATGATTCTGGTAGTGTTTCCAGTTGAAGACAATGCTTGAAATGAGTCTTGAAGAATAATTTGAAAGCGTCAGCAAGTTGAAGTAGGGGGTAGTAAATGCACATATATGTGAAAAAACACAGTGTACTGGGGTAATATAAGTAGTTTAATTGTATAGAACTATGTACAGAAATTGTATAGAAACATAGAAATACATAGAGCAAAAAATTGTATAGAAATAAAAATACAGAAATATAAATATAGTTTAATTGTATAGAAATAATTGTATAGAAATATAGAAATTGTATAGAAATATATTTAATTGTATAGAAATATGTATAGAAATATAGAAATATAAAATAATATAGAAATAGAAGAAAGTAGTAGGAAATGGAAGATGAAGCTCTAGAAGAGAAAAAGGGCTGGATCATGAAGGGCATTATGTGCCATGTCAAACCTGATCCTACGATGGGAACCACTGAAGTGTTTTAAGTAGGGAAGATTAAGAAACAGCTTGATACAGACTTTGAAAGCATGTGCTCTAAATCTAGAAGTCTGGATTTGAACTTGGCTCTAACATTTACTAGCTATGTAGACTTCAGCAAGTTATCTAACTACTCTACTCTGTCCACATCTGAAAAATAAGGACTATAACAGAAACTACTTGATAGGGTTGATATAAGGAGTAAAGGACTACAGTGTTCAGAACAATGCCAGGCACATAATCCCTTCTGAGAACTACTGTGACTACTGCTGCTGCTGCTGGTGTTTTGGATAGATTACCGTTCTAACAGCACAGAGAATGAACAGGATAGGTGCCTCTCTGGAGGCAGAGAAGCCAGCTAAGCATTATCTGTAATTATCTAGATAGGGAATGTGGAAGAGGGATGCAGGTGAGAGGATGGACTAGGTTACTGATTAAAATGCAAAGGGGAAAAAAGTATTATTTAAAGGGAAGTTCAAAAGCAATTGGGCTTTTTCCACATACTATTTAAAAATCCACAACTAAGGGGCACCTGAGTGGCTCAGTGGGTTAAAGCCTCTGCCTTCGGCTCAGGTCATGATCTCAGGGTCCTGGGATCGAGCCCCGCATCGGGCTCTCTGCTCCGCAGGGAGCCTGCTTCCTCCTCTCTCTCTGCCTGCCTCTCTGCCTGCTTGTGATTTCTCTCTGCCAAATGAATAAAATATTAAAAAAAAAAAATCCACAACTAAAACCAGTAAGACTTAAAGAGAGACACTTCAGTCCAATAAAAAGAACTTTTTTAACAAAGTACCCCTTATTTGAAAAGCTGTCTATAATAAAATTACCTATCTTGTGAGGTATAAGCTCTCAGTTAAAAGACTAGAACTAAAATTGTAGATAATATAAACTCTTCCAACTCCAAGACTTTATAATTCTTTGAATGATATTTTTGGTCACAATCTTTTAAATCCAAAATATCAAAAATGAAGCAATTCAGTTTTGCTTTTCATCTAATAAATTTGTTCCTATAATACCTGGATTCATCCTTGAAGCTGAGGAGTGCCACTATTCGAGATACCTTAAGATCAAGAGGAAGCCATAACACAACTATTCCTCAAGAGTAGCTTCCTATAAGCTTTCAAGGACTAAGGGGAAAAGTTAATACAGCCAAGGAAAAGATATAATGATGAACTGTTTGTACTCAGTTTCAAATGCAAATGCTCTTTTGTGAAAATTAAAATCAAGCTCTTGATACATCCAGGCCTATCTCATTTGATATGGCATCAATATATACTCCAGGACTCATACTCTAATCCCGAGACCCATCGTATCTTAGAATTATCTGATCTTACCATGTTTTCGCTGTCCCTCACTCCTCACCCCCATACTGTCAATTCTCTACTTACCCAGTTTAAATTCCTATCTGTCAATTATTATACTCACTCCCTTGCACATACATCCTCAAAAATCGTTATCCCACTTCAAGTTCACCCTACTCACCTTGCAAAGCCATCAATCTTGATGAAATCCAATTCTCTGTCTACTCCACACTCACCTTGCTGCAGCTGAAAATAAACACAAAACAAGCACAACCATGCTCTATCATTTCAAACCTCAACTGACCTTATTGTTGCTTGGCAATCTACTTCCCCAGTTCATTTATCCTTTTTTTTCCTTTTTATAAAAGGTTATTGCTTTGGGGGTTCTATCTCTTAAAGTTTTGCCTACCCCAAGTACAAAAGATATTCTTCTATACTTCTTCTAAAAACGTTATGGTTTTTATGTCTATGTCTTATATCTATGGATCTACCTATTCTGGATATTTCATGTAAACAGAATCACACAATATGTGACCTTTTCTGTCTGGCTTTTTTCACTTAGCATAATGTTTTTGAGGTTTATCCACAAAATATTATGTATCAGTACTTCATTCCTTTTTATGGCTGAGTAATATTCCATTGTATGTATGTATCACCTTATTTATCTGTTGATGGACATTTCAGTTGTTTCTATCTTTTGACTACTGTGAATTGTGCTACTATGAACATTTGTGTACAAGTGTCTGAGTATGTTTTCAATTCTTTTGGGTATACACCTAGGAGCGGTCACATGGTCGTTTTATGTTTAACTTTCTGAAGAACTGCCACACTGTCTTCTATAGCAGCTAAATCAGTTTACTTTCTCACCAGCAATACATGAGGGTTTCAATTTCTCCACATCCTTGCTGTATTGATTTCCTAGAGGTGCTGTACTGAATTACCAAAAGCTGGGTGCTTAAAACAATATATTTTATTCTCTCATGGTTCTGGAGTCCAGAAGTCTGAAATCAAGGTATCTGCAGGGCCATGAATCTTCTGAAGGCTCTAGAGAAGGCTCTTCCAGTTTCTAGCTGGCTCCTGGAGGTCCATGGCTTTTCATAAAAAAAATCACTATCTGCTTTTTTTTCATATGGTTTTCTTAAAAGGACACCATTCATTTTATTTAGACTCAACCGTAATCTGGCATGACCTATCTTAACTAGCAACTTATATAAAGATTCTATTTCCAAATAAAATCATTCTGAGATTTTGGATGGACATGAGTTTTGGAGCGAACACTACTCAACCCAGTATGCTCACCAATACATATCTTCTGTTTTATGCTTTGTTTCTGTCTTTTAAACAATAGACATCCTATTAGATGTGAAGTGATATTTCACTGCAGTTTTGATATGCCTTCTCTAACAACTAACAATGATAAGCATTTTTTCATGTACTGGCTGACCATTTGGAGAAATATCTATTCAAATCTTTTGCCCATTTTAAAATTGGGTTGTCTTTTTGTTGTTGAACTGTACAAATTCTTTACATATTCCAGAAACTAGGACCTTGTCAAAATACAGTTTATAAATTTTCTCCCTCTGTAGGTTGTATTAGCCACTTTTTTGATAATCACTTTGATGCATTAAAGTTTCTCATTTTAACGAAGCTGAATTTGTCTTTTTTTTTTCCTTTTGTTGCTCATGCTCTTGGTGTCATATCTAAGAGTCTATTGCTAAATCTGAAGTCATGAAGGCGTGACCCAGCGTTTTGAGTTTTATATCTTATATTAAGTTCATTAACACATTTGATTTTTGTATGTGGGATGAAGTAGGAGTCCAACTTTGCATTTGGATGTCAAATTGTCCCAGCATCATTTGTTGAAAGACTATTTTTCCCAATTGATGGTTTTGCATCTTTGTCAAAAGTCAATTTGGCAATAGATTTGGGGTTTATTTCTAGACTCTCAATTCTATCTGACTGATCTGTATGTCCATCCTTAAGCCAGGACCACATGATCCCATGACCCTGAGATCATCATGACTTGAGCTGAAACCAAGAGTCATATGTTTAACCGACTGAGCCACCCAGGTGTCCAAGGACCACACTTTTTTGATTACTATAGCTTTGTGATGGGTTTTAAAGTGAGGGAGTGTGAATCCTCCAACTTAGCTCTTTTTGTTTTAGCTTTTACATTTATATTTATAATTCATCTTAAACTGATTTTTGTAAATGGTGTGAGGTAGGGGTCATTTTGTTTCCCCCTGGATATCCAGTTGCTCCAGAATAATTTGATGCAAAGACGAGCTTGAAAGGACTGGCTTTTTGCATGTTTTTTCATTTCTAACATGTTCTGAGAGCTTATTAAGTATGAGCCACTTTACATGCATTATGTAATACAGTTCTCATAATATTATGAGGTATGTACATATTTAACCTATAAAATGAAAAACAGATAAGTAACATACCAAATCTCAAAGCTAGTAAATAATAGATTTGTCTAATGCCAGAGTCCCATGCAACCCTTCTGGCTGTCCCCCTGCCTAATGTGATAGAGATTCACCTTCTCTCCTGCAGAATTTTCCACTACATTTCCACTTCCAAACCTTCTTGCCTTCTTCCAAGCCTGTTTATGTCCTTAAAATGGATATGCTTTTTTCCCCCAAGCATCGGAATCTCTGTTTATGGTTTCCTCTTTATACTAAGTTTAAATCACAACATATTACTGTATTAACAGAAAACTTACAGGGAATGTAGAGCAAAAGGAAAAAGTCATTTCAAACTTATTCAAAGTCTGTATTTAATTTATGTGAAAACAGTTTTCCTACAAGCAAAAAAACAGTTTTTCTACAAGCAAAAAGTTATATGAAACTGATCTCAAAATACTCAATTATTTCACTTACATGTGGAACCTAAAAAACAAACCAAACAGAAAAGGCAGAAACAGACCCATAAATACATAGAACACACTGGTGATTGCTAGAGGGAAGGGGTGTCGGGGATGGGCAAAAAGGGGTGAAAGGGAGTAGGAGGTATAGGCTTCCAATTATGGAAGGAATAAGTCACATGGATGAAAGGAAGAGCATGAAGAATATAGTCAATGGTATTGTAATAACATTGTATGATGGCAGATGGTAGCTACACTTGTGATAAGCATAGCATAACATATAGAGTTGTCAAATCAGTATGCTTACGCCTGAAATGAATAGAATATTTTATATTCAATAAAATATGAACAAACAAATATTCAAGAAAAATGCTATTTCAGCATTTGAAGACTCTATTCCAAGTTCCAGCAGCAATTAAAAAAAAAAAAAGTCTCAGTCAAGATGGCAGAAAAGTAGCAGCCTGAGACTACATCAGGTAGCAGGAGATCAGCTCCATAGCTTATCTAAACATAGCAAACACCTACAAATCCAACGGGAGAGCGAAGAGAAGAAGAACAGCAACTCTAGAAACAGAAAATCAACCACTTTCTGAAAGGTAGGACTGGCGGAGAAGTGAATCTAAAACGACGGGAAGATAGACCGCGGGGGGAGGGGCCGGCTCCCGGCAAGCGGCGGAGCAACGGAGCACAAAATCAGGACTTTTAAAAGTCTGTTCCACTGAGGGACATTGCTCCAGAGGCTAAACCAGGGTGAAGCCCACGCGGGGGTCAGCGTGGCCCCAGGCCCTGCAGGGTCACAGAAGGATCGGGGGTGTCAGAGTGTCGGAGAGCTCGCAGATATTAGAACGGAGAAGCCGGCTGCAGAGACAGAGCCGAGGACTGAACTCTCAGCTCGGGGTTACCTTGAACTGGTCGCGGGCTGGGTGAGCTCGGAGCGCGGCTAGAGGCTGGGGATACGGGAGTGATTGGGTGCTGTCCTCTGGGGGCGCACTGAGGAGTGGGGCCCCGGGCTCTCGGCTCCTCCGGGCCGGAGACTGGGAGGCCGCCATTTTCATTCCCGTCCTCCGGAACTCTACGGAAAGCGTTCAGGGAACAGAAGCTCCCAAAAGCGAACCCGAGCCGATTACTTAGTCCGGCCGCCGGTAAGGGCGGTGCAATCCCGCCTCGGGCAAAGACACTTGAGAGTCACTACAACAGGCCCCTCCCCCAGAAGATCAACAAAATATCCAGCCAGGACGAAGTTCATCTATCAAGGAGAAAGCAGGTTCAATTCCTAAGCCAGCAGAGCAATTCCAGAGGAGGAGAAAGCAAAGCACGGAACTCATGGCTTTCTCCCCATGATTCTTTAGTCTTGCGGCTACTTCAATTTTTTTTTCTTTTTTCAATTTTTTTTTCTTTTTTCTTTTTTCTTCTTCTGCTAAATTTTTTAAAACTTTTACCCTTTTCTTTTTTAACGTTTTTTGACTAGTTCATCTAAATATATATATTTTTCTTTCTTTTTTATATTTTTTAATTTGTTTTATTTTTTAAATTTTTTTCTTTTTTTTTTCTTTTTTTTTTCAGAACCTGTTTTTACCCCTTTCTCCACCCCACAATTTGGGGTCTCTTCTGATTTGGTTACAGCACATTTTTCTGGGGTCTTTGCCACCCTTTTAATAGTTTATTTGCTCCTTCATATCCTCTTATCTGGACAAAATGACAAGGCGGAAAAAATCACCACAAACAAAAGAACAAGAGACAGTACCGAAGGCTAGGGACCTAATCAACACAGACATTGGTAATATGTCAGATCAAGAGTTCAGAATGACGATTCTGAACATTCTAGCCGGGCTCGAAAAAGGCATGGAAGATATTAGAGAAACCCTCTCTGGAGATATTAAAGCCCTTTCTGGAGAAATTAAAGAACTAAAATCTAACCAAGTTGAAATCAAAAAAGCTATTAATGAGGTGCAATCAAAAATGGAGGCTCTCACTGCTAGGATCAATGAGGCAGAAGAAAGAATTAGTGATATAGAAGACCAAATGACAGAGAATAAGGAAGCCGAGCAAAAGAGGGACAAACAGCTACTGGACCATGAGGGGAGAATTCGAGAGATAAGTGACACCATAAGACGAAACAACATTAGAATAATTGGGATTCCAGAAGAAGAAGAAACAGAGAGGGGAGCAGAAGGCCTATTGGAGAGAATCATTGGAGAGAATTTCCCTAATATGGCAAAGGGAACAAGCATTAAAATCCAGGAGATGCAGAGAACCCCCCTCAAAGTCAATAAGAATAGGTCCACACCCCGTCACCTAATAGTAAAATTGACAAGTCTTAGTGACAAAGAGAAAATCCTGAAAGCAGCCCGAGAAAAGAAGTCTGTAACATACAATGGTAAAAATATTAGATTGGCGGCAGACTTATCCACAGAGACCTGGCAGGCCAGAAAGAGCTGGCATGATATATTCAGAGCACTAAATGAGAAAAACATGCAGCCAAGAATACTCTATCCAGCTAGGCTATCATTGAAAATAGAAGGAGAAATAAAAAGCTTCCAGGACAAACAAAAACTGAAAGAATTTGCAAATACCAAACCAGCTCTACAGGAAATATTGAAAGGGGTCCTCTAAGCAAAGAGAGAGCCTAAAAGTAGTAGATCAGAAAGGTACAGAGACAATATACAGTAACAGTCACCTTACAGGCTAATAATGGCACTAAATTCATATCTCTCAATAGTCACCCTGAATGTTAATGGGCTAAATGCCCCAATCAAAAGACACAGGGTATCAGAATGGATAAAAAAACAAAACCCATCAGTATGTTGCCTACAAGAAACTCATTTAAGACGCGAAGACACCTCCAGATTTAAAGTGAGGGGGTGGAAAACAATTTACCATGCTAATGGGCATCAGAAGAAAGCTGGGGTGGCAATCCTTATATCAGATCAATTAGATTTTAAGCCAAAGACTATAATAAGAGATGAGGAAGGACACTATATCCTACTCAAAGGGTCTGTCCAACAAGAAGATCTAACAATTTTAAATATCTATGCCCCTAACGTGGGAGCAGCCAACTATATCAACCAATTAATAACAAAATCAAAGAAACACATCAATAATAATACAATAATAGTAGGGGACTTTAACACTCCCCTCACTGAAATGGACAGATCATCCAAGCAAAAGATCAACAAGGAAATAAAGGCCTTAAATGACACACTGGACGAGATGGACATCACAGATATATTCAGAACATTTCATCCCAAAGCAACAGAATACACATTCTTCTCTAGTGCACATGGAACCTTCTCCAGAATAGATCACATCCTGGGTCACAAATCAGGTCTCAACCGGTATCAAAAGATTAGGATTATTCCCTGCATATTTTCAGACCACAATGCTCTGAAGCTAGAACTCAATCACAAGAGGAAAGCTGGAAAGAACCCAAATACATGGAGACTAAACAGCATCCTTCTAAAGAATGAATGGGTCAACCAGGAAATTAAAGAAGAATTGAAAAAATTCATGGAAACAAATGATAATGAAAACACAACAGTTCAAAATCTGTGGGACACAGCAAAGGCAGTCCTGAGAGGAAAATATATAGCGGTACAAGCCTTTCTCAAGAAACAAGAAAGGTCTCAAGTACACAACCTAACCCTACACGTAAAGGAGCTGGAGAAAGAACAAGAAAGAAACCCTAAACCCAGCAGGAGAAGAGAAATCATAAAGATCAGAGCAGAAATCAATGAAATAGAAACCAAAAAAACAATAGAACAAATCAATGAAACTAGGAGCTGGTTCTTTGAAAGAATCAATAAGATTGATAAACCCCTGGCCAGACTCATCAAAAAGAAAAGAGAAAGGACCCAAATCAATAAAATCATGAATGAAAGAGGAGATCACAACTAACACCAAAGAAATACAGACAATTATAAGAACATACTATGAGCAACTCTACGCCAACAAATTGGACAATCTGGAAGAAATGGATGCATTCCTAGAAACATATAAACTACCACAACTGAACCAGGAAGAAATAGAAAACCTGAACAGGCCCATAACCAGTAAGGAGATTGAAACAGTCATCAAAAATCTCCAAACAAACAAAAGCCCAGGGCCAGACGGCTTCCCAGGGGAATTCTACCAAACATTTAAAGAAGAACTAATTCCTATTCTCCTGAAACTGTTCCAAAAAATAGAAATGGAAGGAAAACTTCCAAACTCATTTTATGAGGCCAGCATCACCTTGATCCCAAAACCAGACAAGGATCCCACCAAAAAAGAGAACTACAGACCAATATCCTTGATGAACACAGACGCAAAAATTCTCGCCAAAATACTAGCCAATAGGATTCAACAGTACATTAAAAGGATTATCCACCACGATCAAGTGGGATTTATTCCAGGGCTGCAGGGTTGGTTCAACATCCGCAAATCAATCAATGTGATAGAACACATTAATAAAAGAAAGAACAAGAACCATATGATACTCTCAATAGATGCTGAAAAAGCATTTGACAAAGTACAGCATCCCTTCCTGATCAAAACTCTTCAAAGTGTAGGGATAGAGGGCACATACCTCAATATTATCAAAGCCATCTATGAAAAACCCACCGCAAATATCATTCTCAATGGAGAAAAACTGAAAGCTTTTCCGCTAAGGTCAGGAACACGGCAGGGATGTCCATTATCACCACTGCTATTCAACATAGTACTAGAAGTCCTAGCCTCAGCAATCAGACAACAAAAAGAAATTAAAGGCATCCAAATTGGTAAAGAAGAAGTCAAACTATCACTCTTCGCAGATGATATGATACTATATGTGGAAAACCCAAAAGACTCCACTCCAAAACTGCTAGAACTTGTACAGGAATTCAGTAAAGTGTCAGGATATAAAATCAATGCACAGAAATCAGTTGCATTTCTGTACACCAACAACAAGACTGAAGAAAGAGAAATTAAGGAGTCAATCCCATTTACAATTGCACCCAAAACTATAAGATACCTAGGAATAAACCTAACCAAAGAGGCTAAGAATCTATACACAGAAAATTATAAAGTACTCATGAAAGAAATTGAGGAAGGCACAAAGAAATGGAAAAATGTTCCATGCTCCTGGATTGGAAGAATAAATATTGTGAAAATGTCCATGCTACCTAAAGCAATCTACACATTTAATGCAATCCCTATCAAAATACCGTCCATTTTTTTCAAAGAAATGGAACAAATAATCCTCAAATTTATATGGAACCAGAAAAGACCTCGAATAGCCAAAGGAATATTGAAAAAGAAAGGCAAAGTTGGTGGCATCACAATTCCGGACTTCAAGCTCTATTACAAAGCTGTCATCATCAAGACAGCATGGTACTGGCACAAAAACAGACACATAGATCAGTGGAACAGAATAGAGAGCCCAGAAATCGACCCTCAACTCTATGGTCAACTAATCTTCGACAAAGCAGGAAAGAATGTCCAATGGAAAAAAGACAGCCTCTTCAATAAATGGTGCTGGGAAAATTGGACAGCCACATGCAGAAAAATGAAATTGGACCACTTCCTTACACCACACACGAAAATAGACTCCAAATGGATGAAGGACCTCAATGTGAGAAAGGAATCCATCAAAATCCTTGAGGAGAATGCAGGCAGCAACCTCTTCGACCTCAGCCGTAGCAACATCTTCCTAGGAACAACGGCAAAGGCAAGGGAAGCAAGGGCAAAAATGAACTATTGGGATTTCATCAAGATCAAAAGCTTTTGCACAGCAAAGGAAACAGTTAACAAAACCAAAAGACAACTGACAGAATGGGAGAAGATATTTGCAAACGACATATCAGATAAAGGGCTAGTATCCAAAATCTATAAGGAACTTAGCAAACTCAACGCCCAAAGAACAAACAATCCAATCAAGAAATGGGCAGAGGACATGAACAGACATTTCTGCAAAGAAGACATCCAGATGGCCAACAGACACATGAAAAAGTGCTCCACGTCACTCGGCATCAGGGAAATACAAATCAAAACCACAATGAGATATCACCTCACACCAGTCAGAATGGCTAAAATTAACAAGTCAGGAAATGACAGATGCTGGCGAGGATGCGGAGAAAGGGGAACCTCCTCCACTGTTGGTGGGAATGCAAGCTGCTGCAACCACTCTGGAAAACAGCATGGAGGTTCCTCAAAATGTTGAAAATAGAACTACCCTATGACCCAGCAATTGCACTACTGGGTATTTACCCTAAAGATACAAACATAGTGATCCGAAGAGGCACATGTACCTGAATGTTTATAGCAGCAATGTCTACAATAGCCAAACTATGGAAAGAACCTAGATGTCCATCAACAGATGAATGGATAAAGAAGATGTGGTATATATACACAATGGAATACTATGCAGCCATCAAAAGAAATGAAATCTTGCCATTTGCGACGACGTGGATGGAACTAGAGCGTATCATGCTTAGTGAAATAAGTCAATCGGAGAAAGACAACTATCATATGATCTCCCTGATATGAGGACATAGAGAAGCAACATGGGGGGTAGGGGGATAGGAGAATAAATGAAACAAGATGGGATTGGGAGGGAGACAAACCATAAATGACTCTTAATCTCACAAAACAAACTGGGGGTTGCTGGGGGGAGGTGGGATTGGGAGAGGGGGAGCGGGCTATGGACACTGGGGAGGGGAGGAGAACCATAAGAGACTATGGACTCTGAAAAACAACCTGAGGGTTTTGAAGGGTCAGTGGTGGGAGGCTGGGGGAACAGGTGGTGGGTAATGGGGAGGGCACGTTTTGCATGGAGCACTGGGTGTTGTGCAAAAAGAATGAATACTGTTACGCTGAAAAAATAAATAAAATGGAAAAAAAAAAAAGAAAATCAAAACCAAAAAAAAAAAAAAAAAAAGTCTTAGCATTCCTGAGGAATGCTCCGAAGGAAAAGCTCCTAAATAATTATTTTGGAAAGATTAATTAATTACCAAAAATAAAAATGCAAACAAAAATCTCTCATCTTCTAAAAAGTTGAGTATAAAAAGGCAAAGACAGTAACAGGCATGGTGAAATAGATAATTTCAAAGGAAAAAAAAAAAACTTTTCTTGGCATTGAATTGACACTCTGATTTTTGTTCTGCCATACATCAGCACCAATGTTTTCCACAAATAGCTGTTTTATTATTGGGTTTCCTAACAACTTTACTTGCCAGCTTAATGTCTCTTTAACTTTTTAAATGTCTATCAGAAGCACAGTCACACTACTGCACTGGGTTTTGACATCAAAAGCATCCTTCTTTTCCTAGTATGATGTCTAGTTCTGTTTAAGGCATTTGGTCTAGAATACCAAGACATGCAATACTTTTCAGGAGTTGAATTTTTAAAAATATTAATATTTTCTGGCAGTATGATTAGCTTTCTTCATTATCAAAATGAACAGTTTGTATATCACCAGTCTATTTCCAATATAGTGGTCTAATTATGTTCCATTACTTAAAAACCTTCAACTTGGAACATAAAGGTTTTTACTCCTTTGTCTGACACAGGAGCCCCCTTTAAAAAATCGGCTCAGATCATTTCACTCCTCTGCTCAAAATCTTGCAAAGCCTTCCCATTTCACTACGAATGAAAATCAAGGTCCTAATAAAGCCCTAATAACCTGCACTCCTCCCTCTTAGTAGTAGTTTCCTACTACTCTATCCTCCAGCAGTCTGCAAGTCATGCTCCCTAACGTAGAGTTTCTGTTCTAGTTATTCCCTCTTTCTGAGATGTTCATCCCTGAGAAATCTGTTGCCTCACCAACTCTAAATATTTACTCAAATTTACTATTTTCAGTGAGGCCTACCATGGAGCACCCTATTTAACATCACAACTCCACTTTTCCCTCTACACTTGAATTCCCTTTAACTGCTCTACTTCCTTTTTTCCATAACACTTACCACTTTATAAAGTAGTACAAAGTTTAGGTATGTATTTATTATGTATGACCATCTCCCTCTGTTAGAATGTAATTCCCAGGAGGACAATTTTAGTCACTGAGGTATACCATGTACCAAGAATATTGTCTGACACACTGCTGACAATAAATATTTGGTGAGCAAATGGTTTTCACCATAGTTGCTATCTTTTTTTTTCTTAATATTTTATTTATTTATTTGACAGAGAGAGAGGTCACAAGTAGGCAGAGAGAGAGGGAGAAACAGGCTCCTCACTGAGCAGAGAGCCTGATGCGAGGCTCAATCCCAGGACCCTGAGATCATGACCTGAGCCGAAGGCAGAGGCTTAAACCACTGAGCCACCCAGGCGCCCCACCATAGTTGCTATCTTAACTTTAAGTACAAAACTGACAAGATTAAACAGATGCCATGATCAGTATTACTCCACCAAAATTTTACATGATTCCTATTTGGTACTGCCTTGGTTGAGACCATTTAATTGCTTCCAAAATGGTTCCTCCTTCACATGGCTGTCATAATTATCTTTGCAAAACACAAACCTAATCAAAGTACTCCATTGCCTAAAAACATCTATTTATCTTAGAAAATAAAATCTTCACTCCCTAGTTTGACACAGGTGTCCCATAATCAGACCTGAACGTAATTTATGACTCATTTCCCACCTTTCTTTATAAACCCTAAGATCTTGACACATTAGAACATACATTTATTTTCATATTTATACATGCTATATTCACATTTGAATATCCTACCCTTTTTTAAAAATATTTTTAAAGATTTATCTATTTATTTAACAGAGAGAGAGAGAGAGAGAGATCACAAGCAGGCAGAGAGGCAGGCAGAGAGAGAGGGCTAAGCAGGCTCCCTGCTGAGCAGAGAGCCCGATGCGGGGCTCGATCCCAGGACCCTGAGATCATGACCTGAGCCGAAGGCAGTGGCTTAAACCACTGAGCCACCCAGGCGCCCCTATCCTACCCTTTCTTCACCTTGGCAAATGCTATATATTTTTCATGACCCAAGGCAAACGCCACATTTTTAAAAATGTTATTTATTTATTTGAGAGAGAGAGAGAGCATGAGTGGGGGAAGGGGCAGATGGAGGAGAAGCAGACTCCGTGCTGACCAGCGAGCCTCCTGCAGAGCTCCACATTTTTGATACAACCTTCTCCATTGTCCCAGGAAGTAGTGCCTCCTTCCAGTGCTCATGCACTTTCCACACACATCTACTAAAGCACTTAGCGCCCGGAATTTAAAACTCTGTATATATGTCTGTGCCTTTCTCCCCTACTAATCTGTGGCTTCCTTACTTTTATTCATCTTTATCCTCTACACTCAGTTCCTTTCAAACTCACCCAGTAGCTGGCACAATATAAGACATGTGGAAAGCATTAAATAAATTTAGTATAAGTAAGAGTGCCAATGAATTTAATATTTTCCTAGACTAATTACCATTATTACTACTGTTTTACAATACAACTGGATTAGTAACAGCTATTTTTCAAGACTAAGTACTTTCTAGACCCAAGACCTAGGAATTGCAATCTCAGACTATAATAAAAAAATCATTTTACTAGAAGTTAATTTCCCAAATATAAGAGCCTAAATCACAAAGTGATGTAAAAGCAGGTTAACATATTACTCAGACTTTTAATTGTCAAAAGATCAACACTGATCAAAGTTAGAATTTGGTTCTATATATTTGGTCACTATTCATTTCTGGGTCTTAGAAATCCCCTTAATATCAGTAGTAAAGATGAAGTAAATGTCCTTAAAACTCATCAAGAGGAACTTTCTTGGTGAGGTTAATGGCCTGAAAAATCAAAATACAACTAACCCTTAAAATCTAGGGGTTAGGGACAGGACTCCGACCACTGCACAACTAAAAATCCAAATATAACTCTTGACTCCCTCAAAACTTAACTATACTTAACTAATAGCCTACTATCGTTTGGAAGACTTACAGATAACAAAAACAGTGAATTAAAACGTATTTTATATGTTACATGTATTATATGCTGTATTCTTACAATACTACCTTAAAAAATTTTTTTTCAGTATCTCTAGGCTACAAGTTTTAACAGGGAGTTTTTTCAAATTGTGGCAAATCTCAAAAAAAAAAAAAAATCCATATAAAAGTAGGCCCACACAGTTCAAATCCTTGTTGTTTAAGGGTCTACTGCATTATAATTAAGTTAATGAACATTCTACTTAATCACAAAATATCTTGAACTTGAATAATTTTAATTTCCACTGGGACTTTATACGGAAAAATCACTTCTAATTTTAGAATAACCTTACCCATTTTCCAGAATCCTGATATGTTGTTCATGATTACAAAGCTTGGGTGTCTGACGGGATAGAATGTGAACCAGACAGGATTATGGTTTTGGAAAATGTGCCATGCTTCTACATACTTCATACAGTATGGACTGTGATTCAACAATGTGCTTTGCACATTTTTCTTGCCCTGCCTTCAAGGAGATAAGTGGGGAAAAAAATTAGGCAAAAGTTAATGTTCCTCATAAATCCACTGCTGAAGAGTCCAGTATGATTTTTGGAAAATAAAGTACTTACTCTGCAGAAGGTACCGCAGGAGGCATAAAAACAGTCCTGATGTGTAAGAAATTAGGGCCATAAGTTTTAAGGGAATATCACCTCTTCATTTCTACCAGAAGTGCGAGGTCCATCTCATTCTCTTCCACCCTCTGCCTGGTCCCTGACCAGATTCACGACTGGGAGAGTCAACAAGTCTGTCCCTCTGGACAAGAATTTGCTTTGATTTACAGTAGTTATAGGCTCTAAATCTCAGCAGTTACTGAATCAACTGGATTATCAGGCTACTTCTCTCTGACTCATGACTATGGATTTATGCAGGATATGGCTGGAAAGCCGGCCATATCTTGGGATTCAACCACAGGAATGGCTGAGGGTGAGAGTAGGGTAGGGTGGGGGGTCTGGTCGTAATTATATTTGGAGCCAAAGTTCTTCCCGGCAAATAAATACTACAACATTGGTTAAAAACTCTTTCGTATGCAGTGAGTTTTGGTGCATCCCGATGCCCACACTGCCCCCATACCCACTTCCTTCCAGCCATTTGGCTACAGCACCAGAATCCCTCCGGACCAGGTAAGAGGGAAATGCTAAAGGCCAAGCCCCCGGCACTGTGGAGGAGAAATATCTAGCGGTCCCGGGAAAGGTCCGTCCCCTCCACCTCTGTTAATTCCAGCCGGACGGTGAGCCTAAACTGGACCAATTTACCCGGCCCGCCAGGCCCTGGATTCTCATCCTTTCCCCGGGTAGGAAGAGGTCAAAAAAGCAAATAAAGGCTCTCATCGTCTGCACTAAAGACTTGGCAGTCGGTGGAAGGATGTCGTTACGAACCTCGCTCTTTCTCCATCTTCACGCGAGGCTTCAGATCCCAGCTTCTCACCTCCGGACCTGTTGTTTGGCATTGGGACATCTAACCACCCGGACGAAGAAGCCCCCTTCTCCGCCCGCATTTTGCGCATGTGCGAAGCGGAGCAAGCCAGCCAGCTGGGTGGGTTTGGTCGCTAAGATACCAGAGGGAAAGTTCTGCTTAACGGCCGGCTAAGAAAGGCAGAGCGTTACTCTATTGGTAAAGAGGAGAGAGGGTGGGCTTCAAGGGCCTTCTTTTCTAACCATTGGGTAGAATAACTGTCAATCATCCGGCAGCCTGGGTGGGCGGGGCTGCTTGAGGGCGTGGCGAGAGCGGCCTTAGCAACGGTTTCTGAACTGTGTAGACTGCTGTTGGGCTGCGCGGCTGGCGGCTGGGAGGTCCCAGCGGACCTCACCGGTTGGTGACATGGTGAGTGCCACGCCGTAACCCCTTGCGGGCCGGGGCTAGGGCTGAACTTCCAGCCGGAGCAAGGAAGGAATTTTGTTTGGTTTATGAAATGTGTTATTCACCTCCTGATCCTCGAGTGTCACGTAGTAACCCCTCCTCTTGTGGCAAACTTAGAAGCATGCTGGCCGCGGCTCTAGGGACGCAGGAGCGGGCCTCCAGTTCATTGGTTCCCGGTCGTCCCCACCAAGCGCTGATACCAGCGCTCGGCGATCGGTTCCGTGACGGCAGCAGAAACCACTGGTTAGCCAGAAAAGAACTGCATACAGAGAAGAAGAGGCTGAGAAACTGTTGGAGGGTCTAGGCTTCTAGGAAAGAGGTCCTGAGCTCGGAAAAAGCGTCCAGGGTTGGGAAGATAAAGGTTCTGAGGGGTTGGAACTGCGCACCTGTGCATCCGCAGTCCGGGGACCAAGAATCCGCCGCTGCCGCCACCTGAGCCCGCTCAGGTGATGAGGCGCTTCGAAACGTGATGTCCAGTTGCCATCTCTGCCGCCGCTGATTTTTTTTTTTAATATTTATTTGACAGATAGAGATCACAAGTAGGCAGAGAGGCAGGCACAGAGAGAGAGAGAGGAGGAAGCAGGCTTCCCGCTGAGCAGAGAGCGCGATGCTGGGCTCCATCCCAGGACCCTGAGATCATGACCTGAGCCAAAGGCGGAGGATTAACCCACTGAGCCACCCAGGTGCCCCTGCCGCCACTGATTCTTAACCCGAAGCTGGAGATGGGATAGTGAAGTAAGGCTGCAAAATCCCAGGAGTAACTCTATGACCTTGCTTGTCAGCGGAAGATGGCACATAGCAGGAAGATGACCTCCACCTTACCTGGATGCTGATAATTGGCCCAACATTTATTCTTACTCCGATCCCTGGAGTAGTTTTTCACCTGGACAATGTAGTTTTTTTTTTCATTTCTCAGCTTCTGCATTATAGAAAAGTACACTAAAATGTGGGAAAGGGTTTTGTTTCAATCAAGCATATCCCACAAAATAAATTTTATTATGAGACATATAGGCCTAGATGAAAGGTGTGCCTTAGACATTACTTTTTAGATATACCAAGTAGGGCCAGTCCTATTCGGACATAACATCTACCGTTGGAGCATACATGCCTTTGCCTCTTCTCTCTCTCAAAAAGCGCTAGTTTGAAGGAAAAACTTGGTAAAAAAAAGTGGTAAAAAGAACCAGACTTTCCACCAAGATATTAATATCTAAAAGCATAAGTGTTAGCAAAGGGAAAAGGGGGAAATTGCTGATGGTTGTTATGTAGTAGGGAATAGGGTTCTTCAATAGGCTTATTTATCATCGATTATTCAGGTCTGCTAAGTTTTCCAGTTACATAGTTTTTCATGCACGTATGTATTTATTACAGGCATCCAACTACTGCACAGGTTCAGACCAATGGAAGAAAAGAGCAGCAAAACTTGAACTGAATGAAACCCAAAAGCAAGAAATTAAAGAGGCCTTTGATTTATTTGATGTTGATGGGTCTGGAACCATAGATGTGAAAGAACTGAAGGTTTTGAAATTACTTCTAATTCTAAAATATTTAAAAACCATTTACCTGTGGCAGTCTTTCAATCTTTAACAGCAGCTGTCTAAAAGCTTGAGATAAAATCTCTTCAGTGTGGACACCGACACCTTCAGTATACATACTTGCCTCATACTAATAATGTAGTATCTTGTTAGGCATTTTATTCTTGTTTTATGAATGAGTACAGCAAAACTCAGGATGTGACAAGGACATATCCTATGGCATAGTAGGATTGCAACCTAGGCCTGCTGACTTGACTTTCTAGGTTTATGCCTAGTCCATAGTAAAAAAGAGAAAATCTAGTCATTAATAGGTAATTTAAGAGCTAGCAGTGAGAATGTGGTATAATTTATTTGCTTCCTATTTCAGATTGCCATGCAAGCCTTAGGATTTGATCCAAAGAAAGAAGAAATTAAAAAAATGATAGCTGAAATCGACAAAGAAGGAATTGGCACCATTACTTTTGAAGATTTTTTTGCCATAATGAGTGTAAAAATGGTATAGTAGTGATTTTGTTTTTCAAAGAAATACAAGCAATAGCCTTTTACATTTTTTTGAACAATCAAAGGTTTCACAGAGGAAGAATTGGAACTAGGTTTTTCAAGATGGGTAGGATTTACATAGACAGGAATAGCAAGATCAAAGATGTTTTCAGGATAATAATGAAGACTCGTGTGGAGAAGGTTGTTAGGAAATAATAAGGATAGATGGCTGGTTAGAGAGAATGGAGTCAGCATTTTGAAGCCTTTGAACTCAGCAAACATCTCCCGAGTGCCCATTTTTGCCAGGCGCTATTTGAGAGAGCACTAGGTGAGACAAGCTCTGTGTTCTCTTAGAGCTTACATTTTTGATAATGGGTATCAGTTACTGGTGTTAATAAGGATACATTCTCTTTATCATCCTTGCCTCTTCCACTTTAACAAGCCCTGAATATAGATACCTTGAGAGCAAATGTGAGAGCATTGGAATAATTGTTAAAAGTTATAGCAGTACAGTCAGAACTCAGTTGCCTGGTACATTGCTGCTCTAGAACTCAAACACCTGTAAGTCCAATTTGATAGAATAAATGAAAGATCAATGACATTTAATTGCTTCTGTTTTTAAAGAGTGAAAAAGATGAAAAAGAAGAAATATTGAAGACTTTTAAATTATTTGATGATGATGATACTGGAAGCATAACACTAAACAATATCAAGAGGGTTGCTAAGGAATTGGGGGAAAATTTAACAGATGATGAACTTCAGGTAATTTTTTACTTTTAAAATTATAGTTTATATATAATTTATAGTAATAGTCTTAATTAAGTTGGACTCAAATACATTCAAAATAAAATTTGTGTATTTGAATAGTCATGTCATTATTCATTTTTAAGGATTTAACATAGCATATTTACATTTTATTTTACAGGAAATGCTTGATGAAGCTGATCGTGATAGGGATGGAGAGATAAATGAGGAAGAATTTTTGAGAATGATGAAAAAGACCACTCTTTATTAATGCTTTTTTTTTAATTCCTTCTGGAAAGTTGTTAACAACTTCATATTTGCTATATGTTCTATCATATCTGAATGTATTATCAATTTTTAGTTTATATGCACAAATTGGCCTCTTAATGTCTAATTCATGTGAGAAGTTTCATGTTTCTTCCAATCTGTTGTTAAATCCATAGCATCAAGAAACAAAATGTAATGATTTCTGTGAGCCATGGATCCCAAGCCAGTATTAATTCCAACTGCTACTTTTAGAGCTCTAATGTCTAGTGCTCGCTTCGGCAGCACATATACTAGAGCTCTAATGTCTAAAGACTTAGAAAATTTTTTTTAAATTTAATGAAACTGACCCACATCCAAATGAATTTTGCAAACAAGCAATTAGTTTCCCTATTATTTTCCTTTTGTGCAACTCTTTAAAACTGATAAATATTTGCTTTTTAATCAGTTATTCAGATATGTTAAGTATTAAATAAAATTGCCTAGAACTATATTATTTGCTAGTTTTCATCTTATAAAGAAATTCAGAGCAGCACTGTACTATGTAGATTTTCCTGTAAGTTTGACCCCTCATGTGAGCATTTAATACCTCTGCATGGGAGGTGTTAGGGATTTTACACATGTTATCTCAGTGTTACAACTTAGAAGCTGGTAGTATTAGCTCCATTTTACTACATATGAGAAAACTAAAGTTCAGAGAACTTAAAAATTTCCCAGTTGTTCATAGATAATAAATAAAACATGGATAAATCTTGTATCCTTATGCTTCACTATGCAGATTCCCTATAGAAAACAAAAATCTCAGGGTAACTTAAATGTATATTTTCTAACTCATTTAATATTATGACTCTTGTAACTTAACTTTGTTTTTGTTTTGTTTTGTATTGTTTTTTATGAAAGAGCCAAAATGTTGGGAAAGGCAGTCTCAAGATACAGTCTTTTGATCCCCCACTGGATCACACAAGACTGGGCTTTGGGCCTGGAACACTTCCTTACCAAGATGTCTCTACCGCTTATGCTGGAATTGTCTGTGAATATCTTTCCATTTCAGACTCCATGTGTACTTTTTTCTGCTTAAAGATGTGTATAATATGGTGCCTGTGTGTGTGTGTGTGTAATATGGCACCTGGCAAACCCCACGTTGGAAACGGGGTGTCCCCTTCAAAAAGGGTGAGGTCCTGCTGCACAACAAGATGGCTATTTACAGGCCACTTGCCCTGTATTGGCTTCTGGGAGGGACCTGCTGGCCATGGGAAACTGACATTCACTACTGAAACTGATACTGCTCTGTCTCTTCTCTATATGAGTGAAACATTGTTCCAACCAATAGTTGACTGCATTGTTTCTTCCTTGGCAATTAAACTGATAGCAAGATGCAGTGGAAGAAGCCCTCAGGTTTCTGCTCCTGATAATAGGCAACAGATGCCACTTGCTGGATACAGACTCTTCCTAAGTAATGTCTTTGGAGCAAGAAAGGATTCTAGAAAATGTAACTTTAATTGCCCCACCTAGTACATTTTTAGCTCAACTGAAATGAAGACTCAAGGTTTTGTCAACATGAGAGGTTTTTTTTTTCAGTTGAAACTAGAATGGCATATGTGATGCATTATGCTCAAGTGTTTCACAGTATCTTTAATTCCTAATTATGCAGCATTTCCTTCTAGGCTAAAATATAACTATTAAACATGCTTCATATGTGAAAATTACGACATTTAAATTGTTAAATGATTTCTATTTTTAAGTGGGTTGTATGCTTAAAAATACACATGATCAAGGTCAGAGAGTTCTGAATAGAAATCTCCTCATTCAGTCCCCAGTTCTCCCCAGGACAGAAAGTCCTTTATCACTACCTTTATTTAACATTATACAGAAGTGCTAGCCAGTACATTAAGGCAAGAACAGAAAAAAAGAGACCAGAAAGGAGGAAATAAAATTCTTTTTATTCTCAAATGACACCGTATATACATATTGTATACATATAATACATATATATGGAATAGCCCAAAGAATTCAGAGATTCCTGGATGCAAAGTTGTTATGCACATACAAATATAAGCACAATTCTATTTTTACAAACCAGGTATTAGTAATTAGAAAATGAAATTTAAAAGACTAGTAATAGTATTAAAAATATAAAAATCTTATAACTGAATCTAATGAAGATACACAGATCAAAAACAAAAAAAAAAAAACAACAAAAAACAAACAAAAAAAAAGATACACAGATCTTCAACATCAAAAACTAGAAGAGTACTAAGAAAAAGAAGACCTAAATAAATGGAGGAATATTATGTTCATGGATTGGAAAACTGAATATTATAGAGATGTCAATTCTTTTATTAATCTATAGCTTAGAGTGCAATAAAAATCCTAGCCTATGTGAAACTTGACAAGCCTATTCTAAAATTTATATGGAAATCCGAGGGACCAATACAGACTCGAACAAAGTTAGAGGCTAGCTTACCTGACTATCAAGATTTATTATAGGGTCATCGCAATTATAATAGTGTGGTTTTAACTGGGATAGATTAATGGACCAATGGAATAGAACAGAAAGTCCTGAAACAGACCTATATATATATATATATATATGGCCATTGATTTAGGATACAAGTAACTGCATAGTAGTGGGGACATTTTCATTATAATAAATTGTTCCAAATCAATAGGATATCTGAAAAGAATAAAAGAAAACATGACAATAAAAACACTGATACCATACATAAAAAGTAATTCTAAATTATTGCTAAGACATGAAAGGTAAGAATATATGATCATTACCTTGAGATCAGATTCCTAATTAGGAAACAAAAACCACTAAAATTAAAGGAAAACGTTGATAAATTGTACTATAAAAACTTCTCTTCATAAAAGGAGAGAATGAAGACATAAGGTACTAAGTGGAAAAAGATACTTCCAATAAATCTACCTGACGTAATACTTGTATGTAGAACATATAACTTTTAAAAATCTGTAAGAAAAAGCCCAATTTTTAAAAGTGAGCAAAAGGCTTGAGTAGCCACTTGATAGAAAAGGATATGATAATGGTCAAAAATATGTGAAGAATTAATCTAAATAAGGAATGTAGTAGGCTAAATAATGGCCTCCAAAAAGTTCCATGTTCTAATCCCTGAAACCCATGAATGTTATATGACAAAAACAAAACAAAACACACACACAACCAAAAAGCAAGTTTGCATTATGATCAAATTAAAGACTATGAGTTAGATTTTCTGGGTTATCTAATGGGCCCTAAACATCACCCCAAGTAAAGAGAGGTGGAAGGACAATTGACACATGAAGGAGAGGGTAATCATGGAAGCAGAAAATATTGTTGCTAGAATGGCATGGATGGGCATGAACTTTCTTAAGTGTTTCACAGTATTTTTAATTCCTAATTGTGTAGCATTTCCATCTAGACTGAAGAAAAATATAATTACTAAAAATATGATGAAGCAATGTGCTTATAAGCCAAGGAATGCTGGCAGCTGTCAGGAGCCAGAAGAGTTAAAGAATAAGCTTCAGGAAGGACTGTATCCTGACTGACACCTTGATTTTGGGCCCAGTAAAACTGATTTTGAAATTCTGGACTCCAGACTATGAGAGAATAAATTTCTGTTGTATTAAGACACCAAGTTTGTGATCATTTATTACAGCAGTCACAAAAAATTAATACAAGGGCAATACAAGTCAATATCATCCTGAGATAGCACTATAATTCCAGCAGAATGGAAAAAACTAAAATAATAATTCAAAGTGTTGATAAGAATGTGAAACAATGGAAATTCTCAACTATTGTCATACATTGCTTCAACTGTTTTGAAAACAGTTGGCATAATTCAATAAAAATGAACATATGCATGTATCATGACCAGCGTGTATTTCTACACATGTACCCAACAGAAATATGTTCACATGTGTGCCATGAGACATACAAAAAATATTCCTTGGCAACAATATACATGAGTCAAAACCTGAAAATACTCTAAATGTTCATCAACGATAAAATGTATAAATTATTATGTATTTACATAATAGAATGCATCTAGGAATGAAAAAAATTCACCTACATACAGCCACATGGATGAACTGCAAGCATAGCATTGACTGAAAGCAACCAAGAACAAAATATATGTTCTGAAGAGATGCTATTTCTATAAAGTTTAAAACCAGACATACCTAAGTGGTAGAGTTAGAAGCCATGATAGTGGTAAAAGGGAGGAAGTAGGAGGAGGAGGGGGTTTGCAGGGTATTTCTGAAGTCTTGGCATCTTTGTATATCTTGGCTTATATAGTAATTACCTAAGTGTTTACATTGTCTTAACCCCTTGAGCTGTTTACTTGGCTGTTTACTTTTTCAATAAGAAAAAGTTAAAAAAATTATTCATGTCCACCTTGCTGGGCATCGTGATTTTGTGTCATGTACACTAGCAATGTAGAGATAGTCCCAGGGTAAAGAAATTTGATCGGCCAACACATTGACGTATTAGAGAGGGCTGCCAAACATTCCGTTGCGAACAGCACCTAGTGGACCTTCATTTGTTCTCCCCTCCTTATTAATTATCAGGGCCAATACTGGAAAGAAACAATGTCTGTAATGAATATGCAAACATTTTCAACCAAATACATTTCTATTACATCTTGGTTATATCCATTTTCTGATGCTAATGTTGTATAATTATGCTCTATTTTCCCCTTGATCTGTCTTTTAAAAAAAAAGAGAGAGAGATTTGTTTATTTGACAGACAGAGAGCACAAGTAGGCAGAGCAGCACGCAGAGGGAGAAGCAGGCTCTCTGCAGAGAAGGATCCGAATGCGGGACTTGATTCCAGGATTCTGGGACCATGACCTGAGCCGATGGCAGCCACTCAACCAACTGAGCCACCCAGGCGCCCTCCCTTGATTGGTCTTGCTAGAGGTTTTACCAGTTAGAACTTTTAAAGAATGAACTATTGGCTTTGTTTATCCTCTATCTTTGTTTTCTATTTTATTGATTTTATTTTTATTTTAATTCCTCCTTTCTTTTTATTGGTTTTTGCTTTTTTACTTTTAAGGTTACTTCTTTGTGTTACTAATGTTCAGCATTATTTTTTCCTAAGCGTAAAATTTTTCCTCAAATATCCCCTCTAAATATTTATTTCAATATGTAGTAGGCTTACTGTGATTTCATCCTAGGTTTTTAAATTTTTCTTGATTTACTATTTGACCAGTAAGTTTTTAATGCTAATAAATGCTCTTTATTTTCCAAATATACAGGGAATTTTTAAATTTTTAAATGCTTTTTGATAATGGTTTATAGCTGAATTGCATTATTGTCAGGAAGTGTCACTTGTATAATAACAATGATTTGAAAATTGTTGAAACTTACTCTTGTGCTTTTTTTTTTAAAGATTTTATTTATGTATTTGACAGATGGAGATCACAAGTAGGCAGAGAGGCAGGCAGAGAGAGGGAGGGGGAAGCAGGCTCCCTGCTGAGCAGAGAACCCGATGTGGGGCTTGATCCCAGGACCCTGGGATCATGACCTGAGCTGAAGGCAGAGGTTTTAACCCACTGAGCCACCCAGGTGCCCTACTCTTGTGCTTTTGAAACATGTTGACAAGGGGTGCCTGGGTGGCTCAGTGGGTTAAAGCCTCTGCCTTCGGCTCACGTCATGATCTTGGGGTCCTGGAATCGAGCCCCACATCAGGTTCTCTGCTCAGCAGGGAGCCTGCTTCCTCCTCTCTCTCTGCCTGCCTCTCTGCCTACTTGTGATCTCTGTCTGCCAAATAAATAAATAAAATCCTAGAAAAAAAAAGTTCACAAATTCTTTGATGTTCCTCCTATCAACAGGAAGATTCCTCTTTTCCCTCCCTTTGAATATGAATTGTCCCTAGTGACTTGCTTCTAAACCAACAGAATGTAGTGGAATTGACACTGCAGGACTCGTGATGATGGGTTAGGAAAGGTGATATGGCTTCCGCCTGGCTCTCTTTCTGAGCACCCAACCTTGCTCAGCATGAATCCAGCCACCATGCTGTGGTAGACAGCCACATGGAACAACCACATGGAGGTATTCTGGGCATAGCTGAGGGTTCCAGCCTTGGGTTAACACCAGCTGTAAGCCAGGTAAGTTAGTTAAGTCTTCAGATGGTTCTGGCTTCCAGCTTTGAACTACCACGGCTGATTCTGAGTAGAGACATGATGTCCCCACTGAGTCTTGCCTAAATTGCAGACCTGTAAGCAAAATAAATGCTATTATTATTTTAAACCAGCACATTTTGGGGTCTTTTGCTGAGTAACAATAGAATACAACATGCATCCTAGACGTATCATGGTTTACCTTTAATTAGGACTTTTGCAATTCCCCCAAACAGAATTTTACAACAGCTTAACTCCATTCCCCTCTCTGACGTATTGTGCTATTGCCACCTATTTAACTTCTATTTATAATCAGATAAATATCATTTTTCTTTCATCAACCAGTCTATTTCCTCTGGATTACTTACATATGCTTTCTGGTGCTCTTCATTCACTGATGCAAGCCTGTGGTTCCATCTGGGATCATTCCCTTCAGCCTGAATAAGTCTTTTTTAGCATTTGTTGTGGTGAAGATGTACTGGTGATAAATTCTCTCAGCTTTTGTTAGTCTGAAAAGGCCTTAATCTTTGCCTTCTTTTTTAAAAAAATAATATTTCTACTGTGTATAGAATTCTAGGTAAAATGGTAGGAAGGCCTTTATTAAAAAAAACTTTTATCCTTTTAATGTCATTCCATTATGTGCCGATTTCCATAATTTGTGTTGAAAGTAAGCTTATAGCTTTACTGTTGATTCTTTGAAGATAATGTGTGGGGTTTTTTCCCCTCCGAGTGTTTTTAAGATTTTTCTGTTTGTCTTGGTTATTAGCAACATAACTATGATGTGCCCAAGTATGGTTTCCTTACACTTGTATTCTACATGAGAATCATAGTGTCTTGATTCTGTGGTTTGATGGCTTTTAATCAGCTTTGAAACAATAGCCAGTATTTCTTCAAATATTATTTCTGAGTCATCGTCTCCTCTTTCTAGAACTCCAATTATACAAATGCATGCTAGACTTTATCACTATTCTTCATTTGTCTCTCACACTCTTTTTGGTGTTTTCTATCCCCCTATCTCTTTGTGCTTCAAACGAAATATAGTTTACTGACTTGTTTTCCAGTTTACTAGAAGTTCTTTAACAGATTCCAGGTTTCTGTTGAAATTCTCCATATTCTCCTCAGTTTTATTGAACACATGAATTATCTTTATTTTAAAGTCCCTGTATGATTACTTCAATTATCTTATCTCTAGGTTGATTTTTGTTGTTCTTTTAAATTGTGACTTTTAGTAATTTGGCTCTTTTTTTCTTAGCTAGATACTGTGAGTGAAAAATTGGACAGACTATAAATGCTGTCATCTTTCACAAGTTAAGTTTTCTTCCAGCAGGTATATAAAATATAGGATAATTTTGGTTCTTTTGAGAAATGGTTTTCATCATTATTAGGAATTTTCTATTTTGGGTTTGCCCTTACTCCCAGATGTAATACTTTTGCATTGGCTGAAAGCCCAGGGTACTTATTGACACCACCCCGCCGCCTTCACCTGGTCTGGGCTTGAACTCAAATTTGAATCTTTGCAGCATCACACAGCTGTTTAATGAAACATTTGCTTAGCTTGTTGTTCTGTCAGATGCTGTTTTCTGCTGCATTTTTTGGAGTCTCACCCTGGATATTTATAACTAAGGAGTTATCCAGTGATGGGAGGAGGTGTGTATTTGGACAGTTTTTCACTTAATTTTACCTTGAATCCCTGCTCTGTGTAATTTTTCTTCCTGAGTGCTAGATACTTTGGCAACCCCAAATTCCAACCTGTTTCTCCTTCAGCTCCGTAAGCCGAAGATTCCTGCCTTTCTGCTTGGGGCTTATTTCTCCTATTGATTTATTTGTTTGTTTGTTTAGTCATTTATTTATTAAGATTTTATTTACATTCTAGTTGGTTAACAGTGTAATGTTAGTTTCAGGTGTACAATATAGTGATTCAACATTTCCATGCGATGCCCAGCGCTCATCACAAGTGAGCTCCTTAATCTCCATCGCCTATTTCACCCCACCCCTCGCCCCTCCCTTCTGGTAACCATCATTCATTCTCTATAGTTAAGGGTTTGTTTCTTGGTTTGCCTCTCTCTCTCTCTTTTTTCCCTTTACTCATTTGTTTTGTTTCTTAAATTCCACGTATGAGTGAAATCATATGGTATTTGTCTTTTTCTGACTGGCTTATTTCGCTTAGCACAGTGCTCTCTAGCTCCATCCACATTGTTGCAAATGGCAAGATTTCACTCTTTTTATGGCTGAATAATATTCCATTATTCACTTCTTTTTTTAAAATATTTTATTTATTTATTTGACAGAGAGATCACAAGTAGATAGAGAGGCAGGCAGAGAGAGAGAGAGAGGGAAGCAGGCTCCCTGCTGAGCAGAGAGCCCGATGCGGGACTCGATCCCAGGACCCTGAGATCATGACCTGAGCAGAAGGCAGCGGCTTAACCCACTGAGCCACCCAGGCACCCCCATTATTCACTTCTTTATCCGTTCATCAGCTGATGGACATTTGGGCTCTTTCCATAATGTAGCTATTGTTGATAATGATGCTATACACGTTGGGCCGCATGCATCCCTTTGAATTAGTATTTTTGTATTCTTTGGGTAAATACCTAGTAGTGAAATTGCTAGATCATAAGGTATTTCTATTTGTAACTCTTTGCAGAATCTTCATACTGTTTTCCAGACTGGCTTTACGAGTTTGTGTGGGAGGCCACGATAAGGCTTGAGACGAGGACCAAACCAGGCCCTGACTTGTGTCTCCTTTAAAGTCCGAATAGCCTAACAAAAGGTTTAGGATGGAAAATTTGAGTAGCACTGAGAAAGGGTCGGTGCTATGTGTTGTGCGCTCGCCAACGTGACTTCCCACATGTTTACTAGTTAGATGAGAGCAAATTGGTTGGGGTCATAAACTCTTAACTGGTCCTTGCTGTTCCAGCACAGCTCATGAATCACTCTCGTGTTTTACTTCTTATGAGACAATTGTACTAACATCAGCCATTGCCTACAGGTGTTGATCTGAAGTGGGCAAAACAGGCCTGGTCTGGAGGGTTTTTGTGCACGTAGCAAAGTCTTTTGTAACCAGCTGAAGATAGTTACTGTTGGCTATATAATGCCTCCCTGCCCTGAATAAACTCAGCACTGTTGGACATCTTCCTCAGTGTTCCTCCTGCCCCCATCGCTTTGTCTCTTTAACTTCTTTTCACCATCCTCTTACCCTCACGTTTCCTGGTTGATTTGTCGCGCGCCGGCAGCGACAAGTTTGCATTCCCAGCAACAGTGTAAGAGGGTGGCCTTTTCTCTGCATCCTTGCCAACATCTGTTGTTTCTTGTGTTGTTAATTTCAGTCATTCTGACTGCTGTGAGATGACATCTAAAGAACTTACAAAACTCAACTCCCAAAAAACAATCCAGTTTATTTTTTTGAATTGGAAATAAGTCCTCAGGGAAGAAGTCATGATGCGTATGGTACTCCTCTCTAGTGCTTCTCTTCTCTCAAGGACTGCAGCTTTTCCTTTCTGGTCTTGCCTGAACTGGATACTTTCCTGCTCCTTCACACCGTTTTTTCATTTAGCAGCTTTTGTTGTCTTCAACTGCTTTTATACTTGTTCAGCAGTTGTCTTCAACTGCTTTTATACTTGGGGGTATAGCTCAGGGGTAGAGCATTTGACTGCAATTGCTTTCATACTTGTCTTTTATAGTTGATGAGTTCATCATATCCTGAACTAGAAATATCAATATTCTTTTCAGGAAAATAAATCTGATGGATGACCTTGGACTGGCATTTGGAGACACTGCAGGCTGAAAGGCCAGTTAAGAGGCTACTGTAATCATTTAAACAAGGAATGGTGAGGACCTAATGGGTAGCGACATTTGGTTTGGACAAAAAAAAGAGATGTGATTCAAATCTTTCATACATGCTATCTTATTTTCATTCACAGAACTCTGATGAAAGAGTAGTATTAAGTAAAAGTTACTGAGTTAGGCACTGTCCTACCTCCTTACTTGGACTTTCTTAAATTCTATGCCTATGGGATCCTATTATTATCACTTTGATTTTACAGACAAGAAAACTAAGATACAGATGGTTTGAGTGACTGGCTCAGTGTCACATGGACAATAAATGACCCATTTGGACTTTGAGTCAGGCCTGCTGGCTCCACCTTCTGTGCTCTTAGCACAGGGCTCTCATCATTCCTGGCAACAGGTGTTATCTTTTAAGTGGGGCATGTTGATAACCCACATTCCGAAGGGAGAAAAGAAGACAAATGGATTCAGTGGCTCGTGAACATTTCTAGTTATTGTTTAGAAAAGTGAGTGGAATAAACTTAAGGAAAGTGATAAATCCAGAGAAGTGAAACCAATGAAAAAGATGAATCTGTTTTTCTTTTCTTTTAATATTTTATTTATTTATTTAACAGAGAGAGAGATCACAAGTAGGCAGAGAGTCAGGCAGAGAGAGAGGGGGAAGCAGGCTCCCTGCTGAGCAGAGAGCCCAATGCAGGGCTCGATCCCAGGATCCTGAGATCATGACCTGAGCTAAAGACAGCGGCTTAATCCACTGAGCCACCCAGGCGCCTCCTGTTTTACTTTTTTAAATGAAAGAACTGATTTAAATCTTTATAAGTTCAATAGTAGAGAGTAGAGAATCATAGCCAAGAGTAGGCAGTCAAGGCAAGCAGATAACTTGGAAGATCAGAGACTGATTGTAGTGATAAATGTTATTACTTGATATTTTATTTGTGGAAATTTTCTCCCCAAATAATTTTCCCTTGCTTTGTTGGTGATGGCTCATTTTCACCAGACAATTTTAAGTACAGGTTTAAATATTTGTTGGACGAATGAAGTACAATTCTAACAGTAAGAGCTCATGTTACTTCATCTTACCCACTGGAATCAGGGGGTTGGTTGTACACACACGATGGAGGATGGAAGTCACCCCACTAGAGGGCGTTGAGGTCTTGTCTCAGTTTGGTGAATGAAGGTGTGGTTTGATTTATGCTTATTTTGATAGTTTGATGTAAATCAGAGAAGGATTTAAGGAAACATCAAATTTAAAGATGTAATTTATCTAGCCCAATTTGGGGAAAGAGTTATAGAAATTGTATTATTCTTTATCTCACTTTCATGGTAACTAATTACTTTTGTTAATTAAAAGTCAAGAATTGTACTTAAAGCCAAATCTAACACTACTCAAAATATAAGCCATGGAAGTATGGGGGAAATATATAATTTGAAGATTTTTAAAAAATCTTTTCCCTCCAATCCAATTTTGAAGATGTTTGACAGATATATTCCTCTATGAAGTAAGAATCCCAATTGTTTCATATAAAAAGGACCAGAAAGAAGAGATTACTAAGTTGATGACAGTGGTTACTTCTGGGGGAGGAAAAGGTAAAGGTACATGGTTTGAATTTTTATGAACATAAATTTTATAATTTAAATAAAAAGTAAAAAATTCAGTTGCATTTAAAATCTAGGATGCCAATTTAGAAATGTAAGTCCAAATTTATATAACCTGCCTAAATATGAATAAATACATTGTATAAGTGGTACAAATAAGCATTCTACAATAAGAATCCAAAAGGAAGGATGTTACCCTGTACATTTTAGCATCTCTTGCGTTGTATAATGGATAGTCACATATAGGGTCTGAGGTCTTCAAAAATGAAACTTATTTAATTTGTTCTAACCCTAAAAATACCAGTTTACTTGAGAATTGAACACTCTTTTTTCCCTTCACACTTAACAAAAGAGTTAATAACACAGTTCTATAGGATTCAGTTTGGGAAAAAATGGGATGTGCAGAAGAACTAACTATAGATATAAACAAAGAAATACCCATAATCAAAATTATGTTCTCAAATAAGGTCCTTTAAATTAATTTTAAGGGAATGAAAAATATATAAGTACACTGTATTACATTATTTCTTGCTATCTTTTTATTAGAAATATGGAAGTACCCTTTACTTCTCTTGGAAATACAATGGATAAGTCACCTATCAAACCATATAAAAAGTGAAGTAAAATGTATAAAATAGCATGTAAGTAATAAGCCCTTGCTGTCACTTATGAAACACCCCTGAATTGCCATGCCCTTAGGAGAGTTAGGTGTTGGACACAAGAAGTATCATGGTTCTCATTTTTTTTTTTTTTTGGTTCTCATATTTTTACTGTTAATCCACTCAAAAAGGCACCCTTCTGGCCCAAAGGACTAGAGTTAAAATATCCCTTCCATCCACACATTATAGGAATATCACTAAGATACTCGGCCAGAGAACAAAGAGCACACAACATTTTGCCAAGCATGTTGAAAGAAGAGATCATTTTAGGAATACTACTTATCAAGACAAGATTTAAGTGCAGTCAGATAAGCAAATAGAGATAAGGCCTCTGATGATGGAAACAAATGAGGAGAACACTTTGGGACACACTAAAAAAAAATCAGCAGAATGTAGATAATGGAAAAAAAACCCCAGCTATCTAATTTGAGCAAGTGTAGAGACCATTTTTTCCCCTATGCCTGGCCAAGCGTGTAGTGTGTGTGTGTATGTGAGTGTGTGCCCACATGTGCCCACCAAACACTGTGTGTAAATAATATCACCTTTCCCCAGCTGTTATTTTTAGTAAGTTTGAGTATGAAATTATGCATAAGTTGTGTATTTAGGCATTACGTCTCAAAATAAGTTCAGTCTTCCTTCAAGTCTTATTTTTTTATTTATGTAAAATGTAGGTTAAAGAATCCTATCAGTTAGCTCAAGTGAGTTGACACTGCCTAATGTAAAATGTAGGTTAAAGAATCCTATCAGTTAGCTCAAGTGAGTTGACACTGCCTAATGTACAAAGCCAAATTTCTTGCCTCGGCTATGTAAAACGTGATAAGGATTAAATAATGATTATTTTTGCCTGGATGTATTAGGTGTTGGCAGAAAAAACACTTATTCTTAATGTCTCTGAGTATTTCCTACCTATTGTTTCAATCCTATATCATGGAATCCTTTATGTCATTCATTTTTCCAAAACTCAATTACTGGGATTAATTTAGAAATTCAGTATAAATGGCCTGTAGTTCTTGTGCTGCAAATCTATGTTGAACAGTATAAAAAATCTGTCTTACAAAGAATATAAATTTCCTAACTAAAATCTTCTAACCAGAATTAATTATCATCAGTAAAGCTCCCATTTTTAAAGCCTCTACCAACTTGTCAATTGTTTCAGAAAGTTTGTAGATCAGAGAGCAGTCTTGTTTCCCCATATCCTTTCTTTGAAAAGTGGAAAATCTGACCTCTCCTAAGTCGTGTGGAGGCTTGTGAGTAAACAAAATAGGTAACACACCAACCGTGGGGTATGATTTGGGGGACAGAAAGGATCCAATGAGTTTGAATGTGCTATTCCACAGTTGGAGGGGATTTGGGTTATTTCTGGCTTAGATGACAAAGTTGGAGTCATTGTCTCTAGAGCAGAAAATTAACAGATGTATGGAGTAGGCTATGGACATTTGGTTATGGGAGCCCAAGCTAAGACAGTGGCTATCCTAAAAAATGTAAAGATGTTCATTATAATATTGTTCCTCAAGTCACCATTTAAATAGATTGAATGCTTTGTCCATGTCAGCTAACTTCTCTGGGTTTCTTATTGCAGCATATGTAAAAGGTGGATAAGAACTATCTGTCTAGGGGCGCCTGGGTGGCTCAGTGGGTTAGGCCGCTGCCTTCGGCTCAGGTCATGGTCTCGGGGTCCTGGGATCGAGTCCCGCATCGGGCTCTCTGCTCAGCGGAGAGCCTGCTTCCCTTCCTCTCTCTCTGCCTGCCTCTCTTGTGATTTCTCTCTGTCAAATAAATAAATCTTAAAAAAAAAAAAAAAAGAACTATCTGTCTAAAAAGTACTATCGTACTGCTGATAACCCAGATGACAAGGGGAAACACCTTTTATTTATCAAATATGTGAGAAGAAAACAACAGAAAATAATATAACAGGCACCATGCATTTACCACCTAGATTTAAAAGATGGAATTTGCTGAAATTTGCACAACTCTCATTTCTTTTTTTTTTTTTTTAAAGATTTTATTTATTTATTTGACAGAGAGAGAGATTACAAGTAGGCAGAGAGGCAGGCAGAGAGAGAGGAGGAAGCAGGCTCCCTGCGGAGCAGAGAGCCCTATGCGGGGCTCAATCCCAAGACCTTGAGATCATGACCTGGGCCGAAGGCAGCGGCTTAATCCACTGAGCCACCCAGGCACCCACAAATCTCATTTCTTATTAAGGAATAAAACATTACACATACAGCAAGAGTCACACCCTTGCCTTCACTATTATTTTTCCTTTTCTTCTCAAAAGTAGTTTGTATGTATAACTTTTAGGCAGATGTTTGTACTTTTACTATGCAAGTATATATCCCTAAAATTATAAACTATTGTTTTAGGTATTTTAAAATTTACATGATAGCATGTGTAAATATCCTTTACAATTTGATTTTTGATTGACATTATATTTTTGAGATTCATTTACATAGATACTTGTTACTATTGTTCATTCATTTCAACTGCTCTGTATAATTCTGTTATGTGAACAGACGGTGTATTTATTTTTTTTTTACACACAGATGGTGTATATATTTTTTCTACAAGAAGTTAGATTGTTTCCATATTTGTACTTTTAGGAACAGTATTATAATGAACATCTTTACATTTTTTAGGATAGCCACTGTCTTAGCTTGGGCTCCCATAACCAAATGCCATACACTGGGTGGTTTACACAACAGTTACTTATTTTCTCACAGTCCTAGAGGTTGCAAGTCCAAGATCAGGGTACCAGCATGTTTGGGCTCTGGTGAGAGCTCTCCCTTGGCTTGTAGATAATCATCTTCTAGCTATGTCATCCCATGACAGAAAGAGGGGCAATAAGAGATGGAGAGAGAGAGAGAGAGAGAGAGAGAGATGTCTTCTTATGCTATGCTATTAGTTAAGGTCCCACCCATAAGACCTCATTTAGCTTTAATTACCTACTAAAGACCCAATCACCAGGTGTGGTCACACTGGGGGGTCAGGGTTTCTACCTATAAATTTTGGGAGGACACAGTGCAGTCCATAGCATCCACCTGTAGTAAAATTTGTAGTTTATATGGAATCTACATCTTCAGCATTTCTAGATATTTCCAAATTGCTCTCCAAAATGGTTGCAATAATTTAAACACCCACCAGCAAACATATAGATGACGGGGGTATTTTTAACTAAAAGAACTTATAAATTCTGAATGTAAGATATAGAGGACAATCTTTTCAATTTGCAGCTCCTTTTTCCTATTCCACCATTATCTGGAAAGTTCTTGTTCCAAGTAGCTGTCTAAACATTGGCTTCTGCTAACCAGTTCTTTTATTCCTAGGCATTACACCACATGGAGTGGTGTGTTCTCTTCTCTAATCCCAAAACTAATGAAAAACACTGACCTGAAGCAACAGAGTTTCATTACGGGTCAATGATGTGGAGTAGAACTACTCAGTGGATTCAAAGTGAAAACTAGTGTTCTTTCCCAGAGAAGCCAGGTCTCCTTTGCTGGGAACAAAAGCTATCAAAGTTTCTAGTCCACTGCAGTGGAGCTGCTCCATATCCAATCATCTCCGGTTCCAGTTGTGAAAAGCCCGTGTCCTTTGACATCCACAGTGATTTTTCTTTTTTCCGATAGTGCATTTAATGTTCCTCAAAGTGGTTTAAATGGCATTTGATTCCCTCCTTCTCATTCACTCTGGCCTCCCCAATTTTAACATTTTGCTTTCTTATTTCTTCAGCACTCAGGAAACCTATAATCCTTTTGTTAATGTAATACTTCCTCATGCAAAGCTAGGGGCCTTTTATTTGCCCCCTGAGGTGCTTGTCTGTGAACTGAGAAGAGTCTGTTTAGAAAAAGAGATGGTTTCAATCATGTAGACAGTCTATGAATCAAAGGGATTTTTCAGAGTGAGTTAAACAATCTATTTTCCTTCCTGTATGTGTCACCATTTTTCTGGAAACTCTTACTTATCAGGTAAAACTGTACTTAGGAAGGTTCTCTGACAGCTTAATCATGGTTACACTGGATCCCACAGTGAAGCCAGAAAGCTGAAAGTGTTTGCAGCTCTCATTTCCGTGGCAACTGTCTGAAGGGCCAAATATAGGAGCATTATTTCTCTGTAGGACCCAGAAGAAGAAGTAACTAGGTGGCGAGGAAAACCCCTTTTAGTCAGAAATTTTTCTTTAGGAGGTCAAGACCTTTGAAAAATTAATGGAAAAGTACCACAATACCTTTATATGTATTTTTTCAATGCTTTATTGTTCTTAGCTAGGGAACTTTATATTTGCATGTCATAATGAATCCGTTTCCCCTTCACTGTCCCTTGGTCCCTCTTTTCCATGTCTGTCAGTTTATCCATTCCTTATTCTTATCACTATAACATGATGCCTGTCTAACCCAGCAGAATCTAGAAAAAACGTTTAAAAATTAATACACGCTACCACTTTATGAATAATCCTATACAAACATGTAGCTCTCTGAGTGATGAACCAATAAATACCTGAATGTGCTATGCACATTCTCTGCATTATGTGGGGGAAAATGTTCATCAACATGGGATAGTGAAGAGCTTTACAGTTCCTCTTGCCTTAGATAATTATTATTTAATCTCAGACACTCTGAATTTTAAGAGTATTTCTCTCCTACTCAAATTAGACCATTTTTGGATAACCTACCATTGTCTTAGGCCTGAAATATCAAGAAATCACCATAATGCTTCTCTTTATGGAGGGAGGGAGGGGTGTGTCTATGCCCCACAGCTGAGCAATATACATAAATACTCATGAAAAGAATTAGGGAAATGTGGTTGCACCCTGAACATTTCTGTATGTCAGGTCATTTGGCTCTTGATGGCCACAACCTAAATTTCTACTCCTTAGGAGCTGTTCTATATAAAAAGGATCTTCCAGCTTGAACATATACTCACATAATTAGAGCAAATAAACACCATTTTTATAGCTAGAAATTCATTTGAGTCATTAGTATGATCATTATTGGGACACCTCTTTTGAAGTCACTGAGTAACCCTTAAAAATTTATGCCATTCATCAATTCCTTTATCAGGGTCAAAATGAGACAGAATTAAGGCAGTTATCCAGTTAAAGTAAAGTCTTTTTAATTATTGCAACACAGCTGTGTCTTCCATCTATGTATTTAGCTCCCATTTATTATTTCTTAGTGGTCATTTACCAACTTTGTTATTTCATTTCTCACAATTTACAATAGTGTTGTTTTTTTTTTTTTAGAAACGCTGAGTAAATTCTACCACTATTTGTTATGAAACAAGTCCTGAAAAGACAGAGCTACATAAATGGACCAAAAGTATAAAGCCTGTTAATAGGTAAAACTTCTCCCCAATTTGTCCTCAATTAAGTTGTTAACAGGAAGAACGACATTCTTAAGTCCTTAAATACTAAAAAGGAATTGTATATTTATAATTCCTATGTTACACACATTCCTATATATATCCTATGTATATAATCCTTATTTTACATTTGTGATTAGTGTATGTTATATGTGTATACATCTATGCATATACACACACTCATGAAACAAGTGATTCATATCTACAGTTTCTTGATTTTGTTTTGCTTCCTTGGATGCATGTTTTTTATCCTTGGAACCCCAAAGAGCAAAATGTTTTACTTTTGTTTATTAATATTGTTGATAGTAATAACAATAAAGTCCTAGTTCTATACTGAAATACTGATTGGTTGATGGTTTCTTTATATATACGATACTATACCCCCAAATCTATAATCAGTAAGAGAGATTCTGTAAACAAAAATCTCTTGTAAAAGTGACTTGTAATTACTACTAGTAGTTGTTTTGCTATGATTTCTAAAAGAAAGAAACATTCTGGGGCGCGTGGTGGTTCAGTCGGTTAAGCGGCTGCCTTTGGTTCAGGTCATGATCCCGGCGTCCTGGGATGGAGCCCCACATCAGACTCCCTGCTCAGGGGGGAGCCTGCTTCTCCCTCTCCCTCTGCCTGCCGCTCTGCCTACTTGTGATCTATCCCTCTGTCAAATAAATAAATTTTAAAAAGTCTTAAAAAGAAGAAAAGAAAGAAACATTCTATACATTTTAGGAGAAAGCTGTTGTGTACTAGGGCTGGGATGGTATTCCTTACTTCTTTCAAAGCTTAGGAAGAAGGGCATCTCAAAAGGGTGTGGCTCACATCCATGTTATCTATGGAAAACTAAGCCTGGAACCTGCATCCTCCTCCTTGGTCTCTCCGAGGCCTCATAAGCTAGTAGCTTTCTCATGGTTTGTGGACTGGCCAAAAGTAGTGCCAAACTATAGACATGTCTCTAATCCTGCTACTCAAAGATAAGGGTATTTTGATCTGTTTTAAAGAGTACTGAGTCACTCATGTAACTATGGAAGGCACAGGGATGTATCTGGTGCTTGGGCACCTGGAGCCAGGATAAAATCCTGCCAGAGCTCTCTCTCTTTCCCTTACTTCTCCTTGCTTCTTTCAGAATATTCGTGCTCTTCTACAGAAGAGCTGTTTCTGCAGAGGAGAAGTCAGCCACCCATTGCACCAAAGTCTTGCATCTCTACCTGCCACAGAGATAAGCCAGGACCTGTGCAACTGATCTGGCTAGGAGTGCAAATTCCACTGGTCCAGCTGGGGTGGGCCACTCAACAGAAAGAATATGGCACTCCAGAGAGAGTTCTTAAAGTGCTTTTGCTGGGTACTCAGAATTAATTCACAAGATAACCTTTAAGCCCTTGGCTCAAGTCACCTGTTATCTAGAGGTGAAGTCTTACAATGGCCTTGACAAGTATTTGAACTGTATATAAGACATGATACATAGATTTAAGCTCATTTTTAAAACCAGCTATAATAAATGAAGGCTGGAAGATCTCAAAGTTTTAATAATGTCATTAAATTTTTATAGCTAAAATATATGATTATCAGTAGAGTTTTACTGACTATAAAATTTGTAAGGAAAACAGTTCAATAATAATTCAATTACCTTTTTCAGTACATGAGGCGCTTATGAGATATAGATTATGGAGAGAAATAGCTTTCAGAATGAATTTAAGGAGAAAATTCTGGTTATAAACAGGAAAGTAATATATGTCTATTCTAAATAGTGTGATTTCCTTAAAAAATTTTGAGACAACTGAGGGTTGCTAGAGGGGAGGGGGGTGGGAGGGATAGAGTGGCTGGGTGATGGACATGGGGAGGTTATATGCTATGATGAAGAAAAATAAATAAATATGTAAAAATGTGAGACAACATTAACGATAAAGTTTTAACTGAATGAAAAAGTAATGCTATGGGATGCCTGGGTGGTTCAGTCAGTCAAGCGACTGCCTTCAGCTCAGGTCAGGATCTCAGGGTCCTGAGATTGAACCCAATATCTGGCTCCCTGCTCAGCGGGAAGTCTGCTTCTCCCTTTCCCTCTGCCCCTCCCTTCTGCTCCTTCTCTCTATCTTTCTCACTCTCTCTTTCAAGTAAATAAAATCTTTATAAAAAAGTAATGTTAGTTAAGATAGTGATGTTATTGAAGAATGTCAGAGTTCTCTGAAAAAATGATGTCGGGAGTTTATATTAGAATATTGTATCATTTGAAGCCCAGGTTAGGAAACAGCTAAATCTCTGCATTCTGAACAGATAAGAATGAGTTAATGCATTTTTATACGATTTTTAAAGAAATGGAACACACACATACTTTCTACTACCTCTCTTAGTTTCTCTAAAATCAATTTTTATGTCCCTCTTCTTTTTTTTTTTTTTAAAGATTTTATTTATTTATCTGACAGAGAGAGATCACAAGTAGATAGAGAGGCAGGCAGAGAAAGAGAGAGAGGGAAGCAGGCTCCCTGCTGAGCAGAGAGCCCGATGTGGGACTCGATCCCAGGACCCTGAGATCATGACCCGAGCCGAAGGCAGCGGCTTAACCCACTGAGCCACCCAGGCGCCCCTTATGTCCCTCTTCTAACAAAACATGACCACTACTTCTCCACAAAAGAACTGGAGATTCCTCCAAAAGAAGAGTCATTGTGAAGTGGAGTGGTCCCCCACACAGGACATGAAAGGAGGTTGCATTTGAGATGTGTCTCAGCTTCCTCAGTTGGAACATAGGAAAAATTTTTCCACCAGAATAAGGAGCATAAGGATTGGGACGTCTAAATGCCAGCTATCCTTGGCCCTTCAGCTTTCTGACTACTGTATTTAGTAAGGAACACCAGTCAAATAAGAGAAATTAAACACTGATTTATTAATCTGAGTAAACATTTTTCAAACTCCTTGATTAAAGAATTTGAAGGATTCTGTGATGGAAAACCCATCTTACACCCAAGACTAAACTGTAATTTCCTGCAGCCTTTGAAAGTATGAAATGTGGGAACTGTAGGCTCAGGTATGTGTGGGAAGAAGAAAGAGAGAGGGAGAGGCAGGGAAGGGGGAGAGTGAGAGAGAAGGAGAAAAGAACTGTAGAGCAGACTCCAAGACCATGAAGCCAAACAACTGTGGGAGGATGACAAGAGCTGAGATAGTGAGAGTCCTCCTCACCTTCCCTACAGTGATCCTGCCCACTTAGGAAATGTGGCCCAATGAACAGTAGGCTTCAACCAATCAGCTGTTCCTCTTCCTTTGGAAAGAGCAAATGAAGAGAAAGTTGGGCCAAAGAGAGAAGGAAATCTGAGCAGTGGGAGAAAAAGTGTCCTTTGTGTGCCTTGGCATTATTGATATCATTCAGTTTTATTAAGGGGCTAAATGGCATTTTGGAACACTATAATGTTTCTATGGGGAAATATTGTTTCTATGAATTATAAATAAGTGTTTCTATGAATTATAAATAATAATAAAGATAATAAATTATAAATAACTCATAAATGAAGTTCTAGACTGCAACACATCAAGCAGATTCAGCTGCTTTTCAAATGAAATGCACACGCATCCTATACTATGATGATATATCTAGGAGTATGCTTTGTCAGCAATGCTGGACATTCCTCATAGAGTTCTACAGAATGAGGGTATAGATACGTTTACTTCTTAGACTATGCCAGAAAATACATTTATTTCAGTAAATAATACATATAGGAATTAATGTAATAACTCATTAAGCTAGCAAATGCAATCAAAAGGGAAAATAATAATAATAATTTCTGAAAATAATAGCATTTTTTCTGGCTTAAATTCCGTCATATTTATTCCCTGTAGTGGAAAAATAATTGTATCAGTTAGCTTTTAGTGCATTATAAAGTCCATCCAAAATTTAGCGAATGAAAGAAAAACTTGGACTTACATGTCCATGAGAGGCAAAATGCAAGGCCCCTTAAGGCCTAGGCTCATAACTGGTACATTGTCATTTCTATTTCATTCTATTGCCCAAGGCAAGTCACATGGCTAAAGCCAAAGTAAAGGGCTGGGGAAATATATTGGGCTCCTTTACTGGGCAGGATTGCAAGGTCAGTCGCAAAAGGCATGGACACCAGAAAAGACAGAGAATTGGAACCAATGATGCAATCTAACACAGTGATCACTGGCTCAATAAACTTAAGTTAGGTCTCTGTATCTCTGTGAGTACAAAGGAGTTAGAGATCAGGGAAAGGGGGCAGGGCAAGGTTTTGAGTGGCATGTCCTTTAAAGTCCCAATGCTTAAACAACTTCCATTTAAAGATTTTAGACTCTGAATTGGAGAATATTTTGAAGCATTTGATCCACTGGTACTCTACAGAAAGTTGGAGTCATCTTTCTCCATCTTAGAGCTGGACAAATAGAACCAGCCAAGAATATTCCTATCTGATTGATGGGAGACGGATGCCCAACAGAGGAAGGAACACCTAAGGGAAAAGCAACTATAGGAAATAGGAAGACCTTTACCAGCTTTGACGAGTCTCAGTTAATTGGGGAAGTCTTAAGAAGGGCCTGAAGGGCTAGAGATATGCCTCTGGCTCAGTGCCTCTGGCTTGGTGACTATGCTTAACTTTTTAAGGGGATGGGTAGTATATAAAGAAAAATTTTCTATATTTTAATATAACTCCCCTGGCAGTTATGCTAAAAGACTCTCTCCCTCCAACCTTTTCCTCCAATATTGGTTTTCGCAACAACATCTTGGCCAGCCTTTACAAATTTTCAGCCCATTTTTGTTATTAGAACAATCTAATTCTAGCATTTAAGATTCAGTCTTATTTTCAAACATGATTCAAAGTTCATCTTCTCCTATCTTCAACTCAGGCTATATCTGCCCAGAGGGATCATGGATGCATCCATCTCCACCTCCTTCTCCCTCTTCCAACTGTATTTCAAGTGGGGTGGGAAGGCAGGGGCAGAGTTGCAGACCTCTTCTTGGTTAACCATGACTGCACTTGTGTGCAAGGTCTAGACAGACTGATGAGGAGGCTCCAATATCCTTCGCTAATGGTGGGGGAGGGGGACCCTGTTTGCTACCATCCAGCTTCCCAACACACACACACACACAAACACATGCATCCCTTCCAGTGCCCAAAACTATAGCCCTGGTTCTCATGTTTAAGCAAACTCTGTGCTCAGCCATGCACATAGAATCCATCTTCTAATGGAAACTGACAGGACAGACAGAGTGGTCATCGGATCTTACCTTGACCCCTCTCTCCAAATCTCTGCCCCTCTTCACATCATATGGGAGCCAAGGTGCACATAGAATCCATCGTCTAATGGAAACTGACAGGACAGGCAGAGTGGTCATTGGATCTTACCTTGACCCCTCTCTCCAAATCTCTGCCCCTCTTCACATCATATGGGAGCCAAGCAACATGTCCACTCTTGAACCAAATTCTCTCATGAGGATAAAAATGTTGTCCTCCACTTCTTGTACATACCCCAATCTTTGGAAAAAATTCTCTCTTTTCTCCCTTTCCCTTCCCATTAGCTTTAGGGAAGGGAAAGCTACACCTCTTTCCCTCTAAGTTCTTTCAGAGGGAGAAACAGAGGTGGGAGGTGCTAGGATTGGTGGCAGGAGCAGTTCTGCCAGTTGACGCTCTGGGAGAATATGGCTGGCTCTAGTTGCGGGCAGCTCTCTGATTTTAAAATATGGACGTACTCACTGATTTTTGGCTTTAGTTTGGAGCCCTAGATGCAGTTCAAGGACAACAGGAAAAGTCTTCCTATATGTCCTATTAGTTTTGGATCGGGCAGAATGTTTCAAATCTGGGCTCTGCTACTTACTATTGAGTTTCATTTTCTTCACTTGTAAAATGGTGTTACTAAAAACTATTTCTCAGGGTTATTGTGATGATAAAATTAATGATGAATGTCATTTGGCTCCCATATAAACATGTTAATTACTCTTAGTGATTTTTTTCTCATCATCCCGTCCTCTGTGTCCATCTCCCGCACCTTACTTGCAAACACTTTCATGCATGTGTGTATCTATATAGACAGATATAAATGTATATGTGTGTGTATAGGATTTAGGCTTTGCTATTTTTTGTCTCTTGAATCCATGTTATGTTATTGGTGCAGAAAAATATATTTGGGATGTAGATCTTCAACATTCAGTAGCTATTGTCCTATGTTTTTATATGATTCAAGCCATAAGTTACCGAGGGTATCAGGTATGGACTTCCTACTTCCTGCAGTACACTGTGTAGGTGTATTATTACCAGAAATCCTCCATAACGCTACCCAGTCATTTTGGTCTCTGTTTTTACAGAAATGACTAGGATGAAAGAAAAGAAAGACTGAAACAAAGAAATGTGATTGTTTTTATGTTTTACCATCAAGAATATTGTTTTAGTTAAAATGAGACCATTCAAATGAGAATAAACAAATTTAAATAAAAGAGACGTTTTGATGATGATTTCTAAACTGAATGGGGTTTTACCTGATAAAATCTACAAAGCAGAATATTCTCAAAAAATGTCAGCTGCATGTAATCATTAATTTATGCTTTCTACCTTCAAATATGGTAGAATTTTTATAAACTCAATAGACTGAGAGTGTTTTATGACACCTGGGCTTTCTGTTTCCAGAAAGGAAAGCAGTTCAATTACTCTTTCAACAAACGTTTGTTAAATTACAAAACTGGAGAGGCTGTGTATCTTTGCCATTGCTTTAAAGTTAAAACTTTTCTAATAGAAGAGGAATGAAGTGAACAAACATACAAAAATCACACATCCTAGTATCTTCCTAATTCTCTACTGCGTAACACTGGCCTCCACCAACAGTGCTAATTTTTGACACCTCTAACACTACTATGACTACCTCTACCATCACAAAGCAAACTTAAAAAGGTTTGCTCTATTTGCCCTGAAGGAAAGTCTACGAGAATTGAAGAAATCTTGATTCGTTCCTTCTCAAAGGTCTGCAAAATCTACACAATATTGTCCTGACTTGTTACATTAGCCAAGTTACCAGTTTCTTCCAGAGGTAGCATTTGGTAAAGACAATGAACAAATACGCGTAGAATACCTAGGCTCACGTTCTTCTTTCGTTTGTAAGTACATATACACACATGAACACATGGCGTAACAGTAACTGGGAGAAAGGCAGAATTTGTGTTTGATTTTATTTGATTTTATTTTTAGACAGAGACTGCAAGAGGATACACTCATAGCTATGGCTGATTTGACTAATAAAAATGACTGCAATAGTTCTGACAGAGCAACAAAAATATTCCATGGGTTTTATGCACACACATAAATAATGGCCAAGAAATCAGAGTAATAGGATGGTGGAATTGAAGAATCTCAGAAGTCACTTGTCCCGGGGTGCCTGGGTGGCTCATTTGGTTAAGTGTCTGCCTTTGACTCTGGTCATGAGCTGGGATCAAGCCTGATGTTGGGCTCCCTGCTCAGCGAGGGGCCTGTTTCTCCCTCTCCCTCTGTGTCCTATCTCCTTTCCACCCTACTCTAACTCACTTTCTCAAATAAATAAATAAAAAATTTTTTTTAAAGTCACTAGTCCATAAAAAAAAATTTTTTTTTTAAGTACTAAAAAACTCACTAGTCAAATCTCTCATTTTACCGATAAAGAAGTTAGGTCTCTGGCTCTGTCCAAAAAAATTTGGAAGACATTCAAACGGGGAAAGAAATCACTTCCACACCCTTTTATGTTGTCTAGTTCTACAGGGGTCTGAGACCAGTCTTTGAGCTATTGTATAATTCTGGTAAGTCTAAGAAAACTTACAGTAATGCAAATTATTCTTGTTCCTAGAAATGCAAATGGATATTTTCATGTGGAATATAATTGATTATGGCCCTTGGATTATTGACCAGTTTTCTATCTGTTTGCAAATTTATTTCAGCATTCTTAATGATGCGCATGTGTTCATGTGTGTGTGCTTTTGAACCCGTTTTTTGTTTTGTTTTGTTTTTTATCTTACTGGCTCCCTCATTAATTATAATGTGTGAAATAAAATCATAACCGCCAGCTTAGTTTCCCATTCAGCATATCAAGGAAAAGACTTGGCCAAATATGGTTTTAATTTATGGAGTTTTACTTTATGGGGTTTAGAAATCAAGAGATAGGGGACAAGCTTGCTTCTTTTGTCCCCAGATGATTTTGGAAAAAGAGGAGATAGAGGCAGTGATAAGGAATGGCCTGATGTAGGCCCCCGTGTGTTACAGAAAAGAAATAAATACCTGGGTCTTGTTATTAACGTGATTTCCTGAATTCAGCCCAGCCGTACTGAATTGTTCTGTGAATTTGAGCCTCATGTACTCTCAGGTTTGAAAATCATTGTTCCAGACTCACAAAAATACTTTGAGACTATTAAAAAGGGAGGGAAAACATGAATTAAATGAGGCAAGAAAGCAAAGCTCTGCAACACTGATCTAGTTAAAATTTTAATCAGGAATGGCCCGTAGAAAACTATACCCTGTATCTCTGGTGTAATGGCTTCAAATGCAGATATAGTTTTGGCAGGATTATCTTGTATTTCATTTAAAGAATCCACCAGAGAGTGTTTTCATGTGGTTCTTTAAGCACAGTAAAGATTTACCTTCGATGCTATTTTTGAATGATAGCTGCAGAATCGCTGCTTCAGAGGGAAGAATGAAAGTCCGAATCCTTCTCTAAGGGGTATCTGTTCATTTTTACAACTAACAACCACAACAAGAAGAGCACATTATTTTGTTTGTTGGGTGTTTCAGCACTTAAAATGGTAATTCTAAGAGGGAAGATGCTCAAGCTTCACCTATTCTGCAGAAGCCAAATAAACTTTTTTGTGACAGAAAGTAGCATTACCATTACAGAAAAATGCAAGGTGGCAAACTCTGTGTGGGATGCAGGGCCTCTCCACGGCTTTGGGGGCCAGATAGATTTGAGCTCCGGAGCACCCTGAATGTCTTAAAGGTTCTAAAAATATCAGTGTGACCCAATTAATTAGATTACAGAAGACTCGGACCTCGGCATAATTTAAAACTTTCCTGCCTCTCACATCTGAGTATGTACATCAAGACAAGTTCAAATATTGGGAAACCGAAATAGATTCTATTAAGTTGTGAAAAAAACAACCAACAAACCCTTAACTGTTTGATGAGAAGCAAAGAAAAAGTGTCACTGTTAAAACAAAGTATTGAAATGCAGTTTCTGCAAAACAAGTTAACGCTAGTGATTCCACTCCACCCCACCCAACAATAACGTCAGTTCCTACATATGCCCTGTGCTTGTCACCAAAGGTGCCGTAAAGAAAAATAATCCATGGCCCTCCAAGAACCATCATATTAGTTTAACAGTAATATTGATGAATTGTAGAACTATTAGAGACACTTTTCTCAGTAACACCAGATATTAGCTACATTTAAAACTATATTTGTTGAAGAACTGAGGTCAAGTCTGTCAAGTCTCAATACTGTAATTTAGGTATCTCTTAGATGACGTGTCACACAACTGACTTATAGCTGTAGCTCATGATCAAGTCATCCAGTGATTCCTCTTGAGTGAACCAAATCTGACTGAAGAATAGACCCTAGACAGTGAGACTGCTTGTTAAAGAAATGAATGAATACTTTCCATTATAAACTCTTGACATCAGTGTTAACAGAATTCAGTAAGTACATGACCTGAAATGTCTATAGATGACTTAGTCACATAAGCAACAACTTAATTCAGACTCTGGAAGTAGTGCCTACCCACCTTTGCTCACAGGATTCAGGTTATAAAATGTAGAATTGAAAAATCACTCTGAACAAACTATGGAGCTAAATATTCATTAGACTACATCTCAGGAGTATGGAGATCCTAGTTGTTCAGATGGCAACAAAACTAGCAAAGTTGCGTTGTTATAGAAAATCTAATATATTTGTAGCAGGGCCCGCTATTATGTACTAATAACATGGAAATTAACTATCCTTGTAGTGTGTTAGTAAAAAAAAAAAAAAGGAAATACTGGGAAAAGAGTATTAAACAAAATTTAAAATATTAGGGATGCTTGGGTGGCTCAGTGGCTTAAAGCCTCTGCCTTCGGCTCAGGCCATGATCTCAGGGTCCTGGAATCAAGCTCCGCATCGGGCTCTCTGCTCAGCGGGGAGCCTGCTTTCTCCTCTCTCTCTCTGCCTGCCTCTCTGCCTGCTTGTGATCTCTGTCTGTGAAAGAAATAAATAAAATCTTTAAAAAAATTAAAAATATTATTTTGCTGCAGGTCTTTTGGGAATCTTTATATGCCAATATCCCTTAATAGAGCAAGATAAGATACGCAGAATTTCCCAGATATATTTGACTATTATATTAAGATTCAGTTCAGCTAGGAGTGACAAAAAAAATCTAAAATATAAGTGTCTTAATGTCTTAAACTAGATAAAAGTTTTTTTTGTTGTTTTTTTTTTTCTTAAGTAAAATTCCACAGATACATAGTCTGGAGCAACTTTGGCTCTTTAGGGTATCATGGCTCAGTCTTCCATTGTTAAGATCACTTCATGGTTCCACATGGCTGCATCCACAATCCATCCAGCAGGAAGGAGGAAGTGAAAAGAAGAGAATCCCCTAACCTATTAAAGATACTTCCTAGAGGGGTGCCTGGGTGGCTCAGTGGGTTAAAGCCTCTGCCTTTCGCTCAGGTCATGATCCCAGGGTCATGGGATCGAGCCCCGCATCGGGCTCTCTGCTTGGCGGGGAGCCTGCTTCCTCCTCTCTCTCTCTCTGCCTGCCTCTCTGCCTACTTGTGATCTCTAACTGTCAAAAAAATAAAATTAAATTAAAAAAAAAACATTTAAAAAGATACTTCCTAGAAGTAGCAAAGCAACTTTTTTAAAAAAAGATTTTATTTATTTATTTGACAGACAGAGATCACAAGTAGGAAGAGAGGCAGGCAGAGAGAGAGGGGGAAGCAGGTTCCCCGCTGAGCATGGGGCCCGATGTGAGGGTCAATCCCAGGACCCTGAGACCCTGACCTGAGCTGAAGGCAGAGGTTTAACCCACTGAGCCACGCAGGTGCCCCGCGGCTTTTGATTATATCCTATTGGCCTGAATTTAGTTCTATGACCTCACCTACTTTAAAAACAAGGTTAAAAGTATATAGTATTCCTTCTGTGTAGCCACATGCCTGGTTAAAAATTCTATTTTTGTGGTACAGAAGAAGAGGACTATGAAGAATCTTTGCCACAACCATGAAACTCTCTTATTTCATGGAGCATGTCACAAAATGAAGTTAGGAAAGTGTTGATATAAATTAATTACTTTTGCTAAAGATTTTATTTAACTGAGAGAGAGTGCAAAAGAGAGAGCACTAGAAGGGGTGGGGTGGGGGAGGGAGAAGCAGACTCCCTCCAAAGTAGGGAGTCTGAGTCTAGCCATAGAGCTCAATCCCAGGACCCTAGGATCATAACCTGAGCTGAAGGCAGAAACTTAACCAGCTGAGCTACCCAGGTGCCCCTATTACTTTTGACAGTATTTTCTCAACTGCTAAGAATCAATGTCCAAGGGAATTCATTGGCAGAGTCTGAGAACTCGGACTGGCAAACTGATTTAATAAGTCATTCTTACAGGAACCAGAAGCATACAAGGAAGAATTAATGCTATTTCATTTAAATCTAGCCACTGCAATAATTTATTTGAAAGTTTAATGTTTCCTAAGTACTAGGAAGCCATCTCTTTGAGATGTAAATGTCAAAAAAGATAGAAACCTTATTTCCCAGTTTCTTTGAGAAAGTAGGAGCTTAAACTGAGTGGGCACCTTGTTCCAAATCACAAAATAATCTCTTGTCATATAGATATGACAAGTTTGTTTTCCTTTGGATGGAGCCAATTAACTAACCTAGATGGTCACCCTAATTACCAGATTTAACCTTAAGGTGAACTCTGTGTGACAAATAGTACTGTCAAGTCCTCTTATTTGAGTACTAGTTACTGTTTATCCTGCAACTTTTACGGAATGAATTGTATCTGCCTGGCTGTATAAAAAGGTGAGATTTCTTTCTGTTTTTGCAATCTTTTAGTGGATTGCTTGGCCCTTCTGACTTAACCCTTATTCAAAATAGAACTCTTTTTCCCTTCTACTTTTGTGGAGAATTGCTCTTGGTTGGCAGGAATTTTTTTTAAATTTATAGTTCCCAAACATTGTCCTCAAGTTCATTTACATCATATTACTTAGTAAATTCTCTATTGCAAGTAATAAACTGCTATAATTTGACATTGAACTAGAGCTTAACAGGGCTTTTCTTAGTTGGTGTGACTAAGGCAAACATTCAATTAATCGAAAAATATTTTCTTCAAGAGGTGTTAGTCAATGGGGCACCTGGGTGGCTCAGTCGTTAAACATCTGCCTTTAGCTCAGGTCATGATCCCAGGGTCCTGGAATCGAGCCCAACATTGGGCTCCCTGCTAGGCAAGAAGGTGCTTCTCCATCTCCCACTTCCCCTGCTTGTGTTCCCTCCCTCGCTGTCTCTCTCTCTGCCAAAAAATAAATAACATCTTTTTAAAAAAAAAAAAAGAGAGAGATGTTAGTTAAAAAACCAGCATTGTTTGATACAGGCTGAAGACTCTGAAGATAAGAAGCCCCCATTAGCCTTTCGAGTATTCATTGCCGAGGGGGCCATAACACAATAAACTGGATGGTTTAAAAGAACAAAAGTTATTGCCTCAGAGTTGGGGAGTCTAGAAGTCTGAAATCAGTGTCAGCCCACCTATTCTCCCTTTGAAATCTGTAAGGGAATTCCTTGTCTTTTTTTAGCTTCTGGTGGTTTGTAGGCAATCTTTTGTGTTGGAACTACATACCTCCAATCTCTTCTTTTGTTGTCATGTGGCATTCTCTCTCAGTCTTTATGGCCATGTTCTCATAGGGACATCAGCCCTCACTGGAGTAGGGCTCCACTCAATTCAAGTATGACCTCATGTAATGAGTTAATAATTACATCTACAGCTAGCCTATTTCCAAATAAGGTCACATTCTGAGGTACTGAGGGTCAGAACTTCAACCTATCTTATTTGGGGGGACACAATTCAACCTGTAACATTTAGTAAGAGCCACCAAAACTTAAAGTTACCCTCTGCAGCCCTGCCAGATGTCTCAATCTCCATGTTAAGGATGCATGTGCTAAAGTGCTAATATTTTACTCCTAGTTTATTTTTCATATAATAAAGGGCAAACTCTTCCTGTCCAAGTTCTGAAGTAATCAAGAAGTGATATAAAGGAGTTGGTTAACATTTGCAGGTAAACCTTATTTTTTTTTTTTTTAAACCTGGTAGGGGCAGAGCTAGAGAACACAGTTTCTATCTATGTGCATGTGGGCTTCCTAATAGTGCAGCCCAGGATTCAACGTACCCTTCTGGGGTTAGGGTAGCCAAATCATAGATACATCACTGATACACAGAGATACACTTAAGTTTGAACTTAACCCTGGTTATTTTGCCAGAAGATACAAATGACAGATGCCTACTTTAAAATTATGGGCAGTCAAGATTGAACTTGTGATAAAACTCTTTTTATCAAATTCTATGAAGATGGCAGTGGTGGAAGAGGCATAGCTTTTAGATCTTCCTAAAATCCAACACAAGAAATACGGTGAAATGGAAAAGAAAAAGTAAAAAGAAAAATGGACAGCATTTACAAGAAAACTAGGTGACAATATATTCCAGGAACACCAAAATGCAAACCAGCAAGAGCCACAAGACCAACACATGATCAGTATCTGTTTAGGAGAAAACAGAGAAGCCATGGAATGACTGATAATCTGACAGTAGGAGACCCCAAAATGGCCACTCATGGGGAGGCATGGTGGCCAGCGAGAGCAATAGCAGAAATGAGAGGGACCTGTCCTAGATTAGCAGATGAGGCAAGGGGCCCTGCAGTAAGCCAGCTGACGTCTTAGCAGCATCACCTTCTCACCCTCCAAGGAGCTCACACTCAGACAAAATAGGCGAGGCTAAATCAATATTCATTAGGGATGGAACAACATAGATTAAAGAAAGTGGGGCAGATAAATAGAGCAAACAAAACAAAACAAAACAAAAAAAACAAAAACAAAACCAGAAACTACTCAGAAAAATCACCTTAAAAGTTTTTTTAAAAAAGGGGGGCACCTGGGTGGCTCAGTCATTAAGCGTCTGCCTTCAGTTCAGGTCATGATCCTAAGATCCTGGGATACAGCCCTGCATCCAGTTCCCTGCTCAATGGGAAGCCTGCTTCTCCCTCTCCCACTCCTCCACTTGTGTTCCATCTCTTGCTCTCTCTCTGCCTGTCAAATAAATAAATAAAGTCTTAAAAATTTAAAAAAAAATTTAACACTGCACAGAAACACAGAATTGTTAGAACAAATATCCTTCTGATAATCAGGAAAATGATATTCACATAAAAATGAGTAACAGAAATGTGTCAAGGTCAAAACCCATACCAAGATATTATGTGTTTTCAATAAAAAGTCTTATTTGGGAATTTTTCACATCTTGTGAGAATGAGTTAAATTACAGTTTTTGTCACCTTAAAATTTCCTGAGGAAAAAAAATTCAAAATCTTCATAAATTACTTTTAATTTTGCAATAATAAAGAATGTAAAAAAAAAGGAAAGTGGGGAATATTGTTACAAAAAATACTTAAAACATTTTTATCTCATTAATCATCTTCTAATTTGTGACTACTAAAATATTATACTAGTTTTTAAAAATTATTTTTAGATGTCTTCTTGATTTCTACTTCTTTTTCTTATGGCAGTATTTGGTTTTGGTCTTGATTTAAGCCAAATACTGACTTTAACTCCTGTCTTGTTAACATCTGGAAAAAATACATATCAGTGAATCTCAATCCTGTTAGGTTTATGGCCTGGATGACAAAAAGAGACCATGGATTCTCAGTGGGTTGCTTACTCCCAAAAGAAGAATGAGAGAAAGAGGTTGGACTGTGAATCCTCAACCTCTCTTTCTAGACTCATCAATCAGATTAAGTCTTTATCAGTTATTTATTGCTGTTTAAAATCCACTGAAAATTTAGTGGCTTTAAAACAACAATTTTATATGTTCACAATACCATGGGTTGTGTCTGCTTCAGTAAAACAAACTAAAATCAGAACAATACAGAGAAGATTAGCAGGGCCGCTGCACAAGGACGACATACAAATTCATCAAACATTCTATATTATTGAGGGGTGAGTTCATCAAGAAGATAGAATAGTTATAAATATATACACTCAACATCAGCCCACCTAAATATATTAAGCAAATAAATAGTAACGATTCTGAAGAGAGAAGATGACAACAGTACAATAATAGTAGGGGAACTTCAATACCCTACTTTCAGGTATGGATAGATCATCCAGAGAGAATATCAAAAAGAAAATGTTGAACTTGAACCATATATTGGACCAAATGGACCTAACAGACACATACATTCTGTTCATCAGCAGCAGAATACACATTCTTCTCAAGTGCATACAGAACATTCTCCAAGATAGATCATATGGTAGGCTGCAAATCCTGTTTTAGTAAATTATGATTGAAATCATAGAAAGTATCTTTTCCAACCACAAGAGTATAACTAGAAATCAACAACAAGAGGAAAGCTGGAAATTTACCAAGCATGTGGAAACTAAAGACCACACTCCTCAACAATCCATGGGTCAATCCATGGGTCAAAGAAGAAATAAAAAGTAAAATTTAAAAATGTCAAAACAAATGAAAATGGAAACACATGGGATACTGCACAAGCAGTTCTGAGACAAAAGTTTATAGCAATAAATGCATATGCTAAGAAAATGGAAAGATCTCAAACAACCCAACTTTATACCTCCAGGAACTAGAAAAAGAAATAACTAAGCCCAAGTTGGAGAAGGAAGATAATAATAAAGATTAGAGCAGAAACAAATAAAGTATATACCAGAAAAACACTAGAAAACCAATGAAACTAATCTGGTTTTTTAAAAAGATGAACAAAATTGGGAAACCTTTAGCTAGACCAACTAAGTAAAAAAAAGGGAAACTCAAATAAAATCAGAAACGAAACAGGTGACAGTATAACTGGTATTACAGAAATAAATAGCATCATGAGTGACTACTATGAGTAATTACAGACCAAAAAATTAGATAAACCAGAAGAAATGGATAAATTCCTAGAAACATACAACCTACCAAGACAGAATCAGGAAGAAATAGAAAATCTTAATAGACCAACAATAAGTAAGAAGATTGCATTGGTAATCAAAAACTTCCCAACACAGGAAAGCCCAGGAGCAGATAGCCTTACTGTTAAGTTTTACCAAATTTTAAAAGAATAATTAACTACAATCTTTTTCAAACCCTCCAAAAAATTGAACAGGAGGGAACGCTTTCATTCATCTTCATTTTATGAGGCCAGCATTATCTTAACATCAAAAACCAGATAAGTATACTAAAAACAACAACAAAAACAAAACCCTATAGAACAATATCCCTAATGAATATAAATACAAAAACTCAACAAAATACAGGTAAACTGAATTCAACAATACATTAAGTGTTTTATTCCTGGGATGCAAGGATGTTTCAACATACACAAATCAATAAATGTGACACACTGCATTAAGAAGATAAAAGATAAAAGTCATTTGATCATTTCAATAGATGCAGGAAAAGCTTCTGACAATATACAGCATCTTTTCATGACAAAAAACTTCAACAAATTGGGCACAGATGAAACCCATCTTAACATCTTAAAAGCCATATGTGACAAACTCACAGCCAACATTATACTCAATGGTGGAAGATTGAAAGCTTTTTCTCTAAGATCAGGAATAAGACCAGGGTGCCCACACTCACCACTTCCATTTAAAAATCATACTGGAAGTCCTCCCTAGAGTAATCAGGCAAGATATAGAGACAAAAACCATCCAAATAGGAAAGGAAGAAGTAAAATTGTCATTATTTGCAAATGATATAATCTTGCATGTAGGAAATCCTAAAAACTCAACCCAAAACTGCCAGACCTAATAAATGAATTCAATAAAGTTTCAGGATAAAAAATCAATATACAGAAATCAATTGTGGTTTTATATGCTAACAACAAAATGTTTGAAAAATAAATAAAACTATCCCATTCACAATAGCATCAAAAATAATAAAATACTTAGAAATAAATTTAACCAAGGAAGTGAAAGATCTGTACAATGAAAACTACAAAACTTTGATGAAAGAAATTGAAGAAGACACACATGGAATGTTCTGTGTTTGTGGATAAGCAGAATTAATATTGTTAAAATGTCTATACTACCCAAAGCCATCTTTAGATTCAGTGCAATCCCTATGAAAATTGCAATGGCATTTTTCACAGAAATAGGAAAAACAATCCTAAAATTTGTATTGAACCAGAATAGACTCAAATAGCCAAAGAATCTTGAGAAAGAAGAACAAAGCTGAAGTCATCACACTTTCTGAATTCAAACTATATTACAAAGCTCTAGTAATTAAAACAGCATGATATTGGCATAAAAATAGAAACATAGACCAATAGAAAAAAATAGAGAGCACAGAAATCAACCCAACATATACTGTCAACTAAGTCCTGACATGGAAGCCAAGAACGCTCAATGGGGAAAGGATATTCCCCTCAACAAATGGTGCTAAGAAAATTGGATAATAACATGCAGAAAAATAAAATTTTATCCCTATTATCTACCACTTACAACAATTAACTTGAAAGGGATTAAAGGCTTAAACATAAGACCATATGCTTTAAAACTCCTAGAAGAAAACATTGGGAAGAAGCTCCTTGACATTGGTCTTGACAACAATTTTTTGGATATGACACCAAAAGCTCAAGCAACAAAAGCAAAAATCAATAAGCAGGACCGCATCAAACTAAAAATACTTTCTGCACAGTGAAAAAACAAGAAAACAAACAAAAAAATCAACAAGATGAAAAGTTAACCTTTGGAACAGGAGAAAATATTTGCCAATGATACATACATAAGGGATTAATATCCGAAATATATAAAGAACTCATATAATGTAACAACAAAACCAAACAAACCAATGAAAAATAGGTAGAAACATAAATAGACATTTTTCCAAAAAAGATAACCAAATGGCCAACACATACATAAAAATATACTCAACGTTACTAGACACCAGGGAAATGCAAATACAAACCACAATAAAGTGTCACAACACATCTGTGAGAATGGCTATCATCTAGAAGGTAAGAGATAACAAGTGGTGATGAGGATGGAGAAAAGGAAGCCCTATGGATCATTGGTTGGAAGGTAAACTGATGTAACCACTATGTAAAACAGTGTGGAATTTCCTCAAAAAATTAAAAATACAACTATCATATAATCCAGCAATCCCACTTCTGGATATATATATCCAAGAGAAATGAAAACAGCATTTTGAAAAGATATCTGTACTCCCATGTTCATTGCAGCATTATTCACAGTAGCCAAAATATGGAAGCAATCTAAGTGTCTGTCAATAGGTAATGAATAGAGAAGTTGTTGTACACACATAAAATGGAATATTACTCAGCCATAGAAGAGAAGGAAATCCTGCCACTTACAACAATATGGATGGACTTTGTGCTTAGTAAAATAAGCCAGATAAAGACAAATATTACATAATATCTCCTATATGTGGAATCTAAAAATGCCAAACTCATAGAAACAGAGTAGAATGGTGGCTACCAGAGGCTCATGCATAGGGGAATTGGGGAGATGTCGTTAAAGGACACAGACTTGCAGTTAGAAAATGAGTAAGTTCTGGAGATCTGATGCACAGAATAATGACTGGAGTCAACAATCTGATGTTATATCTTTCAAAATTGCTCAAAGAGACTTTTAAGTTGTTCTCACCACAAAAAAAGAAGTGGTAATTTTGTGGCATTATAGACATAGTAACTTAAGCTGTGGTGGTACTCACATTGCAAAATATAAATGCATTAAATCACCTTAAATTTGTACAATGCTATCTGCAAATTATGTCTCAATAAAAAAATCCCATGGGACATCACTTTGCACAAGACTCAGTGGAAGTTCTTTCTGCTGGTTTTGTCTGGATCACACGTGTAGCTGCAGTCATTGGCAGCTCGACTGCGGCGGAATGGTCTAAGGTGACCTCTGTTGCACGGTTGGTGGTTGACTTTGGTTATTAGGTTGGGCCTTTCTCTCATGGGTTCTCTCTTTGTTAATGGGCTTCTTAATGCAGTCGCAGCATACAAGGGGCAAGAGCAGAAGCTGCAAGGTCACTCAAGGCTGAGAGGTTCAGAAGCCACAACGCATTACTTGCACTGCACTCTGTTGGTGAAAGCAAATACTAAAGCCAGCTAAGATGGAAGGGATGGAGATACTAATTCTGCAGCTGGGTGGGAGAAGTGGTTAAGTCACATTGCAAAGGGCCTGGGGAGAGAGAAAATACTGAGACCACTTTTGAAACAATCTGCCCCTACGTCCATCTCCTCTCCTGGGAGGGATGAGGAAAGAGAGGCCAGCAGTGAGATGGGAATTGCCGTTTTAGCAGAAGTGAGAGAGAAGTTTCTATTCTTCCCATTTGCTCCACAAACTGGTGATACTCTAACATAGAAGATTCCTATCAACCTAAGAGTAAGAACGTCAGAGTTTTGCAGAAAGTAATATTTAACTCTAATAATATTATTCTCTGCTTGTAAAGGAATCTTTTAATCCTTAAAAAATACAATCAGTAAATATACTGAGTGGTGATTCTTAATTTGTAGAATATATATATTTTTTGTTAAGTCTTGTTTAAACTTTTGTTGAGTTTAAACTAAGTTTAAACACATTTTTCTCTTGACGTAAAAAGAAAGTCAATGAATATATGGGGCAGTGAGCTGAGTTTTCCATACAACAAAGTTTACTGTTAAATACTGGCGTGATTAAGGAAAATTTCAAACTCAGTCTTTCTTTTTAGGGCTTTACAAATTGGAGAGATTTTTCCATAATTAGATGGTTTAATTGGTGGCATCATACCGAGGGAGGGGGGAGTTGGATATTTCTTTTTTTTTTTTCATATTTGAGAGAGAGAGAGAGAGTGAGCAAGAGTGTGAGAAGGAGGAGGAGGAGGGACAGACGGAGGAGAAAGAGAATCTCAAGCTGACTCCACATCAGTGCAGAACCCAGTGTGGGGGGTCCAATCCCACAACCCTGAGATCATGACTTGAGCTGAAATCAATAGTCAGATGCCCAAATGACTGAGCCACCTAGATGTCCCAGAGACGGATATTTCTAACTACGATTCATTTTGCTTCTGTGACCACAGGGCCAAGCAGATTCTTATTAATAAGAAAGGCTATTAACCTTCACCACCCCATGGATTTGGGTTCTGGTGAATAAAAGGAAAATAGCACCTGCATCACTGTAAGTGGCTAACGATACAGGGGAGTCAGGATCAGTGGAGGTGGCGTCAGTGAGGGCAGAATCCAATGCCTCTGTGGCTGCCAGAAAGTTTGCACAACAGCTCTAAACTCTTTCCTTTGAGAAAGTTCAACATTCATGGGACAAAACTGGACCAGGAGTTGAAACAAGTCTGTCTTGAATGGTCAGGCTGTTGTTTCATGGACTCTTTGGTATCAAGGCTTAGTTGTTATGTGGTCTGGTCACAGAGGGAAAGTGGCTGATGGCATCTCCCTCTGTATGTTTTCACCTTCTCGTTCTGAATCAGGGCAAACCGTAAGATGGAAAAACAGAGCGCAAGAGGGGAAATGGAAAAGTTGGCTCCTTCACACCCTTTCTGCCCCTCTCTCTGCCGGGGCTTTCCTGGAGCTGAGCTCCAGCTCAGCTAGTAGGGAATGAAAGGTAAAGAGACATATCCAAAAGGAGCTGCTGGTATCTGGGTGATGTCCCAGAAAGATTATCTCCACTTACAGTTTCTCTTCCTTTTCACTTGTGGCAACAATGGGCAATGAACCTCCTTCTCTCTCTCCCTCCCATCCTCCCTTCCTCTCTACTTCCCTTCCCTTCCCTCTCTTTTTCACCTTTCTTTTAAAATTTCCCATTACTATTCATGTGAAAATTGGTGAGAATGACCATGATTGAATGTGACAGGCATGCATACAGCTCAGGGACATTGATAAAAGCTGTTATAACCATGAAAGCTGTCAGAAGTGTGCCTCAGAATATCTTCTCAAGAGAAAAAAAAGGAATATCTTCTTAAGGATGTGAGGAATTCTGAATTTTGTGTGTCTTATTCTGGGTTCATACATGCATACATACACATACAACCTTTCAAAAAATCTCCCGAGTCTCAGAGCATCATAGCAAGATGCTATGGAAAAAAGACTGGGTCACCAGAAAGATTATATTTTGATATATTGCATTTTATATCTTTACTAAAGACATCTGATATTTAGTCTTCCTTGTAGAAAGCTGTAGCACAGTGGAAAAATTTTGTTTCTTATTTATAACATGATCTTCAGCCAATGAGAGATTATAATACCTGGTTTTGACTTAGCAAACTCTTTCCTTCTGAGCTGAAGTTGATACAGCACATCCATGTCCTAATATGTCTAGGGAAGTGAAGGAACGTGTCATTTGTCATATTGGAAACTTCAGATTGCCTAGATCATCCTAATACATGAACAGATACTCAGAATTTCTGACAATTGGCCAGGCTGGTATACAATTAAGCAGCAAGATAATCAAGGAGGATTTTGTGTTCACTTTACAGAATTCTTTTCTTTTTTTAAAATTTTTAAAAAATTTTTAATAAACATATAATGTATTATTAGCCCCAGGGGTACAGGTCTGTGAATCACCAGGTTTATACACTTCATAGCACTCACCATAGCACATACCCTCTCCAATGTCCATAACCCCACCACCCTCTCCCAACCTCCCTCCCCCCAGCAACCCTCTGTTTTGTGAGATTGAGTCTCTTATGGTTTGTCTACCTCCCGATCCCATCTTGTTTCATTTATTCTTTTCCTATCCCCCAAGCCCCCCACTTTGCATCTCCACTTCCTCATATCAGGGAGATCATATGATAGTTGTCTTTCTCTGATTGATTTATTTTGCTAAGCATAATACCCTCTAGTTCCATCCACGTTGTTGTTGTCACGAATGCCAAGATCAGAATTATTTTCAAATAATATTTTAGAAAGGTACAGTACAAATTCACCAAAATCCTTATCTCCTACATCAGGCAAAGTATCCAATATTCTTGAGTCTTTAGAATAAGTTTATCTCTAATCTCAGCCCAGATAGGTTCTATTCTTATCCTCCCTTTTCAAGATGGGGAACCTGAGGCAAAAAGAGGCCAACTAACTTGTCCAAAGTCATGTATTGCTAGTGGTAAAGCCAGGACTCAAACCCATTAGTCTTCTTGTGGACCCGTGGCATCATATTGCATTTGTATCCGGATGTCAAAATCAGTTGTAGAGGAAATTCTTTTGAACCCTTATTGTAAGCTGATAGATTTTTAATGCAAGTATATTGAAATATTTCATGTTGAGAGGTAAGTGAAAATGTTTGTTAAATAGAATGAATTACACTGTAATAGTGTTGAATATGTCACTTCCTTGTGTCAAAATCTCCAGTGGCTCCTTATTGACCCATAATCAAGTGGTTAACTGAAGAAGTCAATTAAAATGAGGAATCATGGAAAATGCTACAAACATACCTTAATATTTATCCTTGCTTTGAAGCATGGACAGCCACACACCATATGGGGCCAGGGCCTTGTCCTGAGCAGGAGACCCTGGTGGAGTTCAGAGGTGCCTCCTTACCACACCACATGCAGGCTGCACCACCTTAGGATCTGAACTTGCATGTCTTTAAGGTGGAACAAGACCTGAAAGATATTTATGAAGCAACCTGAGGCCTGAGTGTTTCTGGAGTTTTATATATTTTCTTCAAGTTTCTAAAATAACTTTTTCATCCATAGTTAATTTATAATCAATTATTGTAGGTACTCACTTTTATAGATTCATTCCAAAGCATTCTACTCAGGGATCATGGAAATTAATCTCCTACCATTCCCCCTCACATTCACATTTCATCGGGTTACATAGCATTTAATGAAATATGCAATTCCAGTTACAAAGAAAGAAGGTACAACCAGGCTTAAGAGCAAAGATAACCGAGTCTTGGTGAGCCTTGAACTCAGACAGTGGAAGTGGAAGTGCCTGGGTCCATGAAGAGAGGTGACTGTCTCCCAAGCTCAGGATTGGAGGCAGCAGGAAACAAAGTCTACAGAGAGAATGAGAAACATCAAGTATTTGTGATGCTGATTGACGGAACGTCTATTAAGAGAGCTTCTGCTCTTCCTCAGTCTGGCATTCAGTCTTAAGTTATGACCCAGACTAGAGATATTTTGTCCAAACGTTCCCCACCATTGTTGAAAGTATCCCTGCCCATAACGTCTTGAAAAACCTCAGGACAAGCCAAACGAAGTCTTTCTTGGGAAGAGACACAGTTCTTGGATAAAAAATCCCCAACAGTTTGTTCCCGTTGCTGTCCTGGCTGTGTACATTGAATCTGTACAATGATTCCTGTCATTTCCAGAGGAGCTCAGAATGTGGAGTCGCCCACCTGGGGACACTGTACTCTCTCTCTCTCCTTTCTGCATGGTAAACAACAACTTCTTAATTGAAACATTTTGTTCTGTATTTCTATAACCTCCTCAGGCTACACTACTTCTTGTATTCTGGAGTGAGCTTGTTTGCTTCTGCTTATTTGCCTCTGCTATTTGTTCATCAGAAATGTCCTTCTCACCAACATGTGTTCCTGCTGAAAACCTAACCCATCCTTCAGCTCTCTCCAGAGAGAAGAACCACCCCCCAACAAGGTAGTATATACAGCATAAATCCACACATATACCACTGAATTTCCCAAAGGATTTCCAAAGGAACTTGAAAAAATGCAAAATAAATATAAAACAAGACAACTGGAAGGAAAGGGTCACTAGGCAATAGATGTGTTCAAGTATTTGGGTTGATCTCTCACTTCAGAAGATTTCTTAATTTGGTTCTTGGCTTTTCTTAATTTAAAAGACAAAATAACGATATATTTTTAAAAATCTGATTAAACAAAGTAAGCTCGTTTGCCTTCGAAGACTGATTGATTCCTGATAAAAAATTCAGACCATGTGTAACCACATGTTACTGACTTCACTAAATGGGCACAGAAGAGAAACCTCTAGGGACAGGGGCCTTGCTTGCTTTCATGGCCCCTTGTTAGAAATCCCTGGAAGACTTTCATATTATACCCAGGCTCTTTGATATTATCTACCATTCTCTGAGATCTTTCTGATGAATTATATCATGCCCATGCTGTCGGGCACTTCAGAGACTGTGGGACATCACTGAAACTGAATTCACATCCAGGGGAATTGATCCTGCTCCACCGTTTAACAGTTGACAGATCTTGTCAGGTTACTTCACCTTTCTGATTTTTCACTTCCACATCTATAAGATGAGTACAATAATTGGAAAAATAGAACTGAAAAGCACCTATCACTGTGCCTGACACATACTAGGTGGCAATTAAAGGTATCATTATTATTATTATTACTAGTATTCTGAAAAAAACTGAAAACAGTCAAAAAACCAAAACAGACAAAACAATGACAAAAATTATTCCTTCTCCCTAGCTTTCTTTCCTCTGATTTAAAAATGCATATGTCTGCTCAGTCCTGGAGAAACCTTGGTTCAACTACAATGTGCCTTCAATCTACCATTTTATCTCCTCCCTGCCTTTTAACACCATTTCCTTACCATTTGCCATCTTGTTAACACTTCAAAATTTACCTCTCCTGAAACTGCATCTTCACTCTGTTGAAACTTCAAGATCCTCAGTGACTCAGTGTCACTCCGTGCGGCATTGGGCAATTTTAAGAAAACTTGGAGATTTCCCCTCCCTTGACACACATTACTTTCTTGTCCTTTTACTCCTGTTTCTTCTTCCTTCTTCACTCAGTTTTCTTAACTCTGTACCAACAGTGGCTGTTGCCCAGGGAGCTGTCCTCAGAACTTTGCTTCACATAATCTCCACTCGCACTGAGTAATCTTATTAATAAATATCTGTATGTAGATGCCTCCTAAATCTTTCCTTCTAGACCAGATCATTCCCCACATTACAGCTGCAGAACTGCTTAACTTTCGTTTTGAACATCTAATAGTCATCTCAGACTCAATGTACTGAAGCCCATCATCTTCCCCAGATATAATTTCCTTATGCAAGTTTTAAGCCTTTAAATCATCTTTGATTTCTCCTTATCTCCCCACATCATATCAGACGTGAAGTCCTGTCAGTTCTTCCTTTCTCATGTAGCTCAATGTGTCAATTCTTCCTTTTTTTTTCTTTTTTTTAAAGTAGGCTCCATGCCCAGCATGGAGCCCAACGTGGGGCTCATGACCTGAGATCTCATGACCCTGAGATCAAGACCTGAGGTGAGATCAAGAGTTAGCCGCTTAACGGTCTGAGACACCCAGGTACCCCCTCACTATGTTAATTCTCTGCCATTCCCTTTATCAGCACCACTACCGTCAATTATCATTGGATTTTTGGATTCTTACAATTTTCTTAACTTCAGTTTTTTTCAATCTCAGTCTATCCTGCATACTGCTACCAAATTATTATTCTTTAAAAAACTGCTCTCATTAAATATATCAAAAAACTTCCTACCTCAAAAACATACATGATTCCCTAAATTTTATGGAATAGATGACCTATTTGGTATTCTAGGTTGGAATTTCTAAAATTGTATTTAATTTGCCCTTCTAGACTTACCTACAAACTAATTCTTAAAATTGGTATTTATTAAAATAAAAATAGCCTATTTATAATTCCTAAAAACCTATGATGTTTTGGACTCTAGCTTTGCTTCCTGTCTTCCCCTCCCTCCCCCACTTAAAAAAAAACAACAAACTAATTCCTTGGTTTTTTTTCTGGCATATTAACCCTTACTTCAATATCAATCCAATTGTTTGCCAAAGTACTATGTCCAATTCCAGGAGTACAGCATATGACCTAAGCTTGTTCAATGTGCAGATAGTCCTTGGCCACAACAATTATTTCAGGGATGGGTATATGACCTGTGTAGGTACAAATAGAATGAATCCTAGGACCTATGAGGATGTTCCTGAGAACAGAGTCAAGATAGGATTGACTAGGCTGCAGTAACAAATACCAAATCTCAGTGGCTTAACTCAGTAAGGATTTATTTCTTGCTCATGTTACAGTCTGATGAGGGGAGGGAGGCATCCCGTTGGAGTTTCCCTCTAAGTGGTTAGCTCAGTGATCTAGGACCTTGTACACTATCATTTTAAGCAAATGATGACAAATGCAAAAAGGGAGAAGAACATGATCAGTCACGGATTTTGTATAGCTAGGTTTGCTTTATTTCCACTGGCCTTAATTCAGTCACATGGCTTCCACTGAGCTCCAAAAAAGGTGGAAAATATAGTCCTTCTATGTGTCTACAAAGAAGAAAATGAAGTAAGATTTGATAAACACACAGGACTCTCTCAGCCATGTGAGGGAGGGTATGGGAGAAAGGAAAATAATAGAGTCACTTAAAGATGCATAAAATGTCAGAATTAATCTTTTTTCCATAAAAAAAGTTAATGTAAGATTTTCTAAAATGTATAATACACCTGGAAATATGCCAGAATGTAAATACACCTACTTTCAGATCTGTCGTGCCCATCCAGAGGTCTCACTGTTTCAACTCTTGGGAATGGAAAATGCTCTGAGATGGAACTCTAGCCTGATTTCCTTTTTTTTTTTTCCTTTCAGGTGCACTCAGCAAGCTGCTCACCATGGACTGCCTGTAGAAGGGAAGCCCCAAAGGCAGAAGTACAGAGAAGAAAAGGGAGAATGGAAAATAGTGGGGAAAGAGAGAAGACGAGCATATCTAGGGAGAAAGAGAGGAGAGGAGGAGGGAGAAAAAGGAGGCAGTAGTAGTAAGACACACGGCATTTGTGCTTTGAGTTTTTAGTAGATTATCTAAAAACTCAAACAATATTTCCCTAATTCTGCATTCCTTGCAAATAGGCTGTGGCCTTATACATATGGAGAGGTGTGATTGATCCTACCTATGGGTACAATAATAGAAAAAATATGTATTGGTCTCTGTCCACAATTCCTGGCACAGAACTCCTAAATCCCTTGGAATTTCCTGGATGATAGGAATGTCTTATTTTTTAAAATATTTTATTTATTTATTTGACAGAAAGAGAGAGATCACAAGTAGACAGAGAGGCAGGCGGGGGGGCGGGGGGAACAGATACCTGGGCTGAAGGCAGAGGCTTAACTCACTGAGCCACCCAGGTGCTCTGGAATATCTTATGTTTTAATAAGGTGACTCTTGGTGGGATCTTGGATGTGGGATGGTTATCAGAAAGACCAAACCATGATCAGAAGCTGAGAACTTTTAGCTCTATCTCCCATTATTCATAAATGGGAGAGGGGCTGGAAATGGAGTTAATAATAGATTGGGCCTCCATGGGGAAACCATGGTGGGTAAACATGTCTGCTTCCAGGTGGGTAAACGCATCTGCATACAGGGTAGGTGGTACAGCTTAACTCCACAGAGACAGAAGCTCCTACATTCAGGACCCTTCCAGATCACACCCTATGTACCTCTCATCTGGCTGTTCATCTATATCCTTTATGAGATTCCTTATCATATAATAATTATGTCATTATTTATTATTAAATAATAAACTGGAAAAGGTATTCATTAAGTTCTATGGGCTGTTCTGGGAACAATGGAATTCAAGGAGAAAGATCATAGAAATCTCTGATTTGTAACCAAGTTGGATAAAAGTGTGGGTAATCTAGGGCCTACCATTTGTAGTTGGTGCCTAAAGTTGGGGGACAGTCTTGTGGGACTGAACCCTCAAACTGTGGGTCCTACACTAATTCAAGTTACCATCAGAATTAAATTGAATTGTGGGACACCCAAGTGTTGTCTCAGAAGCATTGCTTCGGGTGAAGCGTTCTGTGTGCGTAGCAAAAGAGAGACACCACAAGAAGAATATAGTTTTCCCCTTTACATTATAGAAATAGACCTCCACCTTTGTGAAATGGTTTGAATGACTCCAAGACACATTCCTGATAGAAATATAATCTCTCTCTGTGGCTCCTTTTATGGCATCTTGTCTTCCTCAGTGTCTACAAATGCCTGCCACAGTAACTTCTCTTTGGTTTAACCTCTTGAAAAAAGTGATGTGTATCTGAGATCATATATTTTGAATTATTTCTCTCTTTTTGCATGCCCTTGTACAGACCACTACCCCTAATCTTTTTCCAGAGGCATCTATTTGGCTAACAGAGGTTTAGAATTGTTACAGCAGGAATGCAAAGACAACAGAAACACTAATATTCAGTTTATATTCTATAGGATTTAAGTAGAAGACAACAGTTGCTGAAGCCAGGCTTTATGAAGAGATAAGAGTTTTCTAAGTTCATTGAGCTCTCAAATGATAGAATTTCTTCTGTAGGCAGAAATGACACCTTCAACTGTGCTATCTAGGTCATGAACATGCTGTACTGGGGACAGAGAAGGGTATTTATTCACATGGTAAACAACTTAGCATCCTATATGCGCTGGGCATCATTCTGAGGGTTAGGAATACAGCAAATGAAAAGAAGCTATCTTTGTTTAGAAACATACATACAATGGTGTGTTAGTAAATGTTTAATAACCAGCTCTCTGGAGAAAAAGGCTATGCTTTCTAGTACTTGCTAATTTCACGTGGTAAATTTTCCCACCATGGCTGATTTCAAGTTACCTATAAAATATCATCAAGTACAGAGCTGGGGGAGGATGTGCAGTTGGTGACTCTCCAGTGGTACAAGCTGTAGTACACTGATGGCTACGTGTGAGATAAAACTCTGTGTGTGTGTGTGTGTGTGTGTGTGTGAGAGAGAGAGAGAAAGAGGAGAGAGAGAACGAATGGAAATCAGACCCTAAGCACTTTATTTTTTTTTATTAACATATAATGTATTATTTGCCCCAGGGGTACAGGTCTGTGAATCACCAGGCTTCCACACTTCACAGCACTCACCATGGCATATATCCTCCCCAGTGTCCATAACCTTAGCACTTTAAAGAGATGGACAGCCACCTAAAGGGATTGTTGAGTTTATTACCAGGTGCAGTTCTGCGAGTGTGCTACCAGAAGCATCCCTGGTTTGCTAAATACTCTACCGTAGCCATCTTGAAATTCTGAATTTTTTAATAAGGAAGACTACATTCTCACTTTATGCTAAGCCCTGCAAATTATGTAGTTATTTTTTCTCCTTACAAGTGCTACGTTTATTTATAGACTAAACTAATATTTAGGACTTTTTTCCCCTGTTATCTAGAGGATGCAGTCATGAAGAAATTGAGATGTTTTATGGAAATATAAAGAAATATTTTCTTAGCCCAGTCTGAGGAGCGATTTCACCCTGTCACGAGTACACAAAAGTTATTGTCCACTAACAACTCATCCTTCTCTGGATCTCATGGCTCATCACCCACACTGGTTCTTGACCTCTGTCTCCATTACAGAGCAGAAGCACATTTGCATATTCACTCCCTGGACCTCATCATGAGATCTCAGAATTTATACTGACTCTTAAGCTACACCCATCTTATACGTGAGCCTCTCTCCACTCCCTCCCTGCATGGATGGAACTTGCTTTTCACCTGGGATCTCTAATCATCCAGTTTCGGTCATCAGCTCACTCTGACTTGACTGTCAACACCAGACTGGCCTCCATGGTAAGCCTTCCACACCCCACACTAGACTGCCATGTCTCAGTGCTCACAGTCAAATAGGAGATCAAGCCTAGCTTGTGTTGCAAGTTCATTAATTTTTTTTTTCTTATTGATGCCAGAAGACTGGGATATTCCAGAAGATAGAGGACATATTTTATTCATTTTCTTATTTCCAACACCTAGCATTGCAGCCATTTCAGAGCAGAAGCTCAAAAACAGTTTAGGCAATTCAACTGAACAATGTTGTCTCATGCTCTCAATCCTAAGCTCTTGCCTTTACCATCATCAGATGACCTCCTTCTAACTCCAGGGGGAACATCAGTCACGAGGCAAGAAACACACATGTCTACTGACCCTGTAGGAATGGGACTTCCTCAAAGCTCCCTCTGTGCCCTCTGTTCATTTCTCTTCATCCTGCTCTTCCCCCATCATGTCTGTTCCCTATTCATCACAACACAGTTGTGACAAGTCTCATCTCAGGAGGATTTCCAAGACCTCCAGAATGAGGCTTTATGCTCCTTACTCAATATTTTTTCTTGCTGCTGTCCATGCTGGTCAGGCCACCTTCTCACCAACTGCCGTCACTTGCGCATGCTCCCAGGGCGCGGGATGCTTTTCCCCTCCAGACTTTCTCTTTTACACCCCATTCTTCACAGCACCCATGCCAAACCAGTCTTGCTGGAGAAAGATTTAGAGGGACTTTTTACAATACAGTGAGCATCTCTTTTCTAAATTGCGCGATACCTCCTCAGTCCCAATTTTTTAGACACTTAGGGACAATGAACTGAAAACACAAAAATGGCAATTCCCTCTTTATTTTCTGTCCTCTGCCCTTTTTTTGAATTCCGATCTTCACTCCTCAAAGCTACACACACACACACACACACACACACACACACACACACACATGCGAAGTGGAGAGAAAGAGAATGAGAGAGATAGAGAGTATAACAATTTCCTCAGGTGCTAGCCCTGGAGAGGACAGAATTACTTAGAACTGTGGGTAGTCAGGACCCACATGATCCCCTGCCTTTCCCGGGTCTGACTTAATTGCCATTGGGCTATTCTTACATCTACAAGAAATGGGGAACAGATTAAGGGATGAGTCAGTATTAGAAGCTTAAAGAAAGGAATGAAGAACTGGAATTATAACATTCTGGGAAAGTGATTCTAATAATTCCATAAATTTATGCCATTGTTCATAGTGACTAGTAGGGAAGAAATGGTTAAATCTTTGGAGCTTGCAGGAAAGAATTTTACCAGCTTTGCCAGGTATGAAAATTGCTAATGATTTGTCACACCCCAGTTGGAGTTGAGGTAACACGTTCCTTTCTAAATTTCCATAAATGTGGGGAACCAGGTTTTAGGTTGTAAAAACATAAATATTTCTGGCTAAGCTAAAGAAAGAAGAGGAGTTATATCTTATACCATTTATCAAGGGACCACCCCACTTTTGATAATGTTAAAATAGGACATGGGGTAATGCTCTTCAGAGAACTGAAGTACCATCTGGCCATCCAGGGGGGTTAATTTTTTTTTTTTTTTTTATTTGACAGAGAGAGAGGGATCATCAGTAGGCAGAGAAGCAGGCAGAGAGAGAGAGAGAGAGAAGCAGGCTCCCTGCTGAGCAGAGAGCCGGATGTGGGGCTCGATCCCAGGACACTGAGATCATGACCTGAGCCGAAGGCAGAGGCTTTAACCCACTGAGCCACCCAGGCGCCCCCAGGGGGGTTAATTTTATGTGTCAGCTTCGCTAGGCCATGTTACCCAGAAATTTGGTCAAACATTATTCTAGATGTTTCTGTGAAAGTACTTTTTAAAGATGAAATTAACATTTAACTCAGGAGACAGAGTAAAGCCAATTACCAGTACTCTGCAATATGGGTGGATGTCTTCCAAGCAGTTGAAAGCTTTAATGGAAAAAAACTGACCTCTCTTGAATAAGAGGGAATTCTGCCAACATAATGCCTTCAGACTGAACTGAGGCAAGGACTGTTCTTCCCTGTGTCTCTAGCTTGTCAGCCTATCCTGCAGCTTTTGGATTTGTCAGTCTTCACAATTGTGTGGGTCAATTCCTTAAAATAAATGTTTCTTTTTCTGTAAGTATGTGCACATTCTGTTGGTTCTGATTCTCTGGAGAATCCTAAGACCCTCTCTTATATAAACTTGGAAACTTCCTGAAAAGTGCATTTGTAATGTCTCAGTACTGACTCTCCTCTGTTCTACTTTTAGAAACAGACCATTCTAATACCTTTATTTCTCTTTTAGAGAAATACTAGGCATTATCTACCTACAAGGAGAAAGAATAAATGAAGACAAACATAAAGGTCATTTTGATAGGTGTTAATTGCGTAGTACAATACGTAATTTCTTTGTATGAACTAACTTTTATACCCCCAAAAATGAGAAAAGGAAAAGGAGGAGGTAGAAGATAAGAGAAGGAGGAGAGGAGATCAAGAATGAGAAGAAGAAGAAATGAAATTATTAAAATGAACAATAGGTCTTAAAAAAAAATCTAAAACAAAAAACAGCGTCCGTCCAGGATGAATCAATATGCTGGCTGAGCCATTTTCTAGTAAAATGATATTTAGTTGTAAGAAAAGCAACCACAAAGGGTTTTTTTTCTTTTCTTTCTTTCTCTTAAAAAAAATTATTTATGATTCGTACATTGTCTGCTTCAAAGTCTCATTTAAACTTTCTATAGTGAATCATCCTCGTTGCATATTTTTTGAGTAATGGTAGTGAATCACTCTTTTAAAATGTTCTAGGTACTTAATGTTCCTTAGTCTTCAAACTTAACACATATGCTAAATGCTACTATGTATGAATGCTGCTAAATAACATTGTAAGATCATCATTCTCCATAGAATTGAGTAAGTACTGAAATGAGATATGGAAGGACAATGTCTTGTCTCTGACATTCCAGAAAATATATTAATTGTTGACAAGATCAGAAAGCAGAATAGCACAGTATAAATACAAAAATGCCTGCATTTTAAGTCAAAAGATTTAGATTCTAGTTCCAGTTATCACTACCAGGTTCATCTTAGGCAAAACTCTTTGATATCTCTACACTTCAGTCTTAGCCTTAGCTATAATATCTGAAAATTATTATGAATATTCTGAGAGAGATAATTTAATGTGAGAGTGCTTGGTACAGAGAGGGATTCATACACACTGATGCAGTTTAGGGAGGTGTGGAATCACTAAGGTTATGCACAGTGAATGTGCATGGTGGGAGGAGGTGGAAGGAGAGAGGAAAGAGGATGTTCAAGGATCTTCCCCAGAACTCTGGAGTGGACTGTCTGCACTAACAAGAAAGGCTGTAATTGGGGCCAGCATAGGGTTTTCCTCTCTCCCAGGCTCAGAGGAGGGGTGTGGGAAGTACAAGGTGCCAAAACAGAGTTAGAAGTCGCTACTGGATGAGGCCACATGGTCTGGGGATCCATTTTTCTCTGATGGCAGGTGGCAGAAGGGATGACTCCTCAAATCAGTCCATTTTCACCCAGGGTGAGAGCCCAAGGATGGCATGTGTGTGCATAGGAACAAGTAGGCGATTCAGTTAGAACATTTAATCCCCATGTACGCATTCACTAATGGAAGTAGGGATACCAGGAAGGGGAACGGGTATGCTCTTCTAAAGGCCAGGCACTTTATCCGTTTAACTTATTTAATACTCATAACCATCTCATAAAGCTTGTATCCTTCCTCCAGTGCGATATATGAGAAGATGGGTGCAGAGCGCTTCCGTGATTTTTCCCAGCGGGTACTGAAACTGGGATTGAAACCCAGGACAATGAGTCCCCCCAAGCCCTGTCTTTGTGGCTTCTCCTTCCTGTGCCCTCTTCCCTTGATAGCATTATTCCAGCAGCTCTCCTCTGTGTAGAAGCAATGTTCATTCTACATGGCACTTGGCGGGAAAACTGTCCTCTTGTGAACACTGACCTGAGCTTTTTGAAGTGGCTTCCTCGTGAGTGTTGTTTACCATCACCGAACAGCTTGTTGTTCCTCAGAGTGGTGTACGTGTTGGTGAGGGCACCTAGTGAAACAGTCTGCACTTTCTTTGGCCACAAACCACTTATGCCACTAAACAGAAGAAGAAACAAAGGGAAAGCAAGCATGAAATAATGGTACAAGTGTTAAATGGCAAGAATCATAATTTCTCGGTTTACCCCCTTGGTAGATACTCTCCTAAAACATAGGCTCTCCTTTTGCTGCATTCTTTACAAAGAGCATAACTTCGACATTTACTAATGTTAAGCACATTTTCTCTCCTTTAAGTTGGATATTTTTTCTTTATTGAAAATAATGTATCTAAAATTAATGATGTTAAAATAGTTACCGTAGTGCTGTAATTTCTTCAACTCTGTCCTACAAAAATGCAACTCAGCGGGAAACAAAATATGTTCTAGTTAAATTGACAAGATTTATATCCTTTTGAAAAATGAAGAAAGTTAATTCATACTATTGTTTTTGATTAAGTCTTATTTCAGCATTACAGAATTAGTTGGGAAGAAAGTGTCCTTTAAGCATTCTTTCACTTCAAATATATTCATTTTTAATTAGAAACTTTTCCAATTAACTAAAATTAGGTCATACCAAACCTTCTAAACTATGACACTTAAAATTTGACTTTTGCCATCTCGATAACATGTATGACAAAATGAAGGATAATTCTTATCATAGATTTCAATAGTTCTATTCAGACAAAAACTCCCACATTTACTGTAGCTCCCAGGGGTTCTTCTACATGTTCATAAACGAGTTACTCTTTGAGAGAGAAGTTCAAGGAATGTATGAGTCGTTTTCCAGGCAATCACCCACTCCATTCTCTGATGGTTAGGATTTAGCATTTCACAGGTAAAAACACCACTTTTTCTTATTGTTACAAAACCTGGATTTTGAATGTAAAGAAGGCTAACAGCAGCGGAGTTTTGTTGGTAAAAGGTGAGATGCTAGAAACCATTCTGCCATCTTTCATTTCAGTGACTTCCCACCACTTTTGTTCACTGATGTTGTATGTGCTATAGGTGTCCGCCTTCACAACTTTCCACTTGCGTGGAATTCCATCTGTTTAATCAAACCGAAACAAACTGTAGTGTCAAGGTCCTTGTACCTTAAAAGATTTCCTTCCTATTATCTTGTTAACCCATTGCATCATTCAGAAGAATAAATACCCCAGCTCAGCACACAGGAAATGTAACCCAAAAAAAAAAAAAAGGAAATAGAGAATATTAAGATATATACATGCATGTGTCACACACACACACGTATATGCAAAATATATGGTCTATGTAACAGAAAAGTCAATAATTTATTAAATACGTATAATGATATTTGCCTGGTGCATTTAAAATGATAAACCCTGTTAATTAAAATTTGGATTTTTTTTCTCGTTTTTTTCCAAAGAAAGTAATAAATTAAGACATAATCCTGAATTTGTGTCAGAATTGTGAGGCAGGAAAAAGATGTAGCTGGATTCCAAATTCACTCACAGCATACTTATATGCACAAAGGAAATGTAGCTTCTTCATTTTTCTATGCTGACTTTTTTTCTCCTATGAGACTCCATGCTGCTGGCTGGAGCAGACATTTAGATGCACCCACAAATAATTGATGTTTTAAACAGTATCTTTTTGGTGTAAATTTCAATCTCTTCAAATATGATGTGATACCATCCATCAGAGCTGGTTTAAATGTTTTGTTTTGGGTGATTCTACCTTTCAGTAAATGCTCAGACTTTCATACTGTTCCTTTCCCTTTTGGGTAGCCGCTGGGTGTCTGATGGGCTTTACTGCGTTCTCCCTGGCATCCCTGGCCATGTGCTGGCTGCTGTCCTCACTTCTTCCTCTGGGAATCCTGCTGGAGGCTGCTCCTGAAGTCTGAGGCTGGTGTGACTGCTCTGTGCTCTCTCGGATTGGCCTGAGATCAAGAGTTCTCTCTGCTGACTTGGCCCTGAGTTTGGCTGTCACCTGGCTTCAAAGCCATTTTGCTTTCGCCTGGAGATTGGTGCCCAGTTGGACAACCAACACCATCTGCTTTCTTCTGCAGCCCTCCTCCTGACAGCAGAAACTTTAGAACTCCCTGTGTTGTCCAAGGTCCACGGGGAGCTCAAGCGGGCTAGCTCATACTCTCCCTACACGTGTAGTGGCCTGGCATGCTATCTCATCATGCAGTACAGGGCTAGAGCCACTCTGCTTAGCTAGCAGATATGTTCCTGCCAGGGCTTCAGCCAAGAGGACGAGGCCAGGACTCAGTGTTTCCTCACCTGCCTCTTTCCCCACCCATACCCATTCACAGGTGCTTGCCACACTTCTCTTCCAGCTCTCCTATCCTTCTTCCTCACATCAAACTTCAAGATCAAGTCACCAGACCAGGTTCTTCCCATGGTAATAGGACAATAAGATGTTCAGGAGAAGTGTTTTATTTTTCAGTAAGATCAGAAAAAACAAATCCCGTCTTGGTTTTCAGTAGGCAAACAGTAACTCTTTTTCTTTGCCCTCGTGCCACAAAAGGTTCAAATACACAACCTACCCTCCACCTCTAGCCCCTCCTTTGCCCCTGGCCTTTTTTGCAGGTTCCAAATAGGAAAGCCCAGTAATACATTTCCAAAAGATGTTACCCTTGTTCCATGTGCAAAAAGAGTGCAATTTCAAGGGTCTTTTAGGTTAATAAAACAATAAAGGAGTTGTATTTTACTCTGAATGTTAGCAAGCCCTAAAATTTAAGAGATTCTTATTTATAGCTAGACTCGTTCTAGTATCTATGTGGCAGCAGCAGGAGAAGCTTTTGAAAATTTGACATCTGGTGGAATTGTTGTTTTTCATCTTATTTTATAGAATTATTTCCTCTATCATTTCATATTGGGGTATCCTAAAATAGCTTAATGACCCTCTCTCTATTAATAAAATATGAGTTAGAGTTTGTTTAATCAAAAAGACTTCAAAATAATTCCACATTCTACACTGTATTTGGGCGATGATCTCAGACTTTACCACTGAAAAAAGATTTTGAATTCATTTTATTAAATCGAACACGAGGCTTTAGGTCAGTACCTAACACTTGCTACATCATTTTCTTGTTAAAAAAAGAGAAAAAATTGTCAAAGCAAAAACCATCATCTGATTATCCGTACAACCCTGGAACTTAGGAATTTTTAAGAGAGTTCAACGAATTCCCTGTAATTATATGCAAAATTCTGTATTTACATTTTCATGGGAGAAAAATCATAACTTTTATCAATTCATCAAACCAGGGATTCTGATTCCCAAAGAGTATTAATTTTCTTTTGTGCTTTATGCCCAATAATAGTGAGTGACCAATCAATTATTTGCGAGAAATAGAATATGAATGTCAAATTGCCCTTTGCAATGAAATAAGTAGGCTGAGCCATTCTTATTACGAGTAAAGTATGTTTGTTAAAGGTAAATAACTAGGTAGCTATATAAGTTTTCCTTCACTAAAGATGTAAAATCAAATGAGCTGATTCTCATCTTCCCGGGCCACTTTCAGCTGACTGGACGGAGTGCAAACTCCTTAGCACAACACCAAATGCCACTTAAACTGACCCAGCCCAGCCTTTCCAGATTTACCTGTCATTTTGCCCTCACTCTCTGTTTTGGCCAAACCCAATGACTCACTTTTCTCTGAACCCCTCACGCATTTTTAAGCCTCTCTGTTCAAATCCTCTCTGTCCAGCAAACTCCTACCTATTCCTCAATATCTCTTCCCCATCCCTATGCACGGTCCCCATCATAGCACTCTGCACATCTCACTGCCGTGACAGCACGCTGGATTGCACTTGTTATTTCCCTGTCCTTACCCACTGTTAACGGGACTGTCTTGATCACTGGGACAACGTCATGTTCATCCCATGTCCCTAGGACTGAGCACAGTTCCTGGCTGAGAGGAGAAAGTCAATATATGCTGGCTGAACTCGTAATTAGAGGATTCAAGAGAGTTAGTAAAGGAATCTGGCCGAGGACAGTGGGAGGAGGCTCAGCCTTTGGACGCAGAGACATGAATTCACTCTATTCTCATGACACTATCCAGAATGATATGTCACTGTCCCTACGAAGGTGTTCGGGTATCAGCTGGGAATAGTAGCAAGCTGTGGCAGCTCAGACCCTGTGCCAGAGTGGAGCCCCCTTCTGCACGGGGGCCCGCCTTGCATCAGGCCTCCCAGAGGTCTCCTATCTTAGCCTCTGCTACTGCCCCTTCTCATTTCTTTTCTTCCTGCTCCCTCTCCTTTTCCTGTCAACACAACACAGGTCATCCCTGCCGCACACACGAGAGACCCAGATGGTAGCAGTAGAGTTGGGTAGTTCTGGATACTCTTCCACCTGCCAGGGTTATGCCTGCGCGTGGAGAAGTTTACAGTTTGTAAAACACTGTCGCAGTGTCACATAGATCGTCTCATAGAATCTTAATTTGGGCCTCATTATCTCTGTCAGCTAATGTGGAGAAAAGCACAGTAACTTAAGTCATCTAAGGCAAAGCACCTGGATGAGCCCAGCCTGGAACAAGGTCTTTAACTCTATTGGCGTTTTGGAATTCTTGTTGGAGAACAGGCAAAGTTGGTGATGGTGCCCTTAGTTTAACCCAATATTAATAAAAATGTTTTTGTTGTTCTAAAAGTGATTAATAGGCAGTAAAAAAATTACATAATATACATAAAAGCTATAAAAAAAATACAATGTATCCCTCCCCATTGCCCCACCGAGATCTTTATCCCTGCTCTTCTAAGGTTACCACCATGAAAAATGTCTTATGTATCCTTCCAGAAATGCCCTTAATGTCCTTCCAGAAATGTGTGCATACATATACATACATGTGTTATATAAAAATATTACATGTATTTATAAGTGTATGCAACTAGAAGTATGTCTAAATAACTAGAAGTATGTAAGTATAAATATGCCCCTATGTACAAATATAAGACAATTAAAATATAAAAATATATAAAATCATACCCATATATGTATTTTTATACATACATATATACATAAAATAAATCTATATAAAGTCCTATCTATCCTATCCTATGTGTTGTTCATATATATGGATGGATATATTCACACACGTACATACACACATACACAAACCTCCATATATATATAGTCAACCATGGACCTGAATGTGAAGGGGCATGGCTGGTCGTGGTGGCTGGTGACATCACTTCTAATGGTATGCCTTTTTAATGAAGTGAATGAGGAAGCAGTTTTTTTGTTGTTAGAGAAGATAGCTGTTTATGCAGCACCAGATCTTTTGTTGGGCCCAGTCTACTTTGGGCAGAGTCTTCTTTCCTAGGAAGCTTGGTCTGTGGGTCCCTGTATTTAGTGACTCTCAGTTGCTCTGCTGTGACAGCAACTGCTGGGACCATTTGAGCTCCAGGACTGATCTACTGTTTCCTTTGAAACACACCCTTCCGAGCTCAACCCAGTGGTCTAGGGTGGTAATTGACTATTCATTGATTCCACCTAGCATCCCTGCCAGTGACTGGAGGGTAAAGACAATGTTTCAATCATTTTGTTCCCCCAGCACAGACGGGACCCCTCAGTGAGGGCTTGTTGCAGCAGATCTGAAGCAGTAACTGGCATTTACAATAGCTCACCTGCAAAGTCTCCACAGAGCTCCATGGGGAGGTAGATGCCCTTTCTTACTGAAGAGTCATCAAGATCATCCTCTCTTCTAGACACCATTTAGAAGTAGGTCATTTCTCTTTAGTGCCTCTAGCTTCCTCTTCTATCCTCATACTGCTTTGAAACTAGCAAACTAAAGCAAGCCATTTGTGTGATTTCTGTGCTTGCCAGCTATGGTTATGGGGGGTGGCAATTGGTTCATCTTCTGAAATATTCATGCAGACTTCGCATACTCTTTGCTCTACTGGGGAAGAAAGAACCTTGAGTCTCTTAGGAAGCATGCTGTGAAAAAAGGAAATTTTAAAAAATGGAGCAAAAACAACAGAATGGAAAGAAAGATAAAAGAACAAGAGCTTCAGCTCTACAAACTCATATGCATGCTTTCTTTAATGACATAGTCGCTGGACTTGCCATTAGGTTGCAGTAAGGTTGGAATGGAACACACCAGCTGGAAACCTGGATTCAGTCCCAGCTTGGCCATGGAGTGGTGAGGCAGGACCAGCCAGCTTCAGCTGTCTTGCCTGTGGCCTGGGCTAAATGGGAAAGAGGAGTCTAAGTAGATACAACAGAGGCACTGACGCGCTGGCAAAGTTCACTTAGCCTGTGTTTAGAGAGCAGCAGGAGTTAATGGGATATGGATTTTGACCCAGTTTAAGGAAGAACGTTCTAATATAAAGTTTTAGGAACATGAAGTGGACCACTTTGTAAGGTGACAAATTCTCAGGAACTGGGAAGATTTGAACTGCCTGGGATAGAAGAATGTCTTATGTGGTTTCCCAGTTCCCTGACATTCCCTAAGAATGTGATTCTGTGACCAGTTGCTCTCTAAGGCAGCACTGGCCAACTGAGCTTTTCCCGCAGTGGTGAACATGTGATATGTCTGTGCTGTACAAAATGGTAGTCACTAGCCGCATGTGCCCGTTGAGCCCTTGAAATGGCTAGTATGGCAGAGGCCCTGAATTTTTAATGCTAATTCCGTTCGAGCTCATTTCAATTTTAAAAGCCACATGTGGCTGATAGCTACCTTATGAGTCCAGCTCTGAAATCTTTGATGTTTTTCTAGCTCTCATCATCATGGCCTATCATAGCATTGTCACATACTCTGTCCTGGACGCTGTTGGTAAACGTGCTCTATTTAGGATATGACTTTTCTTTAGAGGGAATTACCTCCTGAGAACAAAGAAGAACCCATTTAAAAACATGGAAATACAATCGAGAATAAGAACAGATAGCAAATAAACTATTGCCAAACTGGAAAGTGCAGTCAGAGAACTTGTTGTACAACCACAATAAAAACACTGGTGTTTCTAAGAAGCATAAAGATGTGAACTCCCCCGGTCCTGGGGGTGGGAGGGAAGTAAGCTCCGAGCTCCGTGTTCCCAGCCAACATGCTGTTGCACAGAACAGAGGATTCTTCCCGCTGTACATGCTCAATGGGCTGTTCGTCTTTTTCCTCTGCGTTTTAAGAGTGATGGAGATTTAGAAGAATGTGATAAAGTAACCTCAGGCTTCATGTTACTTCACCAGAAAGAGGAAGTTGTTTGAATTAGAACTTATCATTTCAGATCAGGAAGAAGCCTCAGAGATTATATAATCTAGTCTCTGTATTTTACAGAGAAGAAAACCAAAGCCTGAAGCCCAGAAAAGGCTTGTGACTTGCCACAGTCATGTGGTTATTAATAGACTATTTCATTTGCGTAAAAAGTTAATATGCAGTAAAGCACAGAGAGTTACCCCTCGAAAATAACCTTTTTCTTAAAAATAAAAATAAAAACAAAAACGGTACTTCCCAATAGCTTAGTAGAGCTGAAGAAGAGTCAAAGGTGTCATCAGTAACTTTTCCTGGGAAATGTTGCAACCCTCTCATGCTTACTGAGGGTGTGACAGTGGCCTTTCTTGGAAACCAGCTTAGAGGGCCACACCTGAGCTGCTACTTGGCATTTGCCTTGGCTAAGACCATGTCTCCTCAGACTTGGTCCAGAGAAAAACTGCACTGTGCTTAGGATCTGCTCCAGGGCCATATTCTCTCCAGAGTTACAAGTGTCTGGCGTCAGTTCCCAAGAAGAAATTCTTTCCCCTCAGAGTTCATTGAACCTTCTTGTACGTCCCCTAGAGAATGGCAAAATCTAAACAAACAAGTTCTATTTTCAATTTGTCTTTCTGAAAACCGAACTTCACCCACATGAAACTAGCTAGGAGGCTTCAAATGCTCAAGGCTTCTAGGTACTTTCTGAGTTTGCTCTGACTCATGTCTTACCTACATTTTTATCCTTGATTTAAAAAAAAAAAAAAAAACAAAATAAAGCAAAGAACTGAGGGCTCTCTTTCCATGTAAACTATTTGATTCTTCCCACATCCTCATCTTTTCTCCAATACCACGTAAAACACTTCTTCCTTGAAATGGATATAGAATTCACATAACTAACATATTTGGAAGAATATTTATGGACCATGTAGACCTTTGACATTCAACAATTTAATAGAAGGTACTGTCACGTCAAAGGCTATGATCTAATCACATTTCTTTTCATAATGACTAACAGATTTTCATGATGTCAGTTGCCCATACAAAAACCATATTTGGCTTTCTTCTGGGATCTTTTTGGATTAAATAAGAGTTCCTAAGTCTGGCAACTTAATATTAATGTTTTCTTTCTTTCTACCTATCAAACTACTTTTTAAATTCATCCCCAGCCTCACTCTAACACACATTCCTTTTCAGCCAGGTTATTCTTACCATGCTCCCTCCCCCAAATTCTTGTTTATGATCTTTATGCCTTTGTTGCATGGCATTCCATACCTCATGCCCTCTTTTGGGGACCATCCCCTCTTCCGAGAATGGGCTTAAAGCTGCCTCTCTTTTAAAATACCTTTCCATCTAAGCCCATTCAACAATTGTGTTCTATCGCTTGTCTACTTTAGGAGTCACTGCACATTTTGCTTTGTATTACTTTTGTGCAAAATGCTGTAAACTTTTGGAGTAAGGGATATGGTGATGGAGACAGATGACACAGATACATCGTTGGATTTACCCCTGTCAGTCTCCAGATGAGGACTGGAGTTCAGATTGACTGAGTGATATATTCAAGATCACTCAGAATTAGAAGCCACATCTCCAAGACCACTGCTCATTTCATCACACCACATTGCCTTTTGATTTCATATCTGCACCATACTATTAACTGAGAAAAATATAAATAGTATTACATAGTATGTAAAGAAAAATTCACAACTGCATTAGAGTGATGCTTATGTTTTTATTACTTAAAATTATGGCTGTGACATAGAGACTGCTGGACCATGTTTCTCAGTCTTACCAGCAGTGAGATGCAATCAGGAGATTGAGTTCTGGCAAATGGAAGAAGTATAGAAGTAATGTATGTAGCTCCAGGTCTGGCCCATAAAAACCTCCTTGCATACTCCGTGCCTTCTCCTCTTGCTCTAATAGTTGATGTTGGGTTCCAGGGTGACCTTGGAGGCCAGAGTTGAAGTTGGTAGAGTCATAAGATGATAGAAACTTGGTTCTGAATCACCTTTTGAAGGAGAGCTGCCTAGCGATTCGGAGCACCCACTTTGAACCGTGTTACGAGCAAGACACTATAATGTTAACAAGAAACAATGTTAAGGCCACTGAGATTTTGGCTAGCATCTATCCAAAGTAATATACATTCATTACATAATTCTTAACAACATTCATATGAATTCAATACCCCCAGTAAACAAATGGAAAACCCCAAATGAAAGTGGTCACACTTTAGGCACAGCCAAGATATGAATCCACATCTGTCTGATTCCACATGGTTTTTCTTTTTTCTTTTTTAAATGAATACAGAGGTTCCTGTGATGACGATTCTACTTAATAGACTTAGATAAGAACCATTTTATGTACCTATGTTGAAACGCATCAATGCTGCCCACCACCAACAGATGGCAGTAGTGGCTGCCTATAGACTGTCACTGAATTTATGAACAAATGGATTTAGGAATATCATAAGATGAAATATAACCTATATGTGCATAGAGGAGTTTCTGAATGCTCTGGTGCCTTTTCTCTGTGAGGAATAATTTACTTTCTTGAGAATTATCACTGCAAGTTATTCAAACTTGTGGGCCTTTAATTCTCTCTTCTGAGAGTGAGGAGATCAGCGGAGAATCAATTGTATTCAGTAAATCCCTTCAGAGACTGACATTCCATTGTGTGCACACTGGGCTGGCCCTGTCTCCCTTGGAGAGACAGGCTTGGTAGTAAATAATGTTGTGTGATTACTCTTGGCAATGGGTCAACAAGGCTACAACTAATGCCAACTTAAAATTAATTTTTTCTTCCTTTCTTTCTCTTTCTTTCTTTCCTTATCTTCTCTATATTTTAAAAATTTCTTCCCATGAACACATGTAATTATACAATTGAAAAAATATTACAGATGGACACTCAAAACCAGGCAAGCAATGTGAAGGATACATTATAAAGGATGAGGCAGTACAGCAGAATGGTTAACAAAACAGACTTTGGATCATGATAGTTCTGTGTTCAAAGTCCTGCTCTGCCATTCTCTTACAATATGGCCGTAGGAAATTTTCCTAGCCTTCTAGAGCCTCAGTTTCCCCATCTACAAGAAGGAGGGAGACTATCACATCTACACTATAGGGTTTTGTGAGGATTAAACACAATATGAGGCAGAGGGCCTAGGAACGAGATGGTGAAGATGGTGAAGATGATATACATGTGATTACATTAAAATGGACAATAAAATCGTAAATAGCAATTGTATGCTAATTATTCTGTCACTTGTATTAACTCAAGTTATTATCTGGTGTGTATGCAGCTTGAATGTCCTAGATCCTCATACCTTTCTCAAAACAGAAGTCACATCTTCTTTTTTTTCTCTGACATTCTCTGTGTTCATGGACACAGAAAGAGGATAGGTCAGTCGGTACTTCTTGAGGAAGGGAATTATAAAATGATCCTTGCTCGATCTCTAGGCATTCAACTTCAGATTTTCACAGAGCAGTTTTTATAGAACCATACCTATCCACAAAGAAGAAGGAAAGCAGGCCCATTTAGCAGGATTCTTAATGCAGTGCTATAAAACCAGAGAACTATAGACTATAGAAATAAAGACCGAAGAACTAGACAGACTATAGACTAGAGAACTAGAGAACTATAGATTATTGAACTGTCCTGAATACTGTGGTTGTCACTCATCACATGTGGCTATTTAAATTTAAATACAACTAAAAATACACTTCCTCACACTCGCCACATGCCAAGGGCTTAATGGCCTCATGTGGTGAGCAGCTACCCCACGGAACAGTGCAGATATAGAATATGTCCATCACTGAAAATAGTTCTACTGGATGCTGCTGGCCCAGAACTCCTCAGAAAGTCCCTGAAAGTTGGAGAAAGAGAATTGTCAAAGTTAGGGTCTTTTGGCCAGATACTTCTTTCTTCAATTTTAATTTTGCAGAAGACCACTGAATTCCAACTATGTGACATGTGAATGGCTACAATTTATTAAGCATTTAGTATGTGCAAGATATAATGCTAAGTCCTTTGCACATCCCTTTATCTAATCCTCATGCTCTGAAATTGCTTTTTAGAAGTAAGAAAACAGAAGCTCAGAGAGGTTGAATAACTTGCCTGAGATCACACAGTTTGGATGTAGCAAAGTTGGGATTTAAATTCAGCATTTGACTGGCTCACCCATCTCTGCTTACCCAGTAGGTTCCACAGTTTTTCCTTGATCATACCTCTTTGAGGCACAGTTTAGGAGCTGTGGAGATACGCAAATGCATGCAACAATGCCTTCAAAGCCTGTCAACCTAGTTGGGGAATAAATGGATACAAAAGAATATAAGTAACTATAGTTACAGAACAAGATCTGTTAAAGAAGAATGATAGATAGGATAAAAAGAAATATGGAATGGAAAAGAAATATAGAATGGACTGGAGGTAAGAAACCAATTAAGAAGCCATTGCATTAATCAGGGCATTGTCAAGATAAGGTGTAGGAGTTGAATAGTGGAGACAGTGGAAATGGGAAAATGCATAAAGGAAAGACAATCAGTATTCAGGGACCATTTGTATTTGGAGAAAAAGAAAAAGGGAGTTTTGGTTGCCAGTCTCTAAAATGACTTCCCTCCCCACAGTGATCCTTGGTATTCATGCTTGGTGAGTCCCTTTCACGGTAAAGCTGACCTGTCTCACTGTAGAGCTCACCTGTGTGACCAGTGGGACATGGTAGAAGTGATAGCATGGGATGGACTTCCAAGGCCACGTCATAAAAGCAGCCTTCCCCACCTCTCTTGGTTTGTTTACTCCGTGGGAGGCCAGCTACCATGTTGTGAGACCACTTAAAAGTCCTATAGGGAAGTCCATGTGGGGATGAAACTCTGAGACATAATAAGCTCTTATTATGGTTTTTAGCTACTAAATTTCGGGATGATTTATTATGTAACAATAGATTGCTAATAGAGGAGGCATCAAATTATTTAACGATTTCAAACTTGCATGATGATGGAGCTAATTACCCATTTTCCTTCTTTTCAAAACATAATCGATATAAGCAAGCCACTTTGTGATCCAGTTCTGTGTGGACTTTCATTCAAAGAAACAATGTGGTCCGGTAACTAAAAAGTAGATAAACAGTACTTAATCTTTTACAACAGTCTCTCCTGAATGTTCTGGATGGGGACTACTTTCAAAATGAAATCTCATTTCCTCATCTTATCCTCCATATTGCCTTGATACCAAATTAGCTCCAAAATTTGTCTTTAGGGTTTCCCAAAAAAGTGTACCATAAATTCAAGCCAAGTAGGCTTTTGTCACTCTCTTCATTGATCAGAGTTGTATTATGTGGATCTATACTAACCTTCATCTTTACAGCTTTCCCATTCACTCAGTATTTGCTTTCTGTACAACAACAAAGGAGAGCACAGGAACCATCCCTGAAAGCAAAGAATCCCTATAGAGGGAAAGAGGGGAAGAGAGTGAGATTGTCCATGTTGCAACTACAAATAAGAAAACAAAATTACCCTTCACTTTTTTTTTCTTTATATATATGTTCACCAAGGGAACCAGCTCAGAAGGTAGCCTGGTACAGGCAAATTCATTTACTATTTGTGTGACTCCAAGAACGTTAAATAGCTCATCATACCATAATTACTGAATCTCACTATGTAGTATAAGCATTCGATTTAACTCCAGAACTATTTTTGGGTCCTTAGTATGTGCCACAGTTCTGGGTATTTTGTTTACATCATTGTACAGAAAGCCAAAGACCTGACGCCATGAAGCTTACACTCTAGTGGGAAAATACAGAAAATAAATAAAAACACAGCATATTAGCAAATTATATAAGATAATAGAAAGTGATCATTATAACAAACAAACAAAAAAAAGGACTGAAGATCTAGGATAAAACCCTTATGGCCATTACTTCTCTAAGGATAGTATCTGATATATCCAAGACAAAAGTCATCTCTAGATTATGCACAGCCAGAGTAGTAATGTGGGTGAAGCTGTGACCTACAGATGGAAGCCTTGATGAAAGTGAGTCTCAAACTGGGAATGAGAGCTTCCCTAGATATCTAGGTTCTCTAGATTAATGCAATGCTTCTTCCATTCTCTTGAGAGCCATTGGGGGAGTCTTTTCAAGAACCTTAGATATATGTCTTTAGTTATCTTTTGGACATTCTTCATCTATGTCCAGCCCTTAGTGAGGCTGGCAGTCAGGAAGGACAGGTGGAGAAAAGTGAGGAAAAATGAGAATTAAGAATAAACTAGAACCTAAAAGAAAGCACTGGAACTCATGTCTCTCTCACTGCATCTAATCCTGATGACCAGCAGGAGAAGCTGCTACCATAAGTCTAAGAGCTGTGCCCAACCCAGTACTTGAAGAGCTAAAGGAAAAGATGAGCAACAGCTGGACAAGGTATGGGCCAGGCACTGCCCAGGTGAGTCAGCAGATCAGAGATAACATGATGGCTGCTGTTTCACTTCCACCTTCCAAATCATGGCCATATGCCTTATGTGGCCACCCTTGGCCCAGAACCATACGGAGAATGAAATTCTGGGAAACGTAACTCAAACTAAGCAAAGTTGATGGAGTACAAAATCAACATAATCCTTACATATCAATCAATTTTAATTCTTACAGTTTTGTTAAACATTCCCCTTTCTTTCCTTCTCTACTGCTATTACTCTAGTTATATCCCTGGCATCTCTCTTCTGGCATATTAACATAGCAGAGATACAAAACATTTGACAAATTTTAGGGCCCTGCTTATAGGTACTATAACAAAAGCTTCTGCCCATCTAGCTCTCTGGGGTATCCCCAATCTTGGTAATACTCTTGAGCTTGTTTGGCTTCATCATTATTGGCCAGTACTGTTGGCATCACCCTTTCTCCTCTTCTAACATGTTTATCAATACTGTGCATGTGTACTCATTAGTACTCAAGAATGCATAAAGCTAGAAAGGGAAGGGGAAGTAGATACTAATAGCAGCTAGCATTTACTGTGTAAGGTATTTTATTAAATAAATGATTTCACAGCAATGTTTCAATTAATACATCCATTTGATAAAAATGAAAACTCAACTTTGTAGCAGCTAAGTGAATCACCCAAAGTTAAACTATTTGCAAGTAGTTGGGTTTAGACTTAGACACATTTGTTCCCAAAGCAGATGCTCTTTCTATGAAGGAAAGAGCCAGGGGGCAGCTCTTCCTTCTGTGTTTTCATGACTACCAGGGTAGTTTATCTTTTTATGTTTGGGTTTTTAACCCAGCTGGATTGGATTCCATTTGTGGCAGCTATAGAGAAGATGCCCAGCACAAACACCTCCATGAGCAAGACAAGTACCATAAATGAGTGAAGAGGTAGGAAGTTGGGATGGGTGAGAAGTGGTGGGGACTGTGGGAAACTGGCAAATTTAAACTTATCTATGGAGTACAGGGGCGAATCAACTCTAACCAATGATTGCCTTGCTGGAATGCAGACTAAGTGTTACACAAAAGTTGTAGTATCTCCTAACTTTAAATGTTGACTCAATATTTTTGTTAAAGATAACATGTCTCCAAGAATATTTTTAAGATCCTCTATAGGGTGCCTGGGTGGCTCAGTTGATTAAGCGTCTGTCTTTGGCTCAGGTCATGATCCCAGGGTCCTGGGATCGAGTCTCACACTGAGGTCCCTGCTCAGTGGGGAGCCTGCTTCTCTGCCCCTTCCCTGACTTGTTCTCTCTCTCTCTCTCATTCTCTCAAATAAATAAATAAAATCTTTAAAAACAAACAAACAAACAAACCTGTAGGCTAAAGAGAAAACTGACCGGAGTCACCTAAGGACTGCTAATTTGCAATCTCCCCTCTGGAGATCTTGTGCTGAATTCTTTAGATTTATGTGTGTCATCACAGGTTCCCCCAAAAGTTGATCCAAATACTATGGAGGAGTAGGAAGAGTGACAGGTTAACCCATGGTTGGTCTCGCCATTTTGGACTCCAAAGGCTTGCAGACCTGAAGGCTACTCCTGTTGAGAATCAGGCAAAAACTAAAAAGCCAAGGCACCTGGACAGAAACGGACATAAAAGGAGCACACGGTGAGCCACTGTGTGGGTGGCTATGAGAGCATGAGTCAGTGGATGTGGGGGTGGAAGTTAAGCGTGCATGTGAGGTTGGGTTAGAGGACTATAAGCAGAAAGAAGAAAGGGAGAATGATAGCCAATGGTAAGAAGAAAGGGAGAGAAAAGAGAGACAAAGTAGTCACTTGTAATTTTACCCAGTGCATCTGTGGATGCGTTCTATCTGCCAAATGTTTCCCCTAATATGTGCAGGGACAAGCAAGTGTTAATACTTACGAGGTTAGAATTGGGCAATTTTATGACCAAGGTAGATATTTAGTAATTTCTTCTGGCTACGATTTTCACCAGAATCTTTCTTTTTTAACAAGTTATGAATCGTTCCCTATTATCTTTGTGCCAACTGCTTAGAAATGTCATAGCTTGATTTGAGCATCTCAGAAGCCCAACTGAATAGATAAAAGAGGGCTAAGTAAAAATGACGGTTATAATTAAAGTGTGTGATTCCAAGACATTCCTATCTTCCCTATCAGAGGATTAAGGTCTGTGGCGAAGGAACCAGAACCATCAAGTTAATGTTGGCAAATATTTAATACATGGGTAAATTCACAAAACTGAGTACATTGGCAGCTGGCCCTGCTGCATCAGTGAGGACAAGAGTGTGGATACAGCAACCAAAGTAGAGTGGCATCCATCACAGCCTGAGAGGGCTGCCTCCAGAGTTCCCTGGTTTTGTGATCTCATTCTTGACCCATCTTGCTCCTCTAGGAGGCCAGCAGAAGTTGAATGCATATTCTGAAACCTCTTTTTTCCACTTTGTGAGAAAAAATTACATAATTTGAGGTGATGCTCATATGATGGATGTGCAGTTTTCACATCATAAAATGCAGGTGCTAAGTGAGCCTGGTGTGTGCAATACTCCCACGCAGATACCATCTGTGAGAGAGCTCCAGAGTCAGCGACCCGTGTACATTTCACATTTTAGAGGGCAGGAAGGAGGCAGAGATGATCTTGGATGTACAGGGTGGGCTAGCCTCTAGTGGGCTAGCCTCATGGATTCCACTTCATGGAGGTTTCAAATTCCTGCTGATGTTCTGGAAAAGACTCCAGCATTTTACCTAGTTTGGTATGGTTCTTTCCAGATTTCTCCCTTTTCCCAATTCTCATCTCCATCTCTAATGAAAAAGATTTTTTTAAAAATCAATTAAGGTTAAAGTGTTTTCATTAGAAAAAATAAGGGGCTAAGTGTTAGTCTTCTTGAGTCAGGAATCTTTTCAAGGATATGATGAAAACCATGGACCATTCTCCATAACATATCCCCTGGAGAACTTTAAAGACTAGGGATGATTGGACCCCACCCTAGAATAATTAAATCAGTATACCTCAAAGGGCCTATGTATAGTATAATGTTCAAAAATCTCTTCAGGTGATTCTACTGTAGAATCAGGCCTAAGGGGGCGCCTGGGTGGCTCAGTGGTTTAGGCCACTGCCTTCGGCTCAGGTCATGATCTCAGGGTCCTGGGATCGAGTCCCGCATCGGGCTCTCTGCTCGGCAGGGAGCCTGCTTCCCTCTCACTCTCTCTGCTTGCCTCTCTGCCTACTTGTGATCTCTCTCTGTCAAATAAATAAATAAAATCTTAAAAAAAAAAAAAAGAATCAGGCCTAAGCATTGGATCCCCAGAATACTAAGTGAACACAATAAGGAAAAAAGTTGAGGAGTAAAGAAAGCCAAGAAGCAATATGCCTCTAAAATATCTAACTAGAAGGATACACTATAGAAGATACAAAAGATGAAAGTAAAGAAGACAAGACGTGAATGACTTGCTCCTTATTGCCAATTCCAGATTATTCTTGCTTCCTCCACCTAAAAACAAACACCTGCATTGAACTGCATGCCATAAGGCCCTACCACCAGCTAGTTTCCTTGTTTCTGTCTTTCCCTATGCTTCCACCTCCTAACAACAAATCCCAGGTCCCTTTCCCTCTTTCCTTGAAGTTTTAACCCTTAGTTAATTGTCACTTACTTCCTTCAACATCGCTCCTGACAATTCTTGGTGATTTAAATATTCACATAAATAATCCTTCTGATATTCTGACCTGTCAATTCCTTGACTCAACTCTCTCAACGATCTTGCCTATACCATTCCTCTGCCACTTACTTTTGTGGTCATATCCCACTAGACCTTGTTATTATCAATCACTTTAATCCCTTTATAACCTCAATTCCAAGCATCCCACCCTCTCACCCCCACCTCCTGTCTTTCCAGTTTATACTCTCTAGTGCCCCAACTCCAACATCCTTCATGTCACCTCCTGCAACTTATTGATCTTACTAACTTTGGATTGTCCCCTACTCCATCTTCATGTCATCACTTGCCTCTTGTCCATCATCATTATCATCCCCTTACTCCCTTGTCTTTATGTGGCAAAAGTACAACAATGGTTACATCCATCCTACACCTACTCTGAGCTCACATGTACACAGCTGACCTTGGCTGCAGAAAAACATGCATCCATATCTATTGGTCTCACTAAAAATGCATGACCATCAACCTCAAATACACTACAGAGCCACTAATAATCTCACAAAATCCCCTAGTTCATTAATTTTCTCCCATTCCCATAAGATTATTTCACATCTTATCCTCTCTTCCAATACCTCCTTCCCCATCTTCATTCTCAGCTAATGACCTTATTTCCATTTCCTCTGAGGAAATACAAGCAATCAGAAGAGAACTTCTTCACCCTATCTATCTAAACTAGCTGTATCTGTATCCATATAGTCAACATTCCCTCCTGTTACACTGAAGAAATAGTTTGTATTCCTGTCTAAGGGCAAGCCCTCTACTTATGCACTAGATTCTGGCACTTAATCACTCAAGGACATTACTGTAGCAATTCTTCCCACCACCCAACCATCAATTTTCTCATTTCTAATAGGTCATTCTCATGAGTATAGAAACAAGCTATTTTTCCCATCTTAAAAATAGCTTTGGGGCACCTCGGCAGCACAGTCCATCAAGAATCTGACTCCTGATCTCAGGCTTTGTGAGACTGCGCCCTATGTCAGGCTCCATGCTCAGCGTGGAGTCTGCTTGGGATTCTCTCTCTCTCTCCCTCTGTCCCTCCCACTTGTGCTTTCTCTCGAATAAATAAATAAATAAATCTGGAAAAAAAAAAGTTTTGACTGTTCACCCCTCTCTCCCTATGATTTTATTTCCCTGCTCCCTTTTATAGCAAAACTCTGGAATAATGATCTCTTCTTACTGTTTTCTCTCTCCTCTCATTCTCTCTTAAACCCCATTTTTGTTCATACTAACTCACTGAAATAGCCCTTTTCAAGTTCACTAACACCTTCCCCCACTGCTATAAGCACGTCAGTTTACAGCCTACAGTTTACTTCATCTACCCCCACTCTGGGTTTTTCTCCTTCATCAGTGTGCATTCTTCCTCAGGTTCCTTTGCTGATTGCTCCTCATCACGCCAAACTTTAAACTTTGAGGCTTAATTCTCACACCTCCTCTTTTCTCCATCTACACTAACATCCTTGGTGATTTCAGCCAGCTTCTCAGCTTAAACACCATATACATGCTGACCATTCCAAATTTATATTTCTAGTTCTGAACTCTCTCTCAAACTCTAGACTTGTACATCTAACTGCTTATTTGACATTTCAACTGGCTACTTCTTCTGCCTGGGATGTTCGTCCAGCAGATATTTACATGACTTACTTCCTCATTTCTTCATTCCTAGACCTTCTTTGTGTCCACAATGAAAAACAGCACCTACTCCCAACCCCCACACTCCCTATCTTTCCCTACTGTTTCTCTCTTAAGCCATTATCAGTGTCTGACATACGTTATATTTTGTGTTATTATCTGTTCATTATCTGTTTCTACCCATTAATCTCCATGAGTTCTGGCATTCTTGGTCTATTTGCCTGGCACAAAATATGTATTCAAATATTCATTGATTGAATGAATGGTCCTAAACTCTAGATTTGGAAAATCAGTGGGAGAAAACAGGAAATATCCCTACTTACATGCTAGATTACTAACAAAGAGATCTTTAAGGGTATTTTATATTACCTCCCCATTTACCTCTGAGTGGTGGCAGGTAAAGTTAGCCTGTTGGAACACAATGATGAGGTGGAAACCTAAGGGGGGGAAGCTTGCTCTTTCAGCTGCTTCCCTTGGGAAGGATGCTTGTGCTCTGTGCTGGGGACTTAAGCCAGAGTTCTCAGAGTGGATCCTGGAAGACTTGTCCCATGCAATGCTTCCTAAGGAAGAGGCAAATATGTACAGCAGGACCCACAGGGATAACTCTCTTCTTTATGCACTCAGCCAATTCATTCCTCCTACTTTTGTGAGAAAATACTAAGATTTGAATACTGAAGGGGGAAAAAAAAAAGAAAAGAGAAAAGGGAAAGAAGACTCGGGAGTTATAGGAGTCAACTGAATATAGTGAGCATTGGTGTAATGATCAAAAGAGAAACATCTATCAGGTTGCATGGTTAAAAGAATGACTTATAAATCTGGAATTTGTGCTTTTTTGTGTGTGTGTGGTTTTTTTTTTTTTTTTTTCCTTGCCATTACTAGAGTTACAGATTTTGGTTGCCACCTGGGGTCTTTATCGGTGGTAACTAACAATTTTGGTTACCAACAATGGTTGGGTCAGTGAGACAGGTGAGGGTAAATCACATCATTTGGGGCTGACTCTTAGTTTAGATGATCTTTTGTTACAGTAAATATTAAAGATAGACATGGAAGGAGATAGGAATCTTATTTAGTCACATACATCCTACAGATTCTGTGGAAAAAGGGAAGGACTCTTCTACTAACTGCTGTGGTAAGGAAGGATGAGTTTATTGATGGGGTACATTTATATATGAAACCTTCAGGTGTTTTTCTACACTTGTGCTGGTAATCTCCTCGTTTTCCTGCATACTCTACCTCCTGAGTCATTTCCTAGCCACTGTTACAATGTGTGTGTGGTGCATTGTGGGGGTGGTGGTGGGAGACACACAAGGTGTAGAACCTGGGAACTGTCCCAATTTATCATACCCTGGGCAGGACAGTCACCATATATTTTTTTCATGGTCAAGTAGGATTTATTCTAGAAACTGGATTATTTAATACAGTATATCCACTAATATATATCCCACTATTGACATAAAAACTTTTTTAAAGTCCTCTATTTGTTAACATAGTACCAATAAAATAAAAAAAATTATGATGACTTCCTAATCTTGAATCTTTTTTTGTTTTTTTTTAATTTTTTTAAAAATTTCTTTTCAATGTTCCAGAATTCATTGCTTATACACCCCACCCAGTGCTCCATGCAATACATGCCCTCCACAATACCTACCACCAGGCTCACCCAACCTCCCACCCACCTCCCTTCCAAAACCCTCAGTTAGTTCCTCAGAGTCCACAGTCTCTCATGGTTTGTCTCCCCCTCCAATTTTCCCCAACTCTCTTCTCCTCTCTACCTCCCTATGTCCTCCATGTCACCATATTTAAGAGCAGATGTGGCAAAGAATTGCAAGGTCTAGAGAAAAATAGGGAACCAAATGATGATATTGTTGGAAAATAGGTCCTATGAGAAAGTATTAAACTGCTTTGGCTAATAAGAGGAGAGAAGACCACATGGTGTCTTCAAATACGTCGAGGTTTTCTTAAGGGTCTGAGCCCTTGTGTTGCAATGACAGAATTTGGAGATGTAAACTAAATTAGGAGGTATATTTGACAATCAAGAGTATTTTGGCAGATCCTAAAGCAAAGGCCCAAATAAGAATTCTAATAGCTTACACTCTAGATGACTTGCAGGTTTTGATAACTAGGATTTTGGAAGCCACTTTGAACCAGCTCTTTGATGGGTGCTATCTGCCCTCTATGACTTGGCTTCTGTGCAGTCAGGACACCTAATTGTTAGGAAATGGAGAAGCCCAGTCTTCTATACTGTCTTAGGTGGCATCCCCAGCGTAGACTTACCTGCATAATTCAATGCTTCAGTTTTACCTTAGCAGGGATAAATTCACCCTCCCTTTTTATTTTTTATCTGCTTTGAAAGGATTTTGCTAAAATTTCTAAAAGAACACATTAGAGGGGGCACCTGGGTGGCTCAGTGGGTTGGGCCTCTGCCTTCGGCTCAGGTCATGATCTCAGATTGCTGGGATGGAGCCCCGCATTGGGCTCTCTGCTCAGCAGGGAGACTGCTTCTCCCTCTCTCTCTCTGCCTGCCTCTCTGCCTACCTGTGATCTCTGTCTGTCAAATGAATAAATAAAATCTTTAAAAAAAAAGAACACATTAGAGGAAGTTCATGAAGAGAACTTGATCAAGATTCTGCTCAGTCTTTCACACTCAAATATCTGCTAGCTTTCTTTCTGTTTGTTGTTTAAAGTGCATGTGGGACTTTTAGGGGGCCTCTGTAAAACAATGTTTGGGGTATAGGAAAGTCTTTAAGCTGCACTGGTTGGTGGCAATTATATCTTTGAGATGATCAATGCTCTGAAAATCCTGACAAGGCCATGCAGGGAAGTAGAAAACAAAACAATGCTTCAGACATGATTTTATCATCTAATTAGAAACCAGCAACTTACTTGTGGATTTTGTAATGTTATTCAAGACATTTCTTGTGAATAAAGCATGAAAAATTACATATATGAAATAAGCATATAATATATATAATAGTGACTATTAAAACATTGAAGCTGTCGACTAGATACATTTATAAGCTAGAAATCTTTAAAAATAATTTTTAATCTGTGTGGTAGATTGTAGGGGTGGCCCCAGTTTTTCATGCCTCCCTCTCTCCATATCCTTCAGTGGTACCCTTCCTTGGTGACTCTGGGCTTGGGCATGTGACTTACTTTTTAAAATGAGATAGTAGTAAATTTGCCCCACGCAAAGACTTGAAAAAAAGACTTCTTATCTCCACTTTCTTTTTTGGACCCCTGCCACCAGCATCAAAATATGCCTAGGCTGAGCCACCTAGTGGGCTTAGTGGGTTAAGCCTCTGCCTTCGGCTCAGGTCATGATCCCGAGGATCCTAGAATTGAGCCCTGCATCAGGCTCTCTGCTTAGTGGGGAGCCTGCTTCCCTCTCTCTGGCTGCCTCTCTGCCTACTTGTGATCTCTCTCTCTCTCTCTCTCTCTGTTAAATAAATAGATAAAATCTTAAAAAGAAATATGCCTAGGCTGGAGAGACATGGGAGCCATGTAAGGAGAACTTAGTGTCCAGGACGAGGCCAATCTGCTACTGATTACAAACACATGAGTGAGTCCAGCCAAGATCAGTTAAATCTATCCCAGATCAGCAGGGTTATTAAGCTATCCCACAACTTATGAGAAATAATAAGTGGTCATTGTTTTTAGCCACTATGTTTTGGGGTTGTTGGTTATACAGCAATGGCTAACTGATGCATTGTGGTTCTTAGGTGCTTCAGGGGTTCATCTGCTTGAGGGATTATTCTTCAGAATCTCTAGAGGCTACATTTAGGCGCATGAAGAGGTGTCAGTCCAAACACCAATTATTTGGTGCAGGCAAAACTGCCTGCTATTTGACTTTCCCCTAGAAAGGCATCAAGTATCTAAAGGAGTATTGCAATAGTATTAGGTGATAGAGGGCAGTAGCCTTGTCAAGGCCTGCAAAATGAATGTCCTTATTTACTGTAGGTAAGTGACCCAGAAGGTATTATAATAGGCTGAGTGGAAAACGTAGATAAAATACTGAGTGTTAATGAGATTACTGATGCAAGAACTGTGCTAGGCAGAAGACGGGATTAGCTGCCCTTGGTTTTCTTTGAGATATGGAATCACAAGGTCATCATCATCAGTAGCAACATGGCTAATCATTATTGAATACTTACTCCAGATATTGTACTGAGTGCTTTGCATGCCACTCACATTTAATTCTCATAATAAATCTATGAACTAGGCATTAGGTAGTACCATCTCTGTTTTACAAATAAAGAAACTAAGGGCCAGAGAGATTCTCCAAGGTGAAATTGCTCTTAAATCATAGAATCAGAATTCAAACTCAAGTAGTCTGACTCCAAAGCCCATGCTCTTAACCTTCCTACTTTATAATAAAAATTATTTAGGGGAAGAAAAAGGAATCTAGTCCAACTCCCTCTTTTGGCAGATGAAGAATTGAGACCAGAGTTGTTGGTATAATTCTGTGTCTAACATAGACTGAAGGAACTCTCCCTATACTCGTCCCAAATCACCCAAAACTGGACAAAACCCAAACTGTTTTTGTAAGGCTGCACCTAAGACTAGATTCCACATATAGGTGTACTTTTTGTGGTTTTGCAAAAAACCAGAGGCTGAAATCCAGAATGCACTTCTCTCAGTCAGGACATAGTGCTACCTCCTCTCAGAGGAAGGGGTACTTTCAAAAATAATTCTTTTGCACAGAGAGGGAGCTGGTTTTTTGTTGTGTTTTTTTTTTCCATTTTCACAAAAATACTGTTAAAACATCTGCCAGCTATGTGCAGTAACACACAGTTAAAGACCATTCCATTTTCTCACATACAGAAGAAATAGAGAAAGTGTGACTAGTTGCTGTTTAATAAATAAATGTTGAATGAATGGACTTTAAATGAACAAAGATGTCTTCATTATGAACAGACACACAGGGACCAAAGCACACAGAACATGCAAATTTGTCACTGGAGACCAAAGCTATGGCACCGAACCATTCTTGAGAAATGACTGATACCATCTAATTTTCCAATCTTAAAAATTAAAAAAAATTGTATATCTACTGCTTTCTTAAGCCATCACCTTCTTTCTGTAAATGGGGCTTCATGAAATTCAAACTCAAAGAAAGTTTAGAGCTGTGTTTATTCCTCATCTGAATGTATTCCCCAGCAACCCTTCTTTTCTAGAACAAAGGAAACTAATTGCTCTTGCAAGCTACGTGGCTTGCATTACAAATTTTAATGCTTCACCAGAAACTGAGGCAGGCCAATTCCCTCCTCCATTCTCACATCCTCCCCCACCATGGCCCACACCTCTGCTGACTGCAGCAATCTGAACTGAGTACTTGTAAGGCCACTCTTCTCCCTTTGCCTCTAATAACCCAATCTAACAATTGTGGTGAGTAATTTCCTTACCACTTCTGTTGTTAACAAATGCTAATAATGCTGCACGATACAGATCGAGCACGGCTACTGAAAAAGAAACTACATAAATTATTTTTAAAAGTTACCATCAAAAGAAATGCTTTTCTGAAGGAAATTATTTTTTAACGGCTCAAGGCATTTGCCTATCTTTCTGTTCAAGTGACCGCTTCTACATTAATTAACAAGTGATTCTCTTCCGTGAGCGGAAACTATCTTATCTAGGGTACACCTGCAGGCTTTTTTGTGTGGCTATAACTGCAGAGAAGTCACTATCTATTTTCTAGAACCTGCGTTATCTGCTTTCGTGATGCTTAGATTAATAGACTAAGGTTGTTCTCTCTCATTTTGGTGCCTGCTAAGTCTCCTTCTATTTGTTAAGAATCTGGGCTGAGCAGGTGATTGGTATGCAATTACATTTCTTACACATGCCAATAATCAGTGAATTAGGCCTTTCAATCATTCAACCAATCAGTCATTAATGTAGCAAATATTGATTAAGTGCTTTTGTGTGCCCTGCATTGTGCCAGACCTTGGAAAGAAAGCAGCGGAGCAAGAACAGTCATATGGAGTCTTTACACTGTAGCCAGTGGCCATTATCTGAGGTGTTGCCTAAAAACAGAAAAAAAAGACCAAGGAATTTAACCCACCATCATCGAGATGAATTTAATGCTAAGCCTAATGAAGGAATCTCACCAGCATGTTAAATGTCTGAAATTCTTATTTCATAAGAATTCACCCAACTAATTTTATCAGATTAATCTAGATGTAACTAATATTGTCATGGCTTCCGTATCTTACCGATGTGTTAACGTGTGCTTTACTAGCCTGTCCCCAAATTCATTTAAGTCTAGATTATAGGTTTTAATTCCTATGAAAGTCTCAAAGACAAAAACCATTTTGTGAGCAAAAATGATGCTTCTAACTCCTGCTAATCATCTTATAATCATACATGGGTCATCAGCAATAAATGTGAACAGAAATTATGGAAAAAAAACCTCAGAGCGACTGAAAAACAAACCTCGAGCGCACATTTGTCTGATCTTATTTGGTGTCATTTTCACACATAAAGACCTGCGTGCTTTCATTTTCTCAAGCACGCGTGTCATTAAGGTTTGCCGTGTGTCTTCACAAAGCAGGGACCTGATATCATCTCAAGAAATACCAAATAAGCACAGTCTCCATAAGTGTTTTCTGATGATGTAACGCTTCCTATTTATTGTTTTAAGTAGCAACTTATTTTATCTTTCAGGTTAGTACATGTTTATGGTAAATGCTGAATAATGAATTCAAGACTCCTCAACTTAGAGACGAAAAACAAATTCCTTGAAAGCAGTTTGTCACTTTGCCTCCTAATTTTCAGAATGCTATTTAATCTGCCAGTGACTAAGCTGTAGGAAAAATCTTTTTCTGTTTTTATGTAAAGGAAAATGTGGGTGGAAGGAATAAGGTCTGGTCTAAATCCACCTCAAGATTGGACTGTCAGAGATAGAGGAAAAAGGAAATCTCTGCTTTCCCCAGGTAGGGATGTGAGGTTGCTTAGAATTCCACTTTTGGGGAAGTCCACCATCAAGGCGATGTAAATTCTCAAGTAGCAAATTGACTCAGCATGTTCCTAAGCCACAGGCCTCCTAGGTGACGTATGCTAAATTCACGTCATTTGCCCATTTGCTCTCACTAGGTGACAGGGAAACCATGTATTTTCCCCACTTCATGCACACACAGAGCGGAAGCATACTGAGCTCCCCTGCGGGTCTTGTTCTTATTCATCTTTCTAACAATTAAGACATTCTGTACCTGATCAGAATGATTCATTTTAATTCTTTTCACCTTTATTCCAGTGAGCTTAGAGTGAACAATTATAGATGATCCCCCTTTGCTTAAAGGTCTTCCCTATTTTTTTTTGTAAGATTTTATTTGTTTATTTGACAGAGAGATTGAGATCACAAGTAGGCAGAGCAGCAGGTGGGGTGGGGGGTGTGTGGGGGGAAGCAGGCTCCCAGCTGAGCAGAGAGACCAATGAAGGGCTCGATCCCAGGACCCTGAGATCATGACCTGAGCGGAAGGCAGAAGCTTTAACCCATTGAGCCACCCAGGTGCCCCTTTCCTATTTCTTGAGTACTCAGGAAAATTATTTTACATCTTGTAAATCTGTTTAGAAATAACTGAGATTGTCAAAGCCCTAACCACAATATTCCCCAATGTCTATTTAGCAAATAAATTCAGCATCAGATGTGGCAACCACCACTATAACATTTTAAAAGTATGATCCATAAGAAAGTGGTTTTGGGGGTTTTTTTTGACCCCTGAAGAAAGTCAGGGAACTAACATTTAACAGGTCCCTGCTATGTGCAGGAATCAGTTTTAATGGACTTAACATGGACCCTTTCAAGGCAAAAATTTCCTTGTCATTTTTCTCATTAAAAGACTGATGAGGGGCGCCTGGGTGGCTCAGTGGTTTAAGCTGCTGCCTTCGGCTCAGGTCACAATCCCAGGGTCCTGGGATCAAGCCCCGCATCGGGCTCTCTGCTCTGAAGGGAGCCTGCTTCCCTCTCACTCTCTCTGCCTGCCTCTCTGCCTACTTGTGATCTCTCTCTGTCAAATAAATAAATAAAATCTTAAAAAAAAAAAAAAGAATAAGACTGATGATTTCTACTAAGAATAAGAAAATTAGTGACAGAGGACAGAGTTTATAGAAATACAGAGAATTGTGTGTCTTAGGCTTCCTTTTCTCGGCAAGTTACACGTAATTTCATGTGATGCCACTGTGTTCCCACGTCCAATTGTCTGTTCCTATAGTAATAGGAATCATCCTGGGCCTCTTGCCATTGGCAATGTGTTTGAGCAGTAGACACACATTAGCACTTACAAGTGTGACCTTGCACAAGTTTCCCAAACCCTTTTTCAGTTCTCTCATCTCTAAAATGAATGGTAATAATAATTACCTCACAAAGGTGAGGATTAGATGGTTTATTGCACTTCACTGACTCTAAGTTGTCATTGGTTGTAAGAGATAGCCTGGTTTATGATACATTAATATATAAATACATTATCCAAGAATACTAAAAGGTAGAATGTGTAAAAAACAGAATAATTCCCGGCACAGAATATGTACCGATAAATGTTAACTGTCACGATCTATTAGCAACCCGTGGGCCACGGTGCAAGAGTGGGCTTGTCAAACCCTCTGTGGGCTGTGGCGTGGCTTCCTCACCCAAGGCAGGACACCTGGGCATGGGCAGGAGGCTCCACTACCCTGGGCTCAGAGAATAAGGAGCTCAATCGGTCACTTTAAAACTTTTTTTTTTCCCCTTAGAGGATAAATCTTTTTTCTAAACTAAATCTTACCCAGGACCTTACGTGTAAAACAGATAAAAGAAGATTTTCCCTGGGGCATCTGGGTGGCTCAGTGGGTTAAAGCCTCTGCTTTTGGCTTGGGTCATGATCCCAGGGTCCTGGGATCCAGCCCCGCATCGGGCTCTCTGCTCAGCAGGGAGCCTGCTTCCTCCTCTCTCTCTGCCTGCCTCTCTGCCTACTTGTGATCTCTGTCTGTCAAATAAATAAATAAAATCTTTAAAAAAAAAAAAGATTTTCCCTGATGAAAGCAGTGGTGGAGGGACACAAAATGCTGCCCATCTTCCCTCACCTTCACCCACAGGGCAGCCTCTCCAAAGAGTCCTGTGAGGGGAGTGATACCGCTTTTTTAAAATAAAGGGATGGGGGCGCCTGGGTGGCTCAGTGGGTTAAAGCCTCTGCCTTTGGCTCAGGTCATGATCTCAGGGTCCTGGGATCGAGCCCCACATCGGGCTCTCTGCTCCGCGGGGAGCCTGCTTCCTCCTCTCTCTCTGCCTGCCTCTCTGCCTAGTTGTGATTTCTCTCTGTCAAATAAATTAAAAAAAAAAAAAAGGACTAATAAAATAAAGGGATGATGAGTCTCCTAAAACTTCTACAGGTGTTTGTTAGTTAATTACTCCAAACCTTGTCACATTTACCTTACCGAAATGTCACCTTATTTGTGGCACATATTAATGCCTGATATGTGCACTAGATATGTACACAGAACACACTTTCAATGTACTTTTCTCACCTTCCTCTAGTTTGGTCTCAAAACTCCCTTAGTTTGTTGCATGTGTCTGAGACTGTTCTTCCATCTCAGCCCAGTCACCTCATGATCCCTTCTCAGATGTAGTCTAATACTCTCAGGGGACACATCATGAAGGATGTTGAGTTTTATTCCACGTATACTTTCAGTTATCAAGGACTTTTAAATTTAATGTCTTTTTCTTAAAACTCTCCTTGAGCTCTGTCTCAGGAAGCCTCCACCCAAATAATAAATGGAATTTAATAAACTACTATGGTACACCAATTATGATATGCAATATTATATGGGAAAAACTTTCTCTTCCTGGATTATCTGCATAAAACTTAGAAATACTCACATGAAAGTATTTTCTCCCTTCTGGATGTGTGTGTGTGTGTGTGTGTGTGTGTGAGAGAGAGAGAGAGAGAGAGAGAGAAGTTTGGGGCATGTTATGTGCAAAGTAGGAACTAACAGTGTGGAGGTTTCCACAGAGGTCCATGACTGTGGCAGCTTTGAACACAGGGAAAAATTAACACAGGTAAAAGAGAGCTCTTTCTAAAACAAAATAGCTCCATAGAGATTCAGAAAGAAAACAGGATATTCCCAAATTAATTTTTTCTCAAATATTGCCTTTTTACAACTTTGCCTGACTTATGGTTTCATAGATCAGGAAAAGGCAAAGAGTGTTGCTTTCTTGTTAAAGTATCATTGCCTCATTAAAGAGAGGGGGAAAAAAACCAACAAAGATCAAATACCGAAGGTCATAATTCTTTGCTCCTAAAAGAGAATATAGGACTCAAGTGATTTTACTTTAAATGAATACTTAGAAACTAGAAAACTTTGTTTAATAAAACAATTATAACTAAAATACATGTTCATTTCATGATATGAGGATTGAACAAGAAACAAATTGGGATGAAATCAAACAAAGCTGGGGAAAGAGAAGAACAGAGAAGAAATCTGCAGTGAGAAACAAGAGAGAACGGAAGAATAGAGAGATCCAGAGAGAGGGTGAGGCAGAATCAAAAGGAGAGGGAGGTGAACACTCAGAACTTTCCTAAATTCTGTGGGTCATTTGGGTTGTGATCATCTGGGGGTCATCATTCTCAATGATCACTGTTGATCTTCCTCAACTGCCTTAATTCTTATATTTCTAAGGTCTCCATTCTAAATGATGATCTGAATACCAAATCCATTAAAAATTATTCTCTTAACACACCAGCAAAGATCAGAGCAGTGGTTTTGAAAGCTGGGTAAAAATCAAGTCAAGGGCCAGAGAGTCCTACAGCCCTGTCATGCCATTAAAGTCTCCAGCTGATGCACATACAGATGGCAGAAATAACAGGACTTTTGCCAAATGGGCTGACATGACCTGTGATGACCTGTGACAACTTATCTGTGGACATCCACAAACACTGAACTATCCATCTCCTCATATCATGAAGACTTAATTTTAGTTAACTCTCTTTTCTTTTGTTTTTGTTTTCTTTTGCTCCTTTTGTTCTGTCCTGATTTCCCCCTTGGTGTCTATTTTAAAGTTCTGGGGACTAATTGGAGCAGAAGGTGAGTGTTCTAATGTTCTCATTACAATGAAAAGGCTCAAATAGCAATGATAATTGGTAAAATGGATGTAAATAACTTAGTTATATGTTTGGCCATTAAATTGTCAAGATAGCTGATTTTCTGATTGTCTATGCTATTGAAGACCTAAATGGCTGTAGGAGTTTGTTCATTTTTTTCTTTCTTCTTTCATGGATATAAAACATCAGGAAATTATTGTCAAGTCTTAACACTGGACCACGTTGTCACTGGTTAAATAAATAAAAGACAGACAATTGGATATTCCAACCCAGATTGGAAGCTGATTATTTCATTAACCCAGAAAAGATATAAATTTACATTCTGGATACCACCAAGAATAATTTTGCAAAAGGACTCCTTACCCCACCTTACCCCAAATCCATGTGTCAGACACATCATCACTGGGGTCCAATCCTTTCATGGAGTATCAGACTGTATCTGCACAGATTGTTTTGTTCTAATCCAATGATATTGGCAATGGAGGAAGTTTCCTGTTGTGGAGAGAAGTGATCAGGATCTACAGGCAGATTACCCAATCATTCAATGTTCCACTTTTTTGTACCTTGGTTTCCTTGTCTGTAAGGAGGGATAATCAAAGTACTTACTTATCACATTGTTGCTTTAATTAAGATAATGTCTGTAAAGCACTTAGCTATATACGTGTTTGTTCTTTTTTTTCTTCCTTTTTAAAAAAGATTTTATTTCTATTTATTTATTTGAGTGATAGAGAGAAAGAGTGCAAGGGGCAGGGGAGGAACAGAAGGAGAGGGACAGGCAGGTTCTGTGCTGAGTACAGAGTCCAGCGCAGCCAGATCTCATGACCCAGAGACCACGACCTGAGCTGAAATCAAGACTCAGACCAACTGAATCAAGAGCTTAACCAACTGAGCCACCCAGGCACCTCTATAAGTGTTTGTTTTAAAAATTATTAATATTTTAAAAATACATTTTAAAAATTGTTCCAAGTTCTTTTCCTAGCAGGAGCTACCCCTGCCCCCTTTATTAGCGCAGGAGAGTCTCTTAGATGTGACTAATTACTCAATTTAATGGCTGATTTCTTTAAGACTTTGAGCCCTCAGCCTTTGAGCAAATCTCACAGCCTGTTTCCCTGTCCTCCACTTGGTTAATCAGTTACTCTCATTTATTCACACTGTACATAGAAAACCAATATTTAAAGAATTGAAGTACTAAATCTGTCCTATAATTCATCATTAAAATGGCAATGAAAAATAATGATTTTTGATGACTCAGATGTCATTTCAGGATTCTTCAGTACCTTGTCCCCCGAGTATAGTTTAAGGTTGGATTTATATGCACAAAATAATTACATATCATGTCTAATCTTTGTTCTTTATTTAAATTCAATTATCCAACTTATAGTACATCATTAGTTTCAGACGTAGTGTTCAATAATTTATCAGTTGCATATAACACCCAGTGCTCATCACATCATGTGCCCTCCTTAATGGCCATCACCCAGGTTATCCCATCCCCCCACCCACCACACCTCCACCAACCCTCAGTTTGTTTCCTGTAGTTAAGAGTCTCTTATGGCTTTTCTTCCTCTCTAATGACTTATTTAGTTTTGTCTCTCTTCCCCTATAGTTCTCTGCCTTGTTTCTTATATTCTACATGTGAGTGAAACCATATGATAATTATCTTTCTCTGATTGACTTATCTTGCTCAGCATAATACCCTCCAGTTCTATCCACGTTGATGTAAATGTATTTAATATAAGTATTCACCCTTTCTGATGGCTGAGTAATATTCCATTGTGTATATATGTATATATACACACACCACATCTTCTTTATAATCCCAAAATTTGTATGGAACCAGAAAAACTCTGAATAGCCAGAGGAATGTTGAAAAAGAAAACTAAAGCTGGTGGCATCAAAATTCCGGACTTCAAGCTCTATTACAAAGCTGTCATCATCAAGACAGTATGGTACTGGCATTAAAACAAACACATAGATCAATGGAACAGAATAGAGAGCCCAGAAATAGACCCTAAACTCTATGGTCAACTAATCTTCGACAAAGCAGAAAAAAATACCCAACAGAAAAAGGAGAGTCTCTTCAACAAACGGTGCTGGGAAAATTGGACAGCCACACACAAAAGAATGAAACTCGACCATTTCCTTACACCACACACAAAGATAAACTCAAAATGGATGAAATACCTAATATGAGACAGGAATCCTTCAAAATCCTAGAGGAGAACACAGGCAGCAACCTCTTTGACCTCAGCCACAACAACTTATTGCTAGATGTGTCTCCAAAGGCAAGGGAAACAAAAGCAAAAATGAACAATTGGGACTTCATCAAGAAAAAAACGTTCTGCACAGCAAAGGAAATAATCAACAAAACTAAAGGGCAATCTACTGAATGGGAAAAGATATTTGCAAATGATGTATCAGATAAATGGCTGGTATCCAATCTTTGTTCTAAAACAGTGGTATTCAGGGGGCCTATGAATCTATCAATTCATGGGGCATTGTCTATAAATTGGCTAAATTATCTTCAACCATATATGCATTATTTTTCAAAAAATATATAGCTAGTCTTAGCAACAAATGAAATGCAAATTCATTTAAAAGCACTCCTGAATTCATAGTGACATCCCTGGCATTAGAATTACTCAAGCAAGAACATAATAATTAAAAAAAGAAAAAGAACTACTCAAACAAGATGAACACTAAAGTCATTACTACCATTTACTATTATAGAAAGTAAGACATTTTGATATTAAACAGGAATTCATGACATAAAACATGATATTCTCAGATATAATAACATAAAAACTCAAAATTTCTTTTCTTTTTTTTTTTTAAAGATTTTATTCATTTATTTGGCAGAGGGAGATCACAAGTAGGCAGAGAGAGAGAGAGAGGGAAGCAGGCTCCCTGCTGAGCAGAGAGCCCGATGCGGGACTCGATCCCAGGACCCTGAGATCATGACCTGAGCCGAAGGCAGCGGCTTAACCCACTGAGCCACCCAGGCGCCCCAAAACTCAAAATTTCTATATGGCAAAGATGCCATAAAGGAGATAATATCAATATGTTTAACATATCTTTATATGAAATGGAAATATATATAATAGAAAAAGAGTCTTACAAGTAAGTAGGAACCAACCCAATAGATGACAAATAATATGAACAAAGCTATTCACAGAAAAGAAATAGGCTGATAATAAGATATGAAAATGAGCCATACTTAACTATTAATCAAAGAAAGATAAACAAATGACAAGATATCATGTTTTTGCCTAAGCACATTGGTTGGCAAATATTTTTTTTTCAAAGATTTTATTTATTTGACAGAGAGGGATATCACAAGTAGTCAGAGCAGCAGGCAGACAGAGAGGGGAAAGCAGGCTCCCTGCTGAGCAGAGAGCCTGATGTGGGGCTCCATCCCAGGACCCTGAGATCATGACCTGAGCTGAAGGCAGAGGCTTAACCCACTGAGCCACCCAGGCACCCCGCACATTGGCAAATATTTAAAATATTCATAATATAAAAGGTTTGAGAGTGGAGGAGCAAAGGGAATTCTGTTGTTAGAGTGTAAATATGTAGATATGACAGGTTGAAAGGCAATTTGGCAATTTCTATCAAATTGTTAAAAGGATATAATCTTCCCACTTGGGAAATGAAATGTAGTATATGTATCTTAAAGGGATATATTTCGCATATGCTTAAAGATATAGATGTTTAAGGGTGTTCATTGCAGCATGGTTTGTAGGAGATACAAATTGGAAACAATTTAAATATGTATCAATAGGGGTATGAATGGATAAGTTATGATAAAAAGCCATACAATGAAATATTAATCCAGCTATTTAAATGAGATAGCCCTGTATATGAATACTGTATGGATTGTTGTCCCTGACATATCTCAAGTAAAAAAAAAAAAGTTGTTGAATATGCACAGTAAGATTAAATTTGTATTAACAGATTTTTCTATGTCTGCATCCCTATCTCTCTTAATTTCCATATATCTCTTCTCCATATAAAATTCTATTTTAGTCAAGCTCTATATATCTATATCTATTCTTTGATACTCTACATACATAGGAAAAGAGTCTAGAATGATACATAGTAAACGCTCAAGAGGAGTGAAAATTAGGGAGGAAAAGGGAGTAATTTAATATTTTGCTTTTTATTTCATACAATTATATATATTTTGAATTCTTTGTTTTCTTACACAGATGTATTACTTTTATAAATAAAAGATGAAAAGTGGTGGAGTGTCTGTGTGACCCAGTCAGTTGAGCATATGTCTCTTGATTTCCGCTCCATTGCATTGGGCTCCAGCTCAGCAGGGAGTCTGCTTGAAATTCTCTCTCCCCCTCCCTCTGTGCCCCCCTGACTTCTGCTGGTGCTCTTTCCTACTCTCTCTCTCTCTTTCAAATCAATCAATCAATCAATCAATCTTTAAAAAAGATGAAAACTAGTAATTTTCCAAAAATGATCCTTATTCCTAGAAACAGAAATAACTGTCAAAATGAGTCTGCAGACTCCTCTCTATAAGGTCCTACTGTTGCCCCTTGGGAGGAAGTTGGGGGAGGTTCCTACTCAGGTGATTAACAAGGGCTCAGCAGATACCCAAAAAAGAGGGCACAGCAAAGACGGACATCACATTTTTAAATTTTTATGACCATATTAAGGGCTGCAGGGCCAAGATGTTTATAGCTACTCATCACTCTAGGCAAGGAGAGAATAGTGTTTCTTTGATCATAGATAAGGATTCTAGATAAGGCTGGTGGGGCTTGTCATATCTCCTGATGTGGAATTTGGTTGATGGAATGAAGGACAACTGATCTCTAGCCTCACTGATGGGTGTCATAGTTACCTAGAGACCAGCCATCTGTCTGAATACCTTTAGTTGGTAGCAGTGGTACATATCATAATAACTTAATATTGAACCAGTGGGGGCCTCTTTCTCAGAGATCACCCTGCAAAATATCTAATTCTATCCATGAGGGGATACAGCAAGTGAAAAACAGAAAGTATTTGACAGATGATGACCACAAGAAGAGCTGCAAGATAGGACACAGGACTTGAGCCAAATAGTTTCCAGCACAGCTTTCCCCATGCAAAATCATGAATTAGGAGCATTCATTTTCAGACTTCAACTCTTCCCTTCCCTTTATTACTCTCACCATCTGTCTGTTCTCCCTGGCTGGAAGCCTTTCTCCGGTTGCCAGGCTTCATTCCTACACAGACCAGGTAGTCTCCAAGCACAGTCCATTAGAGAAATTCTCGAAATATGACCATAAATCCCCTTTGTGGGTGACTAGAGCTCCGTGCTCTCATGGTGATGACCTGAGTTACATTCCTGGAAAGGATGCCTCCGGCAGAAACCACCACCTCATTGCAAGGTACCAAATAAACATGGAAGTTAAGTAAAAGCAGTGTGCTTATTTCACAAGTGTACCTTCCAGCCAGACTACTGCCCGTAGCTTCTCCCGGCTACAACGTCTGAAGCTGTCATACTTATACACAATGGTGTATATATGCAGAGGAATTATGGGTTACTCTGCCCCTCAAAGAAGTCTCTTGGAGCCTGGAAAATAAAAATAGCAGTTGCTGACATTTCCTCTGAGAGGTAGATGAAATGTAAGGTTTTCCTCTTACCACAAACATGAACACCAAATTTTGCAAATGATTTCAGGAGGCTCCTGGACCTCTGAAACACATTGACGTGGTCTCAGGGGGTCCACAGAGGCCAAGACAGACTCCCTGTGCTGATGGGGAAGGGCCATGGAAGGAATGGCACCAGGGTTTTAAAATACCCAAGCTCAGTTGGGAAATGTGTAAAAATACAAAGTAATTAGTTTTCCATTCTCCCCCCCGCCACCATCTCCCTTTTTTTCTCCCTGCTCAAAAATAAATTCTCTATCTTAGTCTTGATCTTTACCTGGATAGAACTAGTCGCTGTTGAGGCTTAAATGTGACCACTTCCAGACAAAATACCGTCAGTTCTGCTATAGTGTGACACATATTTTCCTAAAAATCATTGTACTACACAACATTGCACAACCACCACCACAGAGCTTAAGGGGAAAATGAGATTAGGGGCCCGGTACTCCAAACAGGTTGTCAGAGACACTTAAAAAAGATGGTAGGAACCTAATAAAAAAAATAGCAGTTTTACACATGTTAAATAGTTAAGAAATACATAGATACTACTATAAATATGGCACTTTACCTAGAAAAAGGGTTGAAGTTTGTTCACGAAGGTGACTGTCGCAGCTTGTGAGCTATTGAGAAATGTCAACGGAGGGTTTTCGAGGACGGAACCTTGCAAGCCCAGATGTGGATAAGTATGGCTCATCAAACACCTGGTGAACGGAGGCAGCTGGAGGATGTTTGAGGTGTGTGTGCATTTTGTGCATTCCTGTACAGCTCAGTTCAGCTGGAGGCAGTTTCTTGCATTCATTTAGCATTTTTGATAGATGAAATCAGATGTGGGCAAACACAAAATTCTTGTTATACTCAAATGGTTCCCTCGTTTATTTAATCAATGGAATAAATTTTCACTTTTCACATGAGCATTATAGCAAAACTGACTAAATCTAGATTATAAAAATGATTATAACTTAAAGCTACTAAGACCCCAATGGAATAATGCCATAAAAGTATCAGTAAGGTTATCTCGAAGCAGGTAACATGTAACTCAATTAAATCTGAGCTTCCTGACTCCCACCCTAAATTCCATCTCAACTAGTGATAAATTCAAGTGAAATGCAAATTTGGCTCCATAACTTTTAAACATACTGTTCATTCTGAGCAAAGCCTTCTTGGTGCTGGGAAGAATTTATAACAATATGCACCAGACTTCCTGGAAAATCCTCATTATACATTTATATCCTTATCATCCCACCCCACCTGGCAGCCAACACTAATCTTACTTCCTCTTCTCCACCATTCCTCGTCCCCTTTATGTGCACCACCCCCCAAAAAGCCCACCAAACAAAGTCCAGACTTTATGGGTTCTCTCATTAACCCCTCCTCTCTTTCCCACCTTCTTTTCTAAGAGTAAAGGCTCCATACATATGGTAATATTTTTCTAATACTGCTGTAACAAATTACCACAGAATCAATGAATTAAAACAACACAAATTTCTTATTTCAGAGTTCTGGAGGTCAGAAGTCTAAAATGAGCGTTAGGGGGCTAAAATCGAGGTGTTGCTGAGCTGCACTCCTGGAGGCTCCAGGAAAGAGTTTTTTTTCCTTGCCTTTTCCAGCTTCTAAAGGCTGCCTGTGTTCCCTGGCTTCTAGGCCCCCATCACCCTGACTTCTGCTTCTGTGCTCACATCTTCTCTGACCCTGACCCTCCTGACTTCCTCTTATAAGGACCCCCGTGATTATATTGGGCACACCTGGATAATCTGGGATACTCTCCCATCTCAAGACCCCTAATTTATCACATCTTCAAAGTCCCTTTTGTTACTCGTAAAGGTAGCCTATTCACAGTTTCCAGGGATTAGCCCATCACACCAGCCGTGATATTCAAAATGCTTTACAACTGATATGTCACTTAAGTCAGGGTGTCTGATTCTCAGAAAGGTCTTGTCATAGTGCTGGAGCAGGACCCTGGAGATCCTGGCACACAGATTGATGGAGAGTAGTGAGGGCTGGGAGGTCTCAGGGAAGGACTGGGGTACGTAGGACGTTGAGGAGGCGCTCCAGGGCTGCAAGGAGTGGTTCTCTCTAAGCAGTACGAAAGGCTTTTTTGACATTTTTACAAGCAGCACAGCCACACCTGTGTGTTTTGGCTGACCACTGACCTGCCATGCTCTTCCTTATCCATAATCAACACACAAACTTTCCGGGACTTTTTTTTTTTTTTTAACTTTCTGGGATTTTTATCATGTGCAGCATTCAGCCCTGTTACCTGGAATGTCTATTTAAGCCTCACCGCAACCCTATCATTAGGTCTGTACTTAACTTTCTTTTGCATTAACCTACCTGGGGTCAGATGAGCTATTAATTGCTAAGGCCTGGATTTCAATTTAAGCACTTTACTTTAGAAATTGAACTCTTAGCCACTGCGGTTAGTGTCTACAAGGAGTCTCACATGTCTTTGGGCAGCTAAGGAAAGTGAGTACAAAGACTATGCAGACAATGTCGAGGGGCCAAGTGGCAATCATTCGTCCACAGTACTTCATAGGTTTCCCCAGAACCCTCCCCTACCGAGTTCAGTGATTATAGGGAGGACCTCCTGATCATATGGTAAGTAACCTGAATAGCCCTGAATAGATATCCTATGATAAAAAAAAATCATAGTCAAGCAAATCAAGTACATGCAAAGAAAACAATTACAGTAAATGTGTGTAAAAGTTTAGAAAGTACAAACTCCATCTTGGCTACATAACAGTCTAGCATAAAGTAGGGTGAGGGCATGCAATGAGATAGATGAAAAATGAAGGAATAAGTAATCAAGAGTTTAAATTGTAAGATCTACCTGCCTGTGGTACAAATCTACTTCTGGTTAGAATGCTATATTTAACTTTTTCAAATGGGTAGAGCAGTAGGAACAGAAGAACATCAGGGAGGAAGATGATAAAACCACTTGGACTCTGAGTCTTTCATAACATCTACCTGGTTGTAGTTAGAATAGTGCTGCTCATCCCCAGAGGAATTAACATCTAAAATAAATAAGTAACACTACCTCAAAAGAAAAAGGATAATTTATGGGTATTTTTGATTTTGCTACTGAAAAAATTTTTGGTTTGGACAGGAATGAGTATCAGTACCTTTCATACATTTAATTGATGCATTATATGGAAGAGATGGACATTAAAGGGTTTTGTTTTGTTTTAAATGAAGGTAGAGTGAGATCCTGATTGGGAGATGGGATGAATTTCTTCAGAATCTCTTGGAATCAATTATGATATATTTAAAAACCACATTGTTAAGTAAAATGTTAGAAGCCAATGTTAAAGTTCTTTAAAGATGTTCTTGGGAAGAACTGTAAGCAAATCTTACTTTAAACCCTTTAAGCTCATTAAAATCCTAAAATATTCTTGCTAGTTTGGAAAATACCCCCGATATTTAAAGTTTCCTAAAATGTAGTCCGTCTCCTACCTTTATGATGGAATACTGGATGATTTCAGTCAAAAGTCATCATTATTACTCTAAGAATGAGTCCTGCAAGAAAGCACATGTTGCCACTTTACTCATTATTGAAGTGCCCTTATGACTGGCAGAGGGAACAGGTAAGATGCTAGGGGAGGCCGAGAAAGAGAGATCAAAGTGTTTTTGTTTACTTCTTTGAAGTTTTGTAGTACCTACTGTTTACCATGCATGCTTCTTGATTCATGCTGAAAATTGGAATTCACCCATTTCTCTTTTTCCTGTCTAAGATGCAGATGGGGCACATTTCGTTGACTCCATCAATCCCTGCCCCCACGCATTAGCACATGCACACGTATACCTAGCCAGTGGAAAAGAAAAAAGAGTTACTCACATTCATCCATTTTACAAAGATTTCCAGGCTGCAATGGGAGGGCTTTACCTCTCCCTGAAGGATGAATAAATAGGTAGCTTTACTGACAACCTGTTCACAGTCAAACTGCAGTGAAAACTGAGACCAAGGTCTTGCTCTACTGGCATTTATGAGATCCAGTGCTGGCAACATGGAGAAGATAGTCATCTGCCTGATGGTCATCTTCTTGGGGACAGTGGCCCATAAATCAAGCTTCCAAGAGCCAGATCGCCACTTGATTAGATTGCGTCAACTTATAGATGTGGTTGATCAGCTGAAAGATAATCTGAATGACTTGGTAAGGCCATCCTTGTCACAACAAAATTTAAATAATATTCTCCAATTAATATAAAAGGAACTTTTTGACTTATAAAAATAACCCAGAACTAATTTTCTTTTGCTCTAGGACAATGAATCTCTGCCAGCTCCAGAGGATGTAAAGGTAAGACCAGTTGAATTTATTTGTGACATATATGTGGTACAAGTTTTTAAATCCAATTAAGAAAGTCATTAACATAATTATTTAGGAACCTACTTAATTTCAATGAGTTTGGGGGCTTAATAGTTAGTAAAACAGTTATTTTTATTTTGATCAAACATTCATTGGTTTACCAACAAGCCAACTAATAAAACATTGCATAACTTGTAAAATATATTTTTAATCTCCAAATATCTCTAAAAGTACTTCCAAGTAGTATTGTTGCGACAGAATAACAAAACGATACTATGATCAATTTCTGAACAATAACCAACTAACTACATTTTAAGAGCCCTTGTATGTGAAACTTATTCAGCCCTCCTTGGCAAACCTATCTAAGACACATAGACACACACTGGAAGAAGCAGAATTCCCTTTTAATGAAAAGAAAGAAAGAAAAGAAAAGAAAGAAAGAAAGAAAGAGAGAAAGAAGGACAGGAGGAAAGGAAAGGAGGAAAAGGAAAAGAAGAAAGGGAAGGCACAACATGGGAAAATGGTAGACTGGAAATCAGGGCTGTCCTTTAGAATATAATTCCCATATACCTTGGCCTCAGTGAGTCTTGTCTTTGGCCTTTGGAGAGGTCCTTCAAAAGGACTATTTTCACAAACTCATCCCATTCTCTTAAGCCATTTAAATCCATTAGGTCCCAGGAAGAAAGCATCTAGGATATAGTTCAAGAGTGCTCCGTGCTGATCTTTTCCTTAGTAACTTTGCTCTAGTCTTCACGTCAGGTAACCTGAGGAGATAAATGCAATTGGGGAAATGTTTTCATTGTCACAGACCTTTAAGTGCATAAATTAGAGTTACAATAAAAGTGCTACCAGTAATTAGGACACTACAAAGGGGAGGCATATAAAGATACATTGCAGAGAAAACAATTATCGTAAATGACTATGTGTAAAAGTTTAGAAAGTGAATGAGTCACAACTATTGCTTCTCTCTAAAATTCACTCTCTAGCTCTGAACCTAACCACTCTCATTTACTAGGCCTTTTTCTAATAAGCAGCATCTAAAATGAAAGTAGCACATTCAGCTTATTGGAAAGACTTTTCCAATAAGTGAGAATATTCTTAATCATGACCTAATTATCAAAATATGCATTTTCAGCATCTCACGCATTTTATTTAACTGCTGTGGTTAGAGTCCTTTTGCACCAGCCCTGTCTATAAGTTGCAAAATGAGAAATAGGGAAGATTTCCCATTTTCTAACTTGAATTGATCCAGTAGGTACATCCTTTGTTAAGTATCTATGCTTTGTTGAAGATAGAGATTCTTTTGTTTTTGTTTTACATCATAATGAGTTTTTTTTTCTTGGTGACACTGTATCTATCTGACAATCTTATCCAACAATGCTGGTTATGATACAAGTAAGAAGTGGTGTAACTAAGATCTTTAAACTATGTTGGCAGGCAAACTTAGGAAGGAAAAAAAAAATAGTTAAAGGCCACAGTAGATTTATATCAAGTTTTTCAGGGCTAGCATGAAAGCAGGGTCTATAAGAGATTTGAAAAGATTAAAATGATTAAGGAAAATAAATTCATTTACATGTTGTATGTAAATGTTGCTACAAATATTGATTATCTCCAATCCCTAATTGGCTTTGCCAGGCATCATTCTCTTTCTTTCTAATTACATAACCAGTGGTCCTCATCTGATAATGACTTTACCCCCCGAGATCATCTGACTTTGGAGAAATTTTTGGTTGTCACAATTGTGTGTAGGGGATTGGTTTCTATTGGCATCTAGTAGTTAGAGACCAAAGGTGCTACTAAACATCGTAGAATGCAAAGGACAGTCCTAACAACAAAGAATTATCTAGCCCCAAATGTCAATAGTGTTGTTACTGAGAAACCCTAAACCTGGTTTGTGTGTAGGTTAAAGTAATCTCCACTAAGACTTCCTAGTGTGGGGGCGCCTGGGTGGCTCAGTGGTTTAAGCTGCTGCCTTCGGCTCAGGTCATGATCTCAGGGTCCTGGGATCGAGTCCCGCGTCGGGCTCTCTGCTTGGCGGGGAGCCTGCTTCCTCCTCTCTCTCTCTCTGCCTGCCTCTCTCCCTACTTGTGATCTCTATCTGTCAAATAAATAAATAAAATCTTTTAAAAAAAAAAAAAAAGACTTCCTAGTGTGAGTGGCCAGGCCTTTCTGTGAGAGGGGTTAAAATAAGCTAAATGGAGGTAAATATTTTCAAACACTCAGTTGCAAAACAACAAAGCCAAATGTGCTCCCTTGCAAAAGCAGCACTTGACTGTTCTCTCTGTTTGTTACTCTTGCTTTCGACTTCCGTACTTCTCCCGCTGTTCTGCAATACTAATGTAGGACACATAACTCTTCATGTTATCATGGGTTCGAGGATGAAGGAATCAAAGTTTTGCCCTCTTAGTTTGTTGCCACCAAGGCACAACAAAGGAAAATAACAGTTATACTCCCAGATGGTGGCGCTATGCATGATTTTGGGTTCATCCTTAAACCCTGTAAGTGACAGAGCACCCAAGGCTCCCTGAAGCAAGGTTAATCTCTTCATGCCCCTTTTCAGTACATCCTTAAGGCAGTTAGCAGGACAGCTCCTCCACTTCTTTTCCTCTTTGAGGCTGCCTTTGATGTGCACCCAAAACCAAATCCAGCAGTTCTTTGTCCTGGACCACACATCGCCAAGGCCCACTCTGCGGCTTGCAGAAAGCACAAAGCAACATACCGCATTGCTTATTGACACAGGTGAACAAGGAAGGGCAGGAGAGACAGCACAGCCTGTCAGTATGTGTATCAGCATCAAGATGCCATTTAGAGGCTTTCAGAAAATCTTTCTCAGGTATAAAATCTTTCATCACTGATCATGACCATTCCTGGCAATATCAAGGGAGTTCATTTGGTAGGGCCCCTCTACTTCTTTGGAACATAACTTTCTTTCAACATACATATGTAAATGTTAACTCAGCAAAATGGGCTTCTGTGAGAAATGCTGGTTTTTCAGATCATCACGGATGAAGCAGTTAGTGTTTTCAGTTTCAGCTGGAAAATTTACCTCTTTAAATATGAATATTATTTTTTTCCAGTAAGTTAAGCCGGTTGTGGTCAAAAAGAAGAGAAAAGAAAAAACTTCAACAAACATGAACATGTGGTTTTCAAGGAAAAAAAAGTGCTATAATTAACATTTATAAATAGTTTCTATTAAATAAGCATTTTGGCAAACATATGGAAAGGATATTACCTTGCCCTTATGAGAGAGGCAAGCTGCTCTGATATAAGGAAACCAGATAAGCTGGTTTTCGGCTTGTGGCTATGTATGCAAAGCAAACCTGATGGGGTTGTATCTTAAAGATGCATGTTATTAATCAACATTCATACTGGGTAAGCATATGGGTTGGAAAATGCAAAGCAGGCCAGATGCTATTTTCAGCTGATTGTCCATAAGAAGACTCAGGTAAGTTTGTTATATATGGGACTGCCCTTGTAGGGACTGAGAGAGACGGAGGTTTCTGGTTATATGGTAGTGACTTTCACACACATTAATGCAATGAGGATACAGCAACTAGGGTAGGGTGGGCTGGGGATTGAAGAGCATATTATACATACATTTGCTGAAAGAAAAAAGAAACTTGGATACAAGTTCTTAGATGAGCATTAAAATGTTTGCAACAAGTCAGTTTAAATTTGGTTCTTACAATAAACTCCATTTTATTTTTAGTTTGATTTTTAAGATTTTTGACTTATTCACTACTCACTACTTATTTGACTAAACCAAGAGGCAAGGTTTTGACTCTCCTTCTGTCCACTTCTCCATTCTTTGAGATACTACCCTTAGTTTCTAAAGAGCAGTCTTCCCTTCCATTGGTTGGCCAAGTCTCAAATTCTGTTCCTTGACTTCTTGATTCAGGCAGAATCCTACTCCAACTGATTCAAGAGTGTGAACAGGATTTTAGAAGAGTCATGTGTACTATATCACAGGTGTAATGAATCTTAGATATGGAATAGGCCGTCAAAGGTCAAAGCCACTTCCTTTCCCCAAAGTAGGGGTTTTGACTCATTTATTTCATTTGTCAGCTCCACATCTATTTATTGAGTATTCGCCAACAATAAGACATGATGCCAGGTATTGTACAAGATCAGATGATGCTTGAGACAGGTCACCGTTAGATGCTCTCACATACACTGTAGAGAGAGAGAAAAAAAACAAGAACAAATAAAATTGATTGTTAATTGTACTACAGCATATCTCACCCAAAGCTGCAACTAGGCATAGTGTAACTTTTAGAAAACTTGTTCTAAAACCAAACCAACTCTCCCCCACAAAACAAGAAGATCCTGCCTACCACCCAGACTTCAAGTGGAATTAGGAATAAAGAGCTAGGGAAAAGTGAGGCTCTTCCCTCTTGACTGTGAGGCAGGACTATGGTCTCTCTTCCCTAATATGGGGTGATATTTCAAATGTCAGGTGCCTCCTTCTCTTCAGCTCAAAGATTAAGTATGATGTGAACTTATTCCTCATCATCTGCTGAAATAAATGTGATCTAATACATTGTAGTAGAAGTAGAAAAAGAGGATTGGGAAGATCATTTTTACTTTCTGAATAACTTTTGTTTTGTTAACATATATACAAATCATTTCTCTTTCAGAGACATTGTGAGTGGTCAGCTTTTTCATGTTTTCAGACGGCTCAACTAAAGGCAGCAAATACAGGAGACAACGAGCAGAAAATAAAAGTATTAACGAAACAGCTGAAGAGGAGACTACCTCTCACAAATGCAGACAAAAGAGAGACACACAGACCAGTAAGATTGTTACTTGTTATCTATCTTATTTGTGCTTATTAACTGTATCTCTTACATGATATAACACACAGAAACCAGAGATTCTGGTGCTTTGCTTCCAGTTACATGTTATCATATATGGTGTATTTTGAGAAGGGGAGTCACCTCTTCCAAATCCACAGACTTAGAAGTGCCCGGAAATTCTAGAATTTTCTAAAAGTCCCTGGTAGCTAGAAGAAGTTGCTGTAACTTCCCAAGGCGAGGAAGTCACTAGGTAGAGAATCCAATTGTGACTTACTAGTTAAATATTATTCTCTCATTTCTCTCAAGTTACATATAACTTGTATTCTTATTAACAGATCCCAGTTTTTGCACAAGAAAGGAAATAGCCTACAAAAATCTCAAACTTGGCCTTCTTCTCTTAAAAAAATATTATTGTCCTGTACAATCATAGAACCAATACTACATTTAAATAGATAGACCTATTTGGCTGGAGAATTTTAATAGTCCCTGGTTTTAGGAGGTCCTACTAGGTATACCCTCTTGTATATCTCTTCTTATGCCAACTCTCCCCCACAAAACAAGAAGATCCTGCCTACCACCCAGACTTCAAATGGTGATACTCTCATGACTAACTCAAGAATGAATAGAAACCAGTGGATAAACACATAAGATAAATGACTGCAAAATATTTTTTAATCAGTTCTCTCTCCACCAAGGAATTTCACATGTGATTAAAATGAAATCTTAATGGCTTTTATTTTCTTTAATTGTTTGGCCAGGTTGCAATGTGAAGAGTATCCCTCTAAAACTTTTCCAGAAAGAAAGGAGCTGAGCCTGTGTTTGCAACCTAATAGCAAAGATTCATGAAATGGCAGTGCTGGCATTGAGCTTAGAACTCTCTAGTTAAACACCTCCAATTGGTAGATGGGGAAATGAGACCTACAGAGGTTAATTGACTATCTTAAACCCCACAAATACTAAGTGGTAGAATGAGAACTAGAACTTCTATCTCCTAACTTTCAGTCAAATGCTCTCACCACAACATCAAACTGACTTATAGATGCTGAATATCAAGCAGTGGCCTGGTGTTTGCTCTCAAAAAGAATAAGGATAAAAAAGAAAAACCTAGAATTTAAAAAAAAAATATATATATATAAGCGGGTAATACACATATGAAATTTGTTTACTCTCCCTATAATCAACTAAGTGCAAGTTAAGGAAATCCTACTCCTATCCAATCAAAAATTTTAATAATACCCAACAATAGTAAGAATGGTCTGCGTGAACAGAGGTAAACCTTTTCACAACATACATCAAGAGAAAAATTTTTATTCCTTTCATTTAGTAATTCTACTTCTAGAATTTTATCAAATAAAATAAAGATGCACATAAAATTATTCAGAAATGTTCTTGCAGCATTGTCTGTAATAGTGAAAAGTTAGAACAATCTATGTGTCCAAAAATAGTAATAGTTTGATACAATGTTGGAATACAAAGCAACCATTATGCATCATATTTTCGAAGAATATTTAACACGCAGGAAATGCTTGTGATATGTTGAGTGTAAATAAAGCAAATTACCATCAAGTTAAAAAACATAAATGCAAATAAAAACCATACTGGAAGGATATATATCAAAAGATTGCATAGTTATCTCTCAGGATAGGATTACAAGTGATTTTTCCCATTGTTTTTTCCTGAACAATTTTATGTGCATCCTGAATTTTTTTCAGTGAACATGATTTATATCTCTAATTGGAAAAAAATAAATTTTAACTGAACACTTTATTACGTAGGAAAAATGTTTTAAAGGAGAATATTATTCTTTCATTAATTTCTAGACATGCCCCTCATGTGATTCTTATGAGAAAACACCACCCAAAGAATTCCTAGAAAGACTGAAATCGCTCATCCAAAGGGTATGTAGCTGCAATTATGTTTGATTTTCTACTTTGTAATTATCTACCCAGATTGCTGCTTCTGTTTATGTTACTCATGGTATATTATTTCCACAGATGATTTATCAGCATCTCTCCTAGAACACATGGAATTTGAAGGATCTAACTTGAAGCTGGACACTATATTACATACTCTAACACAGTAGTGAATCTCACTTCTTGGTTTCTAAATGGAGGAGTACAACATATTAGTGATGGGGAGAAAGACTCAGATAAGTATTCAAAGTCAGGATTATTTCCCCCCAATTACAATGCAGTATTTCAGTTTGATCCACATGCTTTGTTTTGATCAACCTGAAAAAGGTTTCTACTCAATTAGAGTTTGATTTCCTGTGTTATGGTTTCTATGGTTTCTAAAGTTTTTACTTGATATTATTGCCCAACTATGATATTCCTTTATTGGAGGAGAAGCTTAAAATTTTTAGCCAAAAATGTAATTTGGGAACTTATTGATCTTATATTTACCTTGATCTTGATTACCACAAGAATGAGGTCTCTGATGATCATAACTTAAAAGTTATACACCTTCGTTCAAGCTGAGAAATACAGAAGCATACAGTCAAGATGAAAAGTTGGTCTTTATTCTTTTAAGGAAATGAAAACCTAGTGTTTAGAAATGTAAATCTGAAGAGCTTACTTTTTATCTCAGACTATCTAATGTATAAATATGTAGTTTATTTATGTGCCAAGGGATAGTTTTACTAGATGGCTACAAAAAAGTCTTATTCCTTTATTGGGATTTATCAAAAATATTTAAATGCTATAGATATGAATGTATTTATGGAATACACTCTTTAATCTTTTTTTTCTTTGAGTGAGTTTAATAGTACCTTTCCCAGTTCAAGTGCCCTTATAGGCTAACATTTTAAGCTTGTGGAAATGGCAATTAAAACCTACAGAGGGGCATATATCAGGTGGTCTTCTGAAACAAAATACATTTGAAAAGTCTTGTAGCTCTCATCTCAAATCATTATAATGATTGCATGGGAGTGAGCTAGTAACTCCAAATGTCTGTCACCTTTCTTTCTTCCTTTCTTTTCTTTCTCCTTTTTAAAGTGACAGACACCTTGTGCTCGCATGCTTTGCATAAGACAAATTCAATCATCTATATAAGATCAAAATCAGGAGACAAATCAAGAGGCCAAGACTCCTGTCCTCATAGAAAACAGACCTTGCATAAACATTCCAAAATTTCAATCATGGATAGTAAAAATAAGAAACCTGCTCTAACTGCCATTTCATATCAACTCCAACAGAGTTTATTTAAATATGAAGCTAAAAACTCTAGAAAAATAAATTTTTTGCCAGAATATTATAAGCTATTTGAGAATCTCTTATTGTTAAAATGGCTGTGAATGTGCAAGAGGATGTGGGATGGGAAACACTGTATGTTCTGAGAAGAGAAAATTATCTACTTAAAAGTATTTTAAAAAAAAGTAACAGACAAATTTGAAGTTCTGAAAGATACATTAGCCGTCAATAATTTCATCAACTCTCAATGAAATGTTGTATCATCAGAAACAAGGTATTCTGCTTTAAAATGTTATTCCGGAGGGGTCATGTAAACAATGACGATGATAACATGCATGGAGAGCCTGCCTACGTGTCAAATGGTGCCAGCCCAGACTGCTGGGATAAAAGTAGAAAGCGGCCACAAAGTTGACTAGGAAAGGGTGAAGTCTGTATTTCTTGTTTCTGGCTTTATAGTTGTTGACTTCTTTGACACTGTGATTTTATATTTAAAATAATTATTTATTTTGGTGTGTTTACTGTTAAAAATCTCTGTTCTAATCCTTTGACCAGAGATTCTACCTTAGAAATAAAAATAATTTAATGGGGTGTTGGTTAAGAGCCTTCACTAAGCTGAGTTTAAAGACTCAGGTAAAGATCCTAACGACACCCCAAGAAAAGCACTGCATTGGAACAAACAAGATGAAGAAATAAGACTTGAACAGTTCCATCTTCACGGCTCCATGTTCAAGGTTTACCCAGCCCTCAAAAGGGATATAAGGCTTACCTATAAACATTATTTTCATCTATGGTTGGTGATACAGGAGGCCTGAAATTTTGCTGGCTGTGAAATCACGGTCACTTGCTTAAATTTTTGGGGTTTCTATTTCCTTCTCTGCAGAATGAGGGTGTTGGACTGAATCTCTAAAGTCTATTCTGCCTTTTTTTAGAGCTTTATGTGTTTTTGAGTCTCTAAAATTCTGGATACTCTTATGGGAACAGCTGACCATACTTTTGAGTAAAAGTTTAACTGAATTTAATGTTCAGTTACACAATCTAATTCAATAGCATTTGTAACAACACTCATTGCAGGAACAAAAGAGATGTTCCAAACAAACAAAAGGAAGGAAGGAAGAAAAGAAAGACAGAAAAGCATTGCAGTAGGTCACAGAAATTCAGGGAAAATCAATCATGATTTTTACTATTGTAGCAGAAAGTGTCTTCTTTGGACACGTATAAAATTGTAGCATTATTATTCTATATTATTGCTCTGTTGTATTTACATTTGCATCCGAGAATTTAGTTTTAATGCAAACTATGTACTTTATAACTTAATAATTATTTATTATATATTTGGTTTTAAATGTTTATGTTCATGGCTTCTTATTTAAGACTTGGTCATATTAAATACTTCCCAGTCAGTACAACTGTCTTTGTGATTCCCTGGAAACCCTTAATTCAATAGCCTAAGTAGAAAATAAAAGATGATTCTCAGTTTCTGGGAGCATATTGTTTTTATATGTATATTACAAAGACAATCTTCTCTCCTTACATACTTCACTGAAACGGAATCTTGGACTCCTGTCTCTACCTTAAGGATACCACTTCCTTTTGCAACTCTCCCAAATGTATGGCAAGTCCTGGAAGACTTGAAGATATCCTTCCCAATGCCTGTTATGTGCACACTCTTATTTAAAACTCTTTCCTGCTTTGACATTTATTCCATATAGCTTTTCTCTTCCCTTACTTGTCATTGATGATTGTCTTCTCCTGGTCACTCCTTCATCTTTTCTGGGGAGTTAGGCATGTTCTTTCCTTGAATTCAACTTCTGCCATTATCTTGCGTAACTTCATTTGCCAATGGGGATGATTCCACCAATACCACAACTTCCCAGAACCTTGACTACCTCAGTTCCAAACACCTACATCTTTTATCCCATCATCATACCATTCCCATAGCCATGTGTCAGACTTTATTGCCTAAAACTATTCTCTATACGATATCCTTACATATCTGAAGTCATCACCTGCTAGTCTCTTAGTTCTCAAACTTCCTTACTTCTACAACATTTATCTCAAGACGCCATCACAATAGCCAGGACTTTACCCTTCCCCACTCTCTCAGTTTATTAATTCCCCTTTGTCATCCCCCACCCCACTCCAGAAATTAGGTCTATGATCAGTCCCTTGAACTTCAGACTCAGCAATCTTCTCAAGTAGCTGCCTACAAACACCCTACCTAACTGTCCTAATCTTGGTCCTCTATTCCAGCTGGCCCCTCATCTTTGGGGACACTTTTAAATTTCCCTATCTTGCTCACTAGAATTACTTTCCCACTTCATGCTTAGCTCTGAACACTCATCTGCTTTCAGTATCTGCCTCCACCTATTCTAGTCCATAGGATAGTCCAGGAATAGCCTCACCTCATATGGAGGGGAGAGATTTGAAATTCACAGTTAAGCTCATTGAAAGAGTAGTTTCTGCATATGTCTATACTCCCTCAACTTCTATTCATTCATTCATTAAATCACTATAATCTGATTTCTAACATCCTACACCTTATCACTATATCAAAAATTTCCCTTTGTCAGGTCAATGATAACCTTCAAATTACCCAGCTCACAAATGTGTCTAAGTCCTCATCTTACTTCATCTTATCATGGCTTTTGCTACCTTTAATCATTCTCTTTTTTCCTTCTTTGACTCTGGAGGATCCTCCTTCTCCTGGTTCTTGTCTTACCTCTCTGACCACGCATTCTCAATGCCAGCTGTTGATTTGCTTTCCTGTATCCGCCCCTTAGAAGTGGATGCTCCTAAGGATTCTTTCCTGGCCACCTTTTCACTTTAAACCTCTTCCCTCAACAGTCTAATGGATTCTTGGTGTTTTAACCAACCCCCACCCCCTGCCCACTGTATGTTGCTTACTCAAAAATCTATAGGTAAAGATCATCTCTCTCTGCTGATTCCCAGGCCTCTATATCCAACTTCTTCCTGAAGATTTCCATCTCTATTCTCTAGGCCCTTCAGCTCAACATGCCAAAATTTGATCTCATCACTGTTTCCCACTTGCATGACCTCCTCTATTTTTCAGTGTTCCCTAATCTTAATGGGAAAGTATCTCCAGCCTCCCAGACTCTCCCTTCTCTCTCATTCACTAAAACCAACTAGTCATTGGGCCCTGCTATTTCTGTCTCTTAAGTAAATCCTTTCTTTTCTCTGCCATCCTCCACCTACTCCCTCTGCCATCATCTTAATGCAGTCTCTCAACAATGGTTATAACTTTTGATTGGGTTTCTGGCCTCTTGTGTTTTCCTCTTTTCAATCTATCTCTGGATGGTCACCAGAATATCTTATAAAATGTAACTCCAATCAATCACAGTTTCTCCTTATTTAAAGCCCTTCACTGGTTCTTCTTTGGAGAAGCCCAGGTCTAAACCTGGGCATGTATGACCCTTTATCATTTGCTCCACTCAGCTTCCAGCCTCTTTTCATCTTGAACTTCAAAATTCCAGCCAGTCCACCTGCTTTGAGTTCCCTGTACATGCCATGCTGTTTCACTCTTCTGTGCCTTTGCACTTGTAGTGTCCTCTCCTTGGAATATTACTCCTCAACACCCAGAAAAGCCTTCATGCATCTGTCAATATTCAACTTAGTCATCAATTTCTCCAAAGGGATTTTCATCACCATCTTACTCTATCTCTGTGACAATGTTAATCTCTTCCCACTTTTAGAACTTTATCATACTTTGGTTATTAATATTATTATGGTATACACACATTTATTGAATGATGCATCTGTTTCCCTTTCCAGAACATAAGCCTCTTTGTAGAAGGAACTGCATCTTGCTAGCACAGTGCCTTATATATAATAGATAATGTATAGTAGAAAACAAATATTTACAAAATTGAATTGAATCAAATACAAAATACATAATTATGCATTGAAATTTTCCTTGGCATCTCTCTTTCTCTTATCCATTGAATCCGATTATCAGCAAAGCCAGTCAACTCTGTTTTCAAAATATCTCTAGAAGCCAACCACCTGTCACCATCTCCAATTCCACTTAGTTCGACACCACCACAGTCTTTCAATTAGATAATTGTAATACTTTTCTAAATAGTTTTCCTGATTTTGTTCTTGCTTCTCATCAAAATCTATTTGCAACAAGCAATTTTAATGATTTTTAAACACTGGAGTATGTCACCCTTAGCTCAAAACCTTCCAATGGCTCTCACCTCATTCAGGATAAAGCCTGAGTCCTACAACAAGGGCTACATGGTCATGTCCCCTCAACCCCTCGCCTCTCTAACCTCATTTGCACTGTTCTTACTTGACTCAAGTCACATTGGCACTCTTTCCATTCTTCAACAGTCCAGGAACACTCCCACCTATGGCAGTGGTATTTTTGTTTCTTCTGTTTGGAAAGCTTTCCTGCCAAATGTCCACATGGTCCATTCCCTCCCCTCCTTCATGTCTTTCCTCAATCAGGTCTTCTCTGACTACCATCTTCTTTTAAATGCAACTCTCCTAAATACCACTGCTTTATTTTTCTCCATAGCACTTACCACCCTCAACATATAGATTTTTATAGTTCATGTATTTATTGTCTCTGTCTCCCACCAGAATGTTAGCTCAGTATGGGTAGAGGTTTTTGTTTGTTTTGTTCACTGCTATATAACTAGCACCTAAAACAATTCCTTGAACATAGAATGAAATCACGAAAAATTTGTAGAAAGAATTAGTGTGTTCTATAATAGCCGGGACTGGAGTTCTCCCACAGGGTTTTAAATCCCAACACATGGTTTGCTTCTTCATTATTATGCAAGTCATATGTGATTGAATTTTTTCTTTTATAGCTTCTCCCTGACCTCTGGGTACTTTGTATCTTCTGTAAATTTATTTCCATCCTCTTATCTAATGTGACACACCTCTTCTGTATTTTCTAAATGATATCCCTTAATAAAAAAAAAAAAAGAAAATACAAAGCATGCATATAACCACTTGTGAGTCTCTAAAAATGTCTTTTTCTTTTTTTAAAAAATATTTTATTTATTTATTTACTTATTTATTTAAGAGAGAGAGAAAGAGAGAGAGAGCAAGAGTGCAAGCAGGGAGAGGCAGAGGGAGAAGCAGATTTCCCACTGTAAAAATGCTTTTTCTACCTTCATTCATAATAAAATATTATTTTCAAGAAAGTTCCTTGTATGTTACTAATTATTTTATTTTTTTCACTTTTATTTTTTGAATTTTTATTTATTCATTCATTCTGAATGAGATGATAAAGTGCTCTAGATAAAGAAAAGCAGAGAAAAGGAATGGGTGGGGTCATGTGTGGGGAAAATGAGGAGAAAAAATTTTTTTAAAGATTTATTATTTGAGAGAGAGAGAGAAAAAAAAAGAGTGAGGAGAGTGGCAGAGGGAGACAATCCTCAAGCAGACTCCTTGTTGAGTGTGGAGCCAGATGCAGGGCTTGATCTCAAGATCTATGAGATCATGACCTGAGCCAATACCAAGACTGGGATGCCCAACTTACTGAGATACCCAGAAGTCCCTGAGGAGAAAAGTTTTAAGTAGAATGAAAATCTGTAACCAGTGGACTCTTTTGTTACTTCCAGTTAGTTTACGTGAGGAATACTACAAAGGTGAGCAGCAGTCGCATGAAAGAGAATTCTTTGAGGTGCAGTTTGAAACAGACTTAGTTCAAATGAATAATCTAACAGATGTCAACAAATTGGCAAGTAGTTTTCAGTCCTGGCATGCATTATAGTCATCTAGAGCTTATACCAAATATATATATATATATATATATATATATAAAACTGGGTATTTAAAATAAAATTAGAATGTCTGAGGACCTGGTCATTAATATTTTTAAAACTCTCCAGGGGATTCTAGTGTGTAGTCAGGGCTAAGAATCACGGAAGGAATCAAAACAACGCTGACACATTATGGCTAGGAGAGACAGATGATATATACTACAAAATTATGAGTACATTAGTGTACGTTTTTCCAGATCATTATCTTTTTGCAACAATTTAATTCTCTCTGAGGCCTTAACAGCAAAGACAGCACCCAAAAGATGAGCTTACTTTTTTTTAATAACAGAATGACAATTTTGGAGATATTTTAAATAAGATCAATTATTTGTTTAAAAGAGGAATATTAGATGTGGAATAATCATCTAATAGGATTCAACATAGCAATAAGAAAATGGAATCTCAGAAAAACAAATAAGATAAAATCAGAGAGGCAGGTAAACCATAAGAGATTCTGAACTATAGGAAACAAACTGAAGGTTGCTGGAAGAGGAGGTGGGGGGGGTAATTGGGTGATGGGAGAGGAGAGGAGAGGAGAGGAGAGGAGAGGAGAGGAAAGGAAACAACAGTAAATATCTTTGGTCAGTGGTCAGGTTTTCCCAGGGGTAGAGCCTGAGTAAATGATTCTGCTGCAAGTGGCTTACTAAAGAAGTGCTCCCAGAGAAACCAGGAAGGGAGTGTGGAAGGAGGATTGGGAAGGGGGAAATCCAGGTCTGGGGATAAATTCAAGTGAAATCTCAGATTCTACCTGATCCTACAAGGTGCATTGGAGCCTAGATTACACCTCAGAGTTGTTATTTCTCCCCAGAGAGAAAGGAACTGGGCTTTTGTATTCCCACAACTACTCTTTTTGTCTGTGGAACTTCAGTACAGAAGTGAGGCTGCTCCAGTGCCCAAGGGCCATCCTCTGAGTGTCCCAAGTACAAGCTGCCATCAAAGCACACAGATGGGATGAGTACATAGAGCTGATGGAAAGGATCCAAGGGCATCTAGGAAGATACCAACTCTGTCTACTATAGTAAGAATGATTTTTTTTTCATTAAAAGTTTATTTTCTCAGATAAGAAGGCTTAGGACAAAGATTAATTTAATTAACAAAACAGAGGTAGTTTTAGAAAGTTAGGATATATTTTTTTTTCATATGTAATTACATAGTATTTTTTATATATTTATTATGTATGTATTTTGTATAGGTTATAAAATATCTATAATTGGGGGCCACAATTTCATTTTCAACAGCCCACTTAACCTAAAGGAGCCCAGTTTTGGAGAGAGATGTATTTTAGTACAAAGAATGCTCAAGGGCAAGAATATAACACCACTGATGTGCACCCCAAGTCCTGAATACCAGCAAGAACTGCTTCCCTCATTACCACCCCCACCCAAGGGCAGCCGTCGTTCTCATGCTGCAAACAGAAGAGATTTTCTCTGTTAAAATATTCATAGTCTTAGAATATAGGGTAGTTGATGGATTCCAAGCCTCTAGTAAGCCTCCCCAACTCCTTTTTTTTTTTTTTTTTTTTTGTCTTGGAACCAACCATTTCTTGGAGGGTCCCTTGGGAGAAATGTCATTGTAAGTGGAATTAAAACATTTATATATGTTGATAGATAAATTAATCTTGAAAAAGGAAAAGTTTGGAGCTGGTCACTCTTAGAGGGTGCGGAAGGGAAGGGTGTGGCCGGGATGGAAACAGAATTATCCACAAAATGGTGGGTGGGTAAGTGTTCAGTGTTGTCTGGCAGAGTTTCTCCAGTGTGCTAAGTCATTGATGAGGAGAGAATGAAACAGCATTTGAATTTGAAGTGGAAGTGTCATGCTACAATGTTTGTTCTAAAGCTATTACTGTGGGATCAAAACCTGTTGAATGACTTGGGACCACAAGCATATTCATGGTGGATCACAGGGAAATTTTACTTTTTGCCTATATTATTAGAAGTACCTCTTATTTTCCCAACAGAAGCTTTTCACTGAGGATGTCCTTTTAAAAAGATACCTTTTAAAGGAGAGGACATGCTGCCACCTATTGAAACAATGCAAGTACACAGACACCCAAATTCTAAAATGTCAGGACCTTGTGAAAAGCAAATGGTATCAACTCTAAGATTTTCTCAGCTCTTTCAGTCCTGGATTTTGTGAAATTTTTCTGTACTAAGATAATTTTTAAAAAGAGCTTCAGGACCAGGAAAGCCACTTCTCCTCAGACCTAAAGAGCTCAGTGTGAACAAAAATGGGAGTGTTCAAAACCTGCTATAGTACCATTAGCTGATGTCCTGCTCACACAGAACCACCTGAGATTAAACCTTACATGATCCTTCAATAGGCAGAGTGGCCATTAGATTCCCTTAAGGTCATAGTAATCTAGCTAGAGCCCTTTCTAGTTGTTCTTAGCCAGGACATTGTTAACCTCTATCCTTTGTTTAGGATGAAGCCAGAAATACACAGCAGATTTCCTCACCCATGAAACAGTTGTAAAATTCAAGGATTTCCAACATCATGGAGTGCTCACAAACATAAAAAGAAATAAGGCATGGAAAAGTGCCTTGTAAAGTGTTTACACATTTGATAATGTAGGAGCTTGTTTCAGACTTATTTTGCTACTAGTGACAATTAGCTTGTACTGAATTCCTACTTATCTCATCCTGCTTAGGGAATTTCTCTTATGACAGATAACTCAGGAGGGAGCCTCTTTTTCACAACCTTGGCCTTATCGAACTGTATTTTAATATGCAGTTTCCTGGGGCATCTGGGTGGCTCAGTAGGTTAAGCATCTGCCTTATGCTTAGATCATTATCTCCAGGGCCTGGCATGGAGCCCTGTATCAGGCTTCCTACTCAGCAGGGGGCCTGCTTCTCTCTCTCTCTCTCCCCCTTTCCCTCTGCCCCCCCATTGTCTCTTCCAAATAAATAAATAAAATCTTTAAAACATATATGCAGTTTCCTAATAAATAAATAAAAAAAATTGCTCCCAGTGGTTGCCACAAAAGAAAGATTTCAGGTTGCAGCACTTTAAATAAACACGTCAGTTAAATCTTTTTTTTTTTTTTGGCCGCTTCTGTTCATGTCCCCTCCCTCCAAAAGTTTATTTTCTGCATAATACAACTCTCTTCAATATAGTCTCAGCATTTTAACCAATTCTGTATCATTTTGCTTCTCTCATTTCCTATTTCTGCCCTCCTCATCAGGTCTAGAATAACAATGGCTCAGATAGTCCAGCCTCTGTTGCTTCTACTTTTAATGTCAAAGCTTGTTTTTCCCTATTGAGGAGCAACACACAAAGAAAGAACCCAAACCCTTTGTTTTTGTCTTTCTGGCATCTATTCTGCCTCCTCTGATATTAGAGCCCCTCTTTTTCTTTGGGAATCCTTCCTTGACCAACTCTCAGTCCTTGTTGTCATTTGGGGCTGGTCTCATCTCCTCCTCAGGTACACGAGTGAGAACATAACATAAGTCAGGGCATGGAGAATCGTTCCTGTGACTTTCGTTGTAATTATTTAGAAAGAAATGTTATCCTCTTACATGGGTTGCTAAGCTGATGCGATTCAGGCTGGAGCTGCCAGTGATCATCTTTGCAATTCTTTGAGGGGTGCTTTCTGAGCAAAGAGAAGCAAAGGAGAGAAAGGGAAACATAATTAAACCTAATTATGTGAGCCAATAAATCTTTTCTATTTAATCTGGTTGTTGTATTTCTGTCACTATGACTGAAAGAGCTTTAAGTTCATAGACTTCTTAATCTCAGCACTTTAAATTACCTTACTCTCCATTTTTTTTTTTTTTTTCCTGATCTGGAATCCATAGCAGTTCCATAGTGCTAGTTGGGAAAACTATTTAGGCTGGACTGAATATTATTTATCTTTATTCCCTTCTGCAAGAGTGAGAAGAGCCATGGTCCAGACTAAACTAAAAGAAACTCACCTTAACAGAATGTAAAAATCAAGTCTCCATAAATTTAAGTGATGAACCAGTAATTTAAATGTCTTCTATAACAAATAATCGACATTCTCTACAGAAAAACAGCAGAATGCAGAGTCTCTACAATGTATAACACATAATATCAATATAAAAAATTAGTAGACATGCAAAAAAATAGGAAAATGTTACCCATAGTCAAGAGGAAAAGTACTCAAGAGAAATGGACTCCAGGATAATTCCAATATTTGTATTAGCAGACAATAAACTTAAAGTAACTATTATAAGTGTGTTTAAGAACTTAGAGAAAAAATGACCATAATAAGTGAATAGGTTAGAATTTCAGCAGAAACATAGAAACTATAAAAGTGATGGAAATTATAAAACCAAAAATTATAATATCAAAAGTAAGAAATTAACTGGATAGAAAAAAATTTCACTGGCTGTGATCAACAGGTTGAAAAGAGTAGAATTTGTAGAGAAATATTTGAATTTATCCCACTTGAGGAACATGGAGAAAGAAAATTGAAGAATGAACAGAACCTTGAGGACATATGAAATAATATCAATTGGTCTAATATGTGAAATTGGAGTCCCAGAAGGAGAGAAGAGAGATAATCAACAGGAAAAAAAAAATCTATGGGGGCGCCTGGGTGGCGCAGCGGGTTAAAGCCTCTGCCTTCGGCTCAGGTCATGATCCCAGGGTCCTAGGATCGAGCCCCACGTCGGGCTCTCTGCTTGGCTGGGAGCCTGCTTCCTCCTGGCTGGGAGCCTGCTTCCTCCTCTCTCTCTCTCTGCCTGCCTCTCTGCCTACTTGTAATCTCTATCTGTCAAATAAATAAATCTTTAAAAAAAAAAATCTATGGAAGTAGGTCAAAATTTGCCCACATTGGGTAAAAAAACATTAATTTACAAACCTAAGAAGCTTATGGGACCTCAGGCAGTTTAAAGACAAAGAAAACCACATCTACACACCACAGTCAAATTGCTAAAGCCAAAGATAGAGTGAAATTTTTGAAAGCATCAGTGAGGATGGCAGGGGACTATGTGTACATTATATACAGGGGAATGACAATAAGAATACCATCTGATTCTCATCAGAAATAAGAAAGATAGAAGACAAAGAAGAAAACATTCTTAACATGCTTCAAAAAGTTTCAACCCAAAATTCTATCTCAGTAAAAGCATCCTTCAAAAATGAAGGCAAAATAAAGACATTTCTAAAAGCCTATAGAATTCCTACAAGAATTATTTAAAGTTCTTCAAACTAAAGGAAATGACAGCAGACTGAAACTCAAATATACCCTTGGAAGTGCCAGATGCATTGGTAAACAAAATGGTATTCTTCCATTCTTGTTATTTCTTTCAAAGACAAATACCTTTTCAATGTGAAATAGTATAACATTTTATTGGAGAAATTATAAAAAATATATGACAAGAGCATACAAGATGGTGTGATAGCAAATTTAATCACATTATTTCAGGGTCCTTAAATTTAACACAAAATTGTACAGTATTAACTCCACACAAACTATGATAAGTTAAGAATGCATGCTGTAATCTTAGAGGCAGATTAAAAGGATTAAAAGGAATAGCTAAAAATTAGGGAAATTATAATGGGATAACAAAACTATTTAATTAATGTTAAAAAAAAAGCAAGGAAGAAGGAACATAAAAAAAATCAGACCGGACAAAGGGAAACACATAGGAAAATAAAAGAATTAAATCCAACTGTATGTAACTAATTACACTAAAAGAAAATGGACTAAATTCTCAATTTAAAGGCAAAGACTGTCAGCAGCATAAAAAAAATATAAGACACAACTATATGCTATCTGTAAGAGACATACTGTAAACATAAAAATAGGTTCAGAGCAAAGGGATGGGGAAAATACATGAGAAAAATAATAAGTATAATAAACTGTTGGGCCTATGTTAATATAAGGCAAAATGGATTTAAGAACAAGAAGTATTCCAGTGAAAGAGATGGACATTTCATAATTATTGTTGTTACTTTTTTAACACTTCATAATTATAAAAAGATCACTTCATCAAGAAGATATAATAATTATAAATGTGTGTGCATCTAATATAAAGTTTCATAATAAATGAAGCAAATACTGACAAAAACTAAAGGGACAAATAGACATATCTAAAGTTGTAATGGGAGATTTTAAGACACCGCTTTTCGTGACTGATGGAACACTGAGTATACAACATATTTGCATAACACTATCAACCAACTTGATCTGACTATTATTATACAACACCATCAACTTAAAACAAAAAGTAAATATTCTTTTTTTAAGTGTGCATAGAACAGTTACCAAGATAGGCCATATGCTTGGCTAAATAAATCTCAATAAATTTAAAAATTAATATGTGTTTATATATTTACAAACCACAGTGAAATTAAATTAGAAACATTACTCCTGAGATATCCCAAATAAACCCTAAATATTTAGAAACTAAGAAACAGGCTTCTATATAACTCATGAATCAAAGAATAAATCACAAGAACTGTAAGAAAGTATTTTTTTTTAAAGATTTTATTTATCTACTTGACAGAGATCACAAGTAGGGAGAGAGGCAGGCAGAGAGAGAGGAAGGGAAGCAGGCTCCCTGTTGAGCAGAGAGCCTGACTCGGGGCTCGATCTCAGGACTCTGGGATAACGACCCGAGCTGAAGGCAGAGGCTTTAACCCACTGAGCCACCCAGGTGCCCCAGAAAGTATTTTTGATTAATAATAAAAACACAACAAATAAAAACTGTGGGATGTATCTAAAGCAGTGTGTACTAGGAAGTTTTTAGTATTATATACTTAGATTAGACAATAAAAAGGTCTAAAAGTAATTAAGATTCCACTTCAAAAACTAGCAAGGCTGATGAACAACAAAAAAAATGTGGACAGCTAATATAAATAAAAGAAAAGACATTACTATGGCTTCTATGGACATTATGATAACAAACAAATACTATTTTTAAAACTTTGTATCAATAAAGTTGAAAAATGAGATGAAATGGAAAAATTCCTTAAAATGTAAATTAACCAAAATAGACACAAGGAACAATAGAATATCTGAAGAGCTCTATGTCTGTTAAAGAAATGGAATGCAGAGGTGTCTGGGTGGCTCAGCTGGTTAAGTATCTGACTCCTGATTTCGGCTCAGGTCATGACCTCAGGGTCCTGGGATGAGCCCAAGTTGGGTTCCTTATTCAGCAGGGAGTCTGCTTGAGGATTCTCTCCGTCTTCTTCTGTCCCTCCCACTGCTCACTAATGTGCGCTCGCTCTCTCTCTTTCTTGCAAATAAATAAATAAATCTTAAAAAGAAAAGAAATGGAATTGATAATAAAAGTGTATCTCACAAAAACACTCTAGACCCAGATGGCTTTCTTAATGAATTCTATCAATCATTTATGGAAGAAATTTTGTCAAGTTTATACAAACTCTTTCAGAAAACAGAGGATGAGGAAACACTGCCAGATTCATTTATTGAGGACAGCATTCTGATACCAGAATCTGAGATAAATCTTCTTTTTTTTTTAAGATTTTATTTATTTATTTGACAGAGAGAGTGCACAAGCCAGGGAGAGAGCAGGAGGAGAGTGAGAGGGAGAAGAAGACTCCCGGCTGAGCAGAGAGCCTGATTCCGGACTCAATCCTAGGACCCTGGGATCATGACCCGAGTCAAAAACAGATACTTAACCAACTGAGCCACCCAGGTGCCCCTGACAGAAATACTTTTGAGAAAAGAAAATCACAGACCAATATCCTTCATAAACATAGATAAAACAAATGCTTTAAAATTGGTACATTTTATCCAGAAATACATAAAAATTTATTACACCATGACCAACTGTAATTCATTCAAAGAATGAAAGGATTGTTTAACATACAAAAATGAATCAATGTAATCTGCCATAATGATAGAATAAAAGAGAAAAAGCAAACTATTACTTCAATGGATACAAAAAAAGCATTTGAAAAAATTTAACACCTATTCATGATTTTGTAGCAACAAAAAAATCTCTGCAAACTAAAATAGGAAAAAAAAAATTCTTCCTTAGTCTGATACAAGGCAGTTTTTAAAAACCTACTGCTAACATCAAACTTAATGGTGAACTATTAAACTCTTAACATTTAAGATCAGGGGCAAGACAAAGATGTCTACTCTCACTTTTATTCAAAACTGTTTTGGAAGTCCAAAAAACTGTAATAAGGTGACAAAGGACACAGGAAGTACAAATATTAGAAAGAAAAAGCAAAACTGTTTTATTTACAGATGATGTGAATATATTTAAAAAACCATAGAATCTAAAAAAAAACTATAGCTAATAACATAAATTTATCAAGATCTCAATATATAAGGTCATATACAAAATCAATTCTATATATACCAACAGCAAAAACTGAGATTTAAAAAATGTTTAATCTCATTCATAATAGTATCAAAATTAGAAAATGCTTAGCAACATATTTCATAAAAGACATGCAAAACCTCTAAAAGTTACAATACAGGGACACCTGGGTGCCTTAGTCGGTTGCACGTTTGCCCTCAGCTCAGGTCATGATCCCAGGATTCTGCAATCAAGTCCCACATTGGGCTCCTTGCTCAGTGGGGAGCCTGCTCTCCCTCTGTCTGCCATTTTCCCTTCTTGCACTCTCTCTGACAAATAAATAAATTAAAAAAAAAAATAGAAGCTACAAAACATTGCTGAGAGAAATTTGAAAAGATCTGAATAAAGGGAGAAGTATATTATGTTCGTGATTGGAAGACTGAATATTGCTGAGTCAATTTTCCCCAAAATTCAATTCAAAATTCAATCCAATTCAATTCAAAATTCTATAAATTCAGTGCAATTACAACCACATTTGTAATCCCAACAGAAATTTTTTTTGGTAGAAGTTGGCAAGTTGATTCTAAAACTTATATAGAAATGCAAAATACCTAGATTAGTCAAAATGGTCTTGAGGAACAAAGCTGAAAGTCTGAATAACATGAATTCAAGACCTACATACAGTTACAACAATTAAGAGAATATGGTATTGGTGTAAAGATAGATAAATAGATTACAGGAATAGACCAGAGTCTAAAAATAGACCCACATATATATAGAAAAAAGAGTATATGCCATTTGATTCCAAATGATTCCATTTATATAAAGTTTAAGAACAGGCAAAAACTAATCTATGGTGATAGAAATTAGAAGAATGGTTGCGTAAGCAATGGTGGGGAGTGGGGTAAATGTGGACTGGGAGGGAGCACAAAGGAATTTTCTACGTCTCAGCTGGGGTCGATATTACATGAATGTGTATAAATTTACTAAACTCCTTGAATTAGACATTTAAGATCTGTGCATTTCACTGTATTCAAACTTCCCTGAATAAATAAAAACTACAAATGGAGATAAGGGAGTAAAAAGGCTTCAGGAAGAAGTAGATATTTGAAGAACAAGTAGGATTTGGCCAGGTGAAGGATGGAAGAAGGAGATTGGAAGTAGACAGTGCGGTATGTGGAAAGGCACAGAAGTGTGACATAGCACAGTGCTAAGGAGGAAGGACTGGGAGAGGCCAAATTGGGAAGGGCTTTGGGATTAAGACGTTTGAAGTTCATCCTGAAAACTAGAGTAAGCCACTGAGGCATTTTTTGTTGGCAAGATCAAAATAAGAGCAAAGTACGGAATGGGTGTGAAGGAACTCATTGAGGGTTAGGGAAATTGAGTTCTAAAATGACACCAGACAAGAGTGAGGATTCCAGCCAAGGTGGAGAGAGAGGTGTGTAGGGAAAGAGAAATCTTTAAGTGGTAGTAAGGGAGTAGGATCTACAAGTTTAATGCAGGTATGGATTCCGGGATGGGTGAAGGGGATGACAGGGTTGACAGAGGAAATCTGAGTCCCATTTTCCCATTAGCCTGTCACTAGCTTTGGAGAGTTGATGGCACAGAGGGTACTAGGGTCAGAGCTGTGAGTAAAAACTAAATGACAGTCAGGTTTCTCAAGTTATCTATAATGTCAACTAAAAGGAAAAATTTGAAAGGAAAATATTTTGTCTTGCAAAGATCAAAGTTTTCTAAGGTGAAAGAAAAACTTGACTCTAATATAAAAAAAGTCTAATTTACTGCCAACTCCCTCCCCCCAAAAATGGTCAAATAAAGCTAACATTTATTGAATCCTTACTATGTGCCAAGCACTGTATTAGGTACAGCTTATGTAATATCTTGATAAATCCTGCTACTAACCCAAAGAAATTGGTATAAAAATTGTCCTATTTTTCAGAATGGGAACTAAGATTGCCCAAGATCACTCAGGCTGCTGGTGGGGGAGGCAGAATCCAACCAGGCACAGATGCCTGCCTTTGGTCACCTGCATAAAGGTGTTAGCTACAAGGTTACAACAGGTGATTTTCATTTTCTGATCTCACAACTGTTAGTGATTTTGGAGGAAAAAGGTGGGGAGATTACGGAAGAAAAACCAGAATTGGGAAGGGATCAGAATTGTTCTTCCTCAACTGATACACATTCCTATGGAGTTGAACCTCAGAATGTAAGAGATAATAAAAACCTATCTGTTATGGTCTGATTTATGTCCCTCCCAAAATTCATATGTTGAAGTTTTAACTACTTCAGTCCTAGTAGCTCAGAATGTGACTGCATTTGGAGACAGGGCCTTGAAAGAGGGGATTACATTAAAAGAGGTGATGAGTTAAAAATTAGGGGGCCTCTAACCCAGTCTAATTGGTGTCCTTATAGGAGGAGATTCTTATACATGTATACAGAGAAAAGGCCATGTGAGGACACAATAAAAAGATGACCATCTGCAAGCTAGGGAGAGAGGCTTCAGAAGAAACCAAATCTGGTGACACTTGATGTTGGACTTCCAGCTTCCAGAACAGTGAGAAAATAAATTTCTGTTGTTTAAGCCACCCAGTCTGTGGTACTTCGTTATGACAGCCTTAGCTAACTAATCATCGATCTGTCCATTTCTTTGTTCAACTATATTATGTGCTAAGCTCAAGAGAGACATAAACACTAAACAAGAAACACTACCTTATCTCCTAAAGAGAAAAATGTGTAAAGAACAATTATAACTCTATGGGGATAGTGTTCTGACAACTTTATGTTCAATTTAGGGTGTTAGATAAGGTGTCCTGTGGGAAGTGACATGTACCTTGCAGACTCAAGGATTTGCAGAAATTCCCCTGCCTAGAAGAGGGTTTCTGAACCTGACACTATGGATATTTTAGGCCAGATAATAATTTGTTGGGAGGGCTTGCCTTGTGCATTATAGGACATTTAGTAGTATTCCTGGCCTCTATCCCTTAGATGCCATTCACACCCCCATCCCAAGTTGTGACAACCTGACATCTCTCCAGACATTGCCAAATGTCTCTTGTGGGACAAAAATGGTCTAGAGGGTGGGTCGGAGCTTCTAAGCTGAGGACACCGCATGGAATCAGACCAAAGATAAGATGGCCATTCAGGAGCTTGCAACCCTCTCATTTTACGAATGAGAAACTAAGGCTCAGAAAGGCTCAGTTCCTTATGCGAGACCATGAACTGGCCAGTGTAACCAGAAGCAGCAGTGAAATGTAGTGGGGATAAATGCAAATCCACAAGAAAACTTTTTTTAAAAAATATTTTATTTATTTATTTGACAGAGAGAGAGAGAGATCACAAGTAGTCAGAGAGGCAGGCAGAGAGAGAGGAGGAAGCAGGCTTCCCGCCGAGCAGAGAGCCCGATGCGGGGCTGGATCCCAGGACCCTGAGATCATGACCTGAGCCGAAGGCAGAGGCTTTAACCCACTGAGCCACCCAGGCGCCCCCACAAGAAAACTTTAATATGAGGCTCATCTCCCTCTCTCTGTGTGTATGCATATTTTTAAAGAAATATAATATCAAGCTCTTACCTATTGCAACATTTGAGACTATGGAGCTCCAACACATTAAAGGTTTATTTTCTAGTGCCTGGCATAATGACTGGTTGAGTAAGTAGTAAAGTAGGACTAGCTACTGGACTAAACCCGAAACAGTAACAAATATGATGCTATTTACATTTTTCAAAGGAGTAGTCTAAAATTTACATCTTGGTGACTAGTAAGCTTCCAATAACTATGTATGAAAGTGGTTTTGGTAAGGGCAGATGCTAAACACAAGAGATGTTAGTTAACATTGCCATTTCTTACTGTAACAGGAAGCAGTCTACAGACTTGGCCTGACTGGTGGGACAGTCTGCTGTGGCAAGGTGATTTTAAAGCATCTGAATAATGGTCAGTGTAAACACTACAGCTCACTAGCAAAATTGTTTGCTTAAAATTATATCTAAACATAAGCAACAGTTAATGATCCAACAAAGGTACCTGTTCTTTCAGGTTCACAATTTATGGCAAATTTGACCTGGTGCTACGAGGTACTTGGTGTTTCTTACTGAAGCACAGAGCTTTGCAAGGCATTTAAAATGACAATGTATGTGTAGAAGAATGAAGCTCTACCATTCTCTTACACCGTACACAAAGATAAACTCGAAATGCATAAAAGACCTCAACGTGAGGCCAGATCCCATCAGAATCCTAGAGGAGAACATAGGCAGTAACCTCTTCAACATTGGCCACAGCAACTTCTTTCAAGATATGTCTCCAAAGGCAAACGAAACAAAAGCAAAATGAATTTTTGGGACTTCATCATGATCAAAAGCTTCTGCACAACAAAGGAAACAGTCAACAAAACAAAGGGCAACCCATGGAATGGGAGAAAATATTTGCAAATGACACTACAGACAAAGGACTGATCTCCAGGATCTATAAAGAACTCCTCAAACTGAACACACACAAAACAGATAATCATGTCAAAAAATGGGCGGAAGACATGAATAAGACACTTGTCCAATGAAGACATACAAATGGTTAACAGACACACGAAAAAATGTTCATCATCACTAGCCCTCAGGGAGATTCAAATCAAAACCACATTGAGATACCACCTTACACCAGTTAGGATGGCCAAAATTAAGACAGTAAACAACGTGTGTTGGAGAGGATGTGGAGAAAGGGGAACCCTATTACACTGTTAGTGGGAATGCAAGTTGGTGCAGCCACTTTGGAAAACAGTGTGGAGATTCCTGAAGAAATTAAAAATAGAGCTTCCCTATGACCCGCAATTGCACTACTGGGTATTTACCCCAAAGACACAGATGTAGTGAAAAGAAGGGCCATCTGTACCCCAGTGTTCATAGCAGCAATGTCCACAGTCACCAAACTGTGGAAAGAACCAAGATGCCCTTTAACAGATGAATGGATAAGGAAGATGTGGTCCATATATATTATGGAGTATTATGCCTCCATCAGAAAGGATGAATACCCAACTTTTGTAGCAACATGGATGGGACTGGAAGAGATTATGCTGAGTGAAATAAGTCAAGCAGAGAGAGTCAGTTATCATATGGTTACGCTTATTTGTGGAGCATACGAAATAACACGGAGGACATGGGGAGATGGAGAGGAGAAGGGAATTGGGGGAAATTGTAGGGGGAGAAGAACCTTGAGAGATGGTGGACTCTGAAAAACAATCTGAGGGTTTTGGAGGGGCAGGGAGTGGAAGGTTGGGTGAGCCTGGTGGTGGGTATTATGGAGGGCACGTGTTGCATGGAACACTGGGTTTGGTGCATAAACAACGAATTCTGGAACACTGAAAAGAAATTTTAAAAAATAAGTAAAAATTTAAAAAAAATGACAATATGGAGAGTTCTCTTTCACTGCTACCGAGGGTAAAGGCAGGACATACGCCAGCCTCAGAATCAGGGTTCCTTTTTGGGAACTAACTGAAAAATATCTTCTCTAAGGAGCCTTGGGTGGTCATGTTGGACCTTGTGCTGCTTTCACTTCCTCTTCAGTCCTTATGTAGCCCATCTGGCCTAACTCAGGAGGCACTCAACAAATGCTGACTAGAATGAGGCTTTCTGGTGGTTTTCCCAGTCCCTGAAGAGGACCCTTCTTTCCTTTGTATTCTTTTCCACGCTGCCTTCCCATTTCTCCTGTCAGTGTCCCACTCACCAGTGTCCCACTCATCAGTGCCCCATTGGATAACATAGAATGTCCATTAGGAGTGTCGTTTGCTGTGCAGAGGAGGATGGTTCACAGGTGTGTTTGGGGCAGAGAGAGACTGCCTCCAGGCCCTGTCTGAGATGTGCTCCTCACTCCTTCCAGCAGTCCCTGAATTCTCTTCAGGGAAGCTCTGAAAGGTCCACAAAGCAAAGTCTGAAAATCCCTGCTCCAGTCCAGTGGTGAGGCTGCAGATAAGAAAACAGAATCCCAAAGAGCCTGAGTGACCTGACCAGGCCACAGATCTCTAATTTAGCATTACCTGCAGCAGAATGTGCATTCCTTTCTTACCTTGACCAGGGTGCTTTGAACCACCCCTCCCAGAGATTGAGGTCTTTCCTGCTATAGGCCCCTGGGGATGATTGCTGGTTGGACACAGATGGCAAAGGGTCAAATATCCCTGACATCCCATAGGAACAGTAAAAGATGTTGGATGACTGACTGGAGACTTAAACAATATTAATGAAATAAATCAGTTCAACATGGTCGTGACTCCTTTTAGTCCTTATGGCATAAAACATTATCTATGAGTGTTTATCTATCAAAATCATTCAGCTTTTTCAGTAGTACACTGGTGAAACCATAAAGGCCAGTTATTCAGCTGCACACCATATTCCACTCATCCACTGGCCTTTGTGGTACATATCAGACCTGCCCAAAGACTGCTCTTACCACACTCCACACTGGTATACTCTTAATAGGGACAACTAAAAGCTATCTCTATGTAGACATTTTTTTTTGTTTGTTTTGAAGGAGAACAGATTATGCTATTCCAAAATATGCCACCATAGGAGAGGGAAAAAAAATATGCTTTCTTCTACCTTCAATACGTTCACTGGCTGGGAGGCTATAAATTAGACCAACAAAAGACAGATTAACAGAGAAAAGCATACAGATTATGTGAGATAACTTTTGTGTGAGGAAATGAGATAAAAAGGAGTGCTTTACTAGGTTTGATGGAGTGTGGAGAGTCATGGGAAAATGTGATAGGGCAGAATGGTATCAACTAAGGTAGTACACTGGAGAAAACTTAGCAAGGCCTGTTGGTTCAGATTCCTCTCAGTGTCCCTCTATCTTTGGAAGTAAGTACACTCCTTTCATCCAGTTAGGAGGACACCTCTCATGTGAGGATCTTAAGACCTGATTCGTGGAGCACTGGGTGCTACACACAAGCAATGAATCATGGAACGCTACATCAAAAACGAATGATGTACTGTATGGTGACTAACAACAGAATAAAAATAAAATAAAATAAATTTATAAATGCACATACCCTTTGGGGGGGGGAAACACCTGATTCAGGGGTGATGGAGGAAGTCAGTCCTTCCTGCACCTGTCATTTCTCAAAGTTCTCCACCTTCAACTAATCAGTATGCCAAGGTATCGTATTTTGGGTTAGTGCATTCTGAACCCTGCTACCACTTTGGCATAAGGATTATTTTGTACTGAAAATATTTGAGAATCAACAGATGTATAAAGAACCCTCCCCAGATATTTCCTTATCTGACTAAAGGCAGAAAGTACTGAGAAATAAGGGCTGCCATAAATCCCCCATCTCTGAGGTGGACTTGTACAAACAAATCTGACTGGGATAGGACTTATGTCTCATTAATTTCCTCCATGTATTTATCTTCCCACAGTTTGCCACTGCTGAAAGCCCAAAACTTTTTCCTTTGTCATGTCACATCTCCATAATTTCTCATTCTTTGTTAAAAAATGGTATAGAAGCTCTCAGTCCTATCTACTTCTTTGAGTCCTCACTTCTTTTCCAGAAAAACCATGAGGTCCCATAGAAATTAACATCAAATAACATTTGTATGCCTTTTTTTTTCAGTTAATATAATATGCAAAGCCCCAGGTAATAAATCTAAAAGGGCAAAGAAAATTTTCCTCCCCCACAGTTTATGTGTTACCTCATTATTTCTTTTGTTCACTATGTTCACTGTTTATCTATTTCACTGATTGTTAATTTCGTTCTATATATCTATCCATGTATCTCCCCATCCATCCATTCATCTATGTATTCATGATCCATCCATCCAGATAGCTATTTACTTATTTTATTGAATGTTTTGAGATTACTTGTAGATATCATGACACTATATATCTAAATACTTCATCAAGAATCTTCAAAAACAAAGGTTTTTATTTATACAAACATAATTATCACACTTAGAAATTTAACATTGCACTGATATTATTATTTAATTCCTTGCTACCCATAAAAATAGTGTTGTCGCAGGGCCAGCAGCATCTGACCTTACCACTAGGAACTCTCAGATGGAGTATGTGAGAGTCAGAGAGGGTATGGAATCTGTGTTTTATTTTTCTTAAATTTTTAATTTTTATTAGTATAATCAAAGAATTTCATAGATATGCTTTGTTTTGATATCCTATTTTCTTTAAACCATTCACATAGAGCTGTAATGTAGACCAGTTATTCCCACATATCCCCACCCTGCACCCTATGCATTAGGAGGCAGTAATCTTGTCTATATTTTCTGTCCTGGAATCCAATGTCTACTTCAAGTACTCAATAAACAGTTCCTGAAATACTGCACTTGGGAAGAAGCTTATTTTTTCATAGTGTAAAATTATAAGACAAAGACTTCTACTAAAATGCACCACAGAAACACTGAATTTTATAGAATTTGTTTTGATCTACCTGGAATCCTGTAAAGATGTTCAGTTCATTTTTTTTTATTTTTAAAATTTTTATTTGAGTATGTTGGCATATGTTACATTAGTTTCAGGCATATAACATAGTCATTTAACAAGCTTATACATTATGCTATGTTCACCACAAGTATAGCTATGATCTCTCACCACACAACGTTTTTACAATATCATTGACTGTCTTCCTTATGCTATATCTTATATTCACATCTTATTCATTCCATAACTGGAAGCCTGTATCTCCCACTCCCCTTCACCCATTTTGCCCAATGTTCCACCCTATCCCCTCTGACAACCACCTTTGTTCTATGTATTTATGGGTCTGATTCTATTTTTTATTGATTCTCTTGTTTTATTATTGTTGTTGTTGTCCGTTTCTAAATATGAGTGAAGTCATATGGTATTTGTCTTTCTCAATTTGACTTATTTCACTTAGCATAATACCCCCTAGGTCTTTCCATGTTTTCTCAAATGGCATGATCTCATTTTTAAAAAAATATTTTATTTTTTATTTATTTGACACACAGAGAGAGAGAGAGAGCACAAGCAGATGGAGCAGTAGGCAGAGGGAGAGGGAGAAGCAGTCTCCCCACTGAGGAAGGAGCCCTATGTAGGGCTTGATCCCAGGAGCCTGGGATCATGACCTGAGCCAAAGGCAACTGCTTAACCAACTGAGCCACTCAGGCACCCATGATCTCATTTTTTTAATGGTTGTGTAATATTACATTGCATATATATATGCCACATCTTCTTTATCCATTCATCTATCAGAGGACACAGTTTGCTTCCACATGTTGGCTACTGTAAATAATGCTGCAAGAAACACAGGGGTACATATATGTTTTCAAATTAGGGTTTTTTGTGTGTTCTTTGGGTGAATACCCAATAGTGGAATTATTAGATAATGGTATTTCTGTTTTTAAGCTCTTGAGGAACCTCCATACTGTTTTCCACAGTGGTTATACCAATTCATATTCTTGCCAATAGTGTATGAGTGTTTGTTTTTCTCCATAACCTTGTCAACACATGTTATTTTTTGTCTTTTTAAATTTTGGTCATTCTAAAAGGTGTAAGATGATATCTCCTTGTGGTTTTGATTTGCATTTCCTTGATGATTAGTGATGTTGAGTACGTTTTCAGATGCCTTTTGGCCATCTGTATGTCTTCTTTGGAAAAAAATATCTATTCAGGTCCTCTGTCCATTTTTTAATCAGATTTTTTTGGGTGTCGAGTTGCATAAGTTCTTTATATATTTTGGATATTAACCTGTTTTTGGATATACCATTTGCAAATATTTTCTCCCACTGAGGAGGTTACCCTTTTGTTTTGTTGATGGGTTCCTTTGCAAAAGCTTTTTATTTTTATTTTTATAGTTCATTTTTGCTTTTGTTTCCCTTGCCTTAGGAGATGGCAATCTGACTGTCTGTGTTTTAACAAACCCTCCAAGTGACTCTGATGCAGGCTAAAGTTTGAGAGCCACAGTTCTAGATTAAACGATAAAGAGATCTGACAACTAAAGGCACTGTGTGATACTTGCTAGATTCAAATTTGGGGTGGGGTGAGTTGGGGACAACCAAAAGGGATACTATTGGGTCAACTGGGGGAAATTTGAATATGAATTGTACATTGGTTCAGGGCTTCTCAGAATTGAATGTGTACACAAATCACCTGGGGATCTTATTAAAATCCAAATTCTGACTTTGACTCTGGGGTGGGTCCTGAGGTTCTGCATTTCCAATAAACTCCTAGGTGATGCTGATGCTGCTGGCATATTTTAAAAACGAATCTACAATAATTATAGAATAATTTACCAACCTTTTTTTTTTGAGGTTCTTTTTTTAAATTAATTAATTAATTTTTTAAAAAATTTCTTTTCAGCATAACAGAATTCAATGTTTATGCACCACACCCAACCTTTTTTTTTTTTTAAGATTTTATTTATTTATTTGACAGAGAGAGATCACAAGTAGGCAGAGAGGCAGGCAGAGAGAGTGAGAGGGAAGCAGGCTCCCTGCCGAGCAGAGAGCCTGATGTGGGACTCGATCCCAGGACCCTGAGATCATGACCTGAGCCAAAGGCAGCGGCTTAAACCACTGAGCCACCCAGCGCCCCCCCAACATTTTATTTTTAATTACACTGACATTTTTGAGAATTCTAAGCTAGATGTTCTGCAAAATATCTCACAGTTTCAATGTACCTGATTATTTCCTTATAATTAGGCTAAAATCCTTTTGGCAGGAGTATAATATAGGGGATCCTGTGCCCTTTTCAGGCTAGCACATCAGGACACATATGATTTTATTACTCTTTAATGCACTTACAGTTTCAACTTCCAGCCTTTCTTCCTCCACCCATCCCATGGCCTTCTGAGCTGAGGTGGTGTCAAAATCAGGCCCAGAAGACCTTCACCTACACTCACACTCTTCTTGGTACCATTGACAGGAGCAACAGTGAAGAACTAACTGGAAAACTGAATGCCCCTGAGACAGTTCCCACTGATCTGTCTCCCTAACTCAAACCTTAATTATACAAAACAATATAGCTGTGTTTGTGAAAGTCCTCCTGTACCAAAGATGAATCACTGGTTTGCCTCAGAAATGAAAGGGAGACAGATTCAGACAAGCTCTGCTGCCAAAAATACCCTATGGAGGATGTTACACCAAAAAACAGAAAGCAAGCAGAAGCCAACAGAGAAACACTGAAGGTGTTGTGACAGACCTACAGAAATCCTTTTGAAGATTTGAACCTTCTCTGGAAACTGGCAACCAGTCCAGTGAGCAACTTTACATTACTTTTAAAGAGAATTTCAAAATATAATAAGAGACACATATTTCATAGAGAACATCTAAGAAATGAATTGAAGACAAAATTTAAGAATACATAAATTTTGTGATTAGTTAAAACTGAATAATCAGGGGTGCCTAGGTCGTTCAGTCATTAAGCATCTGTCTTTGGCTCAGGGCATGATCCCGGGTCCTGGGGTCAAGCCCCGCATGGTGCTCCCTGCTCCGCAGGAAGCCCGATTCTCTCTCTCTCACTCTCCCTGCTTGTGTTCCCTCTCTCACTGTGTCTCTCTCTGTCAGATAAATAAATAAAATCTTTAATTTTAAAAAAACTGAATAATCAAAAGACACTTTAATACTTAATACTTTAAAGGCAAATAAAGAAATAGAAAGAGAGTAGTACTTAAGAAGTCAAGACAGTCATAAAAGTCTTAGTCAGTGGGAGTTTCAGCACTCAAGTGCTTTTCTTCAAACATAATTATTGTTGAGAAAGACAATGTAAAAATTATAAAATAAATCTGCCTGCTTAAGCTGATCAGCCTGCCAGACACACTATGATTTCCACTGAAGGCAGGACTGTGGGTCCAGTATATGTCCTTGTTGTCTGTGTTGAAATGCATCTGGTCCCAAAAAGCCTGCTAAGCCCAAATAGCTGGGGAGTCATTTTCCCCCAAAGCTGGGGACACTGTGAATCCCACTCCCACAGTCTGAGACTCTAAATATGGTGAAGTTTCCAGACACAGGTATAACAGGTATGACCTAGTCATTTCATCCAGAAACTGAAAGCATGATGAAAGGAGAGTTTTTACCCATGACCTCCAACCTTATCTTTTAGGTCTGAGGTGTTGTTATTAAGGGCAATAACAGGCAAAAAGATTTAAATACAAGTAAAGGAGAAGGGATGTAGTGAGCTCCACTAATTTAAGGCACTTCTATAAAAGTTTTCAAAGAACTAGAGCTAGCTGACCTTCCCTCTCCAGTTCAATCTCTCCCATACCCTCTAGCACTCTGCACCTCAGTTGTTCTGAACCACCTGGGTGCCTCAAGTTTGACACACATTCTTGCCTCCAGGCTTTCTTCCTTGCTTTTCCCACCTTAGGTGGTTGACTTCAGATACAATCTCTTCTCTGGGAAGCCTCCTTAATGCCCACCTTCTCCAGTGCTGTCCCTACAGAACTCTGTGCTTTTGGTCATACATGTACCCGTCCCTTCCTCTAGACTAAACTCTAGTCTTGAAGGCAGAAATCCTATTTTGTTCTACTTCGAAATTTTAGTATCCAGGGCCTGGCACATGATATTAATCATGATGGAAATGTATTTATTACATGCCTGGTATTACTTCAGGTACTTTAGATTAATTAATTCATTTAATGTGTACAACATTATGAGGTAAATACTGCTATTATCACCAATTTACAGAAAAAAGTGTCGCAAAGTATTTAAGTGATTTGTCTATGGTCTTATATCTGGTAAATGGTATAGCTATGATTTGAAGTCAGCCAATTTGATTCTAGGGACCATACCTTTAAACTCTAAACTATATGGCTCTTAACAAATACTAGATGGAAGAATGTATAAATGGAGATGATATACATAAGGATGGGTAGATGAAAGAAAGGATGGATGGACGGATGGATGGATGTGCAGGGCACTAGCCAGTTAAAGAAAGCTAGGGCATGAGAGAAATGTGCCCACTATAGACCTCTTGTAAGGAAGACCCAATTAAGTGCAAACATTTAGACACAAACTATTTCATACTAAAGCAGGAATCTATATATGTTGGAGAACACACAAATACACAGAAATAGACATTGAGGAACCTGAGAAAATAGCATGGGTTTTGGAATCAGAGGACTAGATTTGAGGCATGATTCTGTCAATTTGAGGCCACTTACTTTGTTAACACTGACCTCATCAATGGAGGATATACGAGTAATAAACAGAGTGCTTGGAACTTGGGAACCTTCTCATTAATTTCAGTTCCTCCCCTTCTCCAGAAAATAACATCACCTGGATCTCATTTACCATAAGCAGGAAAATGCTGAGAAAAAGATTGGAGAGGCTGGCTCACTGGAGCACAGGAAGGCAAGACTTGTCTGGATCCACTGCTCTCTTCCTGGAACTGGAGTTTGGGTTTTGAAAAGAAAGGTGAACTCACAGCTTAGCTCTGCCAGTGCTGAAAATTCTAGAATTATTAGATAACTTTTACTTCAGCTTGGAAAACTATGCCAGTGTATACAAATGTGATATCCCTGAGGGCAGAGTGCTTGGAAAACTATGCCAGTGTATACAAATGTGATATCCCTGAGGGCAGAGTGCTTGATATTTATATTTTAGTAGCTTTTTTCATATAATAAAAGTAATTAAAGTTCATTGCAAAAATATTAAAGAACTACAGAGAAGTATAAAAAAGAAATGAAAGATTGGTCCATGTTTTTCATCTTGGAGGATCTTTCTTAATTTCTTAGTATGCATATAAGTATGTATACTTTTTTGAAAACAGGATAGAATGAGTCTGTATATAGTATTATGTTATTTTTACTTGATGATATATTGTGGATAGCTTTCCTAACATAGAAATACATAATCAATAATCCCCTGAAAGGCTATAGCATAAATTATTTAAGAATTCTGTAAATGGGGCTTATATGAAACCATTATTATGAAAAATACTGCAGTGAAAATCTATATAAATATCATTGAAAATCCTTTTTCTATTATTGCCTTTGTTTAAATTCCCAAATGGGAATTGTAAAGTTAAAGGTAAACATTTTTCATTGGATGCAATTTGCCAAATTGGAACACCTCCTCTAGAAGGTTGTGTTTCATCAACAGTATAGGAAAGTTAAACACACTTTCTCTAACAGTGGATATAGCTATTGTTTTTAAACAGAGCAAAAAAGGAAAAGAGTGATTTCTCATTTTAACTTCGATATATATTTTTTCCCTGAGGTAATCCTCGAGCTTTATTTAATGTAAGTATAATATACTTAAAAAATCAAGATATTGTTTTATATATTTGGGTGCTCCCAACTTGGGGACATAAATATTTTCAATCATTAGATCTTCTTGTTGGATAGAACCCTTTATTATGATACAGTGCCCTTCTTCATCTCTTGTTACAGTCTTTGGTTTAAAATCCGGTTTGTCTGATATAAGTATGGCTACTCTGGCTTACTTTTGATGTCTATTTGTATGATAAATGTTTCTTTATCTCTTTACTTTTAATCTGTAGGGGTCTTTAGGTATAAAATGAGTATCTTATAGGGCTTCCCTATGATCCAGCAATTGTGCTACTGGGTATTTACCTTAAAGATACAAATGCAGTGATCTGAAGGGACACATGTACCCAAATGTTTATAGCAGCAATGTCCACAATAGCCAGACTATGGAAAACTATGGAAAGATCCAAACTATGGAATGGGTCTAGATGTCCATCAACAAATGAATGGATAAAGAAGATGTGGTGTGTGTGTGTGTGTGTGCACGTGTGTGTGTGCGTACACACACACATGCACACACACATGCTATGGAATACTATGCAGCCATCAACAAACAAAATCTTGCCATTTGTAATGATGTGGATGGAACTAGAGGGTATTATGATAGTGAAATAAGTCAATCAGAGAAAGACAAATATCATTTGATCTCACTGATATGAGGAATTCGAGATACAAGACAGAGGATCATAGAGGAAGGGAGGGAAAATCGAAACAAGATGAAACCAGAGAGGGAGAAAAACCATAAGAGACTCTTAATCTCAGGAAACAAACTGAGGGTTGCTGGAAGGCCGGGGGTGGGAGGGATGGGGTGGCTGGGTAACGGACATTGGGGAGGGTATGTGCTATGCTAAGTGCTGTGAATTATGTAAGACTGATGAATCACAGACCTGTACCCCTGAAACAAATAATACATTATACGTTAATAAAAAATAGTAAGAAAGAAAATAAATGAGTTTCCTGTAGGCAGCATATAGATGGGTCTTATTTTTTTTATCCATTCTGATACCTTATGTCTTTTGATTGGAGCATTTAGTCCATTTACATACAGAGTAATTATCAATAGATGCATTTAGTGCCATTTTAGTACTTGTTCTGTCATTGTTTCTGGAGATTTTCTCTATTTCTTTCTAGCCTTTGTGGCTCTTGGTCTTTCCTTCCCACTCAAGGAGTTCACTTTAATATTTCCTGCAAGGCTGGTTTAGTGACCATGAAATCCTTTAGCTTTTGTTTGTCTGGGAAACTCTTTATCTCTCCTTCTGTGCTGAATGAAAGCCTTGCTGGTTAGTGTATTCCTGGCTAATTTTCCTCATTCTGTGTGATGAATATATGATGCCACTTTCTTCTGGCTTGCCAAGTTTCTGGGAGAGATATGCTGTTAGTCTTATAAGTCTTCCCTTCTAAGTTAGGGACTGCTTTTGTCTTGCTCCTTTATGATTTTTTTCTTTATCAGTATATTTTGGAAGTTTAATTATACTACATCTTGGTGTTGGTCTGCTTTTGTTGATTTTGATGAGAGTTTCTGGATTTGGATGTCTATTTCCTTACCCAGATTAGGGAAATTTTCTGCAGCAATTTCCTCAAATAAACCTTCTTCCCCTTTTCTCTCTTTCCTTTTTCTGGGACATAAAAAGATGTTCAACATCACTCATCATCAGGAAAACACAAATCAAAACTACAATGAAATAGCACCTCATACCAGTCAGAATGGCTAAAATTAACAATACAGGAAACAACAGGTGTTGATGAGACTGTGGAGAAAGGGCAACCCTTTTACACTATTGGTGGGAATGAAAACTGGGGCAACCACTCTGGAAAACAGTATGGAGTTCCCTTAAAAAGTTAAAAATAGGGGCGCCTGGGTGGCTCAGTGGATTAAGCCGCTGCCTTCGGCTCAGGTCATGATCTTAGGGTCCTGGGATCGAGCCCCGCATCGGGCTCTCTGCTCTGTAGGGAGCCTGCTTCCTCCTCTCTCTCTGCCTGCCTCTCTGCCTACTTGTGATCTCTCTCTCTCTGTCAAATAAATAAATAAAAAATCTTTAAAAAAAAAGTTAAAAATAGAATTAGCCTATGATCCAGCAAATGTACTACTAGGTATGTACCTAAAAGATACAAAAACACTGATTTGAAAGAATAAACACACTCCCGATGTTTATAGCAGTATTAACAATCAAAGCCAAATTATGGAAAGAGCCCAAATATCCATTGACTGATGAATGGATTAAGAAAATGGGGTGTATATATATACAAAGGAATATTACTCAGCCATAAAAAAGAACGAAATCTTGCCATCTGCAATGACATGTAACTATAGGGTATTATGTGAAGTGAAATAAGGCAGTCAGAAAAAGACAATATCAAATGATTTCACTCTTATGTGGAATTTAAGAAACAAAACAGATAAATGTCGTGGGAGAAAAAAAAAGAGACAAACCAGAAAACAGACTCTTAAGTACAGAGAACAAACTGAGGGTTACTGGAGTGGAGGTGGGTGAGGGATTGGGTTAAATGGGTGATAGGGATTAAGGAGGGCACTTGTGATGAGCATTACCTAATTGTATGTAAGTGATGAATCACTAAATTCTACACCTGAAACTAATATTACACTGTACATTAACTAATTGGAATTTAAATTAAAACATGAAAAAGGTTTTTAAAATCTACAGAAATTGTATAATTTTCCAGAAATAATTTACTCATATGCTGCTCCTTGGTTAGACATCTGAGCTACCCAAAGACTTTAAGGGTAGGCTGAGGGGAATAAAAATGTAGATTCTTTCCCTCTTGGTAGCCTTTGTACATTTATTTTTTACATTCTCACTACACACATTCAGGCATATAGAATTTGTCCCAGGACCTCCCCTTCTGGGTCAGATTATACAGGCTTAGGACTTTGCATAATCCCAGCTTTGGCAGTGGCTATATGCTCAAAAATCCAGGGGTTTGGTTTGTTCTGTTCTCATACCTCTTGATCTTTCCACATCTTCCCTAGAGTGTTGTGCACACAGCCTTCATTGAGAAGGGCAATTTGTGGGCAACCTGATCAAGGAAACCTTGTACCTCTTTGAATTTACAATGCCCACCCATCTCCATATGAGATGGCCAACTTTCACAGGACTCACATTGTTGCCATAAGCAGTTTTGCCTTCCCACATGTGCTGTCATCATACCCTTGCAGGTGATGAGCTTGAAAGGGGCTGATGCTCTCCATAAGGCAAACATATTTTTCGGGTCCATATAGTGGTTGATTGCTAGGTGCATCATTTCAAAATGGCCCCAGTGGAGGTAACCACCACCAAGTGCTAAGATTGCAAAACTGCTTTCTGTGAACTTAGTAACTTCAGCAGAAGTTCCCTATATGTCACTCAAGTTTTTAGATTCTTTTCTCACTTTTGACACAAATGGTGCTCTTTCAACTAATCTAAGCTTGAGCTTCTCAGGAATAGAAACATCTTCAAAAGTTGCCACTGGGAGTAGCATCTGTAGTCCAGCAATGGTAGATGGGGCTGTCAAAGAATCTGACAGTGTTGCTCACAGGAATGGCTCCCTGGTTCAAGCCAGCAGCTGCCACATTGTCACCTGCATCTGGGAGCACAAGACTCCCCAACGAGACTCTTACATATTTTTAATTGCTAGTGAGTTACACACATTTACGTGTTTATTGACCATATGGAATTTTCTTCCATGAATTTCTAGTTCATATCCTTATCATATTTTTTATCAGTTTATAACAACATATATTCATTTTTGCATATCTCATGCCTAATATAGAACTTAGCACAGAGTAGTTATTCAACAAATAACATATTTTTGGTTGTAAAAATATGTTATCCATCCCCACAGGACACAGTTCTAAGTTTGAATCTTGATTGCCATGAATTTACATCTAACTTTGGGAAAATCAAATTCTTGGAATCTGAAAATGCTGTCCACAATCAGACCCCTAGTAGCCCTGATACTATATATCTTAAAGTTTGAGACTTGAGAGAGAATATCTCCTATATAAAAATTTTCTAAAGAATACACCAGGAAGAAGAGCAGGGCCCATTTACCTGATACCATTGGGAGGTACGACAAGGTTGGTCTGTACACAAACCTAGGTCTGCCAGAAGTCCAACAGCCATCTTCCTTAAAATAGTCATCTTACCTTAACAAGTCTTAGAGTAATCAAAACCAACCATCTTTTCTATGGGATATTTAGGAAAATAGAAAGACATTTCCTATCAAAATTTCATTGGATTCATATTTTAAAGAAGTCTTGGTCCACCCAGACCATGCAGAAAAATCCCTAAAGGAACATCTTTTAATGCTTCCTTTTAATATATATTAATTAATGTATATAATATACATAATGTATATAATTTATATTATGTTTACTTTTAATGTTTGTAAGAACATATACTTGTATTTTCTCTTTTTTTAATAAGGATATTTTTCTGATATTAAAGAATTTTCTAATAATAGAACCCAATCTTGTAACATTGTGCCTATAAGAAAGAGAGCCTCATGTGTCTGTTGCACAAGAGATCCTTGGGAATCATTTGAACCATCGTTCAAGAGATAGGACACCCTCTTGGGAAAAAAATCTCATGGCATTCTATTATCTACCTTGATATACTGCCAAGTTTTCACAAGAATTATCACATTTATTCCTTACATTAACTTGTGAGAAAGAGCAAAACAAAAACAAACTATATATTTTTTAGTTCTATGGGACCATTAATTAGAAGATACAGCATGTATTTAATAACAACTTTTTGGGATATATATAAAAAAAGAAACACTCCCATATTAAATGTGTACATTTTAAAATGTTTCCAGATTTCAGAAAAGTAAGAAAGATATGTTCTTTGTTTGTTTGTTACTTTAGCATCAGGGAACCATGATGGCACTAGCCCTCTTTTATATGGGAAAAGAGAAGTGGAATTCCTTACCTAAAGAATCAAGATATGAGTGAATATTTCCTTGGCTCAGTACTTTCGTATGACAGGTTTGCTGGAGCAAAGGGAGTAAAAGAAGAGTTTAGAGTTTGAAGTTAGGTCAATGAGAGGGGTGGAGGACCCGGCAAGAAAGGAGGGGGCGGTGAGAATTTGGGCCTTGAGCTAGTCAGACTCTGCCGGGACTGAGATTTTGCCTTTAGCCACTTGTTTCTGACCACAGGTTACTATTCTAGGCTTTCCAAGCTATAAGCACAATCGATATGGCCTTTTTATTTTCTTTTATCGTTCTGTTCCCAGCACTCTGCTTCACCTTCAGACACCAGTCATTTCCCTATTCCTACCAGATATACCCACCAGAATGTTTGTATTTTTTTTAAGTTTATTTTCTTTATTTAGAGATAGAGAAAGAGTAAGAGAGGCAGGGAGAGGCAGAGGGAGAGGCAGAGGGAGAGGGCAAGAGGCTCAAGCAGACACTGCATGGAGCATGAGCCTGATGTGGGGCTCGGACTCATGACCCTGCAATCAGGACCGGAGCAGAAACCAAGAGTCGGCTGCTCAGTGGACTGCACCACCCACGTGCCGCAGAATGTTTGTATTCTAAGAAAGACTGAAAGACTCTTGACTTGAAGAAATAAATTTCCAATGGTACAACTGGGGGGTTATGATAAGTAGTAGGAAAGACATTTTTGGCTAGATTCAATATGTGTCCTTAGAGTTATAACTAAAGACATACAAACTGTGACCTTGGTAGTTTCCTTAACAAATGTGCCAACTTGTCCTTCGGTGGTGACTGGATGGCTTGTTTAATGGCACTGTTGTAACTGCAACAGCTGAAATACTGTGTAACAATGCTTCTCTCACAAGGCTTTGCAATGCCCATTTTAGCTTTGGAATCTTGCAGCCATTGGCCTCTGCCCTTAAACAGGCAAGCCAAGGCAGGCGATCCAGAGCACAGTGGCTTAAGACCTCAGGTTTGCTTCAGAGAGCTCTGCCTTCTCCTCTCAGGGGGCCTCATGTTGCAGTCTGAGCATCAGCCAGCACACAAGCATCTGTGACGCATCCAGGGGCGTGGTGTTGTCCCTGTGATAAGGAAGAACTCAACAGAGACGTGATTTTCTCTGTTGTAAATTCTGCCACGATCTGCTGCCCAATTTCCTTTCCTCTCAGCCCAGCATTTCAAGAGAATAGAGACTCTCTGTCTGATAAAGTTTTTTCTTTGCCCACATGAAAGGGTATGAAGCAATTGCAAGCTTGCTAAAGAGCTGTTGTCTGTGGAGATAACCACAGCTTCAGTTTTTGGGCCACCAGCCCCTATGGCTGCCTTTCTTCCTACCATCCGTTCGAGCAGGAACAGTAGTTTGTGCCAACTCCAGAACTTCAAGCGTGTCATTTCTGAAACCACAACAAGTCTCTTAAGCTTCCTGAACAAAGGGTTCAGAGTGGAAAGCCCTGAAGTTCTTTTGGGCCTCCTAAAACCACAAAGCTGATTACTGAACAAAGCCCCAGAGCATCTGAGCACATGGGTGCCTTTCTTGGAGCTCATCTCAGAACAAGAAAAACAGTTGAGAGTAGTGACTAGGGAAGGGCTGGGGGTGGGGTAGAGAGTTTGCCTTCTCTGCTCAGAGCAGTAACACCATCTAGACCATCTGCACCAGTGATGGTTCACAACTCTGTCAAGCAAAAGGACTTCCTTGTAATATCAAATCTTAACAATCATATTGTTAGTAGAATCTAACTAAGAAAATATATAATGAGGAAATGCTAGTTTGAACTCAGTATTATTTTACATAAATTTATATTTTGCTAGTTCTAATTATCCTTACATTTAAAAAAAATATTAGTACATTTGCACAAAACATTATCTTTCCCTCCTGAGATTATCCATCTAGAAGCTAGATTCATGGACACTTTGCAATAACTCCATGGACCACTAGGGGTCCCACCAGAGGCTAGGAACCACTGACAAATGGGAACTATTCATCACAGCAAGTACTCAATTAGACCCAGTAGCTGCAAGCCCTTCTGGAAGAGAATCGACTATGCATTTGGACGCCTCACAGTTCGGTGTTTATTTATGAGCCTAAAATTTCTAGGATAAATTCCTCTTGGAATGTAATGCCAGGAACTCTATCTCGAGTCATTTAAAAATTTGCCTCGGTTTTATTGAGATATAATTTTCAAACAACATTGTGTGAGTTTATGGTGTCCAGCATGTTGATTTCATACATATGGTAAAATGATTCCCACCACAGCATTAGCTAACAACTCCAACCAGTCACAGAAACTATGAAGGACATTGTATTTCCTCCTCTTGTGTAATGCACACTCTACTATTCCCTATATTTCTGGTTTTGCCTTAGCTAGGAGGAAATTTAGAGCTAAATGTAATGCTCAGTTGTGACAATCACCTGGTGCCTCTGTCCCTGCACTTTGTGCTTACTCCTCAGCATTGTTAATTTCCCTTTTTATTTTCCAAGCATCTCTCTAACTGTGATCTTCATGACAGGCCTCCTCACCTCATGGAAATTAGAGAGGCATAAATTATAAACAAGCACCAAGGCCCTCATTTGGCTGTCAGCCTCCAAGGTAGTAAAAAGAGTAAAACGCTCTGCAGAGGAGTCCCCTCTGGGCCACTGAGCTATTCTGCCAACTCCTCTGCCAAGTGTACGTTTGTGGACTAGTATCATCCAAATTCCTAGGCCACACTTCTCCAAGAGGATAGGGAGCACAAGGATAGTGGCAGCTGAGAAGTGTGACTCACTCTCACAGCACCAGTCCTTCACAAGGCCCCAAAGCAAAGCAAAATGAAACAAAACAAACCAAGCAAAATCAAAGGAATTCAAGAGGGCTGACAAAAACAGATGAGCAGCAAAAGCAGCTCCGACAAGGTCCCAACGGCTACCGCCAACATTCTCACTGGCAGGATCTTCTGACTATTCTCCCAGCAAACTTTTCTATTTTATTTCTTATCTAACCTGTTGTTCCTTGCCTTGTTGCAGTCTTAACCTGTTTTCTTTCATTCCCAGCCGGCCTCGTTCTGTCAATGTACTAAACCATCTTACCACCAGGGGGCAGTGCAGTTAAAAAAAACTGGCTCAAGGGGGTTGCAGCTCTAGACTAGGAATTATTAGTGATAAAATCATTCCATAAATTTGTCTTTCTCCATGATTTTTTTTTACATTTCCACTTTAAACTTAAATTATGGTGATATTCCCACCTGTACATCTACATTCATATCAATGTTTTAATAAATAGGACTGTCTTGGATTCTGTCAAAGTCCTCTTTACTGTAAGATGCCATTTAACAACAGTTGGTGCTATGACGTATATATCAAAATACATACCCAGGGGCAATCATCCCACTTCAGCTTTCTTTGGGTACGAACCACAAAGTTTTAATAATGAAGTATTTCTTAGAATTAAAACCCTTCAGATAGTGTTGTCAGTTTTGCAAAGTAAGGGGTTCTCTGATCTTGAAAGGAAGCTATTGTCCTGTGTGTAAGAAGTACTTCCAGTCTGCTCAGTAAGTGCCCCCTTTGTTATAAATAAAGGCCCTTGGAATTTGATCTTGGGGTTCTCGTTAGACCCCTCTAAGGCAGCTTTGACAGGCTCCAGCTTCTACAGTGAACAAGGTGACTCCTAGCCCGCCCTTGCCTCAGGGGCAAGGGCTTTATTCCATTATCCCTAAGCATCTTCTACTACAATGTGCATATACTATTTGCTTTGCTTTGTTTTTAAGAGTTTGTTACTATAAATAAAGGTACTGGCAAAGGAGGGTAAGTATTATGATACACAAGGCCACTGCGCAGTCATTAATTCAAACTGTGACTACTATTTAGCCCTTAATGACCAGAGGATTACTAGGCATTTCCCAGAAAACAGAGCTAAAAATTAGGCCAGCAGTTCTTCAGATCAGAAGAAAGCACCAGTCACTACCAAGGAATTTGGCCTTTGCTCCTCAGAAAGAAACCTGAACTGACCAATAGACTTAGGATTTCACTAAGGTAGATGGTTCCAGAAAGAAGTGTTGAGAAATATTTGAAAAAGAAAATAAGAATGATTTGATATTCAAGTATGGTGAGATTTTTCAGATATCTTACATGGATATACAAAGATTCAGTGAGATTGGAAGAACTAGACTTATTGCGGTGATTATTTCACAATATATACAAATACTGAATTATTATGTTGTACATCTAAATTTAATTATAGGGCACCTGGGTGGCTCAGTCAGTTAAGCGACTACCTTCAGCTCAGGTCATGATCCCAGAGTCCTGGGATTGAGTCCTGCATCGGGCTCCCAACTCCTTGGGGAGTTTGCTTCTCCCTCTCACTTTCTCCTTGCTCATGCTCTCTCTCACTATCTCTCGAATAAATAAATAAAATCTTAAAGAAAATAAATTTAATTATAATGCTATTTGCCAATTATATCTCAATTTTTTCAAAAAAAGTTGAACTTCCTGAAAAAAATATTGAAAAGGTCAAGCTCCTGGGTAATTAAGGGCAGAGCAAAGGATACAAGCACCTCTGTCGCCTAGGTTCTATGGGAGGATAGGAACATAGCTTAGATGGGTGACTTATTCCAAGATACAACACCATCTCCTGCCATAAAAATGGGAAGTTGTTTTTTTTTTTTTTTCCCTTCAGATAAAGTCAATTAGCTAGCACAGAGCGTCACTCCAATTACCAGGTAAAGTTAGGATAAACTGCACGTGGCAAATAGCACTATCAAACTGTCTTACTTGAGGACTAGCTATGGCTCATCTTAAAGATATGTATGTAACTGGGGATGAGATCTTTCTGTCTCTGCAATCTTTTAGCAGATTGCCTGCGATGTGCATTCAGTTTTAATGCTTATTCAACAGTGAAATGGTTTTCTTTCCCTAAAAGACCAGAAAAAGAAAAAGAAAACTAAATATGGGCACTGCATTTATATAGGCTTCCTATGAGGTAGGTATTATTTTTACTAATTTTAGAACTCTCATATAAAGGAAAAAGTGAGTGAGGGAAGGTAAGTAATTTTCCTTGAGTTTCCCTGTGAAAGACATCGGATTCTAATCCAGCCCATGTTCTTAATGTTACCATCCTTTCTGACTCCAGCATTTGCATTCCTAACCATGATGCTGCCCTGTCTCCAGAAGGGAATATAAATCTAGACCAAATTAGGGAAAGACAGGACAGAGGCTCAATGGAGGTGGTCCTGGATCTAGCTTCTCAACATTCCTGCTACACTGATAGATGAGTACAATTTATTTTTGCTTCTCTCGTAATAAGTATCTCTTATTTTATTCCAGTTCTATGTGCTTGAGGGTCTTTCAGAACAGACATGGCATTACTTCTCAAGTGAATCACACTTCGGCATAGAGAAACCATTCAGTAGATATATTCAGTTTTGTGACCAAATCTTGGGAATAATGAGATCTGTAAACAGTTTGATGACAAGTTATCCTCTGGGAACTAAGATAAATAATACCCATCTTCATCACTTCAGTCAATACTACGTAAAAAAAAAAAATTGCACACATTATGGAAGAAGGTAAGCATAGCGTTTAGTGAGAGGAAAATCATCATCAAGCATCTCTGTTCAGTGAGAGGGAAATGTCTGTAGAAAGAACTCACGTCAGAAACAACTGGAGTGGTTCAGAATTGGTATCAGAAATAACAGCAGATACATACAATGAAGGGAATCTTAACAATTCATCTCACCCAGGCATAGAGGTTAAGGAAACCACAAAGACGGAATAGGGTAGCTGTAGGTTATACTAACTAGATAACAATGGCCACACATTATTCCACAAGGGTAAAATTTCAATTTAACCTGACGAGTGAACCCAGTGTCACATGAAATGACCCAGAATTATCATGAATATAGACTATTGGGTCATGTAGAACTGTCTTGATGCATTTCCATACTCTTAAACTCTTGTGTCTGATTTGTAAATTCTTTTTCTTTCTCTTGTTGCTGACAGGTTGCCGTGATGTGCCTGTCTAGGGCATTTACAATCTGTGGTAGACACATCGTGTGAAGAGCGCCTAACTCCCTGTGGTCACCTCAACTCCTTCCTGATACACAGGAACAGGATCCTAGAAGAAGCAAAGTTTGCTTATAATAACCTAGTGTGTGGAAACAGCTGACTGCATGAAGGATAGCCCACCTGACTAGGCTGATCAGTGGTCCCTCCCAGGGAATGTGGAGTCTGAAACCAGAGTGAGTGTTAAATTCTCCGTGAGTCTGTGACTGTAATACATAAACTTGAGAGCTGTGAGAAGCCATTATATGGCCTGTACCCTAAACCCTATGTAAAGTAGATGCTTAAGAAACAAGAGGCAGTGAAAAAGTGTGCAAGGATTCACAAAGAACTTCTCGTTACCAATTCCATTTCTTCTTGAAGTCCAGAACATTCCTGTCCCTAAGTTCTATAAGACATTACCAAATTTTAATAATAATTTCTACTTTCCCTTCCTAAGTTGGTATAGTGGACATCTGTTGATGCTTCTCATCATCTATTCTTTATTTTTTTCCTCCCTAACAACTCCCCTAATTTCGAGTTATATGTTTTTTGTTTTTGTTTTTTAAGATTATTTATTTATTTGACAGAGAGAGAGAGAGTGTGTGTGAAACAGGGAACACAAACATGGGGAATGGGAGAGGGAGCAGCAGGCTTCCCCAAGGAACAGGGACCCTGATGTGGGGCTCGATCCGAGGATACTGGGATCATGACCTGAGCAGAAGGCAGATGCTTAATGACTACCCAGGTGCCCCCTAATTTCCAGTTATATGTTTTAATTAGAACCGATCCTAATCCTTGGCTTCAGAGTGGGCCCAGACTGAAGCCCATCAGAATACCCCATTCTCCTTTATAGAGTTATTGATGCAGAAGTGAGCACATGACCTCATTTGTTCTAATTCAGCTTAAAAGAATTTCCTGGGGGCTTTTGAGAAAAAAGTTTCCTTTCTTATTCTTAGGACTTAGCAAAAAGATGGCCAGTGGGCATAAAAGAAATATTTAACTGTCAGGTGCTTCTGACACTCCTTACAACTGTAAGGGAAGTCAGATTTAAGATAAAGTCAAAACCATGCAGGAAAAAAGAAAAGAAACTAGGTCCTTGGTGAGAACCTGGGTCACACTTTGTCTTGAAGCCTGTAGACATGTCACTTTCATGTACAGTACATTTTTAAAAATTTTTTAAAGTCTATTTGAGTTAGATTTTTGGTTGTAATGAACAACATGCTAATTGATAAGCATTTTTAAGTTGTTTTCAACAAAAGAACAGTAATTTTGTAGCATTCAATGACTTAATCTGAGCTAAAGTATATGAAAGAGTCAGAATAATTGGGCATTGAGGAGAGACCCAAGGAAATCTTCTACTAAATAAAGTACTCATGCTGTGTGTATGTTATTAAATATTATTTTTACTTGTTCTGAGGCCTTTGGGGGGTTACTTCCTGACTTTTTATTTTCTCAAAAAGCTAGACTCTCAAATAAAGGAATGCAGATAAATCCCAGTATATTTTACTGACAGAGGAGCCTTTAGAAAATGAACTAATTCAACCTCTTCATTTTATGTGTACTGTAAAAATTACTGCACACCCTCAAACACAAGTGTAGCAGGCTTTGGAATAGAACATTTCCCCTTACCTTGAAATTTCAGCAAAAATACAAAGCTACATTCAATAGTCACTAGATAAATCCCAGCATGACTTGCTGAGAAATATCCATCCTAGTTCAGTGACCTTTACCCCCTACACACTGTATAAAAGTAAACTAAGAATTTCCTGGGAAGAGAATTCTTTGCAGAGTTCATAGCAGTGAAGGTATTTCCCCTATTCTCCGTGTGAGGAAAGATATGAGCTACATGTTCCCTAAGTGCATTTGGGAGGCCTCAAAAGAAGTTTTTTAGAGGCAAGCGTTATCTGCCAGAACAGAACAGGTTCTCTGACCTCACGTCTCTTGGTTTAGCACTTGCCATGTGCTGCTACCAGTAGAGTGCCCAAGTGGATGAGCTTTGGTATCAAACTCATGTGTGCTCCCAGGAGCTTAGGGGCAATGTGAATAAGAAACAAGAGTAGCCGAAGAGGGTAGGTAGGACAAGAGGAGAAAGGAGCCGTAGGACTGGGCAGAGCAAAGATGCCAAATGTTTGCCAGGCCAGTTTGGGTGAATAAGTGGTGGAATGGTCACATTGAGAGCCATTTCTAAAGGGCTCCAACCCAAAAGTCTGTCCACTGGGGGGAGGGAATCATGGCAGAACAAGGTCACATGTGGTCACCACCAGGGATAGAAGCTGATGAGATATCATAAGAGGTCATCAGGAGAGGAAATCACCTAAGTCAAGAACCAGGGCAAGTGGAGTTCTCTGAGGAATTCACTAATGTGTGCCATGAAATGGTCAGTATTTGAATCCCTGGTGTGAGAGAATATAGTCAACAGCACCAACTAGTTAAAGCATTATGCTTTACTTCTTGTCCCTCTTCTCTCCCTGGCCTGAAGGAGCCAAGTGTAGCAAAAATGTGTGTTTGCAAGGGGAGAGAAAGGACAGTGAGAGAGCAGAGTATCTCACTTCCTCCTTCTCCATGTTTGGTTTAAAATCACGAGTCAATTCTAAGCTGGCAGGTAGGAGAAGGTTTAATTGGATGAAAGATTTAAATTTTGATGTTAGACTAAGCTGTCCTTATTAGTGGAAAATAGGAATTGTTCTATTATCCCAAAATGACTGGAAAAGATTAGAATCTGACTCACATATTATTCAGACTTCGGAGATGGAGAGTTGATACAGTATTCGGGGGCAGTGATGGGAGAAGAATAATGCTGTTATGCCTGCTGAATAAATCTGTGATGATAGTATTATAAATATAAACCAATACAAAGCAACATTTATATTTTGAGACAAATAAGCTTGGATCAACAATGATGAACACTGTCATTAAGATGGATAAAAATTTCCTGTCTCAGAATAAAGACACTGAGAACTAAATAAACAACAAAAAAATCTATTGTATAATTCAGAATCCATTGGAAATCACTACACTAATTTCTTTAGAGACTTTTAAATTTCATTTGGCACATAGGGATTTTTTTGCCACACCTTTGCTGCTTTCCATTCTATAATATAGTCATCATTGTTACATTTAAACACAAAATACAATTTATAAAGTTTTGTGGCTCAGATTAGGCAGTAGATGAAAGACAATTAAGAGATGTATTATAAAGTCTTTTAGAAAAATAGAAAATTGTAAGCTCTAGGTGTTTTGCAACACTGAATAAATGGTACATACTCCATTATCATTAATAAATCTGCTTTCCTCACTATGAGTTTAATGAGCTTACAATGAAATATAATCGTTTTCTTCAGTATTTAATCCTGTTGATCGTCTTCATCTTTCTTCCCCGTTGGTTCTATGATACACCCTGTCCTAATCTTCCTCTTACTCTTCTAATTTTGGCTTCTTTGTCTTTTTCTTTAGCACTTCTTTCCTTTTTTACCCTGTGTTTGTATTAGTTAAATTACATTCAGTTGAAAGTAACAAAGACCCAACTATAGTGGTTTATACACAGAAAGGTTTATTTTCTCCAATAAGAGAAAATCTAGTTATAGAATGTCCAGAGGTGGTATGTAACAGCTTTAGGAAGTTAACAGAAATTCATGTGTCTCTACTGTTGTGATTTCCTCAAGGCCACTTCATGACCAACCTGACTGTTAGCATCAGCCATTACCTTTGCATTCCAAGGAACAGGAAGGAGGACTGGATAAAGAGGACTTGCTCTGTCCTTGACGTCCCATGCAACACTATGACAAAAAATGATTGGCCAGAACTAGTCATGTGACCAACAGCTCTATGGTACCCTGAGAAATGTGGTCTTTTATTTCAGGAGATGATGTACTCAGCTAAAAGTTTGCCTTCTCTTACTAAGGAAGATAGAGGAATGGATGCTGGGTAGGTGGCCAGCAGTCTCATCAAACCTTCTTTTACCTCCCTCTGTATTCTGCATTGGTAATCTTACCCAATCCCACAGTTGTATGCATAACCTCTCAAACCTCCAGCTTTATTTCTCTTCAGTTTTTCCTTTCCCATTTATGCATTCCTTTTTGACTTTTCCACCCAAACATTTCTCTAGATTCTCTAGATTGTATCCAGACCTATCTCAGATTCATTATGTCTAGAACCAAATATATAATCATCTTACCAAACCACCAAGCCAGCTTCTACACACTACTCACACAACCAGCTCACATAAAGCACATAAAGCAGTTTCCCAAACCCTCTCAGCATCTACTGCCTGCAGGCTAAGCAGCTTGCTGTAACTCATTTATGTTTCACATCACGATTTACTTCTTTTTTAGGTGATTCCCATAACCATTTTGAAAAAAAAATCAGGATTTTGTTGTAATTTCTGCATTTAGTAAACCTCCCTAAGTGCAGGACTAGTTTGTTATTGTTACAAACAGACTGTAATAATAAACAGACTAGTCTGTTTGTCATTACAAAATAAAATAAGCATCAATGCCTAAAAAGATGTGAAACAAATGACTGGAAATAAGGTTTTGCAACCAGTTCTGGATTTTTACCAATTTTCTTCTTAGTCAAATTGTTTTTAGCCCAATGATCTGGCATGTGCCACATAGCTTTGTTGGTGGAGTGATAGTGCAGTAGGAATGTTTTTTGCCAAATTCATTAATACAGATTAGAAGCTGTCCACCAGCTCAGAGAACTTCTGTTAATATAACAGTTACTTTTACCACAACGTGGTGTGCAAATAAGCCAAGAAAGAGCAGCATCTTCTATATGGCAAATAGAAATGTGTGGGAGGAGAGAATGATCCTTCACATAGGAAGAAGATAAATCTCAGTATGTTTGGGAAGGAGAAGGAGAGGGGAAAAAAGAAAGTGAAGAAATCTGCTTCTGGTTGTCAGAAGAAGCTGGGATTATAAGTAGAGGCTCTAGATGGTAATGTTAATGCCCTTCTTTTATGGCTACTAAGGAGACACAGGCTGCAGTGAGTAAAATAACATACCAGATGTCCTTTGTCTGCCCTCTACTGAAACTGATATCCGAAAAGGCCCTTGTCTTTATCCATCCTGCTTAATCTCTCTGTAGCACAGCATCAGGTACAAGAAATTGCACTTTTCCCTCGGCTTTCAAGAATTGAGAAACACTCCCATCTGATTCTTCTCCTACTCTAGGCAACCCTTTTCAGTCTTATTGCTAGTTCCTATTTCTTAACCCTTTTATAAGTCCTGCTGTTTCCTGGGGTTAATTTTCCACTTGCTTTTCTCCCTTTTCTTTTCCTGCTGATCTAATTTATTTCCATAACATTAACTTTATGCATCAATGATTTCCAAATCTGCAGTCCAATCTAGATTTCTTTCCTTATCTTTAGACCTATACTTCCGTCTACTAGATATCTTCTCCTGAATAATTTATAGATATTTAAAGTTCAACATGTCATCTTTCTCTTTAAATCTGTTATTGTCCTTGCATTTTCTGTCTTGGTTAATTTTGTGCCACCCACCCAGTCACCCAGGCTGGAAGGCTTTGAATAGGGATCCAAGATCCCTATGTCTTTTTTGTTCCCATTCCCCATTTCATCAGTCACCAAGATCTGTGGATCCTTATAACACAGACCACATGGATCATTGTTTACCTGACCACCCCACACCCTACCTCCACTCCATGAGTGATTTGAGAGCAGCAATCATGTCTGATTGTGGATCCTCAGCTCATATCATTGGACCAGATACTTGGCACAGTGATCACCTTGTAAATGCTTTGGTTTTGCTGCTGATTCTCCTAGACACATACACATTTATAATAATCAGTCAATACCTTGGTCCAATAAGCAATTCTGAGAGAAGAATACTCTCTGATGTATTTGTTTCTCCCAAGAGAAAAACATATGACATGGTTACATTTGTATAATGAATTATTGTTCACATCTCTAGATTTTTAGTTTCTGTAGAGAAATCAAGCCTAACTTCCCCTCAAAATGTACTATGTAAAAAGAAGGATACTGTGGAAATGCCAAAAGGAAAAATTATTTTTTTTAAAGATTTTATTTATTTATTTGACAGAGAGAAATCACAAGAGAGGCAGGCAGAGAGAGAGGAAGGGAAGCAGGCTCTCCGCTGAGCAGAGAGCCCGATGCGGGACTCGATCCCAGGACCCTGAGATCATGACCTGAGCCGAAGGCAGCGGCTTAACCCACTGAGCCACCCAGGCGCCCCCCAAAAGGAAAAATTATTACCACAGAGTTCCAATGAGGAGATTTAGTTTGGGTCCCTCCGCCAAAGCAGGGCCCGAGACAAGGATGTAGATGCAGGGCTCCTTACGTCTCCATGTGGTGATCCCAAGAAGCAGAAGTGCTGGAGAAAGGAGTGTTAGGTAGAGGGAGAAAACAAACAGGTAAGAGGGATTTGCTGCAGTGGTTTCCACCATGTTCAACTAGCTGGGACCCTCAAAGAAGCATGGGGAATGCTCCTCAAGATTGTTCAAGTGCAGTAGATTGGGGCATTGTCTACTGACTGCTGTCTGCCCCTGGAGAAGGGTTATCTCCAAGAAAATAAGCTTTCTTGCATTTCTGGGCTACTCACATGTATGGGTCAATGAATTCTTTTGGATTTGATGAAAACCCTGGGGCAGGAAAATGGAGAGGTTATGGTGGGTGTCTGAGGTGGATGATTTTTAGTGGCATACATAGAAATGTCCACCATGGCTGCAGTTGTAATCAGAAATGGGACAAGATAAACATCTGCAAGAATGAAAGGTGATCAAACAAAAGAAACAGGTTTCCTGGGTATCTGAGCAGATTGGGTGGATGCCAGCTGAAGACTGAAATGAATTTGTTAACTCTCCACTAGAAACATCCTTAAGCATTCTCTTCTTTTTAAAAAACCTTGTCATGAGGGACAGAGTAGAAAGGAAACAAGTGGTAAGGATTATTTTGGAACCTGTGAATGACAGTTAATGTTGGTTCCTCCACACCCAAATCCAGATCTCCACCAACTCTATTTATTTGAGAGGATGAAAAAGTTAATAGTTTATTTCCTGCCTTCTTTTCTAGAAACCCCAGACATTACCAAGTGATAGCATTCTGGCAAGAAAAACGTTAGAGAAAATCTGTTGACACTAACCTCTTCCTCCTTGCCCGTCCTCCAGTGTCTTGAATGAATAAGGATGTGATGTCCTTAACTCCAGCGTCCACATTATAATCATGAAGTGACACATGAACAAGAAAGCAGTCCTAACGGATACAGAGGCAATGCAAATCCCAATATGGCTGGCTCCTTTACACCTTGGCCAGGACAGGACAGGCCATGCATGAAACCCCTGGTCACTGCTTCACCTAAACATTTCCTTTATGAAAAGGTGACCAGCTTAAGCCTAGCTCCAATCCAATTGCTGTGGGATAGTCTTACTGGCAATACCTTGTTTTTAACCTAGCCTTGATTTTGAACCACTCGTCACTCTGTCTCTACCTATCCATGTTGTCCCCATCACTATCACACTGTTCCCAGAATCTATCATGTTTCAGGCTTTTAACCTTTAAGTAGAATCCCCACTCAGTAGCTCTTAGTCCCTTTAACCTACCCAGCCTGTTTTAGCCTGGCCACACTGCCCTCTGTTTTTCCCACTTATCTTACCCTGTCCTCAGATGGAACAGAGATAACACCATAGGGAAACAAAGGACTGCAGAGCATGAGAGTACCCAGGTTTCCTTTTCCTCCACCTCAAGTTCTGCCAGAATTAAGTCTTTCTTTTTTTTTTTTTTAAGAATTTATTTATTTATTTATTTATTTATTTGAAACCTAAAGAGAGGACAAGCTGGGAGAGTGGCAGAGGAAGAGGGAGAAGCAGGCTCCCTGATGTGAGGCTCGATCCCAGGACCCTGGGATCATGACCTGAGCTGAAGACAGAGGCTTAATCGACTAAGCCACTCAGGTGCCCTCAGAATTAAGTCTTTCATTGGTTTCCTGAAGTCAGAATTTGTGTTCATGAACTATTGTACCCAAAGAGGATCAGCAAGGACCCTGGGTCAAAGGATTTTTCTTAGTTATAGTTCTATGCAGAAGATGGAAAAATCTGTACAGAGTGAAATATAAAAATTTAGTATGCTCTTTCTTCTGAAGCCACCTTGACATTTTTATGTCCCATTCACAAAATAAAGAATTAAATAATTCTTAATTCTAAGATTAAAGTTTAAAAAAGAAAAATCAACACAGAGTTATTGTTTTCCCTCCAGGAGCAAATCCCTCCAGAACTGGCCACGGGTCTATAATTTATATGCCCACTGTCCCTTGAGACACTCTTGAATCAGTCCTCTCTTCTCCAGTATGGACTTATCTCCTTGGCCTGGGAGCAAGTTCTTTGAGGGCAGGGACCGGAGTCTTCCATTTCTCTTGTAACCTACAGGGTGCCTAGTGCGTTGTAGTCCATACTGTAGGCCCAAGAAAGCTTTAATGAGTATATGGTAGATCACTTTCTTTATTCCAGTCATAACACCTTCTAAAGTGATTTAGACAATTTGTTAAATAGCAGTCTTCTTAGATGGGAATGGAAAATTCCTGCTGTTTGGTGGTTCATGAACCAACATAAAATTTGATGGTAGGTGGTTTCTGTTAAGTTACTGTAGGTAGACAACTTTTCTTTCTGAAGACATTGCCTTTTACAGTAATTAGTACTCCTGGTGTTTTTGGTTGGGAGGCCAAATGAGTCATGGCGGTCTCAGGTCACAATTGAGGCAGGTTTTAAAACCACATGGGAAAAACATTCTACCTAAGGAAATCAAAGTATATTCTTCACCTATTCTTGTATCCCTTCAACACATTATTGAGCACATACTGGGTGCTAACTCACATATGCTAGAGTTGGGGTAGAGTGACAAATGAATGAGATAGAAAAGCTGCCTTTTTAACTTATAGTTTACTAGTGGATACAGACAAGTAAATAGGAAATGTCAACAGAGTACAATCACAATACAATCAATGGACATTTCTGTATAGTTAGAGAAAATCCTGAGACTACCCATATTTAAAAAGTACAGGTGATAACATACAAGTAGACCCAGAGCTTGAACAAGAGATTCTGTGTTTTTCCTGATACTTGAGCTCACAACGACAATAATATCGGCAATGGTTCTTCATACTTGCAAAGTAAAGGGAGACTCCTAAACTGTTGTAACATGTTATCTCATTTAATCCATATAACATACTTTTTGAGGGATATTTTATTATAATACTTTACAGAAGAGGGTACCGTGGCTTAGGGAAGTTAAGGTACTCTGAGGGACTCGCCTCACACTTCAGTGATGACAGCACATGATACTGTTAATTTGGGCGAACTCTGTACTAAATATTATTTGATAATTGTTATCAATTTTCTAAATTAAACCCTTGTACTCCTAAATAGCTTAAATAATATTTTTTCTTATGTAAGCAGGGGCATATTTACCAAAGATAAAAGCACCTTATGAGAAATGACTTGGGGACTGTGACTAAAAGACCCAGAACTACTTAGAAATTTCAAGTCTCACTTTCTTTTATCTTGGAATTCTTTTTAAGTTTCTCAATTTTAAAATGTTCCACTCTCTCCTACATGGGAAAAAACTAAAACCTGTCTTTCTATTTTAAGTTTGCGAAAACATGTTGAATGATCCTTTATAATACAGTCAATATTCTCAGGACCCACGGTTAACAAACAGACACATCAAGTAGCATTTTACAGCTCAATGGAGATTAAATAACTAGTTATATGAGACCCCATTGATCCTTGAAACACGTTCTATAATCATAGTAAAATCAATATGCATTCTTCAAATTAACTTTTCCTTCAAAGCATGAAGAAATGTGAAAATCAGTAAATTCTATTTGTAGTACCACAGTATCAAATGTTCCATATTTACATATACTGGTTATAATTTGAATACTTTCTTATTACTTGTTAAAACTAAAACATTTTAATAATAAATTTAAGTTTGTTTTCAAAACCAATAATTAGAGTATTACAATTATTTTAAATGTTTTCAGTTATCATTGCAAAGTCAATGAACACTTTATAGGAAAAATTTATCTAAAAATATATGGCCATATTATGAAATCAATTGCTAATATGCCTGAGAAGTCACTTGATTTTTTAAAAGATTGATTGATTGATTGATTTGAAAAAGAGAACGTGAGCACACAGAGGGAGAGGGAGAAGCAGACTCACTGCTGGGCAGGGAGACTGACATGGGGTTCAATCCCAGGACCCTGGGATCATGATCTGAGCCAAAGGCAAATGCATAACCAATTGAGCCACCCAGAAGTCACTTGATTCTGAAATAATAGGAGGGATTAGTTTATCTGTAGATTTGTCACAACCTTTTCTGGGTTTTCATTAGTTGGTTTCATTGCTTTCTTAGACCTAGAATGAGCATATGTCTTCTTTCTGAGGGATAAGAATGATATTAAGAATTTGCCTGGTTTTCTGAAGGGAAAGGATGTTCTCATTTCTTCCTGTGATTTTTCTTATTTGTCAGGCCGTAAAAGTTACATCATGTTGGCAGAGGAATATTTAATGTGAAGGAAAGGCAGGGTAAACCTTGGGACTCCTCACTTGAACGCATCCCATCTACAGCACTAGGAGGGTTCCTATCAATATTTTTAAATGGTCATTTGTTTCTCTCCTTTCCAATTAACAATCTGTCACTTTTCCCCTTAGGCTGAGTGGCATTAGAATGGCATAAACATTTGGGGGGATTTAGATAAAGCATGCTGCCAACAGAGGCAAAACATCTTACTTTTAATGTATATAGCATACCTATATACATTATACATTATGTAAACATACATATAATATATCTTTGGTATTAAAATTTCATGTGGAAAGCAATCAGGAGAACATCTGTGAATGTTCTAAGAAGAAAGGCAATAAATACTAAAAAAAAAAGAAGCTGAGAAACATTTGTCTAAGGGGAATTACATCGGAAATAGTTTTAGTTTGGGTTAGTGACCGATACTTTTCCTATGAAATCAAAATCATGTTGGATGTATTTGGATTAGGTTACAAAAATGGATATATTTAAGAAACATTGTTTGCTGTGCATAACAGCACAGCAAACAGGGGAAAAATGTGCTTCTTACTAGATGGAAGCCATAGAAGATGTTTTAATTAAGATGTTTAGTTAGAAGATGTTTAGTTAAGTAAGACAGGTAGTTATTAAATGTGGGCTCCTGCTTCTAACTAATGAGACTTGGTGGTAAAATGATTAAAAGAAAAAAAAAAAAACCCTAACATTTACTGAGTAATCACTGTGTCAGGCACTATTTTAAGCATTTTAGATATAGTAACGCATTAAATATACATACAAAGACACACACACACACACAGAAGAACTGAAGGAAGATACTATCATTTCCCAATCTATGCAACTATAAGTTGCATAATCACTGAGATTAACTAAGTTACCCAGGATCACAAAGCTGGTAAGTAGTGGAGTTGGGATTGAAACCCTATAGGCTGACTTCAAAACCTCCTCCAAACAGACAAATACAGGAATTCTGAAAACTGAATGATTAATCAGTGACCATTCAATAACTGATGGACTGTGGCTCACACCAAACAAAAGGGAATGGTAGTGTCAAGAGCACTTTAGTGACTACATCTCAAATAAAGATTAACTTCTGCTTGCTCTGAGACTGGTAGGATCAGTAGGCTGCAGGCCACAGACATAAGAGTGAGGCCTTCAAGATGACCAAGCTCTAGGTCAGTGGCTCTCAACAGTGCCTATGCATTAGAATCATCTGGAGAACTGTCCAAAAAACACTAGTGCTTGGACACTACTCCTTGGATATTAACTCAGTGTCAGGAGACAGGCCCAGCTACTAAATTTTCTTGAGACCACCTGAGGTGATTCTGAAGTGCAGACAGGTTTGAGACACTGCTCTAGCCACAAACTCCTGCCATTGTTATTTTATACATTCTTGTCCTGAAGCTGATCTGAAGTCCAGCTCTAAACCTTCAGTGCCCACCCAGCCCCAACTTCAGTATATGGGGTCAGAGCACTAGAGAAGCCCAACCACTTTGTGGAAGAGTCTTCCCAGCAGTACCAATCCCGTCCCCTTGGTGGGTGGACTTCACAGTGAGGTGACTCTTGCTCTGAGACCGAAAGAGAAAGGAAATATTGGGGCACATATTGTTTCTTTGCTTCCATCCCCTCAAAGTGATTTCACTCTACAAAGCTGACACAATCAGTACTTCACTCCTTTTCCTTCTAAAGGTGATCCTGGGAAGAAAGTGGAGTGAGCTGCTGATAGTGTTGGGACTTCCCATGAGCTGCTGATAGAGTTGGGACTTCCCTGGGACCTAGCCTAGGTTCACAGACAAGGTGAGGAAAGCAAGATCCGGGCTCATAGCTGTCTGTTACTTTCCAGGGAAAAGCGATTGTTTTAGTTGTGATCTTTGTCCTTTTTATTGGTTGATCTAAGTGAATTTGTTTTAAAGACTGTTTTCCTTTAAATGTTGCCCAAATAATCAATCAATCCAAGCACCGGGGGTATGGCAGAGAAGACCACATTGAGGCCTGGCATGGCAGAGTTGTTAAAGCAGGAGATGGGCAATGAGTGCACACCATTGTTAAATCAGCTAGAGAGAGCTGGGGCCAAGGACAACACTCCAGAAGTTCTGTCCTAGGGCACCCCAGAGCCTCTGATTCCTAAATGGCCCATGGCTGTAGAAGTAATTCATCCATAAGTTTACCTGGAACTTAAGCTCTGCCTTAAAAGCTTGGCGAATTCTCTTGTTAAAAGATACATTCTGATAAGTCTAACTTTACAAACAAAATTCTACATTAGAATTCATCCATCGATGTGGACCTATAGCTATCCCAAGGGGATAACCAGCAGAAGATGCTGACTGGGAGATGGGAACAGAAGGATATGTCCTTTCCAAGAAGAAGAAGAAGAAGAAGAAAGAAAGAAAGAAACCTAGAAAATGTTAACCAAAGAGAAAGCCAGGGTTTTCTTAATGACTTCACTTCACCTGTTCTCCTTCAGAAGTAGCAATGGAGAAAAATGATTTCTTCTTCATTTTAAGACACAAAGAAATGATCAACCAAAACTTAAAAACATTCCCATTTCAGGGAAGTTAAAGCCTACAGCAAAATAAAAGTGATAGGTGTATTTACTCCTGGCATATGCTTTTCATTTCTGGAATGGTTTTCATTCTAAGTATAAAGATCCAAGGTGAACAGAAAAGAAACCTATATAAGTTCAGAGAAACAGGATAAGATTAAATAATAATTGATGACAGCTAAGGATTTGTAAAGTGCCTAACTGTTCCTGTTCTTATTTATTTAATCATCTTTTCTGTATTTTTTAGCAATATGACTTATATAGATACATTTCTTTGTTTTGCCTTGTTTGTTAACATTTTTTTTTTTTTGAGCTGATGCTGTGGGGTTTTGGTTTTTGTTTTTTTTTTTAAAGATTTTATTTATTTATTTGACAGAGAGAGATCACAAGTAGGCAGAGAGGCAGGCAGAGAGCGTGAGAGGGAAGCAGGCTCCCTGCCAAGCAGAGAGCCCGATGCGGGACTCGATCCCAGGACCCTGAGATCATGACCTGAGCCGAAGGCAGCGGCTTAAACCACTGAGCCACCCAGGCACCCCGTTTGTTAACATTTTTAAGAATTTAATTAGGAAAGAATTAAGTTTTTTTTTTTATTTCTATGAAGAATAAGAAGTCTAGTTGAATTAAAAGTCAGCCACTGCATTGTTAATATTCTGCCATTTGGAGCCTTACCACCACATTTACCCACCTCCTTCTTCTACCAAGGAAGTTTAGATTTAAAGGGATTCACTTGCAGGGCAGAGTGAAGGAGATCACTAGGTAGAGATTAGATGAACGTGTCAGGGAGAGGTACCAGTCAGTACCAGGTCCTTTAGAATCCTCTGGTTATTGTGGCTCCACATGTCTTCTCCCCTCCAACCAAACCCTCTGGCATTCATCTTTTTAGTAATGTTTCTACTGCCATTCTTGATTCTTTCCTTTCTCTCTTCTACCTGTGCCTTCTTTGTCAAACCTTTTTAGGTTAAAGTCCCCATCCATTCTTTCTGTGCTTGCTTTCAGCCTTAGAATAAAGTCACAAACCTGGGCTGAATGGATCCAAAATGAAACTACCTAACATGACCCTACTTGGGCCCTCACTGATAACTGACAATGCTCCCTCTTTTATAGATGCATTGATATACCTCTCTAGACACTTACTCTAAATATTTCTATCAAGCCCTGCTGCCATAATCACTCAATAAACAGATTTCTATTCTACTTAATGTAGACCGAGTTTACTCAGTATAAATCTCCTATGCATTCTTCCTTTTCATCTCACATTTTCTAAGTATTTCTTTCTCTCCTTCCCTTCCACTCTCCCTCCTTCCCTCTCTGCCCCCCACCTTCTTTTATGTTTCTTTCCCAACTACTCTGCCAAGTTGATCCCAGGAGCATCACTTTCTCAAAAAAATATCTTTTCTCTTGACCCTTTAGTCATCCTATTTCCACTGATATTTTTTTATTCTAAATAATATTCTCTAGCACCTTCCAGGTTTTGTTTTTTTTTTAAGAACCTCTCTCCTGAACCTCACTCAAGATACCACCACGTTCTAACTTTGGTTAAAATTATTTCTGTATATGTTTAGGGATAAAATTTAAATATCTTTTGTTTTCTTCAAAGTCTAAGATTGAATCCTATACATACTGTGTGCTTAATGTGTATTGAATGAATGAATGAATGAATGAATGAATTAATTAATTAATTAATTAATATCTTCATTCTAGTTAAGTCATTTTGGGGTTTATTCTTGGTATCTGAAATAAAATCCATGAGACTGCTCTGAATTCATTTACGGTTTGGAATGCCTGAAGATTGCCCTGGACTTCTCAGATAATTACCTTCTCAGTGTAATGTAATGCCATAGCCCCTTAGTCAGTATTTCTTCATCTTATTTAGTGATATTGGAAACTCCACAACTAGAAATTAATTCCCTTGACTTAACATCTTCAGTCCCTCTTTAAAGTTGTAACTCTGAAAAACTAAGTAAGCAAACAAGCAAGGAAATAAATAAACAAATAAAAAATTATTTTTAAAACAACATATTGCAACTTTATTAGATTTTTCTATTTTACTGGCTGTTTGGACTCAACAAAGGCCTTAGTAACCTGTCCCTTCCACATCTTCAGGTGTCACAGCACAGAACACGAAATCTGATTAGATGGCACCAGTCAACCTGTCCAACAGAACCACCGCTAACACCGCAGTCATGGAAGGCTTTTATAATAATTCAACCACAAACATAAAAAAGATACTCAGCATTCTGTGCAGGTTCGCCGCCACTGCCGTGCAAGACCTCACCCCGGAACAGTTTACCAGACCAGGCCTACTTAACGACAGCTCCCCACGGGTACCTTGTGCAGGTAAATAACAGTTGTAACTTTCTAGGAGAGGTACTACATTTAGATTGGAGTAAATTAATTTTTCTGATATTTTCCTTTGGACTGAATGTTAATAGAGAAAACAGAAATATCATATTTTGGGGCGCCTGGGTAGCTCAGTCAGTTATGTGTCTGCCTTTGATTCAGGTCATGCTCCCAGGTCCTGGGATCTAACCTCACATCAGGCTCCCTGCTTAGTAGGCAGTCTGCTGCTGCTTCTCCCTCTGCCCCTCCCGCTTCATGTTTTTTCTCTCTCTCTCTCAAATAAATAAAATCTTAAAAAAATTAATATCATATTTTGTACATGGAAAACAGGGGAAGAAACAGATGGTTTGAGGTTTCTTGTCAGGGTTTCTTTGATTCTCACCTTTTACTCCTCCATCTACTCCTTCTTTGCCAAACCCCATTAATTAAAATCCCCATCCAAGCCCAAATCACAGCAGGGACTCTGTGAGTCTGTAGTGGCTCTCCAACAGCCTCCTTTGTTGTCCTCCCCAAGGGTAGTTGCTCTCCGAGGGTTTGTCTCCAGAAAACCATTATTAAAATGCAGTTAGAAGCAGACTGGAATCCTGCTTCAATTTTGTTTCTGCTATAAATAAATGGAGGGCAAGTCTGGTTCTCACCTATGAATGAATTGGAATCCATCTCTGATCCTGCAAGAACAGATTGTGATTTCCAAAACAGGCCTACGGCAGTATATAATTTGTGATATTTTCCTTCTTTCTATATTTCCATAATTTCAAATGTCCTACACTTCATATATTTACATTTTACCAGAAAAAGAGTTAAACTAAAGCAAGATCAGAGTATATTAATTACAAGCTTTACAGGAAGAAAACAAGGAAATATCTTTGGGTCTAGAATGTTTTTCCTTAGATTAATTTTGGTGATAAAATATTCTTTATAGTATAGACCTAGTCTCCACCAGTTCTTGACCATCAGATTAAGAAAGATATTTTATTATATAGAAAAGAGAAGGCCAAGAAAAAGATCTATTGACATAAAATAAAGATGCCTCTCACTGTGATTATACTAAATATTAAATCCTGGCTACCTTCACTATATACCCAGACACACACACACACACACACACACACACACACACACACACACAGGGTCACATAGAGGTTACTTCTGCTTTTCCTAATAGACATGTATCAGTTTTCATCAGAAATCTCCAAACTACTATGTCGCTATACTTGATTGTAGATTTCAGTTTCCCCTCAATATCTCCCACAGTTAAATGAGAGGTATCCTTCACATGTGTCTGTCTAAGATCTGCCACACTTTCCCACATTGTCCACAGTTCAGAGGGCCATTGGAAGGAACATCACTGTAGTCCCTCATGAGAAACATCAAGGCCCATGGTAAGGGTGCTCTTCTAGTGCTTCCAAAACTGCCCATTCTGAAGGCAGCATAGTGATAGAGGCTCCACAAAGGAAGAGTCTTCTCTAAAACTTGGTGTGCTTTGTCACTCAGTCTATTCAGTCTATCATTGGCTTTCTCTTCTTAATCCAAAGGGTGGCAGAGGATAAGTACCGCATCCATCCCAATACCTAGCCCGGTTCTAGGAGCTAGACAGAGGACAGAAGCTATATCATCATTCCATTTTCCTCAATTTCTTTATTCTTCTGTGGGTCAAACCCCCTCCACCTCCCAAATTCTCCTGCTTTTCTGTGGATGCAAAAACTACTGTTGGGGGTGGAGGCAGGTGGGATAAAAGTGGAGGATGTTCTCTATGTAAGCAGTGTTCAAGAACTGGGTCAATCAGTCAAATTCCCTATTATAATATATACACAAATTATATTTATTCACCATATTGTAATTCATACACCAAAAGACACCAATTTGTCCTTTAATTAGTAAAATCATGTCATAGACCATCTTAGGATACAAGTTTTGAAATCAAGAATTACATACCATTTTCTGGTAGTGAAGACTCAACTACCACTGAAATCCTCATGCATGCTGGGTAAATCTAACAGATTGTTTCCAATGGATTCTTCTTTCATTTGTACAAAGAAGATTGGGTTTTCACAAGTCAATGCAACATCAGTTTGCTGCCAATGCTGCTCTCTACCACTCACTTTGCCAGGCCTTCTATTTAGACCCAGTTAGTGGCACTCAATTAGTGCCAGATGACCTTCAAGTGCACCCCAAACCGAACTCAAACAAAAAGACAAACTTTGGAAAACAGCACCAGCAAACTTGGAACAACTTCTGAGTAGCACAACAGATCTGACTGGGTTTCCATAGTCACGATTCCCCCAACACATTTAGAAATTTTGAACTTACAAAACAAACAAACAGAAATCCTTAACTCTACCTGACTTTAGCCCATCTGGCTTTTAAGTAGGATGAACATTTTTTTCCCCAACATCCCCATCCACACCCCACCTGAGAAGTTCTTAAAGGATAAGGGGGAAGAGAAAAAGGGAATGGGATAAGAAGCAGATGGGAGAATGCAGTGAAACAAAGGAATGCAGTGTAAGTGTGAAAAAGAAAGAGAAAGTGAAGAAAGCCTGTAAGACAAACTATCTTAATTTCATTGTAGACAGGAAATACTGCTAGAATTGCTGATTCAAGTACTTTGGGACTACTTTATAACCCACTGCCTTGTCACAAAGACAGAACTCCAAGAAAGAAAGTTTTCCCCTCTTCACTTCTTGTCGCAGATATGACACTCAGGGAAAGCACACAGTTTTGTTAGTTTTCCCCCAAATCACTCTACAACTAGACTTAAGTTCTTCCATTAAGTGGGCCTTTTAAAATACAGCCCTGAATCTAGGAGTTTAAGTGGAAAATATTCATTAGCAATCAAGAATCCTTTCCAGTTAGTGGTTAGCTCCTGGGGAGGAATTTCTCTTCACCTTTGAAGGCAATCAAATGCACTGATGCAAAAGAGGATTATGAGACCATTTGTACCTGGGTGAGGTCCAAGAAGAGGTTTCCTGGGCATTACTTTATGAAAGAAAGTTGTTAATCTATAGTAAACACCCACAGATCTCTGAGACCAGGAATGAATCAGAAAGTTAAAAATAGTCTAAAACCTGATCATTTCCTTTTCTGTGTCATCTACACAGGGGTGAATAGGTTAATATATTTCAGACAGTTAAAAACAGGACAGGATATGGAGTCCTTGAGACCTCCCTCCTATAGAGAAGCCACCATTAGCCTCCAAACCTCAACTTTATCAACCCTGAAACAGGTCATCATGACATGGATTAACAAGTGACAGGACAGGGTTATCTAGCTATGAGATGGTGTACAGTTGTAAGGCCAGAAAATACTTGCGAGCTATAAGAATCAATCATTAAGAATCTCTTTTCTTTCTACCTTGTAATTGATTGGCTTTTCTAATGATTAGGGTCCTTGAGATAGCCCTACATGGTACTTGCTTTTTCCAAAGTATGTTAATGCCCCAGTAGCTAGAATCCTAGAATTATGTAAATTAATGAGAATTTTAAAAAATTACACACCTGGTTGAAAGCATGGTATGGTTTTACTGTTTTGCTAAGACTTGAGGTCTTCAAGAAACCTACTTACTCCCAAGGTTAGTGCGTGGTGTGACCAGCACCACTCCGGGTTCAAGGGAACTGACTCCATATAGATCAATGCTATAGGCAAATGTTTATAAGGGGTGGTGGCATCATCAACTGCCTATATCTTTGTTCTGTCAGTAATCAATTCAGGAGTAAAAGGCAACCCTCTCATTTCCTTCCCAGAGTGAGGAGACCACTGAGAATGTTACCTGCTTTCTGCAACAGCCGTGATAAACACTAGTTTCTTTCTGAAAGCCATATACCTACAGTGCTGGGAATATAAATTTTTCCTTAGTCCATAGAAGAATGATTTATCTCGGAGGTCATGATTTGTTGCATAAGTTTGTGACACACTGTAAACTTTACGTGGGATTTCTTCCTTCAGTTGAATCAAACACATTTGTGAACTCTAATTTAGCAACATTCCCCTTAGCCATATGGGCCTCAGACAACAATCATGCTCCACAAGTCATAAAATATATCACTCTGGTCCTCCTGCAAAGGGTTTATACTTTTTCTTTATTGATTCAGTCTCAAGACTGCAGTTGTTCAGTTACGAGGTAAAACAAGGTGTTTTTATGTCTGTTATTACCTTCCGCTTAATTCTCCCTTGCTCCCTGGACTGCAGCTTGCTTGAGTATTCCCTGGATATTTTTCCTTTTTTGTCAGGGATTTTTATGGCACATATCCATCATGTCAAAATCCAGTCTACTTTGTTCACTTTATTTGTCAGAATATTATGGCAGAAAAGCTTAAGGGTTTAATCAGGCAATTTTTCATTTTTCTGTGAAAATGTTGTATCAAATCTCCCTTAATCTAACAGACAATACTCATTATGTGATACTTCCCTCTACCATAAAGACAGGAAGCCACAAATTACTTCATTTTCACAACTCCGAGCTCTGAGTCACTTAGAAGGGGTGATTAGAATCACAGAATCTAAATCATGAAGGGAATAGAGAGGTCATCTCACTGACTTATCATGGGAATCACCTAGGTTGCTTGTTGTCGTTGTTGTCTTTTTTGTTTTGTTTTTTAATGCAAGATTCCTTCTCTCTTCTCCCTACCCCCAGCGATGTTGATTTTCTAGGTCTGAGTCCAAGAATGTATTTTTAGAAGTTTCCCTAGGTGACACAGAGGATTAGCTGTCAGTGATCCTCTAATGTAGTTCCCTCTTCTTTCAAGTAGAAGAATATCTACTTTAACGTTATTGAATTGTGAACATCCAGCTTTTGTAGGAATGGTGTAAGAAATGGGACCTTCCCGGTAGAGCTGTGCTTATCACTTCACAGATTCATCATCACATTCATTCATCACAGTGCATTCATCATTCACTCTTTCTGCAAGCATGTGTTAATGCTTAACTGAGTCCTAATACTATTAATAGGAACTGCTTGTGAAGAGTCCACAATGGGCAGACACTGTACAATTCATTTTATAAATAATATATATAATCTCCACAATAGTCCTGCAAGGTGGATTTGTGTAATTGTCCTCATGTTAAGAAGAAATTTAGGAGAGCTAGAATTTAAGCTGACATCTACTAGGAGCTCCATATCTCATGTATTTTCAAGTGTTTCATATGCACCATCCAGTTCCAAAGCAATTACATAGATAAGTACATACACTTTGCCTTTTTAAATTAAGAGAATTTGCCTGGGTGGCTCAGTGGTTTAAGCCTCTGACTTTGGCTCATGTCATGATCTCAGGGTCCTTGGATCGAGCCCTGCATCAGGTTCTCTGCTCAGCGGGGAGCCTGCTTCCCGCCCCGCCCCCCGTCTGTCTCTCTACCTACTTGTGATCTCTCTCTCAAATAAATAAATAAAATCTTAAAAAAATAATAAAGAGAATTTTTCTCTTAGCCCAGGAATATGCTTAGTATTTTTTTAAAAAAAGATTTTATTTATTAGAGAGAGAAAGAATGAGAGAGAGAGCATGAAAGGAGAGAGGTCAGTGGGAGAAGCAGACTCCCTGCCGAGCAGGGAGTCCGATGTGGGACTCGATCCCAAGACTCCAGGATCATGACCTGAGCTGAAGGGAGTCGTTTAACCAAGCAAGCGCCCACTTCGTCTTTTTCTGATCATTTTAATTATGCAAACTTAATGACAGCCAGTAATTATTGACCACTTATGTCTCAGGTACTTCATATGTTAAATTAATTATAATACTGGCAATCCCTTTGGGGATATACTATTTATAAGAGGCTTTGTGATTTTAAATTCCCACTTCTTTACAGACCTTTTAAAAATAGGATAGATTCTTACCTGTTGGCGATGATGTAAACACTGTACTACTGAAGAATAGATAGATTCCCAAAATTCATACCAGCCCTCCAATTCTATATTGGGATTATAATTAGCCCTGAGAGATCCTCTACTGAAAACTTTCTATTTCTTGTCAAATTAAAAGCTGTTTCCAGTGCGTTCATGGATTGAATAGGCTCTATCTGATCACAATGTTTCACTTTTCCCATGAGTTCAATAAGTTATATTTTTAGCATATTTTCTGAAGCCAGAAAAAAGCCACCCAAAAATCCCAACAAACCCCAAGAGCTATTTTCAAAAGGGAGTTTTTTGGCCACAAGCAGTGGGCTACTTTTCAAGTGATTGCAGTAAAACTTGGCTCAAGTTAAATTTAAGGTAGTCTCTTATTTTTTTCTTCTATTCAGACTAAAAATATTTTTAAATGTCTTGATAAACTATAAATACTTCTTAACTATGAGAATAACTTTTAAATTTGAAATTCTAATTTTTTTAAAGGTAAAGTCATGTGTATAAAGTCAGAGTAAAATCTAAGATAATGAAAATTCACTATATATTCCAAACTTTTCAGTTGTTCTTTAATATAAAAATGACTAATTCAGTAAACATTTTCGTATGGCCTGTGATGTGCCCAAAATCATGCTAGCCGCTAGATAAATGAAGATGAATGAGATAAGGGCTCTACTCTTGAGAATTTTCAGGTATACTCCTTTTAAATTACTGGGTTAAACTGCAATATAGTCTGCCATGTTACCATTTTTTACCCACAAAAATAGCAATTTCAAATGGTTCAACCTAGTAGTTAATCTATTGTATTGCACTGATTTCTCTTCGGGAGAACGAATAGGCATTTCCATGAGGAGATTTGGAGTGGAAGATGATAGCAAGACTTCCTCATGCCCATACTACTGAGATTGTACTGAATCCTACAGCCCAGGAGAACCACTGGAGATTGCTATAGTGTTCTGGCAAAGGCATGGGGGTGGAAAACACTATCCATCTGTGTTGCTAAAAATGTAATATAATGTTGGGTAGTATAAGGAATGAATGTAAAGAAGAAGTTGGATTTCTTGAGGTTAATTTTAAGTTTGTTCCATTAGTTCAGGTGAGAAGTGTTGAGGACCTGAATTTAATCTATTTTACAAATATTAGAGACAACATTTATAAAAATAACAAGATGGCCATGATGGCTAATTTTATGTGTCAACTTTATATGATCACAAGATGCCCAGATTCTTGGCCAAACATTATTCTGGGTGTGTCTGGTAGGGTGTTTCCCTGTGAGATTAACATTTGAATCAGTAGACGGAGAGAAGCAGATTGCCCTCCGTAGTGTGGGTGGGCCTCATCCAATCCATTGAAGACTTAAATAAAACAAAATGGCTGAGTAAGAGTGAGCTTTTAACTGACTAAGCTGGGAAGTTGACCCATCTTGTCTGGCTTTCAGACTGAAACTTAAACTTTGGTTCTCCTGCACCTCCAGCTTGCCAATTGTAGATCTTGGTGCTTCTCAGTTTCCATAATTATGTGAGCCAATTGCTTATAATCAATCAGTCTGTGTATTTATCCTTCTGTCTCTTACTGGTCCTGTTTCTCTGGAGAACACCTGACTAATAGTTTTTGGTACTGAGAGTGGTTCTAGAGAAACAGAATGTAAAGAAAGTGTTTTATGAATTATTTCTGGGGTTTCTAGAATTGGTTCTCTATTCTGATTAAAGATGTTAATCGTTCTATTTTTAGTAATAAAGCACTGATATTCCATGGTGTGATCTGGAATAGAAATGTATGGGAAGACTTCTGGTGAAGCTGGGTACATTAATTATCTAAATTCTGATGAGTTTTGTCAGTGGTAGAGGCCTCCTGACTCCCAGCAGAAGTAGCCTCTCTACCCTTGTCTGAGGGGATTAACCCTGTATTGCCTAAGGAAACTCTAATGGCCTCTCTTGAGACAGCCACTGTACAAGACATGTTGATTCTCCCCTGGACCACTTCTACCACCCATTCTTGCCTCTAGACCTATGACTAAACTCATATCCCAAAGAGTCCCTAAAGAAAGGTAAGGTACAAATTGTGATCCGTGAGGAGATATACTACACTTTAAAAGAACTACTTTAGTTTTCAAATGTATACAGACAGATATCCAGAAAACATGTGTAGGAATGAATATTAAGAGCATGTGATAATGGAGGAAGGAACATTAAGTTTAATTGGGCCAAATGTGATATTAGCTCATTAACCAGAGATTCCGCATTTAATGTTGCAATTCAGGGAGTTAGAAGGGGTTCTAACAGTTTGGTTGGTTGGCTGAAACATGAATCAAAAAGTGGCCCCCTGCTAGCAAGTTGGAAATATCAAAACTGCCTTAGTTTAATGTAAAGGCAGGGATTCAAAAGCTTAGGGAGATTGAAATGTTAAAGTGGATTTATCTTTTGAATGACACACTGGGAGGGTCCAGAAGACATACTTTTCATGATGACTGTGGGAAATAAATGACTATAAGGGGAGTTCCAGCATCCTTAAGAGCCCTGTGATCATGCTTCTCCGTAGGTCAGACCTTACAGTGGGAACTATAGTCACTGAATTGAGAAACCTAAGTGCAATGAGAAAAACTAGATCATGGGGTAGCAGGGGCCAAGTAACCATACTCAATCACCAAAGGCGAGGTGAGTGTGATTGCCATAATAGACAGCAGAGTCAAAGCAGTAATCAAAATAGTCTGACTGGCTCAGATCTTTAAAGTTGGCTACTTGAACTTGGTGTTCCAGAAGTAAAATAGATAGGAAGCCTACTAAATTCTTCCTTGATCTGTATAAGCAGAAAAATTCCAGGTTAAATGAACAAAAGCCTAACCTGAATTATAAAAATAGAGAGTCCTAGCACCTCAATCAATTTCTATACTTGAGTCAACATACTTACCTAAAACTACCTGAATGAAGAGAGGCTGGGTACCTTAAGGAAGGACTCTGGTATACTACCAAATATTTATACTGACAATCTTTCTCTCAGCCTTCCCCAAAGGGGTCCATGGTCTTTTACCAGAATTAACTGTGCACTGTTGAAAAGGAAAATCATCAGACATTTCAGGGAATACTGCATATTGGCTCTGAGCTGATGTCAATTCTAAAAGACCCAAAATATCATTTTTGTTCATAAAGTAGGACTTTATATAGGTCAGGTGAGTTTTAGCTCAGGTCTGTCTCACAGTGAGCCCATTGGGTCCCCAGATGCATCCCAGTTCCAGAATTCATAATTGGAATTGATATTCTTAGTAGTTAGCAGAATTTCCACATTGGTTTTTGACCTATGGAGTGAGGGCTAGTATTATGGAAAAGGAGCAGTGGAAGCCACAAGAACTGTCTTATCTATGAAAATATAAACCAAAAGCAATACTGCATTGAATACTAAATTGCAGAGAACAGTGCTATCAAGGACTTGAGACATGTAGGAGTGGTGATTCCCACCACATTACCATTCAATTAGCTTATCTAGCTCTTTAGAAGATGGATGGATCTTAGAAAATGACATTGGATTACCATAAATTTAACCAGGTGGTGAACTCCAACTGAAGGTTCTGTACCAGATGTAGTTTCATTGTTTGAGCAAATTAATGTATCCTCTAGTACCTGGTATGCAGTTAATGATCTAGCAAATGCCTCTTTCTCCACCCCTGTCAATCAGGGCCACCTTGCCTTCAGCTGGCAAGGTCAGCAATATACCTTCACTGTCCTACCTCAGGGGTATATCAACTCTCCAACTCTATGTCACAATTCAGTTTGCAGGGATCTTGATCACCTTTCACTTACACAAGATATCATACTGGTCCATTACACTGATGGTATTTGCTGACTGGACCTAGTGAGTAAGAAGTAGCCACTACTCTAGGCTTACTGGTAAGATACCTGCATGCTAAAATACGAGAAATAAATCTGACAAAATTTCAAAGGTCTCTGTGAAATTTCTAAGGGTCTAGTAGTGCGGGGAACTTTGAGATATAACTTCTAAAGTAAAGGATAAGTTAATGGATCTGGTTCTTCCTACAACCAAAAAATAGGTGCAATGCCTCTGGATCTCTTTGGATTTGGGAGGCAACAGATCATTCATTTGGATTTGTTACTCTGGTCCATTTATCAGATTACCCAAAAATCCACTAGTCTTGGGTGAGACTCAATGCAAGAGAAGACTCTGCAATAGGGCCAGACTGCTGTGAAAGCCTGCTCTGCCACTTGGAACATATGGTTCAGTAGATCCAATGGTGCTTGAAGTATCAGTGGCAGATAGGGATGCTGTTTCGATTCTTTGGACGGTCCCTATAGGTGCTGGCCCTCAGCATACTGGAGCAAAATCCTGCTATCCTCTGCAGATAAAGACTTCCCTTCTGAGAAACAGCTCTTCGCCTTCATAGAAACAAAATGCTTAACCATGGATCACTGATCCATGTAACCTGACCTGCTTCTCATGAACTGGTGTTGTCTGACCTGCCAAACCACAGACATGGACATGCACAGCAGCATTCCTTTATCAGATGGCAGTGGTACATATGTGATCAAGTCTGATCCAGCCCTGAAGGCACAAGTAAATTATGTGAATTTAAATTATGTGCTCAATTGCACATAGTTTCCACTTCTGTTATACTGTTGTCTCTCCCACCTTGTACCTATGGCCTCATAAGGGATTACCTATAATCACTTTATTAAGAGCTTTATATTCACGAACTAACCGTGACTTTGAAGTGGAAATCATCACTTCTATTCATTTCCATTTTGAGGAAGCTGAAGTACAGAATGGGTAATAACTTGCTCAAGACCATTCAGCTGCAGTTATGCTATGACACCAATCTGATACCAACATTTCCCTTCGACAAACATGTCATACCATATTTTCTAAAATTCTACAAGGCAGAAGTTGGAGAACTCTCTTTTAGCCTTGCTGTTATTTTTAGCAAATTTCTATTTTCCTTACTGGAAAATAAGATTGTATGAGGAAAAGTGAGGGAAGGAATCAAGCTATGCATCCAAAAGATACTTTAGTTAAATTTAGTCAATTTAAATTATTCTAAAAAATTAACAGGGGCGCCTGGGTGGCTCAGTGGATTAAAGCCTCTGCCTTCGGCTCAGGTCATGATCCCAGGGTCCTGGGATCGAGCCCCCACATCGGGCTCTCTGCTCGGCGGGGAGCCTGCTTCTCTCTCTCTGCCTGCCTTTCTGCCTACTTGTGATTTCTGTCAAATAAATAAATAAAATCTTTAAAAAAAAATTAACAGTAACAGAGAAAGTGACCTAGGTTCTTTCCCATAGTAGACACAGGACTTTTAGGAGGGGTACTGTTTATTTTTCATCCCAAACTCCAAAGGACTCAAGTAGTCATATCTACTAAAGAAATTGAATTTATAATTATAAACCTTCCAATAAAAATGTTTTAGGTCCAATTCCTTCACTGGAGGATTCTATTTAACATTTAATAGAATCTGTTTCAGAAAATTAAAGATAAGCAAACACTTCCAAACTCATTTTGTAGGGCCAGTATTACTGTAATACTAAAATCAGTCAGATACCACAAGAAAAATTATATATCAATATCCCTCACAAATGTAAATGCAAAAACCTTGAAAAATATTAATAAATGAAATTCAGTACTATATAAAAATGATAACATATCATGACTAAGTGAGGTTTATCCTATGAATTGAAAGGTGAGTATAACACCTCAAAATTAATATGTTAATAAATGCCTAAAGTAATAAATTATATGATCATCTCAATAGATACAGCAAAACATTTGACAAAATTCAATACTCATTCATGATAAAAACTTCCAGATAACTGAGGAATAGATGAGAACATGTTGACAAAAGATATGTGTGAAAAACCTACATCTAATATCATACTTGATGATGAAATACTGAAAACCTTCTCCCTAAAATCTGAAACAAGGCAAGGATGCCCACTTTTACCACTTCTATTTCATAATCCTTTGTGTTTTTTGGTTTGTTTTTATTTTTTATTAGTTTCAGAGGTAGAATCTAGTGATTCATCAGTTGCATATAACACCCAGTGTTCATTACATCAAGTGTCCACCTTAATGCCCATCATGGAGTTACCCTTGTCCCCGCTCCACATCCCCTTCAACAACCCTCAGTTTGTTTCCTAGAGTTCAGAATCTCTTACGGTTTGCTCCTCCCTTGATTTTCAACTTATTTTTCTTCCCATTCCTTTATGTTCATCTGTTTTAAGTTTCAAATATGAGTGAAATCATATGGTATTTATCTTTCTCTGACTGATTTACTTTGCTTAGCATAATACCCTCTAGATCCATCCATATTGCTACAAATGGCAAGATTTCACTTTCTAACAGGTTTCTAAAGTGTTTCCTAAACTTTATTCATTTACCAGCTATTTAAAAATGTTTCTCATAGCTTCATAACTATGTACAACCACATTTTGGAAAAGGCTGAAATAGAAAAATAAAACAGAATTTCAGGGGCAGAAAGTTTCTTGAGGAGAGGGATTATCTAAACACATGTGTGTATCAGATAAATACCCATTTATATAGTGGATAATCAGTTTGACCCAGCCTACATTTCCTAGAAAATAGAGCCTGAAGAAAATTTTTATGTGTAAAGACTTTATTTGGAGGTACAATCTTAGGGCAGAAAGTGAGGGGAAAAGAAATGTGTAGCAGGGAAGGACAGAAAGCAAATATAAGCTATTGTATTCACAAGCTGACCAGTTTCACAAGATAACATGGATGTCTGCTCAGTCACAGAGGATATATTTCAAACAGACTCTTTGGAGCCATATTGCTTTCAAACAATCTAACAAGGACAGGAATTACCAGCCAACCACTTTCCATCTTCCATGTTTCAACAGTCAATGTTTGGCACGTGGTACATTAACTCCTTTGCACTTCCTGGTTGTCCCACCCCCACCTTGTCTGGGAGCTGCTAGAGAAACCAGATACCATGCCTTATATTAAGATGCTTCATTTGAGTAAAACACTCAGTGTTCCATGCAATATGTGCCCTCCTTAATACCCATCATGGAACACTACTTCAAAAACTAATGATGTACTATATGGTGACTAACGTAACATTAAAAAAAAAAAAAAAGCTTCATTTGAGACCACAGTGATGGGAGGAGCCAGATTTTGTGTAGGTTTTGTCAGATCACATCTGCATTCTCAACAGGCACAACAGAGACCATACTGGAGTCCAGCAATCACTCTGAGGAGGTGGTGACAGAAGGTGGTATTAGGTGGTGACTTCCAAGTGGTGGCCAGCGCCCTCCACTGACCAAACAGCAAGAACCCAAAGGGCAGGTGGGCCTGAGTAAATCTGTAAAGGTGCATAAACCAGGTCTGATACAGTTTCCAAAGGACTAATTGCTGTGAGTGATCTGCTGACAGTTTGAAATACCCAACTAATATTTGGCCTATTTTTGAAATCCTTTGGGAGAATTTTCTCAAAAATATTTCATGCTATTGTTTATTGGCAATACACATATAAGATTGCTGAGTTTTCTCAAATGTTGCATAGAGTAGAATTTAATTGACCATGAATTCATTATCTATGGCAGAAGTCTGAAAATTTTTTCTACTAAGATGCATACCCAGATGATGTATCAGGACATCATATACTCCCATGAGCTTCCCTGAGACAGGGTGGAACTCCTAGTGTACTTGACATAACCTGATTATTATCTCCCTCTCTCTCCTACTTAAAGGAATTGTCTACTAGAGAGTCACATAGGGATAACTATTTATATATATATATATATATATATATATATATATATATATAATATGTATTATATATGGTGCAGAGTGGATTCTATATATACATATATATGTATATGTATATATAATATTCTAAGTATATACTATATATACATAGTATATTATATATAACATGATTTTATATATAATATATATTACTTATATATAAAAATATATTTATATAAATATATATAAATATAAATGTGAACACATATTTGGTGACATAACAAAATATGGTGGCTATATATATAAATCATTTGAAATTATTATTATTAGAGAGTGAAGTACAGTGCTTAAACACTTGAGCTTTAGAGTTCTTTTTTTTTTTTTTTAATTTATTTCTTTGACAGAGATCACAAGTAGTCAGAGAGGCAGAGAGAGGGGGAAGCAGGCTCCCCGCTGAGCAGAGAGCACTGAGCCACCCAGGCACGCCAGAACTTTAGAGTTCTCAAGCAATCCAACTTCTGCCACTTTCTAATGACGTTACCTTGGACAGATATCTTTACCTTTTCTGCTTCATTTACCTTATCTATCAAATACAGATAATAATGATACCCACCAAATTTGGATGTGTGAAAATTAAATGAATTCATCTCTTGCACCAAAAGTGAGAATGGCTGAGCTAGACCAGTGCTTAGCATACATTAATCATTCAAGAAATGTTAGTTACTAGCAATAGCTAATTATTTGTGATTATTATTTGAAAACTATTATTTATAGCAAATGGCTTCATTTGCCAATGTGCCACTGGTATTCAATTCAATTCAATTCTACAAATATAAACCACTGCTCTATAAGAAAAGTAGAAACTGTGTTTTGAATTTGCTATAATTTTCTTCTTTAAAAAACTAAAAATCTAAGTCATGTGTATAGTTCAAGTACTAACCTCAACAAGGTACATTCTATTTCTATAGGTTAGGTCTTTATTCTAATTGTTATCAAGAGTTGTGAGATTCTAGGTTCTTTACTGAAATGGTTATTCTGGAATTTTCAACTGGTTTTATTCTCAATAGATAGGGTAAGTAAAAAATTGCAAAATATCAGAACTTATGCCTTAAAACCATTGATGGAAATGAGCTCATCTACACAGGTAGGTGGGAGAGCTGTAGAGTAAGGTAAGACAGTGTGGGTGCAAACAACAAGTTCTCTAAGTGGGTGTTTGTCTTTTTCATGTGCTGTTTTCTTCCTAGGCATGAGTTCTTTGTTGTACTTAAACAGACATTGTTTAGTAACAGTCACCACTTTGGGCACTTAATCACATATCTACCTACATTTTCTGTTAGAAATAACTTCATCCTTTGGGTCTCCCAGGACAGAAATATTGGTCTGGTCTTTGTTTTACTCCCTTTAGCCCCTGCATTCAATTTGTCATTGTATTTTCTAGCTGTTTCCTCTAATTTACTCAGGGCCTCAATTGGTGCATACCTGGTTTTTATTTGTTTCCAAAATATATTTATCTTCGTATACATCTATTTCCCCCAGGAGATGAACAGCTACTGCAGGGCAGCACCATCTTTACCACTCTACTCCTGCCCCTTAGCACAAGTGTCCAGAGCAGCATGTTTTCAGTGTTTATTAACTGGGCTTTGTTTTCTGCTCTTTTGCCTTCTCTCACAAGGTGCTCCAACTTCTCCATCTGAGGACCACCTGCCATAGACAGACCAAGAGAGCTAGCAGGACCCTTGAGCAGAACCTATGGCCATTCTGCAAAAAGAACATCATTTCTCTGAAATCAGGTTTTATCATATTTGTTTCAAAGAAAATACTAGCTTACAAGCTAAATTACCTTTCCCCCAAATCTTCAAATAAAATCAATGCAACACATTTTAGTGTGTATGTGAGTGGGAGTTTGAAAAGCACACATCTAATTTGTCCAGCCTGTATCTATCAGTTGAATGTTTCTTACACACATTCTAATCATGACTCACCTCTACTTAATGATTTATAGAACTTTCATGTGTTCCCTGAATCAAGTCCAAACTCCCCAGTCTAGCTTCTAAGTGCCCCCTGCCTCATTTCTTACTTACTTAGTGAACACATCACTTTAACAAGCTTATCTGCTCACTGTCTGTCCCTTATGTCACGCTCAATTTTATCTCTAGACCTCTGTACTAATTCTCTAAAATGCTATTATCTTCTTTGTTCTGTTTTTCTTAACCTTTCAAGAACCAACTCATACAACTCCTCTAAGAAAACTCAGCAGCTCAGGGGTTTTACCTGCTCTAACATCCTCTGTTAAAACACTGTTTCAATTTCTCATTGTTTCAAGCATTTCCTTCATCTTTTCAGCAACTTTTAAGGCCAGGGGCAAGGGTTGATTTCTCTTTGTATCTCCCACATGGTGCAGAATAGATACTAGAAAAATCAAGAGTATCAGCATTCTTCTAGACTTCTGTGGCCACTTTGTCTAATCTTGCATAGTAATACACTCATTTATTTACCAAAAAAAATTTTTTTCCAGTTTTATTGAAGTCATAATTGACAAATAAAAATTATGTATATTTAAGGTGCACAATATGATTTTTTTGACCTATGCATAAATTGTGACATGATTACCACAATCGAGCTAATTAAAAATCCATCACTTTACATAGTTGCAATTATTTACCAATATGAATTGAGGGTTTATTTTGTACAAGTCAATGTGTGTGAAATCCTCCCATTAATACATTTGAAGAGATTATTGGTCTCGCCTATTTGTCATGACAAAAAAGCTTACTTCTTCACAAGAAGGTTTTTTTATTTTTGGATAGCTGTGCAAGTTCTTTTTTATGATGATCTGAAATACATTTTCTTCTGATCTTAGTTCTATTTCTGGAACAATTTAGAATAAGTATTTCTTCCATGTAACAGTCCTTTGATGTTCATCTAATTTCATTTTTTTTTTTTACAATTCTATCGCTAGCTGACATTAAAATTTTCATCTTCTGTTCTCCTTCACTATTCATTTTCTACTATAACTCCATGCTTTCTAAATCCTTCCTCATCTTAGCTGTCTTCTTCCAAAGACACTTGATTTTGTCACAGTCCCTTGGTAACTAAATATGGAAGTATCATTGGACTATTACCAGTGCAAGTATCTGTTGCTTAATCAGGGCACTTTAACATTTTAGCCTAGAGACCAGTGTCTCAAATGACACAAACCATGGCTTAGTTACCTTAGTTACCAGTCCAGTCTTAGTTGTCATCTCATAGTCAAGCTTATTGACAATAATCCAATATCAAACTATTATTTTAAAAAAATGACTAGCAAAAATGCATTGCAGTTTCTCTTTGGAATGTACGGAAATCAATATGCAACAGAATACACTACATTCCTGGCATGGTACCAAGGTGCTAGGTGTATGATAGTGAACAGAGTAGGCCCCTGTTATCAAAAGGCTTTCAAATTTTTTATAAAGAAAAATAACAAAAAATAAATAAATAATATAAATAAACAATATGCAAACATAAATTAATTGTTATAAAACAAAAAAGATAAAGAATAGAGTTAAAAATGGTGGGTCCTACTTAAGGTAGTAAGGAAAGCTTTCTCTTTGGTGCTGACATCAAACCGAGACCTAAAGAGAGGAAAGAGGCTGCTGTACCGAACAAGAAAGGCAGTCTTCCAGGAAGAGGAAACCAATTCTGCAACAAGATTCGGGAGAACAATCTTGGTTATGTTTTAAAGCCAGAGGCCAGAGGGCTGGGGCAAGAGTAGAATGAGACAAGACTGAAAAGGTACATAAAAGCTAGGGTAGGCTGGATCTTGTAGGTCATGGGAAATTTTGAGCAGGATACAACTCAGAAATGGATTTTGATTTAAAAAATATTCTGGTTGCTAGAAACCAAGCCAGGAAGCAATTATAGTGGTCCAGGAAAAAGATGATAATGAATGACTTGGACCTGGGTGGCTGTAGTGGGGCTGAAAACAAGTTGATAAAGTTGAGATATATAATGGAGATGCTAATGACAGTTTGCTGATATATCATCTATCAAAAAATATGCATCTATTCATGAACTCTTACAAACCAAAGCAAGGTATTTTCATGCAAGCCACAGGCACACAAAATAAATAAGTATATTTTTTTGTTGTCTTCTAAAATCCAAAGTACCCCAATATATAGCAGAGTTTCTGTTTGCATTGATAAGAAGTGATGTTCATTCTTCAGATATGAAACATCTGTCACTATCTATTCTGAAAACATGAAGGAAAAGAAGTGTAATCTAAAATAGTCACTGAGGTTATTATCCCCTGGTTCTTGGAATAAAACAGTGGATCTCAGGCTCATTCTGGATTCACGTTATAAAACACTAAATTTGGTTTAGCCTTAGATTTCTGAGTTGATATTCCAGAAAAATAGATTTCTGCTCATTATATGAAAGAATTTTCCTGTAGCTGTATTTTGAATAGGTAAGCTTCAGGACAAATTATCAGTCAGACTCCCTATCATTTCCACTTTTTACGGAGTGGTCCCTTAACTCACCCAGGGGTGTCAAGAGAATGATTTCCTTTTCTTTTAGGGACTTGAGAAATAAAAGCTGAATTTATTAGATCTCAGGAAGGAAATAACAAATATCCCAGAAGCTGATAACATAAAAGGGGTTGAATAATAAAGATCCAAAGAAGAATGTTAAGACATTTGAGTTCTATTCCTAATAGAGATTAACTTTGTTTTCTTGGACAGGGTTCTTGATTATTCTGAGACTTGGTTTACCTAAATGTTAAATAGTTATAAAAATCAATGGTTCTCTCTCCCCCCGTTTCTTAGTAGTGAATTAAAATCTGGAAAATCCCCAAAACTGAAAAGGAAAAGTGAGAAAAAGTACCTAATAGTCAAAAAAGGAAAGAGGGCATTATTGAAGCACCTGGCAACATTAAGCAATCATGACTCAATGAGCAGAGAAAATCAATGAGTCAAAAATGAATGCTTTTTTTTTTTTTACTTGAATAGACTTTCTCTAGTCTGTGAGCCTTATCTTTTCACTAATTTCTAATCCTCTGAAAGGCTGTTGGATATATCACCCTGTGAGGGTGCAGATGTCACCAAGACACCATGATCCCATCCCCATTATCCCTATTGACCTATGTCCTAAGGTGCATTCCAAAGGGTGAGAGCTTGGTGTTTGGACTGATTTCATGAGTGGCTTTTCTAAAGATTCCAAAGTGCCAGACCCTTTAGTGTTATTGAAGATATCTCTCTCTTCATGGACAAGTTCCTAACCTCTCTATACCTCAATGTTTTCATCTATAAAACTAGAATAAGGATGTCACCTAACTTACAGTTGTAATGTTAAGTGATAAGAGCACAAATAAGGTTTTAAAAAGCTCTTGAAAACATGTTTTATATTAGTGATGTATTATGGATAATGTTAGTGACAACAGATGCTAGCCATTATTCATTTTACATTCTCATCCATAGTCACAACTTCAACTTCCATGTGAGTGCTCACAGTCTCCAGTTACTGATCAGCCCATGTTACCAAACTTCACACTGTTACAGACACTTGTAGCTCCCTCAAAAATGCCCATCCCACAACTGTAACCCTTTTTTATTTAGTTCAAAATGTCTGTTCTAGCATATTCCCAACAATTCTGCCCTGGCTTTGTCCTTTGCTCACTGCCCTCCTTCACAATCCCTTCCTCACTTCCTTCCACCATCTGCAGAGATGCACAATGACACACAGAATCCATATCTATGCCTTTGTTCATGCTGTTTCCCAAACCTGGAATGCCCTTTTCTTGGCACAAACAAATCCTATGTGTTTTTCAAGGCCTTCACTCCCATCTCTCTTATGACTTTACCTTAATTACATAAAACATATTTCTATATCAACTTAGTACTTAATTATAGCATCCTTATTTGTGTTTTCATTTGTTTTCTGAATGAAAATATAATTTTTCCAACCAAATTGGAGATTTACTGAGAGTAAATTCTATGTTTCATTCTTTTTCCATATCTCCTACGGAGTCCATCACTAATACAGCACACATAAGCACTATTGGACTCCAACAGATTTTCTACTGGAGTCAGTTCTTTCTGAAATAAGCTTAGAAGATGCATGGAGATGGCTAAGAATGGTAAAGACCACGTCTGTAATTCCCTGAAATCTCTCATAATAAGTACCCCTTAATGACTTATCCCTTGTGCCAGACCCCATACAAGGCCAAAGCACAATTAACACTCTCTGAAACCTTTGATCTCCAGTTTGTAAATGAGGAAAGTGAGAGAGAGGTTGAGTAATTTTCCTCAGGAGATGGAGCTTGAATGTCATTACCTTCAACCTGCTAGTTATACAGGTTTCCCTGAATTTAATTACAGATTGTATATACTCCTTTAATCCATCAGCAATGTAACAAAAACAGTCTGGTTTTATTTTCTTATGTGGAATCTTTGTAACGAGAAGTCACAAACTCTTTGTCTATGGCCAGATCTGGCCACCAACATTGTTTTATTTGGCTTACACAATAAAAAAAAATTTTTAAATAGAAAATTTTACATGAAAACCTAGATTCCTAGCTAAATTTGAATGAATTCAACTTAGATCAAATCTTTGTGAAAAAAAATAAAGTACTAGAAGAAAATATGAATTGATATTTATATACTCTTGGAACTATAAAAAGATTTTCTAATAAATACATGAATTCCAAAGGTCATAAAAACTTTCTGACACAAAAAATTAAAAGCCTCTAATAGCAGAGAGAAAGAGACAGAGAAAGAGATATATAGAGAGAGAGGAGAGAGAGAGAAGGAAGAAAAGGAGAAGAGCAGGGGGAGAAGGAGAAAACAAGGAAATCAAAAGACAAAATAGGAAACTAAATTTATAATATGTACAGCAGACAAATGCTAAACTATCCCTAATATATAAGAAATTCATCAAAATTAATAAGAAAGTTACTAAATTTCCAATAGGAAAAAAGAACTAGGAATTCACAGAAGAAAAATGCAAGTGGCCAAATAGACATATGAAAAGATGCTTAGTAATTTAACAATGAAAGGCAGTTAAATAAAAACTAATAAAATAATGACTTTCAGTCATCACACTGGCAAATGTTAAAGAGATGAATAATATCCACTACTGGCAAAAGTATGAGGAAATAGGGACTATTCTACACTGATGGTAGAAATATAAAATAGTACCATCTTGCAGAGGGTATTTGACAATAGTCCTTAAAATTTTAAAAGATGCCTTTCCTTTGACCTGACAGTTTCACTTCCAGAGATTTATTTTAAGCACAATGAAAAGATGTGTACATAAAAATATTTATTATAGAATATTTGTAATAATGAAAAAAAATTTTTTTTCACCTATCAGAAAGTTTAATTATACCAGATTACGTTTTACTTTTTTTTTCTTTTTTTTTCCATTTTATTTATTTTTTCAGCGTAACAGTATTCATTCTTTTTGCACAACACCAGTGCTCCATGCAAAACGTGCCCTCCCCATTACCCACCACCTGTTCCCCCAACCTCCCACCCCTGACCCTTCAAAACCCTCAGGTTGCCCAACCTCCCACCCCTGACCCTTCAAAACCCTCAGGTTGTTTTTCAGAGTCCATAGTCTCTTATGGTTCGCCCCCCCTCCCCAATGTCCATAGCCCCCTCCCCCTCTCCCAATCCCACCTCCCCCCAGCAACAGACACATGAAAAAGTGCTCCACGTCACTCGGCATCAGGGAAATACAAATCAAAACCACAATGAGATATCACTTCACACCAGTCAGAATGGCTAAAATTAACAAGTCAGGAAATGACAGATGCTGGAGAGGATGCGGAGAAAGGGGAACCCTCCTCCACTGTTGGTGGGAATGCAAGCTGGTGCAACCACTCTGGAAAACAGCATGGAGGTTCCTCAAAAGGTTGAAAATAGAACTACCCTATGACCCAGCAATTGCACTACTGGGTATTTACCCTAAAGATACAAACATAGTGATCCGAAGGGGCACGTGTACCCGAATGTTTATAGCAGCAATGTCTACAATAGCCAAACTATGGAAAGAACCTAGATGTCCATCAACAGATGAATGGATAAAGAAGATGTGGTATATATACACAATGGAATACTATGCAGCCATCAAAAGAAATGAAATCTTGCCATTTGCGACGACGTGGATGGAACTAGAGGGTATCATGCTTAGTGAAATAAGTCAATCGGAGAAAGACAACTATCATATGATCTCCCTGATATGAGGACATGGAGAAGCAACATTGGGGGGTAGGGGGATAGGAGAAGAATAAATGAAACAAGATGGGATTGGGAGGGAGACAAACCATAAATGACTCTTAATCTCACAAAATAATGAAAAATTTAAAACAAATTTAAATGTTTAAATCAACAGATATATTAGATAATTAATTATGGTATAATCATACAAGGTAATACTGAGAACTCCCAGGGAAAAAAAAATGAAGATATGAAAAAAAATATGTAGCATACTATTAGATGATCTTATTTTATTTTTTTAAGGATTTTTTTTTATTTACTTGACAGAGAGAGAGAGCATAAGTAGGCAAAGAGGCAGGCAGAGACAGAGGGGGAATCAGGCTCCCCGCTGAGCAGAGACCCTGGATGGATGTGGGACTTGATCCCAGGACCGTGAGATCATGACCTGGGCCGAAGGCAGAGACTTAATGTACTGAGCCACCCAGAGGCCCCTAGATGATCTTATTTTAAAATAATTATATATTTATATGTGGGAAAAATCCAGGAAAATATATACAAACCATTACCAGCAATCTTCTCTGGTGGGATTCTTTGATATATTTCTGTTTTTTGAAAAATTTTTCTAGAAAATTTTACTTACTTATTTGAGAGAGAGAGAGGCAGAGTGAGAGAGAGCACGAGAGGGGAGGTCAGACGGAGAGCAGACTGCCCATGGAGCTGGGAATCTGATGTGGGACTCAGTCCCAGGATCCCAGGATCATGACCTGAGCCAAGGGCAGTCACTTAACCAACTGAGCCACCCAGGCACCCAGTGTTTTCTGTATTTTTAACTAGAGTGTATTTCTTTTGTAAAATTCATGCATCTGGGGGAAAAAAACTATATAGGTATTTTATGGTTCCTTTAGTATCTGCTTTCTCCTTACTTCACTCTAGGGAGTCATTCCAGGAATCTAGTATCATGGACCATCTAAAGAAGAGATTTTACAATTTTCTCTATTTTCCCCTCCATACAAGGACCCCATGCATTTATATATTTACAATCAAGCAAGCTAGTGGAAAGAGGCTATTTCCAGTCTTATGTGCTCAGTTTTCACTTAGGCTCAAGGAGAATACAATTTAGTAGTATGTTCTTGGAGACAAAGGACAGTGTGTGTGTGTGTGTGTGCGTGCGCACGTGCGCGTGTGCAAATTGGGCAAGTTGGGCAAATTATTTAATGGTTCTTAACTTCAGCTCCTTCTCCATAAAGTTGCCACAATAATGTATAATTATTAGAGTGGCTGTAAGGATTGAATGAGAATATTAATACCTGGCATATGGTAATTACTTGCTAAGTGGTTATCATTATTATTGTTATCTCCTGTGTCTCTTAGGGTTAGAACTGTTCATTTGACTTAAATCAGCTTTAGATATAAATGGGTTCCTAATAAATATTTCTTGATAGTTATGGCCACATAGTTCCAAATTATTTCTGTTCCTGTCAGTTTGAATGAATAGTGAGTCTTACTATATTTTTTAGTTTGGAGACTGCTTTTACAAGTTGACTCTGAGAAATGTTGACCTTGTTTATTCAATCTAAGACTTACATAAAATGCTAGAATCACCCTGGACTGACTAGCAGGGGTCTGGGAATGAAGGGATAGAACATAGAAATGGAGAGGTAAATTTCTCTGCAGGCAGGGCAGGGAAGGGGGTAGAGAGGAAGAAACTGTGTTTGCATAAACCCCAACCCAATCTTCCTTTCGGTTTTCTCATCTTGATTTTGCTAAAGATAAAAACTAGACCTGTCTTTACTTACTATTCGTCCTCCCCGCAATTAAACATGATCTCTTCAGGTTTGAAATCTTAGAAAGTTTTTGTAGTTTGATTATTCTTGTCAATGACTCTCAAAGAAATATACAGGCAGTCCTAACTTAACAAGCCTCTTAGGACTTTGATTTAAAAAATCTATTCATGACTGTGTGTATGAGACACACCATTGTGCATGACTAAAAAGATGTGTTACAGGGAAAAAAGACTGTTTTTGAGTATGGGCAGGGGATTCCTGATATGATCAAACCATTAGACTATGTTTTCTTGGGTTTATGATTTAAGAAGGAATTTCATTTCCTCCGCAGTGAATTTTCTTGCCTTTGTTGATTGCTTTTAATCTTCATGCCATTGAAAATTGTTCTTTAAAAAAAATAAAGTTCTGAATGTGGAAAAACAAATTGCTTGCTCATTCTCATTTTCAGTGGTGGAAGGTATGACTGCAGTCACTGTGGTGCACACACCTCCCTTACTTTCAGTTTTTCCCTTGTTAAGATATGGAAAGTAATAAAGATGGTAATTTGAATAAAGGTGGGAAGACCAAGTTTTGGGCAAATTTCTCCATTACTTTTGCTTATATTATCAAGTTGATGTGAATAAAAACTCCAGATTTTTAAGGTAAAATTAATACCAGGATTTCAGCATTTCTTTCCATTATATCAATTCTAATCACCCTCCATCTTTCCCTCTTCAGAAGGGGAAATACATACCAAGGTTTGATATAATGCTTTGCAACTTGTTAAAGATTTCCATTTTTTTCAAGGGTTTAACTTTCATAAAACTCCACATCATCATGATCCTGTCAAAAACTGAGAGCTATGAATGCACTTATTGAGTACCCCAAGGCAAAAATTCACATTTGATTTGAAGGAAACGTTTTTTATGTGTATCTCAAAATTATTACACAAAAAATCATGTTTGTTCCATAATTCAAAAGGCACAGTGGAAACATCTAGCTTTCTCCCTAGGGTTTGCAGGTGAAGCAGCAGAATGTGAAACAGCTGAGAAAGACTAGCCTACAATACAGACATGTGGTGCTGGAGTGAACTCTGGCCTTGTTTCCCAGTGCTCCTGCTTATCTTCCTCCCCTAAGGAGGAGGCAGCTGAGGAGCAGGAGCTGAGGGTAGAAGAAAGGTGGGTATTTGCTAAAGGCCTGGCTGGAAGGAGAGTATCTCTACCCCCCTAAAAAAAATCTGTCTCAGAACCGGGAGTCGGTCTAGGAGGGCCAGGCAGACAGGGAGGGCTGCGTTCTGGAGATGGACTCAAATCAAAGAGCCAGGAGTTACAGGACAAAACTGGTGAATGGAAATAACCAAAGAGGAGATAATCAGGATTAGTTCCAAAGATCTGTGTGGATAGGTCTACCTTATTAAAGAGACAAGGGTATGGCCAATAATCATAGTAACTTCTATTTTTAAAACCCGGAAGTATTTAATATTTTAAGAAGTAAAGTTAAAAGTGTAATCTGCAACCTCATTTGAGCCCTGAGTTACAGTGGACAATTTTAAAACTAATAAAAATTTTTAAATGAGTGAGCCCTTTGTCTGTTATTAAAACTCATGAATGGTGGGTTTGTTTTTGTTTGTTTGTATGACCCATGACTGGCTTTATTAGTTTAGAGGCACAACAGCAGTCATAATGTTCTAATTTTAGCCATTAATTATTTTAGCATCACCTGCAAGTCATCAACAAGTCCAATATCTCAATCTTAAGCCCTTCCTACTTCTTCAACCTCCAACCCACATCAATTGCCAAGAAAGTCAAGTGCCTACTCAGTTCAGAAAAGTCAATTTTGATTCTAAGTACCAGGTAGAAGAGACTCTTGCATTGGTTGTTGCTGTGGATCTCACACAGGTCACTGGACACTGTCTCCTGGTGAACTGACGTTCTTGCTTCCCCAGATCATGCCCAGGCTGAAGTATTGCCACATTGGGCTTTAAGGAGAGAACAAGCCAATCCACACGTTCACAATCTTTGTTCTAAAGACTGAGTTCTAGGCCAGTGGGAATTCCTGGGGAGGCCTTCCACCCTTAGCCCTGTGGTGCAGATCTTCCCCTGCGCATCAGACCAGGCTCCTCATCCTGCATTGTATGCGTTCTTCGGGGACCTATTATCCGCTCAAACCGCAGGAAAATCTCAATTAGAACCATCCCAATTCATCAGAAAGATTCTAGTGAACTGAACTTTAAAAGGCTTTTCACTCCCTTTTTCTCCCAGGAAGTTGCTTAGCATCTATGCAAATCTGCTACCTCTTATACAGCAACTAGCCATGCACATCAAGGGTTCTTAAGACAGGTCTTATGGTCAGGTGATATTGAGATTCTGTTTCACCCTTCTCCTGGGGCAATAGGTATCTGTGTGCCTTTTATTTGTATAACGATGTGGGATCACTCAAATGACTCTTGAAAAAGAAGACCCACTGTGCTTGCCTATAAATCCTGGCAACTTCAAGTGCTGGCTGAAGTTCTTACATTCTATCCCATAGCACTTTGTTAGATCTGGAAACCTAAATCTAAATTCATGGAAAATAGATTGGGTTGATAACTTATGCCACATTCATCTTAGAATCCAGAGATGTCTGAGTATATTTAGAATGCCAGCAGGGTGGCCCACAATGGGCTTATTTACCTAAAGGACTGAAGAACCTTCTGGGAAAGAAAGAATTTATTCGAACAAACACAAGTGTCCAAATCTCAAGTTTGGTTCAAGAACAAAGGATCAAGGTGGGCAGTGGGGAAGGAAGTCAAGGAAGGGAGTAGACCAGGTCTTTACTACTCAGATTGTCTTTCAGTCCAACTCCCATGGACTTACTTCAAGTGTCTAGAGGGGAAGGGGCTACAATAAAGTATGAATAAAAACTAAAAGAGTTATTTCACTAACCTTTATAGACCTTAAGAAACCCAATGCAGTGTTTTCCAGAGGAAAATCAGGAGAGAAGGGAATATTAGCAGAAGCCAATAAGGGCCCTGACAATATTGGCAGCTCCAGGATATCACCACAGTGGGCTGGAGAAGAGAGCAGGAATGTAAAATGCCAGGTAAGAGCAGAGACTAAGTTAGCAAACACAAGAGACCTCCCACCGGTCTTTTCAGAATTAGCTGGGACTATCTGCAAAGCAGGTAGAAGCAGAGCAAGAGAAATACTGTTTTGTGACTGTTACTGTGACCCTGCTTATACCCCAGAGCTAGGACTGGGGACACAACATTGTCCCCAACATTTCAACATTTGTTCCATGTAACCCCACAGGTTTTCTGCATTCTATTTGTTTTCTATAGATAAATACGTTTCATAAAACTATTTGATAGGAATCCTTATAAATGGTAGCAGTTGCGTGAGGGCCACAGAGAGAAGAAACCAACTTAGAAAATGGACCTATATCATTGGGTAAGAATCAGCTGTTATGAACTGAGTTGTGACAATTGCTTTGTCTTATCAGTGGTAATATGTATTTATGCCTGAAGCTCAGTGTTCTAACAGGTGCTCTCTGCCCTGAAATTTTTTTACTACTAAGAAACATCAAACTTTAGGAATACTTGCTTTCAAATTTCTCTTGAACAAAAGTGGTGAGAGTGGGCATCCTTGTCGTGTTCCTGATCTCAAAGGGAAGGCTGCAAGCTTTTTTCCATTGAGGATGATATTTGCTGTGGGTCTTTCATAGATAGATTTTATGAAATTCAGGAATGTTCCCTCTATCCCTATACTTTGAAGCGTTTTCATCAGGAACGGATGCTGGCAAGGGCCTGTACATCAGACTCTGAACTTACATGTTCTCATTGCTTATAATTTAAATCAAAGGTAACTGTCTCTCTGTGATGATTATGACCAATCTTATATTTTCCTTTTTAAAAAGCTATTTTGAGTTTTTTGTTTTTTATTAAATAATCTTTTAGAAGATTCTTTCCTTTTTCTTTAATTTTTTTATCATTCTTTCATAAGTGAAGAGAAAGAAACAAAAAAGTATCAGATATGAGGATAACCCATAGCTGATAAATGGAAAGCTGAGAATGTTTTTCTCTCACAAAAAGAATGGTCTTTATTGTTGTTGTTATTATAAAAGTAATAGTGCTTATGTCAAAAATTCAAAAAAACAAAGGGGCAGGGGGTGGGAGGTTGGGGGAACCAGGTGGTGGGTAATAGGGAGGGCACATATTGCATGGAGCACTGGGTGTTGTGCAAAAACAATGAATACTGTTATGCTGAAAAAATAAATAAAGATTTTTAAAAAATTCAAAAAAACATAGACATAAAGGAAAAGTAAAAATTATTTCAAAATCACACTATTCAGAAGATAATAACCATTAATGTTCTAGGACAGAGTTTACATGTGTCTCTCCATATACATATAGACAGACAAAAAGAGAGGGAGAGAGAGCTTGTGCAAGAGCCTTTCTAGGTCCTCTGCCCCTTGAACCAGTGTCTAAATGTTGTCACCTAGGGAAGAAAGAGATAAGCAAACCCCATGTTTCAAAATTACCCATAACACAGCAGCTCCACAGATCAAATTAACCACACAGGACAGCCCTGAAGATCGCGCAGGAAAATTGCTAGAACCACATTGTTATCTTGTTTCCAGAGCTATTCAGAACATCTATGAGGAAACGTATAAACTATAAAGCATTGTCTTTGACGTACATTGTCATCTGATAGGGGCCACAACTCTTGAGTGGCTCAAAATACCACAGAAGTGGGTGGGGAGTGCTTCTACTCAGGGAGAGTCTTTTAACCACATTTCCCTGCATCTGATCTTTCAGAAAGTCCAAGTAATTTTAATTTATCTTTATAATTGGAGAAGACCTCCCAGAAAGACTTTAACAAATGTTTGGAATCCATTAGTTGCTGGTCTGCACCCAGGATAAACTGACTTATTTTCCATCAAAGCAAGAATTTAAAAACAACATAAAGTGAAACAAAACAAGAACTTTTATTAACAGCGGAAGAGGGCTGATGCTGGTATAATTCCTACCAAGGTTTTTCAGTGTAGGAGTAGTATTCTATCTTAGTTGGAGAACAGAAAGAGTCAGACTGTAGAATCACATAGTTATGAATCAAATGCCACACACTTAGGGCTATATGTTGTCTATTGCATGCAATATTTGGGACATATTTATGCTAAAGAAGTATTTGCTGTTTATCTGAAATGCAATTTTGACTTCATCCTGTATTTTTATTTGCTAAATCTGGCACCCATATACTCCCTCAATTTATGACCACATATAAGGTACTTCATTTCTCAGAACATCCAGCTCTATATATGTAAGTTGTGTGATTGAGAAACACCTAGTATTCACTCACTAGATATTTACTGAGTGTCTACTATGGCAAAGGGTCTCGTCTAGTCCAGGGAAATAGAACATATCCTCCTGAAGATTACATGAAACAGTTAACTGCACAACTAGTTACTTACCTTAAACTGATTAACACAACAGAAAAATATAAGATGTTAAGAGATGGAGCTGTAACTGGTCCGAGCAGCTTTTCTTGAAGAAATGAAATCTGAACCTGGATGCATATATTCAAAGGTGACTACTTGGAGTACTTGAAACTCAAAATGTCCAAAACTGAAATGAGTACCTTTCACTTCTTCCTTGCAAACCAGTGTTCAGTCCCAGGTCCTTAAACTCCAGTTAAAGGGATAACATTCATGGGTTGCCAATGCCAGAAACCTAGGAGTCATTCTGAACTCATTCCTGACACTCACTCTATATATTAATTCAATTATAAGTTTTTCTTCTAAACATTCCTCAAATCTGTATACTGTTTTACATCTGTACTACTACTGCCCTCACTGTCTCTTATGTGACTATTTTAGTAGCTTCCTAACCAGTTAATATACTGCTAGTTCTGCTCCCTTAAAACTTATATTTTATACTTAAGCTAGAAAAAGCTATTAATTTCTCTACTTAAAACATTTTAGTGGGGCACCTGGGTGGCTCAGTGGGTTAAAGCCTCTGCCTTCAGCTTCGGTCATGATCCCAAGGTCCTGGGATCAAGCCCCACATCGGGCTCTCTGCTCAGCAGGGAAACTGCTCCCCCCCACCCCCACCCCCGCCTACTTCTCTGCCTACTTGTGATCTCTCTCTCTGTCAAATAAATAAATAAAATCTTAAAAAAAACATTTTAGTGACTTCCTTTTACCAGAAGCCCAGGATTTCCTTCCCTTTCCCCTTTATAGCCCTTTTAAGAATCATTCCTGAGCAGCCAATAACCTACTCAGGGAATCAGGGATGTGTTTTAGGGCCAAGGATACTCTGTATCACCCCAACAACAGAGAGCACTGAGAGATTATTAGAAAACCAACATAGGGCTCCTTCTGAGTACAGCAAACAATAATATGCCCAGCACTGGGATGAATAAAAAACAAAATGTAAAACCTTATAAAAAATTTGTCCTTCCAAACAATCAGTACCTAAAATAAAGTTAAGCCCCTTTGCCAAAACCTGAAGTGTTTGGAAAAGAAGAGCATAGGGAGTCTTGGGTACCTGTAAAATGCTGTCACCACTTAGTTTCTTTGGATCTGAACAAGTCCTACTACCCAATCTTCATTGCCTTGTAAGTCACATCTGTTCATGAGTTGTGCTTGGATCTTTGGTGTTGATGTTCTACATGTATATTACTTCTATGTTTAAATGATCAGTTTCCATTAAAAAATTAAAATATATACCATATTCCTTCAAACACCAATTGTGAAAAACCATTAGCCAGATCCCTAGACTCAGAAGTCTACAGGAACTTTATTTTTTATTTTTCTTTGCCTTAGAACAGAACCACTAGTGTGGAAGGGATGAATTCCTTGATAGGATTTAAGAAGCAGGCTCAGAAGGGAAGTCCATATAGAGGAGAGCAGTGCTGCTCTAACAGAGAAGAGAATTGGAACTGGAGGCTACAGAAGACAATTACCTCCTACTTGCTGCCTTCGTTCCAAGTAGGTCTGGAATTCTATGGGGTCATCAGAAGGGCTTCAGTCTTCTCTCTGTTCAGATTAGGATGAACCTGAGAATGTGGAGGTGTGGGAAGTAGGTCCTCCAGTCTTGTGCTCTTCTGCATCCAGCTCCTAGATGCTGTGGGAACAAAGCAGGATTTAATGAAGGCCAAAATGAAGTTCCTTTCGCTATAATACTTTCTCCCTCTACTGTGGATGATTCACACCCATTGGCTAGTGAGTTAAAAGAGATAAAGAGGGGAGATAAGAGAGTTGAAACAAGGATGAGGACAACTATAGAGGCTTAGGTAAAGAGGGAAAGATTTCTCCATATTCTGTCAGAGCTTGCCAATTCAAAATAACAAAGGCCTCTTTGGGGGACAGAGAAAGAAAGACAGACTTCAGAAATCCCTTATTCCTCACATGGACACTGCGAAAGAGTTATGAGAATAGATCATCAGGCTATTTGTGGGATAGTAAAAAGCAGGTCAACCACAGCTTCCTCCAGCCTCAATTGTGATTCAATTCACCAGCTAGGCTCTTTTGGACAGGAACCCAGAAGTTTGGGCTGCAAACCAAAAGGTAACAGGGAGTCATGGACAGCACAGAGTCTCCCATGTCCAGGAGAGCTGTCACAAGTAGACAGCCTGAAACAGTCATACAGAATAGGGTAGCTAGATTGGACATGTCTAGATCCTTATGCCTATCATCACCTGTAACTCATTTCCATTTTCTGGAAGAAATGATAAGCACTGGATGTTATATGCAACTAATGAATCATTGACCATTACATCAAAAATGAATTATATATTATATGTTGGCTAACTGAATTTAAATTAAAAAAGAAAGCAATTTATTCTACACTGAATTAGGTATGCTTACATACATTATCCAGTTAGCAGTGTGCAGAAGACATTATTTTTGTTCTATGTAGACCCCTTTTTCTTAGTCACCTACCATCCAGGGGAGGCCATAGGTCATTCATTAATTCTGCTAATTATAGGTAAGTAGGGCCACATTTCCCCCTTCTTCCTGCTTTAAATGAAACTTGATATCTGAAATTACAGCAGCAATTTTGTAACCACAAGGTGACAGACATATATAAACAAGGCTGAAAATCATGGACAATAACCTCAACATTGTCAAGCTACTGAGCAAATACATATGTCCAGCTTTCTTATGTGACACAAAGTGATTTGTTTAAGCTATTCTTTTGGGGTTACTTTCAACCTTAAAGATTCCCTGAATGATATAAGGATTCCATCTACTTTACTGAACTATTAAAGTGTTCGTTACTGACAAGAGAAAGGATAAACACCATGTGATCATTTCCATAGTTGCATAAAAAGCATCTGACAAAACATAACATCCATTCATGATAAAAGCCCTCAACAGAATAGATTTGGAGGGAACATAACTCAGCAGAATAAAGTCATATATTGAAAAAACAACAGTTAACATCACCCTAAGTGGGGAACAGCTGAGGGCTTTCCCTCTATAGTTAGGAAAAAGACAGGGATATCCACCTTCACCACTGTTATTCAACACAATACTAGAAGTCCTAGCCACAGCAATCAGATAACAAAAAGAAATAAAAGGCAACCAAATTGGCAGGGAAGAAGTAAAACTTTCACTATTTGTAAATGACATGATACTGTATTTAGGAAACCCTAAAGACTCCACCAGAAAACTGAACTAGAACTAGATAAATGAATTCAGTAAGATCGCAGGACACAAAAATCAATATACAGAAATCCATGGCATTTCTACACACTAACAATGAGGTAGCAGAAAGAGAAATTAAGCAAACAAATCCAGAGTCTGGGTGGCTCAGTAGTTAAGTGCCTGCCTTCAGCTCAGGTCATGACCCTGGGGTCTAAGAATCGAGCCCTGCATTGGGCTCCCTCCTTAGTAGGGAGCCTGCTTCTCCCTCTCCTGCTCCCCCTACTCATGCTCTCTTTCTCTCTCTCTGTCAGATAAAGAAATAAAATCTTTTTAAAAATCCCAGGTACAATCACATCAAAAATAAGCAAACACCTCAGAATACACTTAATGAAGTGAAAGAACTGTACTCTGAAAACTGTAAAATACTGATGAAAGAAATTAAAACAATATAAGTAAATGGAAAGATATTCTATGTTCATAGAAGAATAAATGTTGTTAAAATGTCCATACTACCTGAAGTAATCTATAGATTTAATTCAGTTCCTATCAAAGTACCAACATTTTTTCACAGAATTAGAATAAGCACTACTAAAATTTGTATGGAACCCTAAAAGACCCTGAATAGCCAAAGCAATTTTTTTTAAAAAGATTTTATTTGAGAGAGAGAGAGAGAAAGTACAAGCAGGGAGAGGGGCAGAGGGAGAGAGGAGAGAGAGAATCTTCAAGCAGACTTCTCACTGAGCACAGAGCCTGATGTGGGGCTCCATCCCAGGACCCTGAGATCATGATCTATGTCAAAATGAAGAGTTGGATACTTAACTGGCTAAGCCACCCAGGTGCCCCTACACAAAGCAATCTTGAAAAAGAAAACGAACAAACAAACCTGGAGGTACCACAATTACAGATTTCAAGAAATACTACAAATCTATAGTAATCAAAACAGTATGGTACTGGCACAAAAACAGATGCATAAATCAATGGAACATATAGAGAACCCAGAAATAAACCCACGATTATATGGTCAATTAACCTTCAACAAGGGAGGCAAGAATATGCAATGGGGAAAATCTCTTCAAAAATGATGTTGGGAAAACTGGATAGCTACATGCAAAAGAATGAAACTGGGCCACTTTCTTGCACCATGAACAAAAACATACTCAAAATGGATTAAGGACCTAAATATGAGGCCTGAAACCATAAAGATCCTAGAAGAGAGCACAGGCTATAATTTCTCTGACATCAGCTATAACAGCATCTTTCTAGATATGTCTCCTGAGGCAATGGAAACAAAAACAAAATAAGCTATTGGGACTGCATTAAAATAAAGGGCTTCTGCACCGCAAAGGAAAAAACTAACAAAACTAAAACACAACCTACTGAATAGGAGAAGATATTTGCAAATGGTATATCCAATGAGGGGTTAGTACCCAAAAATATATAAAGAACTTATATATAACTTAACACCAAAAAACCTCCAAATGATCCAAATCAAAATGGGCAGAAGACATGAACAAAGAAGATATATGGATGGCCAACAGACATGAAAAGATGTTTAACATCATTTGTCATCAGGAAAATGCGAATCAAAACTACAATGAGTTATCACCTCATACATGTTTGAATGGCTAAAATCAACAACATAAGGAACACTGGGGGGGGGGGGCGCCTGGGTGTCTCAGTGGGTTAAAGCTTCTGCCTTCGACTCAGGTCATGATCCCAGGGTCCTGGGATCGATCCCCGCATCGGGCTCTCTGCTCGGCGGGGAGCCTGCTTCCTCCTCTCTCTCTCTGCCTGCCTCTCTGCCTACTTGAAATATGTCTGTCAAATAAATAAATAAAATCTTAAAAAAAAAAAGAAGAAACACCAAGTTTTAGTGAGTAGTAGAGAAAAAGGAATCCTCATGCACTGTTGGTGAGCATGCAAACTGGTGCAGCCATTATGGAAAACAGTACGGAGGTTCCTCAAAAACTAAAAATAGAATTACCAGGAATGCCTCGGTGGCTTAGTCAGTTAAGTGTCTGCCTTCAGCTCAGGTCATGTCCTGGGGTCCTGGGATTAAGCCCCATGTCAGGCTCCCTGCTCAGTGCGGAGTTTGTTCTGCCACTCCCTTTACCTTTCTCCTTGCTTGTGCTCCCTCTTTCTATCTCTGAAATAAAATCTTTTAAAAATTTTTAAAAATAGAATTACCATATGATCCAGTAATCCCACTACTGGGTACTTGGCCAAAGAATACGAAAACACTAATTTGTAAAGATACATACCCTATGTTTATTGCAGCATTATTTATAATAGCCAAATCATGGAAGTAACCCATGTCCACTGATAAATGATAGGTAAAAAAGATGTGATGTAAATATACACAATGGAATATTACTCAGCCATAAAAAGAATGAAATCTTGTCATTTGCAACAACATGGGTAGACTGAGAGTATAATGCTAAGTGAAATCAGTTAGTCAGAGAAAGACAAATATCACATGATTTCACTTAAATGTGGAATTTAAGAAACAAATGAATAAAGAAAAAAAAGACAAACCAAAAAACAAACTCTTAACTATAAAGAATAAATTGAGTGTTACTAGAGGGAAGGTGGATAGGGTGGATGGGTGAAATAGGTGAAGGGATTTAAGAGTACATTTATCATGATTGAGTCAAGTATAGAATTATATATAAACTATACTGGAGGGGAGCCTGGGTGGCTCAGTGCGTTAAGCCTCTGCCTTCGGCTCAGGTCATGATCTCAGGGTCCTGGGATCGAGCCCCACATCGGGCTCCCTGCTCAGCGGGGTGCCTGCTTCCCCCTCTCTCTCTCTGACTGCCTCTCTGCCTGCTTATGATCTCTGTCTGTCAAATAAATAAATAAACAAAATCTTTAAAAAAAAAAAACTATACTGGAATCAAAATAGATAATAAAAATACGGGGCACATGGGTGGTTCAGTGGGTTAAGCCTCTGCCTTCACCTCAGGTCCTGATCTCAGGGTCCTGAGATCAAGCACTGCATCAGGCTCTATGCTCAGCAGGGAGCCTACTTCCCCTCTCTCTTTCTGCCTGCCTCTCTGCCTACTTGTGATCTGTCAAATAGATAAATAAAATCTTTAAAAATAAATAATAAATAATAAAAATAAATAAAGTATTGGCTGCAGACAATGACTTAAGCCAAAACTAAATCACAGATGCATAGCTTTTTCAAATAACTTTTCTGCCAGTATCTGCTCATGAATGTAATAGAGTCTTTACTCTAAGACTTTCAGTATAAGAGAGCACAGGGAGAAAGTTGGCTAGAGAAAAGATATTAGAAAGTTAGGACTTTCATTTGCATATGAATACACCTGCAAAGGCCTGGCTGTAGAGGATATTGGAACTAATGTTCCAACATCCATTTTATTTCAGGATATTTGTATAAGCCAGTCATGATAAGACTATGTCTCTTGGAACTGTTAATTGGGGGATGAATAGACCTAAGCCAATATGGATCAAGGACCTACTGGAGCTCCTAGGGAAAGGCCTAGTTTCAGTATCCTGCTAGAAATAATCATGGAAGTATATTATTCTAGCTCTTGTTGGCAACCATATTATGACCATGAGAGTAACCAGTTTGGGCAGAAAGCCAACTCCATGGCAGCAGAGAACTGGCGTGCTTAATGACATCTCTAAGCTGCTAAATCAATTAGTTCTGAAATCGAGCCTACTTTTAGACTTCCTAACAGGTGAAATAAATATCTTTGGTGTTCAGGCCAATTTGAAGCAGGGCTTCTGTAACTTATGGCTGACGGTATTCTATCTAACATGGAATTTGGTACCTGAAACTGAAGTGCTCTAAGTTTCAGACCCTAAAATGTGATGTGCAATTTGTTGAGTGGAGAAAAGTGGGACCAATAACAATGGGGACTCTATTATTATTCCTGGTCAAAAAGGTTCTAGAAACTTGCTTGAGAAAAACTGTTTTATCTTGGGGGACAGATCTATGCCTATTAAGGCTATAGTATTTGAGGAAATGATAGGAAATTAAGAATATTGGAATATATCAGCTCCTTCTTGCTGCCTTAGTAAAACCCTTTAAGAGAGAAAATGAAACTAAAGGTGGCTCATTTGATAACAGAGAAAGAACAAAATATAGTTCTTTTCCAAGGGAGCCTTTTCTGTCTATAACCTATATTCTAAGTTTTTTGAGAGTCCAATAATTTTGATCCTTGAATGCTGAAAACAGACAAACCAAAAAACAAACAAAAACCAAGAACCAACAATAACAAAAAAACCAAACACCAGAACAAATGAAATGAAACAAAACACCAAAGTCTTTTCTTCCAACAAGTAGGGAAAGGGGTGGAGTAAACATCCACAGACAAGGTTTAGAAAACACCTAGAAACTAGCTAGAATGATTAATGAAGATCTTTCCTTACTGAAGCCAATCCATAAAGACTGGGAGAGGTGGCTGTTTCTTCAAATGTAAAGACACCAGTACAAAACTACAAGGAATGTAAAGATTCGGGGAAATATGACACAACTAAAAGAACAAAATAAATCATTATTACCCAACCCTAAAGAAATGGAGATCTATGTATTTCCTGATAAAGAATTCAAAATAATCATCTTAAATAAGGTCAGTGAGTCATAAAGAATACAGATAACTAAACAAAAACAGGAAAACAATATATGAACAATATGAAAATATCAACAGTCATAGAAACCACAAAAAAGAACTAAACAGAAATTCTGAACATCAAGAATTTAATAATTGAATAGAAAAATTCAGTAGAGAGCTTCAACATCCAACTTGACCAAGCAGAAGAAAGAATCCATGAACTTGAAGCCAAGTCACTCGAAAAAAACAATGAGAAAGAACAAAGAAAGCCTGAGGGAATCACGGAACATCATCAAGTGTACCAATATGCACATAAAGGAGAGAGAGGAAAAGGGACAGAAAGCTTAAAGATATACAGGAATTTTAACATAATAAAGATTATATATGACAAGCTATAGATAACATCATATGCAATAATGAGAAATTGAAAGTATTTCCTTTAATATCACTAACAAGACAAGGATACCTGTTGTTCCCACACCTATTCAACACAATACTAAAAGTCCTAACCATAGCAATTAGGCAAGAAAAAGAAGTAAAAGCCATCTGACTGGGAAAAGAAGATATATTATCTATCTTATAGATGACATGATCTTATATGTAAAAAACCTTAATGACTACACACACACACACACACCTATTAAAACTAACAAACAAATTCAGTAAAGTTAAAGGATACAAAATTAATATACAGAAATCAAATGCATTTTATATAACTATCAGTGAACTAGCTGAAAAAGAAATTAAGAAAATAATCACATTTACAATTATATCAAAAAGAATAAAATACTTAAGAATAAACTTAACCAAAGAGGTGAAAGACTTATACACTGAAAACTACAAAACAATGGTAAAAGAAGACACAAATCATTGGTAAGATAGCCCATTTCACAAGTTGGAAGACAATATTGTTTAATATCCATACTACTCAAAGAAATCTATAGAGTCAAGATCAAAATCCCAATGACATTTTTTTAAATACATTTCTCTCTTGCCTTTTTTTTTTAATATTTTATTTATTTGACAGAGATCACAAGTAGGCAGAGAGACAGGCAGAGAGAGAGAGGAAGGGAATCAGGCTCCCCGCTGAGCAGAGAGCCCAATGCAGGGCTTGATCCCAGGACCCTGAGATCATCACCCGAGCCGAAGGCAGAGGCTTTAACCCACTGAGCCACCCAGGCGACCCCCCAATGATATTTTCTAAAGAAATAGAAAAAAAAAATCCTAAAACACATTTAGAACCATGGAGGTCCCCAAATAGCCAAGACAATCTTGAGAAAGAAAAACAAAGCTGAAGCAATTATACTTCCAGATTTCAGTACAGCATTTTGTATGTGCAAGATGAATAGGTTCTAGAGATCTGCTATAAAATACAGTGCCTATTGTTAATAATATTATATTGTATACTAAAAAAATAGTTAACAGGGTTTATCTTATGTTAAGTGTTATTACTACAAAAAGCAGGGAGATAACATTTATTACTTTAATTGTGGTGATGGCTTCATGGGTATGCCTATGTCAAAACTCATAAAATTATATATAGTAAATATGTATGTGCATTTCTTTGATGTATCAGTTATACTTCAATAAAGTTGTGGGATGGAGCACCTGGGTGACTCAATTGTTTAAGAGTCCAACTCATGATGGTCATGTCTCTTGGGTTGTGGAACTGAGCCCCCTGTTAGGTTCCACAGTGAGTGGGGAGTCTGCTTGGGATTCTCTCCCTCTCTCTCTCTTTCCCTCTGTTCCTCTTCCCACATGTGCTCTCAAATAAATAAATACTCTTAAAAAAAAATAAGCTTGTGAGGAAAAAAGTTAAAGCCTGAAAGCATTTGTATTCTTAGAAATTAGGTTCATATTGGTTGAGCTATATCTTTATTGTGGTCAACCATAAAATGTGAAAAAATTTTCCAATTTTTTTAATAAAGTTTGCTCATTGAAATAATATCCCTAGTTACACAAGATTTTTGAGTCACATACATATTGCTGACAGAATTAAAATATAATGGTTGTTTCTATGACTGCTCATTCATGAAATATCTAAATATCTATTGTATGCCATGGTTTTGTGGGTTTTCTGTTTTTCCATCTTAGATCTCATACTGACTTAAAATTGGAGAGAGAGTTGCTTTTTCTCAGAAAGTGGATCTCTATGAGGCTGAACACCTGAATAGAAACAATTGGGAACAAGTGAGTAGAGGGAAACCAAGCTCACTGATGCCAATTCCCCAAACCCCACCCCCACCATGCTTTCTTACTGTATCTGGAGATGTAGACCAAATTATTTGAATTGCATAGTAAATTTGGAGACAGAGGGAGGTTAACCATTCGCATTAACTTAATTTAATAACTTTCATGTTTTACCTATTGTTTCTAGTTATTGATTTATTTATGACTTGGATAGGAATTTCAAGCCCAGTATATATGACCAAGGAAACACTGAAATCCAGTGGAATGGTTAAGGGTGGATATTTGAAAGAATGTAAAAAATTTTAGTATGGGGATTTTATTTGTAAAATTCTGCAAAAACTGCAGACATTCATGGGTAAAACTAGAAAATAAAAGATTGGTTTGCCTCCATTTGATTAAATGGAAGTAATACTTCAACCAAAACACTTTATTGAGCAGAAATGGGTAAGTAGAAAATGACCTTTCTCTCTGCATTTATCACGCTTATGTGTGACTAAAAGCACAAAGTTCAGTCCATGTAACTTGGGAAATTTGAAAACAGACATCTCTTGGTCATGTTAAAACAAACTTCTCTTAATAAACATATTTTTTTATCCATGACTCTACTCCTACCATCCTTGCCATTTGTGTTTTACAAAAGTAGAAATATTTGCAATAATTATTTAAGTTGTAAACTACCCGAATCCAAGAACAAACAAGTATGAAAAAATAAACCCAAGAAGAAATACCACAAATGGGGGAACTAAGTTTTCCTTTGACTGCTATCTGCTTAGTGGAACAGGAGAAATAGTCTCTCATTCAGCTATCTGATTTAAGACAACTGCTCTTTGAGTTCTTTTTGGCCAAAAATTACCAATATGTAAATTAGTAGAAAGTATACTCTTAAGAAATAAACTACATGTCATACTAAATGGTTATGGTAATTGTGAAATACAAAGTTTATCTATCATAGTATAAATACATATTACAATTTTTCTCAAAATATATGGCTTAATCACAAAGAGAAAAACCTTTATAAAAGCATGTCATTTAACTATGAAGAGTAGTGTTAAGATGGAAAAGTTCCATGGAAGGACCAACTTTTCATTTCAGATTATAAATAAGCATTGAAGGAAATCAGAACATACACTTGATCATACATAGTAGAAATCAGTAAAGGAGATTTTTTTCTTTATAAGGGCACATTCTTCTGCTCTCCTAGAATTCAGGCACTTAACTATTTGAGAAGCAGTTCACTTTTTCTATCCAGAACACTATAAAATGGCCATCTACTAAGGGCTATTTTTTGGCCAAAATAAGAAAAAAAATGAACAATTTCCTTGCTTACTCATGACGAAACAGTTTTGTGTCAAAACTCAGGTGGATTACTACACACATCTTTCTCCCCCACACCAACTTTTTCTACCAAAACTTTACTCTAGCTGATTCCACACGATAGCACTGCTTCATTTTAAATCTCTCAATACATGATAAATTTACATACAAACCTGATGCTATACATCATGTTCACAAATTGGCAAATAAAATGCAACTTTATCTTTTATTTAATTAATCAAGCCTTTTCTCAAGAAAATGATAAGTTATGTTCCTAAACTAGGTTCAGTTCCAAATAGAGTGTTTCTGTAAAATTTGGGCATGAGAAAAGGAAGTCATTCCTGTGTTTGGCTCTTTCAATTTCTCTTTGATAATATTACTAGAGGAATCTTTGTAAAATGCAAATACAAAATCTATCAATAGCTAAAAAAAATAAAATAAAATCAATAGCTTTCCATCGTACTCAGGAAACATCCTAATTCTTTAGAATGACATACTGTAAATATTTATTGAATGACAATTATGTGTCAGATACTGTTATAACACCTAGGGATAGCAATAGACATCCCTGCCTTCACAGAGTTTATATTAAAGTGGAAGGACACAGACATCTAAAAAATAAATAAGAAAATTATGCAATGTAATTAGAAGGAGATAATAAGAGGGGGAAAATCAGGGAAGGGAGGTATCTAGTTCCTGGGAGGTCAATATTAATAAGGTGATCAGAAAAGAAAGACATTTGAGCAAAGAACTAAAGGCGGCAAGGGAATAAGTCAAGCGGATATTGAGGTAGATAAACTTTTAGGCGGAAGAGCAAATGCAATGGCCATGAGGATGTCACATGCTGTTTTGTTCAAGGAGCAGTAAGAATGCCAGTGTGACTGGAGGTAAATAAGAGAGAAGAGTAGTGAGAGAGGATATTATTGATAAGGGGGATCCTGAACACCAAATAATGACTTTGGCTTTTACTTTTGGTGAGATGCGATGCCACTTGAAGATTCTGATAAGCATGATATAATTTGATTTATATTTTAGAAGGATCATTCTGTCTCCTGTGTGAAGAGAGGTTTTTAGTGGAACAAGAACTGAAGGAAGGAGTGCAATTTAGGACAATAATTGAAATTTTAAAACAAATGCTGATAATTGCTTAGACTAGAGTGGTAGAGATAGCTGTGATTAGAAGTGCTGGATTGACAATAAATTCTGAAGATAGAACCAAGAAGATTTCCTGACAGATTGAATATGGAGCACAAAAGAAAGAAAGTAAACAAAGATGACTGCATAGATTTTTGTTTTGAGCAGTTAATAGAATATGGAATTCCTAATAATGAGTGACAGAGAAGACTTGTAGAACCATCATTTCTGGAACCATTGCCACATTTCTATAGTATTTGTTAGTACAGTTATTTATCTTAAATATTTTTTTAAACATTCAAATATACTGATGTTAAAGGATACCATTTTCGTTTGCTACTCAAAGAAAAAAGCATTATCACTACTTCAATGTATGGGTCTTAATTAGGTGATAATTGGCAATAGGAGTAGTGATTGAATGCCCTGCGGTATCTTTCACTGTTTAATAATGACAATCAGAGAAAGACAATTATTATATGATCTCTCTGATATGAGGAGTTTGAGAGGCAGGGTGGGAATTTGTAGGGGGAAGGGAGGGGAAAAATGAAACAAGATGGGACGGGGAGGGAGACAAACCATAGGAGACTCTTAATCTCAGGAAACAAACTGAAGGTTGCTGGGGGGGCGGAGGGGAAGGTTGGATGCTGTGGCTGGGTTATGGACATTGGGAAGTGTATGTGCTATGCTGAGTGCTGTGAATTGTGCAGGACTGATGATTTACAGACCTGTAGCCCTGAAACAAATAATACATTATATGTTAATAAAAAAAGGAAATAAAATCTTTTTAAAAGGAAAAAAATAATGACAATCTTCTTTTAATCTATTGATTTCATTCTTCTTAATTTTAAGAATACAGTTGTTTTACATATACTGGTTATACACACAATTCTTAGAGATAAATGCAGTTTCATTTGGGGACATTGTTTATTTCAGTATAGCCACAAACCAAAAAAATACTGCATGTGTTTCAACCACAATTACGAAACTAGCAAAACAAAACAACAATTTTGAGATATAATCTATACACTATGAGTATACAATTCAGTGGTTTTCTAGTATATTCATTAAATTGGGCAACAATCACCACCATCTAATTTTAGAACATTTTCATCACCCCAAAAAGAAACCTCATGCCTATTAGAACTTAATGTTCATTCTCTCTTATCACAGCCCCTGGAAACCAGTAAACTACTTTCTGCCATGATGGATTTGCTTTTCCTAGATATTTTATATAAATGGAATCATACAGTATTTGGCTTTTTGTGACCACTTTCTAGAAATTAGCATAATGTTTTCAAGGCTCATCTGTGTTGTAGAATGTATCAGTTCTTCAGTATTTCTACTGCCAAATAGTATGTCAATGGATGGATATGCACCACTTTATTTGTCCATTCATAAGTTGATAGGCATTTGGCTTGCTTCCACTTTTTGACTATTTTAATTAATGCTGCTGTGACCATTTATTTACAAGATTTTGCATATGTTTTCATTTCTTTGGCATATACCTAGGAGTGGAACTGCTGGATCATACAGTACTCTAATATATTGAGAAACTACCAAATTATTTTCCAAAGCAGCTGAGCCATTTTTTTTTACATTCCCACCAGCAATACATTATGTTTCTATTTCTTCACATCTTTGTCAACACTTGCTATTGTCTTTTTTCATGTTAGTTATCCTAAAGGGTATGAAATGGCACCTCATTGTGCTCTTGGTTTGCTTTTCCCTATTGATTAACGACATTCAGCATTTTCTCATGTGCTTTTTGGTCATGCGTACATCTTTTTTGAAGAAATGTCCATTCAAATCATGTGGCCATTTTTAAATTAGGTTATTAGCCTTTTCATTGTTGAGTTGCAAGTGTTCTTTATACATTCTGGATACAAATCACTTATAAAATTCATGATTTGCAAATATTTTCTTCCATTCTGTGGAATTGACTTTCTTTTAGGTGTCCTTTGAAGGACAAAAGTTTTATATTTTAATAATGTCCAATTTATTTTTTCTTTTGTTGATTTTGCTTTTAGTGACATATCTAAGGAAACACTGCCTAATTCAAAGTCAAGAATATTTACTCCTATGTTTTATTCTATGACTTTTGTTATTTTAGTTCTAAAATTCAGGCCTATAATTCAGTTTTGGTTAATGTTTGTATATGGTATGAAGTAGGGGTCCAACTTCATTTTTTTGCATATAAATATGCAGTTTTTTTGTGATTTATTTTAAAAAAAATTTTTTTAACAAGTCCCAGTACTAGCTGTTGAAAAGATTATTCTTCCTCCCTTTGGCATCCTTGCCAAAAACTAATTGACCATAAATTTAAGGGCTTCCTTCTGGACTCTCAATTCTATTCTATTGATCTATCTGTCTGTTTTTATGCTGGTAAAAACTAGCAAATTGTACACTTAGCAATTAACTGCCCATCCATCCCTTTACATTCAGTTATACTAAAGCATCCCTATATGTCTGTTTTTCCTATTAAAATGTAAAATTTTGTAGGCTAGGGATAGCTACTTATTTTTGTCCTCCTATAGTCTATGATGTTGTTCAATAATGTACCTTAAATATTTTGCAGTCAAAAAACCTTAAATACTGCTGTCTAAAAAGAACAGTACTCAGTGTTACTCATACACATGTACTCAGTGTTAACTGCATACACATTTGACCCTTAATAACATTGGTTTTTTTTTAAATAAACACAGGATAATGCTGTAAATGTATTTTCTCTCCCTTATGATTTCCTTAACATTTTTCCTCTAGTTTATTAGAAGAATATGGTATATAATACATACTACATATAGTATATGTTTTAATCAACTGTTTTGGTTATCAGTAAGGTTTCCAGTTAACAACAGTCTATTAGTTAAAATTGGGGGGAGTCAAAGTTACACATGGGTTTTCAACAGTGCAGAGGCCAGTGCCCCTAACCCCCACATTGTTCAAGAGTCAACTGTAATGAGAAGGCCAAAATAACAGTGGCTTAAGCAGATATGTTTCTCCTTCACATAAAAGAATTTAGGAACTAAGCAATCAGAGTTTATTTGGCAGCTACATAAAAATATCAGTATCATAGCTCTCAGTTTTAACATGCCTAGATAATGGTCCCCTGTCCTTAAGGTCTAGAAGAGTTATTAGAGCTCCAGCCATTATATCTGCATGGCTACATTTCATTGCAAAGGGAAAGTGGGGGAAATGATCTTTTTTTTTTTTTAAAGATTTTATTTATTTATTTGACAGAGAGATTTCAAGTAGGCAGAGAGGCAGGCAGAGAGAGAGAGGAGGAAGCAGGCTCCCTGCTGAGCAGAGAGCCCGATGCGGGGCTCGATCCCAGGACCCTGGGACCATGACCTGAGCCGAAGGCAGAGGCTTTAACCCACTGAGCCACCCAGGGGCCCCGAAAATGATCTTTATTGAGAAGCAGCAATATATCCCGCTAAGAAGCAGGATTCTTTTTCTAAGCTGTAGGGAAGAATGGATATTAGTATGAAATTATCATTCTCTACAACAAAAATAACAGAGTAACTTTTTAAAAATCCTTTGGGCCTGAAGAAAGCAAGGTATTTAGGAAGTTCCAAGGTGATTTAGTGTCTTGTAGCTGCCCCGATAAGACTGGTCTGAGATGAGTTTGGGATGGATGTAGAGCTTGTTCTTCTTTTAACTTAGACTCCGATGCCCTAGCTAACTGCGATCCTTATGTAGTTATATCCTCACCAGTGGAGTGTGGTACTTGAATTTATATTCCCTAGGAAATGGTACCGTACAGTCTAAATCTAAATCTTCCCTAAATGCTTGATCCATCAAATTTAATCACTTTGTGCTCCATTTTCACAAGAACCCACTATAGTGTACAGAACAACCAATTAATCTCTTAAAATCAAAGAAATACTAGGGTTTTATTACATTAATTCTAAGTAGTGGTGAGCAAGTCAACAGAACTTTCAGTGATTTTTTAACCACACAAAAGTATTTTTTTTTTAAGTATTTCTAATTGTTGGAATTTTGCCACTATATAGCCAACCACAGAGACTGAATGCAGGAGTAAGTGTGTGTTATCTCCAATTACATGAGTGTGAGACAACAAAAACTTTTTTGTCTTCTGTATATTCTACACTGAAAACATGTTATCTTTTGCCTGACCTGTATACTTTCAATATTCAACAATAATTTTTTGCACTTTTATGTTGCCTCTTACTCTGTTCGTAGGTAGTTCTAAATCAAACAACCATGAGTTCTCATTTGAAGAAGTAAAATTCTTAAGCATTATTTTTCTTCCTGTTTTCAAAACATTATATCATCATTCTGGTCTATGAAGCAACAAACCTGCAGCCACTCTTTTAGGAACTATACCTGCATCTTAACAGAACAAGTATTCCCTTGGAGAACTCTTATTATTGCTGCCCCAAGCCATACCCCAAACTCAGAATAACAAAACTGAGGATGCCCAATATACCCACAACATCTAAGGTACCTTCTAGATGGTCCCTGGAGTGCACCAAGGGTTTACTCCCTCACCTTAGAAAAGAAGAAATGCTAAAAAATTAGTTGTTCTTGCTATGCTTCATATTTCAAAATTAACTAAATGGTTTTCTAAGAACTGCCCTATTTTGCAGAATAACAATGTTGGGAATCTATGAAAAGTGAGAGTGAGAGAGTAAGAGTGAAGAGTGGGGGATGAGAAAAAGCTCAGTTTCTCCAGGTTGATTTTGCATAGGAAGAGTGCTATTAATATGGATATTTTCAATGACTATGTGCCTTTAAGATGGGTAGAAGCTTTGTCATATTTGTATACAAGAGCTGATACAATAATTGTCAACAAGCTTACTAAAGGATTTTATTCCTAGGTTAAAATAACCTTATCCTATGGCTCACAATTTATGAATCAGATGAAAACATCCCAGAGACTTGCCAATGCTGTAAAGCCCATAATACATTCTTACTCCACAGAAAAATCTGCCTGAATCCTTAAGAAATAATTACAGATGCATGCACACATACACAAAAAAAAGGCAGTAGGTCTGTATAGGTTGGTCTATAACAGGCTAGGCATAAGAAGTAAAATGAACTCTACAGGAATCTTAATATCTTCAGGTGAGTAGTTCAGAATTATTTGCCCAATACTGTGAGACTAGCTTGATGCTTATCAGAGGAGAGAATTAAGAAAAAGGTACATATTTATAAATTTTAAAAAATTACAAAAGAGGCAAGTTTGACTCTAAAATTAGCCACCTGTATAACTACTTCTGGAAGCTCTACCAGTGTAAAAAAGTCCAGTTTCCATGAGGTGGTGTGAAAGCTTTCTCTCTGGTTCCTAGTAATAGAAGCTATAGGTGCATCTTATTTGCAGAGGCTGGCTCCTCCTCCCATCTCCATGGATTGCATGGGTGGGCCCCGACAGAGTGTTGATTTACTTTATTTCCTCTTCTTCTCTAGCATTACTGTCTTCTATAATAATTTTTTTGCCTTGATTTGCAGATGTATTAAGTGTTCTCATCTGCTTTTGTTCTAATATCTAACCCATTTGAAATGGAAATCTCTCCTCAAAATATTAGGCATACTGTGGCTTCCTAAACAAAGCAGATATAAACAAAGAAAAACATAATTTAAACCATTTTTTGAGGAGGTGGAATCATTACTGTGAATGTTAGTCACTATACTCTGCTACTACACAGGACTCTCAGGACCTGTTGGGGTACATGAGATGACTAGGTCATATACTAAGTTTCCAGAAGGCTGTGCTTTTTCTTTGGTTCCTATATTTATTTCACTTTTTAAGTACTTTATGTATTTTCTATTTTTCTATCTACCTCTTATGCCCTATCGTTTTAAACTGTTGGTGATCATTTATTCTGCACACAGCCCCATTCCCACAGTTCTTTCACAGCTACCAACATCTTGAAAACAAATAACATAGTTGGCTAGAATTGGGCTAAAGAAAGCATAGTCATAACAGAAAGAGCTAGCATCCATACTATTACTCCACATTCCAGAGCCTATTTCAGATTGAATATCCATAACACGTTTCTTCACTGAGGACAGAATTATTCTCAGTACAGTATTCCAAGCATATACTGCTAATAATTCAGTGCATGAGAAGAAACCCATTTATCATCTTTTCCATGAGATTTGTTGCACAAAGGAATTTAAAAAAATTAATTTTCTGGTTTTTGGTTGTGTTAAAAACTGAGTTTGTCTTTCAACTCAGATCAGAAAAGGCCAATTTTGATGGTAAACAATAGCAGAATATACCATCTCAAAGTATGTTTCATTGGCATCAGGATTATTTTGAGTTGATTATTTTGAAAAACTTGCAGACCCAGGAGAGGTTCTGAAAATAGAGCAGAACTTAGTATTTTACAATGGAAAACTATGTTTATAAGGAAATTTACATTAGGAAGAGGCCTGTGCTGGGAAGAAAGCTATTGCCAGAGATTAGTTCTTCAACTGAGAGACTTAAGTGCATGGCAAGGCAGGGTAATTTTGCTTCCCAAACCTTCCTTTTCACCTTTCCATGAATTGCCTTCTCCCCTTTGAAGCCACAGACCCCCATCTCTTTCCTTAGCTCAGGATGGGATATAAGCTTCAGCTGTTTAGGTGCCCTTTGAGTCTCATTTTTGTGGGGATCCCACAGGTATGCATGTATGCAGTTAAAATTATTACATTTTTCTATTAATCTTTTTCATAGGAGGGGGATCTCTGCCAAGCATGTAGGTGGGCAGAGCGCAAATGATTGTTCCTTCTCTACAATGGACAGAGTCCCCTTAGGTGGGACTGACATATTATGGAATAATAACCTTATCTCTAGTGACCTCACAGAATGATTAAAAATTATTTGGTTAATTAAATTAGATTCTGAGTTTAATTTGGGTAATGTTGGGATGGTAAAGTTTTCACCTCTTTCTCAACCCTCAAATTAAGCAGATTAGCAAACCTGGATGATATCAAGAAAGTCTGCAAAGGAAATCCCATCATTTTAAACATCTTAGTAGAAAAGGACAAGGTGGTAGCATATCAGAAACAGATCATGGAATCACTTATTCATTCCAAGTTAATAGATTAATGTTGTGGGCTTTCATTTATGCTATCTTGTTTGTTATACATAAGAGTCCAGGGAGGTCCATATTGCCATTTTAAAAATGAAGACATGTGGGGCGCCTGGGTGGCTCAGTGGGTTAAAGCCTCTGCCTTCGGCTCAGGTCATGATCCCAGGAGGATCGAGCCCCGCATCGGGCTCTCTGCGCGGCAGGGAGCCTGCTTCCTCCTCTCTCTCTGTCTGCCTCTCTGCCTGCTTGTGATCTCTGTCAAATAAATAAATAAAATCTTTTAAAAAAAATGAAGACATGCTTAGGGAAGATAAATAATTTGTTCAAACTCACACAGCCAATAAATGATAAATAGGACTCCTACCCCAGGTCTGACTGACTACCAGCTCCAATGATGGACCTCAGCATATTAGTATAACCACCAATCAGCATACATTTCACTAGATCCTCTCCTTTCTCCCTCTTGCCCCCTCCCCTATTTGATAATATGGAACCAATATAGGCAGCACAGAAAAATAAGCTCATACCAATGATAAAGAATATTAATTTTTTACAAACTTTCTAAGTATCAAAAGCCTTAAAATGTTTATAGTCTTTGACCCAGTAATTCCATTTCTAGGATTTTATCCTAAGAGGATGACTAAAAATTTACACAAATATTTATGTGCAAAAGTTTTCAGTGAATTACAGCACTGTTCATAATGGTGAATGACTGGAATTAACGTAAACTCTGATAAAAGAATACAGTCACACAACAGAATTTTATGTAATTATTAAACATAATGTTTTAAGTGAATACATAATATGTGATATATTTATAACACATTAAAAGAAAAATAAGCACGAAAACTATAACACAGAAAAAAAGACTAGGTGGACTTATACCAGTATATAATATCAATAGTTACCTCTATAAGGTAAGATTACAGTTGATTTTCACTTTTTTTTAGCTTTTTTGTAGTTCCCAAATTTTCTATAATGAATATATATTATTATGCATTATTTTTAAATTAGATAATAATTATACTTTTAAACAAAAAATCAGGCTATAACTTTAAAAATTATTATTAGTGTTAAAAACAAGACAACAGGCCTAAAATAATAATAATCCACCTGACATATCCATGCCATCCCCTAAAAGAAAGTAGTCTTGTAATGACCAACTTTTCTTTTTCTTTTTTTGCTTGGTACAAGTTGCTTATTCTTGCTCCCTCTGGCTATAAAAGTCTTTCATTTTGTACAACTCCTCAGAGCTCCCTTCTATCTGCTAGATGGGATGCTACCCAATTCAAATGGATTTTTGTTTAAACTCTTAAATTTTTAAATACACCTCATTTTATCATTTAACATGAATGATGGAACAATGGATTTCAATGATACATCCAAAGAAGCTATCGTAGAAGAGGGAAGAACAAATGGTTAACGGAGAACTTAGAAACAAAGACTGGGAAAGTATTTAAAGGAAGATAATTTTATCTTCAGAAGATTTTAATGAAAACACTTAGCAGAGGAGAGAGCTAATATTTATCTGTAAGTTGCAAGCTTAATTCTTAATGTACAAAGAAAATAAAGTTGTTAGTGAAATACATATAACCAGAAAATGTTTCTTTACCTATTTTGCTGTAAGAGGAGACAAATGGATGTGAAACTGCTTTATAGACTTGAAATGTCTTGCAAATCTATTGCTGTTACTGTCAGCTTATCCCATTCTACATCTGGTAACTGCTGTGTATCTTGACTCGGATCTTATATTTACACAAAAAGTAAAGTTCCTAGGGTTTGGAAGATCATCCCATTCTCGTTACATTTAGGCAGTGAAGTGTCTCTAGGTTGCCAAATGCAGACAACTGCCTAGTGTGATACCCCATGTCAGCTTTAGAATACTGTACTACTAAAAGTACAATGCAACCTAAGTCCACAGTAGATGCAATTATTTTCTTACTTCAGATACAGGAGAAGTGTTAGGAAACATCAAGTTCTCTACTGCTTCTAAAAGACCCCAGAAAGAGATGAAGAAAAAAGAGAGAGAGAGAAAACTTAGCTTCTGTAGCTGTATGAAATAAGCTGCTCTAACTTCTTAGAAATCCTAAAACTGCTCAGGCAAGGTATTGGTTAGGCGAAGGTGGATGATGCCTTGCCTGACTCATCAGCTATCACTGATAGAGTGAAGTGAGATGGAATAGCAGGCATAAAATTCAGCCTTCTCTCTATAGCCTAATGCACCTAGAATTCAGCATCACTATTTTACACTGGAAATACACATGATCATTAGGGGTCAGGAAGTCTTGGGGTTTTGCTCTAACTTCACCACTAACTTAAGAATGTGTTACTGGGCAAGTTATTTAACCTGTCAGTAAAATGTGACTCAATGAGATAAAGAATTTGAAAACACTTTGTAAAACTCAAAGTACCAAGGAAATAATTCTTCCATCCCAAAAGATTATGAACATTAAAATTGCCCACATGGAAGAAAAGCACACATGAATGAGACTTAACTGTGATCCACAGATAGATTTATAGTATTATCACATCATAGAGGGCCAGAGGTCTGATAAAGACTAAGACTGGGCACCAACCTATGCCTGAAGAAATTCAGGTGTTCACGGGAAACACAGAGCTCTTAGCTGAATATTCCCTGGATGGTATGAACATTATTCCTCAATATGTCCTAATTTCAAAGGGAGACAACTGTGTCTTGAAAAGCCAAGAGGCCTGTAGACACTAATACAGGCTTGAAGCATCAGTCTAAATTAAAGTTTTACAAAGCAATGAGAAACAGTCAGGAAGAAAACATTCTTGCAGGAGGTGGAGTCAGCTTTGATGAATGGACAATGTGTGCAACTGACTGACCAATCTCTTTGGCAGGCAGCTTCGGAGACTAGGGCTTCTCTTTTAAAAGAACTTGGGCTACTCTTGAGTCTAAGAGGCTGAGTCACAAACAATATTTAGCAATGAAAATAGCTTCTTACTGAATAGAATTTTATTTTCAAAGGGGAAGTAGGGGGTGTGACAAACCAGCAGCCTGCACTCTCTTACTGATTTTACCACCACTACAGCCAGAGAAGCCAGCTGATGTGTCAAACATGTTAAAAAGTGAAAGTATGCCACAGTGTATGGTGGTTTTATCCTCAAGCATTTAAAGAAAGAAATTAGCAGCCCAGCTTCATAATGGTGCCTGTTATGTGATAATAGGGATAAGCCCGGGGCTTAAGAACCCAGTCTTCTACAGGGTCCCATCAATGTAGCCATATACTGACCCATTCTCTAATGGAAATAGCTGGAGAACTAGAAATATCAAGACTATGAGAACATCAAAGGCCTCATTGGAAAAGTCCCCACACAGAAAAATGTGTGGGCCTGAATTTTTCCATTCTGGAAGGGTAAAGGCCTGAGCTGATGATGCTGGGATGAAATACTGAAGTCTTTAGAGAAGCAAAACAAGTGTAACAAAGTTGATCCACAGATCATTAAATAGCCTTTCCCTTAGAACTAAGGCTTAGTTTGATTTGAAAGGTACAGAGAAAGATTTTGCACTTTTTAGTAATAAAAAGAAAAGATCATGATCATTTGTTCCTAACTTGTCTCTAATCTTTTCTGAAAGATCACTGATCTCTAATCTGTCTTTTCCTTCCTTTTTTTTCCATCTAAGGAACTATTTAATGCTTGTTTTTAAATTTTACAAAGATGTTTTATATTCTTCAGAATGTTACCTGATGCATAAATGGTACTAAACCAAACCATTTTTCCTTTTTTTTGGTAGTACAAATGCTCCTTTGAATGGCTAACCTTTCTTGCCTACCACTCTCCTCCTCATCCTAAATTTACATATCCACAGTTTAACCATGTCGTCAAAATCCAGTTTGAAGCATATTCTTTCTTCAAAATTCTTTATATCCACTTCTCTTAAGGCAGTAATTTTTATGTTTTACTGGGATTACACTCACCTATATACACAACAAATTAGTTAACGTATCTGAGATTCAGTTTTCTAATCTGCAAAATGGGAATCATTGCAAGTCCATTATAAGGTTTAAACTAGGCTGTGTGTGTTCACATTGTTCTTTTCTCTCCCTTACTATATACCCGAGGTGCTAGAGAAATGTCTTTTTAAAGACTAGACACAAAATATAAGGTAGTAAAATTGGAGGAGTTATAAGCAATCTCATTGAGATTATTATATTGAATTATATATAATTATTATACTGAAGCTGTTAGTGCATTATACTGAGGACCCATTAACACATGTCCTAAGTATCCTATCCACTCTACAGACTTTAAGAATATTGATCTGATCTTATTTAAGCATTATTATTTTACACTCATAGTATCCCAGCTGCTGCAGTGGATAAACCCAAGTCTATTAAAGAGGTAAAAACATAAGTTGAAACTTATGAACTGGTTTACATAGAGCACATATAAAGTCTATTATAAAACTAGCATCTGTACTATTGGATGCAAAGCCTTTTCTCAATATATGTCATGTGTTGTTTGTAGTACTTTATTCATTTTTTCATAAAAGGTGCTCTAAAATTATAATGGATACCCTTTCTAAGTAACTTCTGTCAATTCAATTCTGACCTCTGTATAATAAGAATCATCTTGGAATAAATGAGCCCAAATATGCCTGCTCTGAGGACTGCTCTTACCCCACAAGTCACATGCACACACAAACACCCCCACCCCATGACCTGCCTCAGCCTCCTGGTCTATTTACTACCATGCCTTTCTCAGCCCCAGCCACACTACTTAGGCCAGTATTGGTACACCTCAAGCTAGCCACATCATATTCTCTTTCTCCTAAAGTATGTACAAATAGTGTCCAGAAATTTCAGTTAGTAAGATACCTACAAACAAACTTGGTGATCCCTATTGTTCTTATTTTATGCCTTATATTTAAAGAAATATAAGCAATCTGCTTAAAAGAGAGAGAGAGAGAGAGAGAGAGAGAAGTGAACTGGACATAAAATGGGAAAAATATTTAATAGCTTAGCTGATCCCTAAGACCAAGAGGAAGTAAAACCACCCTGGTTGTTGTGACACTCTAACTCACCTTACATTCCCTTGATGCCCAGCAAAAATAATAAAGCAGCAAAAATACATTTGTCCAAACCCTCCTCCCCAAAACTAGCATTTGTACCCTTTCATGCAAGCCCTTTTCTGGGTATTTATTTGTTAAACATCATGCCCATTAAAAAAATGTACAACAGCTATTAAGAGATTAAAACAGATATAAGAAATACTCAAATTAAAATAGCATAAAACAGTACCTCAAGCTCAATGAGCATTCATGTATTCTAGCCTTAATTTTTTTAGCTGATTGTGTAAGAAGTAATCTATCATGTATGCATTAGCTCAGTCATTGTGTAGATCAAAAGGTAAAACCATCCTAAACAGGAAACCAATATTCTTCCTGTTTAATCAACAAATCTAAAAATTTATTCTTTTCAACTATTTACTCTTGTCCACCACACCATAGTGCTCCACATGTTCACCATAGTTTTATGACAAAGAGAAAATTTTCATGAGCCACTTTTGTATCCCCACCCCCTTAAAGAAAGAGGGAGGAAAAATTGTTTCATACAGAAGGCGTTAGTTGTATGAATTACAACAGTCACCTAAGTGTGGGCTCATGTAACCAACAGGGATTTTACCTACATCCATTCAGTCAGTTTATGGGGGTTTAAAGAAATTCCAAAGAGTCATCAGAAGAGGAAAAATAAAGGTAATGCTTTTTGCCACACAGGTAGAATCTTTGAAAATATGTGTAATATGTAAAACATTTTGACACCCCCATAAATATTTTTCCAGAATTAAGAGTATAAAATGCTTCTCTTGTTCAAGTGCTTCCTATCAGCCTCTGTAATCACTACTCACAGTAACCTCAACTCCTGCCACAATGTACAAAATGCAACTCTTGTCTTGCATCGTACTGACTCTCGCACTCGTCGCAAACGGTGCACCTACTACTTCAAGCTCTACGAAGGAAACACAGCAACAGCTGGAGCAATTGCTGCTGGACTTACAGTTGCTCTTGAATGGGGTTAATGTGAGTATATTCCCTTTCCTACTAAAATTATTATATATAATTTTTTGAACTGGAGTTCATTTTTTAATTAAAATATATTATGCTTTCTCAGAATTATGACAGCCACAAACTCCCCAGGATGCTCACGTTTAAATTCTACATGCCCAAGAAGGTAAGTACAACTTCGACGTTCAATTTATGTTTTAATAAAATTCAAAGTTGTATGAAAATTTGTAACTGATTAGATTAATAGCACTTCATCTGAAAAGCATCAGTAACTTCAATATTTAAAAAAACAATTTGGTAAGGAAGCTTCTGTAAAATAGCTTTGCATATGTATTTTTCTATATGTATTGGCATGTGTTTTGGGAAAGGAAGTGGGAAGAGACAAGAATAATATTCCCAGTTTATTGATGGGACAATTTTAAAAGATTATATTGACTTATTTTTATTTAAAAATTTAAAACTTGAGAGATATTTGATTATATCATTTTACCATGCAAATTATCAAAGTTGATTTCCTATTTTTAAAAATCCATCATTTTAGAAACAGTCTTCCTTTGAGAGGCAGCATAGTAATGACCAATAGCATGGTCCCTAGGACCAGATTATCTGAACTGGAATCCCAGCTATGTCTTAACTTTTGTGACCTTGAGCAAGTTGCGTACTCTGACTCAGTTTCTTATCTACTTACGTGAATGACAGTTATTTATAGTTCATATAGTTTTGTGAGGATTAATAGGTAAATGCAAAGTACTCAAAATTGTGTCTGATATAGGGAAAATACCATATAAACATTAGCTATTAGTAAAAAAAAATTCTCCCTCAGAATATAATGTAAAATATTGGACTTACACATCTTTTATGCCAATAGACCTAGAGACTTATGATGCTATATGGCTTGTTTTCCAAGATTTGGTCATTTGAAGATTCAGATAAACATAGATCATCTAAGCTCCTATGGCTAAGGTAGAAATATAAAGTTTCTTAGTAGTTGTGCCAGTGAACAGAGAATGAGCATAACATTGTGCTGGGAAGAGTTTGTCCCAGGGTGAATCCAAGCCCAGGGAAAAAAAAAAAAAAAGGATGTAAAGGTCATGGATGTAATCTCATTGACCTCTTATTAACTGAAAGAAATTATTCTTCAAACTACTCTTTCAAAAGATGAAAATAACTTGAGATGCTTCTTCAACTTAAGAGCCACATAACTCTAGCTTTATAAAGACACTAGACTGTTTTCTGAGGAAAACAGCTCCAAAAAGTTAAGCTCTGAATTTGTAGTAACAAGTTAAAACGCCAGTGGATAGAAATGTCATAAAATGTGTGTGGTGTAGTCCTAAGTCACGCTTTAAAGATTTCTAGAAAGATAACATGAGATTATGTGCGTAATTTAGAGGGTGGTGAAATTCTTTGAAATCTAACAGTTTCTAAATCACATCTCAAAATCTATTTGAAACCCAAAGTAATGTGATAAGCTCCATTCATTTGCTCATTTTACCACCATTTTATGTTCACAAAAAAAATTTCAGGAAGTTATAAAAACATTTAATTCAAAGGATGTTATGTTAGAGCTATAAGAAAAAGAACTAAAATTTAATCTTGGTTCCTCCTAATCATGTGACTTTGGGAAAACACTTAGATTCTGAGATTTATTTTCCTTCTTTGTAAAATGGAGATAACAGCACTGCATTGCTATCTCAAGAGGTGGCTGTGAGACTTAAATGGGCTTGTTTGGGAGTAGACACTTTAAAATTATAATGTGCTATGATGAGAGCTGTGACTTGTGTAAAACTGATAAATCACACACCGGTACCCCTGAAACAAATAATATATTATATATTAATATTAAATAAAATTATAATGTACCAGAAAAATATGAAATATTATTATAACAGATCACATGGGTGAGGAAGTATATAGGTTTAAGTCAGGAGGGCCACCCAAAAGTCCTTCAAATATTCTACTCTTTAATTTGGTTGGGATGCATAATTTTTTAATGCATTTTAATATACTTATGGAAAAGTAAAAAATTAGGACACTTATATGACTTGCTATATTGAAAGTCACTACTATATGGTTAAAATTCCCTAATCTATAAAATGTTGGGATTGTGACAGTATCTAAGAGCTCATCTGTCCTAAACATTCTGTAATTCTCAACTCTTAAAGGTTAGAATTATAAAATGTGATACTATACTTCCATGCTGTGACTGCTCTGATTCTAATAATTTCTACACAGAGGGGAAAAGAATTCAGCCTATATCTGTGATTTGCATTTGGGTACAGAAATGTTGACTTTGGGCAAAGCCAAATTAAGTTGAAATTATTGACTTATATTTAACATTCATTCATTCACTCATTTTAGAGAGAGGAAGCAAGCATGAGCAGGGGGAAGGGCAGAGGGAGAGGCAGGCTCCTTGGTAAGCAAGGAGCCCAACATGGGATTTGATCCCAGGCCCCTGGGATCATGATCTGAGCTGAAGGCAGCCACTTAACTAAGCCACCCAGGCCCCTCTCATTATGTAACATTTAATGCTAAACATGGGTAGGTGAACTCCAGTTTTTCCAGTCTTATGAGCTACATTGGTCCATATTTAAAGTAATGCTGACAACAGGAAGAATAATAAAAAACTACTCTCACTAGAGACTAATTTCTGGTTCTGACCTTTAGGGCAAACTGACCTGACAACTATTTTTATTATTATTCAAGGCCACAGAATTGACTCATCTTCAATGTCTAGCAGAAGAACTCAAAGTTTTGGAGGAAGTGCTATATTTAGCTCAAAGCAAAAACTTTCACTTGACAGACATCAAGGAACTAATGAGCAATATCAATGTAACACTTCTGAAACTAAAGGTAAGGCATTACTTTATTTGCTCTCCTGAAAACAAAATAAATGGAAGATCATTTTAAAGTGGTATAACATTTTTATAATTTGTGAAGTTCTCATGCATTTTAAGACCAATGTGAACATGTATCATTTTTATGTTAGATGATACACTATGGAACAGGGCAGTATAATTTAGAGGGTTTCTGCCTACCATCCACCTAGAGATAAGCCCATAACCCAGCACTCTTTCACATTAATACAAAACTGGGAATGGGAAAAGGCAAGCGAATTTTGCAGAAAGCGGACAGGTTTTGTTACATATTTTCTAATTCTTTCAGATCATTTTCCAGATTAGCCAATCTAATTACCTGAAAGGCTTTTAAAATGCAGTTTCTCTATTATTTGGTGGAAGGATTAAGAGATTTACCTAAAAAAAAAAAATGAAAACTAAAATTGCCAGTGGGCTAGAAAATTAACTCCTTATTTAGAGATAATACTTTTAAGAACTTAAGTATTTTTAAATGCACAGGAAATACTAAATATACAAGAGACTCAGGTGACGTGAAGAGATTCATGGCTCTCTTTTCTCATCACATCTGAAAAAATACAAATTTCATGAGTTAATAGGCCTCCAAAATAGCATAATTTTAATTACCGTAGAGCCAAGTTTCTAAAATTACGTAATTCCAGTTGTTTCCAAATAAGTCATTGTATTAGTAGACTGTTTCTTTTCATCTAATTAAAAAAATACATTGAAATCAATGTCATCTAAACATTGATAGATAATAATGTCAAAAGGTTACAAAGTTTTTGACCATCAGAAAACTCATTAATTCTTGATGCAAAATTAAGATAAAATTATGTGCAAGACAGAAAATGTCAGCTATTTTAAAATTTTTAATTTAAAATTAAATTTAAAAGTTAAAATTTAAAAATTTAAACCTTCCCAAGAGGTGATTCAAATAATTATATGTAAGAGGGTATATAACACTGCAACAGTTTATTTAAAGGAAATACTTATCTTACTAAGTTTATATTTCCATGGTAGGAATTACCTCAGTGTGAAAAAGTGCTCTCTTTTATCTTGTTATATTTCAAAATATTTTGTCAGCTAGAGGCAGAGTTGAAATAGCTCCTACTAGCAGAGGACGTTAATTTCTAAAAAAGTCAGTACACAGAACAAAATTTCTAATGTTTAGACTTTTAAAATTTTGGAAACTTACCTGCATTAATACTAAGGTGGAGTGGGAATGGGTATGAGTATGTATGAAAATGTTCTTCACATAAATGTTTTCCAAACAAAAGCTTATCCTAATTTACTCTGGGTTGGTTCTATTTTGCTTTGGGGAACTATGAGGAGATTCACTAAAGTTAATAGGAGGTTTAAGGTCTGGAAAAGAAGTATAATATGTAAATGACTATATACATGTAACCTATAAATAGATATATGCCCAGAGGAAGAGAGGTTTAACAATTTTATTTTACATGCAGCATTTAATGAAATATTTGTCTTGAACTGTTTTTACTTAAAATGTTTACCTGTATACAATCCAGGAAAAAGAATTCTTGTGTTCACTGAGATGGGCAGAATTGACAAATGAGGAAAATCTTAGTTTATATGTTATTATCACTTGTTATCAACATATAACTTTTTGCCATACCATTTCAATCATTTCAAGAAAATGTGATTAATATATTAAACATACTTGAAAATAAAGGGCATCAGTCATAAATTATTCAACTGGGAATAAGTATATATGGGAAACTACCTTGAAATAAAAAAATTAAAAATTTTTCTTTTATAGGGATCTGAAACAAGTTTCAAATGTGAATATGATGACGAGACAGTAACCATTACAGAATTTCTGAACAAATGGATTACTTTTTGTCAAAGCATCTTCTCAACACTGACTTGATAAGCACCTATTTAAATGTACCAGGCCTTCTATTTATTTAAATATTTAAAATTTATATTTATTTTTTGATGTATGGTTTGCTACCTTTTGTAATTATTATTCTTATACTTCATATGGTAAATATGGATCTTTTAAGATTCTTTTTGTAAGCCCTAGGGGCTCTAAAAACTCACTTATTTAACCCAAAATATTTATTTTTTATATGGAATTCTTAAATATAATGTCTATGTAGATCAGTTAATAAAATTATTTAATAAAGTTGATGAATAAAAATAAGCCTAGCCATTTAATGTTCTAGGATTAGCACAGGGTAAAACATTTCTGAACTCATAAGATAGTTAAGATGCTTCCAAAACCCACTCTTCCCCTGGAGAGGTACGTGGAATATGGAAATGGGCTTCTCAAAGTTCTTGCTTTCTCCTTTCATAAGCGGATTGGATCCTTAGTTCTAGTTTGAGCAAATCTCATCAAATCACACTACTTTCCTTCTTCAGGTTATGCCTTAAACAAGATGCCAAACTTGAAACTCTTCGTACAATTGGTGTGCCTCTCTATCCATTCTCCAGCATCTTACAACTTGCTGTCTGGAGGCTTACTTGTATAACATACACCAAAGTTCTCCCCTGCCCTCTGGCTTTCCAATGGCTCCCACTACTGGGGAGCTCTGGTAGGATGTCTGGGGGACAGAAGAGATCACCTGACTCTACATGTGAAGTAGTCTCTGGATGGCTTTACCTCCCAACCAAAAAACCTAGTTTCTCTCAAGACTTTTTCCTTCTAGGTTCTGCTAACTTTTCCTTCCACTCCCCCCTTCAGCCCTAGGGATAGTAACACTTCAACTATTACTAGCCTTGCAGCTTCCCTGTACCATGATCATAGTTTGGTAAATTGTCTCTTTATTAGATCCTCCTTGACGTATTCTGAGTATGCCATCTCTTTTCTGGCTCAAACATATTAATCATGCCAGAAATAGCCACAACAAATAGACTACCAAAATCAGATCTGGGTCTGGCTTCATCAGGGATATAGGAGTGAGATCGTGAGAGATCGTGAGATATGAGATGCAGATATTTTGCCAGATATAGAGGCTGAGAATTTTAAACATCTACTGACAGAGCCAACCTCTAATAGCATCCTTTTTGAGGAAAAATCACTCTTCTGCTTAAAAACCTTCCAGTGACTTACAAATTAAGGTTAATTTTCCTCAGAACTCACCTCTACCCCCTGTCATTACCTCTAGGCCTAAAATGAAAGTTAAGATCTCAACATCACTGAGGTTGTGAGAATAAAACATGTTTAGACCAACAAGGGTGAAAACTAAGTCAGGTGTAGGCTGATTTAATTTAAGGCAGTGAAACTCCCTGGGATTCAGAATTTAAAGAGAACTTGCAAATGGCATTAATAGTTGGTTGAATAAATTCTTGCACTCCACAGTGGCCTTTTAAATGATATTTAAATGCCAGAATTTCCCTGTAGAATAAAGAGTCCAAAGGACGAGGGAAATAGAAATACTGGAATGGATCTATTATGTGCAGTCTTCTCATCTTGCCTAAGAAGTTATGAAGAAATGCAATGGTGAGGGGGACACTAGCATCAACCAAAGTTGTGTGGTGGGTTTTTGTTTTTTTTTCATTAAACCAGAAATAACAGATGGTGATGCAATGGAATTGGTTTCCCTGATCTGAGACTAGTGGAGCCCTAGAGTGATAAAGTTCAGGTGAGAGAATTTAGCCCTCAGAAATAAGGTGGAAGCAATCACTAACTACAATAAACCATAGGACAAAGTGCTAATCAAAGTATTGATCCAAAAGGATCTGCAATGGTGACTGAGTGATCACAAGATCCCTAAAAATTCAAAGATTCTAACTCTGCTGGGCAGAAATAATTGAAAAAGCACCATAATTGAGAATCATGGACTGTTTCCATGGGGGGGGGGGGGGGGGGAGGAAACCAAACAAACCATGCCTTGTGCAGGTTTAACTTAAAACATAAAGTTAAACATAAAGTTAAAACGTAACTTGGCTTGTGACAAAACCCTGGCAGAGAAAAATGTCTGACTACAGAACACCAAATGATTATGCCACCTGAACTTCCCATCATGGGCTAGTTATTAAATGATGTACTGAAACAATATTGGGTGAACAGAGCAGCATTTCATCAAAAAACGAAAGTGAGTATTTGAACGGATCTAGGAGGAAGAATTAAACTGCATAAGGAGGTAGCTTAGAATCTTATGGTACTTGATTAACATTCTTTCTCAGTCCATCCTTTTGGATTCTTGGGGAGCTTCCTATTACAAATTTAAGAGAGAGGAATAAGAACCTAGTTTAAAAATTGATTTGCTTCTCCATGTCCTCATATCAGGGAGATCATATGATAGTTGTCTTTCTCCGATTGACTTATTTCACTAAGCATGATACGCTCTAGTTCCATCCACGTCGTCGCAAATGGCAAGATTTTTCTTTTGATGGCTGCATAGTATTCCATTGTGTATATATACCACATCTTCTTGCAACATGGGGGGTTAGGAGGATAGGAGAAGAATAAGTGAAACAAGATGGGATTGGGAGGGAGACAAACCATAAATGACTCTTAATCTCACAAAACAAACTGGGGGTTGCTGGGGGGAGGTGGGATTGGGAGAGGGTGAGGGGGCTATGGACATTGGGGAGGTGAGGCGAACCATAAGAGACTATGGACTCTGAAAAACAACCTGAGGGTTTTGAAGGGTCAGGGGTGGGAGGTTGGGGGAACAGGTGGTGGGTAATAGGGAGGGCACGTATTGCATGGAGCACTGGGTGTTGTGCAAAAACAATGAATACTGTTACGCTGAAAAAATAAATAAAATGGAAAAAAAATAATCATAATAGAGAAGTTTAAAATATTGTGTGAATTACTTAAATGTGAGCAAATGCTGTTGGAGAAATGTCACTGATAGACTTGCTCTATGCAGCACTGACACAAACCTTCACTTTTGTCAAATATGTTATTACCTGTGAAGCACAATAAAGTAAAATACGATAAAAAAAATTGATTTGCTGATTGGCTGATATTATCAGCCAGAAAATGGATGATCCCAGAACTATAACCCTATTCAAAATTGTGCATTTGTCTATTTCATGCAGAAGGAACAATGGACATAGGTATGGATCTAGAGAAGACTGACTTATGGGAAGTGACAAATGAGTTCACTAGATGATCATACATTGACAAAGAAAATGGAAAATAATGACAAAGAGGTCTGGGAAAGGGTTATGTGAATGGACCTATTGAGTGAGTAGAGAATGTAAAAATACTAATGTTCCTCTCTAAAGACTCTCATTATACAAGTAAACAAGATGACCCCTCCTGTGAATGCCAACCAGCTTATTTCCCTGGTTAATCTAGTACTTACTCAATAGACCTATGTAAAAAGTGGCTATGGCAACAAAGACGGGGGCTATATATGAGCCCAACAACATAGCCTTTCACTCACAGTGACTGCCATTGTCACTGCCATCTGCCACTGCCACTGAGTACCCAGCTTCCAAAAGCATAAGACAAGGCTGAGCATTCAATATGGCACCATTCCCTAGAGAAACCAGGTGGCTATCAGATGGTAGATTGATTAAACGGATCCCTATCACTAGGAAGTAAACATAGACTAAACACTATTTTGTCCTCAAGAGGATATATGTTCTAATTCAGATTTTCTTTCTTTGCCTCATGTTCTGCAGCACCACCATTAGATTTATGGAATGCCTTCTCCATCACAACACTGCCTCCAAACATTTTATGACAAGAGAAGTGTGGCAATGGCATCATGCTCATGGATTTCACTGATCTATGTATTCCATCATTCAGAAGCAGTTGGCTTGATGAGTGTGAAATAACCTGCTAAAGTTTCAGTTATGACATCTGTTTGAAAATATTGTGAAGATCAGGTATGGTCCTACAGGATGCACTATTTATGTTAAACCAGCAGCCAATATATAATACAGTCTCCCCTGACAGATGGCTAAGTCTGGCAATCAATAAGTATACTTACTACTCACTTACTTACTATACTTACTCACTTGAAATATCTTTACCTCCAATCAGTAAAACCTTAACTTTGTCATTTTTAAGGTCCTAGTGCTCAAGAAGGCATGTTTCTACCAGCAGTCTTGACTTTGGTAACTGATGACATGGAAACTAAGACTATGTTTTGGCCATATAGGGCCTTTTCATGGAGCTGAATGAACAGGTACATAAAGAACGACTGTACTGGCCAGACTGATTGGTTCTGATGACAAGGGGAAATGGAGGTTCCTGCTACAGAACAGAGGCAATACTACACAAAGGGTAGCACTATATTTGGAACCCAGGAAATCCAGCATGGCATTTTAAAGCACTCTATTTCCAATAGCACTAGTCAATGGAAAACTATACCAATCCCCAAAATGCAAGAACATCAAAGACTCAGATTCCCCAGAATTGAAATTTGAAGTCCACTAACCAGGTAAAGAATTCCGTCCAGCCAAAGTAATGGCAGAAGGTAAAGGAGAATATGCAAAGAATACTGGAAGAAGGAAGCTATGATTACTAACTCTCATGACTAGCTATTGAGCAGGGACAAGTGTATTTATTTTACCTGTATTTCTTTCTTCTTGTCCCATACTATGTGAAATGGGACTTTGCATAATCTCACTTTCTTTATGTGAAAAATACTGGTGGTGCTTAATATTTTAAGTTTCAGGAGAAGTATTTTTGAATTGGTATAACTTCACAATGATGCCAAGCTTGGAGAACTTCATGTGTCTCCTCTGCTAGGGCCACTTTCCTCCCAAATGAAGGAAGAGTGTACATGTTGGAGAATAAAGGGACAAAGTGTGCTAGATATCTTCTATTTTCTCCTGATGACTCTACACCTTTCCCATCCTGCTAAGCAGACTTGTGAGGACTATCTTAATGTGTTTTCCTTGCTTTCTGGTTTCTGGTTGAGTTTGGCCAAAGAGGATCCATGGTAAGAGTTGGATGAAAGATCACCTCAGGACGGCTGCATCACTTGATGGAACGTATATTCCTCTCAAAGTGCTCCTTTTTTCATGACCTTGTCCTTAAGTTTCCAGTAATCTACTCACTCCTCCTCCCTTCAGGCCTAAGCCTGGCAGAAGTCTCCCTATATGAGGACAGAAACCAATGCAGACAGGTCTTGCATGTTATATTCCTCAAGAGAAAGAATGTGTATAAGGATTTTCTCTGAGGGTATGTTCCAAGTTATGGCACAGAGAAATGGAACCCAAGTGGTAGTCCCACAAGGAAATCAAAGTAGTTCAGAATTTCAAAACGTATGGTATTTGAGAAGCAAGCAAAACAAAGGGAACTGTGGAGGAGGAGCCCATACATCCACATATAAATTTTCTTCAATGGCTGATCCATCAGCTGCACCTCTCAACCACACACACACACACACACACACAGAGAGAGAGCAGAAAACAGTAACTAGGAGGCAAATGAGCTATGTAGAGAGCTTGTGGTGCTGAGGAGACACAGGCTGGAGTTTAAGCTCTGCCGTGGGAAGGGTCTAGTAAACATGTCAAGATTTCAGATGAGAAAAAAGAAGGGCTAAGATTCTAGGTAAACAAACCTTGAAATAAGGGCATTTGTGAAACTTAACAGCTCTAACAAAGCTTAAAACCACACCTCAAAAGGATTAAAGGTATCTGCCTGATTCTACTAGCCCCCTGAAGAAAATTTAACTTAAAGATACTATCATCCAGAGCCTCTGTAATATTTCATCCACATATGGCATTAGTTAAAAAATTATGAGGTACGCTAACACATGCAAACGCACCCAATATTAAGAGGCAAACCAGTAAAAAAAAAAAGAAAATCTCCAACACAAAATTCAGATATATAGTTATAACACACAGACTTTAAAATAACTGATTAATATGTTCAAGGAAACAGCATGACACCTGAAATATAGATTTCTGCAGAAAATTGAAATCTATTTGAAAAAAATCAAGTGTAACATTCTAGAACTGAGAAATACAGTATCTAAAATTAAGAAATCACTAGATGTATTCATCAGCATACTGGACATATCAGAAGACTGGATTAGTGATCTAAAGACAGGCCAACCATAAGAGACTATGGACTCTGAAAAACAACCTGAGGGTTTTGAAGGGTCAGGGGTGGGAGGTTGGGGGAACAGGTGTTGGGTAATAGGGAGGGCACGTTTTGCATGGAGCACTGGGTGTTGTGCAAAAACAATGAATACTGTTATGCTGAAAAAAATAAATAAAATGGGAAAAAAATATCCAAAGTGAATACCAAAGGGAAAAAGAAGGTATTAACAAGAAAAACACAAGGAACAAGTAAGAAAAAGCAAGCAGGATAAATACAAAACAACAAAAACCCCACAAAAAATCCTTAAATCCACATCTAGGGAAATCACAGAACTGTTGAAAAGCAAAGACAAAAAGCATCCAGTGGGAATAAAAGCATTGCCTTAACAGAACAATAAAAAAATTGCTGGCTAATATTTCAACAACCCCTATGGAAGTTAGAAAAACAAAGGAATGACATATAGATGATAAGATAAAACACATGATAATCTAGAATTCTGTACCCAAAATTCCTTAGAAATTTAGGTGAAACAGATATTACAGACAAAATCCTCAGAAAACTAGTCAAAAGCAGACCTGAACTACAAGAAGTACTAAAGGAAAAATTTTTGTCTGAAGGGAAAATTCCCAGATGTAAGCACAAACCTGGGGGAAAAAAAAAAAGTAAGAAGGCAATATATCTTGTGCATTTTAACATCCACATAAGTAACATATCTGACAACAACAAAAAAAAAAAAACTAAGAGCAAAAAATGATAAATAAAAATTTATGTAAAAATTAAAATATTGCAGGATCCTTGCATTGTTTGGGAAGTGCTAAAGGAATGTATTTTAGGTAGACTTGCAGTTAAGTGTTAAAATAAAACAAATGGAGACCTATGTTGGAAACTTCCTGAGCAGACACCACCAGTTTAGTCATACAAACCAAAGCTTAATTTAGATTATTTTTTGCAAGACTAACTTGACCTGGGTCATCTTGCCTTCACCTCTGGAAATAATAAGTAAAACTTGAACTGTTTCCCAGGTTGATATGAGATAACCACTGAACAGTTCCCTACAACTTAAGAATACTCTAACACAACCTAGTCACCACTCTCCCACTGTATAAGCCTACTCATAACAATATGCCCACAAGCCTCATTCTGTGTTTTGGTTTTAGTGCTTCCAGTTTGCTGACTGTCTTTCCAATGTGTGCAAAATATAATTACTTTGGGTGATTTACTGGTTTTATTTCTGTTATTTCTGAACCTTTGACATAAGTCAAATTTGCATATTATAGGTAACCTCTAAAAGAATAGTAGAACTAAAAAGTAATAAGGCAGGAAATATAATATTAGAAATATCCAACCTAGAAAAAGAAAGGAATGAGGAACAAATGGAGGCTAAAGGAAGAAAGAATAAATGAAACAGAAAAGAGCTAAAAGGAAGAGTTAAAACAAGCCCCATCAATCTCATTAAGTAAAAATGAATTAAAATCTCCAATAAAATATTATAGTTTTTTAAAAATATGCTTTAAATAGACAAGGAAAGGTTAAAAGTAGAGAATGAAAAAGGATATAATGCAAACACTAGCCAAAATCAAAACATCCCCCAAAACAGAAATAACTGCACTAATTTAAAAAATGGGACTCTGAGAAACAACCTGGGGGTTTGAAGGGGCGGGGGTTGGAGGTTGGGGGAACCAGGTGGTGGGTAATATGGAGGGCACGTGCTGCATGGAGCGCTGGGTGTTGTGCAAAAACAATGAATACTGTTACGCTGAAAAAATAAATTAATTAATTAAAAAAAAATGGGACCTTACCACAGTTTGGCAATTGTGGCTATTGTTGCTATGAAAATTGGGGTACATATGGCCCTTCTTTTCACTACATCTGTATCTTTGGGGTAAATACCCAGTAGTGCAATTGCAGAGTTATAGGGTAGCTCTATTTCTAATTTTTTTTTTCTTTTTTTTTTTTTTTTTAATTTATTTTTTTTCAGCGTAACAGTATTCATTCTTTTTGCACAACACCCAGTGCTCCATGCAAAACGTGCCCTCCCCATCACCCACCACCTGTTCCCCCAACCTCCCACCCCTGACCCTTCAAAACCCTCAGGTTGTTTTTCAGAGTCCATAGTCTCTTATGGTTCGCCTCCCCTCCCCAATGTCCATAGCCCCCTCCCCCTCTCCCAATCCCACCTCCCCCCAGCAACCCCCAGTTTGTTTTGTGAGATTAAGAGTCATTTATGGTTTGTCTCCCTCCCAATCCCATCTTGTTTCATGTATTCTTCTCCTATCCCCCTACCCCCCCATGTTGCTTCTCCATGTCCTCATATCAGGGAGATCATATGATAGTTGTCTTTCTCCGATTGACTTATTTCACTAAGCATGATACGCTCTAGTTCCATCCACGTCGTCGCAAATGGCAAGATTTCATTTCTTTTGATGGCTGCATGGTATTCCATTGTGTATATATACCACATCTTCTTTATCCATTCATCTGTTGATGGACATCTAGGTTCTTTCCATAGTCTGGCTATTGTAGACATTGCTGCTATAAACATTCGGGTACACGTGCCCCTTCGGATCACTATGTTTGTATCTTTAGGGTAAATACCCAGTAGTGCAATTGCTGGGTCATAGGGTAGTTCTATTTTCAACATTTTGAGGAACCTCCATGCTGTTTTCCAGAGTGGTTGCACCAGCTTGCATTCCCACCAACAGTGGAGGAGGGTTCCCCTTTCTCCACATCCTCGCCAGCATCTGTCATTTCCTGACTTGTTAATTTTAGCCATTCTGACTGGTGTGAGGTGATATCTCATTGTGGTTTTGATTTGTATTTCCCTGATGCCGAGTGACGTGGAGCACTTTTTCATGTGTCTGTTGGCCATCTGGATGTCTTCTTTGCAGAAATGTCTGTTCATGTCCTCTGCCCATTTCTTGATTGGATTGTTTGTTCTTTGGGTGTTGAGTTTGCTAAGTTCCTTATAGATTTTGGATACTAGCCCTTTATCTGATATGTCGTTTGCAAATATCTTCTCCCATTCTGTCAGCTGTCTTTTGGTTTTGTTAACTGTTTCCTTTGCTGTGCAAAAGCTTTTGATCTTGATGAAATCCCAATAGTTCATTTTCGCCCTTGCTTCCCTTGCCTTTGCCGTTGTTCCTAGGAAGAGGTTGCTGCGGCTGAGGTCGAAGAGGTTGCTGCCTGCATTCTCCTCAAGGATTTTGATGGATTCCTTTCTCACATTGAGGTCCTTCATCCATTTGGAGTCTATTTTCGTGTGTGGTGTAAGGAAGTGGTCCAATTTCATTTTTCTGCATGTGGCTGTCCAATTTTCCCAGCACCATTTATTGAAGAGGCTATATGTGGAAAACCCAAAAGACTCCACTCCAAAACTGCTAGAACTTGTACAGGAATTCAGTAAAGTGTCAGGATATAAAATCAATGCACAGAAATCAGTTGCATTTCTGTACACCAACAACAAGACTGAAGAAAGAGAAATTAAGGAGTCAATCCCATTTACAATTGTACCCAAAACTATAAGATACCTAGGAATAAACCTAACCAAAGAGACGAAGAATCTATACACAGAAAATTATAAAGTACTCATGAAAGAAATTGAGGAAGACACAAAAAAATGGAAAAATGTTCCATGCTCCTGGATTGGAAGAATAAATATTGTGAAAATGTCTATGCTACCTAAAGCAATCTACACATTTAATGCAATCCCTATCAAAATACCATCCATTTTTTTCAAAGAAATGGAACAAATAATCCTAAAATTTATATGGAACCAGAAAAGACCTCGAATAGCCAAAGGAATATTGAAGAACAAAGTCAAAGTTGGTGGCATCACAATTCCGGACTTCAAGCTCTATTACAAAGCTGTCATCATCAAGACAGCATGGTACTGGCACAAAAACAGACACATAGACCAGTGGAACAGAATAGAGAGCCCAGAAATCGACCCTCAACTCTATGGTCAACTCATCTTTGACAAAGCAGGAAAGAATGTCCAATGGAAAAAAAGACAGCCTCTTCAATATTTCTAATTTTTTAAGGAATCTCCACACTGTTTTCCAAAGTAACTTGCATTCTCACTGACAATACAAGAGGATTCCCCTTTCTCTACATCCTCTCCAACACTTGGTTCCTGTCCTGATAATTTTGGCCATTCTAACTAGTGTAAGGTGGTATCTCAATGAGGTTTTGATTTGAATTTTCTTGATAGCTAATGATGATGAATATTTTTTCATGTGTCTGTTAACTATTTGTGTGCCTTCTTTGGAGAAGTGTGTGTTCATGTCTTCTGCCCATTTTTGATGTGATTATCTGCTTTTTGGGTGTTGAGTTTGAGGAGTTCTTTCCTTCAACAGACAAATAATTAAAGAAGATATGGCCCATATCTATAATGGAATATTATGCTTCCATCAGAAAGGTTGAAAACCCAACTTTTGTATCAACATGGATGGGACTTGAAGAGATTATGCTAAGTGAATGGGACTTGAAGAGATTATGCTAAGTGAAATAAGTCAAGGAGAGAAAAATCAATTATCATATGGTTCCACTTACTTGTGGAGCATAAGAAATAACATGGAGGACATTAGGAGAAGGAAAGGAAAAATGAACTGGGGTAAATCAGATGGGGAGATGAAGCATGAGAGACTATGGACTCTGAGAAAAGAACTGAGGGTTTTGGAAGGGAGCGGGTGAGAGGATGGTAAGTCTGGTGGTGGGTATCAAAGAGGGCACATATTGCACGGAGAACTGGGTGTGGTGCATAAACAATGAATCTTGGAAAACTAAAAAAAACCACACAAAATTAAGATATTAAAATAAAGAAAGAAAAAAATAAAGCTATTTTATATATTAAAAAAATGGGACCTTAAAGAAAAAGATAGATATATATAAATATAGAGATAAATTTCATAATGACAAGACTTCATTCCATAAGAAGATATAACAACCAAATTTGATCCATTTAATAATTCCATAACTTCAAATTGTATATAACAAGACATCTGCTTTCCAGCTTTGAGTAACTGGTACCAGACTAGTCTCTTATAACCATAAAAGTTGAGCAGTGAAAAACAGGCAGTATAGAAGTAAGACACTTAAGAAAATGGACAAAAATAAGGTGAGTCCTAGGGCACAGCCACCTCATTGATCAATGACAATCAAAGAATAACTAATAGGGAAGGCATGTATCCTTAAAAATTGTGATCTAAACAACCACAAAAGCTTGTCTAAGATTAGAAGATGCTCCAATTCTTGTTTTTTTTTAATGTTCAGTTAACCAACATATAGTACATCATTAATTTTTGATGTAGATGCTCAAATCTAACAAGGCAGAGTAGAGAAACCTTACTGAACACCCTGGAAATTTGGTAGAAATCCTAAAAAGACCAGGACTTAGATTTTGGACCAATCAAGCCTTATTTTAAGGACCACTCTATACATGCCCTAACAATGCTCAACAGCAAGTCTTGAAAGATTCAAGATAATCACAAGTAAATTAATTCTATTCCAGAACAAAATTCAACATTGCCTAAAATAAGACAACAACATGGATGGAGCTAGAGTGTATTATGCTATGTGAATAATTCAGTCACAAAAAGACAAATACCATGATTTTACTCATATATGGAATTTAAGAAACAAAACAGATGAACATAGGGCAGGAAAAAAAAAGAAGGCCACCCATGAAACAGACTCTTAACTATAGAGACAAAAAACTGAGGGTTGCAAGAGGGGAGGTGGGGGATGAGATATTAAGGAGGGCACTTGTGATGAGCAATGAGTGTTACATGTAAGTGATGAATTATGAAATTTTACTCCTGAAACTAATATTACACTTTATGTCAACTAAAATTTAAATAAAAACTTGAAACAAAAATAAATAAAAATAACAAAACCCAATCCAGCATAAATCAAAAATGAATAGGCATGTGAAAAAACATGAAAATGTGACCTATGATGGGCAGAAAAAAAACACTCAACAGAAGCAGAAAAGCAAATGACAGAGATGATGGAATTCACTATTATAAATAAGTCTAAGATTTAAAGGACAAGCTGAACACAATGAGGAAACAGAGAATCTGAGAGAAATGAAAAGGAATAAATACAAACAATCTGAAAGTAGAAAAAGAAAGGAGGGGCACCTGGGTGGCTCAGTGGGTTAAGCCTCTGCCTTCGGCTCAGGTCATGATCTCAGGTTCCTGGGATCCAGCCCCGCATTGCATCAGGCTCTCTGCTCAGCAGGGAGCCTGCTTCCCCCTCACTCTCTGCCTGCCTCTCTGCCAAATAAATAAATAAAATTAAAAAAAAAAAAAGGAAAAGAAAGGAGACTTCAAAAATCATTCTATAAAGCTAGCATAACCCTGCCATCAAACTAACATTACTAGAGAAATCAAGTATAGGCCAGTATCTCGGATAAACACAGATTCAAAAAGCTTTAATAAAATATTAATAAAATCAATGTTTTATATATATAAGGTAATATGTGTGACCAAATTAGGAACATAAGACTGGCTTGATGTTAAAAAACAAAATGTAACTCACTGCATACAAAAAAAAAAACTTATATAGACTACATGTATCAATTCAATTATGTATAAATATCATTTAAGAGAACTGAAATAAAAAGTGTCCAGAAAAATAAGACTAGAAGATAATTTCTTTTATCTGAGTATCTTTGTCACAACAACCACAGCCAGTATGTTAATGATAAAATATAGAATACTAAATTTGAGATTAAGTTTGAGACTAAGACAAAGATATATAATGTCATTTCTATTCAGTAGTGTAGTGGATGTTCTAACAAATTTAACAAGAAAGAAGTAAATTATTATAAAGAAATAAAATTATAATTTTTCACAAATTTGTGTATAAATAGAATATCCAAAAGAATCTACAACTATAAAATATTAGAAATAATGGGTGAACATAGTAAGGTAACTAGTAATAAGATTAATATACAAAAATTAAATTGTATCTTATATGCCATCCTCAGACAGATAAGGAAAATTTAATGACAATACCATTTGTAATAGCACAAAATATTAAAAAATTAGGAAAAGATGTGCTAAAATATATATATCTCCTTCTCAAAAATATTACTAAAAGAAAGGCCTAATAAAGCAGATACTACATTCATGAATTATAAAACAGTATTCAAGTGATCTATAGCATTAATGCAAGCCCATTCAAACTTTCAAATTTTAAATGTGTGCATGTGATGAAAGCACACATAAAATCAAGAAAGTGAGACTTAATATTTATATGGAAATACAAGGAATCTAAAATAGCCAAGGCAAATATACATTCTTTTCAAGTGTCTAAGGAATATTCTCCAGAACAGATCACCTATTAGGCCACAAAACAGAGGTCTCAACAAATTAAAAAAGATCAAAGTCATACCATGCATCTTTTCAGACTACAATATTGTGAAATTAGAAATCAACCACAGGGAAAAAAAAAATCTGAAAACAGCACAAATACATAGAGGTTAAATAACATGCTACTAAACAGTGAATGTGTTAACCAAACAAACACAAAAATCAAGTAAGAAATTTAAAAAATACATGGAAACAAATGAAAATGAAAACACAATTGTTCAAAACCTTTGGGATGCAGCAAAAGAGGTTCTAAAGAGGGAAGTTTATAGTAATACAGTCCTACCTAAGCAAGAAAAATCTCAAACAACTTAACTCCACACATAAAGGAGCAAGAAAAGGAGGAACAAACAAAACTCAAAATCAGAAGGAAGCAAGCAATAAAAATTAGAGCAGAAATAAGTGAAACAGAAACTAAAAATACAACAGAACAGATTCATGAAACCAGGAGCTGGTTCTCTGGAAAGATAACAAAATTGATTAACCTTTATCCAGACTCATCAAGAACAAAAAGACAGGACTCAAACAAAATCAGATATGAGAGTGAAGTAAGGATCAACACCACAGAAATGCAAAGGACTAAGTGAATATTATGAAAAACTATATGCCAACATATTGGGACGACGGAGAAGAAATGGATAAATTCCTAGAAACATATCCTAGAAACATAATCTCCCAAAACTGAAACAGGAAGAAACAGAAAATTTTATCAGACCAATTACTGGCAAGGAAACTGAATCAGTAATTTAAAAACTTCCAACAAACAAAAGTCCAGGACCAGATGGCAAATTCTACCAAACATTTAAAGAAGAGTTAATACCTATTCTCAAACTATTCCAAAACATGGAAGAGAAAGCTTTCAAATTCATTCTTTGAGGAAACAAAACTAGATAAAGACACTGCGAAAAAAGAGAAAATAGAACGATGAACATAAATGCAAAAATTCTCAAAATTTTAGCAAACTGAATCCAACAATACATTAAAAAAATCTTTCACCACAATCAAGTGGGATTTTTTTCCTATGATGCAAGGGGTGATTCATTATTTACAAATCAATCAACACAATACATATCAATAAAAGAGTAAAAAATAATCATTTCAATAGATGCAGTTAAAGCATTTGACAAAGTACAACATCCATTCATGATAAAAAGCCTCAGTAACCGTAGGTTTGGAAGGAACATGCTTCAACATAATAAAGACCATCATACTCAATGGTGACAAGCTAATAGTTTAGCCCCTAAGGTCAGAAATAAGACAAGGATGTCCATTCCCTCTACTTTAATTCAACAAAGTACTGGAAGTCCCAGCCACAGCAATCAGATAAGAAAAAGAATTAATAGGCATTCAAATTGGTAGGAAAGAAGTAAAACTTCCACTATTTGCAGGTGACATGATACTATATATAAAAGACCCCAGAGACTGCTTGAGATTCTTTCCCCTTTTCTTCTCCTATCCCCTCTGCTCCTCCCCCAACTTTCTCACTCTAAAAAATCATTAAAAAAAAAAGAATTCAGAAAAGTCACAAGACACAAAATCAATATACAGAAATGCATTGCATTTATATACACTAATAATGAAGTAGCAGAAAGAGGAATTAAGAAAACTATCCCATTTACATTCACACCAAAAATATCCAAATGCCTGGGAATAAACTTAACCAAGGAGATGAAAGACCTGTACTCTTGAAAATTATAAACCCTAATGAAAGAAACTAAAGATGACATAAACAAATGGAAAGATATTCCATGCTCATGGGTTAAAAGGACAAATATTAAATGTGTTACTACTCAAAGCAGTCTACAGATTTAATGCAATCCCTATCAAAATAGCAACAGCATTTTTCATAGAATGAGAAAAATTATTGTAAAATTAGTATGGAACCTCAAAAGACCATGAAGAACCAAAGCAATCCAAAAAGGAACAAAACTAGAGGTATCACAATCCCAGGGGTGAAGATATACTAAAAATATGAAGCAATAAAAACAGTAGATACTGGCACAAAAATAGTGTATCAGATAACAGAATGGAGCCCAGAAATAAACCATGATTATATGCTCAATTAATCTTCAACAAAGGAGGCAATGATATGGAATGAGAAAAAGACAGTATCTTCAGCAATTGGTGTTGGGAAAACTGTACAACAGACAAAAGAATTAAACTACCACATTCTTATATTATACACAAAAATAAACTCAAAATGGATTAAGGACCTAAATGTGAGACATGAAACTACAATAGTCCTAGAACAGAGCACAAGCAGTAATTTCTCTGGTATTAGCCATAGCAATATTTTCTAGATAATTCTGAGACAATGGAGACAAAGGCAAAAATAAACAATTTGGACATCAAAATAAAAAGCTCTGCACAGCAAAGATGTTAAAATTAAAAGACAACCTACAACAGGAGAAGATATTTTCAAATGACATATCCCATTAAGTATTAGTTTCCAAAATACAAAAAGAACTTCTACAACTCAACACTCAAAAAAGTAATAATGCATTTAAAAATGGACAGAAGACATGAACAGGTACTTGTCCAAAGACATACAGATGGTCAACAGACACATGAACAGATGCTCAACATCATTCATCATCAGGGAAATGCAAATCAAAACTGCAATGAGATATCACCTAACACCTGTTGGAATAACTAAAATCAAAACATAAGAAACAAGTGTTGGCAAGGATGTGAAGAAAAAGAGGCACTGTTGGTGGGAATGCAAACCGGTGCAGCCACCATGGAACACAGTATGGAGGTTCCCCCCAAAATTAAAAATAGAATTACCACATGATCCACTGATTCCACTACTGTGTATTCACCCAAAGAATACAAAAACACTAATTCAAAAGGATATATGCACCTCTATGTTTACTGTAGTATTGTTCACAAAAGCCAAAGTATGGAAGCAGCCCAGTATCCAGAGATAGTTGAATGGATAAAGTAATGGTGTGTGTATGTATAGACACACACAGACACACACACACACATTCACTAGATTATTCAGCCATAAAAAGGAATAAAATCTTGCCATTTCCAAAAACATGAAAGAATCTAGAAAGCAAAATACCAAGCTAAGTCAAAGAGAAATACCATATGATTTCACTCAAGTGTGACATTTAAGAAAGCACATAAACAAAGAAAAAAAGAGACAAACTAAAAAACAGACCCTTAACTATAGAGAACAAACTGATAGTTCCCAAAGGGGAAGTGGGAAAGAGTATGGGTGAAATAGATGAAGGGGATTAAGAGTACACTTACCTTGAAAAACACTGAGAAATGTACAGAACTGCTAAATCACTATACCATACACCTGAATCTAATGTAACACTGTATGTTAAGTATACTGGAATTAAAAATTTTAGGGGTGCCTAGGTGGCTCAGTGGGTTAAAGCCTCTGCTTTCAGCTTGGATCATGGTCCTAGGGTCCTGGGATCGAGCCCCACATTGGGCGCTCTGCTCAGCAGGGAGTCTGCTTCCCTCTCTCCCTGCCTCTCTGCCTATTTGTGATCTCTGTCAAATAAATAAAATCTTTAAAAAAAAATTTTTTTTAAAAACTGAAGTTACCTAATTTTCTTCTTACAAAACAATTACCCTCTTTGTAGTTAAAATTTATAAAAATAAAATGTAAATACATAAATTAGTAAAATAATATAGCTAAGACCTTCCTGAAGAAAAACAAAGTTGGAAGGTTCATATTACCAAATATCAAGACATTAAAAAGCTACTCAGTAAATAAGAGTGTGGAACTGACTGACAGAGCAGTGGAGGAAAAAAAGACCAATGTATATAAAGTTATACTAGATATGCAACTATAATTCAGTGAGGAAAAAATAGTCTTTTCAGAAATATTGCCAGATCAATTGAATGTTTCTTTTTAAATTTCAATAGCCCAAAGATGGAAATAAGCCAAATGCCCATCATCAGATGGATAAACAAAAAATGCAGTATATCCACACAATGAAATACTACTCAGACTTAAAAGGGAAATTCTGATACATGTTATAGCATAAGCAAACCTTGAAAACATTATGCTAGGTGAAATAAGACAAAAACACAAAAGGACAAATATTGTATGATTCCACTTATATGAGGTATCTAGAATTGGCAAACTCAAGAGAGACAAAAAATAGACTACTGCTCACCTGGGGGTTGGGGGAAGGAAGGAGTAGTAGTTATTGTTTAGTGGGTACAAAACTTCTATTTGTGATGATGATGATTTAAAAAGTTCCAGAAATGGGTACTGGTGATGGTTGCCCAACACTGTGAATGTACTTAGTACCACTAAATTGTACAGAATTGTACAGAACTAAATTGTACTGGCTAAAACAGCAAATTTTCTTTTGTATATTTTTGTTAACAATAAAAAATGTGTGTATGTTCATTATAGATTTATTTACAACAGGCAAAACTGGAAACAACCCAAATGTCCTTAAAATGGTAAAGGAATAAAATTGTGATAATATACTAAATGGAATACTATTCATCTATAAAAAAGAACAAACTGCTGATATACTCATGAACTTGGATTAATCTCAAGGTCATCATCATGAGTGAAAAAAGCCAATTTCCAAATAGTATATATATGATTCCATTTATACAACATTCTCAAAGTGAAAACATTATATATAGAGATTGCTAGAGGTTGGGGAGAAGACTTGATAAAGCCTAAGGGAGCTCCTTGTAGTGATACTTTTATGGTGATAATTTTATCCATATATACATATGAAAATGTATATGTATATCCATATATATATATGAAAATATTTCATGTAACTATGCACATGAAAAAGGAAGTATAAATGAAAACTGATGAAATCTAAGTTCTGTGGTCTACTTAATAGTATTGTGCCTATGTCAATTTCCTAGTTTTGATAATTCTCTATAATTAACTAAGTAAATGCACCATTAAGGGAAGGTGGGTAATGGGTACACATGATCTCTCTGTACTACTTATTCAACAAACTTATGAGCCTATAGTTATTTCAAAATAAGAGTTTTTAAAATTCTGAAAGGAAAAATAATTCCTTTATTTAAAAAAGAACACATGAAACTTTGTGTCATATACCATAATAATTAAGAAAGTTCTTGGCTTCTAAAAATGCAAGTTATGTTTATAAGTACACAGTTCTATGAGTGTGGTAATTAAAATTCTAGCAATAAATGATTAAATAAGATAATTGTTTATATAAAAGAACATATAGCTAAAGGAAGCCAGAAATGCTCCAAATTTCTGTAGTAGTAAATTTTACTCTTTCTGGATATGAAGGATAGCTGTATCTTTCATTTTTGGGAAAAAAATTTTTAAAAACTGATTGCAGTTTTCAAATAAATATTAACTAATTACTATAGGAAAGTCATTGTCCAAGAAGCAATAAGTTAAAAAATGAATAAATTTACAATTTAGTAATAAAAATATAAAAATAGATGTAATAAGATAGGGGCAGGATATATAGGAGTTCAGAGATAAGAAAGAGATTTAAAACTAAAAGGTTCAGAAAAATTTCATGGAAAAGTTATATTTATATTTATATAACTTTATAAGCTATAGCTAAAATGGAAGAACTTTGATTAAAATGGACTGGAGAGTTTCCAATTCAAGATGGAACATAGATCCTTAACTGACTTCCTCTTACAGGCACATTGAACCTACAGATTGTAGAATAATTTTCTCTGAAGAAAACCTATCAGACCAATTCCCTCACATTTGGCAAGTAGGAAGGAAACAATATCAAAGCAAGGTAGGGAAAAAGCAGAGACACAATCTTACCATAAATCTCATCCCCAGCACAGTTACCCAGAATTGGGAGAGAATTCAAAATGTACAGCTTCTCCCTGAGGAGAAAAAAGTCTGTACCCCACATCAGGCACTCCAACTTTTAAAACCAGCATCTGAGGGACAAGCTCCCCAAACATCTGGCCTTGAAAACCAACAGGACTCTTGCCCAGGAGACCTGTGGGAGCAGTGGCCAACTGAGGAATAGTTTTTAAAGGGCTCGTGCACAGACCCAGCTGTTCCAGGGCCCAGCACAGAAGCAACATTTCAAAAAGTTAATTTTAAAGCATCAGTCTGAGGGTCAGGGCTTTCTGGAATACTCTGCAGGGACAGAGGCTAGCAGGTACCATGTTCTTGCTCTCCACCTGCCTTGCTAAAGTCAGTATCATCTTTTTTTTTTCTTTTTTGCAGCAGGTGTGTCATCTTTGGCCTTTCTGCCTGGCTCCAGCCAAAACATCTTTGTGTTCTCCCTCTGCCACACTCCAGAGTATCTCCTGGAATGGAGCTTCCACACATCTGGTATCCTCATTTTTACATCTGGTGACAGTCTTTGTGGTTGCCACCCCATGCTCATCTGGTGCTTGTGGCTGGTTGTGGGAGGCAGGGGGAGCTTGGGGAACTTGGGATCCTGAGTTCTCTGGGACTGTAACAGTCAAAGAAACAGCGAAACAGTTCTTCGGAGGTTACCACTCCAAGAGCACGGCACAGATAGCAGACTAAAATAAAATAAAATACCGCCAGGCTTTCTGTGAAAGAGGCCTACTTCCTAGTCCTGGAGTTTCAACCTTAGTAACAGACTTCAGATTTGGTATATGCCTAGAGGCAACAGAGGTCATTTCAGGGAGCATAAATTGGAAAACACTGTCATTGTACTCTATCCCTACCTTGCTACAGTTCACTAGTATCTCCCAGAAAGCTTATACACTTATTTGGAGCCCCAATTTTTATAACTGCTGCCCAGGGGACACCCCCAGATTACCTGTATCTGGGGCCAGCAGGACTTATGCTTGTAGTCACACGTGACTATATATATTTACGCATACATTAGAAGCTATTGCCTGAGGGGCTGGCTTACAATGAGATCTGAGATCCTCCACTTTGAGACACTGAAAGGTTTTAGTACACCCTCAACTACTGGGAGCTATTAAAAATAAAACAGAATTTCAGTAATGTACTGAAATAAAGCATACTGTGTTTATATGTGTGTATGTACATATATGTAAACAGAAAATACTGAACAGTTTCCAGTAGTTGATGGTGTGCCACTAACTGGAATCTAAACAACAACTTAAAAACAAACTAAAAAAAAAACAAATCAAACAACCCTTAAAGAAATAGACTGCTTGGACAATCACAAAAGCTAGACAAGAAGAGCTAAGACAAGGTTGAGCGATACGTTTCATTCCCTACTCGAGGCCACTCCTACAATACTGTTTTATTTAATGCACAGAAACCAACCACAGATTCAAGGAAAATGAAGAAACAAAGGAGTATATTTCAAATAAAGAATAAAATGAAACTTCAAAAAGTCCTTAATGAAATGGAGATGTTATTTACCTGGTAAAGTACAAAACAATGGGTATAAAAATGATCACTGAGCTCAAGAATGAATAAACAAAGTAAAAGTTTTAACAAAGAGACAGAAATATGTAAGACAGTACCAAAAAGAATTCAGAGAACTGAAGACTACAATAAGTGAACTAAAAGATACAACAGAGGGACTCAATAGTAGACTAGGTAAGGCAGAAGAAACAATGGGTGAATCTAAACACAGGGCAGTAGAACTCACCCAATCAGAGCAGCAAAAAGGAAAAAGAATGAAACAAATTATGACAGTTTAAGACTTATGGGACAATCTCAAGCAGGCCAATATTTGCATTGCAGAAGTTCCAGAAGAAGAAAGAAAAGGTAAGAAAACATATAAAAAATAATGGCTGTGAACTTCTCTAACCTGAAGAAAGAAACAGACATCCAGACCCAAAAAGTCCAAAGAGTACCAGCTCAGGTGAACCAAGAGAGACCACACCAAGACACATTATAATTAAAATGTCAAAACTTCCAGTCCCATCCATATGAGATTATGCTGAGTGAAATAAGTCAAACAGAGAAAGTCAATTATCATATGGTTTCACTCACATGTGGAACATAAGGAATCACATGGAGGACATTAGGAGAAGGAAAGGAAAAGTCAAATGGGGGAAATCGAGAATGAGAAGCTGTGGACTCTGAGAAACAAACAGTGTTTTAGAGGGACGGGAAGTGTGGGGATGGGTGAGCCTGGTGGTTGGAAGGAAGGCACATATTGCATGGAGCACTGGGTGTTATATGTAAACAATGAATCTTGGAAGACTACATCAAAAATTATTGATGTATTATATGGTGACTAACATAAAAATGTCAAAACCTAAAGACAAGGAGAGAATCTTAAAAGTAGCAAGAGAAAAACAAATTGTTATGTACAAGGAAATCCCCAAAAGAGTATTAGCAGATTTTTCAGCAGAAATTTTTGTAGGCTAGAAGAGAATGGCATGATATAGTCAAAGTGTTGAGAGGAAAAAAAACATGCTAACCACAAATACTCTTCAAATTGTTTTTCAGAATTGAAGGAGAAATAGTCTTCCAGATAAGCAAAAGCTAAAGGATAAAGAAGTTCATACCACTGAACACCCTACAAGAAAGTTTAAAGGGATTTGTTTAATGTATATTAAAAGTAGTAGATCAATTTTAAGGAAAAGATGAAGATTAGAAGACAAAAGTAGGAAAAATAACTAACTACAATAATAATTAAAGAATAAACAAGATAAAAAGACATAAGCTGTGACATCAAAAACACATTTTTGGTTGGGTTGGTGGAGTAAAAATGTAGAGCTTCAGATGCATTCAACTTAAGTTGTTATCAATTTAAAATAGGCTGCTATAAATATAAGTTGTCATAGGTAAGATGGATTGGAGATACTGTTCCACAGAGTTGAGGGAAGAGCATTAGACAATATAGCAGGAAAGACAGACTATATTTTTAAAAACCAGAATTATTCTAATTGGCTAAAAAACAGGGTATTATTAAAGAACTGGGAAGTAGTAAATTAACTGAGGAATAATTGTGGTAGACTCAAAAAAAAAAATCAAGGATTTCCATATGGTAAAGAACACTGAAGGCAATGCCACAATCATATTTTTCAATTATCAAATATAGTAAAGCTTGACAGTCTCAGAGCTATAATATTCGAAGTCTAATTTGCAAATGATATAAGACTGTACTTTTAGGTATTTTTCAATTAATGGAGTAATTCAAAAAAGTGGATAGAATAAAGTTACTAAAATTTTGGAAAAGCGTCCATAGATGTAGCTTAATTATATTAAGTCATCTGTCCAAACAATTTACATATTAGAATGCTTCTTCTCTAAGAGTGAATTTCCTCTATATTACAGTCAAAGTGCAAGGTAAAACTCTGACAAGCGTACTAATACATGTAGAATAATTAAAACTATAACTCCCAGGAAATAATGCATTTTTATGTTTTAAATGGTAATACCAACCTTCCAGGATCAGTATACCCTTTTCCTCCACCATCATGTAACAAATAAAAATTTTAGCTTCTATGAAAACAGAAAACAATCCAGACTTCAAATACTCATAAAGACAGACAATTCGGGCTCAGCAGAATTTTTAACAGAAAGGTGTATGCTATTTCCAAACACAAATGTTGTTTTGGTCATCAGGATGTTCCTTTGGTACTACTAAGACAAACAAAATCAGTTATTTTTGACATCTATTATGACATAAGAAGTGACAGCTTAAACTGTATTTTAAATCAACTTAATTCATAGGATGGTAACAGGATCAAAATTTTTCTAAAGAGTAAATTCTCATGTTTCCTGTTTACCTAACAATATTCTTTTTCCTTTCTCACATCAAAGGATTATCTTTATCTAGGACCATCAATTTCAGCCCATTCTAAAGAAAATAAACTTGCATTTGCAAGTAATAGTGATTCTTAATTAACTGTCATTATAAAGCTTGACAACATTCATATCTAGTCCCCATCAATATTTTCAAAGTATTTGTACATATTTAATACATATATTTTACTCAAATTATTTTTCATAAGGTTCATCTAAGGCTTCCTTAAAGTAATGTTCAGTCATGTCACTTAACCTTATGTGCAAAATGAAATAGAATTATCTAAAAGTACCACCCAACCAAGAGCTTCCTTTTTTTTCTTAAAGGGCTTATTTATTTACTTGACAGAAAGAGAACACAAGTAGGCAGAGTGGTAGGCTGAGGAAGAGGGAGAAGCAGAATCCCCACTGTGCAGAAAGCCCGATGTGGGGCTCCATCCCAAGACCCTGGGATAATGACCTGAACCAAAGGCACACACGTAACTGACAGAGCCACCCAGGTACCACGCCCCCCCACCAAGAAATTGTTTCAATTGTTTCTAACACAGATATAAACAAATGTCTGTTCTATTCCCTATAGGTAGTGACTTTTTTTTTAATTAAAGATTTTATTTATTTATTTATTTGAAAGAAAAAAGAAAACACAAGCAGGTGGAGAAGCAGGCAGAGGGAGAGAAAGAGAAACAGGTTCCTCTCTGACCAGAGAGCCTGACTCGAGTCTCAATCGCAGGACCCTGAGATAATGACCTGAGTAGAAGGCAGATGCTTAACCTAAAGAGTCACCAGGTGTTCCAGAGAGCCTTAAGACATGATCAACACATTTTTTATTAAGAAGTTTAGGAAGCTGTGATCATCAGGACAATATGGTACAGGCACAAAAACAGACACACAGATCAATGGAACAAAATAAAGAACCCAGAAATGGACCCTCAACTCTATGGTCAATTAATCTTTGACAAATCAGGAAAGAATATCCAAAGGGAAGAAAACACAATTTCTTCAACAAATGGTTTTGGGAAAACTGGACAGAAACATGCAGAAGAATGAAACTACACCATTTTCTTAAAACCATACACCGAATATATTCAAAATGGATAAAAGCCCTAAATGTGAGACAGGAATCCATGAAAATCCTATAGGAGAACACAGTCAGCAACTCTTTGACCTCAGCCTCAGTAACTTTCTACTGACAGTCTCCACAGGTGAGGAAAACAAAAGTAAAAATGAACTATTGGAATTTCATCAAGATGAAAAGCTTCTGCACAGCAAAGGAAACAATCAACAAAACTAAAAGGCAACCTATGGAATGGGAGAAGATATTTGCAAATGACATATCAAATCAAGGGCTAGTATCCAAAATCTAAAGGGAACTCACAAAATTCAATACCCCCAAATCAAAAAACCCAGTCAAGAAGTAGGCAGAAGACATTCACAGACATTTCTCCAAAGAAGACACACAAATGGCTAACAGACACATGAAAAAATGCTCAAGATCACGCATCATCAGGGAAACTGAAATCAAAACCGCAATGAGATACCACCTCACACTGGTCAGAATGGCTAAAATATAAAACTCAGAAAGCAACGGATGTTGGTGAGGATACAGACAAAGGGAAACCCTCTTGCACTTTTGGTGGAAATGCAAACTGGTGCAGTCACTATGGAAAACAGTATGGAGATTCCTCAAAAAGTTAAAAAATAGAGCTACCCTATGACCCAGCATTGCACTACTACATATTTACCCAAAAGATAAAAAATAAGTGATTAGAAAGGACACATGCACCCCAAAGTTTATAGCAGCAATTTCCACAGTTGCCAAAATATCCCTTGATATCCATCAAGGGATGAATGGGTAAAGAAGTGGTGTATATATACAGATATACAGATGTGGGAATACTAATCAGCTATCAAAAAGAATGAAATCATGCCATTTGCAACAACATGGATGGAACTAGAGTGTATTATGCTAAGCAAAAGAAGTCAGAGAAAGACAAATATCACATGATTTCATACATATGTGGGATTTAAGAAACAGAACTAATGAACAAAGGGAAAGGGAAGGAAAAATAAGATAAAAACAGAGAGGGAGGCAAACCATAAGAGACTCTTAACTGTAGAGAATAAACTGAGGGTTGCTGGAGGGGAGGTGAATGGGGAGATGGAGTTACGGAGTGTTGAGGATTAAGGAGGACACTTAATATAATGAGCATTGGGTGTTACATGCAAACGATGAATCACTAAATTTTACCCTTGAAACTAAAAATACAGTATATGTTAACTAAATCAAAATTTTAAAAAAATCTTTAAAAAATTTAGAATGCTGTCTTCTAAATTTTTCATACCACGGCACAGACAAGAAAATGGCATTACTGAACATAGGGGCAACAAACAGGCTACCTAAGGCCAGGGTTGACTGTCCAGAGCTCTAGCTATCACTGGCACTACAAAGATCCCTCAAAGAGTGAATGGATGAACACTAAATCTCAATTCATAAGCCATTTTTTATGCCTAGATTTCAACTAATAACTGGGTTAGATTGAAGGTGAAATCTGACAAAATACAGGCCAGAATGTTAAATACCTATGAGTTTGAACTTTGAAAATACCCTGAATACAAAATCTCCTGTTCTCTTATATTCGCATTCTCAGTGAAACTGCTTTACTTCACTTAATTCTATTACTCATAGTTTATTCCCGCCATTTTGGCTTGAGCCATTTCAATAATACATTCATATCATCCAAAATTCTCTAAGCAGAGTTGATCTGATTGCAACCAGGCCAATTATCTGAACTGACATCCACTATTCTCCCCCAAAGTCATCAATATCACATTAGATGGCTCTACTGTAAATTCATGCACATTGATGAACTCTCCATCTTACAGCAAAAAGATCCAAAAAACCCAAACACAACCATATTAGTCTCACCATCACACTGCAAGAAAGAATTGAATTCAATCACTGACTCCAAATCCTCATCTCTCATTTATTCCTTAATTGTGGACAATCTTTCTGCCACCACCAAACTTTTATTACTATGCAGGCTGGTGTTTTTCAGTATGGTCAATGTACTACCCACATCAAATCATCTGCAATGACTTGTTAAAATGCAGATTTGGGGGCTTTTCCAAGATCTGCTCAATCAGAGTGCCCTGGAGTGATGCCTCTTCTGAGGAATCAGCTTGGGAAACTGCTATTTTAGCCATCTGTGACAACTGTGGTTGCCAATTCCAGTGATATTTTTGTAGTTCTCATTCTCCTTGACCTGTAGAGCACCTGAGAATGCCTACCCTATTCTTTGAAATTTCTCTTTCTTCCAACCTCATTCTTCACTCATCTGTTGCTTCCTCTTATTTTTCCAAATGCAAAATATAAGACTTTCTTGGGAATCTAGCCCTAATATTTTTTTCATGCTCAAGAAAAAGCAAACATCTTTTCTCACAACTTGAGAGCTGCCTCTTTGCAAGTGATTCCTAATTTTTTATCCTTACTCTAAAATGTTCTCAAAGGTCTCTAGACCTGTGTTTCCAATTGCTGAGTATCTCCGCTTAAGATACAAAATGATATTAGAAACATAAACTAAAAGAAAAACACTGAGAGGTATAGAATAGGTTCCAACTGACACACAAGAACAATATGAATATGAATTGTAATGAGTGAAACACAAATATGTTTAAATTCATAATGATATTGAAAAAATTCTATGAACTTTAAAAAATGATAGGGAACCAACTACTTTAAAAACATAAAGACAGAGAGGCAATCTAGCCTTTGTGTACTAATTATACCCCAGGTCATCAAATCATCTATAAGCAAACATTTCTTTTGACAGAAGCATTCCATCCAATGAGATAATTTATCAGCTGCAATCTCCAGTGAAATAACGGAACTGGGCAATGATAACGACTGCTAATATTACAAAAAGAGAAAACCTGCACATTGTGTCTTGTGATGAATGTATACAATACTACCTGTATTTTTGAAAAAAAAAAAAAAATTGAACCTCTATTTGAAAGCCTCTAGATTTAACTATTTATTTTTGGAAATACAGATCACAGAGAAACACACTAAATGACATCATGGAAATGTAAGCAGCAAAAATGAGATCGTGTAAGACTCCACTAAGAATGTTGTTGTTTTATTTTCCCCCAGGAACTAATTAAAAGAAGTGAGAGGAAATCTGTAGATTAAGAGACATTTAACATACAAAGTCCAACATATGGATATTGGTTTTCATCTTGATTCCAACAATCTATACAATCCTTAAGAGAGATATTGGGAGAATTACTATTAATTTTTAAGGTGTGCTAACTGGATTGTGGCTATAAAGGTGTGTGTGTGTGTATTAAAGAGTTCTTATGTCTCACAGATGTGTACCAAAGTATTTTCGGATGAGAGAGAAACCAAGAAACAGACTCAACTATAGAGAACTAACTGATGGTTACCAGAGGGAAGTGGGTGGGGGAATGGGTGAAATAGGAGAGGGGGATTAAGGAGTGCACTTGATGTGATGAACACCAAGTGACATACAGAGAAGTATTAAATCATTATATTCTACACCTGAAATTAATATTACACTGTATGTTAACTGGAATTTAAATAAAAACTTAAAAAATAAAACTAAAAAAAAAATAACTTGTCTGGCATTTTTTCTAGCATAATCCAACATATACAAAATAAGACTGCTATGTTTTAATAATTACTGAAGCTGGGTGATGGGTACATGGGGATTCATTTACTGTTCTATTTTTGTATGTTTGGAAATTTCCATAATAAGTAAACAAAAAAAATGTTGTGGAATTGTGCCTTAATGTACATCACTTTCCTACAGAATATCCTTCAAGGTTTCCCATCTGACTACCCAAATGAGAACATCTGCTAGACTCAACCCTCAACTTTCCCATCCAGTGTTCTATACTCTAGCCTCAAACACTAACACTTCCCATCTAATCTTTGGTTTATTATTTCCAACTGTAATATATCCTCCCTCCCATTTCAGCTTTCTCAATTTTTATCTATCCTTTAATGTTTATCTCAGATAACAGAACCTGAGAGCTAAAAGAGGACTTAAATTTAGATGTAACTAGTTTAGTGGCTTTTGAACAATTTTAAAAGTTAAAGTTTAGAAGTCTGAATTTAGAAGTTTGCTTTTCTTCAGGCAAATATCTTATAAGACCATAATACATAAAAGAGGCAATAAACGTTGCTGCTTTTCATGTAAGGTAGTCTAGAGTCCTTTCTATCAAGCTTATATTTCTGAACAAAGAATGCCAACCACTAGTATCAATTTGTCTTGCAAAGATATTTTTAGAATAGGCAAAACAAAACAAAAAAATTACACAGACCGTATCAGAGATTATAAAGACCCAAGCTAAGAGGAATAAAGTCTGAGACCAATAATGCTTAAGTCATCTGTGAATGAAACTAAGGAATAGGTTTAAGAAGCTGAAGTATGGAACAAACCCACAATTTCACTGAAGATACATTAGCCTAACTCAAGTATAACCAAACTTTGTCTTTTGATCTAATCACTTTATAAACAAATATAAATGTAAAGTTAAATAATATTTTGTTGATTATCAGAAATCCCTATTTACCTAAATTATAAATATTAAATCACATTTGGATGGATCTTACACAACACTTGAAAATGGTCAATCTTATTTAAAGCCTTTATGATGACTTTTAATCAGAATAACTAATTTATGAAATTATTCTCTAACATGTTAACATTTTTCTGCATATATATGTGCACTTTGCATTCATAAACTTCTTGGACATGAGAAATGGTGTTCTGGTTGCTGTTTTTCACTATCACACAAGCATGGTGATTGGCAAATATTAGGCACTCATATGTTCATTGAATTAATCAACACATGAGCAAAAATTATCATTTGTATTCCTGGGTTCTAATTCTTAATTTAAAAAGAAACAACCTGAGTAAGATACCAGAAACAATGTTGAATATATTTGCTAAATAGCTTAAAAGCAAAAACTTTAAAGAAATTTTCTTTTTTTTTTTGATGAGGAGATTGACTTTATTTTTTTTATTTTTTCAGTGTAACAGTATTCATTGTTTTTGCACAACACCCAGTGCTCCATGCAAAACTGGGTGTTGTGCAAAAACAATGAATACTGTTACGCTGAAAAAATAAATAAAAAAAAAATAAAGTCAATCTCATCAAAAAAAAAAAAAAAAGAAATTTTCTTTTAAACTATAAAAAGGGCAGTGGCTTTATAATTCCTGTAAAAACAAATGCAAAATAGCTGCATAATGACTCAGGTAATAATTTAAAAAAAAAAAACAGAAAAAAACTCAATATTTTAATATAAATTATTATTTTCAGCAATCTGAACACTGCTGTTACAAGACTCTGGTTTTGAAAGCTGAAAACCACCAAGATTTTTAAAATATATTTACTAGTCAAAGACACCAAAAAACAAAAGATTTTTAATATGACAATGGATTGCCTAAATCACATACTAAATTGCTCTATACAGGGAGATTTCACAATCCAGGAGCCATAGCCATGTTGCTGCAAGTACGATTTCAGCAAAGTTTTAGCTTCTTGATAGGATCCAGACATACACTATAGAAAGAGAAAAAATTGAATTATAGAATATAAGCAGAATTTGGTTTATGAAAAGTTAAGTAACCCTAATCTTGCTTCTTAAGTTTGACATTTTAAAAATTAAAATATTTTTGAATTCCTATTTTTCTCATTGTTTTTGAAACTAAACATTTTCCTTTTCAACACTCCTTAAAGACAACTTTTTGAACATTTTTTATTAAAATAATCATACTCATCACAGAAAACTTTAAAAGTAGAGAAAATATAAAGAAGAAAATAAAATCTGTGTATAAGGCACAAATAATAGATAATCATCATTTTGGTTTCTTTCATTTTCTATAAATCAACTTATAGATGAACTTTTAAAAAAAAGCTTTACAGAAGTATAATAACATACCATAAATTCACTCACAAATATACAGTTTGATGATTCCTAGTAAACTTATAAAGGTATGCAACCATCCCACAGTCAAGTTGTAAACCAATTCTATCACCTGCAAAAAAGTTCCACTGTGCCCATCTGCAGTCCAGTCTGTATTCCCAGATCCAGCCAGCCATGAATTTATTTGTCTTTAGAGTTTTGCTTTTTCTAGAGATTTCATAAAAATTGATGGAACACAATATGAACTCTTTTGTGTCAGGCTTCTTTTGATTAGCATAATGCTTTCAGATTCATTCATACTGTTTCATGTATTTGTAGTTTGATCTATTTCATTGCTGATTAGTACTCCATCATATGGATTTATCATATTGTTTATAGATTCACTAACTGATGAACAACTGAATGTTTCCAGTTATGCATTATTATGAATAATGCTGCTGTAAACATTTATGTACAAGTCCTCTGTGGATATACGTTTCTGTTCTTCCTGGATGGACACCAGTGAAAATGCTGGATCACATGGTAACTATATGATTATTTTTGCAAGACAGCCAAATTATTTTCCAAGAAGACCATATTGTTTTACATTCTCATTGGCAGTGCAAGAGTTCTCCAGTTTCTCTGCAACAATACCTAGTATATAGTGTTTTGGAGTTTAGTGGATGTATAGTATGGTCAATACCTACTGACCGATGAGGCTGAGCATCTTTAATATGTGTAGTTGCCGTTTGTATATATTCTTTGCTACTTTTAAAAACTTGGTTGTTTGCCCTCTCAATATTGATTTTTAAGAGTTCATTATGTATTATTACAGATACAAGATCTTTATCAAATGTATGATTAGCCCATTTTTTCCTCCAGTCTATGGCTTGTATTTTCATTAATGATGACTTTTGAAAAGCAAGTTTTACATTCTGGAATCCAAATGATCAATTTTTTCTTTTACAGATTGTGCTTTTGATATCACATCTAAGAAACTGTTTCCTAACCTAAGAATACAAATATTTTGATATTTTTTGGAATTTTTAAGTTTTAGCTCTCTCAGAAATAAAATCTATTTTAATTTTTTTGTATGACTCATAGAGTCTAAGTTAATTTCCTTTTTTTTTTTTTTTTTTGGTCCACAAATATCCAACAGTTCCAGCACTATTTATTAAAAAGACTATTCTTTCTCCCATTAAGTTACCTGGGCACCTTTATATAAAATTAATTGACCATAAGTGTGTGGATTTATTTCTACCTCTTATTCTGTTCCATTGATCTATATGTCTATCATTACGTCAATACATTGTCTTGACTACTGTGGCTTTATGATGAATTTTGAAACTAAGTAGTGTAAATCTGCTTTTAAAAAATTGATTTGGGGGGCACCTGGGTGGCTCAGTCATTAAGCATCTGACTTCAACTCAGATCATGATCCCAGGGTCCTGGCATTGAGCCCCACATCAGGTTCCCTGCTCAGTGGGAAACCTGCTTCTTCCTCTCCCACTCCCCCTGCTTGTGTTCCCTCTCTTGCTGTGTCTCTCACTGTCAAATAAGTAAATAAAATCTTAAAAAAATGTTTTGGTTCTTCTATGTCCTTTGGATTTACATTTCAATTTTGATCAGAACAGCTCGTCAATTCCTACACAAAAGCTTGCTGGGATTCTAGTAAGAGTTTGCCTTGAATCCATAGATTAGTTTGGCAAGAAGTGACATCCTAAAATGTTTTATTTCCAACCCATTAAATGGTACATTTCTCCATTTATTTGGGTCTTCAATTACTCTCAGCAACGTTTCATCATTTTCAGTGTATAGATCTTATACTTAGTTAAAATCATCTTTAAGCATTATTTATGCTATTCTGGAGAAAACAGTTTTCCCAATTTTAGGAGTGCTCATTCCTAGTATATATACATATACACAATTTGTTTTTCTATATTGTCCTTACAATGTGTACTAAACTCACATATGATATAGTTGTTTTTAATAGATTCCACAGGATATTTTGCAAACAAGATTACATTATTTAGAAATAAAATGAGTTTTTCTGTTTCTTTCCAGTCTCAATGCCTTTTCTTTTTCTTAACTTGCTGAACTTGCTAGGACGTACGGAGTATTGTTGAATAGAATTGAGATGAGAACAGACATTCTTGTTTTCTTCTCTAATCGTGTTGGGGGTAAGGGGAAGAGTATTCTTTCACCATTAAGCATGATGTCAATTGTAGGTTTTTCATTGGAGGAAATTTACTTCTATTTCTTATTCAGTATTTTTACTATGAATAGCTGTTGGATTTTGTGAAATACATTTTGGACATCTTTTGAGGTAATTATGTGGGTTTTGAACTTGACTCTATTCATATAATGGTAATACATCCAATAATTTTCTGATGTTTAATCAACTTTGTATTCTTGGAACAAACCTCCTTTGTCATGGTGTATAATCCTTTCTCTGGGCTGCTGGATTTACTCTGCCAATATCTTAAAAATTTTGCATTTATGTTCTGGAGAGATAAAGTTTGTAGTCTTCATTTTTTGTGATGTTTTAATCCTGTTTTGATATAAGGGTTATAGTGACCTCATAAAAGTTGGCAAGTGTTCTCTCTTCTATTTATTAGGTTTTTGTAGGATTTTTGCTTCTTTTTTGTTTCACATATCGTTTGATAGAATTCACCAGTAAAGCTGTATCTGCACTCTGCTTTTCTTTAGGAAAAGAATTTTATTTTTAATTCCAGTTAACATACAGTGTTTTATTAGTTTCAAGTATACAATATAGCAATTCAACAATTCCATACATTACTTGGTGCTCAAGATAAGGGCACTCCTTAATCCTCATCATCTATTAACCCATACCCTCCACACCCTCTGGTAACCATCAGTTTGTTATCTATAATTAAGAGTCTGTTTCTTGGTTTGTCTTTTTAGGAAAAGAATTTTAGTTAACAATTCAACTACTTTATTTCAATCTGGATATTCTCTTTAGTCACATTTTATAATTTGTATCTCTCTAGGAATGTGTTCATCTGACTTGTCTAATTTTTTGAAAAAACATTGTTTATACTGGATGCCTGGGTGGCTCAGTGAGTTAAGTGTCCACCTTTGGCTCAGGACATGATCCCAGGGTCCTAGGATCAAGTCCTGCAACTCACTCCTTGCTCAGCAGGGAGCCTGCTTCTCTCCCTCTGCCTGCCACTTCCCCTGCTTGTGCTCTCTTCTCTCTGACAAATAAATAAAATCTTAAAAAAAAAAGTTCATAATATTCTCATCATTATTTTAGCTCTTTGGGGTCTGTAGTAATGACTCATCTTTCATTCCAAATTTTGATTGCTTGTATTATGTCCTATTTTATCAGTTAGTCTAAAGGATTATCAATGTTGATTTTTTTTCAATGAACCAACTTTTGATTTCATTGATCTTTTTTTTTCTAGAATTTTCTATACCATTTTATATTATTCCCTCTCTACTTGTAATTTGCTCTTCTTCTAACATCTCAAGGTGGAAGCTCAAATAACTGATTTTACAATTCCCTTCTTTCCTAATATGTGAATAAAGTTATAAATTTCTAACCACTCCTTCAGTTATATTCCACAAATTTTAATATGTTGTATTTTCATTCAGTTGATTTTTGATTGATTCAGAAAAATTTTTTTAATTTGCTTATAATTTCTTCTTTGACTCACAGGTTATTCAGAAGTTAAGCTGCTTAATTCTCAAATGGTTAACTTCCCAGATTTCATTCCACTGCTGATTTCTACTGAGACTTGCTTTATTACCAATACTGGAGAAAGTTCCCAGTGTACTTGAAAATAATGTATATTCAGTTACGTAGTGTTTAATACAGGCCAGTACAGGCACTGATTTTTAAGCCTTTTATATTCTTATTTTCTGTCTAGTTGTTTTATCAACTGCTGAAATAAGACTATTAAAACCTCTTACATAATTTAAGGGCATTAGGAGAAGGGAAAAATGAAGAGAAGGTGGAAATCGAAGGGGGAGAAGAACCATGAGAGACTGTGGACTCCAAGAAACAAACTCTGGGTTTTAGAAGGGGAGTGTGCGGGATGGGTGAGCCTGGTGATGAGTATTAAGCAGAGCACTGATTGCACGGAACACTGGTATTATACATAAGCAATGAATCATGGAACACTACATCAAGAACTAATGAGGTACTGTATGGTAACTAACATAATAAAAAAATTAAAAAGTACATTTTTTCTGGAAAAAAATTCCTACTGTAATTGTAGAATTATCGATTTCACCTTTCAATTCTGTCAGTTTTGGCTTATGTATTTTTGGGTTCTGTTGTTACTAACACATGTAATTATTACATAAGTATTTGTTATATGTTTCAAAGCATTAGCCTTTTTACTACAATTAAACATCACTCATTGTCTTATATTTCTCAACATATATTTGATATTAATATAAACACTTCAGCTCTCTTTATTGCTACAGTTAGCATATGTTTTTTTCATCTTTTTAGTTTCAACTTATTTGTGTTTTTGAATTTCATGTTTCCTGCAGACAGCATAGAGTTAAATCTTGCCCCCCCCCCTTTTTTTAACCCACTCTGATGACCTCTGCCTTTTCTCTGGAGCATTTAGTCTAATAGAACCTAATGTGATCATTGATAAACTGAATTCATGTCTGCCATTTCACTGTTTTCCAAGTCCCATGTCTTTTATTTCTCTGCTTCCTCTTTATTGCCTTCTAGTTTTTTTCAAAAATTAATTTTAATATACAATTTTAATTCATGTGCTGATATTCTGCATGCAGCTTTCAGTTATTTTCTTCATGGTTACTTTAGGAATTACAATATGCTTCTGTATCTTTTCCTTTTTAAAGATTTATTTATTTATTTATTTATTTGACAGAGAGAGAGAGAGAGAGATCACAAGTAGGAAGAGAGGCAGGCAGAGAAAGATGGGAAGCAGGCTCCCTGCTGATCAGAGAGTCTGATGTGGGCCCTGATCCTAGGACACTGGGACCATGACCTGAGCTGAAGGCAGAGGTTTAACCCACTGAGCCACCCAGGCGCCCTATGCTTCTGTGTCTTACTATATCCTACTTCATATTCATACTGACTTAATCTGGTAAAATACAGTATCTTTGTTCCAATACTGACTGATTTCTTTCTCTGTCCTTTGTTATACTATCACTGTCTATATTGCATCTACCTTTGTTACAAATTAATACAGTTAAAATTGTATTAAAGAACTTCCACTTTCTAAAGAAAATAAGAGGAAACACACACATACACACACCCTTTTATATTTATCCCATGATTACCATTTTCAGTATTCTTTGTCCCTTTCTGTAGATTTATATGTCAGCTCGTGTTATTTCTTCCAAGGTTCAAGGACTTCCTCTGGAATTCCTCTTAAGTAAGTTATACTAACAAATTTTCTTTATTTTTGTCTGCCTGGGGATTTTTTTTATTTTGCTTTTAAGAATTATCTTGCCATACAATTCCTGGTTACCAGGTTTTTCTTTCAGCACTTTAAACATATTTTTCTTTTCTTTTTTTCGCAAAATTTTATTTCAGTTAACGTATCATGTAATATTGGTTTCAGGAGTAGAATTTAGTGATCCATCACTTATGTATAACACCCAGTGGTCAACACAAGTGCCCTCCTTAATACCCATCACCCATTTAACTCATTCCCCTGCTGACCTCTCATCCAGCAATCCTCAGTTTGTTCTCTGTAGTTAAGAATCTTTTATGGTTTGCTTCCCTTTTTTCCCCCTCCGTTTGTTTCTTAAATTCCACATATAAGTGAAATCATATGATATTTCTTTCTTATTTTGCTTAGCATAATACAATCTAGCTCCATCCACATTGTTGCAAATGACAGGATTTCATTCTTTTTGATGGCTGAATATTCCATTATATATGTATCATATATATACATATATGTGTATATATATATATACACACACAAACACACCACCTTCTTTATGCATTCATCAGTCAATGGACATTTGGGCTCTTCCCATAATTTGACTATTGTTGATAGTGCTGCTGTAAATGTCAGGGTACATGTGCCCCTTGAACCAGTATTTTTGATCCTTTGGGTGAATACCTAGTAGTGCAATTGTTGGATCATGGGGTAGTTCTATTTTTAACTTTCTGAGGAACCTCTATACTGTTTTTCAAAGTGGTTGCACCAGTTTGCATTTCCAACAGTGTAAGAAGGCTCCCCTTTCTCCACTCCAACATCTCCTTTCCTGTATTGTTATTTTAGCCATTCTGACAGGGCTGGGGTGGTATCTCATTGTGGTTTTGATTTCCCTAATAATGAGTGAGGCTGAACATCTTTTCATGTATCTGTTGGCCATCTGGATGTCTTCTTTGGAAAAGTGTCTATTGCTGTCTTCTGTTCATTTCTTGACTGGATTTTTTTTGGGTTTTGGGGGATTGCTGAGTTTGATAAGTTCTTTATAGATTTTAGATATTAACATCTGATATGTCATTTGCAAATATCTTCTCCCATTCTGTAAACTGCTTTTTGGTTGATTGTTTCCTTCACTGTGCAGTTTTTAATCTTGATGAAGTCTCAAAAGCTCACTTTTGCTTTTGTTTCCCTTGCCTCTTGACAAAGGTCTAGTAGGAAGTTGCTATGGCCAATGTCAAAGAGGTTGCTGCCTGTGTTCTCCTCTAGGATTTTGATGGTTTCCTGTCTCACTTTTAGGTCTTTCATCCATTTTGAATTTATTTTTGTGTATGATTTAAAAAGTGCTCCAATATTGCCAACACCATTTGTTCAAGAGACTTCTTTCTTTTGGATACTGTTTCTTGCTTTGTCAAAGATTAGTTGACCATTTCTGGGTTTTCTATTCTGTTCCATTGATCTATCTATCTGTTTTTACGCCAGTACCATACTGTCTTGATGACTACAGCTTTGTAATATAGCTTGAAGTCTGGAATTCTGATGCCTCCAGCTGCTTCTTTTTCAAGATTGCTTTGACTATTTGGGGTCTTTTGTGGTTCCATACAAACCTTAGGATTGTTCGTTCTAATTCTGTGAACTGGTGGTATTTTGATAGGGATTGCACTAAATGTGTAGATTGCTTTGGGTAATATAAACATTTTAACAGTATTTTTTTCCTCCAATCCATAAGCACATCAATTCACTGCATTCTTTTCTAACATATTTGTTAAGACCTAATTCATATATCATAAAATTCATCCTTTTAAAGTATACAATAAATAAATGGCTTCTAGTATATTCACAGAGTTGTATAACCATTACCAGTAATTCCAGAATTTTTTCATCACTCCAAAACCAAATCCTATACCCATTAGCAATCAATCTTTATTCTCTCCTCCCCCCAGCTCCTGGAAACCACTAATGTACTTTCTATCTTTATGAATTTGCCTATTCTGGACACTTCATATAAATGAAATCATATTATCTGTGGCCTTTTGTCTGGCTTCTTTCACTTAACATAATGTTTTCAAGGTTGACCCATGTTGTAGAATGTATCAATACTTCATTTTCTCTTTTATGGATGATTAAAGATATATGCCACATTTGTTTATCCATTCATCACCTGATGAACATTTGGGTTGTTTCCACCTTTTTTGAATATGAATACAGCTGCTACAAACATCCATTTACAATTTTCGTCTGAACATGTGTTTCCAATTTTCTTAATAATATGCCTAGGAGGGGAATTCCTGGGTTACATGATAACTCTATATTTAACTTTTTTAAAGTTTATGTTTAGTAATCTCTACACCCAATGTGGGGCTTGAACTCACAACCTCAAGATCAAGAGTCACATGCTCATCCAACTGAACCAGTCAGGCACCTCTCAATATTTAACTTTTGAGGAACTGTTGAATTGTTTCCCAAAGAGGCTGCATCATTTTACATTCCTACCAGCAATGGTGATGGTTTTGATTTCTTTACATCCTTGACAACATTTAATATCTTTATATATCCTAGTATGTGTAAAGTAGCAAATCACTGTTGTTTTTATTTGTATTTCCCTAATGATTAATGATGTTGAACATCTTTTCATATTCTTATTGGTCATTTATTTTACTTATAGAAATGTCTATTCAAATTCGTTGGTCATTTTAAAAACTAGGTCATGTATCTATTACTGAGTTGCAAGAGTTTTTATTTATTCTGGATACAAGTCCCTTATCAGATACGTAATTTGCACATATTTTTTCATAGTATGTAGCTTGCCTTTTCATTTTAATTTTTGAAATGCAAAAGTCATTACTGTAATAAAGTCTAAAGTACCATTTTTTTTTCCTCTTTTGGATTATTGTATTTTTGGTATCAGATCTAAGAAACCTTTCTCTAACCTAAGAATACACACATTTTCTTCTATGTTTTCACCTCAGAGTTTTATAGTTTTAACTCTTATATAGGTCTATCATCCATTTTGAGTTAATTTTTGTACATGGTATGAGGTAGAGGTCTAAGTTTATTCTTTTCCCTGTAGATATCAAGTTGTCCTAAGACTATTTGTTGAAAAAACTACTTCTTGCCACTGAATTATCTTGGTAATCTTAAAAATCAACTGCCATAAGTGTTAGGGTTTATTTCTTAACTATCAATTATATCTTATTGAGCTTTTTGTTTATCCTTAAGCCAGTATTACAGTGTCTTGATTACCGTGGCTCTATGGTAAGATTTGAAATCAGAAGTGTGAATAATCCAACTATATTCTTCTTATTCAAGACTGTTCTGGCTATTTTAGGTTGGCCTCCATTGTTGCTGAAATCAACCTTTAGTTGTACTGCCCTATGGTTAATAACCATAAGTAGTAGTAAATCACTGTGGTTTTTATTTGTATTCCCCTAATGATTAATGATGGGATTAATCTTTGTTTTGGTCTCAAACAGTTTGAATAGGACATGTCTAGGTATGGATCTTTTTATTCCATCTTCTTTTTTTTTTTTAAGATTTTATTTATTTATTTGACAGAGAGAGATCATAGGTAGGCAGAGAGAGTGAGAGGGAAGCAGGCTCCCTGCAGAGCAGAGAGCCAGATGTAGGACTCGATCCAGGATCCTGAGATCATGACCTGAGCCGAAGGCAGCGGCCTAAACCACTGAGCCACCCAGGCGCCCGGTATGGATCTTTTTAAATAATATGTTCTAAAATTCCATTATGATGAATATACAAAGTTATATTACTTTCAGGTATGCAATATGATTCAATACATTACTCAGTGCTCATCACAGTAAATGTATTCTTAATGCTCTTCATCTATTTTACCCACCCCTCAGCCACATCTCCTCTGGCAACTACCAGTTTGTACTCTATACTTAAAAGTCTTTTACTTTCTTAAATTCCACATATGAGTGAGATCATAAGGTATTTGTCTTTCTCTAATGGATGGATTTAGCAGGTATGGATCTTTTTTTTTTCCATTTTATTTATTTTTTCAGCGTAACAGTATTCATTGTTTTTGCACAACACCCAGTGCTAGGTATGGATCTTTTTAAATTTTTTTCTTTTCTTGGGGATTTGCTGAGTTTCTTGAATCTGTTAATGTTTTTCATCCAGTTGGATGACTGATTTTTTCAGTCATTGTTTCTTTTTTTTCCTGTTTGTCTCCCTCCTTTCTATCTGAGATTCCTATTGGTGTGCTTAATATTGTTCCACAAATCTTTGAGGCTCTGCTTATTTTTCTTCAATCTGTTTTCATTCTGTCTTTAAAAAATAACTATTAATTTATCTTCAAAGTTCACTGATTTTCATCTGCCATCTCAAATGTGCTGTTGAGCCCATTTAAAGAATGTTTCACTTATTAAATATTGATTCAATTCTAAAATTTTCACTTGGTTTTCTTTTTTGTAGTTTGCTTCTCTACTGAGATTGCCAATTTGTTGGGGCCCCTGGATGGCTCAGTCAATAAGTGGCTGCCTTAGGCTCAGGTCATGATCCCAGGGTCCTGGGATGGATCCCCACATCTGGCTCATTGCTTGGCGGGGAGCCTGCCTTCTTCCACACCCTCTGCCTGCCTGAAGCTCCCCCTGCTTGTGCGCACGCTCGCTTTGTCAAAAAAAATCAATAAAATCCTTAAAAAAAAAAGAGATTGCCTATTTTTTGATACACTGTTATATTTTAATTCTCTGAACATATTTATAATAGCTGCTTTGAAGTTTTAGCTATATTTAACATTTGGACCCACTTTGAACCAGTTTCTATTGACTATTATTTTTTCCTGAGAATAGATTTCACCTTCCTGTTTTTTACATATCCTTTATTTTTTGGTTAAAACTTAAACTTTCTAGACAACATATTGTAGAAACTCTGGATGTGGTTTTATTTTTTTCTGAAGTTTTTTATTTTTAAATTAGCTTGCTTAAATTGTGAGATCTGTTTTCTCCATGGTATGCAGCTGCTGTTGTCCCTTCCCAGTTTTTTTATTACTTATTTTTATATTTTAGCCTGGTTTACTAATAGTTATGCTATACCTGCACAGCTTAATGATAAATGATTTAAGCAGACACTGCTCAAACACCTTAAACTTATAAGGCATCTACCTTCTCATCAATGTGTGTGTGTATTGGTGGAGGAGATTGTGTACATAGTCCCTCCACCCTATCCATGATTTTGCTTTCCCTGTTTTCAGTCACCCATAGTCAACCACAGTCTGGATCCCCCTTATGATGTATCAGGAGGTCAACAGTAGCCTCACGCTATGTCACAATGCCTACATCACTCACTTCGCTTCATCTCATCAAATAAGCATTTTACCATTTCATTTCATCACAAGAAAAAGAAAGCTGAGTATAGTATGACAAGACATTTTGAGAAAGAGATCATATATCTTTTTTTATATCTTTTATTACAATACACTGTTGAAATTGTTCTATTTAAATCATTGTTGTTAATCTCTTGTGCCTAATTTATAGATCAAACTTTATCACAGATATGTATATATAAGAAACAACAATATATATAGGATTCAGTATTACCTGTAGTTTCAGGCAGCCGCTGGGGTTCTTGGTAGTATCCCCCAAGAATAAGGAGGGACTATTGGATTTAATGTTGCAGCCAGTTCTCTTTTATAGTTTCACTCTTTACCTTCTCTAGGGTCTTCCCTGCACAAGTGTAGGTTCTCATTCAGCCAAGGATATATGGAGAATTTATCTCAGCCCTTCCATGGCTCTTTCATTTTAAAAATCTACCTAAGTAAGTTACTAGTTAGTCCATCACTTGCGCCAACAAGGACTGCAACCTCAGGGCAACAAAATTATTGATTTTCCCCATTTGTTTCCTACTAGGTTTGGCACTTGTAGCTGACAAAGCTTCCAATTTTTACACTCTGCCCCAAATTAAGTCTACCCTCAAGCAGCAAAACTACTACAGGTTGGGGGAACAGGTGGTGGGTGATGGGGAGGGCACGTTTTGCATGGAGCACTGGGTGTTGTGCAAAAAGAATGAATACTGTTACGCTGAAAAAATTAATAAAAAGGGAAAAAAAAAACAAACTACTACATCTTCACTCTAGTGAAAACTATAGTTCTTGCCATTTAAACTAGCACAGAAGAGGAAGAAAGAACAGGAACAGCCAGCCCTTGGATGAAGGTACCACAAAATCCTGTTGTTCTTATCCAAAGCCCAAGCTGTTTTTCAATAATACACACTTCTGTCTTCAACTTCCAGAGTTGTGAAAGGTGGTTTTTTGACAATTTTGCCCAGTTTTTATACGTGCTTTTCTAAATAGGATCTGTGACTTCATGCCACCAAAGACAGAAATTGCCTAGATAAGCTTTTATACTTAAAAATGTATGTACATACCCACAAATCTGTAGTAAATTGTTTCACAGGTTGGGAATATACAGTCTGAGCATTAAGATATTGTTGAAATTAAGAGACTTCCATACAATACCAGATTACTGACTGAAACTAAATTTAGGTTATCAGAAACAATTTGTATTTAATAACTTGATGTCTTGCATATGTCATATTATAACATGGTTCATCTCAGACTATACCAAACAAAAAAAGCAGATTAAAAAACACATCCAGTATAATATTCTAAAATATATGCATACATAAATACACACACACACATATATATATATATATGCAAAACACAAGAAACTGAAATAACATGCTTACAGGATTAAGGGTATCATAATTTGAATAGGATGAATTACAAGTAGTATTTTTCCTCTGTATTTAAAAAATTGCTGAATTCTGTAAATATGCATTATGTTTGTAATACTAAAAAAATAAATATTTTTAAAGAGAGAAAAAGGCTATATACATCACCTACTTAATCAGGCCCAAGTCATACACTGAAATTAAAGCAGTTTCACATCTTTAAAATAGGAAAATTAATTTATATGGAAATCTTATTGTATTATTTTAGAATACTTCTAAAGTTAGAAAGTTAATACATACAGAAAAAATTTTATTATCATTTTGTTTCTCTGGGTATGAAAGCAGGTTTTGATAAAATATCATCAAAATAAGTACACACCATACTAAAGTGGCTACTGTAGGTGGCAACATTCACTTACATATTCAATTTCTGGCATATTCATTTAAAAATTAATTCTACCAGTACGAGTACCAGTATCTTATATTTAGTTAACTATTTCAAGCAACTTCTCCTATAGCTCATTATCATAAAATTACATTTTTGTTATCTTAAATATTATTTCTATGGTCAGTTTCATTCCTTTAAGGACTTACCTTTGCTGCATGATATGTACTAGCTTCAAGTAAATCTTCTTTTTTAGCTTCTTTGGCAAGGAGGTTAAATCGACTTAACATTGCAGCTTTACAAAGTCGACTTGCCATTGACACGCCACTTTTAAATGGGGAACTAAAGTAGAAAGGAATGAAACATCCACTAATCATTATTCAAGAATTTATGTTGACAATTGTAGAGATTAAAATCAACACAGAATCTACAAATACTTTTCTAAACTATATACAACGAAGATAGTGATTTTTACACAAAAATCTTCTGAAATTTACTTCCTGAAGCTAATTTCTTTTATTAACTTACAGCTTAAATTATTATAGTGTTGTATTAAAAATTAAAGATGGTGGATACTGGAACAGTTTATTGTTTGAAGCAAAATTAATTTATGTTGATCCAAATAAGAAGAGTGGTTGTAGCAGAATTGACTGGAAAAAGGGATAGAAATATTTTCTGGAATGATGAAAATGTCCTATATTTTAACGGGGTGATGGTTATACAGGCATATTCATGTATCAAAAGTTATTAACTATACAGTACATGTCACTGCATATAAATTTGAACTTACTAAATATATATATATTTATGACCTTCCTTCCACCTATGTATACATATGTGCACGAAGATATATTTTTGTTTCTAATAAAAGTGGGTCCATAGACCATGAAATTTTTTGCTATAACTCTCTTCACTATATCTTATTAGTTGTTCTTGTATTCACAAAATTGTCCAAATCTTTCACTCACCTCCACACTTTATTTTTTACTGTTATGTTATTCACCGTACAGTACACCATCAGTTTTTGATGTAGTGTTCCAAGAGTCATTGTTTAGGTATAACACCCAGTGCTCCATACAATACGTGCCCTCAATACCCACCATGAGGCTCACCACCCCTCAAAATTCTGTTTGTTACTTAGAGTCCACAGTCTCTCATGGTTCGTCTCCCCCTTCCAAAAGTCCAAAAGTCCCCCCCTTGTTTACCCTTCCTTCTCTAATGTCCTCCATGTTATTCCTTATGTTCCACAAACAAAACCATATGATAATTTACTTTCTCTGCTTGACTTATTTCACTCAGCATAATCTCGCCCACTCCCATCCATGTTGATGCAAAAGTTGGGTATTCATCCTGATGGATGAGTAATATTGCATTATATGTATATATGGACCACATCTTCTTCATCCATTTATCTGTTGAAGGGCATCTTGGTTCTTTCCACAGTTTGGCTATTGTGGACATTGCTGCTGTGAAAATTGGGGTACATATGGCCCCTCTTTTCACTATATCTGTATCTTTGGGGTAAATACCCAGTAGTGAAATTGCAGGGTCATAAAGTAGCTCTATTTTTCATTTTTTGAGGAATCTCCACACTATTCAGAGTGGCTGCACCAACTTGCATTCCCACCTACAGTTTAAGAGGATTCCCCTTTCTCCACATCCTCTCCAACATTTGTTGCTTCTTGCCTTGTTAATTTTTGACACTCTAACTGGTGTAAGGTAATATTTCAATGTGGTTTTTTTTTTAAGATTTTTTTTTTTTGATACAGAGAGAGAGAGAGAGAGAGAGAGAGAGATCACAAGTAGGCAGAGAGGCAGGCAGAGAGAGAGGAGGAAGCAGGCTCCCCGCGGAGCAGAGAGCCCGATGCGGGGCTCGATCCCAGGACCCTGAGATCATGACCTGAGCCGAAGGCAGTGGCTTAATCCACTGAGCCACCCAGGAGCCCCTCAATGTGGTTTTGATCTGAATTTCCCTGATGGATAACGATGATGAACATTTTTTCATTAGCCATTTTTATGTCTTCATTGGAGAAGTGTCTGTTCACTTCTGCACGGCAAAGGAAACCGTCAACAAAACAAAGGGGTAACCCATGGAATGGGAGAAGATACTCACAAATGACACTAGAGACAAAGGGCTGGATATCCAAGATCTACAAAGAACTTCTCAAACTCAGCATTACTCCACACTCTTTATAATGTGACTTTTCACATTCTCCTTTCAGTAACTTGTGGTTGATTTCCATTCCCCCTGAATTTGGGCAAGCTTTGTGACTTATTTTGGTGACTGGAATAGAGGATGTGTCAGTTCTGAGCCTGGGCCTCATAGGTTTGTGTGCATTCTCTAGGGAATGCCAAATGAGCCAGCTGGGACTAGTCTACAAAATGGTGAGAAAACACGTGGACCACAGCAGTCATACCTCTAAGATCAGCCAAGCTGAATTTCAGTTAGCCTAGAGTTAACCCCAGATGAATGAGGGAGCCCAATAAAATCCAACTCAGTTGACCTAAAACCTTGTAATCAGTAATAAATGGTTATTTTTTTAAAGATTTTATTAATTTGACAGAGAGAGAGAAAACACAAAGCAGGGGAGTAGAAGATAGAGAAGCAGGCTTCCCCACAGAGCAGGGAGCCTGATGTGTGGCTTGATTCTAGGAACCTGGAATCATGACCAGATCTCAAGGCAGACGCTTAACTGACTGAGCCACCCAGGCACCCCAAAAATGGTTATTTTAAGTTACTAAGTTTTGGGGTAGTTTTATATACAAAAATAGTTAACATATGAGCCTGTGTATAAAATATATTGATCTCTCCATTAATAGTTTCACCATGATACCTTTTGTTGTCATTTTCCCAATGATTCTCCTGGGCTTGTCAAGTATAATATGACACCAAATGCAAAGAATGGTAATTTTACCTCCTCCCTTCCAATATTTTATAATCTCTCATATCTCTTATCCAAATGCTTTAAATAAAATATTAACAATAGTAAACAATTGTGTCTTGTTCTAGATGTTATCATCAATCATGATGATACTTTGACTAATAAACAAACATTTTAAATTTTTTTATTAACATATAATGTATTATTAGCCCCAGGGGTACAGGTCTGTGAATTGCCAGATTTACACACTTCACAGCACTCAACATAGCACATACCCTCCCCAATGTCCATAACCCCACCACCCTCTCTCTACCCCCCTCCCCCAGGCAACCCTCAGTTTGTTTTGTAAACACAGATTTTTATCTGTATTGAACAATTTCCTTTTTATTATCTTTACCTAGACTAGCTGAAGTGCTATATTATATGCTTTCTTAGAATTCTGAGCCATGAATGTGTGGTATCCCTAGATCAATTAATAAGACAATTTTAATAAGAATTCCTAATCTGGTATTATTTCTATTATGTTACTATCCTCACTTTTATAAAAAATACCAATTGGTATTGTTGTATAAAATATATATATTTTTAATGTAGTGCTACATTCTGCTTCCTAATATTTTATTGAGATATTTTGCTTGGATATAAAACAAAGTTTCATCTATAACTTTTGTGGAGAGAGGGCAGCAACGTTCTATCAGATTTAAGTAGCAGTGATACATCTGCTCCATAAAAGGATTTTAATGTTTTACATCTTAGATAGCACTGGAAATTTCTATTTAAAAGTTTAAAAATTCCTCTGATCCTCCTCAGAATGGTACTTTGAGAATAGTTAGAGCGCCTTCTTGATAACTTTCTTATGAAAATAAACTGTTTAGGTTTTCCCCCTCATTTGTACCATTATGGAAATAATTTTTCCTAGAAATGTATGTATTTCACAAGGTTTTTAGAAGTACATGGTTGAGCAAATAAGCTTTTGTGATTATCTTAATCTTCTATTTGTTAATTATCCCTTTTTATTAAATATGAGATTAGCTAGTGACATTTTCCCACAGAATCAGATTTTTATTACTTCTGACTTTTCATTATTTAGCTCTTTAAATTACATTTAAAGTTTTGCTGATTTCTACATTCTCCTAAGTTTATTTCCATTATCTCTTGATCTAAGCATCTGAAGAACTGGCTTTTCCATTCAGCTTAGCTTTAGCTGCATATATCTTACAAGTTCTGACATGTAATGCTTTCAAAATCCTTGCTTTCTAAATATCTGCAGTTTCATTTTATATTTCCTCTTTAGAGCCAAAAGTTAGAGGACTTTTATCCCTAATGAAAGAAATTCCTAGTATACTGATTTTCTTCTTTGGAGATTTACTATATCATAATCAAAAAATACTATCTACATTGCTTCTAACTTTAACTTAAATTCAAGTTAGTTTTTTTAAAGGATTTTTTTTATTTGTTTATTTTCAGCGTAACAGTATTCATTGTTTTTGCACCACGCCATAAAAAAAAAAAAATTCAAGTTAGTTAACATACAGTGTATTATTAGTTTCAGGGTAGAGTTTGGGGATTCATCAGCTGTTTATAACACCCAGTGCTCATTACATCAAGTGCCCACCTTAATGTCCATCACCTAGTTACCCCATTTCCCTACCTACTTCCCCTCTAGCAACCCTTAGTTTGTTTCCAACAGTTTGAGAGTCTCTTATGGTTTTCCTGTTTTTATCTTATTTTTCCTTCTCTTTTTCTATGCTGTTCTTTCTTAAATTCCACATGAGTGAAATCATACCGGTATTTGTCTTTCTCTAATTCTGCTTAGCATAATACACTCTAGTTCCATCCACGTTATTGCAAATGGCGTGATTTCATTCTTTCTGATAGCTGAGTAATATTTCCGTGTGTGTATGCCTAACTCTCACATCTTCTTTATGCATTCATTTCCTGACAGACATCTGGGTTCTTTCCATAGTTTGGCTATCATGGAAATTGCTGCTATAACTTTGGCGTGCATGTGCCCCCTTTAAACCGCTATTTTTGTGTCCTTTGGATAAATACATAGTAGTACAATGCTGGGTCATAGGTTAGCTCTATTTTTTAACTTTTTGAGGAATCTCCATACTGTTTTCCACAGTGACTGCACCAGTTTGCATTCCTACCAACAGAGTAAGAGGATTTCCCTTTCTCCATATCCTCACCAACATCCATTGTTGCCTGACTTTTTCATTTTAGCCATTATGACCAGGATGAAGCGTTATCTCATTGTGGTTTTGATTTCTATTTCCCTGATGATGAGTGGTCTTGAGCATTTTTTCATGTGTCTGTTAGCCATTTGTATGTCTTCTTTGGAGAAATGTCGGTGAATGTCTTCTGCCCATTTCTTGACTGGATTTTTGATTGTGGGATGTTGAATTTGTTGAGTTCTTTATAGATTTTGGATACTAGCCCTTGATCTGATATGGCATTTGTAAATATCATCTCCCATTCCATAGGCTGCCTTATAGGTTTGTTTCCTTTGCTGTGCAGAAGATTTTTATCTCATGAAATTCCAATAGTTCATTTTTATTTTGTTTCCCTCGCCTATGGAGACTGTCAGTAGAAAGCTGCTGTCTCACATTTAAGGCTTTCATCTATTTTGAATTTATTATTTATTGAATTTATTTTTGTGTATGGTTTTAAGAAAGTGGTCTAGTTTCATTTCTTCTGCATGTTTCTATCCAGTTTTCCCAAAACCATTTGTTGAGGAGATTGTCTTTTTTTTTTTCCTTTGGATATTCTTTCCTGATTTGTTGAAAATTAGCTGGCTGACTATAGCATTGAGGGTCTACCTCTGGGTTCTCACATTGCTTCTAACTTTTAGAATTGGAGATTCTCTTTGTGTCCTAACATAGGATCAGTTTTTTTCAATATTCTATATTCAATTTTCTATAGGTTCTTCAAAAGTAGGTGTATTTTATATTTTTACGGTGCAGAGTTTTGTGTAAGTTAATCAAATCTACCTTTTTGTTATTTAAAACCACTATATCCTTCCTTACTGTGTTATCTATCTGATCATGAACTGGAAGGTCAATTACTGTCTCAACTAGTAGTGGATTTCTATTTTCCTCCTCTTCTGTAACGTATGCTTTATGAATGTTGATACTATGCTATTTGTTGCATAGTTATCCATAACTATTCTTTCTTCCTTGTGAATTACACAGTTTAGTAATAGTTTCCTCTGCCTTATGTAATGCTTTGGAGCTGAACAATGTCTTGTCTAAAGTTTAGATCACATCTGCTCTCTTTGTACCACTTAGCTATAATAAGTTAATTAAGCTCATTTTACATTAATTTCAGCTTTGTTATGCTTATATTTTATCTGCTCTCAGTAAAACATTTTTTAATGTTTTAACAAAGAATTGTTTTGTTTGTCTGTGTATAGTTTGTTCATTAACAGATGATTCAAGGTAAGAATAGTGTAATTCATACTAGCTGAAGTAATCAGTAGTATGCCTGAGTTCATAACGAGAAACATTTGTATGTGGTCTTAGTTTAAACCCATCTTTCAGAAAGAAAGCAGTTTAGGCATTTAAAATTTTAACATTATTCATTACCTCATTATAAATGTATGGTCACGCTAAAAGTACAGTTTTAGTTTTACTCGATAATGAATGGCAAGGATGTTATAAAGAAATGTCTAAAAGGCATAGCATATTATGGTTACTGACAAGGGCTTTGGAAATAAAATGTCCAGATACGAATCCCAGATGTGTTACCATTTGGGAGACTTTATAAAAGATACTAAACCTAGCTTGAAGCAATTCATCTGTAAAAGATCAACACTACCACCTAATCTATGGAGTTATTATAAGAAGGCAGCACAAACATAGTATATTAGTTTTCACATTCAAGTATATATAAGTAATATTTGAAAACACAGGTCAAATACAGGTTCTTAGAATTAGATAGAGAAATTCAGATTCAGTAAGAGGAAATGAATTTTTAAAACAAAACATTATATGGGGCGCCTGGGTGGCTCAGTGGGTTAAAGCCTCTGCCTTCGGCTCAGGTCATGATCCCAGAGTCCTGGGATCGAGCCCCGCATCGGGCTCTCTGCTTGGCTGGGAGCCTGCTTCCTCCTCTCTCTCTCTCTGCCTGCCTCTCTGCCTACTTGTAATCTCTATCTGTCAAAAAAATAAATCTTAAAAAAAAAAAGATTAAAAAAATAAATAAAAATAAAAAAAAACAAAACATTATATGATTCTAGTGTCAATTAAAATCATGAAATGATACTTAGAAAAATATAGGTTCTGGAGACTGATTTTAAATACTCTCTCCTTTCAACTTACTATGCAATTTCAGTAAGTTATAGAACTTCTCCAGGTCTGTCTTCTCATCAGGAAAAAAAAAATGTTTGTTGTTGTTTTTTTAAATTAGTACAATGCCTACAAAAGAGTCACACTCAATGATTATTATTGTTCAAAATTCAAAAAACTGAACTTAGAATAATTTTTAAAGTTCCATTAAAATGAATTTTTGCTTAATATTTTTATGGGTTTTGTTCTGTTTTTATTATAGTATAGATAAAGATGGAGGTAGATTTATTGTGAAGCTTAACCTTCTGGGCTCCTTACACTTGCACAGGACCCTTCCAAATACAGTTGACCTTGAACACAGTTTTAAACTGCACAGGTCCATTTATATGCACATTTTTTCCTGATAAATACAGTACTGTAAATATATTTTCTCTTAAGATTTTTTTTCAGTTTTTATTTATATTCCAGTAAGTCAACAAAGTGTAATATTAGTTTCAGGTGTACAATTTAGTGATTCAACACTTATATCCAACAACCGGTGCTCATCACAAGTGTCCTACTTAAATATGTGATTTTAAAAGAAATTAATAATGCAAACCTTTCAGTGATCTTTCCACTTAGGCCATCCACAATCTCCAAAGAAATGTCCCCTTGAGCCCAATTCAGACTCAGGGATTTATATTCCAAGTTCGTTTGAAGTGGATATGCAGAAGGTACTAAACTAACATGAGGTCTGTTGACCAAATAAAACATTGGAAGTTTTGAAGTGAGTGCATCATCAACACGTTGCTTTATAGCAATTTCTAAACCTCTAGTATCACTGCAATTCCCATCACCTAGAAAGTAAAAACAAAACACCCAGAAGTTCAATATCGAAAGACCAAAAGGAAAAAAAAAAAAAAAAGCAAACAGTCTAAAGTCTATTTACTTTTTTCTTGCAACCTATCCTTTCCTACTTCTCAGCAGCTACTTCTGTATCTTTTACCAGAACCTGGACAAAGTAACAATGGTCATAATTTCCATTAAAAAAACATTCTACAGAAAATAACAAATCGACATTCCAGTGATTAAAAGTGAAGAGCCAGAACTGACCCAGAAAAAAATATAGTGCTTTTTACAAGGTTCTGTCAGAGAGAACTAGTTCATCCTGTCTTGAATTCTCAGATTACAGCATGAAACTAGCAAATAATACAAGAAATAAATGTGGCTGAGAAATGGTTGGTAAGATTAAGTTATTTTTCCACATCTATGAGCCACAAATTACAACTATTCCAGTACCACAGTGTTCCACTTTCACAAAACAATTTAAATAATGACCATTTCTGGTTACAGTTGTGGCTAATATCAAAATCTTTGAGTTTTCAGTTAAAATAATTGTTGAAAGAATGCTTAAAAAGGTATAATATCATTAGTGTAGTATAATATAGTGGGTAGATCAAACTTAAAATAGAAGTTGGACAAGTCATTCCTATTTAAAAATTAGTAATTCAGAACTGGATCTCTTTTCTCCTTAGAGAAGTTCTCTCAAAGACACATTTTACATACCACTAGACATTATATCACAAAGTTTTGTTTCCATACATTGGAACTGCTGAGGTGGCTAGTGGTCTTACACTCACTATGATTATTTGGAAACTAGAAAATGATGTAAAAAGAACATGAATTACTGTTGACACCCTTTTTCTAAGCACTCCTTTGTGTTGTTTTTTTTTTAATCTCAGTATAGTTAACATACAGTGTTAAATTAGTTTCAGGCATATAATATATGGATTCAACAATTCTATACATAACTTGGCACTCATCAAGATGTGTACTCTAAATCCCCATCATGCATTTCACCCATCCCTCCCCACCACCTGCCACTCCTCCCCCCTCTGTCTGTTCTCTACAGTTATGAGAGTTAAGAGTCTATTTTCTGGTTTGTCTTTTTTTTTTTTTTCTTGCTTGTTTCTGAAATTCCACATGAGTTAAACCATAGGTATTTGCCTTTCTCTGATTTATTTCATGTAGCATTATACCCTCTAGATACATCCATGCTTTTGCAAATGGCAAGATTTCATTCTTTTTGATGGCTGAGTAATATTGTATGTATATGCCACATCTTCTTTATTCATGTATCAGGAGACACTAAGTATTCCTTTGAATAACCCAAATTAAGAAATACTGACAAATTAAGACTAGTTAAAAATATGCTTGGACCCAAATAGTTGAAAAGAAATAAGGTCTATGGAATAGTCACTGTGTCTATAATGAACAGAAGACATAGATTCAAAAGAAAATGTTACATATTATTACACACTGTGCTACAGAATAAATGTGTCCCAATAAAATTAATAGGTTAAACCTTTCCAATGAGATAGTAAGGCCTTTGTGAGGAACCCTTAAAAAGAGGCTCTCATTCCTGCTACAGTATCAGTGGAATTTTTATTGTAGCAGCCCAAACAGACTAAGACATACTGTAATGAGATAATGGTGCTGTTTGTGCCTAAAATACCAAGATACATGTGTAAAAAAACAAACAAATGGAATTTGTAAGTAGAATTCCATTTGGGATTTCTTACATACCAAACTGTTTCACCAAAATGTTTCAACAAGGTGGTATAACAGCAGTAATGTAATAGAAAAAAGTATATTAATATTAGAAAATTTATTTTTCCCTTTATATGTGTACACTTTAACTATTAACTAAATCCAAAGTATGGTTTTGGTTATATCTTGAGGCTACATCTTGTTCCTGGAAAAATACAACTCTAAAACTGTCATATAATAAGGAAAGTTTGATTTATCTTGAGTCATCTAAAATAACATGAAACCCCAAGGTAAAGTCAACAATTAAATCTAATCGAGGACCATAGCTGACTTGACTGGACACCTTTTTATACAGAAAAGATTCTGAGGAGATTAATCTATAATAAGTGTAATGTAAGTCAGCAGAAATGGTTGCTGAAACAGCTATTAAAAACTGAGGATGCATGAGTAAGAATATAGTATATAAATCAAAGAATCAAACATTAAAGAACTATGCACTGGTCTTACATCTGGAACATTATAATTAGTCTGAGGTATTACATTTTAACACCACCACCCATATATTACAGAATATCCAGAGAAAACAATTCAAGTTCCTGTGAAACACAAATGTGTGGCTAGGAGAAGACATAAAGGCAAGAAGCATCTAGCTTTGTATTCATAATGCTCACCACTCTGTATTTTACTGTATGAATGGTACCCCTGAGAGTAATGCAATGGTATATAACACCTAGCATATAGTAGGGGGCTTAAAAAGTACCTGATGAAAACAAGAATATAAAAGATTAGATTATCAGAGACCAGTAATTATCAATCCTGGATGCATATTAGACTCTTGAGGGATTGGGATATTAATACCAATGCCATTCTCACATTATTTTAAAAGCTTCCTGGGTTAGCATAAAATACAACAAGCATAAAAAATAAAATTTATTTTTTAAGTGTTCTGGGCAGAATTAGTTTTAAGTAGAAAAAGAGCACTTTCAAAAGCAAAACATGCTGATTCAAACTATTTATTCATGAAGCATTTACTGACCCCCTAGCACAAACTGGACCAAGAGGAGTGTGTCAAAGCACCTGCTTTCAAGAATGTCAAGTTTAATAGACAAAGCAGTGAGATTCTACTCACTCGCTATGCTCAGACAAAGCTATCAGAACTCAATTTAATACAAAATGCAGCAGCATGAGAAGTTATAAAACTGTTTTGAGTACAGGCTCTGCCAATAGGCAAACTGACTGACTTGGGACAATTATTTTACTAACACTGTGAACCTATTACTGATCTTAAAAAAAAAAAAAAGAAACAAATACAGAATCTCTCAGGTTATCAAATGTTTCTTTAAAGTCCATGAACTATGTTTAAAACAGATTCTTTCACTAGGAGGGAATTAGAAATTGGTATTCTTTATAATCCAAATGTAAAATTCAAATTAGTGTATTAAAAGAACTGGACAGAAATACCTCTGTACGAACACTCTTGAAATATTTAGACAGAGGATCTTACCATAATAGAATACCAAATTTTCAAAATACACCTTAAAAACCTTGAAAATTAAAAAAATAAAATCTAGCTCTTAAGTACTTAAGCAAAGTGGATTTTCTTCTTTATATGGATTTTTTAAAAGATTTTATTTATTTATTTATTTAATTTAAGAGAGAGAAAGAGAGTACATGTGCATGAACAGGGGCCAGGGCAGAGGGAGAGAATCTCAAGCAGACTAGGCCCTGAGCACAGAGCCCCATGATGGCACAACCCTGAGATCATGACCCGAGCCAAACTCAGAGTCAGACGCTTAACTGACTGAGCCACCCAGGAAATCCTACTCTGGATTATTTTCTTTTTAATAATAGTAAATGTCTTTTTAACAAGCCTAAGACTTTTTTCCTAAAAAAGAATACTACCACCATAAAGTGATAAAATGAATATCTAAGAACACTCACAGCACAAAACTGGCTTCTGTAAACTTTCTAAAAAGTTAAGTAAGTTAAAATATAATACTCTCCCCACTGGTAATGGATCCAATAATTAAGGTTTTTAAGAATTTTAAATAAAGAACTGTAAAAGATTTCCTAAGAATTATAAGAGAACAGGATGATATAATTATCCTCAAAGAATTAGATTTAACTTATATTGTCAGTATAGATTTACAGGAAGCAAATTTCAAGTATAAATAAAAAGACTTTTTTTAAAAAAAACAACTGGGGCTATTCAATTAATAGAACAGATTGGTTTTAAATCCTACACTTCACATTACATTTTAATACCACTACCCATATATTACAGTTTTAAAATAGGGCTAGATGATACTCTATCAGGAATGGTATAAAAAGAGTTTACTTACTAAGTGAAAAGCTCTACTAGACTACAAATAAAGTTCACTGAACTCTGAAGGTTTTCTCCTAGTGTACAGAAACTTTAAATGAGTATTTCTCAGAACCATTAATATCATCTGTATCAGAATCACCCAGTGGTGCTTTTACATGTATATTCCTCTGTCTCAAAACTCCCTCCCCCAGACACAGAATAGAGATCTTTAAGAGGTCCAAAAATTGGCATTTTTAACCAACAACTTAAACACATTAAAATCACTTAGGTTATACCACGAAGAACACCAATTAGCTTAAGATGTGTCCCACAAAGATGCCAAGAAAAAGAGCAGAAACAATTTTACAAAGTCTATAGTGTTTTTATTGCTACCTGGTATTCCTCACTGTTAGGAGCAAGAAGACACTCAAAATGACAAGAGATTTAATTTTTAAGCTCCTGTCTCAAACCACTAGCTAAATACTAAATAATTTTACAAGAGCCTATATCCATTCTTTTAAGAAACTAAATATAGTATGGAGTTATGTTATATAAAATGACAAGTTTTACAGTATTTTCTTCACCAATCTCAAAGAAAACTGTGATTCTAGAGATAGCATAGACAATTCTTATATACTTAATAGACATTCAAGAAAAAAGTCCTTTCTTAAAGGAAATTGAGAAAAGTTTAAATCCTGAAAATGTATGAGACCAAAAGAAAACAAGGCAAAGAAATTCAGTAAGCAAATTAAATCTAAGAAATGTACCATCCACAATATGTATTTGGAATAAGAAGATTTAGAAGTAACTACTTTTGAGGGTAAGAATAACTGGCATTATCATATATTACCAGTGGGAATGTGATTTGAAGGGTAACTTAGTAACATTTCTCAAAATTGCAAATGCATACATTTTTGCCCGTGATTCTACTTTCAGAATTCATCTTAGAAACAGATGCATTCATACATGTGCAAATAATATAAAAAGGTCATTCACTATAGCATTTTAGTAGCTGAAAAAAATTGGAAGCAATCTAAAATTCCCTCAACCTACAAGTGGTTAAATACATTATGATACCTTTATACAAAGAAATACCATACAACGAGACACAATTAATAATGAAGAAATTCGTTACATACCTGACATGGAAATATTTACAAGATATATTATTAAATGAAAAAAACAAAACACATCAAGGTATGAATTGTATTATCTATTCATACAAAATACAAAAAAGAAAAAAGAAAAGAAAAAGAATATGCATTTACTTCTTTAAGTATAAACTATCTTTGGAAAGAAAAACAACAACCTAGGAACAATGAATGCCACAGAAGAAAAATGGGTGCCTGGGGCACTAGGATAGGAGGGAAAAAACTTTTCACTGAAAACCCTTCTGAATCCTTTGAATTGTGAATCAAGTAATATATTTTCTATACAAAGATAATAAGCTTAATTAGAAAACAAATAACCAATTTCCCTTTTACAGTTTATTAAAGCCAAACAAAAATAGCACCTTGTATACACATGAAACTGAAAAAAATATTACTTGTAAGAGAAATTTCCAAGAAATGGGTATAAAATATATAAACAAAAAATCAATAAAAAAATATCAAGGAGGAAGCATGATGGTAGAGTAGTGGCAGGCTGAAATAGCATTAGGTGCCAGGAGTTCAGCGAGATAGTTACCAAATCATTCTGAATACCTAAAAATGCAACAGGAGATAGAAAAATAGAGCAGCAATTTTAGGAACAGAAAACCAACCACTTTCGGGAAGGTAGGATGTCCAGAGAAGTGAATCTGAAGTAATATGAAGATAAACCATGGGGGGAGGGGCTGGCTCCTGCAAGCAGTGGAGCACAAAATCAGGACTTTTAGAAGTCTGATCTACTGAGGGACATCGCTCCAGAGGCTAAGTGGGGTTGGAGACTTCACGGGGACAGTGTGATCTCAGGACCCAGAAAGACTGGGAGTGTCTGAGTGTGGCAGAGCCCCCAAGTATCAGAGCGGAGCAGACGGCTAAAGAGATGGGAGACAAGGTGGGAACTCTCAGGTCAGGGTTACCTTAAACCCTGATCCAAGGCAGAGTTGGGCCACTGATCTTCAAGCAGGGACACCACAAGTGGCAGATCTGGAGAGACCCCCTCCCTCCTCCTCTGGAAGGAGCGGCATGCGGGAGCGCGCGGTGGGAATCTGCTGGGTTTGGAGATTCCAAAAGGGGCTGTGTGCCAGAGATAGAAAGGCTTGGTCACAGGCCGGGTAAGCACAGAGCACTGCCGGAGACCACAGAGACAGGAGGGATTGACTACTTTTCTCTGAGGGCACACTGAGGAGTGGGTCCTCAAGCTCTTGGCTCCTCCAGACCAGAGACTGGGAGGCTGCCATTTTCATTCCCATCCTCCAAAGCTCTACAGAAAGCCTTCAGGGAACAAAAGCTACCAAGAGCAAACCCGAACAGATTACTTAGCTTGGCCCCTGGTAAGGGTGGTACAATTCCGCCTCTGGCAAAGACATTTGAGAATACTGCAACAGGCCCCACCCCCAGAAGATCAGCAAGAACATCCAGCCAAGACCAAGTTTACCGATAAACGAGAACTGCGGAACTCCAGGGCTAGAGGAAAGGAACCTATAGAATTCATGGCTTTTTCCCATGATCCTTCAGTCTTGCAAAGTTAAATTTTTTAATTTTATTATTTTCTTATTCTATTTTTTTAACTTTTCCTCTTCCTCTTTTAACTTTTTAAAATTATTTTATCGTATCAATACTTTTTTTAAAAAAGCTTTTTAAATTTTCATTGTTATAGTTGTATTTTATGGCTTCATTATATTTAACTTTATTTTTTGTATACATACAGGTTTTCTTTCTTTAAAATTTTGGGATATAATTTCTTCTAATAGATCAAAATATACCCTAAATCTAGCTCCAGCCTGATCACATTCTCTCCTTTTTTTCTTTTTCCAATCAACTTAGCTTATCAATTCTTTTTTTAAATCTTTTTAAATTTTCATCTTTACAGTCATAGTCCATCCCTTCATCATGTTTACCCTTATTTCTATACATATAGGTTTTTCTTTCTTTAAAATTTTGGAAAGTAGTTTCTTCTAAGAGACAAAAATACACCAATCAAGTGGGTGGCTCTGTTCTATTCACCAGTATAATATATATATATTTTTTTATTTTTTAATCTTTTTTTCCCCTCTATCTTCTCCCCCCAGTTTCAGGTCTCTGATTTGGTTAACGTATTGTTTTTCTGGTGTCTCTACCACACTTTTAGTATTTTACTCTCTCATTCATATACTCCTATCTGGATAAAATAACAAGGCAGAAAAACTCACCACAAAAAAAGAACAAGAGGCAGTACCAAAGGCCAGGGACTTAATCAATATGGACATTGTTAGTATGTCAGAACTAGAGTTCAGAATGATGATTCTCAAGGTGCTAGCTGGGCTTGAAGAAGGCAGGGAAGATATTTGAGAATCCCTTTCTGGAGAAATAAAATCCCTTTCTGGAGAAATGAAGGAACTAAAATATAACCAAGTTGAAATCAAAAAAGCTATTAGGGAGGTGCAATAAAAAATGGAGGCTCTTACTGCTGGTATAAATGAGGCAAAAGAGATAATTCACATTTTTCTCTAGTGCACATCGAACATGCTCCAGAACAGATCAAATCCTGGATCACAAATCAGGTCTCAACCGGTACCAAAAGACTGGGATCATTCCCTGCGTATTTTCAGACCACAATGCTCTGAAGTTAGAACTCAATCACAAGAGGAAAGTTGGAAAGAACTCAAATACATGGAGGCTAAAGAGCGTCCTACTAAAGGATGAATGGGTCAATCAGAAAATTAAAAAAGAATTGAAAAAATTCATGGAAACAAATGAAAATGAAAACACAACTGTTCAAAATCTGTGGGACACAGCAACAGCAGTCCTGAGAGAAAAGTATATAGCAATACAAGCTTTTCTCAAGAAGCAAGAAAGGTCTCCAGTATACAACCTAAGCCTACACCTAAAGGAGCTGGAATAAGAACAACAAAGAAAGCTAAATGCAGCAGGAAAAGAAAAATCATGAAGATCAGAGCAGAAATCAATGAAATAGAAACCAAAAGAACGGGAGAACAAATCAATGAAACGAGGAGCTGGTTCTTTGAAAGAATTAATAAGACTGATAAACCCCTGGCCAGACTTATCCAAAAGAAAAGAGAAAGGACCCAAATTAATAAAATCATGAATGAAAGAGGAGAGATTATAACCAACACCAAAGAAATACAAACAATTATAAGAACATATTATGAGCAACTATATGCCTGCAAATCTGAAAATCTGGAAGAAATAGATGCACTCCTAGAGACGTATAAACTACCAAAACTAAACCAGGAAGAAACAGAAAATCTGAACAGATCCATAACCAGTAAGGAGATTGAAGCAGTCATCAAAAATCTCTGAACAAACAAGAGCCGAGGGCCAGAAGGCTTTCCAGGGGAATTCTACCAAACAGTTAAAGAAGAATTAATACTTATTCTCCAGAAACTATCCCAAAAAATAGAAGTGGAAGGAAAACTTCCAAACTTATTTTATGAGGCCAACATTACTTTGATCCCAAAACCAGACGAAGACCCCATCAAAAAGGATCATTACAGGGCGCCTGGGTGGCTCAGTGGATTAAGCCGCTGCCTTCGGCTCAGGTCATGATCCCAGCGTCCTGGGATCAAGCCCCACATCGGGCTCTCTGCTCAGCAGGGAGCCTGCTTCCCTTCCTCTCTCTGCCTGCCTCTCCACCTACTTGTGATCTCTGTCTGTCAAATAAATAAATAAAATCTTTAAAAAAAAAAGGATAATTACAGACCAGTATCCTTCATGAACAGATGCAAAAATTCTCACCAAAATACTAGCTAATAGGATCCAACAGTACATTAAAAGGATTATTCACCACGACCAAGTGGGATTTATTCCAGCGCTGCAAGGTTGGTTCAACATCCGCAAATCAATCAATATGATACATTAATAAAAGAACAAGAACCATATGGTACTCTTAACAGATGTTGAAAAAGCGAACAGATGTTGATAAAGTACAGCATCCTTTCTTGATCAAAACTTGTCACAGTGTAGGAATAGAGGGTACACACCTCAATACCATCAAAGCCATCTATGAAAAACCCACAGCAAACATCATTCTCAATGGGGAAAACCTGAGAGCTTTTCCTCTCAGTTTTCCTAAGGTCAGGAACACCGCAGGGATATCCACTGTCACCAATGCTATTCAACATAGTACTAGAAGTCCTAGCCTTGGCAATAAGACAACAAAAAGAAACAAAAGGCATCTGAATCACAAAGAAGAAGTCAAACTCTCACTCTTTGCAGATGATATGATACTTTATGTGGAAAACCCAAAAGACTCCACTCCAAAATTGCTAGAACTCATACAGGAATTCAGTAAAGTGTCAGGATATAAAATCAATGCCCAGTAATCAGTTGTATTTCTATACACCAACAGCAAGACTGGAGAGAGAGAAATTAAGAAGATGATCCCATTTACAATTGCACCCGAAACCATAAGATACCTAGGAATAGACCTAAGCAAAGTGGCAAAGAACCTGTACTCAGAAAACTATAAAGTACTAGTGAAAGAAATGGAGAAGGGCGCCTGGGTGGCTCAGTGGGTTAAGCCGCTGCCTTTGGCTCAGGTCATGATCTCAGGGTCCTGAGATCGAGTCCCGCATCAGGCTCTCTACTTGGCAGGGAGCCTGCTTTCCCCTCTCTCTCTGCCTGCCTCTCTGTCTACTTGTGATCTCTCTCTGTCAAATAAATAAATAAAATCTTAAAAAAAAAAAAAAAAAGAAAGAAATGGAGAAAGACACAAAGAAATGGAAAAATATTCCATGCTCATGGACTGGAAGAACAAATATTGTGAAAATGTCTATGCTACCTAAAGCAATCTACACATTTAATGAAATCTCTATCAAAATACCACCAATTTGTTTCAAAGAAATGGAACAAATAATCCTAAAATTTATATGGAACTGGAAAGACCCGAATAGCCAGAGGAATGTTGAAAAAGAAAGCCAAAGTTGGTGGCATCACAATTCCAGACCTCAAGCTCTATTACAAAGCTATCATCATCAAGACAGCATGGTACTGGCACAAAAACAGACACATAGATCAAAGGAACAGAATACAGAGCCCAGAAACAGACCCTCAACTCTATGGTCAACTCATCTTCGACAAAGCAGGAAAGAATGTCCAATGGGAAAAAGTCTCTTCAACAAATGGTGTTGGGAAAATTGGACAGCCGCATGCAGAAGAATGAAACTGGACCATTTTCTTACACCACACACAAAAATAGACTCCAAATGGATGAAAGACCTCAATGTGAGACAGGAATCCATCAAAATCCTTGAGGAGAAGACAGGCAGCAACCTCTTTGACTACAGCCACAGCAACTTCTTCCTAGAAACACTGCCAAAGGCAAGGGAAGCAAGGGCAAAAATGAACTATTGGGATTTCATCAAGATCAAAAGCTTTTGAAAAAAAAACAAAAACCAGGATGCCTGGGCGGCTCAGTTGGTTGAGCGGCTGCCTCTGGCTCAGTGTCCTAGTATCGAGTCCCACATTGGGCTCCTTGCTCGGTAGGGAGCCTGCTTCTCCCTCTGCCTCTGCCTGCCACTCTGTCTGCCTGTGTTCGCTCGTTCTCTCTCCCTCTCTCTCTCTGACAAAAAATAAATAAAATCTTAAAAAAAACAGAAAAACAAAAATCAAAAGACAATGGACAGAATGGGAGAAGATATCTGCAAATGACATATCAGATAAAGGGTTAGTATCCAAAATCTATAAGGAACTTATCAAACTCAACACCAAAAGAACAAATAATCCAATCAAGAAATGGCAGAAGACAAGAACAGATATTTCTGCAAAGAAGATACCCAAATGGCCAACAAACACACGAAAAAGTGCTCAACGTCACTCGTCATCAGGGAAATACAAATCAAAACCACAATGAGATACCACCCCACTCCAGTAAGAATGGCTAAAATTAACAAGTCAGGAAATGACAGATGTTGGTGAGGATGCAGAGAAAGGGGAACCCTCCTACTCTGTTGGTGGGAATGCAAGCTGGTGTAGCCACTCTGGAAAACAGCATGGAGTTTCCTTAAAAGTTGAAAATAGAGCTACCATATGACCCAGAAATTGCAGTACTGGGTATTTACCCTAAAAATACAATGTACTGATCCGAAGGGGCGTGTGCACCTGAATGTTTATAGCAGCAGTGTCCACAATCACCAAACCATGGAAAGAACCTAGATGTCCATCAACAGATGAATGGATAAAGAAGAGGTGGTATATATATACAATGGAATACTATGCAGCCATCAAAAGAAATGAAATCTTGCCTTTTGCAACAATGTGGATGGAACTAGAGGGTATTACACTGAGAGAAATAATCAGAGAAACACAATTATCATATGGTATCTCTGACATGAGGAATTTGAGAGGCAGGGCGGGAGGTTGTGAGGATAGGGAAGGAAAAAAAATGAAACAAGATGGATCAAGAAGAAGACAAACCATAAGAGACTCTTAATCTCACAAAACAAACAGGGTTGTTGGGGGATGGGGGGTATGGATAGGGTGATTGGGTTATGGACATTGGGAGGGTATGGGCTATGGTGAGTGTTGTGAAATGTGTAAGCCTAATGATTCACAGACCTGTACTCCTGGGGCAAATAATACAATGTATGTTAATAAAAATAATTTTTAAGAAAAAAGGACTCTAGGGTCTTCTGGGATGGTGTCCCAGATGCTACCCCAAATGGTCTTTCAAACAGTGAGCATACTGGGATATCGGGATGCTTGGGTTGGGCTCAGTCAGTTAAGTGTCTACTTTTGGCTCAGTTCATGATTCCAAGGTCCTGGGATCAAGTCCCACATTGGGCTCCTTGCTCAGTGGGGATCCTACTTCTGCCTGTGCCTGCTGCTCCCCCTACTTGTGCACTCTCTCTCTCTAAAAAATAAATAATATCTTTAAAAAAAAAACAGAAATACCACCACCTAAAAACAAAAATATTACCTATCTGAGGATCTCAGGCTTATACAGGCAATTGTTTTCAGAAAGGAATGGCAAGCAAAGAAGAACCAAGTAACAGCAGTACTTAAGGTGTTTCACAGGTATAAATTAAAGTTTTGCAACACTCAGGGTTTTATGAAAATTATACAAATGAGTCCCCTAATTGTTTACTGACAATGGTTGAAAAACCATTCAAATGTAATTACATAATTCGGTAATACCTCCCACCGAAGAATGAATTACTAGTTCCCATTATTTATCTTGTGTTCTAGTTACTGTCTACTCATTTGACAACTTAAAAGTTCCCAGATCATAACCAAATGTGTGAAAAAGGTAGCTAAAAAACCAAATGGGCATTTAAGACTTTTCTTATTTTAAAGATAATTAAATATAAGCTTTTAGACTTGAGAAGTTCAAGGAAACATCTTTCTCCCAAAGAAAGGGGAAAAATTGAAATGTTGTGCAAACAAATGTGTAAGTTCAAAGTATAATACATCTAACTGGCTAATTTAAAATATTAATTGTCCTCCTCCTGATAAGAAGATAGAAGTCAAATTACACAAAGTATGATCGCAAGTTACTATGAAACGAAAATCTCAATGAAACAATGTTTTTTTTACCTTAAATAAAGGATCATGTATGCAAAATCTCAATTTATTCTGATTAAGTAAAATATATTTACTTAGTGAGAGAGGCCAGGAGGTAATAAAATCCCACTCACCAACAAGTATACTGCTGATATAAACTGGCTGTATAAAGTGACTCAGCAATGCTCCCTGTACACCAAGCACTTCCCATCTTGTCAATTTGTCACTTGAGGACATACTGCTTACTCTATTAACAACATCTGCAGGACAGTAGACAGTCAGATAAATTTTGCCTTCAACAGCCACATGGAGACTCAGTTCTTCATTGGCTTCAAATGCAGATATAGAATGTGGATTCAGACGCCTAGAAAAAGGAAAAGTTTTTTCTTTTAAAAAACAAAGTATACACAATGTAATATTACTTAGCCATAAAAAGAACAAAATCCTGCCATTTGCAATGATATGTAGGGAGCTAGAGTGTATTATGCTAAGTGAAAGTCAGTCAAAGACAAATCATATGATTTCACTCATATGTGGAATTTAAGAAACAAATGAGAAAAAGGAAAAGGGGGGGGCAAACCAAGAAACAGATTCTTTTAACTATTGTCAATACGCAGATGGCTTCCAGGGATGGGTGAAATAGGAGACGGGGATTAAGGGGTGCACTTGTGTTGAGCACCGGGTGTTGTACGAAAGTGTTAAATCACTATATGGTACACCTGAAACTAATATAACACTGTATGTTAACTAACTGGAATTTAAATTAAAAATTTAAAAAATTAAAAATTTTAAAAATAAAATCTATACGTACTTAAGAATTGTTTTCAAACATGTCTAACTTGCCAGGTACATTTAATTCTAGTAATACAAACAATTGCAAAACTAGTAATTTTAGTAATAAAAACAAATGCAAAACTAAAACAAGTTTGGGATGGAGTGACTTGGTCCCACAAGATAAATACCAAATAGAAATTAACCATATTTACAGCTTCTGGTAAAGATAAATTATTTTTACTGCCTTTATGTCCCTTAAAAATTTTTGTTCCTACCGAAAGTCTTATTGTCTTTCTCTGTATGGAAATTTTTTAAAACTACAAAAAGAATGCAGGAAAAAAACACTGACAATTTGTATTCAATTCTTCTCCAATAAAATATGTTAAAAAACATAAAATCATTTTTCCTGAAATTTTTCCCCAGAAAGACTCCTTCCCTTTGTCTTCAAAGGTGTAACTGGAAAAATCTGTAACAAAATATTAACCATGGTTATCTCTACATAGTCACACTTGCTTCTCCTTTGTGCTTGCCTGTTCTGTTTAAATATTATGCTGATGCTAACCATTCATCAAGATAATGAAGTTTTAGCTACAGATTGACCAGAAAAACAAATGGAATTTCTTAGCTCCTGCATTAGTATGTGATAGTGCACAAATCTATGCTTTCCTAACATTTATGAAGTCTTAAAACTCGACAGAAAAAGATTTCAACAGCATGGAAAGAAAGTGGTAAAGTACATGGAATATTTAAGTAGTAGTAGTAGATCAGATTGAGTGGAGGGGAGGAGTAGAGAAGTAGTAATAGATCAGATTAGATTGAGTGGCCCTCTAGCAGGCCACAAATAACACCTCAAGCCAGAAAGAGAATTCAGATAGATACGAATTTCCATGTTCTATTGCTCTAGGGATTCAGAATATATGATATAGCCATTCTGATTGCTTTCATTTTTTTTAAAGATTTATTTATTTGACAGAGACACACAGAGCAAGAGCAGGAACACAAACAGGGGGAGTGGGAGAGGGAGAAGCAGGATCCCCGCGAAACAGGGAGCCCAGTGTGGGGCTGGATGTGGGGCTCGATCCCAGGACCCTGGGATCATGACCTGAGCGGAAGGCAGACACTTAACCACTGAGCCACCACCCAGGCACTCCTCCTGACTGCTTTTAAAAACAACTCCCATGATACTTACAATTGTGACTTAATCTGGGCTGACCCTTTAGGCAACTGGTTCATATAGAGATAAATGTTGATAATCTGTTTCAGAGTGAGTAGATTAGAAGCTGGTTCTGTACAAAATATTGATTTTTCCATCATAGCAGGATTTTTGCTGTAGAAGAGTAGAAGTTGTCTATAAAAATACCTAAAAAAAAGGTTATAACTTTATCAAGTCATGAAATTTTAAAGTAATTCATCTTAAGCGTCATATTCGTAAGTGTCCTGAGCAATGTCCCTCCCTGTGTAGAAAGTGATAAGAACTCCTAAAATAACTTGAGCCTTATTTAATGAAGCGTTAAATCCTGCAAGAGGTCCTCAACTGGAGCCCAGTCTGACATGTGACCTGCTTAAAAGTGCCACTCCTTGACTACCACTCCACTCATTTCACATTTGGGTCCTCAACTGTCATATCCCCATTTCTCTACTGATCCCTCTCTTTGTTCTCAGACAGTTCTACTCTCAGTCTCCTACCTGAAGTGTCAAAATTCTGCCTTGCTTCTATTTTTCTTTCCCCACCAAAACAAACAACAACTGTGGTTCCTGCTCCTTAGTGGTTTTAAAGACAAAAACACAGAAATACAAGAACAATACCATGAAGACCGTAAGTTATACTAAAAAGTGAAACAAGTCTCCTGAAAAATTAATATTAATCAAATCAAGGGACAAATACTATTTTGCTTATTAAATAAAAAACACAATTTTAGTCCTTTCATCGGAAATAAGAAAATTCAGCACAAGCATATAATAGTGCCAAGCATGGGAAGAAATAAATGTAAAAGAGGTAATCTTAAAGAGATCATGTAATTCAATAAGCACCGAGGATTAAAAGACAATGACTTGCATTACCTTCATGGATTTCCTCAAAACCTTCCTTTTAAGATTAGAGGATTCTTTCCTTAGAGACATGTACTTAGTTTTTCAGGCAAAATAATGTCTAACTTTGTTTTAAAATACTCTACCAAAGAAAATAGCACCATCAAAAAGTGTGGATGCATAGGTTAAATAAGAAGAGCAGAATGCTGGTAACTGGATATGATCATTGGATACTGGTATCAGAATGCTGATAACTGAATGGGAGAATTCACTATCTTTTTCTTACTTATGTTTGAAAATTTCTGTATAAAGTTTTATAAAAAGCTCAATGCCTTAGCAGAACCAAAATCTGGTGGATCCTGGAGAAAATTACAGATTTCTCACTTTTCATACAAAGAGACTTCTAAGGAGTAACATTCCTGGCTTCTCTCTCCCACCTGCTATTCACTCCTTTCGTAAGGAGCAGAGCAACTACTGAAGAATTTGGGAAAAGAAACTAGGTATGCTCACCTCAGCCCTTTTCTCCCTCTTTGAGATCTGCCAGCCTCTATAAACTTATAGTTATAAAACAAGTCAGGAGGATGAAAAATATAGCACAGGGAGTATAGTCAATAATACTGTGATAATATCATATGGTGACAGAAGGCGAGTATATTTATCATGGTGGTGAATGTGGTAAGTGTTGAACATAAACATGTTTAACATTGTATGTCAACTACATTTTAGTTAAAAAAAAAGAATATCGGGGCGCCTGGGTGGCTCAGTGGTTTAAGCTTCTGCCTTCAGCCCAGGTCATGATCTCAGGGTCCTGGGATCGAGCCCCGCATCAGGCTCTCTGCTCAGCGGGGAGCCTGCTTCCCCCTCTCTCTCTGCCTGCCTCTCTGAATACTTGTGATCTCTCTCTGTCAAATAAATAAATTCTTAAAAAAAAAAAAGAATATCGTATCTACGTTCTGCTATATGGTAAACTTTGCATAGACCTTATATAGAAACTTACCAGCTTCAGGTAATACCTTTGGATAACTATGACTAACTTGGGGGGGATGATATTACCAAGTCTACTTGGTCTAGATATAAAGCTATATATTCCAATTACTTTGATAAAAAAGATGATGTATTTTTTAAAAAAAGCTGTAGAACTCTTGAAACTGAGTTCATAAGTTCTTGATAATAGAAGCCACTAAAATCCACCAATTATAGACACTGTAGTTACTGTAAGATTTTAAAAAATGACATGGAAGGGCGCCTGGGTGGCTCAGTGGGTTAAAGTCTCTGCCTTCAGCTCGGGTCATGATCCCAGGGACCTGGGATCGAGCCCCGCATTGGGCTCTCTGTTCAGCAGGAAGCCTGCTTCCTTCTCTCTCTCTGCCTGCCTCTCTGCCTACTTGTGATCTCTGTCTGTCAATAAATAAATAAAATCTTTAAAAAAAAAAATGACATGGAAATAATCAAAGGACTTGGATAAGTAAGGGACAGTCATATCCATGGCTTAATGATCAGTAAAATTCCATTTGTAAATAAAGACACCATTATGTGGTTACTTTGGACTGAAAGCATTAACATTTGGTGGCATTAAATATATGTGTTATCGGGGCGCCTGGGTGGCTCAGCGGGTTAAAGCCTCTGCCTTCAGCTCAGGTCATGAGCCCCGCATCAGGCTCTCTGCTTGGCTGGGAGCCTGCTTCCTCCTTTCTCTCTCTCTGCCTACTTGTGATCTCTATCTGTCAAATAAATAAATCTTTAAAAAAAAAATATATATATATATATATATGTGTTATCTTACCTAAGGAGAGACCTTCTTGCTGTAACAACAGCATGAGTGTCATGCAACACTCTTCCATTTGGCTTAATGCACTGGCTGTAATTGTATTCACCTGTGCCTATAGCTACAACTTCATGCTGTCCAGCTGAAAGGAAAAGGTTAACAGTAGCAGGTTATTATGACCTCCCTCGTCCATATGTTCAACCTCTACCTTACCATTTTAAAATTACTTATATTGACCAAAAAATGGAAAAATTTCACAGTTTCAAATAAGAGTTTGAGTCTTCTAGGAACCAGTATTTTCAATACTTCAATAATATTTCAATTAAAAAGACATTTTATAACAGTTCATCTAAAATTTTACCACAATCAATAGAATCATCAGATATCCTTAGTTTTCAAACATGCATTTATTTCTTTTACATCTAGATATGTTTGGCTTACTAGAGACTTCATTTGCTATTTTACTTTTGCCTTAAAGTTATCTATAGTGGCTCTATTTTTTTTCCTAATCCACTCAAATTCTCTACAAATTATAGTTTCCCTGTTCTACTGACACTGCCTTTTAAAAGACTTTTTATTTATTTGAGAGACAGTGTGTGTGAATGAACAGCGGGGACGAACAGAGGAAAAGGGAGGAACAGAATCCCCACTGACCGAGAGCCTGACCCAGAGCTTAATCCAAGGACCTCAAGATCATGACCTGAGCAGAAGTCAGATGCTTAACTGAGTCCTCCAGGCACCCCTGAAACTGTTTTAAAGAAAAAACACCTTATTCTTTTTCTAATAGTTTTGCTCCATTTGCTTTTTGCTGAATGAGTTTCCTTATATACTTCTTTTTTCCTTTCACATCCTAAGTATAAGACCTTTCTATAGCATAGTCACTAAGCTCATTGCTCTTTTTCCTCTGGAATATTCTCCTCTTGCTTTTTCTTCTACATCTGTGTTGATGATTTCAGAAAGTCTCTTAGACTTTCAGATAAAGTTCAGTTTCAGGGGTGCATGGGTGGCTCAGTTAGTTGTGTCAGGACTCATGATTTTGGCTCAGGACATGATCTCAGTCAGGGTCCTGAGTTGGAGCCCCACAAGATGATGCCCTGAGTCGGGAGGTTCAGCAGGGAGTCTGCTTGAGATTCTCTCTCTCCCTCTCCCTCTGCCTCTCCTCCAGCTCACATGCTTGCACACACTCTTTTCTTTAAAAAAAGAAAAAAGTGTCACATTTGCAAATACCTAAAGGACTTTCATTAATTTGACAAAAACTGTTGAGGTCCTATGAAGTTCCAGGTGCTAAAGCAGATGCTAGGAATAAAATGCTGAGCAAGACATGCCCTCATTAAGCTTCTAATAGGAAAGACAGAAAAAGACTAAACAAACCACAAACTGTGATACATGCTTTAAAGGAAAAAAATATGGGGCCAATGTAAAGAATAATGGGGGGGGATTACCTATGCAAACTAGTTGCAGAATCTCTCCTTATGAAACTGAAATTTAAGTTTCAGTATGAGGAGTGAGCAGCATGAGTGAAGTAAAGGGGATTGCAGTCAAAAGAAAGAGCTTGTGCAGTCCTTGGTCAGAGGGAGACCAGTATAGCTGCTCCAATAAAGAGTGAAAGGAATGGCATAAGATGAGGTTAGAGAATAAAGCATCATAAACCATGCTAAGGAGTCTGCGGTTTTACCCAAGAGCTATGGTGAAGCTACTGAAGGTAAGAGAGTGAAAACAATATTGGGTTACATTTTAAGATCACTTCTTTATGTGGAGAATGTGGAGAATGCTGTAAGTCCAAGAAGCTGAAGACATGACTTAAGATTTGAGTGATGAAGGGTGGTTGGAAAAGAATAATCAGATCTGAGAATTTGGAGACATAACAGAACTTAGAGATAAACTGTAGAGTACTAGGGAAAGGACGTAGCCTTTTAGTCTGTCTGAGCAAATGGGAAAATGCCATTTATTCAGATGGAGAAAGCTGGAGTAGGAGTAAAATTAGATGGGAAAAATATAAAGTTCCATTATCACAAACAAAGCTGCTCCAGTAAGGAGAGGATGGTGATGGTAAAAGGGAATTATAGGGTGTCAGTGTAAGTTCTGAAATGGAGATGTAAAGCTCTGATTTACAAATAGAAACTCAGTTCCTACTTCAACTCTGTAACTCGACCTGCCGTGTTTCAGTGAGATACTAGCTGGATAATGCAAGAAAAAGAGGGGAAAACCAAAAGAAGAAATTCAAGATATGATAGGGAATAGAACCAAAATTTAAATGAAGGGATTAGCTATAAGAGGAAAGATCCTTCCTCCACTCACAGTGGAGAAGATGAGCACAAATGCAAGGAATTACATAGGTTTGATGGTAGAGAACAGAAAGAAGTTTGGATTTGATAGTTTCTTACAGACACAGTAAAAAATTATGAGACATGCCCATTAGCTGAAAGGAAGATGGAAGAGAGGATGTAGGATATTTGAAGACAAAGAAAAGTATGAAATGGACATTTCAGGGAATGTGTGAGCAACCCTACTGGAGACACAGGCTGGCTGGGCAGTGAGGAATACCCATCTGAGGTTTCTAATACATTTTAAGTATGTACTGATTATCTGAGTTACTCCAGGAACACGTACTTAACCTTACTCAGTCCTTTCCTACCCCACATTCGCAACTGTATTTCCAAAACCAGATTTATTACTCTCATCCAAGCTATTCACACTTCACATCAGCTTTCAGATTCCTGTGTATATGAAAGCACCACTGTGCTTTTTTACATTTAATGTAAACTTGAAATGTTATGTTTTATTCATCCCACTTCATCTATCATTTGTTGTCACTTTCATCTTATCACATCAATTTCTAAAAAATATTTTCTTTCCGTTTGTTTCTATCTCATCTCTAACGTAAGCAGCTGCATCACAATCACCTAAATTATGATTCCTTAATTCAGCCCCAACCCTTGTAGTATTAAAAAAAAAACTATTGGCAATTATTGCTTAAACATCAACTTATTTTAATCATTACAAATGTAATTTAAGCTTTTCCTAAATGCCAAGTACTGTGTCAAGTATTTATATTATCACATCTAATCCTAGTAACTTCATTAAGTAGAGATTATTTCTACTTTTAAGAAATTAGAAGAAAACTGGAGAGAATTATATAACATGCTCAAAGTCATTTAAGTAGCAGAGCTAAGTCTCGTGCCACTCCCAACAATTAGTCAATCCCTGACCAAAAATCTTTCACCATTACTATCTTTCTCATTAAACCCAACTTCTGACTGGATTTTAAATGACTCCATAATTCAGTAAATCTTATCAACCTAAGTATATTCTGTATTACTTTATATACACAGACACACACACACATATACACATATATATACACACATACATATGTATGGACTAAATATATATATTTCTGCACTAGTAATAAATTTCTTATTGTACTATAAACAATTGTCACTGTTCTCATTGTTGCTTTCTTCTTTCTCTCCTCTATTTCTCTCTCCTCTCTCTCTCTCCTCCATTTATTCAAGTCTTATTAACTTAAATTTAAAACTTAAAGTTTCAGTATCCAAATATTTTTTTTTAAAGATTTTATTTATTTATTTGCCAGAGAGAGAGATCACAAGCAGGCAGAGAGGCAGGCAGAGATAGAGGAGGAAGCAGGCTCCCTGCGGAGCAGAGAGCCCGATGTGGGGCTCGATCCCAGGACCCTGAGATCATGACCCGAGCCGAAGGCAGCGGCCCAATCCACTGAGCCACCCAGGTGCCCCAGTATCCAAATATTTTAACTCTGTCAGCTCTCAACTGTCCATGAATTCTCATACATTTTTGGAGATATATATATACTTTAACTCTAAAAGCCTTTGTAGTTAATGATCCACACTCACTAGAAAAGGCCACTTCAAATCAATCAAAGCAATACCATTATAAAAACGGCCAAAGATAGTCAGTTAAAACACTTCTATATACAGCTCAAATGATTAGGATATTTAATACTTTTTTCCACAAGGCCAAATATTTGGACTTACCTCTTTCAATTATAAAAGCAGCCAACGAATTGCTACATTTCAGGTATTCTGAATGATTGGAAATTAGGTGATTAAATGTTTCTTTAACAATCTGTGAAATCTTTGCATACTGAATATGTCTCCCCTCTGGCAAAAAAAAAATCAAATGGAATATGAATTTGAAGAACACACTGCTTTCTCCCAGAGGCCTCTATTATTCCTATTATAAAACTGCAATTGAGTGACTTTGTTATTTATAGATAAGGGAGTAAATTATAATTTATGTCATGATTGATATTTTAAAGCATTCAATTCTATAAAACAACTACATTACTGAGCTTTATGGAAAACTCCTAAAAAATTAATATTACATATCAAAGAATTATTGATATTTATGAAATATTCAAAAGTCCTACAAGACACAAGTCATTATTCTTTGAATAAGATGCTCCCATATTGCCAACCAACATCTCACTGAATGCCAGCAGTCTTCCCTCAACAATGTAATAATTAAAATACACTCCTTAGTATTTGCCCCACTAAGAACTACTGCAAAGCACTAAGCACTTAGACCCTTGATATAGTCCATGTTCCTACTAAAAAAGTCCTAAACTTTGAAAGGGGATAAAGATAGTTTTAATTAACTAGGATCACTAGAGGACAGTTTATAACCAAGAAAATATACATCAAAGTTACCCATGCATTTTTTTTAAAAAACATGACAGAGCTTAAAATTAAGATTCTGGATAGGGCCCTGGTCGTTTGTTGCTTTGGTATCCCTACTGAAGAACCATTGTTTTGGAGAATGAGAGGTTGCAGAATGACCTAACACAGTGTTTCTCCAAGTTTAGTTGTAAGCCACTGATAGTTCCTGGTGTTTCATGAGGTTCCTCAGTAGTCTATCAAGTGGCTTGCAGTCAATTTCATATTTTTAGAGTAAAAAATGCAATGAAACAACTTTCCTGTCATGCATTACATATGAAATGAATACAATTTCCACAGAAATTCTTTCTACCTGCTTAATAACCATTACGTTAAAAAAAAAACCACACAAATGATAAAAGTTTCATGTTGGCAATCTCCGCTAACATTCTGCTAATAGGACACAATACATTTCAGTTAGGCCATTTACATATTTTTGTTTACATCTGTTAAACTTTAATTTTTCTCTTAATATTGCTAATGCTATCTTCTTGCCAAAAACAAATTCACATTATCAAGAAGAATGTGAACCACAAAATTACAAAATGAAGCTCTGAGAGAAAAGAGAATGAAGTAGTAGTTATATTCTTCTATCTCCTCACAAAATATATAATGTGGAGGTGCTAGTTATTACCGTAATTGCATGCTAGCATATATTTCACTAAAACTGATACTGAAAAAACCATCGTTGTGTGGTGCACAAATTAGCTTTTAGTCCTTATGTAGTAAAAATATGAGAAGTACTCACAACTTGTCTCTGCGTATCACCAAAAACTCATGGTACAGAAGAAGCAGTATCCATTTAATGATATTTAACTTTCTAAAAAAATATTTTAATCTATTTTTTTAAAGATTTTATTTTACCTGAGAGAAAGAGATTGCATGCAAGCGAGAGGGAAAGAGCATGAGCATAGGGAGTGGCAGAGGAGAGAAAGCAGCAGATTCCCTTCCAAAAAAAAAAGCCTGATGTGGGTCCTGATCTGGTCCTTTTACTCCAGGACCCTAAGATCATGACCTGAGCTAAAGGCAGATGCTTAAGCGATGAGCCACCCAGGTGCCCCAAGATTTTATGTATTTGAGAGAGACACAGAGATAGAAAGAGGGCACAAGATGGGGGAGGGTCAGAGGGAAAAGCAGACTTCCCACTGATTGGGGAACCTGATGCAGGGCTCCATCTTGAGACTTCAGGATCATGACCCAAGACAACAGCAGAATCTTAACTCACTGAACCACCCAGGCACCCCAAATTTAGCTTTTTAAAAAAACTGAAACAGCAATATAAAAATATACATTCAGAAGTTGCATCACCAAATGCAGGCAATGTTACCAGTTCTAATAGAAATTTTGAGAATCTATATATATATATATATATATATGTATCACTTCAAAAAACAAAAATGGGACATGTTAAAATGCACTTTTTGCATTTACTTGGTCTTGAACATCACTCAAGGGTAGACATTAGTATTACCTTATCCTTAATGGGTCCATAGAATGAGTGAACTGTAATTTGTTTGATCATATCATATAGAGTTAGCAAGTTCTGCATTATGATACAGAGTAAAAAAACACACTGTGATTAGTATAGAACAAGAATTGTATATGGGGCAAAACAAAAAAAAATGTTCTGCTACACATTAAAAGGTTATACCTAAATATCATAAAGCACATTTGGGACTTAACAACATACCAGTATACCTCTTGATCTTAATTCAGTGTTGAAGGTAAATAATATTGTGAATATAACCAAGTCTCAGTTACTAAATGTATCTCTTCTAAAAAATAGAAAATGCAATACCATTTTCCTTATACATGTATATGTGTAATGTACTATTAAGGAAATAAAATGTTCTCCTAAAGTACTGAAAATGAAAGATAAGATAAAAATGTGACATGCAGGGCGCCTGGGTGGCCCAGTGGGTTAAAGCCTCTGCCTCCGGCTCAGGTCATGATCCCGGGGTCCTAGGATCGAGCCCCACATTGGGCTCTCTGCTCAGTGGGGAGCCTGCTTCCTCCTCTCTCTCTGCCTGTCTCTGTCTACTTGTGGTCTCTGTCTGTTAAATAAATAAATTTTTAAAAATGTGACATGCATAATGCCATTTAACATTTAATTTCGAGTAGCTAATTTCAAGTAATCTTCAGTATCATGAATAACCTAAACCTATCTTCAGAGTCAAAATACCACTCTTTAAAAATTTGTATTTATTTATTTGTTTATTTATTTAATTTTTAGAGGGGGGCAGGAAGTGCAAAGAGAGACAGACTCCTAAGCAAGCTCCACACCCAGCATAGAGCCCAATGCCGATCTCCATCTCACAACCTGGAGATCATGACCTGAGCTGAAATCAAGAGTCGAAGCTATGGACTGAGCCAAGCAGGTACCCCAAAATATAATTATTTTTAATGAAATATGGTCCAATTAGAAATAGGACAATGCAGACAGGCTGTGAAATAGTGATACACTCTGTAACTGGCCCAACCAGGATCTGTTTTGGAAATTACTGTGGGCCTCAAATCTTTTTTCTCCAAAGGCAACAGCATTTAACTCCTGTGTTTACCCATAAGCTGGAAGGATAAGGTTTGCTCTACATGTTCTGACAACTTGACTCCTGTCTGAGCCTACTAAATTTGGCTCTAATCATGTACTTCCTTAAACATACTGTTAACCACATTTTCTTTCTTCCTCACAGATTTATCTGTTTTCTCAGGGTAATATTAAACTATATTGTCAGTCACTGATCAGAGTTTTTATTCCACTATTCATTAAAGTTGCCCACAGAGGCTGAAAAGACAGACTAGAGCCCTCTCCCATGTTAAAGGATGATTATTGCTAGATTCACCTCACACTTCCCTTCTTTTCTTCAATTCTTAGGACTGTTAGATCAAATTACTATACTAAACTTTGGTAAATTTTGCCATTTGAATAGGCCTATTTTCCCTGGTCTGGTCCTTTTACTCCAAACAAACTCAGTCTTCCTCTGTTTTAGAAAGACAATGTAAATTAAAAAAGACAATGTACAAACCAAGTCTGAATAGGTATAAAGTTTATTTTTAAATCCTAATCTCCAGGAGCGCCTGGGTGGCGCAGGGGTTAAAGCCTCTGCCTTAGGCTCGGGTCCTGGGATTGAGCCCTGCACTGGACGCTCTGCTCAGAGGGGCCTGCTTCCCCACCCCCCTCTCTGCCTACCTGTGATCGCTGTCTGTCCAATAAATGAGTAAAATCTTTGAAAATAAATAAATAAATAAATCCTAATCTCCAGATTTAGAAGCAAAAGGTTCATTTTCATTTTAATTCTATAAGCACTCTAAACTTTGGAGTCTGAGTGTTAACCACTATGTAAACAATGGAGAAATAATTTCCTGACTTTCAGAGGATTCATACTCTGATAGGAAATGGATACAACTACAACACATGTCGAATATGAGAAAGTGATATAAAAAAAGGTTACTATTTAGGAAGCATCTACTGGCACTGATTTAAGTATCTACATATATGAATTCATTTAACCCTCATAATTACCCAATGAGGTAATTATTGTTATGGCCATTTTATAGATGGAAAAATTAATGTGCATGGAGAAGTAGCTGATTGTAGATGATACAATTAGTAACTGCAATTGTTAGTTTTCTTGGGCTTGAGTGATAAATAATTGCCATTAAAAGTAAATAGATTATTTATTTATTTATTAAAGATTTTATTTATTTGACAGAGATCACAAGTAGGCAGAGAGGCAGGCAGAGAGGGGGAAGCAGGCTCCTTGCTGAGCAGAGCACCCGATGCAGGCCGCAATCCCAGGACCCTGAGATCATGACCTGAGCCAAAGGCGGAGGCTTAACCCACTGAGCCACCCAGGCGCCCAAGTAAATAGATTATTTAAAATGAATGTCCCAACCATTAACCACCAGAAAGCCATTGGTTTTCATTAATGACAAGCCTACCAAAGCAAAACATTCTCAAAAGAGCAGCTATACAAAACTGATGAACCACCTCCATATAGAAAAATAGCCATTTCTTCAATTTTTACTCTCCCCTACTTATTTCTCTTTTTTAGCAGAATACAGAAGGAAAATCTCCTCCTTGTAGAAGTGTGACAGGTTTGAATGATAAAATACTAATGTATATGTTAATACCTAAAGCATATTTTGATTATATGTTTAATTTTAATTTTTTACTGGGTTACTCTTCTAAAAAAGAGTCATAGGGGTGCCTGGGTGGCTCAGTGGGTTAAAGCCTCTGCCTTTGGCTCAGGTCATGATCTCAGGGTCCTGGGATCAAGCCCTGCATCGGGCTGTCTGCTCAGCAGGGAGCCTGCTTCCTCCTCTCTCTCTGCCTACTTGTGATCTCTGTCTTTCAAATAAATAAATAAAATCTTTAAAAAAATTAAAGAAAGAACAAAAGAAATAAGAATATCATAAAGGACTTTCCTACCATAATGTACTTTTGAGACATATACTGGTTCGGGTGAAACAACAGGTTCTGCAGGGATAGGAGGAGGACCTGTAAACGAAAAAAGAAAAGAAAAGAAACATGAAACTTCAATGTTCCAAAGAACAGGTACCTTACTATTCTATAAGAAACAGCAATCTTAAAATGATTATTTTTTCTGTATAGTTCTGCCAACTCTAGGCCACCAAATATTCATTAGCTCAGTCTTGATAAATATCTTACCTATAATGAAATTAAACACACACAGCCCTGGATTTCCTTATCTTATGCTGCTATACAGTTTGCATTGTCACAGATGCCATATTCCAAAGAGTTAAGAATGAAACCTTGTTTCAGATGCTCATGAACAATTTTCTACTTACACTACTATGCAAAATATTTAAAATTAATATCCTGTCACAATTTAGTAAGTAAAAGTTACTCTTTTTCCTAGGGGGATACTATGTTCAAAGTTTTCAAAGCTTTTAGTCTCATTCTTTGCAATGGCTTTCCAATTTGGATCCTGACATGGGGAATCCAGGAAAAACAAACAAACAAACAAGAACATGACATTAAACCAAAGAAACAGCAACAACAAAAAAGATCAGAAAAGATTAAAAGAAGAGTTTCCAGGAGCAAAGTTTCAACTGAATTAATTAGTATCTCTCAAGAATCATTCATAAGAATGAAGGAAGCAAACAATACTGCTACTCTGGACTTAATTTTGAGTACGACAAAATACTGACTGAACATACCAAAATTAGCAAGGAAAGACTGGCAATGTCATCTTGCAGCTTACGTTAGTTAAGCAAAAGGCTAACTAGAGTTAGATATATACACTCTGGACTTTAAGCAGAATTTTAAAAACTCAGAGAAAGATGGTTTTTTTCCATTTAATCAGGAGAATTGGGCTCAGGTAGAACGAAAACCAAATATATTAAATCCTGTTCTTCAAGAACAAAAAATTTCAATAAAAAAATGGGACTGCACAAGTTGGCCTGCATTTTAAAGCACCATGTTCGAAAAGGCAAAATAATCTTGAAAAAGAACAATATTGGAGGACTCACACTTCCTATTCAAAACTTAAAGTGATAATAAATCGAAACAGTATGGTAATGGCATAAAGACAGACACATAGATCAATGGGATAGAGAACCCAGAAATAAGTTCTCACACATTTTCTCAAATGATTCTTGACAAGGGGGGCAGTATCAAAAGGGGAAAGGGCAGGCTTTTCAATAAGTGCTGCTGCAAAAACTGGAGAGCCACATGCAAAAGACTGAAGATGGACCACCACCTAACCCCATATACAAAAATTAACTCAACATGCATCAAAGACGCAAACATAAGGGTGAAAACCATAAAACTCTTAGAAGAAAACCCAAGAGAAAAGTTTAAGGATGACACTGAATTTGGCAATAACTACCTAGATAGGACACTAAAAGTATAGGCACAAAAGAAAAAGTTGGGACTTCATCAAAATTAAATACTTTTATGAATCAAAAACCACTATTAACAGAGTAAAACTGCAAATCACAAAAAGAAAATACTTGCACATCACGTACCTGATAAGGGATTGATATCCAGAAAATATAGTAGTCTTCCCCTATATGAGGGGATTGGTTCCACTACAGATAATACAAAATCCTAAATATGTTACGTTTCCAATACATATGTCTTTATGATAGTTTAATCATAAAGTATGTTAGGCACAATAAGAGATAAACAATAGAACATATATACTGTAATAAAAACATGAGCATAGTCTCTCTCTCTCTTTCAAAATATCTTATATTATACTCACCCAACTTGTAATGATTTTAAAATGTAATGAGATGATTTTTTCTTTTTTCTTTTTTCTTCTTCTGCTAAATTTTTTAAAACTTTTACCCTTTTCTTTAACATTTTTTGACTAGTTTATCTAAATATACATATTTTTTCTTTCTTTTTTATATTTTTTCTTTATTTATTTTTAAAATTTTTTTCTTTTTTTTTTCTGAACCTCTTTTTATCCCCTTTCTCCCCCCCACAATTTGGGGTCTCTTCTGATTTGGTTACAGAGCATTTTTCTGGGGTCTTTGCCACTCTTTTAGTATTTTATTTGATCCTTCATATCCTCTTATCTGGACAAAATGACAAGGTGGAAAAAATCACCACAAACAAAAGAACAAGAGCCAGTACCAAAGGCTAGGGACCTAATCAACACAGACATTGGTAATATATCAGATCAAGAGTTCAGAATGATGATTCTGAACATTCTAGCCGGGCTCGAAAAAGGCATGGAAGATATTACAGAAACCCTCTCTGGAGATATAAAAGCCCTTTCTGGAGAAATTAAAGAGCTAAAATCTAACCAAGTTGAAATCAAAAAAGCTATTAATGAGGTACAATCAAAAATGGAGGCTCTCACTGCTAGGATAAATGAGGCAGAAGAAAGAATTAGTGATATAGAAGACCAAATGACAGAGAATAAAGAAGCCAAACAAAAGAGGGACAAACAGCTACTGGACCATGAGGGGAGAATTTGAGAGATAAGTGACACCATAAGATGAAACAACATTAGAATAATTGGGATTCCAGAAGAAGAAGAAACAGAGAGGGGAGCAGAAGGTCTATTGGAGAGAATCATTGGAGAGAATTTCCCTAATATGGCAAACGGAACAAGCATCAAAATCCAGGAGATGCAGAGAACCTCCCTCAAAGTCAACAAGAATAGGTCCACACCCTGTCACCTAATAGTAAAATTTACAAGTCTTAGTGACAAAGAGAAAATCCTGAAAGCAGCCCGAGAAAAGAAGTCTGTAACATACAATGGTAAAAATATTAGATTGGCGGCAGACTTATCCACAGAGACCTCGCAGGCCAGAAAGAGCTGGCATGATATATTCAGAGCACTAAATGAGAAAAACATGCAGCCAAGAATACTATATCCAGCTAGGCTATCATTGAAAATAGAAGGAGAGATAAAAAGCTTCCAGGACAAACAAAAACTGAAAGAATTTTCAAACACCAAACCAGCTCTACAGGAAATCTTGAAAGGGGTCCTCTAAGCAAAGAGAGAGCCTAAAAGTAGTAGATCAGAAAGGTACAGAGACAATATACAGTAACAGTCACCTTACAGGCTAATAATGGCACTAAATTCATATCTCTCAATAGTTACCCTGAATGTTAATGGGCTAAATGCCCCAATCAAAAGACACAGGGTATCAGAATGGATAAAAAAACAAAACCCATCAGTATGTTGCCTACAAGAAACTCATTTTAGACACGAAGACACCTCCAGATTTAAAGTGAGGGGGTGGAAAACAATTTACCATGCTAATGGGCATCAGAAGAAAGCTGGGGTGGCAATCCTTATATCAGATCAATTAGATTTTAAGCCAAAGACTATAATAAGAGATGAGGAAGGACACTATATCCTACTCAAAGGGTCTGTCCAACAAGAAGATCTAACAATTTTAAATATCTATGCCCCTAACGTGGGAGCAGCCAACTATATCAACCAATTAATAACAAAATCAAAGAAACACATCAATAATAATACAATAATAGTAGGGGACTTTAACACTCCCCTCACTGAAATGGACAGATCATCCAAGCAAAAGATCAACAAGGAAATAAAGGCCTTAAATGACACACTGGACCAGATGGACATCACAGATATATTCAGAACATTTCATCCCAAAGCAACAGAATACACATTCTTCTCTAGTGCACATGGAACCTTCTCCAGAATAGATCACATCCTGGGTCACAAATCAGGTCTCAACCAGTATCAAAAGATTAGGATCATTCCCTGCATATTTTCAGACCACAATGCTCTGAAGCTAGAACTCAATCACAAGAGGAAAGCTGGAAAGAACCCAAATACATAGAGACTAAACAGCATCCTTCTAAAGAATGAATGGGTCAACCAGGAAATTAAAGAAGAATTGAAAAAATTTATGGAAACAAATGATAATGAAAACACAACGGTTCAAAATCTGTGGGACACAGCAAAGGCAGTCCTGAGAGGAAAATATATAGCGGTACAAGCCTTTCTCAAGAAACAAGAAAGGTCTCAAGTACACAACCTAACCCTATACGTAAAGGAGCTGGAGAAAGAACAAGAAAGAAACCCTAAACCCAGCAGGAGAAGAGAAATCATAAAGGTAAGAGCAGAAATCAATGAAACAGAAACCAAAAAAACAATAGAAAAAAATCAATGAAACTAAGAGCTGGTTCTTTGAAAGAATCAATAAGATTGATAAACCCCTGGCCAGACTCATCAAAAAGAAAAAAGGACCCAAATAAATAAAATCATGAATTAAAGAGAAGAGATCACAACTAACACCAAAGAAATACAGACAATTGTAAGAACATACTATGAGCAACTCTACGCCAACAAATTTGACAATCTGGAAGAAATGGATGCATTCCTAGAGACATATAAACTACCACAACTGAACCAGGAAGAAATAGAAAACCTGAACAGGCCCATAACCAGTAAGGAGATTGAAACAGTCATCAAAAATCTCCAAACAAACAAAAGCCCAGGGCCAGATGGCTTCCCAGGGGAATTCTACCAAACATTTAAAGAAGAACTAATTCCTATTCTCCTGAAACTGTTCCAAAAAATAGAAATGGAAGGAAAACTTCCAAACTCATTTTATGAGGCCAGCATCACCTTGATCCCAAAACCAGACAAGGATCCCACCAAAAAAGAGAACTACAGACCAATATCCTTGATGAACACAGATGCAAAAATTCTCGCCAAAATACTAGCCAATAGGATTCAACAGTACATTAAAAGGATTATTCACCACGATCAAGTGGGATTTATTCCAGGGCTGCAGGGTTGGTTCAACATCCGCAAATCAATCAATGTGATACAACACATTAATAAAAGAAAGAACAAGAACCATATGATACTCTCAATAGATGCTGAAAAAGCATTTGACAAAGTACAGCATCCCTTCCTGATCAAAACTCTTCAAAGTGTAGGGATAGAGGGCACATACCTCAATATTATCAAAGCCATCTATGAAAAACCCACCGCAAATATCATTCTCAATGGAGAAAAACTGAAAGCTTTTCCGCTAAGATCAGGAACACGGCAGGGATGTCCATTATCACCACTGCTATTCAACATAGTACTAGAAGTCCTAGCCTCAGCAATCAGACAACAAAAAGAAATTAAAGGCATCCAAATTGGCAAAGAAGAAGTCAAACTATCACTCTTTGCAGATGATATGATACTATATGTGGAAAACCCAAAAGACTCCACTCCAAAACTGCTAGAACTTGTACAGGAATTCAGTAAAGTGTCAGGATATAAAATCAATGCACAGAAATCAGTTGCATTTCTGTACACCAACAACAAGACAGAAGAAAGAGAAATTGAGGAGTCAATCCCATTTACAATTGCACCCAAAAGTATAAGATACCTAGGAATAAACCTAACCAAAGAGGCTAAGAATCTATACGCAGAAAATTATAAAGTACTCATGAAAGAAATTGAGGAAGACACAAAGAAATGGAAAAATGTTCCATGCTCCTGGATTGGAACAATAAATATTGTGAAAATGTCTATGCTACCTAAAGCAATCTACACATTTAATGCAATCCCTATCAAAATACCATCCATTTTTTTCAAAGAAATGGAACAAATAATCCTAAAATTTATATGGAACCAGAAAAGGCCTCAAATAGCCAAAGGAATATTGAAAAAGAAAGCCAAAGTGGGTGGCATCACAATTCCGGACTTCAAGCTCTATTACAAAGCTGTCATCATCAAGACAACATGGTACTGGCACAAAAACAGACACGTCGATCAGTGGAACAGAATAGAGAGCCCAGAAATCGACCCTCAACTCTATGGTCAACTAATCTTCAACAAAGCAGGAAAGAATGTCCAATGGAAAAAAGACAGCCTCTTCAATAAATGGTGCTGGGAAAATTGGACAGCCACATGCAGAAAAATGAAATTGGACCACTTCCTTATACCACACACGAAAATAGACTCCAAATGGATGAAGGACCTCAATGTGAGAAAGGAATCCATCAAAATCCTTGAGGAGAATGCAGGCAGCAACCTCTTCGACCTCAGCCGCAGCAACATCTTCCTAGGAACATCGGCAAAGGCAAGGGAAGTAAGGGCAAAAATGAACTATTGGGATTTCATCAAGATCAAAATCTTTTGCACAGCCAAGGAAACAGTTAACAAAACCAAAAGACAACTGACAGAATGGGAGAAGATATTTGCAAACGACATATCAGATAAAGGGCTAGTATCCAAAATCTATAAGGAACTTAGCAAACTCAACACCCAAGGAACAAACAGCCCAATCAAGAAATGGGCAAAGGACATGAACAGACATTTCTGCAAAGAAGACATCCAGATGGCCAACAGACACATGAAAAAGTGCTCCACGTCACTCGGCATCAGGGAAATACAAATCAAAACCACAATGAGATATCAACTCACACCAGTCAGAATGGCTAAAATTAACAAGTCAGGAAATGACAGATGCTGGCGAGGATGTAGAGAAAGGGGAACCCTCCTACACTGTTGGTGGGAATGCAAGCTGGTGCAACCACTCTGGAAAACAGCATGGAGGTTCCTCAAAATGTTGAAAATAGAACTACCCTATGACCCAGCAATTGCACTACTGGGTATTTACCCTAAAGATACAAACATAGTGATCCGAAGGGGCACGTGTACCCGAATGTTTATAGCAGCAATGTCTACAATAGCCAAACTATGGAAAGAACCTAGATGTCCATCAACAGATGAATGGATAAAGAAGATGTACATATACACAATGGAATACTATGCAGCCATAAAAAGAAATGAAATCTTGCCATTTGCGATGACGTGGATGGAACTAGAGGGTATCATGCTTAGTGAAATAAGTCAATCGGAGAAAGACAACTATCATATGATCTCCCTGATATGAGGACATGGAGAAGCAACATGGGGGGGTAGGGGGATAGGAGAATAAATGAAACAAGATGGGATTGGGAGGGAGACAAGCCATAAATGACTCTTAATCTCACAAAACAAACTGGGGGTTGCTGGGGGGAGGTGGGATTGGGAGAGGGGGAGCGGGCTATGGACATTGGGGAGGGGAGGGGAACCATAAGAGACTATGGACTCTGAAAAACAACCTGAGGGTTTTGAAGGGTCAGGGGTGGGAGGTTGGGGGAACAGGTGGTGGGTAATGGGGAGGGCACGTTTTGCATGGAGCACTGGGTGTTGTGCAAAAACAACGAATACTGTTACGCTGAAAAAATAAATTAATTTAAAAAAAATGTAACGAGATGAAGTGAGGTGAATGGCATAGGCATTGTGACATAGTGTTAGGCTACTACTGACCTTCTGATATGTCAGAAGGAGGATCATCTGCTTCTAGACCATAGCTGACCACAGGTAACTGAAGCCGTGGAAAGTGAAACCATGAATAAGGAAAGAATTACTTATAGAGAACTCTTAAAACTCAATGACAACAACAACAAAACAATAAGCTCTTTCAAAAATGGGCAAAGGCATTATTACCTTTCTCTAAAGAAGATATAAAATGGCACGTGAGAAAATGCTCACCATCATTAATCATTAGGAAAATGCAAGTCAAAACCACAATGAGATGCCACATCATACCTAGTAGAAGGGCTACTATCAAAAACAAAACAAAAAACCCATTAAATAACAACTATTGGTGAGGATGTATTAAAACTGGAACCCTTGTGCACTGCAGGAAGGAATGGAAAACAGTGTAGCCATTATGGAAAACAGTAAGGCAGTTCTTTAAAAAAAATATAAAATTACCATATGATCCAGCAATTCCACTTCTGGATATGAAACCCAAAGAACTGAGACCAGAATGTCATAGCTATTTGTACATCCACATTCATAGCAGCATTTTTCACAACAGTCAAAAGTTGAAGCAACCCAAGTATCTACCGACGGGTGAAAAATAAACAAAATGTGGTATATACTACAAGAGAATATTATTCAGTCTTAGAAAGGAAGGAAATTCTCACACATGCTACAATGGAGATAAACCTTAAGGACATTATAAGTGAAAAAAGCCAGCCATGAAAAGACAAATACCGTATGATTCCACTTTGCAATACCTTGAGTAGTCAAATTCATACAGACAGAAAGTAGAATAGTAATTGCCATGAACTTGGTGTAAAAGGGGTAAAAGGGGGGGGGATGAGGAATAATTGTTTAATGGGTATAGAATTTCAGTTTTGCAAGATGCAAAGGGTTCTGGATATGGGATACACAACAAAGTTAATGTATTTCACACTAAACTGTACACTTAAAATCATTAAGATACTAAAATTTGTTTTATATATATGCATTATAAAATTCTATTTGACTACACTAAAAGCCTTTTAAATGATTTTTAAATAAGGAGTATTGAAATAAACTTAGAACCAGGTTCTTAATTCATTGTGTCAAAAAGTAAGAAAATAGATTTTCAGGTTGCCTAGCCAGCTTAGTTGGTAGAGCATGCAACTCAGTCTCAGGGTCTTTGAGTTCACGCCCCACGTTGGGCATGGAGCTTACTTCAAATAAAAATTTTTAAAAAAAGTTTTTTAAGAAGTGTTAAGATTTTCAAAACTTAAAAAATTAGAGTAAGAAGTTTTGTACAATTAAAAAAATAAGATTATACTTTAAAAACACCACACATAAAATATGAAAAGATACCGGTGGAAAATAATTTTGATGAGTTCAAAATTTTTTAAAAAATTAAGTTTTTAAGTTTTATGTTATAAATGAACAGATCAGAAAAACTGATATAAAGCTCACAGCAAAGAAATACTCACCTCTTATCTTGCATACCCTTCACAAGTAAAAATAAATCTTTAAACTCGGCTGTTTAGGACATTTTAAAGAATATAAGGGAAAACGTGACCTAATTAAATTATTAAATTAAATTATTACTAGCTCTGTGACAAGAGAAAATACATTATTAAAAAACCTTTAGTCTTAATTAAGGTACTGTTGGTACTCTTTGAGAAAACAATGGTGAATATAAACGGGGCATCAGTGGATATGGAAAAGTGCTACCTTAATTTTTAGAGAAGGCAAAAGATAAATACTTAGAAACTAAAAACTGTAATCCACCAGGCAAAACATTTGCTAGCCCTAGATAAGCATTTTAAAGACCCTTTGGGAAAAAAGTATTCATCATTACAAGCCAATCATAAACATCCACTTCTGACAATTAAATTAGTTGGGAATTTCTGTAGACTTGTTTTAATTTCAACAAAGCATTTTAGTTTCTTGAGGGCAGAGGACAGATCTTACTTGACTCTAAATTCCCAATACCTACCACAGTCCTTGGAACTCAGCATATCCTGAAAATATAGATTTACTGATTCTACTGCATACTATAGTTGGAAGGAAACTGGGAAAATATAAGGATATACCTAGGTGGGTTAATAGCTGATACGATAATCACATATAAAGAATTTCCATTAATAAACTGAAGGAATGTCTTAAGAATATTTCTTGCCACCTCTGCATTTCACCTTAATTTGTTGAAGACTCTGGAAAGGCAAAGGCATATATCTATAAAAGAAATAAATCACTCATCACCATTACGTGCCAGGTGAGTAAGATTTGTTCACCCAGAGAATGAATCAGTGAGACTGAATAAATGAATGATGGACAAATATGAATACTGGTAAATACGACAGCAAAATTATCAAGAAATAAAATCAAAACTCAAAATTATCAAAATTGAATTCACATCAGAAAGAGGAATTTCTAGGTTAAAATCAGTACATACCCTCCAAATATTTAAAGGGAAAAAAGTCAAAAAAAATCTACAGGACAAAAGGAAAAAAAATAATATGACACTTACCATTCATAATAAATGCAAATGTTAAAGTTTTTTTTTTAAGATTTTATTTATTTATCTATTTGACAGACAGAGATCACAAGTAGGCAGAGCAGCAGGTGGAGAGAGAGGAGAATCAGGCTCCCTCCTGAACAGACAGCCCGATATGGGGCTTGATCCTAGGACCTGGGATCATGACCTGAGCCAAAGGCAAAGGCTTTAACCCACTGAGCCACCCAGGCGCCCAAATGTTGAAGTTTTTTAATTGAAATATTCTTTATGTCAAAAAAATATAATTTTATGTACAATAGAAAATCATTAAAGGTCAAACAGGATAAAGATATTAAACAAACACAAAAGGTAACTAAAAGTAGCACTGTGAGAATTAAAAGAAATTTAAGACCAAAAACACATAACATATATAAAATATGCAAGATAAAAAAGAAATAATTTTATATTGAATTTTTAAAAAGTATACTCTCCAACAAAATTAAATCACTGCATCATTTCTCTTTACAAGTCAAATAACATGTAAGAATTTAAGTATTTCAATAAAATAAGGATAATATGACATTTATAGTGCCAGCACGTATAAGACAAAAATCATACCTAGCCCTGAAAATTAACCTGAAAAATAGTAAACAGAAAATAACATGAAAATTAACACAATACTTTCCTAAGTACTTAATAAATCCAAAGTATGAAAAAATATTTGAAAACAATGAAAAAAAAACTCCACATCAAAACTTACATGTAGCAAAATAAATCATTTTAATTACTAAATAATGGTTTTAATTGAACAAAAATAAAATACGTGAAATAAGAGTTAAACTTAGAGAAAGAACAAAAAGAGATTAAGTATTAGAAAAGAAAATGAATAGACTAAAAGCCAAAAAAGCCCAGTAGTACAATAAAAGTAATAATTTGAATTTAAAAAGAATGAATTTATAATCATTGCTTAAATAAAATTTGTTTTTCTTTTTTAAAGTTAACTTATTTACAGATAATATAATCTGCCATTAAGGGACCACTGACAAAAACTGCTTATTATGCTACCACATATATAAAATGGCAACATATTGAGGAATATGTTCCTCAATATGTTGCCATTTAATATATGATTAATATTTAATAAGAGTTACTATCATTTACATTAAAAGTTATTCACCAAGCACTGGTTGAGAGCTGTGCATGCATATTTAATCCTAAGAACAGCCATAGGAGGTAGTTACTATCAGAGTCACCATTTTTTATTACTTATTTTTTTAATGTCCCCATGTTTTAAATGATGAAACAGGTTTAGAAAGCAAATAACATGCCTATCCATGGTCAATATTTCAACCTACATAATCTATTTCTGGAGTTTGCTTTAGGCCATTATTTTTTCAAGTAGCTTTACCATTCCTGAATTTAATAAAAATAGATAAACTTCAAAAAAATTGCCTTTAAAATCCTCTATTAAATGTACTGTATTAAGAGCATAATAAAAATCCAATAAATTGTAGAGAAAATCAAGTTTCTGGATGTGAAGCTACTGGGAATCTGACAAATTATGAGACAATTCACTCAACATGTTTATAGCTTATGGTGCTGAAATATACAAGAGTATTTTTTTCTTTTATATAAAACCTTTATTTTTTTATTCTTTTCTTTGCTATTTTTATTTTTAGTTCCAGTACAATTAATATACAGTATTATATTAACCTCAGGTGTACAATATAATGTTCAACAGTTCCATACATTACTCAGTACTCATCACCATAAGTGTACTTTTAATCCCCTCTACGAGAACATTTTAACTAATATTAAACATGTCAGCAATCAGCAATGGAAGGAAATAAATTCTGCAACTTCTATCTTGCAGTTGCCATGAAACTCTTCAAAAACAAATCCTTCAGGTGATTTCTTCTGGAAAAAGATACATTTTACAAATAATAATCAAGAGTATTTACCTGCTGTTTCTAAAACTCTTGGTTTAGGCTCATCCAATTGTAGAAGCTCATCAAGAGCTAGTTTCGCTGCATTGGATCTAGACTCCTTTTTATTTTGTCCCAGTCCAGTCTTATATTGAATACCATCCACCACAGCACAAAAAGCAAAATATGGTCCCATAACATTACCTTGAAAAAGAAGTCAGAATGAATGCTGCAATAATTCACAATATGATCCTGCAAATGACATTTGATAAGAAAAATATCCCAGTACAAAAGTTGTGGAAAACGATCTTGGCCTATCAGTTTTGTGTTTTGTTTTTTACAATGCAAGTTAAAAGTAAAGCTGGGTGAGCCCCTGAACTAGTTCTGAGGAACCTATCCGGCAGCCAGTTTGGCTCCAGATTCAACATGAACAGTAGAAACAGCTTTAGAGTACAGATCATGTATGGAGCAACAATGTCTTATATAATGAAGCCTGGCAATAGTAAGCATCCAAGTATCTAATGAATGACCAATGAGAGGTAAAATGTGGAGCCTCTGGCCACATCTCTCTTCTTTTGAAATTCAACAATAATAAAGCTCAATTTCTCCCACCTTCTGAGTGCTCTGACACTCATTTATATAAGTTCCAGAATAAAAGGGATCCTTTTGCAGAAATCTTGTGAGTCTATCAGGGAGTTTTGATAAGCTATTCACACCACCATAGCCTTGAGGGCAAGTGGAGGGAGAGAATCCACGAGGAAAACCAAAACAAACAATAGAAGACATGCTAAAGAATTAAACTCAATGTCCAGCCATCCAAAATTCCTAGAAGGATTACCTTTACACAATTATTTTTACCTAGTTTTCATTTTTGCCTAATGAAAAATGAAATGGAATCATCTAAATTTACAGGGCAAAGATTTTTCCAGTTCAAGTTTTCTTGTTGATAATTCAGACTTTAGAAGACCTTTAGTCAACTTAAGATTCTACCCTGTTTATGGATGGCTAGGTACAATGTCACTCCACATAAGCCTTGTCGTCGTCATCATCATTATTTTCTTGCATATTACACTAACTTCTGGTTTGTTTGTTTTTTAAGATTTTATTTATTTATATGTCAGAGAGAGAGGGGAGTGAGAGTGAGCACAGGCAGACAGAGAGGCAGGCAGAGGCAGGGGGGGAAGCAGGCTCCCTGCCGAGCAAGGAGCCTGATATGGGACTCCATCCCAGGATGCTGCGATCATGACCTGAGCCGAAGGCAGCAGCTTAACCAACTGAGCCACCCAGGCATCCCTGGATTTTTTAAAGATGTACATCAAGGTTTTACAAGAAACTCCTCACCGCATCTGAGTAAACTGATTTTCTTTATGACTTCAGTTTCCCAAGTTCCTTCCTTATGATCACCTAGGTTCCAATCCAAATTTACAAAACCTGAGAGTATTTTGTATATTTAACTAGTGGCCCTGATGATTTTTATGTGTGAGATAGCATCCATCAAATTTGTTAAGTACTCGGTGTCAGAGTGCTGAGCCTTTAAGCTTCATCCTTCATTCAGATTCTCAAACTTTAGTATGTATTTAAATCACCTATAGAATTGTGAAAATACTGATACTCTGGTCTCATCATTAAACCTACTGATTCAGATTATTCAGCTAGTACTATGAACACAAAGTGAATACCATTACTAATCAGTGGATTGTGTTTTTGAGTAGCTTTTACTCAGATCAATAAAGATTTGCCCTTAACACTTCTTTTTCTTATTATGATCGAGTTTACATTTTCCAAGAACAGTCTGAGAAGAATGGAGGGAAAAATAGTGACACAAAAATTAAGTTCACAGTATTGATCATGAAGTAATCCAACCTACAGTAACTGTACCTAGGAAAACTCCACCTTCTATATTATGACTATTTTTGTCACCTGTTTACTGTTTTTTTCTTCCAAAACAACTGACTGGAGATGTGACTTTACTATGACAGTCTTGGCTAAAATCTCAAAAGCTTCGAATTCTTTTTCAAGGATGTCTTGAGACCCGTATTGGTGAAAGTTAGCAACAGTAAGAGAAAACTTAAAAAACCAAGCTACTTGATAATGTCTTTGTATATATAAACACACACACGCGCACACACACACACACACGTACACACATATATGTATTTTTAACAACTGTGTTTCTTTGACTCTGATACTTTTAGCTTGTCCATGTCTATTAAGAGCACTTATTCTCTTATTCCTTCACTTTTCTAAAGTTCTTTCTAATCACTGTTCATGACGTTAAGAGATTAGAGGCTGCTTTTTGCCTTTTTTTGATCTGTACTACTGTAGCCTTCCACAGATTGGGAGGGAAGTTTAAGAGAGAATGGAGAAAATAGTCACAGACAAGTCTGCAGATAAAGTATCAATCATGGAAGTGCTATTTTCACCTCTATACCTTGAATTTCAGAAGCTAAATTAGACCATAATTTTGTTTGGTATAATCATCACAGAATCTTTCTCATTAGAGAATCCAAATATTTAACAACTCTTCAAAAGCCATGTTTAATCTACAAGTACTTACACCTGAAAATAACCCACAAGGCTGATGGGATTTCAGTTCAACTAGCCATACACAAAAAAATTAAAATTCGATTATAAAAACTTTGTACATGTAAGTTATTTGCAGAAAAATATGAATATAAAAATTTCTGAAGTATACTTGTTAAAACATACCAGTAGTTACCTAATCCCAAGATTATGTGAATGTAGAAAATAATCAAATTTAGTAGTACTTATATGCTCTGCTTTTAACAGGAAAATATCTTCCAGTATTGTAATAACCAGATACAACTTGGCACTTGCCTGTTGTTACAGTTTCCTTAAGATCAAGGTGAACCCGCTGCATTTGTGCAAACTGGTGCAAAGCTGACACAGGATTTATCTCTCCACGTCTGTATTTCATTACGAATTCTTTAGGTATTTTTTTTGGAGGAAGGACAGGATTTGAAATAGATGAAAGGCCTTTGGAAAGCAATGGTTCTGGAAAATTACCTAAAAATATATGGTTAGAGTTGTCAGTTCAGTAAAATTAAAAAAAAGAAAAAGTAAAAACACTAAACCCTCCCCTAAAATGGAAGATTGTCCCTGATACATCTATTATATGTATTCTTCATTACAAGTAAGTTTCTACTAAAAAAATTTTTGCACACATGACAACTATAACCTGTTGATGCATATACTTTTTGGAGCACCAAAGGGTTTTTGCAAAGAAGGGCTATCACTGTCATAACGTGAAGTGATATCAAAGAATCACAGAATTTTAATGATGTCAAGGTTGTCAGAGGCCCTCAAATCCTTTTTTTTTTTTTTTTTTTTTACACATGGTTTTACGAAGGCCTGGCCTAAAGACACAGACCTGGGACTAAGGTCCATTTCTATTTCCTACTCACTATTTTACATTACTTTTAATATTGAATTCAATTGAATTTAAGTGTTTGGACTTACGCTAAGCGGTATGTGGACTATAAACCAGTGTAAGCCCAGTCTCTTCCCTGAAGGGACCAACACAACCTCACCTTAAAAAGGCAAGACAGGGGGCGCCTGGGTGGCTCAGTGGTTTAAGCCGCTGCCTTCCGCTCAGGTCATGATCTCAGGGTCCTGGGATCGAGTCCCGCATCGGGCTCTCTGCTCGGCAGGGAGCCTGCTTCCCTCTCACTCTCTCTGCCTGCCTCTCTGCCTACTTGTGATCTCTCTCTGTCAAATAAATAAATTTAAAAAAAAAAAAAAAAAGGCAAGACAGGGGGCACCTGGGTGGCTCAGTGGGTTAAGTCTCTGCCTTGGGCCTAGGTCATGATCTCAGGGTCCTGGGATCAAGCCCCACATGGGGAGGGGGGGGGGGTCTCTGCTCAGCAGGGAGCCTGCTTCCCTTCCTCTCTCTCTGTCTGCCTTTGCCTACTTGTGATCTGTCAAATAAATAAATAAAATCTTTAAAAAAAAAAAAAAAGGAAAGACAGGCTTGAAGCTGTTAGAATAACTGAGCAGCAAGGAGGAGGATTTCCACAGGCCTCTTACGGTGTTTAGAGTCAAATCGGAGCTCCAGGAGGGACATAGCCCCTAGTAAATGGGTATGTATACAGGCAACATTTAAACTGGAGGCTCAGCAGTACTTATTGGCCACCCTAGAATCTTAAAGAAACAAGGCATTATTGCAAATGAAAAAGTCGTACCAGTCACTTGCGTAACCTTGGAAGCCATATTCGACAGGCTGTAACTTTCTGAAGAATATCCTGTGGGTGTAGATACCGTCTGGGTTGATGGCTGAGCTGGCAAGTTCTTTTTCAGCATTTGAGCAAAGCTAGGGACCCGGGAACTCTGAAACCAGCCATTGTTGCCAGACATTTTCTCACCTGCAAATCGTTAAGAAAATTGGCAGAAAACAAAAAAATGTACTAGATAAAAATACTTTGAAATTAAAAATACACCTACATGGCTTAAAGTCACTCACACGACACAGGACTAAATCTCTTAACTCTTGTCATGACTGCTTTGTGCCTGGAGTTTTAACAGGTACGGGGCTCATCCCTCCTACATCCCTTCGAAAGCACTGCTACAAAAGGGCAAAGAAGGGTCAAAGCGGTCCGCAGGGGCGGTCCTCACAACTACTCGGGGCTCAGGGAGAAAGAGAGAAAGAAAAAAATAATAATTAAAAAATAAAAACAGGAGACCCTCAACGGCCCGATTCCCAGCCCAACTCCCACCCACCAAAACTGTCCTTCCTGCCCCGTAGGCGGGAGACCGAGCCACAGGCCCGGGGCTCGCCGGCCCCAGCCGCCGACGCCGTTGCTTCCTCCTCCTGGCCTCAATCTCTGGCTTTGGGGCGCTCTGCGTGAGAGCCACGCGCCCCAAGGTTGCGTCTTTCAAAATCCGCCTCGTGGCATCCCCGCAGTACCCGGACCAACACCCCCACACGAAGCCTCATCCAATCACCAACCGTCTCCGCGGCAGGGCTTCCGGCCCTGCGCTCGCGCCCCCACAGTTCCCCTCGGGCTAGGCTGGCTAGGCGGCTGCGCGCTCTAAGGCCTGCCTGCGTCAACAAGCGGAGAGACGTCAGACGTCATGCGCGCGCATTCGAGGCCCTGTGAGCCTGCGTACTCAAGCTTACTGGGGCGGTCGCTACCACAGAATTCAGATGAAAGTTGCGTGGTGTGGCCCGTTCACCGTCCTGCCAAGTGCCCTTCACACCCTGCTCACCACTGCCCTCACAAAGCACTGTGTTGGGGCGTCCTTTTCCAGAATGATTAGAGGCTGTCCCTGGGGTGCCAGTGTGGGGGTGGTTTCAAGGAAACCTTGGGCTCTAACCCTGGTTATACTCCGAGGAGGCCCCTGTGGACAAGGTTTGGCCTCAACCGTGTCTTTAATGTTTATAGAAAAAACTGCCTTGGACTCCTTGCATGAGTTTCCCTGGAGGAGCCAAACAACGAACTCTCATGAGAACAGGCAGGAGGTTGAAACCCAATGACAAACCCATCGTGGGTGTTTTCAGTTCTTTGCACTCGGAAGATGTAGGAGACCCTAATGGAGGTGTTAGCTGACAGATGGTATATATTTCCCTATGAAGGCAATTGATTTTCTTATTTATACACATTATGTTATAGACAAGATTTCGATATGCCCTAGGTCAATCTTGGCCTTAGCCCAAATCCAAGGGAGCTGATTTTATTAAAATAACCTCAATTGCTTATGGTTGTGTAAAGTAAGCACTTTGTAAAGACTCGAGCCCTCGGGCGCCTGGGTGGCTCAGTGGGTTAAGCTGTTACCTTCGGCTCAGGTCATGATCTCAGGGTCCTGGGATTGAGTCCCGCATCGGGCTCTCTGCTCGGCAGGGAGCCTGCTTCCCTCTCTCTCTCTTCTGCCTGCCTCTCTGTCTACTTGTGATCTCTGTCAAATAAATAAAGAAAATCTTAAAAAAAAAAAAAAAAGGGCTCGAGCCCTCCCCTCCTGCTCAAGCAGAATATTAAAACAAGACCACACTACACCTATGACTAATTATCTTCTGGCTAATGCCTGGCTCAGTTTCTCTTTAGTAAATTACCAACCGTTTGGTTTATCACCCAGAAGGAATTCAAGGAATTGAGTGACAGCATTATAACAATATATAAATGCGTCCCTCCCTTTTTTTTCCTCTAAGATTCTATTTATTTATTTGAGAGAGAGAGGACTACCAGCAGGGAAAGGAGAGAGAGAAGTGACTACCCACTGACCAAAGAGCTTGCTGTGGGACTGGATCCCAGGACCCGGGGATCATGGCCTGAGCTGAAGGCAGACGCCAACCGATTGAGCCCCCCAGGCGACCCCCTGCTTTTTTATATAGATAAGATTTCTCAAGAATTACATTGTTTTAAAGGAAAAAGGGAAAGAGAAAGAAAACAATAAAATTGATAATATTCTACCTCATTACAACAAGAGGAAATAGCTACCCAAAAACATATGGGCTAATTGGAAGAATGAAAAGCTTCATTCCTTTCATAAAGCAATGCATTTTCTTTTCTTTTCTTTTTTTTAAATTTTATTTATTTTAGAGAGAAAGTGAGAGAGAGCACAAGCAGGGAGAGGAAAAGGAAGAAGCAGACTCACCAGTGACCAGGGAGCCAGATGCAGGACTCTATCCCAGGGTCCTGGAAACATGACCTGAGCCCAAAGTCCACACTTAAACAACTGAGCCATCCAAGTGCCCCTAAGCAATGCATTTTCAATAAATCTTGTTTTTCTTTAGTGATTATCAAAATGTATTGATATGTTGGTTTGATCAAATGCCCATTAATAATTGTAATAATAACTCAAAGCAGAACTTTTTCTCCTTAATGTTTGGAGACCTTTGCTTACAACAAATTAAGAATTCAAATACTGTTGCCAAGAAGTATGATAGGGATAATGAATGAAAGTTCTGAGTACAAAAAAACACAATTGCATCAGGATCAAATTTGAGGAGGAACTTGAAATGGAAACAGAAGCTCAAGAAGTAAAAGGAATGGGTAAAAATTACTTTTTTTTAAAGATTCTATTTATTTATTTGACAGACAGAACACAAGTAGGCAGAGAGGCAGGCAGAGAGAGGGGGAAAAACAGGCTCATCACTGAGCAGAGAGCCCAATGTGGGCTTGATCCCAGGACCCTGGGATCATGACCTGAGCCAAGGGCAGCTGCTTAACCAACTGAGCCACGCAGGTGCTCCAATAAAAATTACTCTTAAAGATGAAGTGGGTATATATACAATGTTTTGTTTTGAAATAATTTTAGATTTACAGAAGAATTGTAAAGATAACACAAAGAGTTCCCCTATACCCTTCCCTTCAGTTTTCCCTAATGTTAATATCCTACATAGCCATTGCACAATTATCAACACTAAGAAATTGGCATTAGTACAACATTACTAACTATATACATCATATGGATTTCACCAGTTTTTCAATTAATGTCCATTTTCTGTTGCATGAGTTAGTCCAGAATATTACATTGCATTTAGTGGTCACGTCTTAGTCATCTGTCTCATATAAAAGTTTTTAAGACTTTCCTTGCGTTCATGACCTTGCCACTTTTGAAGAGTAATGGTTGGATATTTTGTAGGTTGGCCCTCAATTTTGGGTTTGCCTGATGTTTTCTGGTGGTTATACAAGAGTTAACGGTATTGGGGAGACGAAAACATAGATGAAGGGCACTTCTCATAGCATATTAAGGAGTACATGATGTCAGCAACTATTGACAATATTAGTCTTGATGACTTGGTTAAGGCTGTCAGGTTTATCCACTTTTATCCACTGTAAAGTTACTGGTTTTTTTCCTTTTGTGTACTGTTTTTGGTAGAAGGCTTCCATCTTACACAGAAGAGGAGGGAAATAGAGATCCACCTCCTGGAGAGAGGAGTATCACAGAATTTATGGACATATATTAAACCCACCATACCAATAAATATTTTGAGGAAGATAATTAGAAGTATACAAATACATTGTTTCACCCTAGAGTTTCAATAATTTTCATTCTTCTTTGGGTCTTGCCTGAAACAGTTATTACTGTGTGTGTTTTTTTTTTTAAATATGCTTTCTGAGCTCAGTTTCTTTTTTATTGAGATATGATTGACATAAATTAGTTTCAGGTATACAGTGTAATGATTTGTTACCTGTATATTCTGTAAACTGATTACAATAATAATTCTAGTTACATCCATCCCCCAATTATTTTCTTTTCTGTGATAAAAATTTTTAAGATATACTTTCTTAGCAACTTTTAAATCAAGCATATTTCATAGATATAGCAGGTCCAGTTCTAGACCACTGCAATAAAGTGAATATCGAAATAAAGCAAGTCAGGGCACTTGGGTGGCTCAGTGTGGTAAGCCTCTGCCTTCAGCTCAGGTCATGACCTCAGGGTCCTGGGATCGAGCCCCACATTGGGCTCTCTGCTCGGCAGGGAGCCTGCTTCCCCCTCTCTCTCTCTGCCTTCCTGTGATCTCTCTCTGTGTGTCAAATAAATAAATAATAAATCTTTGAAAAAAGTAATAAAGCAAGTCAAATGAATTTTTTGGTTTCCAGTGCATGGGAAAGTAATGTTTAACCTATACTATAGTCTATTAAGTGTGCAATAGCATTATGTCTAAAAACACAATGTACATACCAAAATTTTAAAAATACATTGTTGCTAAAAAATGCTACCACTCTCCGAGTAATAATCTTTTGACTGGTGGAGAATTTTGCCTTAATTCTTAATGTTGATGGCTGCTTACTCACCAGGAGGGTGTTGCTGAAGGTTGGGTAGCTGTGGCAGTTTCCTTAAGGCAACAATGAAGTTCCTTGCATCAGTACTTTTCCTTTCACTAATGATGTTTCCGGAGAACACAGTACTGCTCAAAACCATTTTAGTAACACAACTTTCATATTTGAAGTCAATCCTCTAAACCCTGCTGCTGCTTTATCAACTTAGTTTATGTACCATTTTAAGTCTTTTGTTGTCGTTTCAACTCTCTTTACAACAACTTCACTAGGTGTAGTTTCCTTCTCAAGAAAATACTTTCTTTGTTCACCCATAAGAAACAACTCCTCACCCATTCAAGGTCTGTCAGTGAGATTGCAGCGAGTGAGTCACATCTTCAGGCTCCATTTCTAAATCTAGTTCTTTTGTTAGTTACACCACATCTGCAGTTACTTCTTCCAAAGTCCTGTTAATATTGATATTTTGACCTCCTCCCAGGAATAATGGATGTCCTTAATAGCGTCTAGAATGCTGAATCCTTTCCAACAGGTTTTCCATTTATTTTGCCCAGCTCCATTTATGGCAGCTCTAGCCTTACAACTGGATTTCTTAGTTGAGACTTGAAAGTTGAAATTAATCTTCCCATGAGTTGCAAAATGGATGTTGTGTTACCAAAAATAACTTTAATTTTATCATATATCTCCAACAGAAATCTTGGGTGATCAAGTACATGGCCAATGAGCAGTGCTATTTTGAAAGTATCATCTTTCTGAGCAGTAAGTTTCCATAATAAGCTTAAAACATTCATTAAACCATTTTATAAACAGACGTGCTGTCATCCATGCTTTGCCGTTCCATTGAACAACGAAGTGCTCACAAGAGTACTTCCAGAGTAGCTTTGGGACAGGTCTTAAGAGCCCTGGGATTTTCAAAATAGCAAATGAGCACTGTCTTCAGTTTAAAGTCACCAGCTGTCCTAACCCCTAACAAGAGAGTTGGCCTGTCCTTTGAAGCTGTGAAGCCAGGCACTAACTTCTCTGTAGCTCTGAAAGTCTTGGATGACATCATCTTCCAATAGAAGGCTGTTTTGTTTACAATTGAAAATATGTTTAGTGTAGCCTCCTTCGTGAATGATCTGAGCTGGATCTCCTGGATAACTTCCTGCAGGTTCAACATCAACACTTGCTGCTTCACCTTTTACTTTTATGTGATGAAGGTGCCTTCTCTCTTCAGACTTTATGAACCACCTCTGCTGGCTTCAAGCTTTTCTTCTGCAGCTTCCTCAGTTCTAAAGCCTTTTAAAATCAGAGAATGGGGTCTTACTCTGGATTAGGCTTTGCCTTAAGGGAATGTTGTGGTTTGATTTTCTATGCAGATCACTGAAACGTTATCCATATCAGCAATCTGGCCGTTTTGCTTTCTTAACATTGGTGTATTCACCAGAATAGCACTTTTTATTTATTTATTTTTTATTTTTTTTATTCATTTATTTGTTTATTTACAGCATAACAATGTTCATTGTTTTGGCATCACACCCAGTGCTCAATGCAGTATGTGCCCTCCCTATTACCCACCACCTGGTTCCTCAACCTCCCTCCCACCCCACCCCCCCCTCCGCCCCTTCAAAACCCTCTGGTTGTTTTTCAGAGTCCATAGTCTCTCATGGTTCATCTCCCCTTCCAGATTCCCTCAACTCCCTCTCCTCTCCATCTCCTCATGTCCTCCATGTTCTTTGTTATGCTCCACAAATAAGTGAGACCATATGATACTTGACTCTCTCTGCTTGACTTATTTCACTCAGCATAATTTCTTCCAGTCCCGTCCATGTTGCTACAAAAGTTGGGTATTCATCCTTTCTGATGGAGGCATAATACTCCATTGTGTATATGGACCACATCTTCCTTATCATTCATCCGTTGAAGGGCATCTTGGTTCTTTCCACAGTTTGGCGACCGTAGCCATTGCTGCAATAAATAAACATTGGGGTACAGATGGCCCTTCTTTTCAGTACATCTGTATCTTTGGGGTAAATACCCAGCAGTACAATTGCAGGGTCATAGGGAAGCTCTATTCTTAATTTCTTCAGGAGTCTCCACACTGTTCTCCAAAGTGGCTGCACTAACTTGCATTCCCACCAACAGTGTAAGAGGGTTCCCCTTCCTCCACATCCTCTCCAACACACGTTTCCATGCTCTTGGATTGGAAGAATAAACATTGTTAAAATGTCTATACTGCCTAGAGCAATCTATACTTTTAATGCCATTCTGATCAAAATTCCACCAGTATTTTTCAAAGAGCTGGAGCAATAATCCTAAAATTTGTATGGAATCAGAAGAGACCCCGAATTGCTAAGGAAATGTTGAAAAACAAAAACAAAACTGGCGGCATCACGTTACCCGATTTCAAGCTTTACTACAAAGCTGTGATCACCAAGACAGCGTGGTACTGGCATAAAAACAGACACATAGACCAGTGGAACAGAGTGGAGAGCCCAGATATGGACCCTCAACTCTATGGTCAAATAATCTTCGACAAAACAGGAAAAGATATTCAATGGAAAAAAGACAGTCTCTTCAATAAATGGTGCTGGGAAAACAGGACAGCGATATGTAGAAGAATGAAACTCAACCATTCTCTTACACCGTACACAAAGATAAACTCGAAATGGATAAAAGACCTCAACGTGAGACAGGAATCTCTCAGAATCCTAGAGGAGAACATAGGCAGTAACCACTTCGATATCAGCCACAGCAACTTATTTCAAGATATGTCTCCAGGGGCGCCTGGGTGGCTCAGTGGATTAAGCCACTGCCTTCGGCTCAGGTCATGATCTCAGGGTTCTGGGATCGAGCCCCACATAGGGCTCTCTGCTCCGCAGGGAGCCTGCTTCCTCCTCTCTCTCTGCCTGCCTCTCTGCCTACTTATGATCTCTCTCTCTGTCAAATAAATAAATAAAATCTTTAAAAAAAAAAAAAAGATATGTCTCCAAAGGCCAAGGAAACAAAAGCAAAAATGAACTTTTGGGACTTCATCAAGATCAAAAGTTTCTGCACAGCAAAGGAAACAGTCAACAAAACAAAAAGGCAACCTACGGATTGGGAGAAGATATTTGCAAATGACAGTACAGACAAAAGGTTTATATCCAGGATCTATAAAGAACTTCTCAAACTCAACACACACAAAACAGATAATCATATCAAAAAATGGGCAGAAGATATGAACAGACACTTCTCCAACGAAGACATACAAATGGCTATCAGAATAGCACTTTTAATTTCCTTCAAGAACTTTCCTTTGCATTCACAACTTGTGTTTTAAGGAACAGGGAGGTCTGAGAAGAGGGAGAGAGATGGCGGAACCGTTTAGTCAATGATGCAGTCAGAATACACACATTTATCAATTAAGTTTGCCATCTTATATGGGTGCGGTTTTTGGCACCCTGAAACAATTATATAGTAATATCAAAGACTGATAATCAGAGATCACCACAATAAGTATAATAATAATGAAAAAGCTTAGAGTGCTGTGAGAATTATCAGAATGAAACATGAGACACAAAGGGAACAAATGTTGGAAAAATGGTGCCAATAGACTTGCTTGATGCAGGATTGCCACAAACCATCAATTCGTAAGAAATACGGTATCTGTAAGGTGCAATCAAGTGCAGTACAATATAATTAGATTCATCTGTATCAGAAGTTGAGAAGCATTTTCAGAATGAGGTGCTATTAAAAAGCACAGAAAGAGAGCAAGTGCTATCAAGAGTGATAGCAAGTAGACCCTTGCCAGTTCATTAAGTGGATATGCATTGGCCTAGATACGCAGAGTGATGTCAGGAGATTGATGGCAACAAAGCTTGGGCTCTCAGGTCAAATACAGGTTGACTGGTCAGGTTATCAAGTCAAATGGCAAGTGAAGTGGTACAGGATAGACAAAAATTTATAAACTAATTCTCTTTGATTAGCTCCTTTCCCCTGGCTTCATGTTTCCATTATGAGGAGAATAACCCAGTTTTTCCTCTCAGTACTTCGTTTACTCCTCCCCAGAAGTTACTCCCCAGAAGTTACTTGGCCTGTTTCATGCTCTGGAGCTAAGAAAATAAACTCAGCCCCTCCCTCTCTTTTCATCTTTTGAAGCTAGCCTGCCTGCAAGGAGGATGCAAATCTGATTTCCCCTGATGTGCATGCTGTAAGGGAGAAAGCTGAATTTGTCCAGCTTGCATTAATAGAATAAGTTTGTGTATTTAGAGAGCATTAGCAACCCCATTTGGCCATATAAATAGCCACATTTTCCGATTTTGATTCTTTAAGCGATAAACCTGACTTTTTTTTAAACCTCCATATCTCTGATATGGAGATATCACACATATATCTGTGTGTCTTTATGAATTTCAGCCTTTGAAGAGGAATAAGACAATATTTATTAATCTTAAGCATCAAAAATGAATAGTAGTAGTTTCCTATTTAAATAATTTTTTATTGTTATGGTCTCCTGCTAAAGAATGAAAATTAACCTACTTTACAATAAAAGAAAGTTGACGCCCATGGGTTTCACTAGTTTTGCCATTACCCAGATGCAGCTGTACTTACACCAGTGGAACAGATTATTGAAGATTCAGTAGTTCCCTGGCCTGGGAAAGATAAAGCTGGGGTGCTGCCCTATAGGATGTAGTAGATGTTCTAAACTCGTCATCAGTATCTCATACTATACCTCCCATAAACAGAATACATGAGTACAATACCTGAGGGTTTAAGGAAGAAGTGTCACCTCTCACTATTATGCCTAATAAGCTCCTTCGAAATCTATGCTTTCTGTCCGATTCTGCTGTCAAGAGCTCTTAGTATACAAGGGAGGAATGTTTCTCCTAGGAATGCAACAACAGTCTTATTAAATTAGAATCGAAGGCTGCCACCCAGTTATGTGGGTTTGCAAGTGTGAACTGGTTCAACTAGTAAATAGGTGTGGCTATAGTGACTAATTCTGATCATTGGGGAAATAGGGTTGCTGCTACACAATGGAGGCAAAGAGGAATGGAGATAGCTCCATGATGAAAAGTCTCTTAGCGCCCCTAAGTTAGTAACAGAGTAGAGCAACTCCATGCATTCCCATAAATGCTCAGAACGCTCAGAAAGAGAAATCAGATTATGGTGGAAGATATTTTCAATGGGTCTCCCACATTTCTGCATTTTTAGCAAGCACATCTAACTGCTCTTTGTTCGGGACAATATTTTCAAGGACGTTTGTATATCAAACAACCTTGGTAAACAGAGATAGTATCTACCCCCAGTGCAAAGAGTAGATTTGCTTACAGCCCTGGAAGATACAGTGTTTCCTCTGTCCTTGTTAAGTATTAGATTTCCCTTAGTTCAGAGATTTTCTACTGTAACACACCCCACTGTGTATGGAGCATTAATCTGGACCCATACATGTTACCTCCATATGATCCAGATAAGCAGAACTATAAAGACATGCAGATGTCCATGCTGTGAATAAAAAAGTCCTTCCTTAGTCTCAGACCCAGGAGGCTCATGTCTTCTGCCAGCATCCATGAAACTGGGTTAGCAAACTTTAAAGCTTTCAAGCAGAGTAAATTCTCAAACCCTTCACACTTCTTGATTTCCCTGAATAAGGAACCTTAATAATCTGAGACAGTGATTGAGGCAACAGACATGGAATGGTGTACAAGAAATAAATAACAAATTCTAACAACAATCTTATGACCGGTTGCAGAAATGAGGGTTAAACCATCTATTTTTCCGTCATGGAAGTTTTATGTACTAAATTCTGTGATAAACATTTAAAATTTAGTTATCTTTAAAACTTTAGTACTTATTCATATGTGAAGTAAAATAATCCCAAGCATTTACTGGGTAAAAGGTACTATGCTATTTAGCAACTTTCCTCCCAGTGAAGTAGATGATGATATGCCTATTTGCAGAGGAAGAAATAAATTGAGACTCAGAATCCAGGTAAATTGATCAAGGTTAATTTTCATTAGGGTTTTAGAAGAAGTCTTCTTAGTGAGGTATTCCTTAAATATCTTATCTGATATTTTAATCCCTTTCTCTACAAATATTTTATGTCTCCCTTCTCTGCTTTATCATCCTTTTTTTCTTTTTCTTTTAAGCTTTTATATGCCTGTTAAGACAGTGCAACATTGGGGTGCCTGGGTGGCTCAGTGGGTTAAACCCTCTGCCTTCAGCTCAGATCATGATCGCAGGGTCCTGTGATCGAGCCCCATATACGGCTCTCTGCTCAGCCGGGAGCCTGCTTCCTCCTCTCTCTCTGCCTGCCTCTCTGCCTGCTTGTGATCTCTGTCTATCAAACAAATAAATAAAATCTCTAAAAAATAGACAGTGCAATATTAGTTTCAGGTGTACAATATAGTGATTCAGCTATTCCGTGCAACACCCAGTGCTCATCACAGCTAGTGCCCTCCTTAATCCCCATCACTATTTAAACCATCCTTCCACCTACTTCCCTTCTGGTAACCACCAGTTCTCTACAATGAAGATTCTGATTCTTGCTTTGCCTCTTTCTTCCCCTTTGCTCATTTGTTTCATAAATCCCACATATGTGTGAAATCCTATGTATTTGTCCTTCTCTGATTTATTTTGTTTAGCATAATATTCTCTAGCTCCATCCACACCATTGAAAATGGCAAGATTCCATTACTTTTATGGCTGATTAATATTCAATTGTGTATATATACCACATCTTCTTTATTCATTCATCAGTTAATGAACACTTGGGCTGTTTCTGTAATTTTGCTATTGTGGTTAATATTGCTATAAATACCAGGGTGCATGCATCCCTTTGAATCAGCATTTTTGTATGCTTTGGGTAAATACTTAATAGTGCAATTGTGGTATCATAGGGTAGCTCTATTTTCAGCCTTTTGAAGAACCTCCATGTTGTTTTCCACAGTGGCTGCACCAGTTTGCATTCCCACCCAATAGCGTAAAAGGGTTCTCCTTTCTCCATATCCTACTAACATCTGTTGTTTCCTGAGTTGTTCATTTTAGCCATTCTGACCACTCACTGTGGTTTTTGATTTGTATTTCCCTGATGATGAGTGGTGTTGAGCATTTTTATGTGTCTGTTAGCAATTCGTATGTCTTCTTTGGAGAAACGTTCGTTCATGTCTTCTGCCCATTTCTTGACTGGACTTTTTGGCTTTTAGGTGTTGAGTTTAGTAAGTTCTTTATAGGTTTTGGTTACTAGCCCTAGATCTGATATGTGATTTGCATATATCTTCTCCCATTCCGAAGGTTGGCTTTTAGGTTTGTTGATTGTTTCCTTGGCTGTGCAGAAGTTTTTTTATCTTGATGAAATCCCAATAGTTCATTTTTGCTTTTGTTTCCCTCACCTCTGCAGATTTGTCTAGTAGAAAGTTTATGAAGCTGAGGTCAAAAAGGTTGCTGCCTTTGTTTTGCTCTAGGATTTTGATGGATTCCTGTCTCATATTTAGGTCTTTCATCCCTTTTGAATTTATTTTTGTGTATGAGGTAATAAAGTGGTCCAGTTTTATTCTTCTTCATGTTGCTATCCAAATTTCCCAACACCTTTATTTATTTATTTATTTATTTATTTATTTGACAGAGAGAGAGGAGAGAGAGAGAACACAAGCAGTGGGGGAGGGAGAAGCAGGCTTCCCGCCGACCAGGGAGCCCAGAGGAGGGATCGATCCCAGGACTCTGGGATTATGACCTGAGCCGAAGGCAGACGCTTAACAAGCCACCCAGGCGCCCAACACCATTTGCTGAAGAAGCTCTTCTTTTTCTTTTGGACATTCTTTCCTGCTTTGTTGAAGATTAGTTGGCCATAGAGTTAAGGGTCCATTTCTGAGTTCTCTATTCTGTTCCATTGACCTATGTGTTTGTTTTTGTGCCAGTACCATATTGTGTTGGTGATCACAGCTTTGTAATAGAGCTTGAAGTCTGGGATTGTGATGCCTCCAGCTTGGGTGTTCTTTTCAATATTACTTTTGCTATTCAGGGTCTTTTCTAGTTTCATACAAATTTTAGAATTGTTTATTCTAGCTCTGTGAAAAATGCTGGCGTTATTTTGATAGGGATTGCACTGAATGTGTAGATTGCTCTGGGTAGCTATACACATTGTAACAATATTTGTTCTTCCAATACATGAACATGGAACACTTTTCCATTTCTTTGTGTCTTCCTCAGTTTCTCTCAGAAGTGATTTAGTTTTCAGAGCACAGATCTTTTACCTCTTTGGTTAGGTTTATTCCTACCTACCTCTTATTGTTTGGGGTGCAATTGAAAGAAGGATTGATTCCTTGGTTTTACTTTCTGTTGCTTCATTATTGGTGTACAGAAATGCAACAGACTTCTGTTTGTTGATTTTTTTATCTTGTATCTTTGCTGAATTCCTATATCAGTTCCAGTAATTTTTTAGTGAAGTCTTTCGGGTTTCCTACCAAGAGTACAATGTTGCCTGTGAAGAGTGAAAGTTTGACTTCTTCCTTGCGGATTTGCATGCTTTCTTTCTTTTTGTTGTCTGATTGTTGAGGCTAGGACTTCCAGTACTGTGTTGGACAGCAGAGAGTCGACATACCTATCATGTTCCTGACATTAGGGGAAGCACTCTCAGTTTTTCCCCATTGAGGACAATATTAGCTGTGGGTCTTTCATATATGGCCTTTATAATGTTGAAGTATGTTCCCTCTATCCCTACATTGTGGAGGATTTTTATCAAGAAAGGATGTTGTATTTTGTTAAATGCTTTTTCTGCATCCATTGAGATGATCATATTGTTCTTATCCTTCCTTTTGTTAATTATTTGTTCATTAATTTGAACCACCTCTCAGCCCAGAAATAAATCCCACTTGGTCATGGTGAATAATCCTTTTAATATGCTATTGGATCTGATTGGATTTTTGCATCCATGTTCATCAGGGATATTGGTCTGTCATTCTTTTTAGTGGGGTCTTTGCCTGGTTTCGGGATCAAGGTACTGCTGGCCTCATGAAAAGAGTCTGGAAGTTTTCCTTCCCTTTCTATTTTTTGGAACAGTTTCAGAAGAGTGAGTATTAATTCTTTAAATGTTTGGTAGAATTCCCCTGGGAAGCCACACAGCCCTGGCTGTGTGTTTGTTTGTTTGTTTGTTGGGAGAGTTTTGATTACTGATTCAATTTCTTTCCTGGTTATGGGTCTGTTCAGGTTTTCTGTTTCTTCCTATTTCACTTTTGGTAGTTTATATGTTTCCAGGAACTTATCCATTTCTTCCAGATTGTTTAATGTGTTGGCATATAATTGCTCATAATATTCTCTTATAACTGTATTTCTTTGGTGTTCGTTGTGACATCTCCTCTTTCAATCATGTTTTTGTTTATTGGGTCCTTTCTCTCTCCCTCCCTCTCTCTTTCTCTCTCTTTCTCTCTTCACTCCCCCCTGCCTTCTTTTGTTTTGGTAAGTGTGGCTAGGGGTTTATTAATCTTGTTAATTCTTTCAAAGAATCAGCTCCTAGTTTCATTGATTTTTCTACTGTGGTTTTTTTTTTTTTAAATCATTGATTTCTGCTCTAACCTGTATTATTTCCCTTCCCTTCTCCTGCTGGATTTAGGCTTTATTTGCTTTTCTTTTATCCACCTCCTTCAGGTATAAGGGTAGGTTGTGTATTTGTGTATTTTCCTTGCTTCTTTAGGAAGGCCTAGATTGCAAAATACTTCCCTCTTAGGATTGCCTTTGCTGTATCCCAAAGGTTTTAGACATGTTTTCATTTTCAATTGCTTCCATTTTTTTAAAATTCTTTAATTTCCTGGTTGTCCCATTCATCCTTTAGTAGGATGTTTTTAATCTCTATGTATTTGTGGTCCTTCCAAATTTTTTCTTGTGATTGACTTCAAGTTTCATAGCATTGTGGTCTAAAAATATGCATGGTATGATCTCAGTCTTTTTACCAGATGAGGCATGATTTGTGACCCAGTATGTGGTCTATTCTGGAGAAGGTTCCATGTGCACTTGAAAAGAATGTGTATTCTGCTGCTTTAAGATGAAATGCTCTGAATATATATGTTAAGTCCATCTGGTCCAGTATGTCATTCAAAGTCCTTGTTTTCTTCATCTTCTGCTTAGATGATCTGTCCATTGCTGTGAGGGCACTGTTAAAGTCCCCTACTATTATTATGTTGTTATCAGTGAGTTTAAGTTTGTTGTTGATTTATATATTTGGCTGCTCCCAGGTTATGGGCATAAATATTTATAATTGTAAGATCTTCTTGTTGGATAGATACTTTTATTATGATACAGTGTCTCTCTCGTCATCTCTTATTACAGCCTTTGGTTAATAATCTAGTTGGTCTGACATAAGTATAGTTACTTCAGCTTTCTTTTGATGTCCATTAGCATGATAAATTGTTCTCTACCCCCTCTCTTTCAGTCTGGAGGTGTCTTTGCATCTAAAATGAGTCTCTTATAAGAGACCCATCATATTGATGTGTCTTGTTTTTTAATCCATTCTGATACCCTGTATCTTTTGATTAGAGCATTTGGTCCATTTACACTGAGTAAGTACTGAAAGATATGAATTAAGTGCCATTGTTTTATCTGTAAAGTTGCTCTTCCTGTAGATTTTCTGTTTCTTTCTAGTCTTTGATTTCTCTTTCCTGCTCAAAGAGTCCCCTTTAATATTTCTTACAGAGCTGATTTAGTTTTCATGAACTCTGTTAATTGTTGTTTGTCTTGGAAACTCCTCATTTCTCCTTCTATACTGAATGATAGCTTGATGTATAAAGTTTCTTGGTTGCATATTGTTCCCATTTAGCATGATATATCATTCCTGACATAATATATCAGTCCTTTCTGGCCTATCAGGTCTTTGTGGCCAGGTCTGCTGCCAGCCTTATGTTTCTACCATTATAAGTTTAGAACCATTTTCCCCTGCTTTCAGAATTCTCTATCTTTGTATTTTGCAAGTTTCACTATGATATTCATGCAGTTGACCTGTTTTTGTTGATTTTGAGGGCAGTTCTTTGTACCTCTTGGACTTGAATGCCTCTTTTTCCCTTGATTAGGGAGGTTCTCAGCTATAATTTCTTCAAATAAGTCTTCTGTCCCTTTCCCTGATCTTCTGTGACTCCTATGATACGGATATTATTTTTCTTTGGGGAATCACTGAGTTCCCTGAGTCTACCTTTGTGATGTAATAGTTTTCTTTCCCTCTTCTTTTCAGTTTCATTATTTTCCATAATTTTACTCTCTATATCACCTATTATCACTGCCTCTTCAATCCTCATTGTAATTATATTCAGTCTGCATCTCAGTTACAGCATTTTAAAAATTTCAGCCTAACTAGTTTTAAGGTCTTTTATCTCAGCAACAAGCATTTCTGTGGTGTTTTCTATGCTTCTTTCAAGCCAGCTAGTAGTTTTATGACCACTTTTGATCTAATTCTTGTTTAGATATATTGCTTATATCTGTTTTGAGCAAGTCCCTAGTTACGATATCTTTCTGACCTTTTTTATGGGGAGAATTCCTCCATCTTGTCTTTTTTTTTTTTAAAGATTTTTTTTCTTTATTTATTTGACGGAGATCACAAGTAGACAGAGAGGCAGGCAGAGAGAGAGGAGGAAGCAGGCTCCCCGCTGAGCAGAGAGCCCGATGCGGGGCTCGATCCCAGGACCCTGAGATCATGACCTGAGCCAAAGGCAGCAGCTTAATCCACTGAGCCACCCAGGCGCCCCCCATCTTGTCATTTTGGCTAACTTTCTATCTTTTGCATGTTATGAAAGCTTGTTATGTTTCCTGCACCTCAGAGTAACGCTATATTAAAAAGTGGTCATACACTGTCCAGGGTCTGCACTTCAGGAAGTATTTCTGGTGTATTCTGTGTGCACTCAGCTATTGGGTTTTGGCTGCTCTTTCCCACTGGTCTGTACTCTGCAGAGCTCCTCCTTGCCTATGGTGGGGAGTGTTTGGAACTTTATCTAGATGTGCTTTGATTTGTTTCTAGAAAAAAGCATGGAAAAAAAGAAAGGCAAAAAAAAAGCAAAACAAAAAAAAAAAAGCAATCAAAAACAAAAAACTGTAAGCCTGATTCCAAAGGAGGAAAACAAAAAAAGAAGATAAAGTGAAAAAGAGGCCTGATCAAAAAAAAAAAAGGACAAAGAAAAAAGCAAGGAAGCAAGCAAGCAAGCAAGCGAGCGATTGGAGGAGGAAATGAAAAAACAAGGAACTATAAGCCTGATTCCAAAGGGGGGGAAAAATAAGGGGGAAAAAAATACAGCCTTGGTCCTATTTCCACCAGAACCGAAGAGGGTGCTGTAAGGCACTGTATGATCAGTAGACTCGGGGCATGTGGCATGCTGCCAGTGTTGCTCTTCTGGGTGAGAAGTGCCCTGTGCTGGCTCAGTCACTCCTGCCCAGGCGAAAAAACACTTGGCAAGCACAGGGGGGCAGGCTTTGGTTTAAGCGGCTCTACTAGGGGCTGCTGTGCTGCTCTCTGAAGTCCAATCCTGTGTGTAGTGAGGATAACGTGGTGCAACCCTGCTCTCTCATCCAGAGAAGCAGGAAATCTCACACTTCTTGCTCTTCAGAAGCTCTGAACTTTTTACTAAAGGCCTTCATCATGCCTGGCACCACAGCTATCCCTGCCCTTTATATTTAGTGTGGCTGGGATTCAAAATTTCAAATCTTTAATAAGGAGTGGGCACCAGTCGGATCTGCTCCCTCCTCTGGGTTAGAGTCTTGCTGCTCTCTGACTAGTGCCCTTTGTCCCACAAAAACAGTCCCACGCCTGCATGGTGGACGGATTCTATGCTGTTGCACCACAAAGAGCAGTGACTGGGTTATCTACCTTCTGCACACACGTTTGTCCCCTCCCGATGAAAGGCTGTGTTTGTTGGCTGTTTGTTGGCGCATGCAGGGTCTTTTATCCTTTGAGAGGCAATATGCCCTCCTCCAAATATATTCCAGGAATGGTAATGATCTCTCTGCCAGTGTGACCCAGGAGATCCCTGTACCACTTTGTGCATGCTCTGAACCACAGCCCTCCTCTCCAAGATCGCAGGTCACAGCTCTGCTCTGGTGAAAGTCACACACTTCCAGAACCTGAGTTTTGAAAAAAACCTGTGACACTCAGTTCCCATCTCCCTAGTCTGGGGTCCGAGAGATTTTCTTCTTGTGCAAACCCAACACCGCACAATCTCAACAACCACCCCCTCCTCCACCTCCTTCTATTTTCTATTTTCCCCTGGAGAAAAGGGCTTCTTCCCTCCATATCTCTGAAGTTTTTTGTCTTCCCCAATTCATTTCCATGCACCTTGCATGTGCCATGCTGTCTCCCTCCAACCACGGAGATCCTCCTTCCAATCCTCAGATGGATTTCTTAGATGTTCTTACTGACTGAACCTCAATACAGTGGTGTTTGAGGATAAGAAAGCCCAGGTTCCCCTTACTTCTCAATCTTAACTCTTTCCACAAGGATTTTCTTTTTTTAAGTTAGTTAGTTAGTTAGTTTGCTTATTTATTTATCTTAGAGACAGAGAGCAAGTGCAGGGGAGCAGGAGGAGCAGAGAGAGAGGGACAAGCAGACTTGGTGCTGAGCTGGATCCCATGACCCTGAGATCATGAGCTGAGCTGAAATTAAGAGTCTGACTCTTAACCAGCTGAGCCACCCAGGTGCTCCATGATTTGATTTTTGTAAGTTTTAATCATCTTCTATGAAAACATTCAGTAATAGCATAGGCATCTATTATAAAAAAAATATCAAAAGAAGAAAACACTCAAAAAGAACTACAGAGTGAAACCAATTATTGTGACTTTATTACAATAGTTACAAACAATATTTTAGTTGTAATCATATCACAATTACTCAAACTATATACAAATAGGTATTTATACAAGACTACATTTTAAAAAAAGAAAAGGCAATTAATGACCAAAAAAAAAAAAATCACATTATCAACGACATTTTTTCTAAAAGTTATGGCCAATAACAAAAATTCACAGTTACTCTGAAAATATTTTAAAGATGCAGGAACCATATTGCACATAATACAATTATAAATGCTACTGAGCAGATTTATATATTTTAATCTAGTTTTTCACAAAATGTACATTATCATGCAATACTTCACTGTATACAGAATGGTAGAAATAGAAATAAACAGGTTAACTTACAAACTTTCAATATAATGGCCACAAAATTAGAGTTATTTTAAGTTATACTGAAAATAATTTTACTATACAAAAAAAAAACCACTCCAGTGTAATAAAACTTAACAGACACAATCTTAATTTGTTCACAGATCAAGTTACTTTTTTTAGTGTTCTTCTTTGTCTTTTCCTTTCTTTTCCTTTTCATCCTGTAGTGCAGTACCTAGTTTTTTTATAAGAACTGACAGAACCTTGTCAAGGGGGTCCATGACTCCTCTTTGAAGCCATTTAGGAATAGTAGTCCTGGCATGATGAAAGCCCAGTTTTTGAAGAATATAATCAACACCTACTGGATCAATCTTTCTTCCAGTCCAAGAAATTAATCTAAAATTACAAATAATAGGTATTAAGGAATACAGTGTCATAACACAGTCCTGAAGGTAGGTTCAAGAACATCATTAAGCCTCCATAATATGCTCATGACGGACTGTTCTCAGTAGGTGCAACTGAATAATCTAAGTTATAATTCGTCGGTTTATTTTAACAGTATTCAAAAAATGTGATTCTATGTATTCTTTTTTTTTTTTTTTAAGATTTTATTTATTTGACAGACAAAGATCACAAGTAGCCAGAGAGGCAGGCAGAGAGAGAAGAGGAAGCAGGCTCCCAGGTGAGCAGAGAGTCCGATGCGGGGCTCGATCCCAGGACCCTGAGATCATGACCCGAGCCAAAGGCAGAGGCTTTAACCCACTGAGCCACCCAGGCGCCCCGATTCTATGTATTCTTGAGAGCCTATGTGTAGCAATGGATTTAAATGAATTTCATTCTGATTATTTTATTTTAGGCCTCTTAAGTTACAGGGTCATCTTGACATTTAAAGAACATCTGGTTCATTGTAAAAGATGTTAACTTGATGGGAGGAATCCTTTTACAATGTGTACATATATCAAATTATGACACCATCCACTTAAAATATCTTACATGTTTTGTGAATTATACCTCAATAAAGCTGAGAAAAAAAATAAGAGTTCAACATATATGTGGCATAATGGGGGGGGGGATAAAAGGCTGAGACTTCCTGAGTTTTTGCTATGTGCTAAACATGTTTGGGAAAAACCATTTTCTTCCTATTTCCTTCCATATAGAGGAGCAGCCATTAGTGAAACACACCTGGTCTTTCTCTGTTCCTGTATTAATATCCTATATTAATGATTTATCTGATTGGCAAGTTAACTGAGGAACTGGGTTGTGTAGGTCAGTACTCTCTTCCCTACCTTAAGGGCCACTCATTTTGACTATTGCTCCATGCAATAGGTTTCTCAAGGACAGGGCCCTAAATAGGTTAGCCCCAGACTGTTCACAGCTGCCTACAGCTGGTTGAGTTCACAGGGCTGCCAACTGCAGAACTCAAGGTGGGGGAGGGCATACAATTCTGGTGTTCTTCATGATGAAGATCCTGTAGGTAAGTCCAAACCTGGACTCAGTAGTAGAAGGCCATTATTGCCAGACCACATTCTCTGCTATGAGCTTTATCACTATTACAACTGTCATTTTGATTTCCAGCTGCCTCTCTCTCACTTTTAATTGCTTCTGAACTTGGGGAGGAAAAGAGGGTACGAAGCACTGATCTGCTAAGACTCTACTAGTTATAAGCATTTTGCATTAATTAACTCATTTAACCATTGTAACAACCTTACAAGGTAGGTAATACTGTTTACCAAATTTTTCTTATGAGGCAACTGAAGGAGAAATACGTTAGGTCTTTTGGCCAAGATCATTCAATTTACTATGCTATCTAAACAGGACTTAGAGCTAGAGCTCTTCAACATTCTCTCTACCACTACACCATATTAACTAGTTTCTTGATGGTATGCTTTAAAAAAAAAAAAAAAAAAAGAATGGCAAATTAAACTTTTTACGCTCCTTTTAAATTAAAGGATACTTAATTTCATTATAAAGTTACAAATACAAAACAAATGTTCTCGGTAGTTTTCTGCATTAGGATATTTGCAATATTTTAATTTTGTTCTGAGTATTGACACTGTTAATACTTCTTGTGAGTATGTGTATTGTTAACTAATACCAATTTTTATTTTATTTTTTAAAAAATATTTTATTTATTTATCAGAGAGAAACAGAGAGAGAGTGAGAGTACAAGCTGGGGGAGGGGCAAAGGGAGAAGGAGAAGCAGACTCCCTGCTGGGCAGGGAGCCTAATGTGGGGCTTGATCCCAAGACTCTGAGATCATGACTGAGCTGAAGGCAGACACTTAACCAACTGAGCCACTCAGGTGCCCCCACTACCAAATTTTATTATAAATTATTAACACAATGTCACTACTTTCTGCTTATACATGAGTCCACTGTGTAATGGATATTTGGTTGCTATGGAATTATTTTGTGGCATAAATGTCTGAAATAATAACCTTATCTAAAAGAAATCTGTACTGTTCTGCAGAAATGTGCCAGAGTATGATGGACTTTCTATCGATACTGTTATTCCATGATTCACAGTTAAAATTTGATTAACAAAGCAGATGAGAGGAAAGATAAAAACAATAGGAAGGTTGTGAGTGGTAACCATAACAAGGACACTAGTTACAGCAGCCATTATAACTGTAATTAAGATTGGAAAATACTTTGGAAATTTTAATATGAAAATAAGTACCACTAGTTACAGCAGCCATTATAACTGTAATTAAGATTGGAAAATACTTTGGAAATTTTAATATGAAAATAAGTTGACATAATTGGGATCATAACTGTAGTAGAACAGTCTCTGTAAATGAACCTGAATCTGCCAGCATTAAATTCAACATTTCGGGATTGTTGAATTGCTTATTGTTTAGCACGCAGACAGAACAACTCTGTGACATTGTAGGTTCTATTACACTGTTGTAACATGTGTGAGAAATTGTAATAATTCCTTAATGATGATGTATGGCTGTTATTGTGTCGTCCCAAACTAAGAAACAAAAAAGTTTACTGCAGGTCCCTTAAACACCTGAAAATAATATTCTGGTAAAAAAGATGGTTAAAAAAAATAAGAGGGGCGCCTGAGTGGCTCAGTGGGTTAAGGCCTCTACCTTCAGCTCAGGTCATGATCCCAGAGTCCTAGGATGGAGCCCCGCATCGAGCCCAGCATCGGGCTCTCTGCTCAGCGGGGAGCCTGCTTCCTCCTCTGTCTTTGCCTGCCTCTCTGCCTACTTGTCTGTCAAATAAGTAAATAAAGTCTTAAAAAAAAAAAAGAAAAGAAAAAAAATAAGAGCAATGGTGGACATGGAGTTATTCTCATCTGTTAGTGATTAACTGATGCAATGTCACACAGTGGAGAGTGCTGAGCTAGTTGTGGCGGCTGTGCTTCTTTTGTGTTGTGCTAGAAGCACTTAAAAAAGCAGAAAGGAGCAGAAAACATGGCCAAAAGTTAGTGATGGTAGAAGTAGCTAACTTCAAAAAACTGTTTTTGGTAAACTGTATGTAACTTGCTCCATTATTTATGAACATTTTCTCATGATAACCCCACAGGACACAGGGAAATATATATATCCACTACTTACCTGAGAGTGGGTTCTAGATGCCATGTGTTGCACATAAAATCTCTCCAGTCCACAGTCGTATAAGTGATGCTGTCCTCTCTGTCTCTGTCAGAGGAATTGTCATCATGTATAATAATTGGGCTTTTCTGTCCTGGTCGAGTAGATAAAATCCGAGGTGGAAAAATGGCTATAATGAAAATGATAGATTAATATTACAAATAGATATCTTATAAATTTATTTTAAATCACCATATGAACAGTGTAATTGGCTCCATTTGTCATTTTACTTATGAACAGTCCAATTAATTTAATTACCTTTCTGAAAAACTAGTATTTTAAAATAAGTCATAAATAACTGCCAGTTATTGTTATTTCTTAGAGAAAGACAATGTCAAAGTTAGCATGTCACTTTTTTTTTTTTTTGAGGAATAGCATATATTTTACATATATTTGTGTGCTTAAACTAATGGTAAAGAATGCTGAGATTTATTTGATAGCAAGGATGGCTGCAGTGGACTTTATATATGTAAAATATGTTTTATATTTTATATATGTAAAATACATTTTACATATATTTGCATGCTTAAGACCAATGGTAAAGAATGCTGAGATTTATTTGATAGCAAAGAATGGCTGCAGGTTGACATTTTTTAGCAATTTTATTGAGATACAATTCATGTATCATACAGTTCACTCATTTAAAATGTACTATTCAAGGGCACCAGGGTGGTTCAGATGGTTAAGCATCTACCTTTGGCTCAGATCATGATCACAGGGTCCTGGGACTGAGTCCTGGATCTCTCTCTGTCTTTCTCTCTGTCTCTCACGAATAAATAAATAAAATCTTAAAAAAAAAAAAAAGTGTACCACTCGATAGTTTTAGGATGTTACTGTCTCTCTATATATTTGAACACTGGTACTAAGTTAGGAACTTTTTATGTCAGCAGTCTTTCACTCTTTATAGTGAATACGCAAATGTTTTATGAAAGACAAATTCTTTTTAAATTGGTGATCATAATATATATAAAATTAAAATCAAATCTGAGACAATGTAGCTTTCATTTGGCAAACTTTAATGTATATAGCATTTCTCTTAGAGCAGAGGTTTTCAAGACACAAATTGGGCATAAAATATTTGATAAATTAGGTAATATGACAGGCATTATGTAACTTTGGTTTTAACTTTATCATGAATTAACAGTAGGGATAAATATTCATTGGGAATGAGCCTAGGAATAAAACTGTCCTTACATTCACATTAATTAAGAATATAGATGTCTTCAGTTACTGCCTCCTCACAGTCACTCTGCTTTTATTTCTGGTAGTTGTTATAGTGCTACAGTATCTTGATGTTCTAGAAATATGTTGATTCTAGTCTAGCCTTACATGCTGTTTAAGATTATTCTCAGGCATGTTTATGCTTATTTTGGTCAAACTAATTGCTTTTAGTTTTTAATTACAAAATACACTTATAACTATTAAAACATTTTTATTTATAATTGAAATTCCTAAAAACAATAACATTTGTTTATTGTAAATCTGATAATCCTTATTTCCTTTTTCCCATTAAAATAGTGTTATACAAGTTTGACTTTCTACTTTTAAATATAATTCATACGTAATAAATTAATTTCAGGTGTACAACAAGGTGATTTAGCAAGTACATACATTTTGAAATGCTTGCCACGAGAAGTATATTAAAATAATACTGATTATATCCCTTATGTTGTACTTTTAATCCCCATGACTTATTTTATAACTGGAAGTTTGTAGCTCTTAATTCCCCTTATGCATTTCGCCCATTTTCCCACTCCTCTCCCCTCTGGCAACCACCAGGTTGTCCTCATTGGGTCTGTTTCTTTCTTTTTTGTTGTTGTGCAAGAGTTTGTATCTAAAATTTTTTTTTTAATATGCACAGTTCATGGCAGACCAAAACCAAAACATATTTTATAAAATGACAAAAATTTCACATAATAACTGCAAAAGAAAACTGGCAGATTTTTATATAGACACGGACTAGAAAAGAATTCTGAACTTCATAGGTTTATTCAGAGTCTCTGTTATTTGTCCCACATTAAAAATTAAGGCACAGAGAAAAACAAGAGTATTACTAGGGACTGGTATATGTTGGTGCTTTAAGTGAAGACTGGATCTAATTATATATAATATTTCCGATTATATGGTTTTAGTCATTTAAGTTTCAACTAATGTCTCACAGATTTCTTCCAGTCATCATTACTGATTTTACTCTCACTGGGTTTTTGGCACGTAGATTGAACAGTAATGGAGCAGCAATTCAATCTATGTTATGCTACTTCTGCATTGTTTTTTGATCATCTGTTTTCTTCACTTAAACATTCATCATGAGGCCATCTTGAAATACCTGCTAGACAAATTTTATCTTTTTGCTCATTATGAAAATGAAGCATTATAGGGTGACCTAAACAAATAGCATGTATTCCAATCAATTAAAAAAAAATCACATCTGCTATTTTACTACTATATATTCATATATTTGTACAATAAATACTTATTGGGTAAAGACCATATGTTTGGAGACTATTCCATATCATTATATTTCTGACGACTTCATTCTTTTAAATACTACAGAGTATTCCATTTCATTATATGGACACCATAATCTATTCAACCAGTTCTATAGGGATATTAAGGTTACCATATGTTTCTTAATGGACAAACATGTAAATTTCCAGGAGATAAACCAATGGTAGCTAGCTCATAAAAATAAAACACAACCACTGAAGTCCAAATTATTTATTTATGAAAAGATAATGTTTTCTGCATTTAAAAAGGTTTATCTAGGGGCGCCTGGGTGGCTCAGTGGGTTAAGCCGCTGCCTTCGGCTCGGGTCATGATCTCAGGGTCCTGGGATCGAGTCCCGCATCGGGCTCTCTGCTCAGCAGCGAGCCTGCTTCCCCCTCCTCTCTCTCTCTCTCTCTGCCTGCCTCTCTGTCTATTTGTGATCTCTGTCAAATAAATAAATAAAAATATTAAAAAAAAAGGTTTATCTACTTATTTAATTCTGTTTTCCTAACAATGCATATAATTCATGCTATTATGTAGTTGTTTTTTTGAGCCATTTCATTTGACTAGCAATATTTCCTCAAAGAGCTTTTCCTTCTCTTCTTCCTTTGTGAGATTTTCCTACAAGGCCTGATAATGTACATAACAAACATGGAAACATTTTGTAAAGTATAAAACACCATTCAGCGTGAGTTATGTTTAGAAAAAGAATGTCACAGACATAGCAGACCCTCAGAAACTCTGTCACATAGTTTTACTATTATTTACATTTATTTCACTGATTGATATTTACAACTCAAAGGAAGGAGACACATTCCACTCATTTTATCACTAGACCATAAAAATCCATTTAAATGGTACTGACAACAGCCTTTGCTGAAACTGGAAAGAAAAAAAAAAAAAAAGAAAACGCTACTCACCTTTTTCTTTTTCTTTAAGATAAGCTGACACTAAATCATGAAGAAACATGATGAGCTCAGCATCCATAGTCACACAAATGTGGTCAGTGAACTCTGTCACCACACTACATTCTACCTTCGGCTTCAGGCTGGCATCTGTAATGGCAAAGTTCTATAGTAAAAGATTTAATGAGATATGTCCCTTTCTCTTCCGGTTTATAAGGGATTTACAAGGGTTCATGTAAATGCATCCATTTAAATGCAACTATAGACAACTGAGTAGTTTCTGTATGTGATTTACAAATGATGATATAGTTTACTGAACACTTTCCAAGTATATGCCACTTACTCCTCATAAAACGCTCTGAATGAAATCCTATTATTGTCCCCCATTTTACTGAGGAGAAAGAGGTACAAATGGATTAAATTATTTGCCAGAAGCCAAAAGCTGGGAAGAAAAACTAAGTAAATAAATTAGACTTTATCACTATTACACAAATAACTTGTGAGAAAACAGTAATTCGAAGTTCCTTTAGAATTTTCTTAGTAACTTTAAAAACTATTTTTCTACATACCCTGTAATGAAGGTTCCTGTGGTTCTTGAACATGAATGGATTTAAATTCAAGCTGCATCCTTGGTAATGCAAAGATAGTCTCTGTTTCATGATTGTAGCTAGAACCTCCTCTGAATCCACTCAACAAACTAGAATTCTTCACTGTAGTGCTATTCTCAGTATTATTAGCATCAACGTTACGAAGCAGGTTTAGCTCTACATGGACAATAATAAAGACAAAAACAATCAAATTAAACCAATAAGCAATGATAAACCTATAGCTTTCATGACACTATCATACACAGAATTTTAGAAGCGGGAAAATAATGACCCAGATTTTTAAAAGTAGAGCCATATAAAGCTTTGGTCTTGAGAATAGTTACCTATATATATTAATCTATTGAAATATATTTACATATAAATATAGTGATATGTTTACATATATATGTAGTGTTTTACTCATATATATAGATAGTGATGTGTATCACTATTCTCAAGACTGAAGCTTTTTAACATGATTTTTGGATAAATCTAATACACTTTGTTTTTGTCAAACTTTAAAATGAATATAATTTTTAACTAAATTTCTGTCTAAATTTAAGACTTTCATTAGGCTCAGAGTTCTCCATTGATTGAATACTTTACTCTTACATAGAATTCTCAAATAAATATGTTCCTCACCTTGAAATAAGGTAGAAGTCCTGATTTTCCCCAACATAAGTGCTACAGTTTTCTTATAAAAATTAGCAGTTCTCAGGTACTCGGGTAGCAGTGCAGTTTGCTAATAGCCCCTCCATGGTATCCCAGCCAAAAGAACCCTTTCCTCAAAAATCTCTCTTTGGAAGGCAGCATAGTCAGTACGTAATAGTCAATACATGCATAATCTTTTAATTTACTTCCTTAATCTCCTTTGTTCTCAGAACCTTTTTAATAGTCTCTAATCCCTGGCGCTGCCTATTCCATAGTAACTACGTTCAGTGGTGCCCAAGTCATCTTTCCCATTTTGAAAGGTGGTTATTTTTAAGGAAAACATTCAAGTCTTAGCAGGTCTCACTGTAGTCACTTTTCCATGATTGATAATATCAGTACTATAAACTTGAACACAAAAACAGCCACAAAATAAGAATTTTCCTGGCTACATTATTACAAGACTTGATTCTAATCAAATGGAAAAAACCCATCAAAAGCACTCTTCTTAAACTAACTTCATAGGAATATTATTATTATTACCTTTTTTTTTAAAGATATTATTTATTTATTTGACAGAGAGAGATCACAAGTAGGCAGAGAGGCAGGCAGAGAGAGAGAAGGAAGCAGGCTCCCCGCTGAGCAGAGAGCCTGATGTGGGGCTCGATCCCAGGACCCTGGGATCATGACCTGAGCCGAAGGCAGAGGCTTTAACCCACTGAGCCACCCAGGCACCCCGGAATATTATTTTCATTTTATTCCAACCACCCCAAACCTTAAAGTTGGTGGCACTCTATTACTTAGTTATGTAATAACTTTACCAAGCTTCTCATGTTTAGCATCACTACAAAAATATTTTACTAACTATAATAAACTTCGTTTATTTAAACCAACTTTATTTTGAATATTTTCAGTTACATCTAAAATAATTTTTAGTCTATGAGATGTTACACTACCAGGATGGTAAATCAGGTATTAATATTGTTATTTATGAGTAAAATGAAACTAGTTTAATTAAAGAATTGAAAATTCTACCTCCTCTTAAATTCTAAACACAGGCAACAGAGCCCCGAATAAAGAAAATAAATCTCTCCAAAGACATAAATTTTTAACCTTCATTCCTTGTGGCTGTAACATAGTTGAACCATTCTTTTACACTTGCTACTCCATGGGGTGGGTTTTCATGGCGACGTCTTGTTATCTTGGTTATTGTTGCCATAGGACTTTCCAAAGCCCCACATGGTTTGGTAACCATGGTATTGTGGCCCAGATGAAAATCTAATGTTTGTACTATATATGTAGAATGATCACTAGACCCTAGAAGAAAAATAAAAGTTTCTTGATGTTAACAAACTACATTTAGATGCAAGAAAACAGTTGTGACTCTAGATTAATAGATTTAGTTAACTCATACATAGATAAGGGTGTAAAAAAGTGAGAAGTAAGAAAAAAAAATCACAAATGGTTTTTCTTTCGTTTAGTTATAACTGAATTTATCCCTGGTGATGAGCAGCATCCATTTTTTCCCTTCATCATTAAGAAATCACAGATTAGGAAATAATAACTAAAAGGAAGGAGGTTTATCACTGTAAATACAGGTAAAAGCATAGCCTTACCAATAAAATTTATAGTTTTAGTCTTGACTATTTCCTTAAACTACCACCATTAGTCTTTATATTTTTATATTATTTATAATAACTATTATTATGACTATGGCCAGCCACAACAGCAGAAACTTTAATTGCCTAAAAACAGAATAAGATGGCAAGTTCAGAAGAAAGTTCTTTAACATGTTTCAGATTTTACAGATATTAATTCACTGGCAACGAACTCCTTGACATGTTAAGTACATGAGAACAGAGTTGGACTTCAGAAATATAATGAAAACATACAAAAGACATGAGAAAGGAAAATTACTGTCATTTATAATCATATTAGAAGGTAAGAAAAGGTAAAAGTTACAAATGTGTCAGTTTACCATCTTCCCAGATTTTCTGAGCTTCGGTCCAAAAAGCAATATTTGGTTCTTCTAAGTGAAAAAGGGCCCAGGATTTTGAACGGAAATTTGGACCATGGAAACAAGCCAGTGTCATGTGATTTCCATGTAAGCTCATTGATCCTCCAAACTGCATTCCATTTTCTGGTAATGGAATCTGAAATAAGGATATGTGGCATCCTGATACCACCTTCAATACTCCAGGCCAATGTCGATGATGAGCTGCATCGAGCACTGCAAGAAAACCAAAAACCACTTATTCTCAAAGGCCTCACAAACACCCTGAATGACAGGTAGGAAGGCAGCAAGTGGCTATTTTCTATAGCTGAAGTGATGCGGGTAAGAGATGAAAACAATTCAATACCTGGTTAACTTTAAGTAGAAGCTAACAAAAATAAAGTATGGGAAAAGAAACTGCGTAAGGATGGATAGAACTAATGAAAGTAGAAAGTAGTAACTTGCTAATAATAACTACAACTTAACACTTCAGTAATGATTCATGATTTATAAAGTGCTGGCATTAACTTTTATACAATTTTCACAATAGCTCTGTAAATTAGGGATTTGATCTAGAATCTTTTCAAGTGAAGCAGAAGAGGGGTTAAGTGAACTAGTGATTAGAAGATCTATAAGTCAAATAGAGGTCCTCTAATTTTTTTTTTTTTAACACGCTTATAGCCTAGCTACTCAAAAGTGAAGTCTGAGGACCAGCAGCATCAGCATCACCTGGCAACTTGTTAGATAGAAACAGAGCCAAGTCCACCCTATACCTTCTGTATCAAAATCTGTATTTTAATGGGATTTCCAAGTGTTTCAGGTACACGTTAAAGTTTGAGAAGCACTAATCAGACGTAACATTCATATTTATATTTCTCACTTATCCCAATAATGTCCTTTTTGGCTGTTTTCCACAACTCTCATTCCAGGTAGTTAGCATGTCTCTTTAGTTTCCTTTAATCTAAAAACAGTTCCCTAAGCCTGGTTTGTTTTTCAAGACAAGGACTTTTTTTTTTAAGAATCTAGGTCAGGAGTTTTGGGGAACACTCTCTAATTTGTATATACCTGACCACCAATTCTAGTTTAAAGGAAATATTGGGATAACAGGATAAATGAAACTATAAGCAAACAACTGAAAAAAAATTTTAGAAGACAGGACAACTGGCCAAGTCTCTTCAACAAGTCAGGTTATTAGAAAAAGGACTATGCTGAATTAAGAGAGTAAAGGAACATAACCAGATTTAACCTGGGATCTTGACTCTGATATATTGGTTTAGACAAACCAGTTTTAAGAACAATTTTAGGTCATTTATAGGATGTGGTTAGAAAGCCAGAGGAGAGAAATATTTAGCAAAATGGAAAACTGGATACATATATGGTACCGATACTCTATGGTACATAAATATTATTTGGATACTATTCACTAGACAAGGTTATAAAACAATATGAACAATATTTTGGTAAAAAGCATATGTCTTATATAGGTTTATAGAAAATTATCTGAAAGTATATACTCTAAATTGTTTAGAGTGATGATTTCTGGGTGGAATGTGATGTTTCAATTTTTGCTTATACATATTTCCTAGGCTTTTCCAATGCACATGTCTGCTTCTGTGATTATAAAAAGAGTTATTTAAAATGATCCCCATGGGCGCCTGGGTGACTCAGTGGGTTAAGCCTCTGCCTTCAGCTTGGGTCATGATCTCAGGGTCTTGGGATCGAGGCCGCATCAGGCTCTGCTCAGCAGGGAGTCTGCTTCCCCCTCTCTCTCTGTCTGCCTCTCCGCCTATTTGTGATCTCTCTCTCTCATCAAATAAATAAATAAAATCTTAATAAAATAAAATAATCCTGATTCTGACACTTTTCACTACTTTTACCTCTCTGGTTAAAGCTGTAATCATTTGCTGCCTGGACCCTTCCGACAGCCTTCTTAATATAACTATGCTTGCAACAACACTAATGGGAATTACTGCATTGGTCTCTACTCCCACTCTTTGCCACCTATAGTCTATTCTTCACACAGCAGCCAGAGTGATTCTTCAAAAAGGAGTATTTTAAGAAAAAGTAAATCAAATATGAAAACTGTTCAGAACTCTCCAATAGCTAACCACCATATTCAAAATCTTTTCTGTGGCCATTCATGTCTAACACTTTCTGGCTTGCTCACTCTGTTCCACTGAAGCAGCCACCTTAATGATCCTCAAATAAGCTGAGTTTCTTCTGCGATAGGAGCTTTGCACTTTTTGATAGGCCCTGTCCCCAGAACTCTCTTCCCCAGTAGAGATCTTTCTAGCCTAGAACTTTAAAAGGCTTCTCTGACCACCCTTTCTAAACTAGTTAGCCTCACACACTATTATTCTTTATCTCCTTCCCCTGCTTTCTTAGCATGTCTTTCTATCTAAAATTATGTGACATATTTAGTTAGCAAATTAATTATGGTCTATCTCTCCCATTAAAACAAAGCTTTATGTAGGTGGGAACTTTGCCTAATAGTATATCTCTTATGCCTAAAACAATGCTTAAGAAAAAAGTTGATTTGGGCGCCTGGGTGGCTCAGTGGTTTAAGCCGCTGCCTTTGGCTCGGGTCGTGATCTCGGGGTCCTGGGATCGAGTCCCGCATTGGGCTCTCTGCTCGGCGGGGAGCCTGCTTCCCTCTCACTCTCTCTGCCTGCCTCTCTGTCTACTTGTATCTCTCTCTGTCAAATAAATAAATAAAATCTTAAAAAAAAAAAAAAAGTTGATTTGCTGATTGAATTCCTGAGTGAAAATAATAATCTGCCTAATATGAAACAGCTAATAAATCCAAACTCAAACATTTTTATTCCACAGCCCATGTTCTAAACCAGAACATGGTATTGTCATAACTAGTATTCAAGAGCACGGAATGGGTATGGTTATAGGTGAGTTATGGCAGGGGAAGGAGGTAATATGTCATGACTTCACAAATGATGCCCTTTAATTCTAGTGGTGAGTAGGAAATCAGGTACTTGCTGAGTAAATAGAATAAAGAGCATATGGATCACTAAGTATGGTACATAGGTATTATTTTAAATCAAGACTGTAACACAACATTTAGTGAAAGATAAAGCATATATAGAGGCTTAACTCTTAATTCTTACATTGTTCTTGTGAACTTCTCTCTAGGTTATTAGTCATTGTCTTAGGTGGAAGATACGGAACAGGTCCCCAGGTAGACAGAGCTCGTTTGCTGGTGTCAAACTGTTGTGTGAAAAATTCCTGGAGCTTCATTCCTATTTTTATCAGGTCTGGTGTAGTTGATCTTGATATCATTACTTGGAAAATATCCCACTTCAAATCTCCATGGACAAATATTTCACTAAAGCATAAAACAGAAATATCATATATCTTACAGAAGATAACTAAAAAGAAACAAACAAATTAAAAAAACAAGGAAAATTCCATTCTCCACCCAGATTTTTCTTTCATATTAGTTGCATAATATAAAGTCATTTTGTCAGAAAAACGAATTGTTTTCTCACTGGGTGAGAGAAAACATATTAAAAGCAGTCACACAAAGTGTCCAGAAAGTAACATTTTACTAAATACCTTTTATCAGTCATGCTTGAATCCAGTGTATTATACAGATTTACTTTCCATTCATCCTGAAGCTTCAGGTCAGCATTACTGAAGATACCCATGAGGATACTTGAGCCCATGTAATCAACACGAGCTTCAGTAGAACCCATAGTAATCTGAATCTTGTGACTAGGTTGCTGATTTGGATGTTCAGAAATATGAGCTAAAACAGAAACAATAATTACCTTCATAGAAATGGCTAATGGGGAAAACTTACCAAAATCAATTTTCAAAAATTTGTTTTCAGTTGTAAAATTTCAACATACCAACCATCTCCAAAGCATTTACATCTATGGTCCCTCCAACTACTCCTCCCTTAGAATCCAACTGTGATCTTCCCAGACCAACGGACATGCTTATCTCTCGATCTCGATTACTTCCTACTGACAGACGGCCCTGGCTCTTCAAACCACTAGTTGTCCAACTGGAGAAAAGAAAAAGGGTTGTTAATTAGACAGACAGTTTTCAACATCATGAATTAAAACAGGAGTTAGAAGATTTTAAAAAGTCTGCCAAAACAATACATTTCTTATAAAAACTATGGTAAATGTTTGAATATTGATAATAAAGCATATTACACTGTTTTCCTTACAATTTTCTCTCTTTAGAGAACATATTCCATGTTGTTTTATATTACAACTGTATAAGATAAAACCATTTTTAAGATAAAGCAATTTATAGCTTTTTTTCTACTGTCTCAAGAAAAATTACAACTAATCATTAATTTTTCTTATATCTGAATAGCTTACGTTGTATTTCCCATTACATTACTCATATTCATTTGAACGTTTAATTGCTTCAAGTTGATGGCAAACACGACCAATGTTTCCCATGGGGTCCCTTGTTGGCTGGCTGCTTTGTTCGATTTGTTAAAAGGAGTTGATGTTTTTGAAAGTGAATCTAAAAACAGGAAAATCAAATGCACATTCACTCACATAGGTGCTCAGAAAATTAATAGTTACCACTCTTACCACTATCGTCCCGAAAGTAAAAATATGGTATTCTTAATTAAAACCTAACATTTAATAGCTGCCATTTTGCCTCGAAAATAGTAGCTACCATTTACTGAAGGGCTGTTAGTCTTCTTGAAAGCTCATAAAGTTCTTTACAATATCCATTTTATATGAGGAAATTCTGGTGTGCATGGGGTGCAGCAGCACAGATCATCACCCTGGGATTTTCTTAACAAAGGAGAAAATCATAAGTTGCTGCTGCCAAATAGAGGACTTGAAGGCAGGGACCATTCTGAAATGCAGATGTCTGCTGAGGCGCCCGTCTGCTGGGTTCCTGTGGGCTCAGTGTGTAACTTGAATCCTGCATTTATTCATTATACTCTTATATCACTTTTATATGTTCAGATACAAATAGAGTGCCGAGCACATAAAAGAGTTCAAAAAACACTGGCTGAATAAAAGAATGCCTGAACGGATGAATACCAAAGATTAACTTTTTCATACATGAGTCTGACATTCAGAAAAAAAAAAAAGATCAACTTTTTCAAAATTAAACATCTTTTACAATGTTGTAGGTTTGTTTTACTTCTAAAAATAACCACACTGTGTGGAACAAACTAATAATATGCTCATTCCTCTCTTCTCTTCCTTTTCAAAGCTACTAGCCACCCAAGCTTCTCTTCTTCTGGCAAATACTTTGAAGTGTTTGTTGTTTATGGTTTTTGGTATTAACCACCCCCCCACCATCTTCCATAAAAATCTGCAAGATTATATTTTCCTAGAGTTGAGGCAGAAATCTGGGAGCAACAAATTAAGATTTTTATCTTGCAGGCACTGAGGGATACTGATAACAAAGAGAACGGTATTACCTCTTCGGGGAACTGAAGAATCAGACACACTCCTTGATCTTATGGAAGCTGGGGATTTTAGGCTCTGTGCTGCTGTCCCTGGTGACATGGTGCTGTTTGTCATATGCTCATTGAATACATTAGGTGACTGAGGCATGTGGGTGAAAGAGGCTGACTGACTAGGCTGCTCCCAGGTCCTGCAGTAAGCTTTTCTTGATGATTCAGGTGAAAGATGCTGGCTTACCCCTTCAATGGAATCAGGTGTCCCTGGGCCAGAAGCTGTTAAAAAAAAAAAAAAAAAAAAATTAACAGAACAAAATTAATCAGGGTACAATATTCATGTTATAAAATAATAAATTTTATGACTCTACCTTTTCTAATCATATATTCCTCCTAGTTTTCTATTTGAGAACTATACAGCAATTTACAGTTTGCAAAGTATATTCCAGCATGTTATTCTATTTAATTCTCATGGAAGTTCCTGAGAGGGGCAACACAGGCACTCTTTTTTCCACTTTACAAATAAGGGAATAGGTGGCTCAGTCAGTTAAGCATCTGACTCTTGAAATCAGCTCAGGTCATAATCTCAGGGTTGTCAGATCCAGCCATGGTTAGGCTCCGTGTTGGGTGGGGAGCCTGCTTGGGATTCTCTCTCTTCCTCTCCCTCTGCCCCTCCCAACCCCCGCCACGTCATGCATGTGTGCACCCTCTCTCTCATAAATAAATAAATAAATAGGGGATAGACTCACACCTGGATTTCTAGTATTTTCTACTGTATCCTGTTAACTCTACCTTTCACTTACACAGTATGCTACTACATCAACATCTAAGTCTAAGAGAAAATAATGCAGGCAATGTGATAGCATATCCCCAACATTTTCTGTTTCCCATGCTTAATTAACCATGATTAATTTGGACAGTTAGGTGGTATTTCTGCATTTTCAGATTTTATAAATTATAGAATAATCATTATAGAATATCAGCCTGGTGAATGCAATGTCTAAGAGGGCGAGCTTTTTGTGATCGCCAATATCAATGTATCCCCAATGGTTAGCACATTAGAGACACTCAGCAGACATTTGCTGAATGAGTGAATGAATTACATGGTACAACTTAGCAAGTAAGACAAAGTTTGTGGTATCAATCATTGATTCCTATTACTACTATAACCAAAATTAAAAGTAACCTAAGTATAATTACAATTACATAGCAAGCTTACTTGGCAAATTTATAGTTTGGTCTCCAAGGAATAGGCGTCTTGCAATACTTCTTCTATACCAGGCTCTTGGAAATGCCAGAATTTCACTGAGTCGACGCATATCATATTTAAAGGAGGCAGACCCTATATCACATACAGCTGATAAATAAATAAACAAAATCTGTTAGAGAACAGATTTCTAAAACCTTTAATATTGTCGTATGGTAGGTATGACATATTACACAACTGAATTATAATAATGTTATAAATAATGAAATACCAAAAAAAGTTACATGGTATGATTAGCAAGTGATATTGTTCCTTCCACAAATGATAAAAATAGCACATTCTTACACTACTCCCATTTCTTTTTTTGAGGTGAGGGCAACTTGGAATTCTACTGTCAGTTTATCACGAAAATCTGAGAAGTTCTAAAGATCAGACTTATTGACAGCTTTCAGTTTAACACAGGGTTCTTCTCAAATATGGAAACGGAATAATCACGATGGCCAGGAACACAAACTTCCTCAAAAGTAGTTGCAAACCAAATAGTGTGTGGCAAGAACTACTGTTTTCCTTTTAGACAAAGAGCAGGGACTTGTCAGTCTGAAGGCATTGTGATGGCTGCTTTTTGGGGTTCTGCTCTGAGCACTCTTCTGCCCCTGTTTTACATGCTCTTCTGTTCCTCCACCAGAGCTTCTTCCATAAGGAGTTACACACCAGTGTCCCCCAAACTAACATTTCTGTTTCAGCCTGAGTCTATAACCCATAGCCCATCAGCCAATTATCTACCAGACTCTCCCACATAAACACCCTATTAGGCTCTTCCTTATTTTTGATCTAAGTTAATGATGGTCCACTGTCCCTTCAGTCACCTAAGCTAAAAACTCGAGGCATCCCTGTCTCCTCTACTCCTTACACAACTTGTACTCAAGCTTGTGGGTTCCATTTCTCTCAAAACCATTCCCTCTTCTTTTTTATTGTCACAGTTCAGGGCTTTAATCCCTATTGCTCGGTCTATTTCAACAGTCTTTTCAAGCATCTCTCACATTTTTCACGCTGCCATCGATTCTTTCTAAAACACCAATTTGAAGCATTATCCCATTCCCCTTTTTTAGTGTAAACATGTTATTTTATAATCCATATACAAATTTATTATGTGTGGTAAGAACACTTAAGATGAGATCTATCTTCACAGATTTTTTTTTTGTCTTCACAGATTTTAAAGTGTACAATACAATACTGTCCTCTTTAGCCACAGTATTGTCATTGCATTTCTTAAAAACCTCTAATGGCTTTTCACTGCCCAAAGGATCAGAACCTGTTCTTTAGCCTGCCATAGGAGTCTCCCAACAATCTAGTCCTGCTCTGTTTTACCAGCTTTCCCTCTAGCCACTTCCTCTCTCTCGGGACATTTAACTATACAACAGTTGAATGTTCAGTTACACTATGCTTTGCCTCAGTGAAATGAAGTATGATCCAAGAGCATACTTTTTGATGCTTCTGTACCATTAAAGACCATGTTGCTATAGCCAAGAATCTACTTACATAATTTTGAAGATCTGGCCCAAATATCATTTCTTTTGTGAAGCCTTCCTTCTCTGATCTCCTGAATAAAACAATTTGTTTCTTCCTCTTTATATAAACCTCCATTACAGCATTAATCACACTGCACTGTCATTTATTTGTCTACTTTTAAGACTTTTCCTTACTCATGCCGACACCCTGAATCATCTAGGAGAGTAGTGGCACAAGTTCACTGTAACATATAGACTCAGTGTATGTCTGTTGAAGATTAGCTCTAAGTGTACTTACTATATTTGTGCAATTACTAACTTTAAAGGTTTTCACTCCCATAGTACTTCCAATTCTTCAAAATATTTCACATGCATATAATTTTAAACAGTCACAACATAAAGAAAATGAGCAAGTGATTTGTCCATAGGTTTATGGATAGTTACAAAGCTAGCAATACACATGCACACAGCTTAAGATCTCATGACACTATGTAAAAAATTTTTAACCATCATCCCTCATTAGTGTTTTAAGAATTCACAATCAGAAAACTAAGCTAATGAAAAATCAGAAATTTTACCAATTCATGGTAGAAAAGTGAAGAAAAGAAGTTTTCAGTGATTTAACTAATCATATTTTGGCCTTTGCGTGACATTTCTATGCATTTACCTAGAAATCATATTGTGTTTTTTTTTCCATTTTATTTATTTTTTCAGCGTAACAGTATTCATTGTTTTTGCACAACACCCAGTGCTCCATGCAAAACGTGCCCTCCCCATTACCCACCACCTGTTCCCCCAACCTCCCACCCCTGACCCTTCAAAACCCTCAGGTTGTTTTTCAGAGTCCATAGTCTCTTACGGTTTGCCTCCCCTTCCAAATTTTTTTTTTTTTTTAATAAACATATAATGTATTTTTATCCCCAGGGGTACAGGTCTGTGAATCGCCAGGTTTACATTGGGGAGGGTATGTGCTATCGTGAGTGCTGTGAAGTGTGTAAACCTGGCGATTCATAGAAATCATATTCTTAACGTCGCTTACTTGAATTGAGATAGTACGTTGGCCTAGAATGTAATTCCTCTCATTTAAATCATTCATCACTAAAAGCTTAATACTATTAAATGTATTTAATATATAAACACTATTAAAAAGAAGACCCTTACTTAATTCCAAAAAATAGCATTTTTAGAAACTATACAAGTACCAGATATATTGATTAGTGTAGTGTCCATTTTGCTTGCAGACTTGCTTACAGACTGACTTTCAAAAAATGAGGCACCTCCTGAACGCCTTATCCGAGACAAACTCACTTTTACAAATTCAAGGTTTATACTGAGTGAGTCTTTTCGACCAGTGACTGATGTGGGTTCTTCATCCACATTCCCTTTAAAACAAAAACAAAAAGACAACACACACACACACGTACACACACATAAATACATGTATATATATACATATATGCAACTATCTAGTTAAATGAAATTATCTAATACACTGGAATATGCCATCAATTAAAATCACTTTAAGTGAGGCTAAAAATTTAAGAATGATCTAATGAGTATTAGCATTCTCAACAATAGATTTAATAGTTTCAAGCCCATAAACAATAGTGATTTTTACAATACTTCCCCAACAAAAACTAGCACTGACATGGAGTATATGTTTTTGTTACTTCTCTAAGTAAATCAAGAGACATTCAGTAATATCAACATCTCATGCATTTTTAGTGGTAAATCTGCACTTTAAAATGACAGTGAAATTTAAGTTGGCTAAATAATGATAAGAAGGAAAAGCAGCAGCAGCAGAAGGTAGTTTCATTTTAAATTGACAAATGTGATGCACACACTTTAAAAACTTACTATTTATAGAATACAATTTCCTATACAAATAATGATGTGGTAGAACATTTAAACATTTAAGTAAAATAAATATTCTTTTAAATCCAAAGACTGTTGTGCTGCATATGTCACTTACAAAATATTGTTTAAAATTCTTTAAACAATTAATTCACCTGAATTATTTATTTCATATTTCTACTTATGCAGAGACAGGATATTGTCCCAAAGAAAAATGAAGTTTCTGATCTTGTTTTATATCCATTATTAAAGGTACTGTGATTTCTAAAAAGATCAAACCTTCAAAACGTGCTATAAATTCAAAAAGATGGAAACACTCTAAGTATACCTAGTCCTCCTGATCCAGATGTGAGCCCAGAAACAGCAGTTTTTTGTTTCCCTGCTCCGTACGGATGAAATACATAAAGGGAAAAGTCAGACATGCATGCAGTGAAGCTCAAACCAGATGAACTGCTGCTAGAACTGGTCAGATCTGACTGACTACTACTATGTCGACTTCTGCCAAGAGGGCTGCCCAGGCCGGATGAACCTATAATGTAAACCAGAAATCCAAAATATTTATAAGCCACAGAAAACTTTAAAAGCCTGTCACTTAATATATTCTTAAGAACCAAACAAGACTTGAAATTAAAATGGAAATACACAAACATTAATTGATCAATAGATTTAAAACCATCATATCAAAGTAAAGACTTAGATGTACTTTCCAATTAATTTTTTCTGTTAACTGGGGTTAAATACCATGTTCATCTTTGAGACAATTATTTAGACATTTGATTGGCCAACTCCATAGTTTCCCATTTCTTTTCTCCTTTGCTCCATTGGAAGCAGGTAGTAGAAGAGCCAAAAAATAGCTGGGGCTTAAGCGAAGGGGGAGAACGAACTATAAAAAATCCAAATCATATAACTGGAGTCCACATTTCCATAGCCAGCAGTGGAAATAGAGTAAGGTACAAAAATGCAGAAAGTTAAAATCTCTTTCTCTGAGAAGCAAGTATCCCCATTGGCACCACTTACCACAGGTGTATAGACTAATTCAAAATACACTTTAAATGTAAAAAATATGAGTAAAGCATCTTAAGAGAACATTATATGGCTTTGCTAATAATTTCAAAACATGTATTTCCAAAATATATAGACCTCCTTTGGATTCATATTACAACTGGTTACTTGGCATCCTACTAGAATGTGTCAAAAGCATTTAAAGCTTACCAAGTCCAAAACTGAATTCTTGATCTTTATCCCCAATCTGTTTTTCTTCCAGTGTCTCCCATCTCCAGTAAGTGACATTTCCAAGGACATTGCTTAGCCAGAATCCTGGGAGTTATCTGTCATCCTTCCCAGTTCAAACTCTCTATCACGCAATTTATTACCATTGTCATTTCATGTCTAAGAACATATACTAAGCCTGTCCATTTCTCTGCATCTCACTATTGTTACTCTAGTCTAAGAAGTTATCAGCTCTGGTACTGCTGAAATAGCCAACTGTTCTTCCTGCTTTCTTCTACTCTTGTTCTCCTCCAATCAACTACCACACTGCAGTCGGACTGGTGGTGTTCCAAAGGTATAAATCAGAATCTCATGTCTACTCTCCTGTTTCACCTTCAGTGGCTTCCCCACATGATCTGGCTCTTTCCTGTCTCTCTAAATCTTTTTCATACCAATCTACCTTTTATTTGCCATACTCCATTTACGCTAGTTGTTTTTGTTTTTTAAACTTGCCAAATTCTTTCCTGCTTCATGGATTTTGCATTCTCTACCTAAAGTGTTCATCATCCCAACTCTCTGCTTGGCTAACCCGTACTCACCCACTTCACATTTCCACTTAAAATATGCTTGTTTGCTTATTATCTGTTTCTCCAAATTCAACTTAGGTCAACATTAGCAGCAACGTATCTGCTAGCTAGGTTCACTACCATCTCTTCAACCCCTGGCACTGACCCAGACCCCAATAAAGTTCAATAAAGATCCTTTGAAACAACAGATACTGCTGGGGTGCCTGGGTGACTCAGTTGGTTAAGTGTCTGCCTTCAGCCCAGGTCATGATTTCAGGGTCCTGGGATCGAGCCTCAAGTTGGGCTTCTGAGTAGGGAGCCTGCTTCTCCCTCTCCCTCTTCCTGAACCCAGCAGGAAAAGAGAAATCATAAAGATCAGAGCAGAAATCAATGAAATAGAAACCAAAAGAACAGTAGAACAAATCAATAAAACTAGGAGCTGGTTCTTTGAAAGAATTAATAAGATTGATAAACCCCTGGCCAGACTTATCCAAAAGAAAAGAGAAAGGACCCAATTTAATAAAATCATGAATGAAAGAGGAGAGATTATAACCAACACCAAAGAAATACAAACAATTATAAGAACATATTATGAGCAACTATATGCCTGCAAATCTGAAAATCTGGAAGAAATGGATGCACTCCTAGAGACGTATAAACTACCGAAACTGAACCAGGAAGAAACAGAATATCTGAACAGACCCATAACCAGTAAGGAAATTGAAGCAGTCATCAAAAATACTTCAACAAACAAGAGCCCAGGGCCAGAAGGCTTCCCAGGGGAATTCTACCAAACAGTTAAAGAAGAATTAATACCAATTCTCCTGAAATTGTTCCAAAAAATAGAAATGGAAGGAAAAGTTCCAAACTCATTTTATGAGGCCAGCATTACCTTGATCCCAAAACCAGACAAAGACCCCACCAAAAAGGAGAATTATAGACCAATATCCTTGATGAACACGGATGCGAAAATTCTCACTAAAATACTAGCCAACAGGATCCAACAGTACATTAAAAGGATTATTCACCAGGACCAAGTGAGATTTACTCCTAGGCATGGCTAAAATTAACAAGTCAGGAAACAACAGATGTTGGTGAGGATGTGGAGAAAGGGGAACCCTCCTACACTGTTGGTGGGAATGCAAGCTGGTGCAGCCACTCTGGAAAACAGCAAGGAGTTTCCTTAAAAGTTGAAAAGAGAGCTACCCTATGACCCAGCAATCGCACTACTGAGTATTTACTCAAAAGATACAAAGTAGTGATCTGAAGGGGCACATGTACTAGAGGGTATTATGCTGAGCGGAGTAAGTCAATTAGAGAAAGACAATTATCATATGATCTCCCTGATATGAGGAATTTGAGAGGCAAAGTGGAGGGCTTGGGGGGTAGGGAAGGAAAAAATGAAACAAGGTGAAACAGACCATAAGAGCCTCTTAATATTACAAAACAAACTGAGGGTTGCTGGGGCAGGGGGGTTATGGAGATGGTGGTTATGTTATGGACATTGGGGAGGGTATGTGATATGGTGAATGCTATGAAGTGTATAAGCCTGACGATTCACAGATCTGTAGCCCTGGGGTAAATAATATATTATATGTTAATAAAAATATTTAAATTAAAAATAAATTAAAAAAACATTTTAGCCCATCACATTAACAATGATTAAAAATAAATTTAAACATTGGGGAGGGGAGGCGAACCATAAGAGACTATGGACTCTAAAAAACAACCTGAGGGTTTTGAAGGGTCAGGGGTGGGAGGTTGGGGGAACAGGTGGTGGGTAATGGGGAGGGCACGTTTTGCATGGAGCACTGGGTGTTGTGCAAAAAGAATGAATATTGTTACGCTGAAAAAAAAAAAAAAATAGAGTGAAGACTTCAAAAAAAAAAAAAAATAAATTTAAAGCGTAATGTTAGGAAGAACACAGTGAACCTGGTGTTTATACACACTGTGATGAGGATGCAGAAATCTTATATTTACTAGAAGAGTAAAACATATCAAACACTTTAAAAATGTTCACTCTCTCTGACTCAGGAATTCCACTATTAAGAATTTATCCTAAGGATGTTGATTTATATACAAAGATATTCAACTCAATATTATTTACAAAATAGAAAACAAAAAGCTCAGGTAGTCTCAAATGTATGATCAAAATGATGGATTATCAAGAAATCATTAAAGTTATTTTAACGATGAATATTTAATACTTTGGGAAAACTTATATTTTAAGTTTTTAGAAGATACATAGCAGAAAAGATCATATTTAAATTTTGCCTGGGAAGAAGAATGTATCTACAAAAATGCTGGAGAGTAGGAGAGTAGGTAGGAAGTGATAATATGGTTATCTCTGATAAAAGGTATTATTTTCATTTTTAGTACTCTTGTTTTCCGTATTCTCTATAATGAACAGTGAGTTAATTTTATAATAAAAAGTATGTTTTTCAAAAACTGACACTGTAACTCCAATATTTTTACAGACCACAACACAATTCCAACAGCAATATTCTGGAGCTAAGTGTGACAGTGGGCTACCACATTAGCAAACATTTATTTCTAAAATATCAACTTTTTGTTTTCCTATTTTAGGATGAAAACTTTCAAAGATTCCCACTGCAAAGCAATGTTTTGCTTTAGCCACTACATGCACTACATGCAAAAATATCCCATGGGGGGCGTGCCTGGGTGGCTCAGTGGGTTAAAGCCTCTGCCTTCAGCTCAGGTCATGATCCCAGGGTCCTGGGATCGAGCCCCGCATGGGGCTCTCTGCTCAGCAGGGAGCCTGTTTCCCTTCCTCTCTCTCTGTCTGCCTCTCTGCCTACCTGTGATCTCTGTCTGTCAAATAAATAAATAAAATCTTTAGAAGAAAAAAAAAAATATCCCATGGGGGCTTTTTTTACCTCTGGTTATGAACCACCCTCTTAATGATAGTTCTCTTATTAATAATTATCAATTTCCATTCATTCTGTCTCTTTACAGTCAATAAAATATCATTTGCATATGCGATTTTTTTATGATTTTTAGAGCAGAAATGACTCTAAGCTTTAATAAAGTGAACACTGACTATTTCACCAGGAAATCATTGGTTGTATGTTAAAAACAAAATCTTTCATGAAATGGACATTTGAGATATATATATATATATATATATATATATATATATATATACAGACACACACACACATATAAAATTATGATTGAATACACACACACACACACACACACACACTACCCCTCATACAATTTTAATTCACGGTGATAAATTCTTACAAGATAACACTCTATGTCTTATTTTCCATTTGTAACACTGATTAAATATAAAAAATAGAGCATAAAACATTCAAAAGTACTTAAATGTATAATATGACAGTTACTTCATAATGCTTATAGGGTGTACATTCAAGCCAACCAAAAAATGCTAACCAACTGCCATTCCCTTGTACCAAAATATACTAAAAAAAACTTTGATCTCTCTATATTTTTCTATAAATGCTGTAATTCTCATATATTCTCCTTTTCCAAATTTATTTTTTTTAGAAACACATACTAATTCTAGTATTTGGCTTTCAACCAGCAGAGTAAAAGAGCGTTTCTTTACCAGGTATTCCAGTTTTGCTTGCAGAGGTCTTTGTTCCACTTGGAGTAGCATTACCTCCAGGGGATAAAGTTTCTGTGGGATAAGTGGTCCCTAAAGTCTCCAGTTCACCTCGGTTTGAAGAAAATACCAAGTCCAGGGATGGCAGCTTTAGCATGCATTCTACTCTGGATACTGGTAAGCAACTAAACTTGATCTGTGAGGGCTAAGAAGTGCAGAAAGGAAAAAAAAAGTTTCTAGGTACTAGTTAAAAAATTTCACACTGGATTCCAAAAAACGTAATTAATTTCCATTTCAGTCCACATATAGCAAATTATTGGAGACTTTAAAGGATTTTGTGTTTAATGTCCTAGCTCTTTCAAACAGATACATTATATATTAACCAAAATTTATTAACAAAATGGTATTTTAGGAATCACCTCGAGTGATATATATTTAGATTATTCAGGTAATTCAGAACACTAAAGATGTCAATGTTCATATTACACTTGTTCACAATCAAATTTTGAAAAGTAATTCCTCTTATACTAAAATTTTTTAAAAGCTATGGTAATAACAGAAATTTTATAAACTCTCAAGCCCTCCCCCATTACATGTTTTCATCATATCTTCAAAAGGCTAATGCAAAACTCCCTACTGAAGACTTTTTGGCCAAACAGCTATTGTAGAAAATCGTTTGAATAGACGACCATTAGTGTTTCTTTTATTCTTGAGATTATCAGATTTTAGTTGAAGGTAAACTGAAGCCTAAAGTTTGGTTACAAGTAGTTTTAGTAGTTTTCAAATCCTCTTCAATAAATGGACTCAATCAGATGCTAATATACTCCCAAAGGGCGAGTTATAAGACTGCATTTTACAATAAAATATTAAATAAAAATTCCATAACTAAGCTAAAATCTAACAAAGGTACTACTGTGTGACTTACATCTCAATTACACTTTATATTTGCCCATAAAGGACCATAATGGCAAGAAATACAGGTGTCATAATAAAAAAGGGCAGAAAATTCTTAAAAAAAAAAGGGTTTTAACTTTGCATTTTTGTTTTTGCCAAAGAAGTATAAGATCTAAATTTTGAAAGCCCAAAGATCTATGAACCTCCTCAGCAGAAAAGTAAATACACACATAAAATTGTCCATACACTTCTCAGAGGTTCAGGTGATCTTTAAGCCATTATAGGTATACTAAAGGTCCAGGAATCTAAGGTTAAAGAAACTTTAAGGGAAATAATACTGGAAATATTAAAATAAACTTAAGAAAAACATTTTTCTTTAAAACAAAAAGAATAAATGAAGTATACCCACCTGAACTCGTACATAAACCACAACATCTACAGGGAAGGAAGAGTAAGAAGATGTTGAAGATGATACTAATGACGTTGTCGATTCTTCCATAGGATCGGGTATTTCAAAATGTCCCATATCTTCATCTTGTGAACTGACAGCTGTTAAAATATTTAGTTTTATTATTAGGGCAAAGGCAAACTATTTTTTAAAAGACTTATTTATTTATTTGAAAGAGAAAGAGAAGATGTGTGTGTGCAAGTGGCAGAGGGGGTGGGGGCTGGTGGGGCGGAGCAGATGGAGAGAAAGAATCTTAACCAGACTCCAAGATCAGTATGGAGCCTGATGGGGGACTCCATCTCACGACCCGGAGATAATGACCTGAGCCAAAATCAATACTTGGACACTTAATAGATTACACAAGCCAGACACTCTGGGTAAACTATTTATCAAAAGATCCTTTCTTGGGACACCTCGGTGGCTCAGTTGGTTAAGCATCTGCTTTTGGCTCAGGTCATGGTCCCAGCGGCCTGGGATCAAGCCCTGCATCAGGCTCCCTGCACAGACGGGAGCCTGCTTCTCCTTCTCCCTCTCCCTCTGCCATTCCCCCCACTTGTGCTCTCTGGCTCTGTCAAATAAATAAAATCTTAAAAAAAAAAAAAAAAAAAAAAAAGATCCTTTCTCTTATGCTACTACTGAGATCAGGGATATGAACACACAGAAATGTGCTTCTGTAGCCCATCGTTCTACACATCTTTCCCTATTCAAACCTCTTGCTCATTTCTCCAAATTCCAATCCCCCTCCTATTATAACAAACACTGTGCAAAGAAAATTAAGCCTTTGCCCTCAATAAGTTTCCAGTCCAAGAGGGAAGCCAATGTGGGAATTAAGGATGTTAATTTTGTCTCTAACTAGCTATGGCTGTGGGAAAATCATATAACCGCACAAGATTTATTTTATTTGTAAATGAGGACTAGATGATTTCTCAAGTTCTTTTTCAGTTCTACAATTCTGGATCACTGAATATATTATATCATAATGTATAACATCATTAAAAATCCTTCTAAGTAATAGAATTTTAAAAATATTTATGATGCAGGAGCAACGGGGTGGCTCAGTCGGTTCAGCATCTGCTTCTTGATTTCAGATCAGGTCATGATCTCAGGATCCTGAAATCAAGCTCCACATTGCGTTCTGGACTGGGCATGGAGCCTGCTTATGGTTCTCTCTCCCACTCCCTCTGCAACACCCTCTCCCCAACTGTGCTTGCACTCTCTCAAAAAAAAAAAAAAAAAATTGTGATGGGGAAGTAAATACGTAAGGAGGATACTTACTTGTATAATTCCTTTCAATTGGTGTAATTGGGATAGTTTCCAGAGCTTTTTCCAGAAAATCTAACAGGCAGGGACTAATAACCATTTCTTCTGGCAATGACTGAAGTGCTACCCAAGCATATAATTTGGCTGTTTTTACTCCTCCACTTCCTTTTCCTTTGGCTAAAACATTTACAAATGTGAGGTGAATTTAATAGTTCCCATACAACATATAATTTTGTGAGAAATCAGAACTATGTATGACAGTTTAATCAGGTGAAGATTCTTATTCCTAAACTATATAAGAACACAATAAAAACAGCAGATTGACAAATATGATATATTAATATTAGAATATAAAGATAATGATGCATATAATACAAGTTATTCCTACTTGCTCTAGGTCACAAATGTTGCTTCAATTTTTTAAAATTTGCTTATCTCATTTAGCATTATTTTGTCTACTTAAGAAGATAAAGAGAAACTTGACTAACAATATTTTTTGTTAAGTGAGGAAAAATGTTGTTTTCAGGCTTTCCTGTTCCTGTAGTTCTTAGCTTGTAGATCTTTATGATGCCTCCCTGCATGACTCCCGTCCCTCTTTCCTTCAGAAAGGAAATATTTCTGGGTAAGTAGAATGAATATAATAGCTAAGACTCAGCTAACTTTGGCTTAGGTTTCCACCCCCAACATGTATTAGTTTTGTGAACCTAGAAAAGCAAGAACTTCTATGAACCTGAACTTCCCTCATTTATAAAATGGGGATAATAATATCTGTCCTATACTTAATGGGCATAGATGTGCCTTGCCAATTCAAAAGCGATATAAAAATATTATGCATTATTATCACATTAGATATTTTAAAAGATTTATATATCAAATTCCATCTCTCAAATGAAACTTTTTGAACTAATTCTTTCAGCCCTATGTTCCCTTTTTTAGGGGGAAATTTTACTATATATATATATGGTATAATTCATGTGGTGTGGTAGTCAGATTCCAAAATAGCTTCAGTGTCCCTTGCCTCCTGGTATTCATGCCTTTGTAAAGTTTTCTCCCACACTGACTAGGGCTGACCTGTATGCTCAATAAGATATTGTGGAAGTGATGGTTTGTGACTTCTGAGACTAAGCCATGAAAGATACTGCAACTTTAGTAGCTATGTTCTCTTTTGGATCACTCTCTTCCAGGGAAGTCAGTTGCCTTGTTATAGGAACACTTAAACAGCCAGTGGATGGGCCCAAATGGGGAGGAACTAAAGTACCAGTTTGCCCACCATGTGAATGGGATGTGATGGAAGTAGGTCTTCCAGGCCCAGTTGAGCATTCTGATGACACAGCCTAGCCAACATCTTGATTGCAATGTCACAAAAGACTGTCAAGTTAGATTCACCAGCCAAACTGCTCCTGTATTTCTGATCCACAAACTGTGTTTGAGGTTATAGGCTACCAGGTTTGGGATTATTTGTTATGCAGGAATAGAGAATTAATAAATGTGGTTAAGACCAATGTAGTTTGTCTTAAAAGTATAAGTATAATGTGTCCACTTAGATCAAAAACTCACAAATGTGAACTATATAAAAATTTTTCTAAGTAAATAGATCTAAAAAGTTAAGTAAGTAATCTATTTGGCATATTAAGATTCTTTTAACAGTGATATCCTAGGTAGTATCAGTTTGAAAAATAGCCAAAAGTTGGGCCAGACTTCTATATGTGAGTTTTATACCATCATTATTGACAAGTCTATGGGATTTTTTTCTTTACATGTGAATTTGCAAGAAATTCTCAATAAAGCAAGTAAGTAATGACTAAAAGGTTACCAAAAAAATTAAAAATAAAGCATATTTTCCCGAAATACCTGAGGGAATAGGTGGGGGTTGGGGAGGAAGTAAGGTGTTAGTCTTGCTCTGGACATTGCAAGGTAAAGGAGGAGAAGGAGGAGATGGTGCACTATCTTTCATACCATACAGCTTGGACTCTTTAGAGAGCGTTCTTGGCAAGGAAGATCCTCTGGAGGCATTGGGTGATTCGGTCTTTAGTGTCTTGGAATTGTAATGCAACTGTATTGAGACAAATAAACTTTCAAAATTAAAATAATGAAGATGAGAAAAACCAACATATGTAAAAAAATGTGGAAGAAAGAACACCAATCCAGGGGTCAGAAGACCCAGTTCCAGCTTTTTACAAGTTAACACTGTGATACTAGCAAGATTCTTAGCTGTTTTTCATTTAAATTTTAAAAAGTCATCCCAGATATTAAGTTCCTCCTAGCTTAATGTTATAGGAGTCTATCACTCTATAATCTAAAAAAGTTGTTTAAGTTGGACAAGGAAAGGTTTAGCAAATGATATGACTATCATATAAAAGTAACTTTGTACTAACAAAGTTCAATGGAGAAGCTGTATAAAAGAAGTGGCAACCTGAAATTTGGATCTTCTTATGTTCAGAATATAGTTATATCAGAGAAAAATGTTGGAAAGTCTCACTTTAATATAATTGGTAAAGGAAGAACATGCATGACAGAAAATAAACACTGCGAAGAATAATCTAATCCTAGACTTTAAGGTTTTTACCTTTACATCAACTCCAGGAATGTAAAATACTGTTGTTTCTAAGTCACTAGACTTTGTCTGTAGAGATGATGGTACTTTCTTGCCAGTCATTAAGTGGGTGGTAGAAGCATAATTGGTTTGAAACTTCTTCTTTTTTGAAGGAGAATCTTGATCTAAACTCCTGGAACTTCTATCGTAACTCCTATAAATAGAAAAATGATTTTTATCTTTTTAAAAAGGCATTCATCTCCTTTTGTTTATAATCAAACTTTTACTTATACACTAAGTGGAATATAATCCTTCATTAATAAAACTGAAAAAGGAAAGCTCATTAGTGCTTGTAGCTAAATTGGCTAACACCATGCATGGATGACATTCATATTGTATGCTCTGTAACTACATAGGGCAGCCACCTTTAATCTTTCCTGAGGTCACAGGTGTTTCACATGAACGTATTAGGTTGAGCCAAATGAAATTGCCCTTTACACAGGTAAAACCAGTTGAATATCAGCAATCTATTTTAATGAATTAACATGCTTTTTATCATTACTACTACATTTGTACGAATTTAACTGCTTAAGTGCCTTTTTTATCTTCTCATTTTATAAAGCCATCCTTAGAAAAAAAGACCACTTAAAAATCTTTTTTTTTTTTTTAAATGTAATCTCTATACTCAATATGGGGCTCGAGGTCGCATGGTCTACCGACTGAACCTGCCAGGTGCCCATAAAAATCTTTTATTGTGAAAAATTTCAAACATGCAAAAAGTAAACAGAATGGTAAACTGTAAACTCCTAGGGCTCCATCTTCCAGCTTCAACAGTTGTCAGCATTCTGCCCCCTTTTTTAATTGACATCTCCAGTCACTTCCCATATATTGTCTCAATTATTATTTTCTTTAGTTCTTTTTAAGATTAGGAGAGAAAGGCAAAAATTCAAAGAAAAAATAATCTATTCTTCAGCCTATTTACACCACCACTTTTTCAATGATGGAGATAAATGGTGAAGCTACATTCCAATATACTAAGGCCTCTTTGTCCCCAGTTTCCCAATCTTTCTTTTTTTCTGAATTCACCAAAACTCTGAATAACCAAGAAATCTCTGAGTACTGCACTGTTCTTTAAAATAGAAATATTCACAATACAAGAAGAGAGACTGAGAAATTTCGGCTTATTTAAAGGAAAATTACAAAGACACAACTCTTTTAATTAAATTGCTAGAATCTAAAGAAGAAATTCATTTCCAGTTGTCAGAAAATTTTATATACTTGTTTAAGGAAATAGCATGTTATACAATTAACCACTCAAACTTAAAACTCTGATTAAATCCACTCTTTAAATCTGCATTTTGGGAGATGGGTGAAAAAGTTGTTTGTAATTCAGGGTTACAGCAATAAAGTTAAATGTACCCTTTTCTGACCAAATTCTTACCTTCTCAAGCTTATATCATCATGTTCTTGTAGAAGGGTAGTTGGGTGGAGAACACATTTTCCACTATCAATTTCCACCCGTATATCAAGTTCAAAGTCAATATTTCTCTCTGTAGCTGTGCCACTAAGACTTCGGTTGACTGGAGCTGTGGGCCAGCGTTCTGTAAATAGCTGATGAACAGCAGCAAAGCCTGTTGCTTTTTTACGAGATGTGTGTCTAGAGAAAGAACTGACTGTTACATTTTACTGAATTCGAAGAATTTTCAACAAACTATTTCCCAATATGTTATGTGAGCAACAGTCTGTAAATAAATTTTACCATTTTATAAATTCATACATATTAATCAATTAGCTCGTACTAATTGAAAATTTTCCCAAGTTTGATGGAGTCACACTTTATTCAACAACCATGCACTCAGTAACTATTATGTGCCAGCTGACGTGCTAGGTGCTGAGGACACAGGCATAATCACTCCTATTTGAGGAGTCTGAATGTCAGTGTATGAACTATATTCTACATTTGTGAGATTTCATTTTTGCAAATTGTGAAATGCTATTTTTCTGATTTTATTAAAAGAACAAAGAATAGGGAAAGAAAAAAAATAATGTCATATGGAGATAAATTACATTAGTAAACCATAGCTATGTTTCTTTTTTTTTTTTTTAAGATTTTATTTATTTATTTGAAAGACAGAGATCACAAGTAGGCAGAGAGGCAGGCAGAGAAAGAGAGAGGAGGAAGCAGGCTCCTGCCAAGCAGAGAGCCCGATGCGAGACTCAATCCCAGGACCCTGAGATCATGACCTGAGCCGAAGGCAGAGGCTTAAACCACTGTCTCACTTTGGCTAGGCACATTAAGATTTTTTTCTGTAAAATTTAATAGTTACACATGATTCTGCAAAGCTCAGTTCTAGGCTCTGAAATACTACCTATGGGTCTCAAAACAAAAAGGCCACTTACGAGGGTTTCCGGTAAATATAAAACCTTTCCCTCTCATGGTCTTCATCCTTTTCATCCTTCTCAGAATCTTCACTAGTAGAAGACAAACTGTCATCCCGTCGGCCCTCTTCAGGCTGGAAAGGAATGCCTGATGAATAGCCTCCTGGAGTTTTGGGAGAACTGAACACGGAATATGATCCTTCACTATTTGCGGAGTAATGGGATGGTCCTTCAATGGTTACTGACAGAAGGTCCAGTTCTGTCTCTTCTGGAAACTGAGTGTAAAAAGAGAAGATGTGAGTCAGGTTCACATTATACATCTCTTACTTAAAAAAAGAAAAAGAAAAAATACATGTTTAAGCATTTAAAATTCTCTCAAGAGTTGAATTTCCTCACCCTGAACCGTCGTCATATGAAATGGCACACCAAGGAAGGAAGGTCTTACCACAGACAGACACACTACTGACATACTAAAAATTAGAGTGAAATTTAACATTATACAAACATATCAGCCTGCTAATTAGTACATACTGTGTAATTCTTTAAGCATAGTTAAACATGCTGTGGAGACAAAGCAAACAATGTGATCAACTGTAAATCAGAAGGGCAAGAGAGTAATAAGTGATGAAAGAGCATGCAGTGTCCCTAGAGAAAGTATTTCATGCTTCTGGATGCTTTTTATAGCTAGCTTTTAAAAATGAGTCCCTAAAAAAAAAAAAAAAAAAAAAAAAAAAGAGTCTCTATTTGGCTGTAAACAACAGATGTGTCAATCATTATGTGAATCAAACTTATAAATACTATTTTTTTTTCGTTAGCCACCAACAAGTTTTATTAAAAGCAAACTGCTCATTCAAAAGTGATCATGGAAAGATGAAAAACATCCTGTTCACCAATAGACTGTTTTAATTCTCTCACTATAGGAAACAAACTTTTCATTTTTAGGGAAGGTTAAGTGTAACTTCAGTAGACAGCAATACAGAAAGATTCTGTCACATGGACTAGTTTCTTCAGTTAATTGCTTCTAGCAATTAACTGGGATAGATACATTTACAGAACTGGCTGTGCTTGAGCCTTCTTTGCAAGCAGCTTTAGATCTGCAATGCACTTGGCAATTGTCTCCTTTTCCTGGTGTACAGAGATGCTCTGCACCACATGCTTCTCCACCCAGTTTATCATGTGCTCTTGTTCCTTTCGACGCATCATGTTCTGCACAGAGATGTGATAGTCCAGGCGATTCTTCACCTCCCTGTATACCCTGTGCAGCCGCTCCCGGTAAGTAAGCTCCAGTGCCATAGCAATGTTGTTCCTCTGGACATCAAAAAGGTAATGGCGCTTGTCAACCAGTGCCTGCTGTGACTTCTCCGTATCAATTGCATCCTGGATCTGTTTGATGGAAGCCTGTTTCGCCTCTTCTAGTTGGGCAATTTTTTTTGCTCATTGAGTTTATCAGCAAATTCTCCAATAGAGGCACCATATTTTTTAGCTACAAAGATAAGCAACCCTATTGTTGATATGGCAGAGAAGGTCTCTGCAGTAATCACATATATTTCTTTGGACAGAAAATACAGGTAAGTCCAGTTCCAAGCACATTCGGTCCTGTTACACCAGTTTTGGGATAAAGGAACTGAAAGAATTCTTCAGGAATCAGGCCCAAACAAACTTTTCCTCCATGCTCAGGAAGAGGTGGTACAGGGGCAAGACTTGGCTGCCCTGTGTGGAAGATCGTTTTTGCCTGCAATACCCCTGGACCGAGAAGGGCTGCATTCTTCAGACAGGGGGCCGCTGCAGCGGCCGCAGAAAAAAACACCCGGGACAGCATGGTCAAAAGGGTCCGCCATAATTACTATTTCTTAAGGTGAAGAGTTTATTATAAACACTATGTCACTGAGAATTGCACCAGAAGGCCACTGTATTTAAGTAGATCAAAAAAACAAAACAAAACAATAACAAAACTTCCTATGACCTAATTTGTTTTTCCAATTTGAGACTTGCTCAAATATCCTTTGAAAATGGGATAAGCCTTTGTAAAGTGTTAAGTGCAAGGTAATGTAATTTGTTGATACTATTAAATACAACAAAATTAGATACACAAAAATAGAGTACTATAATAAAAATGTCTTACATGCAGAATTTAGCTTTTCCTTATTTTTTTACAATATATATGTTATTTAGTAATTAAGTAAAACAGATTTTATTCATCAGAACATCTTCAATTTTTTAAAAGTAAGAATTGGTGCAATCCCTTTGTTTTATATTTATTTTACATATAACCATGCCTTAATGATCTATTCCATAATTTGGGATTTTTATATGCTATTTTTTTTTAAACAAATAGCTTGCATTACTATTTAAAAATAGGACTTGAACCAATTCAAATATTAATGACTGAGAATTGCTTGATCATTTCAAAACATACTTGATCATTTCAAAACATACAAATAAATCAAATCACTGGTTTTACATCTGAAACTGATAAAATGTCATGTCTCAATAAAAAAAAAATGGATGGGGAAAAATCAACTAGGAGAATCCCTCAATTCAATTCTTTTTTTTTTTTTTAGTATATGTGCTGCCGAAGCGAGCACCCTCAATTCAATTCTTTAAATGATTTATTTCCAAGTTCATTTTTAGAAAAAAAAAAGGACATGTTTATCAAGCTCCCCATAATCTCATAGTTCTTTTTTTTTTTTTTTAAGATTTTATTTATTTGACAGAGAGAGAGAAACAGTGAGAGAGAGAACACAAGCAGGGGGCAGTGGGAGAGGAAGAAGCAGGCTTCCGGCCGAGCAGGTAGCTCAACGTGGGGTTCAATCCCAGGACCCTGGGATCAGAGTCCAAGCTGAAGGCAGACGCTTAATTGACTGAGCCATTCAAGCACCCCTATAATCTTACAGTTCTAAAACAAAATTCAGTTTGACTAAGTTCAGTGTAACGGCGGGATATGTACTAAAACTATAGCTTAAGAGGGCAGGGAAACAAAATGTATGTGGAATAAGTGCCAGTTTTTAATGTAACATGATGGAAAATTTCTAGACAAAGATTTATATACCTAGTGTACAGATATATTCTTAAAATTTAATTTTACTTTCATGACTTATATTCAAGGAAAATATACGGTTCGTAAAAATGTTCATTCAACTTTTAAGACGTTGAGTGGCACATTTTCCATAATGTTTTGAACATAATTTTTAAATGGATTTTTAAAATAAATGTATGCTTTTTTAATATGTACACAGTGACTCCAAAGAAATAGCATTCAATGATTAATTTGTTGTTCTGAGAGAAGTTTGACTCTAGTTTCAATTAGTTAAAATTTTTTTTAAAGAAAAGATTCATTTTGCCATTGAATGTAGGGAAAAGAGATTCACTTAGAGATTAGCAAATAACTAATAAATAGCAGTTTTTGATTTATGATTTGGTTAATTTGGTAAGCTGATTTAGAAATTCTGGAGATTCAGTAATTAATATTATACAAAGAAATACAGGACTAAAATGTTTTCATGCAAGAGCTTATAAAATATACATGATGAAAAAGAATTCAAACAATCTTAAAGCTTTATGTAAAATATTTTTGAGGTCTGAGTTTAGTATAAAATGAAAGGAAGACATTTTGAAAGCAGATTTTCAGGGTGGTTAATTAGTTTTAAAGCAAAATTTATATTGTTCTTAATAAGTACCTGAAAATACCCTTCCCCAGGACAGCTGGATTGTGGCGTACTTCCCCATATTGTTTTTTTCAACTTAATTAAAATAATAAGAAAATATATAAAAACTCATGAAAAATTAAAAAAACAATGGTTTAAAAGCAAACAAACATTCAAAAAACAAAACAAACATGTTAACATAAATTTTAACATATATAAAATTAAATATAACTTTTAAGCTGACCTTCTAACTTCTGGTTTCTGCTATTACCTCTATATGTTCTGAACTAAAATACATAATAAGATAAATTAAGTATAAACATTCCACATTTACACTTGTGTAAAAGACCTAGTTTAATATGGATTCATACTTGAAAGGAAAATTATTCAACGAAGTCTTTCTACCTAAGATCAAGCAGTATGGAATCTTTATTCTAGGTGCAAAACACTAACATGAGCAGCATGGCTCTCAAATGCTAGCACAGAGGCAGTGTCTTGCTGTTTGGTAATTTAAAGACACTTCACCCATCACACCTGGCACTTTCACTGTAGGTAGGAATTCGTATTTTGAAACTGTAACTACTGTAATTTTGTAATTACTAAAAATTATTTGACACTGTGTATCTCTAACAAATAATATCTCTCTTACTGTATCTTGGATATTGAAAGTTACTCTGGGTCCGGGAGATGCTGCATCCACACGGATTTCAGGTAGCTCCTCAGTTTCTCCTATTCGAGAACTGGAAGAAAAATATGACGTTACAAAACATTAACATTCTTTTTTTAAAATATCCCTGGACTTTATAAAGGTTTAACAAATGTCAGTAAATTTTTTACTGACACTAAATATTTCTAAATATTTACCTTATCCAAGGATTAAACTTTTGGTATCCCATTCCTTAATCTTTAGCATCTCATTAAAAAACAAAACAAAACTGAACGTTTTGATTAACATGAAATTTTCTGAAACTAAACCATATTAAAAAAATATATACTTCTTACTTTAAATGCTCATTTATTAGTAAGACAGTATTTTTCTTTAATACGTAGAATTTCCATTTTTTCATATGCTAAATATGTACGTAGTCACATCTCTTCTAAAATGGCAAACTTACAGCAGCAGTTACTAATCTGCGCATACTCATTTCTTTGAATAGTACATAAGTTTACACATAAACTTGTCTAAATAGCAATGTACTTCTTTTCTAAAAAGCACACAGTGATTGTGGTATAAATACACTAGAAGAATTCCTCAAATAAACTTTTTAGTTGGACAGTATCCATTATTACTAGTATTTGACTAATAAGGTTAATTTTTGCTCCCTTAATTATGTAATTTCCCCAAGTAGAACACAAGAAATTAGTAGTGGATCTTCATAAAGCAGTCAGCAATTATATTACTTGTTTCAGTGATGAAAATAAGTATTACCTTGCTCTTTCCATTCGTTTAAGAGGAGGTCTTCCAGAAGCAGAAATGCTTTTTGAACGGCTATAACTTGGTTTGTAACCCAAACCCCACTTATCCTTTAGAGAAGCAGCCTAATGAAATGGGAGAGGAAGGGTGATTTTAGACAGCTGCTTATTGTCATAATATCTGACTACAGGTAAAATATTCTATTCAACAAAATAGTATGTTTTCCCCAGGTCAATAACATGCTACTTTAAATTTGTCTTTAGGGGCACCTGGGTGGCTCTGTGGGTTAAAGCCTCTGCCTTCAGCTCAGGTCATGGTCCTAGGGTCCTGAGATCGAGCCCCGCATCAGGCTCTCTGCTCAGCGGGGAGCCTGCTTCCCCCTCTCTCTCTGCTTGCCTCTCTGCCTACTTGTGATCTCTATCAAATAAACAAAATCTTTTAAAAAAATTGTCTTTAAATGTTATTTAACAGTATAGATGGATCAAAGTAGAGCAGGACTCAGCCACTCTTTAGTCCTAACGTCAAGTAGAAGGGTTGTACAATGGAAATATGGTTCACTGTTTGGCCTGAGAGAAAAAAGAAAAAGATTGGGAACAGGATGAGGGGTATAGAAATAAGGTGAGAAGAAAGGAAACAAAGAGGAAAGAAAGGCCAAAAAAAAAAAAAAAAAAGAGAGAGAGAATTAAAAGGAAAGATTCTGGGAGAAAGCTGGGTGGCAGGAGGAGGTGAAAGGGAGATCAGCGGAGAGCAGGAAGGGGAGAGGAAGAGGCTGGGATGGGGAGACCAGCTGGGGTCATCTTAAGTACCACCCACAGGCATGCCTGCCACAGCACTCCATTATAAGAAAGAAAAGGAAAGGGTGACCTCAACACTCTACTTATCTCTAAATGTGTAATTAGGGTCTAGATATTGAAATGATTCCAAGACAATGGAGATATGGAATGCAAGAGGACTGAGGAGGAAGTGAGGTGAGGAAGACAGATGAGATATATGCTAAGAACACTGATAAAAGTTCAAGAATTTCCCAAATTCTCTCTACCTAGTTTTTGTGTTTTTTTTTTTAAGATTTTATTTATTTATTTGACAGAGAGAGAGATCACAAGTAGGCAGAGAGGCAGGCAGAGAGAGAGGAGGAAGCAGGCTCCCCGTGGAGCAGAGAGCCGATGCGGGGCTCGATCCCAGGACCCTGAGATCATGACCTGAGCCGAAGGCAGCAGCTTAATCCACTGAGCCACCAGGCGCCCCTCTCTCTACCTAGGTTTATTTTTAACAATTACCAAATATAAACTACCTTATAAATAGTACATAAGCAGTACTTTAATTTTATTGTATGATTGTTATACAGTAGCAAAAATTTTAAACAAAAACTTATGCATTACAGATCATCACTATCCATTTACTATCATCAGAAGCCAGTGATGAATAACTCAAACTGGATTTTATCTTCAATTTGAATAAACAATTTAGAACAGTTTTCAAACTAGGATGTCTGGGAGTCTGGGGTGGTCAAGGAAGGTCAAGCCAATAAACCTGAATCCCTGCAAACTTTCCCCTCTTCTTCTGGTCCTAGCAGCTCTGATTTAATGCTTTTTTTTTTTTCACCTCTTTTTTAAAATTTATTTATTTTTTCAGCGTAACAGTATTCATTGTTTTTGCACACCACCCAGTGCTCCATGCAAAACGTGCCCTTGATTTAATGCTTTTTATGTATTAGGGTGCAACTAAAAAATGGAGGGTTCTGCTGATTATTTAAGAAAAAAAAAAGGTTAAGAACCTATCTCTTCTGAAAAAAGTAGTTTTTCCACTAACAAGACCACCGTGACCCAAGGCAACCTACCTCCACTTGAATACATTTTAGAACTATTTTCTACTATATGTTTATAGTATATCTATCTACATACTTATTTCACTTATTCAGCAACTGACTTATTCAGCAACTGGACCAAAAAAATGTGGTAGGAAATGGGGTCAAAGATAAATAACTTGTTGTTAAAGAAACTCATGTTCTAGTTAGTACAAGCTAAGAAAAGAGAATGAACTGCTGAGAGTACACAGTGGTGAAAAGGTAACGTCAGCTGTGGAAAATGGGACGGGTATAAAATGGACATGTCAAAAGACTCATATTTGAGTTAGACACTAAAAAGACACTACGGTTTTATGAAAGGTGGATAAAAAGTATTGGCTAAGGACAGACTGCAGAGTCCCATGATTTGGGTTTAATTTTGGCTCCACCAAGGTTAATGACTGTATTACCTTGGTCAAATTACTTGACTACTGTCTCAGCGTCCTCATTTTTAAAATGGGGAAAATAATACATGCTACCTCCTTTGGCTATTATAAAATTTAAATGGGTTGTTAAATGTAAAATGCTTTAAATAGCGCCTAGTACCTAGTAGATATAGGATGTACAAATCAAGTGGTATTATCACTAGAAATGGAGAACGAAAGAGAACATAAGTATGGTCACAAAGTTTCATAAAGTGAAAAATAAAAGAACGGTCTACTCCAATAATAAAATTCTTAAATGTTTACTCACTCGCATACTGGATCTCCGTAATTTCTTACGAACATCTCTTCGAATATCATTCACAGCAACAGATTCTAACTGTTGATAACGCTGAATTTCTTGGTTTATGGTTCCTTCACTTGCACCTAATTTTCTGGATGCAAAATAAATACCACAATTAGTGTAAAGGGGTGACAGAGTAAGACTGATTTATATTTGCTCCCTTTGAATTCTTTCACTTTCAGAATATCAAAGATATATGGACAGGCCAAAATCCTTAAAGTTAACACTCATACATAGTAAACTGTTAAAAAGCTCTCTAATATTTTAGGAAACGGCTCTTTCCCACTTCCACATTAATAGCCTCCATGACAATCTCATGAAAGCTATGGACTCACTCTGCAGAATAATGTCGGAATGTAAAATTATACATATATTTAAGCCTCAGGTAAAATTTAAAGGGAGGATGTATATTTTGCTACAAGTCTCTTTTAACCCCCAAGAGCAAAACTCACACTGCAATGTAAGTCAACAGGAAAATGTGAATTGCTGTATCGTAATTAATTTACAGATCACTTTTTAGGTAATACCTTTCATTGTACAAAATGCACATTATTTGTTTAGAGTTCCTGAATGCAAAAACCACAGACACAGGTGATATATGAAGATCAGAAAAGATGAGGCATGACTATCACCTTTTGGGAAAACAAAAATTTCGAAGTTTGACTATTAGGATACTTTGTCTTCTAGAGCAAGTATTATTTAATCAATAATATGCAGCAGGCAATAGATAAAGAAAAAAATATTACCACCACCTACTCCCCACCTCTCTACTCACCTTATATCCATCTCAGTTTTAGAGAATTATTAATACAAGCAGGCAAAAAAAAAGCATGAACTTTGACTTCAGACACACACAAGTTCAAATCCCACTTCTTTTTTTAAAATTTTTTAATTTATTTTTATTTTTTATAAACATATAATATATTTTTATCCCAGGGGTACAGGTCTGTGAATCACCAGGTTTACACACTTCACAGCACTCACCATAGCACATACCCTCCCCAATGTCCATAACCCCACTCCTCTTTTCCTAACCCCCCCTCCCCCCAGCAACCCTCAGTTTGTTTTGTGAGATTAAGAGTCACTTATGGTCAAATCCCACTTCTTTAACCTCTCTGAGCCAGTTTTCTCATCTATAAAGTTTGGACAATGCCATCTAACCTCACAGAAATCTTGTGAGGATTATATTGAAATAACATGTCAGATTCACAATTGGTGCTTAATAAATGCTAAATTTGTTTCCTTCCTTAAAAATTTACATTCCAGACACATGTTGTGATGAGAACTGGATGTTACACGCAACTAAGGAATTGTTGAACACCTACATTCAAAACTAATGATGCACTGTATATTGGTTAACTGAACATTAAAAAAAAATTTACATTCCAGAAATACCAATGTTAGCAAAAGACTAACACATATGTTAATATACATATGTGAAGATATATGTAGATATATACACATATGTAGAGACATGTATATATGATACATAGTCTGTCATTAAACTGCCCAGAAATGGGGAGTTGTGATGAGAGCTGGACAGAACTTTACACCTAACTTCATCACTAATGAATGTATGATCTTGAGCAAGTTATCAAACTCTACTGGACCTTGGTGATCTCATTTATAAATTAAGGGGGAGTGTACTGGCCCAAATCCAGTTTTCTCCCTATTTCTCCCTAAAAAAAAAATAAAAAAACTAAAAAAATAAATTTAAAATTCTATGATTCCATTATTAAAAATATTATATTATATTAAAATCATTACACATACTTAAGATCATCTATTACTTTGGCCTGTTCGTTCAGTTCTCTGATATCCACTATACGCTTCATAATTTTTCTTCCTCTAAGTTCTCCTGGCTGGCTACAAGATGCTCCTTGTCTTCGATAATCTACAGCTTCCTGAAAAATCAAAAGCATGTCTGTCAATACCACTTTAGGTCACACCGCAAATCTATACTATCACAAGAATAACACCTTAAATCAAAGGAAGCATGCAAGAATCAAAGACATCTGTATCAATTAAGATGATTGGAATTCTCCAGTGATTCAAATCCCTTCATTTTCACAAGGAATCTATGTAGCTGCTACCTACATTTCCCCATGAGTGAGCTCTGCATGCTTTCAAATGGGACTGGCTAGACTGAGGGGAGCCCCACTTCTCTGGGTCACACAGATACTCTGCAGGAACAGAATGGCGCTGATTTGGGGGCGTCAGGCCTAGCAGGTGATTTACAAGTCGCTGCCCAAAGGTGAGCTTGTGGCCATCTCCACTTACTGAACTTCCATCTGAACTCTAAATGATAAACAGTAACATTAATTTCTTTCCAAGAACAAGACTATTTCATGAAATAGTTAAAAGCTATTTAAAAAATTTTTAAACCAATACCATAATAAAAGCCAAGAGTAACTTGCTTTTTAACCTACCAAATAATTTATACTTTAAAATATGCAGTACAGAGGGAAATACATTTTTTAAATATATATTTTGTGTACATGCACTTTGTTTTTCGGATTCATTTTTAGCACCTTTATTGAGATATAATCCACATGCCATAAAATTCACCCATTTAAAATGAACAATTTATTGGTTTTGAGTATATTCACAAAGTTGTACAACTGTCACCACAATCTGTTTAGAACATTTTCACCACCCACCCCCAAATGAAACCTCATAACTAACAGCAGTCTTTCTCCATTCCCCATCCCCAACTCCCCCAGCTCGCAGCAACCACTAATGTACCGTCTGTCTCTACAGGTTTGCTTTCACTTTGTTTTTACCATTAGTACATTACCTATAGGTTAAGGCACAAGTCTGTTGACAGCTAATAAGAAAAGTATCAATGAAAAGACAATAATATGAAATATTTAAAAATTATAAAATATAGACACAGGAAACCATCACTCTCTTCCTTCCTCTGCAATTATCAACTACAATATAATAAATAACATTAAGTCAATCTTTTCCCTGTCTCAGGGTAAAGGCCAGTCCAGAAAAGTCTAACAGTGAGTTTACTTACAGTATGGATAGTGGGAGACATAGTATCAACTTCATCCTCATCTGACAGGTCAGCTATGTTCACTGAATTCAGATCAGCAATGTCATCTATGTCCTCCTCTCCTGTCAGTGTCGTAAGGGTATTGCCCAGAGCATTAAGTCTTTTGCCAATGTTAGGATCCATATGGACATCGATCCCACACATCTTCCACAAAACATTGAGTGTCCACGTTCCAGCACTACTACTTTCTGTTTAAACAAAGAGAAGTGGCATTTTTGGTAAGTCTTGAGTTCGGATATTTAAATCAATCTATATTTCAGGAATAAAATGGATGATGGCCTTATTTAACAACTAATCTCTCTCACAACTAGGTCTTGGATTGATTTCCCTCTGCAGAGTGTGCACCTTTGTTTCCTCTGTGCAGCACCCTTCTTTCTCCTGTGAACTATGGATTCCCTCTTCTCCCCACTCCTGAACTGATCTACCCTCCCATGGCTATAATGGGAATTTCCACGACCCTCTCTCATTAGCCAGAGTTGGATAAGTAGGCCAGGTGAGAGTCAAAGTTGGGAATCTAAAAACCCTTCTCTGGACTTCAGGAAAAAAATGGTCCCTTCTCCAGTGCTTGAGGGAGGGGGAATAAGGTTCATGGGCTATTGGCAGCCATATCTTCTGGCACGTGTAAGGAGGAGGTCAGCAGTATGAAGAAAATGAAGCAGCCAGAGAGGAGCAAAGAAGCAAGCCCTGGTGGCAGTCGAAATCTTGGATCCAGGAGTTCCTGAGGGCCTCTGAACTGACCTTGTTCCTTATCTTCACTGAGATAGCCACTTTGAAGCTTAACTGTGATCTGCATGTATCCTAACTCCCCCTTTCAGTTAAGCTAGTTTGCATGGGTTGTTGTCACTTATAAACCAGAGTTCTGACAATGACTTTTATGTGACCTTTCTCCAAATACATATACGTTTATCTCAGTTATCACTCATTTCTTCTAACATTACTCCTGGAAATTTCCTAACCTTTTCAGTTCTCCACCAGTGGGACTGTTGGCCTTGCTACTTTCTGAGGCAAGTTACTTAGGATAAGCACCAAGGCTTGGTTTGGGGAGGATAACAAGAAATAGTAAGGAGAGAAAGGAAATCTACTAACTTTAATCAGCTTCTACTCGCACAGACATTTTGAGAGCCCTTAAATAGCTCCCTTTAGCTTACCCTCACTCTTTACTAAGTAAAATCAATAAAAATTTACATTGTACTATCATCTTAGTCAAGACAGGTTATAACTTCTAGAGTTATCTCCTAACCAGTTTCCTGAGATTTTTTTCCTTTCTTATCTTTGAAAGTGTCTGCTTTCTTGCTCACAAAAATTCAGTGGCTCTCCCACTTTCTACCAAATTAAGTTCAGACTTCTTCTTATTATCCTTTAATATTTTTCCCATATTATTTTTCACATAACTCTGTCCACCCAGTCTGGACAATTCTGACTAGACACTGGTTTCATAGCATAACTAATATTCTGCCTGCCTGAATTTTCTGACCCATACCCTTCCAGGTTTTGCTTCAGAAACAATTTTGTCTGTCAAGTCCATGTTCAAAAATACTTGTTAAATATTAACAACTCTGGGCCACCTGGGTAGCTCAGTTGGTAAAGTGTCTGCCTTTGGCTCAGGTCCTGATCCCAGGGTCCTGGGATCAATCCTGCCTTCAGGCTCCCTGCTCTGTGGGGAGCCTGCCTCTCCCTCTGCCTCTGCCTCTCTCTCTGCCTCTTATGTCTCTAATCCTAGTATCCCTCCAAATTTGAAAATTTTCTCTTTCCTCAGTAGATTTCAGAAGCAATTAGAATTTCATATTTTATTGAACTTACCACTTATAGCTTAGTCATGCTGCAGAGCTTCAACTACATTAGAATTCAAATTTATACAGAGTAAAAAAGTATACCTTCTCTTTGTCTTTCCTAAAACTGTTTGCAGTATATCAGCAAGTGTCTAATAAATGATTGTTAAATAGATAAAAATATGCTAATATTATTATAAAAATGGTTTTTTTAAATCAGGGAACACCAGAATTAGTTTAAAGACTCAATGTTAATATAAAGGCTTTATCTATGTGTGTATATATGTATATTTACATATATAGGTATAAAAGAGCAGAATTCTAATTTATTTATGTAAAAAAGGTAATACCAGCCATGAACTTACCAGCAGCTGCTTGTCCTGTAGTCCTAGAACATACTTCATAGGTGCCATCTGGAACTACACCTGCATAAAATCACCCCAAAAATAGTTTTCAATAAAATTATGCTTGTGATTAAATACTATAATTAAATCCTGTACTATAATACCAAAGATTATTATCTAAATATAAATAGGATCACTAGCCTCTTTAGGCCTTAATTTCTGAACTGCAGAATGAAACATGAAACATCTACCTTAGATGTCTTGTAATATTCCATATCTCAACATTTTTTATTTTATGCTTTTAAGAATTTAGCTGCAGCTTTATCTTAACATTCTGCACGTGACAATACCTGACTGACTCTGAAACTCTAGTTTCCAGATGCTATGACAATTTGTGCCATCCTGTGAATGACACTTTGAAAACGCAAATGGTTTAAAAATAATTTTCTGTTAATGAGAACTTCCACATTTAGGTCACAGACATGATTTATTAGCCTTGTCTTTCCATGGATCATTTTATGAGGAAAAAAATGACTGACTGCCATGATGTCAGTCTCATAACAATTAAGCTCCTAAGGTCATGGACCTATCCCTGGAACATATCTAAATTTACGTCTGAAAAATTTACTACCACTTAGCTTTAATCTGATAACTTCAACTTCAAAAAAAAAGAAAGAAAAAAAAGAGGTGAACTAAATCAACAATTTTAAATAGTAAAGGGGCATACCATCTTTGAGACAACTTTTCAAAAAGTGAAGCATAAGGACAGGATTAAGACTCTTTCTCAGTAATCCTTTATAGAAACAAAATTTCAGTCTAAACCTGACAGTCCTAAATGTTAAATGAAATGTCCTTTTGCAATTCATTCTGTAACCTAAGTTGGTATTCAAATGTTACTCAAATCTGAGTTGCAGAAATACTATAGCTTATTTTGAGAGAAACAGTCTATTAAGTGGCAATATCTATGATGTAGGTTTTTAAAAGATAGTGCCAATAACTTTAAAATCTAAATTATAGTTTTGAACCATATGGTACCTGTGTTTCACATACAAATTACAGAATATGAGAGAAAAATGTCTTGTCTTAGGGTAAAAGATTGCCTAATTAACCTTTAAAAGTCATGGTTATAAATCAGAACAAAAGGGACTTAGGTAACTCAAATCTAAGAATGCTGTAATGAAAAGAAAACCTTCTGAAATTTGAGTAACATAATAGAGGCCAAATGAAAGCTAGTAAATAAAAAAAAGGATAGAAAACTTCTAGGACTTTCAATCCCAAGAATTGTTAGAGAATTTTTAAAAATTAATTTTTAAAAAATTACATAAATTCATATATTATTGAGCCATGATGAATTAAAAAGGAATATTAAGATTTGGCGGAGTAGATCCAAATCCTCAAGGTGAGGAGAAGGAAATCAGTTAGGCTCTTCCCTGTTTTGCCTATGGTCTCTGAGTCAGAGACAGAATGCTGTGTTGGATCAACAATTAGTCTGAATCCAGGATAGCAATTTTTCCCGCTCTTTTGATCTCATGTTACCCAGGTGTTAACACAGAGCTTGAGGCTTTCAAACATCTCCTTTACTCCCCCCCCCATACTCCAGTTTCAAACTTTAATGGTTTATATAATTTTTATAAGTGAATGTTAGTGAAGAGTCTGATCTTTTCTATCTACTTATATGATCCTTTGAATCCTATATACAGATTTTTCTAATTTTTACTGTACTTCCTAGAAAACATTATCCCCCTATAGAGGCAATTCACCCAGATCACCTTTTTTTCCTAGGGCCTGATTTTAAAATGATCTATTAAAAAAAAATCCTACAGCATAACTCTATTGTTCGTTGTTTCTCTACCCTAATTCAAACCTTTCTGAAAATACTTAATGTCATTTCTGTTCTATTTATTATTACTAATAAAAAACTATTTTTCCCGTTATAATTTAGAATATTTGTATCAATAAAACAAATACTCAATGCTTCTGCTTCATTTCCAAGACACCAAACAAAAAGCATGTCATAAAAATAAGTCATTTAGTAGCCTACAAAAACTAAAACAAATAATTTTCAGCATATTAGCATTCTACTTAGTTGGTATAATATACACTGAGGTGCTGAGTTATTGTTTATAGATTTTTAATATATGATTTTGATTCAGGGGCATATTTCTTAGGCATTTTACCTTTATAATAAACTGTTAAGGAAATGGTATTCTCTCTTTGCTTCCAAATATATTTATCCATTTTAATGATTATAAAAAAGGTGAAGATACCATCTTACTAGAAATTAGTAATTTAAATTTATTTTAAGGAAAAAAAGACAGAAAAGTTATTAGGGACTTTTAAAAATATATATAACAATCTATAGAAGCTTATTTGCAAAGATTTCTGATGAAGGCTATATTTCTTCTTATGAATTTTAGGCGTAAGTACTTTGATATCAAGTTCTCCTAGTAACTTGAAGTATTTCACAGAAATTCCACTATTTTACCTATGAATTATTTAAGTGAGAAGCAGTCATAACCAGAATTCCACCCATAATTTGATCTAGGTTTTAGTCAAAGTGAAATGCCAAAACTTCAATTTTTGATATAAAAATTATGAAAAGTTTTCTTGTTCTTTAAAGAAGATCCAGAACTGGGAAGATTTTCTTCCAATGGAAGAGGGAAAAAAACTGCATAAACAACTGCATACCACCTTTTGTAAAGTAAGTATTAATTTTGGTTTAGAGATTGGCTGAGGAATTTTAGTTTGCAACCTTAATTCCTCAGTTTTTCTTTACTAGAAGATTAATGTGATTCATTAACTCTGCTATAACATTTCTTATATTAAAATAAAAATAAAACCACGTACCTTCAAAACTATACATAAACACAGCTTTAGTTATACCCAACCTTGAGTATTATGGAATCAAAGGAATTCACACAAGTTACACATTGTAGCTTACAAATTTAGACACGTGAATTTATTCGTATCAATATTATTTTATGGCTGGAGTTCCTGTTTCTTGTTATCTACAACCTGTTGATCTATGTCATATGATGAACTGGATCTTACACATTTATCACTTCCTTTGAAGATCCCCACAGAGCAAAGATGCTTTATTTGGTCATTCACGAATCAATCATAGGAAAAAATCAGGTAGTAAACGAATCTTCAAATGCTAGACTATCAAGAAGAATGCCTAGTTGATTCACTTGCCAAGACTATTGAAAGCTGCAGTTTTTCACAAATATGACCTATCTTTAACTAAAAAGAGCCCTTATTTCAGAAAGTCCAATAACATTCCTATAAGCTAAGCATCTTTTGGTTTTACAAATGAAGACACTGTTTTTCTGTTTGTTTGTTTTTTTTTAATTAAAAAAATTCTAATCCTCATGTAGAAAATAAAAGGCACTCACAGGCATTCATCACTAGATCGCCACGAATTTCTGGTTTCCAGTCATCCCACGACGTCTCAAAGCCATCAGCAAAACGAATACAAAAGTTTTTGAAATGCCCTTTACTAACCAGAGATTCTGAAGAACAAGCAGTGATGAGAGTACTTTCAATGGTCAATACTAAAGCAGAACCAATGTCAAGGTCTCCAGTGTGATTAGACTGCAAAATATATTAAAAAATAAAAGACAGAATGTTTTAAATTTGTAAATTCTCACAGGATTCGTAGGAACAGAAGTTTAGAAAAAGTCAAGACTAGAAATCTTCATTAAAAAGCAGCTTAGAAAGTTGTCTACTTTTAAAATTTAAATTGTTGAAGTGAATACATATGCCATGAGCATCTTTTCTTTTTATTATGTTCAATTAGCCAGCATATAGTACATCATTAGTTTTTGATGTAGTGCTCAATGACTCATTAATTGCGTATAACACCCAGGGCTCATCACCACCCGTGCCCTCCTTAATACCCATCATCTGGTTACCCCATCCCACCAACCCCTCTTTTCTGTAACCCTCGGTTTGTTTTCGGAGTCCAGAGTCTCTCATGGTTTGTCTCTCTCTATCTAAGTTCTTCACATTCAGTTTTCCCTCCTTTCCTCTATGGTCCTCTATGCTATTCCTTATGTTCCACGAAAGAGTAGAATATTAGTTGTCTTCATCTTTTTTTTTTTTTTTAACTTGCAAAAGGTTAAAAAAGGTTAGAGGAGAGAGCATGAGCAGGTGAGGGGGAGAGGGAGACAATCTTAAGCAGAGTCCATTTGGCATAGAGCCCCAGCAGGGCTCCACGTGAGTCTCCATGTGGGGTTTGATCTCACTACCTTGAGATCATGACCTAAGCTGAAATCAACAGTGTGACACTTAACTGAGCCATGGAGGTGCCCCTAATTATCTAGTTTTCTATCCCAAGCTTCTGTTTTAGATAACTGCCTCTGGTGTATATGGCTTTCCTGAGCTCTGTCCATAATGCCATTAAAAAAACAACATTCTTCAACTCCTGAGGCATGTTGCCAATCACTGACCCAGAATTTTTCTTCACAATGTCTTGCTTAAAAATACTAAAAGTTAAACTCATTCAGCAACTGGTTATAGGTTAAGGTAAATTTTAACAGTAAAACAGACCACTGAATTTGATATAATTGTAACCTCTTAGGTTCAACCCCTGATAGGGGTTTATGGTCCTTTGTTTGTCTCATATGCATGTCCATAAATTATGAAAATTTTTGCTTTATCTGGTATACATAACTTGGAAATTTCATTACCATTAAATATGGCAGCTTACAGGCATTTTGAAATCCTCCACCTTATTTTATTTTATTTCTTTTCAGCGTAACAGAATTCATTGTTTTTGCACCACACCCAGTGCTCCATGCAATATGTGCCCTCCTTAATACCCACCACCAGGCTCACCCACTCTCCCACCCCCCCCCAAACCCTCAGGTTGTTTTTCAGAGTCCACAGTCTCTCATGGTTCATCTCCCCCTCCAACTTCCCTCAACTCCCTTCTCCTCTCCATCTCCCCATGTCCTCCATGTTATTTGTTATGCTCCACAAATAAGTGGAACCATATGATAATTGACTCTCTCTGCTTGACTTATTTCACTCAGCATAATCTCTTCCAGTCCCGTCCATGTTGATACAAAAGTTGGGTATTCATCCTTTCAGATGGAGGTATAATACTCCACAGTGTATATCCTCCACCCTATTTTAGATGAGGTTACTAAACATTATTAAACAATATTCTCAAATGTTCTTTTGCTTCTATTTTATTAACAATTATATGCCAAAGACTTGTTTGTTAAAAAACAAAACAATAAAAAGATTCTGAAAACAAAGCTGCTTATTTTTCCAGGTAAAAATTAAGATTCACCAGAGCACCTGGGTGGCACAGGGGGTTAATCCTCTGCCTTTGGCTCAGGTCATGAACCCAGGGTCCTGGGATCGAGCCCTGCATCGGGCTCTCTGCTCAAAGGGAAGCCTGCTTCCCCCTCTCTCTCTGCCTGTCTCTCTGCCTACTTCTGAACCCTCTCTCTGTCAAATAAACAAAATCTTAAAAAAAAAATTAAGATTTATCATATAGGTATCAATCTCGTCATAATTCTGTGACAAAGTGCTTCTGAGCAAAGTCTCATTAGATTCATATTTAATAATGGCTCAAGGAACCCAATCTTACTTGCTATTTACTAAACTCAAGTTATAAACTGTTAATCCAAAAAATTATTATACTCTATATACACAGAAATGGTAAGTAGAATGCTGTACTCTTAATCTTGGACTATGATTTGATTTTTTGTACCTGTGCGGTATTCGTGATGGGCAGGCATATTCCCAGATCATTCACAGTAAGCTGGAGGAAGAGAGTCCCAAAGGCCTGGGCTGATGTTTGCTGGATACCTGGTAGCATATCTACTACCTCCTTTGTAGCCATATGAATATCTTTATGTAAAGCCATTCGTTGTTCATTCCAGTTGTCATAGGCGGCCTTATAATTCAGCCAAAACAGCACAGCTTTTTATAATTAAGGTGGGTTGGAAAGAAAATTAAAATCAAAGCTGTAAGGCTACAAGGCAAGTAAAACTCAGTAGTTGTAAAATCTGGCTGATTAGTAAAAATTACTCCCACAAGAAAATTATAGCATTAGAATTAAAAAGGATCTAAGAGGATATAGTCAATTTGACAAATGAAAGCAGGCAACTGTATAATGGCAGAAAGAAGAAAATATTCCAGGTCCATTTTTTCACTTAACAGATTATTTGTGAAATGCCTATTAGACGTTATGTACTAGGATGCAACAGAAATGATATGAAAACAGAACATGGTCCCTGACCTTATAAAGCTTGCTGTTATACTGTTAAAAATTCTTGAAGGAGAGAAACCTAACAGTAGGAGTATACATTAAAAAGATAGGACCTGCAAAGAAAGGTCAAGACATCGAAGTCTGTAACAAGAATGGAACCTTAAGGGAAACCTTCATTTAATGCAGTGTAAAGAAGGTGGAACCTAAAGAGGGAGAAACTGAAGAGGCTACGGAAGCAGAAGGAAAAGCAAACGTCATGGAAACTAAGAGTAGAAAGTACTTTAAGGAGTTGTTGAAAGCTGATGACAGGTTAGTAAGATGTGGAATGAAAAAAAGTGCACAGAATTTAGCAAAATAAAACATTATATATAACACTGCCAAAAGAATAGTTTTCTAACAGACTTAACACCAGCTAATGCCTACCACCAATTTAAATCTTAAATGGTTTCATAAAAGGTTCTTCATTACTTCTACAATTCCAACATATATTAGACTCTATCTGTTCAGCCTTATTTCCTATTATTTTCTTTTATGAAAACTGCTACATGTTTTAGACTACTGTATTAATATACATTCATTTTCTTTCTCATTTGGTAAATATTTATTTAGTTTTTACTATAAGCTAGGGACTGTTCTAGACTGTCATATACAAAGGTAAATAAGACTAGCTTCATTTCCTTGTCTCCCTGGTGAACTCCTGACTCCAAGTCAAATCTGAAGGATTAGCTTCTCCTCTTAGAAACACAGGCAAAGTTAGAAGACTCCCTCAGTTGGGGAACAGGTATCTCCAACTCCTCTCTGTAGTGTACTTTGCTCTCTCCCACTGGACTGAGAGGTCCCTGAGGGCAGGGATCCTGTTTTCTATATCTCTATTCCACTTCCAGACAGTAAATGTTTACAGAATAAATGAATAAAGACAGTGCCAGAAAAATGGATGCAACAGTTTTTGAAACCAAAAACTTAGCATTACAATTAAAATTCTGAATCAGACATCCTATATATCCATGTAGAAAAGAAATGACTTTAAAAAAGTAAAGTAAGTTTAAAAAATGAATAAGCAAAACATTTTTCTTGGATGCTCACATTTCAGAATTAGGAGCCATTCAGCTATCAAGCATTTACACTGGTAAACTACAGATGATTTTTATCCAACATTGCCAAAACATTTCTAAATCCAACAAGATAGTGTTGATGGACTTTATCTTACCTCTGTCAAAGGCCACAGGTTGTGCATAAACAATTGGTCTATTCAAGGTAATAAGCACAGCTTCCCTATCTGAAGAACCACTGATTTCTTCTCGGAGGGCATTTCTTAATCCAATTCTGGTTTTAAAATAAGCAACTTGATGAAAATCAGAACCAGCTTCCTCATAAACCTAAAATAAAATTAAAAGCTCAATAAAAGCAAGTAATGGAAGACATTTTGATAAAAAACCTAAAAGTTTTAACAATTAATAGTATTATTCATCAAATGAACTACTGTATACTTTTCTCAGTTTTATTTGTCAATGATACATTCCTTATATTCTATACCATAAACACCTGAAATTAATAAAGAACATGAATGGGTAAATAAAAAGTAAGTATGAAGTCATACATAAAATTCATAGAAAAGCTAGAACAAGGTCTATATTCCTTTTTTGTTTGTTTGTTTTGTTTTTTATTTGATAGAGAATATAAGTAGGCAGAGAAGAAGGCAGAAAGAGAAGGGGAAGCGGGCTCCCCGCTGAGCAGGGAGCCCAAAGCATGGCTCGATTCTAGGACCCCGGGTTCATGACCTGAGCCAAAGGCAGAGGCTTTAACCCACTGAGCCACCCAGGCCCTCCAAGGTCCATATTCGTAATGTCAACATATTAACTGTTCTAAGATAATTAGATCCTTTCTTTTCTTAATATGTGTTTCCATTTGGAAAAAAATTACTGTTTTTTTAAAAATGGCAAGAAATTTTTCTTCATTTCCCCACATAATGTTTAATACAGCCATTCAATTTAGAAAGTACAACTGATAATCCTTTAATTAATTCTTCAAATAAAAGAAGGAAAAAGGTTAAAATCTACATAATAATTTCTAGCAAAATAAGAATAAAAAAAATGCCCCAATGAGCTATGAAAATTTTACTTTTAAAAAACAAAATCTGATTTATTACTGTGAATGTGTATGTATGTGTGTGTACAACTTTCTATACATATATACACATACATGTATAGACATATATACACATATGTGTATACACTTATATACAAATATGTGTGTAATATATATGTGTACATACATACGTAAAACCTGGTATATGTAAAGCTTTCTATGTTTAATATTACAGTATGCAAAACTTGCCAATATTAAACAGGCAGTTAAGAAACTTAGTAACATTTTAAAAACTGACCAATTGTTAGTACACAGTGCTAAAATAAAAAAAAATTCTAACAAAATCAAGAGCAATTATAAACAAGTATTTATGAAGATGCTGAATTAAGCTTCATGAGATTGCACTTGCACTAAACTATAGCAATACTCCACCCAAAAACACTCAATGAAATGCCAAACTAAAACTGTAAAGGCCTTCTTTTTTTTTTTTTTTTAAAGATTTTATTTATTTGAAAGAGAGAGAGAGATCACAAGTAGGCAGTAGGCAGAGAGGCAGGCAGAGAGAGAGGGGGAAGCAGGCTCCCCGCTGAGCAGAGAGCCCGATGTGGGGCTTGATCCCAGGACCCTGGGACATGCCTGAGCCGAAGGCAGAGGCTTAACCCACTGAGCCACCCAGGCGCCCCATGTATAGGCCTTCTTAAATGACATCTTTCTCCAATTTAAAATTGGAAATTTAGGAATGTTACATTCTTTTTTAAAGTATAAAGTAATTCAAATTTACATACATTTATATAATTATATATAATATATAATATAATATTAAATATATGTATTTAAAAGCCAAAATTCTAATATCAGCATATTCTGTACTCACCTGATGTTTGACAATTTGTCCTAATGCCAGATTTAAATCCACTTGACATTTACCAAACAGTTTCAAATAGCTGCTACTCCCTGGTGAAGCTTTGGTTTGAAGTCGGTTCGAAAGTTCCAGCTCTATCAATCCAGTTTCAAATCTCACAGCTCTCATTGATGGAGTAGTGGCTGTTACTTGAATACCCTAGAGCAGGGAATTTTTTAACTCTTAAATTTTATTTTAATACTTTGTACTTTACATCTGAATTGTTCATGAGTTAAATTCGTTAATTATAATTAATCGTTAGGTGACAGTATTTTAACACTGCTATCTTTTTTTTTTTTTAAAGATTTTATTTATTTATTTGACAGAGATCACAAGCAGGCAGAGAGGCAGGCAGAGAAAGAGGGGGAAGCAAGCCCTCCACTGAGCAGAGAGCCCGATGTGGGGCTTGATCCCAGGACCCTGAGACCATGACCCGAGCCAAAGGCAGAGGCCTAACCCACTGAACCACCCAGGCGCCCCAACATTGCTATCTTAAGTACTGGAAATATTAAGGTTTCTATTAAGGTACTACTGTTAATTGGACAAATGTACAAAATACTTCTTACAGAGTAACTTACAGCTATAATAATTAGAAAAAATTGATATATTTATCAGAAGGGGCAGTTAAATAAATTGTTACAACTGTATAAAAGATAGGACAGCTATTAAGGAAGATAAAGTTGATCTATATGTTCTGACATGAAAAGGTATCCAAGCATAAATATATGCATAAACATATGCATATATAAAAGTACAAACAGAGAAAAGTCCTAAAGGACATTCAATTGCTAAAGCTTTTCCTCTTGAGTGGATGGGATCATACTTCATTTTTATTTTCTACTCACACATTTATGTATAATATGAATTCCTACAATGAGAATACATTAAATATTTAGAAAAATACTTCGAAAAGTATAATTACTTATATGTTACCTTAAACTGCAAGTTCAGAGAATAGAGTAGAATTTTAGGCTTATCTCCATCTGTTGTTCCATCATGTTCATTCCAAAGAGGAATAGGCTGCTCCCCACCTAAAAAGATTAAATAATTGAGGGTCTGGGGCAATCACTTTAAGAGGAAAATAATAATAATTTTGTGCAAAAACAGTTATTTTCTTTTTTCTGATCATTAACTTATTCTTTAGTACAGACTGTAGCCATGACACATTTCACTGACACAGATTTTTGTAAGTTAGGGATAATACTGCATATATAGGCATTTATTAAGAACATTTTATAAGGACTAAAAACATTATGTGTATAATTAAACAAATGTAATTATATATCTCAGAAAATGTATCTGAGGGGAAAAAAGTAAACTGAATTGATTTCTTAAACCAAATACGTGAACCTGTTATTTACATTTATATATGCTGCAAACAAGATTAAAAGAAAAAATAAAGATGATGAAATTTTTTTATTTTCTAAATTTTAAATTTATTTATTTTTTTCAGTGTAACAGTATTCATTGAAGATGATGAAATTTTAAAATAAGGTAATACGTCCTAATAATAAAGAGTGTGACAGCAAAGGTTTGTCCTACAAATTAAAAAAAAAAAAAGGAGGAAAATTTCCTCAATTTAAAAATATCTACAAAGGTCTACAGTTAAAATGATATGCTCAATCATGAAAAGCCTGAAACTTCCCTAGGCTTAGATAAAGTATAAGGCAAGGATGACTCCTCTTACCATTTCTGTTCAACATCATACGTAAAGTCCTAGCTAATGCAATAATACAAGAAAAGGAAAGAAAAGATACAGAGTTTGGGAAGGAGAAAATAAAATTATCTTTGTTGTTCACAAATGACAAGATTATATATGTGGAAAATCTGACAAAACTGACAAAAAAAAACACAAAAAACAACAAAACTGCTGGAACCCATAAGGGATTATTGCAAGGCTACAGGATTACAAGGTTACAGGTCAATCACTTTTCTGTATACTGTATAATGTATACTATATACTGTATAATGAAGAGTGGAATTTGAAGTTAAAAACACAATTCCTCTTATATTAACATCACAAAAGTTAAGTTAATCAGGTATAAATTAACAATATATGAATAAGATCTACATGAGGAAAACTAAAATTCTGAGGAAAGTATCAAAGAAGAACTAAATAAATGGAGAGGTATTTCATGTTCATAAACAAGAAAACTCAATATTGTCAAGATGTCAGTTCTTCCCAATTTCAGTTTTAAATTCAATGCAATTCCAATCAAAATCTAGCAAGTTATTTTGTGGATATCAACAAATTGATTCTAAAGTATGTATGGAAAGACAAAAGACCCAGAATAGCCAAGGAGAACAAAACTAGAGCACTGACACTTTCTGACTTCAAGACTACAGTAGACAAGGGAGTGTGGGGTTGGTGAAAGAACAAACAAATAATACATCACTGGAACAAAATGAAAAGCCGAGAAACAGACCCAAACAGTGAACTGATCTTTGACAAAAACAAAAAGGCAATACAATGAAGGAAAGTCAGTTTTTTCAGTAGACGATGCTGGGGTAAGTGGATACTGACATGCAAAAAAAATGAATCTAGACATAGACCTTATACCTTTCACAAAAATTAACTCTAAATGGGTCACAGATAAAAATGTAAAATGTAAAACTATAAAGTCCTATAAAATAACATAAGATAAAACATAAATAATCTTCCATATGGTGAGGACTTTTTAGATACAACACCAAAGGCATAATCCATGAAAGAAAGAACTGATAAACTACACTTCACTAAAATTAAGAACTTCTATTCTACAAAAGACAATGTCAAGAGAATGAGAAGACAAACTGTAACTGGGAGAAAATAATTCCAAAAAATACATGTGATAAAGGACTGTTGTCTAAAAATATGCGAAGAACTCTAAAAACTAAAAAAGATAACAAACATGATTAAAAAATGGGCCAGGGGCACCTGGGTGGCTCAGTGGGTTAAAGCCTCTGCCTTTGGCTCAGGTCATGATCCTGGAGTCCTGGGATCAAGCCCTGCATGGGGCTCTCTGCTCAGCAGGGAGTCTGCTTCCCCCTCTCTCTCTGCCTGCCTCTCTGCCTGCTTGTGATGTCTATCAAATAAATGAATAAAATCTTCAAAAAAAAAAAAAATGGGCCAAAGACCTTAACAGACATTTCACCTAAAAAGATACACAGATGGTAAATAAGCACAAGAAAAGGTCCTTTACAGAGCATCATCATATCATCAGGAAATGAAAATTAAAACAATAGTAAGATACCACTATAAATCCATTAGAATAGCCAAAATTTGGAACACTGAAACACCAAATGCTGATAACGATATGAAGCAGCAATATCCCTCATTCATTCTTGGTGAGAATGCAAAACAGTATAGCCACTTTGGATGATTTTGGTAGTTTCCTATTAAATTAAACATATTCTTACCGTATGACCCAGCAATCATACTCCTTGGTTGCAATCCAAAGGAGATGAAAATTTATGTCCACACAAAAGCTTACATACAGATGTTTGTAGCAGCTTTATTCATAATTGCCAAAATGTGGAAGCGACCAAGGGACGGATAAATAGGTAGAGCACTAAGAAGTTTTAGGGCAGTGAAACTACTCTGTAGGATACTATAATGGTAGATACATGTCATTATTCATTTGTCTAAAGCCACAAAGTGTACAACACCAAGAGTGAACCCTAATGTAAACGATGGACTTTGGGTGATAATGGTGTGCGGATGCAGATTCATCAGTTGTAACTCAAGTGCCAGTCTGGTGGGGAACGTTGATAATGGGGGAGGCTATACATGACTGGAGGCAGGAGATACCCGGGAATTTCTGTAACTTCCCTCAATTTGCTGTGGAACAAAAATTGCTCTAAAAGTTAATTTTTAAAAAAAGCCTATTTGTTTTGTTGATCCTATCACTGCCTTGAGTATCTTTTATGTAGTCACAGAAATTTTTTTCTCTTAAAATTTAAAAGCAAGAGTTCTGCCTCTTACAAAATATACTGCACCATAATTTTAGCTTACAGAAATATTAGAGACACTATTAGTTATATTAACTCTACATTTTTTTTACCTCATTTTAAATTAAATATATAATTGGCCCAATTCTCAGAAGGTAACCTCCTTATATATTTCTAAGATGGCTGTCCATATTCAAAACTAAATCTCTTCTGTTTACTAGGTCAGTGCTTATCTACATCTTTCTAAAACCCAGAGAGTCTGTGGACAGTAAAATTGTAAGAACTGATTCCTCAAAAAAAGAATTTTACTAACAAACTTAATGATTGCTGTAATGAGTATTTCTATACAACAGAAAATGCCTAGAGCTAAATTTAATATTAAAGACAAGCATAAGGAAAAAGTGTAAGAAATAAAGAAATAAGGCAATAACTATGAAGATTATGGTAAAGTAGGGAAGCAATACAGAGATTAGAATACTAAGAAACTTGGCTACAAGGGTTCAAAGTATTCCCTCTCAATAGCACTCTCCGGTTTTGTAAAATCTCTGCTCCATAAGGTCCTGGGGCCAGCTAGATGATAAATGACTTACTTTCAGCTCTTTTCCTAGAGTTCACTCTATTGTCAGGAAGAAATGGTTCAGGGATTAGACCTAGCCACTGAATGACTTTGGTATCTGGATTCTTCACAGTGATTAGTAAACATTCATGGTTAGAACGTTAATTTCTAGTTTTCCTTTCCAGCTCATTCTCCATAGACCTAGGAATATACTTGCAATTCCTCACTGACTGCAATTCGGAAGTTAAGAAAAGCCTTTCCTTATGGAGGGCACGTATTGCATGGAGCACTAGGTGTGGTGCATAAACAATGAATTTTGGAACACTGAAAAGAAATAAAAGAAAAGAAAAGAAAAGCTTTTCTTTCTCTTTCATCAAAACTACCTTAAGGGCAACTCATAGTGCTAGTCTGATACTAGAACTCTACAATGTTAGCTTTTTAACCATCAAAGATTCAAAATTACTTTAAGAGTCTATTTATTTAAAAAAAGAGTCTATATATTTTTATGTTTTTTCATTATACATATTTAGTAACAACAGACTTGAAAATATTCTTTAGAACTCATACAAACCAACCAGCTTAAAATATTCTTAACTTCCATATCTCAATTTTCTAATGCAATTTTAATCAGGTAAATGGGCCACATTAAAACTTCTGTATATTCCCCAAACAGAGGCACCTTCAGTGGCAGAAAGAACTTTGCTATTTATTTTTTCTTCTTACTTAATGGTTTGTATTCAACTATTTTCAGAAAAATTCCAAGGCTACCAATTGAGCTAATTTTTTAAAACTTAACTTGTGAAATTCTATAGCTCTACTGTGCCTCTTCAATATAATCATTTAGTAGTTCCCTGACTTCAGATAAAATCAGAACCAGCCCATGAGAATCAGGAAAATCTGTTCACATGGGTACTACACAATTTAATTCCCTACTGCAATGAGTTTTGTCCCCCTTTGGGGCCTTATTGAATACTTGTCCTTAAGCTCTACCTGCATCTTCTCTACCTCTCCTTTCTTGCCGAAGAGATTTCATTTATGAGGTTTGGGAACAGGATTTCTTCTGTAGAGTCTTTTCTGATTTCTTCAACTAGTTTAGCTTCTCCTCTGGCACAGACACAGCACCCTGTTCTTGTCATTCATAGAACTCATTAAAATTATAATTGAATACCCAAATACTTAATAAATCTGTTAAGTGAATGAATTTATTCATCAACATGGAGGAATCTCCTCTTGATAGTAATTTGTAGATGTGGCTTCACTATTATTTTAACATGATTATATCCATACTGGAAATATTTAGTCTCAAGAATTTTTATGCAGTCAACTTATTTTCCATTCTAATACCTCTTAAAACTTTATCTTATGAATATGATATACTTTTATGTATATGTATATGTAAAGCATATGACCACTTTATCTTATGAATCTTTTTAAAATCAAACATATATTTCCTCTTTAAATATAAAACTGTTATTAAGATGCTCATTTGTAATCTACTTTTGATGCATAATAAAAATATAAGGGTTACTACAGATGATTTACTGGGTAACAAGCAGAGTCATCATATGGTATAAAGTTAAAATCTTATCTTGATCCATATCTTGCTCCCAAATGAGTAATATAAGTTTGGTTAATAGACATATACTGTTAGCTCTTCTTGTGGGGGTGGGGAAGAAGCATAAAGGAGCTTTGTGAAATTTATAAATCATAAATGTATATATTATACAATGACAAAAGTAATAAGCAAAAGAATCTGTAGGTGGAAAAGCCAGAAAAGGAATGCAGAGTTTTAGGGAGTTACTCAACAACTATATCTAAATGATAAGATCAATACTCATACCACAGATAAATGAAACATCATGGGCCCACTGAGAATAAAAATCTGCTATATATTCTATATTACAAGGTACCAGATTATCTTACCAGAAACTTTCTGTATTACTTCATTAACTTCCTTCATGAACACTTTCTGTACAAATACCAAGTGGTTTAGAAGATCAGTTGTGAGATTATGTTCAAAGGAACCAACCTGCCAAGCAAAATCAGAATATTAGATTAACAATATTCACTATATTAGTTGTAAATACCTCTTTTGCTCACATAGGTCAACCCAAACTCTGAAGAAAAACAATGAATTATCAACATATTATTTGAAAAACAGGTTAAAAAAATATTCAGATCGCCCAATATTTACTGGTCTGACATTATCATGGGTCATTCCTTAATTTTTTTTTAATAACAGGAGTCAATAAAGTATCTTTTTTCTATCTTTCAAGAGTGAATGAAATTTATACTTTATGTAACCTGCTAATCTCAAAACTGAAATTTTGTCTAGAGTACTTTTTATTTTCAATGACTACTATTATAGTTAGTGGTAGAACCATGGACAAGTATCATTACACGTGAAAGTAAATTTATTTGCACATTCAAATATTTATTGACCATCTACTTTGTACATCATTATATGTTAAGGACATAGCTGTGAATAAAAACAACAAAATCATGGCTCTCATGAGGCTAATATTCGCATGAAATAGCAAATCAGATATATTCAACCAGCTTTGATATATCTCTTTAATTAGTATAAAGTGTAAGATTTCTGGGAAGAATTGAAGCTGAGTATTATAGTAAAGATAAGTTGAAACACCCTTATGAGAAAGACAAATGCTTCAAACTTGCCACTTTGTTAGCAGCAATGGCCACAGTCGCCAAACTGTGGAAAGAACCAAGATGCCCTTCAGTGGACGAATGGATAAGGAAGATGTGGTCCATATACACTATGGAGTATTATGCCTCCATCAGAAAGGATGTATACCCAACTTTTGTATCAACATAGACGGGACTGGAAGAGATTACGCTGAGTGAAATAAGTCAAGCAGAGAGAGTCAATTATCATATGGTTTCACTTACTTGTGGAGCATAAGAAATAACACGGAGGACATGGGGCGAGACGGAGAGGAGATGGGAGTTGGGGGAAACTGGAGGGGGAGACTAACCATGAGAGACTATGGACTCTGAAAAACAATATCAGGGTTTTGAAGGGGCGGGGGATGGGAGTTTGGGTGCACCTGGTAGTGGGTATTATGGAGGACACATATTGCATGGAGCACTGGGTATTGTGCAAAAACAATGAATACTGTTACGCTGAAAATAAAAAATTTAAAATAAAAAAAAATTTAGAAAAAGACACGTATATCTCACTGTGATTTTGTACTTTAATACACCACATATATTCAGGCTAAAAAACAAATTAAGAAATCAAAATAGATTTAGTAGTCTTTACTTAAATGAGAAGTCACATAAAGTCTAAGTTGCACCAGTCACTTTTTATTTTGTATAGAGTAGTACAGAATGGGCTAAGATGAGTTTCATGTGTATTTATTTTAAGCCACAGTAAAACAGGCAACTGTCTGAGGAATGCAACTTTAGATTCTTTCAAGAGTCTGTATTTAACTGCATTCGTAGCAAATCTGGGATTGTGTTCTTCCCCAATTACAAACTTTATACCTCACTAATAGCCAATATTAGTAAGGAATTATGCAACATACTGTATCAGATTTATTTTCTGTCAAATGAGGTATTAAGAATAGTATTGCTAGAGTTTGGAGCACGTATTTTTCAGAATAGAAAACACAAACAAAATATGCTTTATAATCTACCTTTTAAATAAATATCTGACTTCTAGAATTTTATATACTATTTTTTTTATTTTTATTTTTTCTCATTTTATTTATTTTTTCAGCGTAACAGTATTCATTCTTTTTGCACAACACCCAGTGCTCCATGCAAAACGTGCCCTCCCCATTACCCACCACCTGTTCCCCCAACCTCCCACCCCTGACCCTGCAAAACCCTCAGGTTGCCCCAACCTCCCACCCCTGACCCTTCAAAACCCTCAGGTTGTTTTTCAGAGTCCATAGTCTCTTATGGTTCGCCTCCCCTCCCCAATGTCCATAGCCCACTCCCCCTCTCCCAATCCCACCTCCCCCCAGCAACCCCCAGTTTGTTTTGTGAGATTAAGAGTCATTTATGGTTTGTCTCCCTCCCAATCCCATCTTGTTTCATTTACTCTTCTCCTATCCCCCTACCCCCCCGTGTTGCTATATACTATTTTTTTTGTACACTCACTTTTCATATAAAGAAATCCTAACCTTTAGAGAGGCAGCAGGTTAAGCAGTGTCTAAAGAAGGTAAACCAAACTTAAATATCTCCCATAGCGCTAATATTTCTAGCAAAGAACTCAAAGAGCACTCTCACAGATGCTTCACATTCTAGAGAGTAAAACTTACAAAAAGAAATAGTTAGAAAGTTGCTTTTTGATAAAGTTGCCACTGTTTCTGACAAACTGACAAAGAAAGCTGACACCCACACTGTGTAAGAATTCTACATTGCTCATTTGACTGTGGAAAGATTTAGGGAAGTTATTTCATTCCTTTCAGCTTTAACTTTCTGCTATATTAAATTAGCATAATAACAGATGACTTGCTTACCACAAGTCAAGTAAAAAATATGTATCAGAAGGTTTTTTAAACTTATGACAGTTGTAACAATATAAAGTGAAAAAATAATGATGGAATCACATATGCTGGTTTTCAACTTCCCTTAGTAAAGAAATTAGTCTGAATTTAACTGTAATTATTTTATTTGTATGACCTTTAGATTGCTAATAAATATGAAAAAAAGATTGTTAATAATTATGTCTTCCTGATGAATCATGTAACCTCCTGAAGCCTCAGATTTTTCACTTACAAAATGAGAACAAATATATATGCCTCTTAGGATTGATTGAAGTATTATACAAGTCAATGCATATAAGTGCTATTAGCTTTTTTATAACCAAATGAACCATAAAGTATTAAGGAGAAAGATATGAAACCTAATGTAAGAAGTACAAATTCAAAGATGAGTAATAAAAAAAGCATATTTACATAAAACTATAGAGAGACAGAAATATACGCACATGTGTACAAACACATACCCCAGGTTTGGTATAAAATTCTATAAGAATAAATGATTTAATGATCTGTCCTGAAAGTTAGACCTAAAGCTTCAAGACTCCTAAATGACAAAGCATAAGGGAATTAAAAAGTACTTACTTCTGCCACACAACGTAGATAATTTCCCTGTAAATAGTACCCTTGTTTAGAAGGTAGTTCATCAATACTCCACACCTGATCTGAATAACTATCATGTTCTTCCATTATGTATTTCCCTGACATAGTAACAGGAGGAAGGTTGAGACTGGCAGAAGGAGGAATGGTTGACATATCTGTGGCAGAAACTTTCGAAGTAAAACGTAATCTGTGATTTGGCAGCTCAAATGTAAACCTGGTCTGTGCACCTATAAGACATAAGAAAAGTTACTGTTTGTTCAGTGCTCATTCACTCCTTTGTTCAAAAAATGATTTCTAAAAAAATGCATACATATCCCAAATAAAACAAATCCTTATATATACGCATGGGTACAACAGTCAGTCAGTATTATTACGCCAGAAAGTATTATTTATTAAGCCTACAAAGTGCCAGAGAAACACCTACTAATGTTCTTTATTTCACAGAAGGTAGAACAGAAAGAAACTGTCCTTATCACAGAAGAGTTTTAACAAGAGAAATTAAGTGTAAAAAAAATTATCATCCATATTCACATTCATTCTGCTTTATTAGCAGAGAAGTCAGCACCTAACAACTAGGCTCCTATAAGTGATTCAGTGAAAACTATTAAATCTTTGTACTCACTGAAAATATTCACCAGGTATAAAATTATGCAAACACATGTATTTTTGACCTTAACAATAATTATTAACAGGACCATATACCAAATAAGGATATGCTGTGAGTTTTAGTTTACTAAAACTACTGTTGGTTCTAAACACTTAAATCAATAATTTGGCATGCAATTGTTCAAATAATTATAAATATACAACCATATTATTATTCAAGCCATATTTCTCCAGCTATTTATGAAGGTATTAAGGAGTAGAAAAAGCCTTGTTAAAATCAAGATCTATTATCACCCATTGTATATACTGTGTAATGTATACACACATGCTCCTTTGCAACCAATAAAGTCTTACACTGTTCTTTTTTTCCTTTTTTTAACATATACTGTATTATTTGTTTCAGGGGTACAGGTCTGTGATTCATCAGTCTTACACAATTCACAGCACTCACCATAGCATATACCCTCGCCAATGTCCATAACCCAGCCATCCCAACCCTCCCACACCACTCCCCTCCAGCAACCCTCAGTTTGTTTCCTGAGATTAAGTCTTAAACTGTTCTATATATTACCAATTCTCTCCACTCAAACATCATTAGTTTATTTTGCCTATATATATATTATAATTTAATAAATGTGCCTAGTGCTCTCAATTGTGTCAGAAATAATTTTCTTTTTTCAAAATACTAGTAAAAAAGATCACTCATATGTTACATTCACTGTATTCACTAACTATACAATAATGTTTATACTTGAAATGAGTTAGGCATAAACAGAAAAAAGTTTCTTCACCAAATGTTGTATACAACTGTGAGTGGCCAGACAGATCATGACTGCTCTAACTTCTTACTAACTCCAACCAGGCAACTCAGTGACTATCACTTGCAGGATGAAAAGGTGGTGGCTACCACAGTGTAATTACTGTGTAATTACCATTTCTATACTACCACCAGCATTACCAAGTACAAACATCTAGACTGAAGTAATCCTAGGCCTCAAGTCATCCCTTATCACTAGTGTGGTCATTCTTTTGCTATTTTTGTCCCTTTCCTTCATTTTGAGAAGAACTATGTGTTCCTATCTGTCTAGATATTTGATATTACATTTACTTTGCTCCTAAATATTCGTATCTTCCTAGTTCCAAATGCCTATTTGGCTTTTGACCTACTGTCTTTGTTGAATCCTATATCACATGGATGCCCTGAAAAAATGGCCAAGATGAGTCTAATTTATTGTCAACTCAACAGCCAAAGGCCCAATACTTTTGACTCTGACAAATCTGGAAGCTCCCTTCATAGTGCTTCTCTTTCTAGTAATAGAAAGATCTAAACGTTCAGAAAAATCCCTCTCAATAAAGAAAAGTTAAAATGCTAGGAGTAGGAATAAAGATATACATGTAAATATATAAAAATACATATATGTATTTATATATATTTATATATGTCTATGTATGCACATGTTTAAATCAGTAATACAACTTACATTAATGGTATAAAGGAGAAAAAACATTTTAATTTCAATAGATGTAGGAAAAAAGCATCTGATAATATTCACCAGTTTCTCTTCATAGAAACTCTTAACACACTAAGAAGTCAATTTTGTTAAATTCCCTGATAAAGAGAATCTAGAAAAACCTTATAGCAAACATCACATTGATGAAATATTGATTTCTTTAAGAAATAAGAGTAAGACAAGGATGCCCACAATACCCCCTTTTCTGAACATTGTAGCAGAGCACAATAAGAAAAAGAAATAAAAATTCTTAAGGACTGGAAAGGAAGAAAAACAAAAGCATCATTTGCAAATGGTACAAGTATCTACTTAGGAAATTCTAAAGAATCTTGTTAGCACTAAAAAAAAGTTCATTATGGCACTGAGTATAAAATTAACATAAAAGGATCAAGTGCATTTGTACATCTTACCACCAGATTAGAAAATGCCATTTTACAAAATATCCCATTTGTACTAACTAAACAACAATAACAGTAACATAAGGTACCTAGGAATTTATGCAAATAATTATATTTTGTGACAGAGCCACAAAAACCTTAGGTTGAAATATTTTATTTTAAACTTTGTAGAAAAACACTGTAGAAGACCTAAAGAGACAAAGAAGTACATATTTGAGAATAGAAGAGTTAAATATTATATCAATTCTCAGTATTAATCAATACTGTCAATTCTCTGCCTGGGTTAAACGTCTGCCTTCGACTCAGGCTCAGGCTGTGATCTGGGATAGAGCCCCACACTGGGCTCTCTGCTCAGCGGGGAGCCTGTTTCTCCCTCTTACTCTCCCTCTGCCTGCCACTCAACCTGCTTGTGCTCTCTGTCAAGTAAATAAATAGAATCTTATATTCCCAATTCTCCCCAAGTAAATCTATGGATTTAATAAAATTCTTGTAAGAATCCAAATAGGTTTCTTCAAAGAACTTGACAAACTGACTTCTAAAATGAATATGAAAGAGTAATTAAAAATAATCAAGATAACTCCTTAAAAAAATGTCAGATAGCAATATGAGACTGTAAATAGGTGGTGCAAATAGGCCAATGAAGCATAATAAAGAACTTTGAAACAGACCCGACATATATCAGCACTTAAGAGATAACAATAATGGACTATGTATCAACCAAAAAAAAGGACAGATCAGTCAGTAACTGATGGTGCAGTAACTGATTAGACAAATGCATATCAAATTAAAGAAAAAAATAATTCCATATGGACTAAAAACTTAAAAAGAAACATTGAAAAACATTTAACAGAAAACATAAGAGAATAGCTTCATAATCCTGAGAAGATAAGAAATTCTTTAATATATAAAAATACATATCACCCAAGAAAATACTGGTAAATTCAATTACTTTAAAATTAAGAATATTTGTCGGTCAAAAGACAAGAAAGTGAAATAAGCCTCTAATGAGATGAAAATGTATGTTAAACCTATAATACTAAAAGTATAACATAAAACATATAAGGAATTCCTGTGGACAAAAAAAAATACAAACGATTCAATGGCAAAATGTGCAAAAAACAATAACCATCAACAGGCACTTCATAAAAGAAAACATATAAGGATATCTTAATAAAAAATCAGCTTAATTAAAGAAAAATAAATTAACATTGCAGTGAAATACCATTCCACATTTACCATACAAAGCAAAAATTTAAAAGTCAGAATATACCAATTGTTGACAAGGATGTGGAATAATGGGAACTCTTAATCTAATACAGGAAGGACAGTAAATACTGGTGAACACAAGTACTTTGGGAAACAATTTTGTACTTTCTAATAAAATTGAAGATGCATTTACCCTACAATCTAGCTGTAACACTCCTAAGTAAATATCCTTGAGAAACTCATGCACAAGTACTAAGAGATGTATGTGAGAACTGTAATAGCAAAAATATAAAATGAGCCAAAGATCCATCGACAGTAGAGTAGCTAAGTTGTAATAATCACTTAATGGACTATTAGGTGTTAGTGAAAACTGAATGAACCACAGATACATGAATGAATAGATGAATCTCAAACAAAATGTATAGCAAAAATTTTCCAATTAAAAAATACATTAGTGGGAGTTCATACAAATAAATTTCAAAACAAGCCATTTATGAGTATATAGTATATACATACATGGTAAAACTATACAGAAAAGCAAAGGAATGGGTAACACAAAATTTATGGTTAGTGGTTATTCCATTAAGAGTCTTGAAGAAAATCTGGTAGTGCTAATATTCTTTGAAGGAGCCTTCACAGTACTGGTAATGTTTTCATTCTTAGTTTGTATAATTGGTTGGTAAGGTCACAGTTCTTTATTATTCTTGAAACTATGTGTATATAACTTACATGCTTTTTATATATGGTAAGTTCCAGAATAAAAATACAGCAGCAAAAAATTTTTGGAGGGAGTATATAAGGATCACAATATCTTATAAAAGTAGCTATTTCGAAGAAGCCAAATAACCTCTGGTTTGCACCCAATTCACCAATGAGAAAATAAACCAAGTTATTCAGACTATAAAGAAATGAAGAAAGGTGGAAATTGATTTAACTTAAGTTTGATTAGAAATGGCCTCAATAGTTGAATAGCTCTGAAGAGTTCAAATAAAAAAGGGTCCCTGCTGGTCATTCAAGGAAGATGTAACTGGTATTTTTTACCTGACTGAAGCGCATCATTAATGAAATTTAAAAGTGCTCTCATTAAAATTATTTAAATTTTAATATAATATCTTCAAAACAAAATGTACTTTTCATCAAAATATTACTAACTTCTCAAACCAATCATAAATTTTAAGAGACTGAATTCATTGTTACCTGTCATTCCATGACTTCTCATTCTTCCCATTTTGTATTCTGCTTTCAGAGATGGTAAAAGCGCTGCTCCAATGGCTATACCATCTAACATGGCACTGAATTTAAGAACAATGGGCTTCTTTTCTAAACCTTCGGGTAACTGAGGAAATTCATTTGTTTCAATAGGAGTTTGATTAACACTTGTTGGAGTTTTTTCAGAAGGTAGGGGTGTTGCAATATCTTCTTTCATAGGCTGTGGGCTATAAAACAAAAAAATCACTTAAAAATATGTAATTAGAACAGCTACCATTTTATTCTATGAAATTACTAAAATTCAAAATGAAAAATAGCGAAAATTAACTGTATACAGAGGTCTTCTAATACCAGACCATCTTAAGACTTCCTAAAAAAAGCCACAGAAAAATGATGATCTAGAAAAGTAAACAAGAAATAATTAAAATACAAATGAATGTTATACTGTCAAGGCCAATGATATCCTTAATTTGAAACTAGAGTTAAGACTCATGTTTGATTTCAAATTCTACGACTTAAGCATTGTGCACTTTACTAATTCCTCTAAACTACTGTTAACACACCAAAGACCAATTTAAAGTATTACACAGAACCAGAGAACTTGAAGAAATAACTTACGCTGTAGAAGGCTGTCTGATAAGATCTGAGATCTGCTTAGATAGTTGGTGGGAACTTCGAACCATCATGCTATGTAAGGTGGCAGGGTGCTGGGGAATGTTGATGCTGATAGCTCCTACTTTGAACACGGCAGCATTGTTAGTCTTCAACCCTCTCTGGGCACTGTAGAGGGCTTGTGACTTGGCAATACTACATTTCACTACAGTTCTATTAATAAAGAAGGAGGAGCATTAAAAGAGAGCCAATAAATAAAGAGCAATGTTGAAAAAGTATTTTAAGAGTAAGACAATGCTTTTAAATCATTCAATGAAGTAAATGACTTAAGATTTTTCATGCATTTAAATCATATATTGAGGAAATACTTTATAAAAACATTGAAATATATTTATTTTATATTGTTTGCATTGAAAACCATTCTATATCTTAACAGAGTTTATGGAAGAAAACATGTATGTGCTTATAAGTAAAAGAATGAACACTGACATACTACATGTATACAACACACAAAATTCCATCTTTATTTTTCCTCTATTCAGAACTCTTTTTGCCCCCAGCTTATTTTAGGGATATGTGTAACGACTAAGAAAGCATAGATGCTGAATATCTAACAAAATACTCACTATACTTGCTATACTTCTTAGAATCTAATCAAAGGAATTCATCAATCATCTAATATGTTGGAAGAAATTAACAAGAAGGAAAAAATTTAACTTCTCTTTTCCATTTTTTTAAAATTTTCAACAAGTGTCAAAGAAATGTTAGAAGTCCATTTCATGATAAGTAACTACTACTTAGTTAAAAATTAGTAAGCTTCACTGACATAGACATAAAGCAGAGATACCATCTTTCTTGATTTCTTTTCTCGCTTAAAATGACTACAACAGTTCATTGAGCATGGTGGCACTCACTGAATTTTGTGAAACAATAAGCAGAAAGAAGTAAAGCAGAGGAATGACTCCCTCCACTATAGCTGTGGAATTCCACAGATAATGTGTGATGTATGTAGAAGCCATGATGAAGCCGTTTTCATGTACAGAATGCAAAGGTTCATGTCAATGAACTGCGCCACAGAGGGCCTGGTTAGTAAAAGAATACCTTCAAACATAAATATTATCTTTCAAATGGGCAAAAGATTCTTGACAATAAATAGATTTAGCCAAACAACATATAAAATGCAAATTTCATTTTAACTACAGGTCGGTTCACATACATTTATCTCTACTTAGACTGTAGAGGATTTGCTGAGAATTTATTTACAGTCTCAAGGATCTAAGCAATCAATTTATCACATTTAACTTATATTAAAATAAACCCTGAGAAGCGTAATAATGGCTCTATCAGAGGTGTTGATTATTTACAATGAAATCCAAGTATTACATAAAATTAAAAAAAATTACTGGAGAACTATATGGTTTTCTTCTACAAAGGCAACTATTTTTTCAGAGACTATCCACTGACTAGAAAAAAAAGTAATCTATGAAATTGGTCTAACCAGCATGAAAATAGATTTGGGGATACTGACTAGTTATTGAATTTGGAATCTTTTCTTAAATATTATAATAAATAAAGCTACTTTTGTCATAAATGAGATTTCATTTTAAATTCAATTTCAACATAAGCCAGAACACTCAGATGGTGCTAAAATGCAAATAACTTTTTACTTGTGAACAGTATCCATCTACTGAATGAAACTAAATATATAAAGAACTCTACCTTGTTGTCATGACAGTAAAATTCTATATCTATCTCACTGTTTTTTACCTTTATACAGCAAAAGTAAAAATGGAAAGCTAATGGGGCTGACTGCTCTCTTATTTTGGATCCTACTATGATATTTCCACTGAAAATTCTTATGTTAAGGACTTCAGGTGCTCTGTGCTGTCCAGCACCAGAGGGTCCCATTCACAGTGTAGTCTGTATAAACGATGCCTACCACTACAATGTGAGTGTTCTTTTAGCTGGACAACATGATAGACCTATCCTGTTCAAACAAGACTAGAAACTACAGAGGATGTCTGATTAACATTAACTCCTGCAAACTATGCGTGTTAAAGACATAAGGAGACCCAGAATGAAGAATTAAAGTTTACAAGCTGCTAGGTGAGTTATCTATTCATAATTTCATTCTTGAAGAGAGTTGTCACTTAATCTAGGTCCTACAGTATGTAGTGTGTATAAGACTTTTACACAAGAAAGAAGTGGTCAAAATCTCTCTGAAGAAAAGACTATAACAACATGTAGCACCCTAGACATGCCTCATATACACAAAAAGTTCATGGCAAATGACCAAACAATCTTGTTAAAGAATTCATTGACAGTGGTAGTTTACCCTCTTAAGGTTCTGATAGATCTATTGTGATCAGCTACAATGACTACAGTGCCTAATGAGGCAAGTACGTTTTCCCCATCTTTTTTTACTTCCTGAGTCCAGGCTATAGGGTCTTAAATGCAGGCCCCATCCTTTGCTATTCTATAAACTGAGTGAGTAGTCTGAGGATGTACTCTGGGGCTTCATTATCTCTATCTCCACCCCAATGCAAGACTCATGTAATGGATACTTAAATTACTGACAGTCAGTATAGATTACTACCACAAAATATCAGATATATTTGGGTCAAATCAAGCCCCTCAAAATATAAAAGCGCATACGGTAAAAGCTATACATAATATCTGTCAACAGAGTAGTAAACTCTCCTCATCTTATTTTTCTTTTAACTCTCTTCATCTTAATAAAACTATATGGTTGAGATTGTCATTGCTTTCACATATTAAGGTGTTAATAATTATTTTTGTAATTAGTGAAAGCTCATACACAAGTGAAACTTATTAGTTTCTATTATCACATCAGATGTTAAGAGGGATTTATGATAATATAAATCTTAACAGTGAGGTATCTTAAAAAAAGTACAAGCAACACATAACTAGTGTTAAAATCTTTCAATAAAACCAAGTGTGAATTATCAAAAGGTAGCCCTTATTACCTCTGTGTGTTCCTTGAATGTCAGTAAACTTTAATCTATAAAAGGATCTACATAAAAGCTACAAAATAACAACTACATACATTCACAGCCATGCAGATAATCTAAATATTTCTTTAAAACTATTCAATACTATGTTAATCACAAAGCCCATGGGGGAAAAAAATAGTATGACATACAGAAACTCTTGTTTGGCTGTGCTTGTAGGAGATGTAGGAAAATCCTCCAGTCTATAGATGAAGATTCAAGAGAAAGCAGGAAAACAAAAAGGAAGCAAATAAACATTCATACATAAATTAGTTACAGTATGATCAATCATCTGGAATGCTTTTCTTATTTCCCACTTTGTAAATTCTCCCTCAAAGAAACTTCTCAATTTTTTTTTTTTTTTAGATTCATTTCCTTTTAACTGAAATCGGAAATGAAAAACTAAAGACTAAATCCAGAACATCTTAACACTACTAGACTTTGGCACTAAATAATTAACTTTTATTTTTCCAGAAAAAAAGTTAAGGGGGCTTTACCTGTTTTTGTTTTTCCCAAAGGCAAGAAATATAACTATATAATACTTTTTAAAAATCTGTTTTATAAATACGTTTTGCAAGTCTAGAGACTATTTGAAGCCCTTAAGAGATAACAGATAATAGAGATAAAAGGTTCAAGAGGAAAGAGGAAATATGACACCTGAGACAACTAGAGAAATTTGTTATACTTGCTGCAAAAGTTAAAGTAACCACGGTACTTTCAATTTAGAGCCAGCAAAGGAACCATGGAACTGAAGGTCTGCAGTGACATTTAGCAGAAGCACAGGTTCAGACAACAATTCTGACTGTACGATTTTAAGTATTTTAGACACACACTTTTATCTTTCCGAATCTCAATTTATTGCTCTGTAAAGTGCAATAAAACCACCCCAGTTCACAGGATTCAGATTAGGATTAAATCTATGTGAGGCTCCTGGCTCACAATAGGTCCTTGTTAGGATTGCAATTACTGCATCATAATCCTTACTCCCACAATGAATTATCAGAAAAGATCTTGTCTGTCTTAACTTCTATAATTTCCTCGTCTTACCAGACTGCCTAGGAAATGCGATCTGGACCATGTAGGGCAGCTATGATGAAATATACTCTTTGGATCTAGGTTTACAGTTCCAAACTATCCCAGCAAGCCTTAATGAACCATTTCAAGGAAATGTTCTCTAAGATAGTTATCACATCACTCATGTTTAAAATATGAATAGAACTGTTACTAGTCAATACATGATTAATACTTAATTTTTATGCAGGTGCACAAAATCTTCTATTTAGTCAGTATTTAGTATGACAGATTCACTATAAGATGACAGAACATTAACTAGTTATAACATTAAGAAACAGCATATTCTCAAAATCTGACCTAAGTTATCAAAGCTGCTCCAATGAAAAGAAGTTAGGAATTAAGATATATACCCCCAAGCGTATGAACAAAAGTCAATGGTTAAATTCAATTCAGAATAGATCTAAGAGGAGGACTTAAAAAGAAAAGGTTAAGAGCAAAGAATCAAGAGAAAAGTGATAAGGTATGGTATACTCACTATTAAAGTTTACCTATATTATTTTACAAGTCTCATAGACCTTATTATTAAATTCTTTATATGAAAAATGGCAAGATACAATAAAGAATGGCATGAATTTGAGTAATGATTACTTAACCTAAAATCAAGAGACGATCTGTATTCTTTGACTAAAATTTTTAACTATGTAAATTATGTAAGCTTTTGCATGTTATATGTTTAACTGAAATTTGCATTATAATCATATTTTGTTATACGATCTTACAGTGTTGCTGGAGTCAGTTTTTTTGAGGGGTGTGGGGGTGGTAAACCAATTGTAGAAAGGGAAAAAAATTATTTTTCTGAAAACATTTCATTTGGTGATATTCTTAATGACAGAACTATAGTATCTGGTAACATAATGTATATACATCTCAAAACTCAGTATGTATGGGATTCATCCAATGAATTTTAACTTTTCTATAAAACTGTAATAAACAGTTTTAAGATAGTAATAAAAATTGACACACTTACTGTATATTTGGTGTAATCCCTTCAAGCAGCACAATATTAACCCCACCAATATGAGCAGTGGCACACGTCTCAGTCATCTTTTGATGTAAAACATCTTAAAAGTAAGAAAAAAGAATTATGTGAAATCTGGAAATAAAATAATTGTACTTTGTATTAAAGTTGCATTTTATCCATAATACATTCATTGATAAAAGATAATTCAAAAGTTTTATTTATAATAAAACTTAAATTATTTCTGAACTACTTAAAATATTTTTATTTCTATGCATCACATATATATATATATACACACATCTTATATGTCAAATTGGAATAATGACAAATATAGTTCAATATGCCATTCATGTATTAAATAGCCTAATAGCATTTTAAATCTTAGAAGTAATACTTGGTATAGAAAACATGGAAAATTTTAAACAATAGGAAAAGAAACTATATAAAGCAGCATTCCTGATCCATATAATAGGGAAAGTTCATTTTTTGAAGAAAAACTGCCAAGTAGGAATTTTAGAGACGTGGCATTGGCTTTTTTCAGAAAAGTAGAACTACAGTGTTAGAATGTCATCTTACCTTTCATTTTTTCCTTAAGTGTAAAGCTACCATGGATCCTCTTGAGTTCTGATTCCATTGTTAGCCCCCCAATGTCCGCCTCTAGGTGTGTGCGGTTCACCATGCCAATCCCAAACACTATGAGAGTAACATGCTGAGGTTCAGAAGTCACCAAGCTACGTTTTCTCTGTGTCTTAGTCAAACTATTACTGTCTTGTTCATTTTCAAACACAACTTTACATGTTGGCTCTGTAGGGCTCCGAACTCCTTTAAAAGGAAACAAAACATACGGAATATAAAAATCGAAGAACACTCCAAACACCATCTTAACCTTTCTTCATATTCCAAACCAGCCCTCTTACTCACCAAAATGACTTGTAAAATTTTTCAACATTTTCCCATGATCATACTGACAGTAAAATAATAAATATTTGAAAGCAGGTATGCTTGAATCTTTAAGACCAAACTGTGTATGGAAGGACAGGAAATGGGGTGGCGCATTATCTGACTGCCATTACTACCTTTTCTCCATGGATGACTGGCAATTTTCTTGGCATTTCAATTATTGACTTACAATATTAAGAAAACATGATCAACAACCTGTCCATTTTAGTATTACTGCTGTTCTAAAAAAAAATATAAAGATATCCATTACCTGCTGGTCCAAATGTTTCTGAAGACTTTTCCAATATTCCTGTTGGATCAGAGATAAGTGAATAGAAATTAAGTAATTTATACATATTCTGCCAGCACTCAGCTGAAGGCTCACTTTGTTCTGACACTGTAATTGAATCAGAGTCATCCATATGAATAGTCATATGGTCCACCACATCTTTTGAACCTTTCCTAGACACTTTTGAAGTTCTTCTTTCAGATCTTCCTAATGAATTTTTGTTTCGAGATTCCTTTTTGTTATTTTCATTGTTGGTCCGTTTGTTCTTTGCATTGTTTACTCTATTGCCACCATTCAGACTTCCTCTAGAACTGCGGCTGAAGTCAGACGAGCGAAAATCCCGATGTTTTCTGGTTTTGAAGGTAGGTGTTGGGGAGGCCGATCCAGCTGTATATCTGCTAAGTTTAATGTCAGTCTGAGTTGCTTTGATGTCATCTATCATTGTACTAAATTGATGAATAAGACGAACCAAAGCCATATCTACATGCTGGCTTATTGACTGACAAGAAATAGTAAAGTTACAGTGAAAGGTATTATAATACCGTTTGTTGAGATCATGAAAAGAAAGAGCACTGGTAGAGTTCTGAGGGGTGCACACAGACTTTTCCATTACAACAGCACTGATGCTGAAGGTTTCCAACATTAATGCTGGTTTGAACTCAAGTGGAGGAAGATTCACATGACCTTGTCTAAAAATGAGGAGAAAAGAAAAAAATGTCAAGACTTTATTTCCTTTTTCCCAGAGATGCACAATCTTTATTAGTTTGTTAGCAAAGAAACCTCCAAGGTAAAACATCTTATAAAACATTTAAATAATTTTAAGCAAGAGATCAAGTAGAATTTGCTTTCTCATGAGGCCAACCTTTTATATGTTGGAAACTAGGCCTTAAAACTTCCCTCTTGATCTTATTCCATAACTGACTAGTTAAAATCAGATTTATGTTAATTATTTCAGTGAAGTAATTAAACATTTTCCTTGCCAATATGGTAGTATACTCCAATGGTAATGGAATTTAAAGTCAATTATCGTCAATTAGGGTGCCTCCCTTAAACATTCTCTCCCCATCTGTTAAATACATTGTTTATAAATTTAATCTCACTGCATTTATATAAATTAATTTGCTATTTAAAATGAAAGCCTACTAGCTTACTTTGCCAAAATGAAAGTGGGGAGGAATACAACTGGAAAAAATGAAAAATGCACATTAAAAAACTATGAAAATTATTTGGCAAATCCTCCTGCTTATCTGAAAATTTTCATATAGGAATATTATAGTCAATTTTTATATTTAAAAGCCAAACTGTCACAGATTTCTATAAACCAGCTGCCAATAACAATAAACTACAGGCCACCAAAACTGAAAAAAAAATTATTTTTTCCTTCTTCTTCCATGTACAATATGAATGTATAGTCACATAGGTCAAATTTTTCTAATAGAAAAAAGAAACAGAAGCTGCTTTGATGTTCTCAATTTAACTTAAAGATTTTATAGAGAATAATTCTTTAATGAATATTGTTTTAAGAAAAACCCTACTTTGGAGTATAATCCATGAAAATGTACAAGCTCATAGTAAGGCTACAATCATTGTTAAGCCTGTAGTCAAAGAACGAAAGACTGGATTTTGATAAGTAGAATGGACAGGAGAGAGAAGGCTCAAAAGAAATTAAAATAATCCACAATTGCAAAAACAAGAATTGAAAATATCTAAGGGAAGTAAGAAAGTCTCAAAGAGAGGAGATTCAAGTAAAAGGAGGAAAAAACAGTGGTATATAATGAAGCAGTCACTTATGACAAAAGTTGCCATACAGATAAAGAGCTGGTGTGGGCACCGTAGAGACAAAGTTAAAATTAAATTTTAAAAATATTTATTAAGTCCCTATTATGTTCAACTATCTTGTCTAGGGACAGCAAAGATATGAGGAAACTGATGTTTCTAGGAACTTCTACATGCCAGAATCTATGCTAAATGATTTAATGTCCTGGCTTTACAGGATGGGATATATATGTTTACACAAGAAACTATAACCCAGTAATAATGTATAGTAACTAGCAGAATGAATAACATTCCAAATGTTGAGGAAAAAAACCCTGAAATTAATAACCAGGAAAAGTGTACTGTGACAGAAATCTCCAAATAAATAGAGTTTAAGGTGGAACAACAGGAGATCTGATAAATAAAAGCTAACCATGGACCAGTAACAAGAATGTAGAGTACTCAGAACTGATGTAGCAGTAGAAAATGAAAAGGAATGTTAAGTTCAGCTAGATCAAATGCAATAAGTTCAAAGTGAACTTAAATGCAGTAAGTTCTCTGTGAATAAAGTATGGTCAGATGAAGTTCTAGTCCATGGCAGGCAGTATTATTTAGCATTTAGTAAGCCAATAAGTAGGCTGTAACTATAATTATTCAAATACATATAATCTAATTATATATAAATTAATTATATCTACTGATGACACATATACTGTGCATACATATGTGTATATATATATATGAAAGTCAGCTATTGCAAATAGAAATACAAGTTTAGCACTGAGCTTTTAACAGTAATTACGGAGTATAAGTTCATATTAATATTTTGGAGTCTGAATTTATGATTCCAATGTGAATGGATTTCAGTTACCATGGTTTAGTCACATAACACCAGTTTCCTAATAACATGGTTTAAATCTTAAACTAAAATGTATTGCGAATAACTGCATCAAGTACAAACTTGCTGCTAGCTCTTCAGTCCACCAATCACTATGTAAATAACAGATGGACACCATGATCATTAACCGATCACATTATGTATGTCAGTGATTGGTCGATGTACATTTGTTATTCATTTCAAGCACAGACAGTAAAGCTTGTAATTGCGTTGCCTCCTCATGATAAATCCACGTGACATTTTAAAAAAATCGATAATCAAAAGGGAACTGGACAGCAAAGATAAAAATGCAGAAACAAAACAAAAAAAATGATAATGCCATGGTGAAATTAAAATAAAAGTAAATGGAGTTACAGAAGAAATAGCTAACTGCAGAAATGTTGATACTTCTACTGTTCTAGAAACTATACATACACAGCTAGAGGAACTCAGTGAAGGCAAACTTACTGGCATAAAGAGGAAAGTGGCTGTAAAAAAAAAAAAAAAAAAAAAAGGATGACAATATCCCAGAGAAGTGATAAGTGATGCTGGCAAAAAATTTCATAGTAAAAGGAACTCATAATGGTATTTCATGACATTAAAAGTACAAAGGAAAAAGTGTTGGAAACTCAGCGGTGCTTAGAATGGAGTATAGCATTACACCAAGGTACATAAAGGATGCTCTTTCTGCATTGCAAGTTATATAATAAGATAGCAAGGGCTATTCAAACTATCCTTTGATGAGAATTTTAGAATAAAGTAGGACACTTTAATTCTCGGTGTTTTTAATGTTTTAAATGATAATGTACTAAGTATTAGTTTTACTATATTTTTCATTTCCCTACACATTTATAATAAGCAGTAATAGAAAGTTTAATGTTTTAACAAACATTTTTTCCAGGTCACAAAACAAAGGTAATTTTCCCTCACTACTCTTGATAATCATTAAGGACACTTTGTGGTGCTTTGGATTGCCAGTCATTGTTACGGTGTGACACTACTATGAAAAGCAGTGACTGTCTTATATTTAACAGAAAAGACAAGGAAACTTCCATGTTCCTGTCATTAGAAAATCCTCGGATATCTAGACCTGAAATAAAATTTGAGAAAGCTGTATTTTTTATTAATAATTGCCATAAAAATGTTTACTTTGTCAAATTATTTAAAATTTTAAATAGAATACTTCAAATGGAAAACATATTTCACTTAGTTATATGTGTGATACATGTGCATTTTACTTTTAATTTACCACCCTGCAAAAACCTAAATTGGATGAAACCAAGAATGCCGCAAAACCTCTTGTCATAATTGCCACCTATATCCATATTCTACTATTCCTAGCTACATCAGCAAGACCCATGCAAAGTAAAATTTAATGTTCACAAAAAGATAATCAATTATTATTATGGGCATAATATCTCCTATTCAAACAGTAAGGAAACTAAAGAACTATCCCTGATAATAATGACGATAAAAGATGGTTCTTAACTTTCACCATGCTACATTTAGCATTCCTGTGTATTTGTTTCTCATGGCCATACTCTCAATATGACTTCTACCCTGTTTCTAACAGAAAATACTACAAGTTGGCTCAGAATGGAAGTTAGGAATAATTTTAAGTAAGATATGTAAAATTACAATGCAGAAGATCCTAAAAATTCAGCTACTACTGCAACAGTAAACAAATTCTGAGGATATATATAACAAATGTACTTTAGATATTAAAATTACTCTCATTAGCATTAGAGGAAAATAAAGTTAAAAAAAGATGTTATAACCTGTATACAACATTTTACACAAAAAGAACAATAACACAAGACACCTTCTTGCTCTTTTGCCTTTTCTCTCTTTGGCTGTGTCCGAATCCACAATATCTGCTCTAAGGCAGTCCAAAGTCCCTGAAAATGAAAGGTGTTCTCCGAAGTACATTCGGTAGCAGAGTGGCATTGCATCCTGTGACTGAATACCCGTATGACTGAGAAGAGGTTTGAAAACAACCTAAAAGATATAACACATTCATTAATTAGCTTAATTTATAATTCGTCATTTACTGTGGCTTTTTTCTTACCCTACCTCAATACATATATCATATATCAATGTTGTACTGTGACCAAAAAAAAGTACTTGTGTAGTAAATATAACTCTAATTGTACTTAAAACTTAACAGTATTTTTCAACACCCATTATGTGCAACTCATTCTCAAATTAATCACAAGGACAAAGATTCCTCCCTCCTGCCTAAGCATCTGAAAGGACAAGGGAAATAAAATTGTGAATTAATTTAAATCATTCTACGTCTTGCTTTTAAAAAAGGTATGAATAGGGGCGCCTGGGTGGTACAGTGGGTTAAAGCCTCTGCCTTCGGCTCAGGTCATGATCTTGGAGTCCTGTGATCAAGCCCCGCATCAGGCTCTCTGCTCAGCAGGGAGTCTGCTTCCCCCTCTGTCTCTGCCTGCTTCTCTGCCTTGTGATCTGCCGGTCAAATAAATAAATAATAAAAAAAAAAGGTATGAATATACACTGTTTCCATAAAAATCTGGTATATTAGAATGGTTTATCACCTTCCTATGTTAATATTAAAAATATTTCATATGTAATATTATGAACATCTGACCTCTTTTTAAATAGTATCACTTGGTTGTAACAGTCATTGAACATTTATTTTCTGACCAAAAAAACCCAAAACCGTCCTTTACATTTTAAGTACCATACAAGCTTATGGAAATAGATCACTCTGGTTATACCTCTTATTAACTGATTTTGTAGTCATGAAGAGGTAACCCAAAGAGAAGCAACTATATGTGTTCAGCAGTTGATCACTATAATCACTCTACTTATTCTTTGCTGCATAGTTCCTTTTCTTCCTTCTACATCCAAAATATAGTGCTATCCAGTACTGCCCGTGGGCCTCTTACAATCCTTTCACTGTATATCTCCCTTAGTGATATTTTTCTGAAAGTTAAATGATACTATTAAAATGGATAGGTGCCATTTATGTATTAAGACCTAAGTCTACATGTTCAATTATCTCTAGGTCATCTCATTTGTTTGTACTTGGGAAGACAGGCTACTCTTATGAAGGTCAAATGGCCTATAACAGAGAACTCCAACAATTATACACTAGAGTGGAACCATAGGGAGAAATTCCCTCTCCCATATGTACTTGCTTGGGATATTCTTTCTTGGGTTTTATCCCTTTCATTCTAATGGGAAAAACTTTTCCCTCTTCAAGGTCCAAACCAGCCTCCATCTTTTCTACTGTTTGTCATTTATTTATCCCCCATCTTGTTAATCCTCCATACCTATCAGAAACTTTGATTTTTTACTTAATTTCTTCTTTTTCTTTTCAATCCCAATTTATCATCCTGAATGACTTCTTCGACCATGGAGATAACTCAACCAACACTTCAGTTCCAAAGTTATGTGACTTCTTTTCCCCCCACAATCTTGGCTTCAACGCCATTTTAGCAACTTCCTAACACCTATTTCTCTTTTTACATCTGCTTTGAATCAATCTTCTTATACTCCTATAGCTGAGCTGCTAGCAACAATGAAAGAAATTATATAATTGCATTCACTGGTACCCTAACACTAACCTAAACTCTTAACAAGGCTCTCAGCACATCTGGCAGTCCTTTTAGAGAGTCTTGGTAAGCTCTCATTCATATTCACGCCAGCCTGTACATGTATCTATATCACCTTACAAAGCATTTTACTGAATTATTTAGTAATCCTGTTTCTGTATATTTTAGAATCTTATATATAAAACAATATAATTATCTCTAAAAATATGTGCTGAATGCTAATAACTATAATTGATGTAATCTATAGGACAAAACAACAATAAAAGGGTTATTTATTTTCCCACTCTCTTTTAGTAAAAAAAATGAAGTCCCTAAAAGCTACTCCAATGTATTGGAGAAATAAATCTGAAGAAAATTTAGAAGTGCCTGACACATTTCTTAACATAAAATTACCTTCTACTATAAGAGAAAATTGAAACTATCATCAATCTGCAAACTTATCTCTATAACTGTGAACTGTCCTTATTGCCTTCTTAGTTTCTCAGAGGAAAAAAGTAATTTTTTCTGTCTAAAACATCTGTCTCTGTGAGTGACTCTAAATTCCAACACTCTTCATCCCTCTCTAAATCCTGCTCTATCAGTTTACCCTTCTTTTTATCTTTTTTTCTGATCGGGACTTTCCTAATTTCTCCTAAGTATGCAACTATGGTGGAGTCTCTCTCATTCTGAAAAAATAACATCTCTTAATACCCATGGTCCCACTCACTCACTTGCCTTGTGATCACTCAGACTAAAATATACATTTAAAAGGATTTTGCTCTCCTTTCTTACATTTAATCAATTGAATAAGACCTCCATATTTTGCCATTTTTACCTTATCAAAGCCACAACCATCTAAGTTAAAAGCTTCATTTACCACTTATGTGAACTATTTCAATAACTTATCTTTTTACCTATAGTGTCTCTACTTCAATCCATTTAACACATTGCTACCCATATAATATTTTTACATGTATAGTTCAAGTCACTTGTTTTCCTCTGCTGTAAAATCTTCAGGGCTTCCTAACCACTCCCTCAGTGAAGTCTTAACGTAACATTTAACACAGCCTTCCAAAGGACAGGGTTAAATTTAGCTTTCTAGTTATGTTATTGAGCCAATCTGTATCTCCATATAACAAAAATGTTACTATATGAGAGAACTAATTATATACCACTCTTCTGTTTAATGCATATCTATCTACAGATGCTAAATTTGCATTTGTAATTAACCCATGTACTTTTAAAAGGCTCTTCCATTTTTGCATGAAGACTTTAGACAGACAAGCTCAGAAAAAAGATTTTCACTAGAATTCCAAGGTGAATATGACTGGACGGCTCCAGTTGCTAAGAATTATCTAATGAGGAGTTAATATATTTGCAGACAAACAGACTGGCTCACCTGTGCATCAGCAAGCTGCACAGCAGGAAACCCTTGGTTGGCTTCTTCTACACCTGCCACATCATCCTGACTAGTGCTATGCTGAGAATGTGTTCCATCCAAAGTATTCTGGTCACTAGATAAGACCGTGTTGAAATCTGAGGCTGAGGGTATTGTAGGAAGATTGGGTGCAACACCTAACAGAGTAAATGTTCAAGAGTAAAATCTGAATTATGAGGAAATAAAAACAACATAAAAGGGCACAGAAAAGTAAACTTATGAAGTCCGTATTATAGCAGTATTACCAGACCATTTAAACTGAATGAAGGTAAGAAACAGAACTTTTTGGTCATTTTACAGACAAGATTTAATAATAAAAATGAATTTAAACTAAAATTTCAGAAAATATCAGTCATCCTCATACATGAAGTCTGTATTCGAGCCAGTCAGTTCAAAATACAGAATTTTTTGGCCAGAAGATCTTTCAAAAGCATTTGCTATCTCATCAGTTTTGCACTGAGGAGCAGAGTTACAGACAGCAGCAGGGCAAAATTCACAGATGTCACAAAGTCCTACATATAAATTTCTTCCCAATTATCTTTCCTGAGGCAGAACAAAAATAAAATGGCACTATTTCTTTCCTCTGTATTCCCTTTATCCTCTAACTCCCCCAGGCAAAGGATCTGTGATAAAGATGAAATGTTCTTTTCTGGTTTTCTCAAAATTTAAACTGCAGTAGTGAGACTAGAGCTGGCAGAAACACTGTCCTTCTACCTTCTTCAACTAAGAGCCAATGATAAGAATTAGAATGCAGTCATAGTTAGGATCAGTTCCAGATTCAAGAGTGACCCACATACCAGCAAAACAAAGGTCTGAGTGGTAGTCACTTATAAGCACATTTCATAATATCACATTTTCTATATGAATAGAATTTGCTAGTGATGCAAATAGCTATCACATGGGCCAATTTCAGCTGCCTTCAGTACCTAGGATCAAAGTCTACTACACATATTCTTTAAAAAAATTTTCTGTAAAGAATATATGTATCTAAAAAAAGAAAAGAATATATGCATCTAATAAATTTGGAAAAATACCCTCCAAAAGAAAAAACAGAAAATGAAGGGTGGCACCACCTATGTTTCTGCAGATAGCCACTAACATTTCTTGGTGAATTCCCTGCCAGTGTTCTTACTGTTTATATGCATTATTTTAAATTAATAAACTGTCCTCATTGCCTCCTCAAAGGCAAAATCTTACTTTATTCCTTTTAGTACACCTTTAGGCTTAATTATTTAAGTAACTATAAGAGTGAAAGAATGCTAGTTATCGTATCTCAGTGGAATCTGAATAAACTAAAATATTTTCTGTATTATAGGCACATTATGCCATATTCTTCATATTTTTTCATTAATCTCCTTTTGGTATTTTGAAAATTAAGTCAGCCACATTAACTGGACATTTTAAACTCTTTAAATTATATACGATCTAGAGGACATGAACAGACATTTCTGCAAAGAAGACATCCAGATGGCCAACAGACACATGAAAAAGTGCTCCACATCACTGGGCATCAGGGAAATACAAATCAAAACCACAATGAGATATCACCTCACACCAGTCAGAATGGCTAAAATTAACAAGTCAGGAAATGACAGATGCTGGCGAGGATGTAGAGAAAGGGGAACCCTCCTACACTGTTGGTGGGAATGCAAGCTGGTGCAACCACTCTGGAAAACAGCATGGAGGTTCCTCAAAATGTTGAAAATAGAACTACCCTATGACCCAGCAATTGCACTACTGGGTATTTACCCTAAAGATACAAACGTAGTGATCCAAAGGGGCACGTGCACCCGAATGTTTATAGCAGCAATGTCTACAATAGCCAAACTATGGAAAGAACCTAGATGTCCATCAACAGATGACTGGATAAAGAAGATGTGGTATATATACACAATGAAATACTATGCAGCCATCAAAAGAAATGAAATCTTGCCATTTGTGACAACGTGGATGGAACTAGAGGGTATCACGCTTAGTGAAATAAGTCAATTGGAGAAAGACAACTATCATATGATCTCCCTGATATGAGGACGTGGAGATGCAACATGGGGGGTTAGGGGGATAGGAGAAGAATAAATGAAACAAGATGGGATTGGGAGGGAGACAAACCATAAATGACTCTTAATCTCACAAAACAAACTGGGGATTGCTGGGGGGAGGTGGGGTTGGGAGAGGGGGAGGGGCTTATGGACATTGTGGAGGGTATGTGCTATCGTGAGTGCTGTGAAGTGTGTAAACCTAGTGATTCACAGACCTGTACCCCTGGGGATAAAAATCCATTATATGTTTATAAAAAAAAAAAGAAAGGATGAATACCCAACTTTTGTAGCAACATGGACGGGACTGGAAGTGATTATGCTGAGTGAAATAAGTCAAGCAGAGAGAGTCAAGTATCATATGGTTTCACTTATTTGTGGAGCATAACAAATGACATGGAGGACATTGGGAGATGGAGAGGAGAAGGAAGTTGAGGGAAATTGGAAGGGGAGGTGAACCATAAGAGACTATGGACTCTGAAAAACAACCTGAGGGTTTTGAAGGGGCGGGGGTGGGAGGTTGGGGGAACCAGGTGGTGGATAATAGGGAGGGCATGTATTGCATGGAGCACTGGGTGTTGTGCAAAAACAATGACTACTGTTATGCTGAAAAAATAAATAAATAAATAAATTACATACGATCTCACATTTGACATATCTGTCTTTCCACAAGAACACCAAGTGACTGCTTACAATTCATACTGAATTCTCAATTCAGTATTATCAAAGGCATTTCATAAATGGGCAAATTTCAACTAAACAGTATTAAACATTTGAGATGTTTAGAGCATTCTGTGAAAAATAGAATTTTGTTAAAATTAACATATGTCCCTTAGACAGTTAAGCAAAATAACATTATAACTCAATACCTGATGGAAGACTATTGTGTGCTGATTTTGTAACAGGAGATTCCTGTACCACACTTCCACGATTACCCACAGCATTTGACATCCAATTATAGAAACTCACAGATGATGGCTCAGAGAGCAAGGGATGTTCAGATAACATATCAGTGGCCATTGTATTTCCTGAAAATAAAATTTTATTGAGTATAGTATTACTTATGTAATAAGCAGAAAATGTGATTTATGTAATTATTTTTTAAAAGTCAGACTAAATTGTTGTTTGCAGATGTTTTCAAACTCAGTGCACGATGTTCATATTTGGATATTGAGGCACCAATAAATAACTTATTTTAATATAAAAAGAAGAAATTCACTGTTGGATGGTTTAAACATCATACCATACCATGACTAGGTTGATAATAATATCTAATGCTACAATTTAGAAATGCAAACTAAGAGTATGAAGACACCAGAAGTTACAAAGAGAACAGTTTCCCAGAATACTTTTTCAAAGATGAGGTATAAAATACAGATTAGGTATGCAACCAAAGTATAAAGCAAAATAAACTTAAGTTCTGTTTTTTGTTTTTTAATTCTCACATAGAAGTAAACTTGTAATTGTCAAAACCAAAGATGTACCTGCTCTCGTTAGGGAGCTGCTTTTTACAGCTGCACTACTTCTTTGAGGAGTCCCTTCTAGGAGATTGTGCAAGCTTGGGAAGCTTCCAGTCAGGTAGCTAAGCAGGCTCTCCTTCCTTGGACTCTCCTTCACTGGCATCCCAGCACGGCCAACATGCACAGGAGAATCTGTGGCAGTGTCCCCACTGGTATAGCTCAAAGAATGATATGGGTGAATACCCTACAACAGAACAACATAGGGCTCTTTCTTATGCTTATAAAAATGACTGCTAATAACAACCACAACTAGTACTGTTATTACTGCTAGTTACTATTCACATTAATACCAAAACAGATTGTGCCTACTAGGATTGTGGTGAATCTCAAATATACATAAAAGTGTTTTAAAACTTTACAGTACAATACAAAGGACAGCCTTTATTATCATTCACTTATTTTAACAATGAATTATTAATTCCTTTTGAAATCTGAAGAGTGTGTCTGGTGGCAAGATATCGATCCCAAAATTCTTAATACTATACTACCCTTGTTGGTACCCTGATAATGAAAATCTGTAAGAGATTCTTTGTAGAGTTCTTTTTCTTTCTTTCTTTTTTAAAATATTTCATTTATTTATTTGACAGAAAGAGATGGCAAGTAGGCAGAGAAGCAGGCGGGAGGGGGGGAAGCAGGCTCCCTGCTAACAGAGATCCCGAAGTGGGGCTCGATCCCAGGACCCTGGGATCATGACCTGAGCCGAAAGCGAGGCTTTAACCCACTGAGCCACCCAGGCGCACCTCTCTGTAAAGTTCTAATATGCCAAAAATCATTTCCAGCAATACTCTGAGGAAAAATAAAAAATTGCAGAATTGCCCATCTCAATCTGTTCTGACACATCTAAGGTTAGAATTTCAGATCAGTTTAAAATCATACAAGAAAAGACTATATAGACAGAAAGATCCTGAAAAGAGGAGATCTGAAACAAAGAGTTGTAATTCAATTTTTTGGAGGACTTCTATAATTCATAAACAAAGGAATGTTTGTGGGCTAGGAAAAACCATCAAATGGGAAAAAAAATCTGAGACTGATTAAGAAGTTGAGAATTTAAAAGTATCCTGGCTTCAAACTACACTATAGAAATAGAATAAGCCTAATAATTCAAACTTTTAAAAAATGTATATTAAACGATTACTGAACGTTTTAATTAAAAGAGCAATACCTTAAACAGAATAAAAACTTTAAAAGCACAAAGACAATCTAATAAATTGTATCCCCTGAGCTCCAGTCTACTAGATTCCTTCCCCTAGAAGTACTCTTGTTTCTTGTCTATTCTCTTTAAATAATTTATAACTATATAAGCACATGTACATATTTATCTTTGTTTAAGACACAGATACATATTGTCCTACGTTTTGTTTTTACTTTAATCTAGGCATTTCGGTGACCATTCCCTATCCACTTAGAGATCAATTTCATCTTTCTGAGGTCTTCATGGTATGCATCTCTGTGTCAGGGGACACTAGTTTACTGGCCCTCAAATAGTCATTTATATTGGTTCCATTATTTTCTTATTATAAACAGTGTTGTAAAGAACATTATTGCACATGTGTCTTTGGGCATTTATGAGCATTCCTTTCTTTAGAATGAATTCCTGGGCATGAACATACTGGGTGAAAGAATCTTACATATTAAATTTTGATACAGATTGCCAAATTGGTCTTCGAAGAGTTTGTGACAATTTACACTCCCACCAGTACCGCAGAAGAGTGTCTGCTTTCCCTTATCTTCATCAACATACACCATTCAAATGTGTTAGTGTTTTCAATCTGATCGGTGGAAATGGAAATCTCACATTTTAACTTACATTTCTTTAATTTTAAGAGGATACATGTTCATATTTGTGTATTTCTCTGTGAACTCCCCATTAACTAATTTTCTACTTGTGTTAGTGATGAGAAAAAATATCTTTATATATGAGGAAATTAGTCCATAGTCATATGTCTTTCTGTTTTGTTTATAATACATTATTTTTTCTGTGTAGAAATTTTATATTTTAATACAGCAAAACTGTTAGTCATTTACCTTATGGATTCTGAGCATTAATGTAAGTCTATACTGAAACTTTCAAAGAAAGTTAAAATATTGTCTGTCATTTTCATTGCTCAGAAAAGGAAACTAACAAAACATAAATAACCCATGACAACAACAAATAACTTACATACTTATTACGTGCCAGGTATTGTTTAAGCATTTTTCATGTATTAACAGTTATTTTTTGGCATCCATATTCTGGAAAAAGTTACTGTAATCTCCATCTTACAGATAGGGAAACTGACATGCAGTATAGTTAAAAATTTGTTCAGTCACAGAACAACTAAGTGTCAGAGGCAGAATTGAAACCAAGGCTGTCTGGCTCCCAAGGTGATAGTTAACCACCTTGCTATTTAAATGTCTTACCAAGCACTGGATAAGTTTCTTAAAGCAGCATAATAATTAAAGTCATAAAATAATTCAATTCAAACTGTTATGTTGCTAATCATGTTCAACTATAAAAATATTTATTATTACTCAATTATTAAATTATTAATTCTTGAATATAAAATATTCAATATAAAATACTATTTGAATATTTAAATTTAAATACCTAATATTTGAATTTGAGATATCAGAAATTTAGGTCTTCCCTGGAAATCTACTCTAACCAAAAAACAACAATAATGTACCTTTATTTATTTTTTTTTAAAGATTTTATTTATTTATCAGACAGAGATCAAATAGAGAGGCAGGCAGAGAGAGAGAGGGGGAAGAAGGCTCCCCACCAAGCAGAGAGCCTGATGTGGGGCTTGATCCCAGGACTCTGGGATCATGACCTGTGCCGAAGGCAGAGGCTTTAACCCACTGAGCCACCCAGGTGCCCCTGTACCTTTATTTTTAATGCAGAGTCACTATGGGTATGAGTCTTAGAAAGTTTCCTCATTATCTCAGCTCCAGTTACAGGTCCAGAGCCACCAGGTGGAGGACGGTTGGCTATTCCTTCTAATAGCATTGTGTGTTCACTGACTGTGGCTGAAACAGTAAAAAAGAATAAGTGGGCTACAGATTATCATTTTCTTGAAATATTAACACCACTGTTCCTGGTGGTATAATTACACTCAACTTTATATATTCCTTGAGTAAAAGGGAGATCATATGATAGTTGTCTTTCTCCGATTGACTTATTTCACTAAGCATGATACGCTCTAGTTCCATCCACGTCGTCGCAAATGGCAAGATTTCATTTCTTTTGATGGCTGCATAGTATTCCATTGTGTAAAAATTAAATTAACTAAATTTCCTTGAAATTAATTGTGGAATCTGCTATATTATTTTTTGTCTTTTTTTTTTTTTAAGATTTTATTTATTTATTTGACAGACAGAGAACAAGTAGGCAGAGACGCAGGCAGAGAGAGAGGAGGAAGCAGACTCCCTGCTGAGCAGAGAGCCTGATGCGGGGCTTGATCCCAGGACCCTGAGATCATGACCTGAGCCAAAGGCGGAAGCTTTAACCCACTGAGCCACCCAGGCAGGCCTATTTTTTGTCTTTCTTTCACTCTCCCAACCCCAATCTTCTCACTCAGTCTCAAGAAAGAAACAAATAGCTTGTATTCAGTCCCTTCACATCTCAACCAAAGGGTTTAGAGAGAAAAAAACCAACTAAGCTAAAAGTACAGAAATTTCAGATTAACCCAGGAATGTCCAGATAGTTAATTAGAAGGGAGCCAACATGAGGTTTGGTATTATGACACTGAAATCAGGACCTGAGCCAAAATCAAGAGTTGGATGCTTAACCAAATGAGCTACCCAAGCACCCTTCCTCATAGCATATTCACTTTAAGTATAAAGTTGTTTTTTTTTTTAAAGACAATAAAAAAATCTGGATAAAGTATTATATATCAGTGTTCTGAGACCTTTAGTTTTAAGGCAACTGTCCTTTTTCATGGTACTTTCAACTTTTTCAAAATATCATAATTCAATATTATTGAATATTAGATGCTGTGATAACAAAAATTTACCTCTGAAAAAGCATTCAAGTGTGCACATATATTTCTGAAATGCACATCTACCATCTGTGTTCTGGCATAGTCTTGATGCTGGCAGAATTATAGGCTGAATGCATGACTCTAAACACTACATAAATGCAGAATCAACCAGGCACCAGGTAAAATTCAAAGACTTCTCTAAGTGGTGTAGGAAAGATGATGAACAAATATAAATATGAATTTCATTTTTTTTCAAATGTGAATTTTAAAAGGAAGTTAACATGCTTCACTCAAATATTCTAGCTATGCAAAGATGTCTGTTATTGTACAGGATAGATTAAAGAAATCTATCATATTTCATGAAATTAAATGTAAAAACCAAAAGTCATTATTATCATTCCTTTGGACTAATACAAATCATACTTATATACTTAAGCCATAACATTTTCAAATTTGGGACACAAACGATCAAAATTATCACATACATATGTTACCAAGTTACAATATTTGACTAAAATATTTACAAATTACCTGCATCAAATTCAAATTCTGCTCCATCAGCACTGGTGTCACTTTGAAGACCACCTCCATTGTCTAGCCCAAGTCCGTCTTCATGTTCGTGGTCCACAGCTGATTGAGGTTTCAGTGGCTGAGCTGGTCTGTGTAAGCTAACTCCTTTAAAGGCTGGTGTCACCACAATAAACTTCATCCACTGTCTTGCCAGTGCAACTAAACCTTTCTTTAAAGTTACCAAAGCAGGAAGACCATCACTCTGTAACAACAATGATGAAATAATGTTACCACTTAAGTGCTTTGCATACATTTATTCATTTAAATCTCATAACCCCCATTAGAGATGAAGAAACTAGAATTTATGTGTTATAATTTGTCCACAAAAGAGAGTATTTCAAGCTGACAAGAGAACTCAATTTCTAAACACAACAGTGCGTCTTTCTGTCATAAACAATGCAGTACCAGGTGAATAAGAGGCTAAACATGGGGTGCAAAATTGGAATTCTCCTTAAGAAGTACTCAATCCACTTTACCTTTATTGTTCTATTGAGGAAATCAAATGTATTTTGAGCTATCCAGGATACTCATTAAACAAAGAGGAAATGAAATTACTCCCTTCAAAGATTAGGTAACCACCATTATTTTAACATTAGAAAAAACAAATTATTATAGTTAAATGCCGGACACAGATGGATATGTAACTGTTTTGAAAGTTAAATATATTATCAGTAACAATTACATAATTTAGAATATACTTTATCCCACATGGTAATGATTATAAGAAAGAAAATTTGGTTATTTTTCCAACTGGCACCTTAGCCTAAGAGTAAAATATCCAAATCCCCTCCAACCCTTCTTATAATTCCCTGTGTTAAGAGAAATGGCTCTAATAGAAGAGAGCCATTTCTTAAACAACAGAAATCACCTCATTTACTTTCTGAGGAACATGAGATCTCGTTGCCTGTCCTTTCATTCTTAGACTCAAGTAAGGAAAACCATACTGTGTATTTTCCTCTTACACGAAAAGCTTAATCTCGGCAGAGCATCCATCCATGGGAAATGCCTGCCATTCTGTATGTTTCAAGGTCTCTCTGCCTATGACTAGACAGGCAAGTTAGCCTTGCACTGTGGGCCTCCAGTCTTCATTTCACAGGGTAGGAGTAAAAAGCACTATAGTAGTCTCAGGTCTAAGTACCTTTTTCAAATCTACCATTCACTAGAGATTCTCTCATTGGAGGTTATCAGAAGTTTAACTGGCTATTACATATTGATCTTAATTTGGCTAAACCTTTTGTGCATTTTCTATTGACCAAAAGGTTGGCGAGATGAGAGATCTCAAGTTCTAAACCCCTAATGATGAGGTGTTACCTTCTATAGTGCTTTTCTAGAGGCAGACATATATTGTATTCATTTTGTGTTATTAAATACTCTCCCCATAACCATTAGCTAGCCCTTCTTTTATTAAACATTTCTGTGAAATTTCATGCTGGTGATTCTTGCTTGAAATTCTTTAAACCTCTGGCTTCAAAGACATTTTTTCCTGATTCTCCTACCTCTTCCTTTCCCTCCTCCGCGTTCTTTGTAGCTCTCTCCACCTTCCTTTCATGCCTCCCCCACTTTAATTTTGGTGTACTTCAGATATCCATTCTTGACCAGCTTCTCCCTCAACATACTATCATTTCTAGAAGGCTCATCCATAACCACAGCTTCCAACACCTTCATGCTGGCACTTCCCAGATCATTCATCTCAGCCCATTGCTGTCTGTAAGCTCATATTTTCTTTTTTTTCTTAAAGATTTTATTTATTTATTTGACAGAGATCACAAGTAGGGAGAGAGGCAGGCAGAGAGAGAGAGAGGAGGAAGCAGGCTCCCTGCCAAGCAGAGAGCCCGATGAGGGGCTCGATCCCAGGACCCTGGGATCATGACCTGAGGGAAAAGCAGAGGCTTTAACCCACTGAGCCACTCAGGCGCCCCTGTAAGCTCATATTTTTAACCATATTTCTCCTTTGGACTTCCCAGCTGCATCTCAAACTGTGGGCCAATGAATGGCTCCTCAAAAGGACAGAGGATTCTTCTTCTTCTTCTTTTAAAGATTTATTTATTTATGATAGAGAGACAGACTGGGAGCATGAGCAGGGAGAGGAACAGAGAGGGGGGATGAAAAAATCCAAGTAGACTCCACATGGAGCCCAACACAGGGCTTGATCTCACAACCCTGAGATCTTGACCTGAGCCAAAACTAAGAATAGGATGCTAACTGACTGGGCCACTCAGGCACCCCAAGAATAGAGGCTTCTTTAAAGCTAACATATGGTTTCAGTAACTCACCATTGTAGCATCATCAATGATGGAGTAATTTGCCTGGTGCAGGTAGTGATGTAGTATATTGCAAAGTAAACATGAAGGATTTTCTTGGAGAAAACGGGCAACTTTTGTAAGTCTGTTGTATTTACTTCTTAAGGGAAAATGTACACTTTTATTCTGAAACAAAGCAAAAACAATAGATACAGAGTGATGATGTATCAAAGACACTGCAAATAGAAGATATCCAGTAATCAAGAACTTGCAGGTCTGTTGTTTTCCAACAATGATGAATAATTAGAGATCATGTTCTATAATAAACTGTATTGGATACCTTGTATTGTTGATAGACATACCTCTAATGCTTCTGTCATTATGCATCCCATAACAGCACAAATTCTCAAGGTGCCCTCAGTTTCTAATTTGTTTAAGGATGATTTGAGTTGATCAATGGGAACAAGCCATGCACCAACAGCTGGAGTTGCAGTGCTTAGAAGATTCAGCTGCCTTTGAAAATTAAAAAAAAAAAAATTATAAAAACATCTGTCAAGACTGGTATTTCAAACAATCTTCCATACTTACTATACTTAGTGGCCATTTTACTTAGGCAAAATTACTTTTCATTTTGGCTATCAGATAAATTATAAACATATAAGTAGAAAATGTGAAGAAAAGATAATAGAAAAGAAGGAAACATTAAAACCTATTAGATGTGACAGTAAGAAGTTCATGGTGGTGTGACATATAATAGTAAAACTAAAGCCCTACGAAAGCAAAAGGGTCAAACAAGATAAGAATAATGTCTACAGAAAGCATAAGATAAGAAAGATGGTAGGAAGGTGGCAACCCTAATGCTAGATAGATCAGAAAAATAACTTAAAAATAACTGAAACAGAATTGTAGGTTATTTAAAATGAAAAAAAAATCAAGGAATAGTACTACATGTTTAAAACTTTTTACCTAGAAAATGCATGTGTAGGAGATCTCACATTGGTGGGAGCTGCAAAACTAAACCAAATTTCCTTGATGGTCAACTTCATGCTACATGAATCTGGAGGTGGAGGCATCAGAGGTAGATCTTTTTTCAAATCATCAGATTCAACTCCTTCATCCTACATAAAATCAAAAATCAAAAACTTCTAATGTATAGCTGCTTAAAACCACTAGTGCCAAAGTAAATGTTTAAAGCACAAAATCTTCCCATCGAATCAAGTTCTACTGGTGACACCTTATATAAAACAGGTAACATAAACTTTGCTCAGCCTAACCCTGATTCTGAGAAATACCTATAGATCCTTGAAGCTCTACAGAGCAAAGACTGAAAAACCACTGCACACTGTAGTAAGCCATAAGTCACAGATCCTAGAACTGAATGCTTCTCTTGATCACTTCATTCAATTACATCTGTTTAGGGATATTTAAGTGTTTTTTTTTTCCAGATGAAAAAAGTGAGAGAAAGAGGTTTTGTGACTTGTCAAAATTCATACAACTATTAAGGAGAATGAATAATAGAATCAATGTCTTCTACTTCCTACTACAATCTGTTTTCCATTCCATTTTAACAATATATTTCAAATTTCCAAAAACAAATGCCACAAAAATACTAGTATAGTCCATGTTCTAAATAAATAATACTCTATAATAAAATAGTCTTATTTATCTTCTATGCAGCAATCTGAATCAGTGTTAAGAAGTAGCAATTTTTTAAAATGTATAATCACTCTTTAGAATGCAGGGAGGTAAGCATAATATTAAAGAAATAAACAAAAAAGTCTACCACCTGTTATGTCTCTTCATAGTTCTCTAATTCACTTTTAGTTATTACTGGTCAAGATAAAAGACTGGCATTTCCTCATGGGATGATTAAAGAATGAAGAATATCCACAAAATAGCTCCGAATCCTAAAACAATGTGAACTATAGGCAATAGTTTACAAAACAATGTGAATTGTAGGCAATAGTTATTTTAAAGTTAGCAGATGCTAAATATAAGTCCACATTCCTTATCAGCAGCTCTAAATCGCACAACATTCTGAGAAATCTAAATATTTTTGTGTAAATGTGGCATCAAAACCTGATCTGAATTTGATAAGAGGCTATTTATTCCACTTGGAATTTTTATGAATGTTGTGCTGCAAAAGTATTTATATATTTCAAGATGGAGTGCTGTCCCAGATTCCACTAAGAGCTTATGTAACATATAAAACACATACCATATTACCTTTCTGTTAAAGGAAAAAACATCTGAATTCTCAAATATATCTGTCCTGTGGGTTTCAGATAAGGTTGTGAGCTAGGCACTAAGGTTTATAAAAGATAAAAAGAAAGTCTTCAGGAACTGAAAATTTTAAAAAGGGAAGGCAGCTTATAGATAATAAGTAACTAATTATAATAGTATGTGAAGCAAAGCAATAATAAACTTGGATTTAGGTTCACTGAATTTTTGATACCTATGGCATGTGTAAATGAAGATAGCTAACCAATGGGAAAGAGCGTCATCAAATTATGGAGCAGGACTAGAAAATGAAGTAAATCAGGGAGTGGACATACAGAATTCAAAAAAAAAAAAAAAAAAAAAAAAGGTAGCCAAGAACAACATGGGAAGAATACCCACACTGAAGGACAAAGAACTAAATAAGGACACGGATCAAGAAAAGTCAGAGAATCCAAAGAAAGCAATGTTACAAAATTTAGGGATATTCAGCAAAGAGAGGAGGACCACAGAAATCAAGGAAGACACCCGAGTTTCTGTCAAGTACTTCAGGGGGATAGAAGGAGAAGGAAACAACAGCTGGGTTCTTCCCAGTTCTTTTGTCCAGTGAGTAGCTATTGTATTTTTTAATTTCCTTCATTAAAGTGCTAATCCCTAACCACCACTTAAATACATCCAAAGACCTCACAAGAAAACTGTGATTAGACTCCTAAACTATGGGGTGTCTGGGTGGCTCAGTGGGTTAAAGCCTCTGCTTTCGGCTCAGGTCATGATCCAAGGGTCCTGGGATGGAGCTCTGCATTGGGCTCTCTGCTCGGTGGGTAGCCTTCCTCCTCCTCTTTCTCTCCTTTCCTCTCTGCCTACTTATGATCTCTGTCTGTCAAATAAATTTTTTTAAAAAATCTTTAAAGAAAAAAAAAGACTCCCAAACTATGTATCAAATCAAAATAAATATTTCAAAAAATAAACTACCTGAAACCTGGGTTTCAGAGGTGATTATGCCAATGAATGATGGATATCCATAACATTTCTTAATCAAAAGGTGTTTTTTTTCCTCTTCAATTGGTCTAACTTCCAAATGATCAGAAGTGTATGTACATATGCGTTTAAAAACATTTACCAAGTTCTTACTATGTACTAGACACTGAGCTAAGCCTTTCATATGTATTATCTCCTTCAATCTTCACAAGTCTAGCTCAGTATCCTTACGATACTATTATAGACAAAGAAACTTCAAAGAGGAAAATATCTGCACCCATCAGTTAGTGGTACAACTCTCTAGAATTTTGAATATTTGTATTATTTCTATTATTAATCATCATGACATTCTACCATATTAAATATAATAAATGAGTTACATATAAGGTATTCTTCAGGACTCTAGCTAAAAGGGGTGGATACTAAAAAATATATAGAACTTACATGAAATACTATCAGTGCCAAAACTAAGTGTTTACATGAATTCTGCTAAAATCCTTGAAACAACATCAAAGCAATGCTTATTTTTCTGAAATCCTATTAATTCAACAAATATTATTACGTGCCCAATATGAGCAAGGCATTAAACAAGGTACTATGATAGATAAAAATATATCTATGGTACAGTACCTATGCTTCAGAAATTATGTTCTAGTAGTATAATCACCAAAATATATTGACTACAATTTTAGCAAAATTCCAAATACTGAAAGAAGCAAATATACTCCAGAAATTAACTTTGAAATGAGGATATAGACTTGTTAGTTTTTTCAAAGCACTGTCATTATTAAAAATTCACCAACTTGTTCATCTGAAACAGAATTTCCATTTAAGTCTGAAGAAGGGCTTATTCGATCACAAGGAAGATTGTCATCAGAGACATCAGTATTATAGCCACTGCCAGTTGGAGAATCAGAAGAATTATTGGATGTCAGCACTCCACCTCTTTCTGTGACACTAGCTTTACCCATAATTCCAAAAGTATTATATAAAACAGCACCAGACTGTCTTCCTCCTGTAAGAGAGAGGAACGTATTCATTAAAAACAGTGGGTAGGGGCACCTCAGTGGCTCAATTGTTAAGAGTCTGCCTTCGGCTCAGGTCATGATCCCAGGGTCCTGGGATCTAGCTTCTCATAAGGCTCCCTGCTCAGTGGGAAGCCTGCTTCTTCCTATACCACTCCCCTCTGCTTTTGTTCCCTCTCTAGCTGTGCCTCTCTCTGTCAAATAAATAAATTAAATCTTTAAAAAACAAAACAAAAACAAAATTAAAAAAAAAACAGTGGGTATCTCAATGCTGTACTCTACAGTACCCATAAAGATAAAAAAATAAAAATAAAAATTCTTAAGGGTGCCTGGTGGTTCAGTTGGTTAAGTTTCTGCCTTCAGCTCAGGTCATAATCCTGGGGTCCTAGGATTGAGTCCCGAGTTGGGCTCCCTACTCAGTAGGGAGTCTGCTTCCCCACTCCCTCTGCCTCTCCCCGGTGCTTGTGCTCTCTCTCTCTAATAAACAAATAAGTAAAATCTTTTAAAAAATTTTTTAAAAATTAAAAATTCATAAAGATCTTTTTTTTCTCACCAAAACTTTGCCCTTATCTATAAAGGTCATATAAGACTGGATTATCAGGTAAAGAACTGTAGGCATTCTTGATTACTATTATATATATGACTAAACCTAAAAGTTTACATATAACTTATAACTCAGCCTTACATAAAACTCAGCCTTCCTTTTTTTATATATTACTCAATAATGCAGAAGAAAATTGCATGTAACTGTAAGTTACATAACTGTAAGTCAGTCTGTCACTGAATAAAGGATTTACAGTATTTTCATCCTTCAAAGCTCTCCTAATAAAAAATCCAGTTTCCAAAGATGCAAACTGTCAAAAGATAGGTGGCTCTATATTTTATTCAAAATTTTTTTTCTGAACCACAGATATTTTTGTTCAGGCAGTAATGTTTTGTATGTCTACATGCTCTGTTAGTTTTGAATCACACACTGAAGGGAAAGTCCCACTTACAAAATTGGGATGGGGCACCCACCCTGGTAAATAATCCCAGGTCCCAACTTTATGCTTAAATATGCGGATTCGGGTTATTCAAAGTCACAACTGTTCAAAACATTTTAGCAATGTGGGGCCAATTTGTCCCTCACTTAAGCAGAAATGGAAAAAAAAAATGCTTACCTTTTATGGTTAAATTTTCAAGTCCACATTCAAACATTATCCAACCCCATTTTTCTTGGCTGGGACCTATTCGAGTTACATCTGGAACAGCTTGCTGATCAGTTTCATCCACAAAAGTAAACTCATCCAACTCTTCAAGAGTAAATAAAACTTTGGACTTCTCAAAAGGAATAGCAGTGATGGCACAGGTACCAATATCTATTACCAAAAGAGAGCAAAATGAGCATATTTAAAGACAGAGAGGTTTGCATTTGTTTTAAAAAAACATTTAGACACCGTCTTTGGGGTGATCGTGGTGGACATTTTGAGGGCAGCTGAACTGTAGCCCGTGCATCCCAGACTGCCTCCTGTGGAAGCCTGAGCCGGTCATGTAGCTTTCTCTCTTTGTCTCATAACCATGTCCACCAATGAGAATGCTAATTCACCAGCTGCCCGCCTTAACAGATTCAAGAACAAGGGGAAAGACAGTACAGAAATGAGGTGGTGTTGAATATGGAGCTGAGGAAAGCTAAGAACGATGACCAGATACTGAAAAGAAGAAATGTAAGTTTGTTTCCCGATGATGCTACCTCTCCACTGTAGGAGAACCACAACAACCAGGGCACTGTAAATTGGTCTGTTGGTGACCTTGTCAAAGGCATAAATAGCAACAATTTGGAAAGCCAGCTCCAGGCTACTCAAGCTGCTAGGAAACTACTTTCTAGGGAAAAACAGCCCCCCATAGACAACATAAATCAGGATGGTCTGATTCCAAAATTTGTGTCCTTCTTGGGCAGAACTGACTGTAGTCTCATTCAGTTTGAATCTGCTTGAGACCCCAAGCAGATTAAAAAAAAAAAAAAATTTGGGACAGTGTCTGCCTTAAAAATATATCTTAATACTGTCAAAAAGAAAGATAAATGAACTAATCAACTTCTGAAATAATGTCTAATGTCCTACAATTTAAAAAATGCCAGAATCACACTGAAATAAAAGGGAAGAAAAAAGATTCCATATTTAAGAAATAATTGCTCAGAGGCAGAATGAATTCATTTCTGAAAGATTATAGGGTACTCTAAAAATCTAAAGTAAAAAAAGCTCCTGAATAATTCAGCTTCATGGTAAATTATTTTTAAATACTTTCTCATCATCTTACACAATAAAAAATCATTCTAATTAATTACCCAGCTACAAGAAAAACATTAGAAAATAGGGAAATTATAGCTTTTACTAAAGGACTGCTTTATGCTAACACATTTTATGTAATTAAAATTCATAACAGACATTGCCATAATTCCACCACTTACAATATGTGATATGGAAACTAACATCCTGAATGTTTGGCAAAGGCTTGTGTTTTATTTACTTTTTTTCATTTCTTTCTCTGATTACTGCTAATAAATACAGAAAAGCAAAAAAAAAAAAGAAAAGAAAGATGAAAAAAATGTAAATTTAGCACCCAGAGATAACTTGTTTATAATCAAATTAAATTTCCTTCTAGCTTTTTAGAGATTATTTTACAAACAAACCAGCTTTGATTTTCATATTTCAAGTAACAGTAAACCAAGATAATTTCCTAATGGCATTAAAAATTCTTCAAAGATATTATTTTAAGCTACATAATACTCCATCATATGAAAATACTGTATTTCACATTTATGGTTAGAAAATCTTTCTGATCAGAGAGTAAATATTCGGTTAAGTTTTTCTATGCTTTTCTCATTATTTTTTATATCTGCCTTTAATCCCATGAACTTATTCTTATTATGAAATAAGGTGAGGATTAAAGTTAAATTTTATTTAAATTTCTTGATTAAGTAATACACTTGCATTGATCAAAGACATAAAACGAGTGAAAGGGTATACAATGAAAAGCCTCTGACACACACCCAGGGACATAACTTCCTCTCCCTATATGTAACAAATGTCATTAGATTATTGAGAATCCTTTCACAAATATGTTCTAAACATGTAAGCAAAGACAACTACATTTTTCCTTGCATTTTTATACAATGTTCAGTGTACCTTTCAAAATTCTATTTAGTTACTTCTTGCACTCTTGTGCAATTGCAAACTGGTAACCAGTGTAAATTACAGAGCTAATAAAGTCTTTTTATATTCCAGCCACTGTATTTTGCACCAGCTTTAGGACGATAGATCTCAGGAAGCCAAGAAAAGTCTCTTTATTTGGAATCCTCAGTCAAATACTTTGCTCTCAAACACAAGGATACTGAAAGAAGATCTGAGAAAGCCACAACAGTCATACAGACCCAGAATACAGACAAGAATCATGGAAACTTCAGAGCCTACAGAATACAATGAGCAAACTTAAGGTAATCATTTGTACATTCAGGATTAGTCATCTGTCCCACATGTAGATTTTAGCATAGCGATCCTCTCTAAAAGACTAACTCAATGTTTTCTAGTTTGAATCTCTGACTGTCTGAGTCATTTAAGCTTCTAAATGCACTGAATTACATCAAAAATATTAAAAGGATATGTGACATCTCTGGTTTTCTTTTTCATCGCACCAGGGAGTTTATTTAAGAGGCATAGCCAGATCTATCGTTCTAATTGTTACTGTATTTTACAAACTTGACTATCTGCTTTTGATACTGCAATTAATTCTTTTTTTTTTTTTAAAGATTTTTTCCATTTATTTATTTGACTGAGAGAGATCACAAGTAGATAGAGAGGCAGGCAGAGAGAGAGAGGGAAGCAGGCCCCTGCTGAGCAGAGAGCCTGATGCGGGACTCGATCCCAGGACCGAGATCATGACCTGAGCCGAAGGCAGCGGCTTAACCCACTGAGCCACCCAGGCGCCCCTGCAATTAATTCTTTTTAATGAAGTTGTGCCAACGGAACAATTTTAAAAAGTAAGAAAGACAATAAAGATTCATATTCTTTCTTCTTTAATGGGCAAGCAGATACCATGAAGAAAACAAGAGATACAAGCAGTTCCTAATTGGGACCATTACCACTTACTTTCCTACTAAAGTTTACCTTTCATTCTCATAGAATGTAGTAAATAAACAGCTGAATACCATGTGCTCAATATACGAAGAAATACCTTTCTATAGAAATACTCAAATTGTAGCAATATTTGAAAAAAATCATGTTTCCTTTTGCATTATCCTCTTACATTTTTACATGTCAAAGAAAAAATATTTGTTGTAGATCCTACCTGTTGTATCAAGACCTCTAAGTTGCCCATGAACTCGATGAATATTTAACTTGGCTGCAATTTCTTTGCCTTTTTCTGCTCCGGCATTTGATCTGAGAGATCCAGATGACTGAGGCTGCATCTTAGTGGCATGGACATACCTATCAAAATTTGATGTTCTACCAGGTTCTGTATTATTTGAAGTCTCTTCAACTACACCTCTTAATGAAAAAAAAAAAAGTATGATGGTTATCATTGAAATAATATAGTTCAGTAAAAACATTTAATAAGCAGTTATTTTTAAAAATTGCACTGTTGTAATTATTAATAATTTTTCAGTGTTTACTGAAAAACAGTATGAGTAAAAACAGTAAAAACTTTTAAAAACCTACTTTGTTATCTATAGTAATACCTGAAATTCCAATACCAATTTTTAGTTTAAATATTAGAATTTTCAGAAACGTATCTAAATGGTTATGGCTTGCTTTTACAACCAACAAGAAAATTATGGCTCAATAAAATCTTTCTCACCTGTTCATACGAACTTGTGTAGCAATTCTGTCAAAACACAATGCTACTAGAGAAACATGAGTCACACTTTTACTAGGAGCTGTACTTGGAGATTCTTCCACTGAGGCTTGTAACAAACATAAGTTTACCTAACACACAAAATGTCATAAATTTCAGAGATACAAAGTGAAATATTATCACTTAAACATAAGATATACAGGAAAATGAAAAACTACTATTAGGAATGGTATATCTATGTGTCTGAGAGTAATGAAGATAAAGCTTATAAACAGACTCATTAAGTAATCATAATTCAATTGTTACTGGATAGATATGGAATATTTTAGTAAATACCAACCAATATTCCATTTATTAAAACTATTTGTATTATTAATTTTTATATTAGATCATCAAAGGAATAAGATATGTATTTTTGATATTATAATCTATTCTACCGCCATTCAGTTTAGTAAATTCAGAGGATTAAAAACCACCAAAATGTTCTCCTCTTTCAGGAAAATTTTTTAAAATATTAAATGGTTACCTTTGGTATGCTAACATTAGCCTGAAGACCTTTAATTGTTACATTATCTTGCTTCATTACAAGATTTGTCTGTGCTTGTCCTTGATTAGTCGTTCCTATGGTAGCATGTTCAGTTTTTGTTCCTCTAACATCTTGTTTGGAAGATAGCTAAAGAGATTAAAGCAGAACTGTTATTTCATAGAACTTTCATAATTTCCATAACATCCACAATAGCAACTTGCTTATTCACTGTGCTCCCTTATGCCCATCTATCTGCCAGCTGCCTTCCCAGTTAGCACCCATACTCTTAAAGTCCAAACTTCGAATAGCTAGGAAAAATACTGGCAGCTTCAGGGCTGAGAGAAGTTGTATAAAATAAAGTGAAACCAATCTACAGAGAAACAGAAAAAAAATGGCAATAAGTATTATTTAAGAATCACTAAAATGTATTTATTTGATAGTATATTCTGGATTTGATAATTGGCTCCTTGTTGACTGGGAATATTTTCAAACTACTTTGATGTATACTCCTCTACCCTAGGTAATGCCAATGTTTTGAACAGTTGGATCATTAAAAATAATCAGCCTCACTTTACCTTACCTCTGGTCTCTTGCCCAAATATGACCCAGATAAATTTGAAAGTCAAATGGAGAATCACCAGAAGAGCATCAGGATATGACTGCTAAGAAACTGGCTCCAGGGGCGCCTGGGTGGCTCAGTGGGTTAAAGCCTCTGCCTTTTGTTCAGGTCATGATCCCAGGGTCCTGGAATCGAGCCCCGCATTGGGCTCTCTGCTTGGCAGGGAGCCTGCTTCCTCCTCTCTCTCTCTCTCTGCCTGCCTCTCTCCCTACTTGTGATCTCTATCTGTCAAATAAATAAAATAAAATCTTTAAAAAAAAAAAAAAAAAAGAAACTGGCTCCATAGCTAGAACTACTGCATAAGTAGACTATCACATATAGAAGATGATGACTTGAGTCCCTGAGGTGAACAAAAATAATCTCAAAAATATTTTTTTTTTCTGTTTTAGTGGGCATCTGTTTTGCCTGCTACTTTATTTTCCAAGCTAAAATTATACCCATTTTTTAATAATCTTTTTATTATGTTATGTTAGTACAGTACATCATTAGTACTGCACAGTACATCATTAGTTTTTGATGTAGTGTTCCAAGATTTATTGTTTGCATATAACAATCTGTGCTCCATGCAATCAATCCGTGCCCTCCTTAATACTCATCACTGGGCTCACCCATCTCCCCACCCTCTACCTTCCTAAAACCCTCAGCTTGATTCCTGGAGTCCATAGTCTCTCATGGTATCATGATAAAATAATCTCAAAAATATGAAGTTACAAATGATCTAATCACAGAGAAAAGCCAAATTATATTATATGCAGCTTTGCTGTCTTAGAAACTGAATGTACCAGCCTGAAGAATGCTCATTCACTCAGGACCAAAGTTCTTTAGGAAAGGCTTACCATTAATTAAGCTACTCCCAAAATAAAAGAAAAAAATAAAGCTACAAATTTAATAAATATTTTATCGCTATTTAATCCACAGTATAGTTATATACATTATCTCTTAAGGAGCCAAAAACAAACATATAAGGAGTATTTAGAAGTGTCCATGTATTCCAATTTAAATGGCTAATAAAATTTTAATATATTCCATTTTTTTTTCAAGTTCAGATATCATGTATACATGAAGAGTACTCAACTTGCTAAACTCATTGAATAAAAAGTCCTTACATTTTCTGAGAAGGTAGTCTTGCTATTTTGGACAGCCTCCCTGAGGACTTTGGCATGGAGATCATCTACAATTGCAGCTGGATGGCGGGTGCTAGCACAATGAACCATTGCTTCAATGTACCTGAGGGAAGAAAAACAGTACAGGAAAAACCTAAATATCACTTAATATTATGGCCTAGTTTATCTAAACTGTTCTGTTATGTTCCATTCTAGAGTCCATTCATGGTAGTTTTGTTTCCCTCAGTAGATTATAAGCTCCTTGCAGGACAGAGTAATCTATTATTTCCCCCTTTATCCCTTCATTAACCAGATAGTAGTAAAAATATAAAAAAAAATAGTAGTTAGTTCCTGGGTATTGGATCATTTTATGCTCATCAGCCCAAAGCAAAAAATGGAAAATATAATGCAATATTAAAATATTGCAATATATTTACCCTGAAAAAGTAACAAATGATAACAGACCTTTTTAAACCTATTTTCATCTTTGTGCAACCAAAACAGCCATCATCAATATTCTTATTCATGAATACGTATCACACATGATAATTATATCACATATACTTAATCATTTTATAAAACATTACTTAAAAATTATATTCTTCAACAAAATTCATACCTGTCTAAAGCTTCGGCTACCAAGGGAGTCAGAACAATATCAACAGTCCCTTTCACTTCAACTATGGCTGTGGTCCTGGTCTGAGAGACTGGCTGATCCAGGGCCCACTCTTCCGTCAATGTTTCATCATCTGTGTTATCAACAGTTTTCTTTTCCAGAGGGGTGTATGGTGTACTATACAATTTAAAAACAAAATATGTATTAAAAAGACCATGAAAAAGAACAGAAGTTAGTGTTTCCTTATGATGAATAATCACTCAAATACACATTTATTTCAACTAAAATTTTCATGGAATCAGACTAGATGCTTATGTCCCAAATGCTTGGCAGAGATAAGTGAGGTGCAAATATGCAAACTGATCAAAGATGGTTAATACATCAAGTAAGAAAAAAAAAAGGTTGATATATTTACTTGAGGGGGCTTTTCCAAATTATGAAAATTACAATACCAAATTCTTAATAGTTCCCGATTTCAATATGCCAAGTTATGGCTTGCACATTAGGTCCAACAGAAATGCTAGTGGCTGCTAATAAAAGTTGGCAAAGCCATGACAGACAACAGAGTTGAATTATTTACGGTAATTAATTCATTTTTTAAAAATGTTCCAGGGTGTCTGGGTGGCTCAGTGGTTTAAGTGTCTGCCTTTGGCTCAGGTCATGATCCCAGGGTTCTGGAATTGAGCCCTACTTCAGGCTTCCTGCTCAGTGGGGAGCCTGCTTCTCCCTCTTCTTCTCCCTCTGCCTGCCACCTCCCTTCCCCCACTTGTGTGCTTCCCCACTCTCTCTCTAATAAACAAATAAAATCTTAAAAAATAAATTTTCCAGAACTAATTTTATTTTTTTTTTCATTTTCCCAAGGCCCTGGACAATTCCTAAATATGACGGCCAATGAAATGTTACTTATAAGAATAAATAAATAAAAATGAGAAGCTGTAAAAAAGATGAAATAAAATAAAATGCAAGGCTAACTACTTACTGTTTATAAGAAAATACACTTATATAAGTATAAATACTATAGGCAGGTTGAAAGTAAAAAAAAAATAATAGTAATATTGGAAAAAGATACTCCATGAATACATATGTATCACTCAGCCTGAGAAAGCTGAGGTGGCTGGATTAATATCAAAATGGACTTAAAAGAATTATTACATGGGCTAAAGAGGAAATTTAGGTAATGATAAAATGATATAAGCAGACATATCAGTGTGTAAAAACTACTAAGAGTTTCAAAATACATTAAGAAAAAACTGATGGGGTGCCTGGGTGGCTCCATTGGTTAACTGACTGCCTCCAGCTCAGGTCCCTGAATCTGGGGCCCCAAGATCAAGCCCCACATTGGGCTCCCTGCTCAATGGTTGAGTCTGCTTCCCCCTCTCTCTCTTGACCCTTCCCGCAATCATGCTCTCTCTCTCTCAAATGAATAAATTAAAAAAAAAATCTTTAAAAATTTTTTAAAAAACTGATAGAACTGAAAGCAGAAATAAATTAACAACTTTAATTAAACTTTACTTTCCCAGCAACTGATAAAAATGGTGAACAACAAACCAGTAAGCTTATAGAAGATTTGATAACACCATCCACCAACTCTGCCAAGTGTAGAACACTACTCCATCCAATAACTGCAGAAAACACTTTCCTTTCTACTGCTTGAGGAACACTTACCAATACAGACAAGCTGGGGTACAACACAAGTCTCAACAAATGTAAAGATCAAAATCATAAAAACCATACTATGTGATTACAAAATGAAATTAGAAATTAAAGACAAAATGATATCTTTTAAAATTCTCAAGTATGTGGAAATTAAGCACTGCATTTCTAAATAAGCCATGGGTCAAAGAATTAAATTAAAAGAGAGACTATGGACTCTGAAAAACAACCTGAGGGTTTTGAAGGGGCGGGGAGTGGGAGGTTGGGGAACCAGGTGGAGGGTAATAGAGAGGGCACGTATTGCATAGAGCACTGGGTGTGGTGCAAAAACAATGAGTACTGTTATGCTGAAAATAAATAAATAAATTAAAAAATAAAAGAGAAAAATTTAACATAGATAAATAATAAAATTTATAGCCAAGTAAAGAATGGCTATTTCTCAGAATAAACTCTACATATCTAATAATCAATAAAGACTGACTTTAAACTTCAAAAGTATGTAACTTCTACTTACTTTGAAGTTGATCCTGAAAGTTGCATTCCTCTGTCTAGTAAAGAATTAGCTGTGAGTCCCTGTTTGATAACCTAAAATAATATAAAATATTACTCACAGGCTAGAATCTTAATGTTATTTGTTCTCTAATTTTATGCTATCAACTGGTATTTGTGAATATCCGGATTACCTTATTAATATGACTCTGATATGTACAACAAAAATACTTAACATATAGAAGCACCTGGGTGGCTCAGTGTGTTTCAACTCAAGTCATGATCTCAAGATCATGAGACTGAGTCATGTGTAGGGATTCTCTCTCCCTCTCTCTCTACCCTCCACCTGCTCATTCTCTCTCTCCCTCTCTCTAATAAACAAATCTTAAAAAAAAAAAAAACTTAACAGACAAATTGAGAAATATCATATAAAATATGAATTGGCAATTTCATTTTCTGACTATTCAGATAAATGACAGGGTAGGGCTGACAATGAGGTTAAAAGACTATACAATTAAAGCTCAAAAGTAAGTGCTTCAAATGTTTTTCCTCCTGAATTCCTTAACAAACTGAGCTTTTCTTAAACTAATTTTAGAATGCACAATCAATTTTTAAGTAGGGAAGACTCCCAGAGAAACATTAAATTATAAGAAAAACTAACATATTGTATGTCCGTAAAAGAAAACAAATAAAATAATACATTTGATTATTCAAACCAAAATGAATCCTTTTATATGTTAGACAGTTATTCAGATTTAATAGAGAAAAATAACTTTCTTACAACCTATATTCTATACTGATTTAGCTAAAGATATGAACTCCTTCACTGACTTATTTATTTCAGAGCTTTGATTGCCTAATCAAACTAGAAAGATTTACTGAAAATACTAAAATAATTCTAACTTCTTAGGTACAATTCTGTATTGGAAGTACCATTAAGTTTTATACTGGAAAATTCATATACCTACATACTTTCACATGGAATAAAGAGAACATTTTGAAAGCTTAATGGGCAATTTATACTGGGCAAGAGGCACAACCTTAAAACTAAAACTTTGGGGGTGCTGGGTGGCTCATTTGGTTAAGAGTCTGCCTTTTGCTCAGGTCATGGTCTCAGGGTCCTACGATGGAGCTCTGAGATAGGCTACCTGTCAGCAGGGAGTCTACCTGTCCCTCTCTGCACCCCCTGCTCATGCTCTTTCTGCCTCTATCTCAAATAAAATCTTAAAACACACACACACACAAAACTTTGTAACTGTCACTAATGTTTCTTCTTCAACACATATTGCTCAAATGTATATATATATTTTTTCCAACTCCATCTATCACATTTCCAGCAGTACTTAAGTCTAGTCTTGTCACCTCTTACACAGACTGCTGCCAAAAGGTTCCTAAGTGATCATCCCACCCTTCCCACTTCATGACAGTTCAATTCTTCTACTCAGTATCCAAAGTACATGAGAGCACATTTCCTTAAAGCTCTCACAGATTTCCTAATGAAATTTCAATGAAATTGTAAGAACTGATACCATGGTCTATAAGTTCTTAATGATCTGTCCCTTGTTTAGGTCTCTAGCTTCAAAATGAGCAGTTTCCCTGCTAACTTACTTATGTGCACTGACTTCTCTCCCACTTGAGAATTTTAGCAAGGCTCCTGCCTGTGCATAGATCTTCCCATCATCAGTTCCTTCTCATACTTTAAGTTTCAGTTTAAATATTACCTCCTCAGTTAGACCTTTCACATCAATACAATATAGGTAGCTCCACCCCACCCCCCATTATTCTCTATTTTAGCATCTTTGGATTATCTTCATAAGACTCTTCTCAACTTGTAATCATATACTTACCTGTTTTATCTATTAACTGTCTGTCTCCCACACCTAAATTCTAAGTCCTATGCCTATTTTCCTCATCACTGCATATCAAATGCCTGGCAAACGGCAGTTCATAATAAATACTGAATTAAGAATATGTAAATTAACTATATAAGTATACACCTTAAGATTCCTTAAGATACCACATAAGATTCCTACACAGTTATTCAGTTCTGTAAGATTTTATCTGCTTAATTTTGTTTTTTAAAATCATAAAAAATTCTCTTATAAATGTATAATTTCATAAAAATAGTTTTCATATTGGCTATTATCACTACTTTGTTAATGTATTTTCAGTTTTCCTTTAAAAAGCCACTATAGAATTTATTACAGAAACAGACAATAATCAATTCCTGCTAAACTACAAAATCTCAAATGTCAAGTGCATGGAATTGAATTTGCACATAGCAGTTACAGATTAAGTAAAAAGAACACCAGCTATTAAAAACAATTTCAAAATTTTATTTTTAAGACACAAAGAAATTTGAATTCAGAGACTTGATCTTAATCTTAGAACATAATGTAGACAGAGACTATATATTAACTGGTTAACATTGTGACAATCAAGTCTGAAACTACTCCTCAATTTGAGATGTTTAAATTTATAATACTCATCAATAATCCTGAGATTTATTGTCACACATGAAGCCATGACTTCAGAAATTCTTTTTCAGTAAGGTAGTTAAAATGACTGAGAATAATTTTAGAAACATCTTAAAAATTGATTTATCTAAGTAAACCTATCAGTGGAAACTAATGATTTAGTTTATACCTTAAAAGTTGGAACAGAAAGCTGTTCAAATGACGATGAGCTTTCTTCACTGGTTGGAGTATCCAGATCAAGGGGACGATGCAATGAGGACTTAGAGGTTCTTTTGTTAGTAGGGTGCTTCACTGACCAATTAATTACCTGGAACTGAGTAAGATAAGTCTGATAACAATTCATCACAGGTTGTTGAGAAGTAATCTGTTCACTCTCTACTGTTTTCTCAACCTCTACAACATATGGATGTTCTATAACATCATCTTCTCCACCTAATGCAGAAACAAATGAAGCCTGGGAAGGATGAGTTTTGAATGGCAGAGTTCGGGGATCCTGAATGGTCTCTCCATGGCCAGTAAGTGGTCCCTCTACACTGTGATATATGGAACCCCTACTGTAGTCAATCTGCTGTGTTTGCTTTTTCTTCTTCTTTCTACCTGGGTAAGTTCCAGGGCCTTCATCACTGCTAATAGGCTCAAATTCCTCAGCTGCAGAAAAGTAGGCTTCGCTATCAGCCATTGACATGCTGGAATCCATTGACCGATACTGATGAAATGAATTGGAGTCTGCCGATGGTGTGTATGGAAATGAACCAAAACTTCTTCTCTGCTTTGGTGAGTCTAATACATTCTCATCACTTCGGGAGACATCACTACTAAACTGAACTCCAACTGTAACAGGCTGCTTGTCCCCATAAAAAGCAGCAGTAAGGCTCTTGGTACTCCCAAGTCGAGTAGAACATACAGAGGCTTGTCGTTTCAAGGGAGATCTCAAAGGAGATTGACCTACTGACTTTTCCTGAGTATTAGGAGACACGGGGCTGTTTCCTGGAATTTCTGTAGGAATGCTAAAATGGAAAGCAAAGCTATTACCATTTACTGAACATCATATAAGTATCAATAGAAGTATTTATAAAATCTTTATAGTAATTTTAATCATTTATTTTGCAAATAAAGGAAAATCTAAAATTTTACAATGAATTATCTATATAAAGTAGTAAAACAGCACAATAAGTGCTCATACTCCATGTAGTTCCAAATAAATCGAGGCAGTTTATAACATAATAAAAACTTAAACCCAGAGTATAATCTTCTATCCATGATTTGTGGACACTAATGCATTTATCCTTTTTTTTTTTTTTTTTAACATCCTTTAAAAGTTTGTCTAACACAATATATCAGGGACCCCTTTGAATAAATGAGAGGGACTAAAGGAGAGGAAAGAGCTATAGATAGCCCTACTATCATCACCTTTAGAAACTGGTGCTAGTGCCATTTACTGAGGCAGAACAAGTTGAACATGACAGGTACAAGGTCATTTTTTATAGGATGAGTTTGAGGTCTCCATGAAACATACAAATAGAAATATCAAAAAGGTAGCTGGGCCTAGAGGCACAAAAGTTTTGGCTAGAGTTTTAGATTTAGAAGATGTTGGCTACAGATCATAACTAAAGCCAAATCATCATTGAAACTATCTAGGGAAACAATATAGAATGAGTGGAGATAAAGGTACAGAACAGAGTCCTAAGCATCCAGCCTGCTTACAAATGGCAGGCTGAAAGAGGAAGAAAAGAAGAAATGGAGGACATGGAAATAGGGAATAAGAAGGAACAGCAAAGGAAGTTGGAGGAAAATCTAAAATTTTTCTATCTGGAGGATGACAAATATTTTCATTACATTTTTCTATATTTTCCTATTTCTGGAATGACACATATATATACACACATATAAATTTTTAATTAGCAAGACAAAAGTAAATGAACATTTAAAAATATGTTCAAGAGGAGAAAAGAATTTTCTATAGTAGGTGAGTTGAGAGGAAAAAAAGTTTTTCTTACCAAAATTTTAAGTAACTACAATCTTATTATAATTTCTAATCTAATCTAGTTTCTGAATATAATTGAATACTGACCTTACATGGCCATCATCTCTTTTTGCATTATGCAAGAATTCTTTTTGAACCAAATGGTCATCAGCAACAGAAGAGGGACTTTCCTTTTCTCCAGCCAATAAAGGCTGTGCAGCACTAGAACTACTATTCTCCTCTGAGGAAGAGGATGAACTATGAGATCGTAATGGTACTTGAAGACTAAGGTGCTGAGTTTTTCTTTCTACTTCTATTCCCACTGATTTGTTTTCCCATTCTTTCCTCTTCATGCCATTCACATTACCTGAATAAACAAACAAAAAAGCAGGTTACATGAACATAATAATTTCAAAAACAATTTATGAAAAATAGGAGCATTTAATCCAATTCCCTATTTTTATAAATATAATCAGTTTTTTAAAAGCACAAATATCCAATTTCACATATCAATATGCTAAACACTATAGAAAGATATTATAGTAAGTATGGATCCAGAGTCCATAGACAGTGAATTTTTTTAAACTTTATTTGAAAATTTTCACACTTACAGAAAACTTTAAAGAATAATACAAAGCTACCATGTATCTTTTACTCAGAATTACCTATTTTAAACATTTTGCCACATCTGCTCTAATATGTATAATACATACATAAAAGTTTTTGAATTGAAAGTAATTTGTAGACATAGTGACATTTTACCCTAGATAGTTAAGTGTTTATTTCTGAAGAATAATATATATAATCTCTACATAATTATCAACTTGGAAATTTAGTATTTATGCAATACTGTTATCTAATCTACCAAGTGCTCTCCAATTTTTTCAACTGACCCAATAATGTCCTTGAAAGCACCTCTGCCCCTTCCAGTACAATATTCAACCTAGGATCATATATTATTGCATTCAGTTGTCATGTATTTTTTAATTTGGAAAAATTCCTCAGCCTTTTATAAAAGCCCTGTGACATGTTATGTAAACTGGCGGTGGGGGGAATGAAAGGAGAGTCCTACTAAATTGCTTAGATTAAAAAACAAACAAAACAAAACAAAAAAACAACTCCTGCCCAGTTTCTATTCTCCTCCAACCATTCCTGTATTACCCAAGCAAAGAGGAAGCTGTTAGTAGGAAAAACACCTCTCCCAGCAGAATGCAGTTCTAGATGGAATTTAAGTGGTAAGAAGACTTTAGAACTTACAATGTAAGTAGCAGTATTCGCTTCTACTACCACAAATGGAAAAATCAGAACAATAAATGTCAAAAGAAAATTGGGTTTCATTCTCTTCTTGGTGATAGGAAACTAGTGGTCACTGACCATCCAAGGAACTCCTGCGTTCTACCATAAGCCCTCCTCGATTCTATTCTAACACTGCATATCTATACTTGGCTCCTAGAAACCTCAACAATCAGAAGTCAGATACTTACACAGGGGTTAATTCTATACCAAACTCATAATGACTTGTGAATTAGAGCTCACTCCTGAAAGAATCAATAGGCGATATAATCACTATTATACATTATAAAAATTACAATGAGCTTTCCTTTTGTTCGGTTAGGGAATTTGTTCTCTTTCTTTTTTTATACCATCTGTAACTCCCCTGTAGATTTTTTCTTCCCTTTGTGATGGTTAAACTTTGATCTGCAGATCAGAATATCAAACAGTGTTTATAATTAGTGCCAGCTGTCGTGCGGTAGAATGAACACTGCGAAGTGGCTTTGATGGCCCTGATTCTAGTTTCTGCTTAACCATCTGATTTTGTGCAATTCTATCTCAGTGATGACCCTCACTTTCTTCACTAGAAGCAAGGAAGATATAGAACTCACATGGTAACTTGAAGATTAAATGAGACAATGTCTGTGAAAACCTTTAAAAGCAAATATTAATCAGATGTAAGAACGTAGTATTTTAAGAAAAATGATAAATTTTATTTAGCATCTTTCCTATCCTTTAAATGTCAAGAACTTTTGATGTTTGCAGATTCTGTAGGATAATCTGCTTTTATTCTAGGCAAAACTGCTGAAGTCAAATAACCTTAAATAAGATGTACACACTTATGTATTAATATTTAGTGAGAAATCATTAAATCAAGAATTTGATATATATAGTCCAGCTCTTTCTTGTAAGAGCTCCTTATACATGGAAAATCAAAACTACTTCTACCCTCCTTTTCCTCTACTGACAAAAGGCAGTGCTGTAAATGTTTTTGAATAGATCAAGGGGGAAAGGCTGATATTAGTAAAATAGCAAGACTTTTCCATATTTCACTTCTTGACAACATGACAACTTAAGCAGTAAATACTGCATTTAATTGTAGGAACATACAACTAAAAAACCCAAAGGAAAATTCACTTCTGAAGTCTTCAGAGGTACGATACTAGATAAATCTAAATCTAGTATACTTAAAGCCACCATTTACTGCTTACAACACACTTGTCTATCTGCAAAGTTATCCTACAGGGTCTAAGCAAAGGCCACATTTCTCTTCTTGACATGTTCAGTTTTAGTGATAAGAAGAATATCCTGCAAAAGAGTTGGTAATATGAGGGCCAACGGTATAAATATTACCATTGATAAGTTTTCCTATGTAAGTAAACTGGTAAAACTGTTACCTGGAAGCACAGCTATTCTTAAGTAAATCTCTGGAAGCTGAGGTCACAGAAAATAAGAATATATAGAGAGAAATACTCAGAACAAGCTTGTCTAGGAAAATCACCAATGTCAACAATAGGTCTGAAGAGTGGATCTACTTTTGCCTTGCATAACTGTAAAAACTCACTAGTATTCTCTGGCTTTAGTTAAATCACCTGCAAAACAAAGGAAGATTATACTGAACCTACCTATAAGACTGCTCAAAAAACTGAGTTGAACAAACTAACACTGAACTTCTCTCAAAAATGGCATAAGGATAAAGATAAAAAAAGATTAGCACAAGTAACAAAATAACACATTACCATCTACAATTTTGGGAATTTCTTTAGTAATAATCCATTCTCCAGGCTGTAGCAGAGACTGTCCATAATACATATCAGATTCTGCACTCGTGCTTGAAAATGCAGAACTACTGGAAGGTGTCAACTCTTCAAGTTTGAAGAAATCTAGGCCAGTTACTGTGCCACCAAAGAATCTGCAGCCACCGAGACAACCACACTTGTTCCTACACCTCTTATTCTTCAGGGTATCATCTGGCCACAAAAACCACAACCTAAACAGAACCCAAAACAAAACAAATTAAAAGCAACAACATAACAAAAACTCATTAGGAAATAAACTTTTTGGCAGATAATTAATTAAAACTAAGTTAATTGTTAATATTTTTAAAAGACAACGTAAACACAAATACAAAAGCTTATTTTACTGTGGAATGTCTAATCATTTTGCCTTTCTTAAAAAAAGTCTCACCATGATGAGATGAAAGTAAGTAGGAAAAGAGAGAGAGATACATTAAAAAAAAAGAACTAAAAAGAAGTAAATATAAAGATCAGACATTTAAATCCAATTTAAAAATAGTAGTAAATATTCTCAAAAGGACGAAAAATTTTAAACATCAAAGTAAAACACGGACAAAACTATTGGTACAGATTATACTAAATAGATAATTTATCACCCTTAGCATTTCAGAGCCTATTTCACAGGCAAATACACCAAAATACTATAAATGTAGAGCAAATAAGAAATTTATTTCTCAATAAAACCAAAATAATGCATTCTATGTATTAGAGGAAAAAACTGTAATAATTTTGTAATAAGGACTCAGAACAAAGTCTTAAGAATTAGGACAGTGGGAGAAAATGTGTGTAAAATTCTTTAGGTTCTGTAAATGATCCACACAAAAGCCCGTCAGTATATTAACTTTCTTAAAAAAAAATTCTATAATGCAAATATGGGAGATAAATATTCATTCTTCTTTTTTTTAACTTTAAATAATAGAATTACCTCATATTAACAGTCTGTTTTTCTAAGTATTTTTACATGCATTATCTCATTGGATCCTCAGGGCCCTCAAGGAAGACAGAATAGGTATTATCATTTTCATTTTACATTCTCTCCTTTATATTTCTTGAACATATTGATATGTGCCCAAGTACTGTGCTAGGTGAAACTGACAGTCACAGTCTTATCCATATGAAGTTCAGAGTACAGAGGCAAAGACAAGCCAGAAACAAAATATCTAATCATAAAATGTACTGAGTGCTATGAGGTAAAAACAAAACAAAACAAAACAACACGAGGTGTTGTGACAAGGAAAACAGAAGGAAACTTTCGAAAAGTAGTATTTGAGATGTGAAAGATGAGATGAAATACATCAAAATAGAAGTGCAACATCAGTCTAGAAGACAGTAGGAAAAATGTAAGAAAGTCTTACGATTAGTGAGAATCTGACATATTACTTTAGTTAAATGTTACCAAATTCAAATCACTTCTCTAAAGTATTAAGATTCACTCAGCAAACTACTGCAAATACTGTAAAAATAAAAGACCTTATATATTATACACACTTTTATATTTAGCTCATTTGTGTAGCAACAGGCTTAGAAAAATGCATACGTTTGCATTCATCTAGGTATGGGTTCAAATTCCAGCTGTGCCACTTAGTAACTCTAGGACCTTGTCAGATTAGTTAATATTTCTGAGCTTCAGTTTCCTCAACTTTAAAATTGTGGTCTGATACATCTAATAAGACTGTTTTGGAAATTAAATGTAAAGCCCCTGATATAAAATCTTGAATATAGAAGTTGCATAACAAATGTTAGCTCCCCTTCCCTCCCTTTATTACAATCCAATGCACTAGTTCTCAATTTTAGCTTGCATTCGAATCACCCTGGAGGGCTTATTATACTATAGAGTGCAGGGCTGCACCCCCAGAGTTTCTGACTGAGGCCTAGTAAGACCTGATTATGTAAACTTCTAACAAGTTCCAAGGAGACACTGGTGTTGGTGGTTTGGGAACCATACTTTTCAAAAACACTAAAGAAACTAATGACCTGTGTATCTAGTAACTTTTCCAGTTATATCAAAAAAGAATACAGATAGGCCCCCAAACTCCTGGGAATCAGATATGCACAAAGGCAGCCAAATCTGAAGGTCAGTGAGTTACCATGTTGGGAGAGGGAATTGCCAATATGCCCTAAACATCCCTACCTGTTTTTGCTGGGTATGCCAAGTATGCAAAGCTATGACCAGGCCATTGCTTGGGACTGTACTGGCAGTAAACAACCTAAAGAGATGAGGTAATGTCTCACCCTGGAAAAGAGTAGATTTGCTTTTATGTACTATAAAAGTCGTAGAACCCTTAAGTTCAATATTCTTCTTCTATAATGCACCCCCCCGTGTGTAGATACCCATCATGGACTTTTTGCATCACCTCCAAAGGATTCATAAATATGGGTACCAGATATCGCAAATAAAAGTAAGTTTGTCCTATGCAATGTATGGGACAATATGACACAACTATCCTAAAAAGTTATTTGTTGCATATCTCAAATTCAAATTTAACTAGGCATCCTATATTTACTCTGGCAACCCAACTTGGGGGACACAGGGGACCCATGCAAACACATATGACTCTGGTTCATACTTTGGTTGTAATAAAGTCTTTTGTCCTTGACCAGGAGTTTTGTGTCTTCTGGCAGCACCCATGAAACTGTGGCAGGGTAACTTGTTAGCTTGCAAGTAGCGTAAAAACCCACTCTTCACAATTATTAACCAAACAGAGCACTGAAACCAATCTAAATGGTTGGACTTACTTGAACACCTGGAACTTGAATCACATGGTGCCATTTTCTTCACTTCATTAGCACCCTGTTCTACAATCTGACCTAATTAGACCCAGGCACTTTGTTCATAGTTACTGGCTTCCTGAGCAATAATTAACAAAGAAACCCACATTTTTTTTAAAACATTGTTCTCCACACATGAGCTTCCATACTTAGATTTACAGGATGTCAGGATCTTAAAGTAACTTAAAAGATTAATGTAATCTCAGTAAAAAAAACTCAGAATTTTTTAAAACTAGACTAATAGTTCTTTTGGGAAATTAACAAATGAAAACACCTAAAAATTTGTGACAAAATGGAAAAATAAGTGTGTATTAGGTATAAATTTTTACTCCTGTATTTGAATACATATTTGCAAAAAAATCTATTTACACCCTTGGCTGGATTAATACAAACACACCATAAAAATCCAGATAGAGGGACACCTAAGTGGCTCAGTTGGTTAAGCATCTGACTCTTTTTTTTTTTTTTAAGATTTTATTTATTTATTTGACAGAGAGAGATCACAAGTAGGCAGAGAGGCAGGCAGAGAGGCAGGCAGAGAGAGAGGGGGAAGCAGGCTCCCTGCTGAGCAGAGAGCACCATGTGGGGCTCGATCCCAGGACCCTGGGATCATGACCTGAGCCAAAGGCAGAGGGTTTAACCCACTGAGCCACCCAGGCGCCCCTAAGCATCTGACTCTTGATTTGCTCTTAGGATCATGAGATAGAGCCCCCGACTGGGGTGCTAAGCATGGAGCCTGCTTAAATTTCTCTCTCTGCTCCTGCCCCGCCCCTACATGCACAGGCTCTCTCATTCTCTAAGAAAAACAAAAATAAACAACAAAACAAAAAAAACAGAGTTTAATGTTAACAACAATAACAACAAAAGGAATAGGGGAAAAAAAAAAGAAAACATAGATGCCATGTGATTACTAGCAAAAGAAATATTTTCTCAAATTAGTACAAGAAATTATAAAGGTTAAAAACTGACATATTTGAAACACAAAAATAAAGTCTGTACATAAGACTAAAAAAATTTTAAAAAGAAACAAATTGCAAAATATTAGTAACAAGGACTACTGAAAGGATATGTAATCTATACAACAGATTTAAGAGCTCTTAAAAATTGGTAAGAAATATACCAATATGCCAATAAATTAAATATACATAGAATAATAAGACGCAATTCACAAATGAGGAAATAAAAACCACCAATAAATACAAGAAAAAAATACTAATCTCAGAAACAATGAAATGCAAAATAAAACAGAAATATCATCTTCCAGTTATCATAAAACATATAAGGGAAGCAAAGATGCAGTGAGACACAGACTCAACTTAAAAAGTCACTGGGAATATAAGGTGAAATAATCTTTCTGGGAATTTGGGAATGCATATCAAAAGGCTCAGTTTTTAGCACAGTCACACACTCCCTTTTTAAGGAAACTTTAAATTTAAAGAACATGTGGGAAAATATTTTATGTACAAAAAAATGTTTCTCTTACGATTATATATAATGAGGAATTTAGAAACATTTTCTATGCATTTAATGAATAAGGGCAATGGCTAAATAAAGTACAATGTATCTTTTTGATGGTATATTATCATTTATTTTAAAGGAAATTTATAAAATTTTTGATCATATGGGCAGATGCTTAGGATATAAGTTTAACGTTAACATGCAGAATTTATTTCAAGTATAAGAAAGATACATTAAAAATATGGGGAAGAAATATGATAAATTCAGTGTGGTAAGGTTATGGTAATTATTTTCTTTATTTCTTAATAGTTTTCTCCATTTTTAAAATAAGCTCAATTAACTTTATAATGAGGGAGATGGGGATGGAAAAAGTTATACTGGCAGTTTAAATAGGTATGATTCAGTAAGAGGCTCTGGCAACTTTTTAAATGGCAGATAACAATTATTTCTTAATGACTGTTTCTTGAGGATTAGATTCCCTTAGTCTCCCTTGCAGTTTTGAGAGCCCACAAAAGAAGAGTTTCGTAGAGTATGTGGTGATAGCAATGATGTTTTCTAGAAATGATGAAATGAAAGCGGCAAGCTGTGGTGAGAAAGAAAGAGGGGTAGTGCTCTATAAAATGTTACTTGGGAACTAGTAATTTAAGCTCATTTCACTGCTATTACACATAGTTTGGGCTTAGAGACACATTAAAAACAGTGTTATTTCCATTAACTGCACCATTACAAGAGATGAGGTATATAACATATTTACTTAAATATCAGGTTCTTGTATCTTTACTGAGGCGTACCCAGCACAATCATATTTAGTCTTTATGTAAAATGTTCCTATTCCATTCCTAACAGTGGAATTTCCTCTATAATTATAAGGTAATTTTCATCTGAACTTGGGATGATTAACTTCCCTAAATTTTACTTACCTCTTAGTTCTGGCATCATGAGTTTCTAGGAAATGTCTTTGAGCCTCATGTTTAGAATGATGATCAGCAGCTAATGCAATATCAACAGTAATGAGTCCTAAATTGGCTGACCCTGCTTCAAGCCAATAAGCCCTCCGTAGTACTGCAGGCTGAAGTCCAACTCTGGAATTATTTAATTGTTCAATGTACTGTCTCACTTGAAAATCCTGAATTGCAGCACTTATTCCTTCCCCAACCGACTGATTGTGGAGATTACAGTTTGCAACTCGAATTGCACCCATCTAAATTAAATAAAGAAAATGAAATAAAATGTAGTTTCTGCATTCTTAAGCAACTTAGAATAAACTACAGAAGAGGTATCATTTCAAATTTCATGAAAGAGAAAAAGGGGAAATGGAAAAGAAAAATGCAACAGAAAAGTAAACATTCAATTAGTAAAAAAAGGATAAAAGGAAAAGAACTTAAGTCAAAGGGAAAACAAGAAAAGAGGAAAGAAATGTTGGTAGTAAGTAATAAAATCACAAACTTTTAACAAGGCTTAATTTTAAGCAGTAACTCACAAAGCAGAGGTGGCAAACAAATCTCTTCAGTAGCCAAGCAGGATATAAATGTACAAAACCTAAAGGCAGTCAAAATTCAAATTGCCTAAAGGCAATCAAAATTTAAAAACACTACCAATTTAATCCCCACCATAAAAACAACCTCCAAGCTTACATCCCTGCCATAAAACAAAGTTATGATAATTCCGTTAGAGTAAAATAGTAGTGAAAGCATGCTTTAAGAAACAGACAGGAAGGGAACATGGACAAGCCCAAAACAGAAAGTTATCCCCTGGAATTCTGTAGTGTTCTGTGAGATGGCAAACTATAAATGTGTGTTCTATGTCAAGAAATGGAGGTTTTGAATCTTGGCATCTATAATCATCAGGGATATTGGTCTGAAATTCTCCTTTTTGATGGGGTCTTTGCCTGGTTTGGGGATCAAGGTAATGCTGACCTCAGAGAAAGAGTCTGGAAGTTTTCCTTCTGTTTCTATTTTTTGAAACAGCTTCAAAAGAACAGGTATTATTTCTTCTTTGAATGTTTGGTAGAATTCCCCAAGGAATATATCAGGTCCTGGACGCTTATTTTTTGGGAGGTTTTTGATCACTGCTTTAATTTTGTTACTAGCTATTGGTCTATTCAGGTTGTCAAATTCTTACTGTTTCAGTCTTGAAAGTTTATAGGTTTCCAGGAATGCATCCATTTCTTCCAGGTTGCTTAACTTATTGGCATATAGCTGTTGATAATAATTTCTGATGACTGTTTCTATTTCCTTGGTGTTAGTAATGATCTCCCCCCTTTTATTCATAATTTTATTAATTTCAGTCCTTTCTCTTTTCTTTTGGATTTGTCTGGCCAGTGGTTTATCGATCTTATTAATTCTTTTAAAGAACCAGCTTCTAGTTTCACTGATGTGTTCTACTGTATCTGTTTTCTAATTCATTGATCTCTGCTCTAATCTTAATTATTTCCCTTCTCTTACATGTGGTAGGCTTAATTTGTTGTTGATTCTCCAGTTCTTTAAGGTGTAAAGGAGCTTGTGTGTTTGGGATTTTTCTACATTTTTGAGTGAGGTTTGGATGCTAATGTATTTCCCCTTTAGGACCACCTTTGTCATATCCCATAGGTTTGGGGCTGATGTGTTTTCGTTCTCATTGGTTTCCATGAATTGTTTAAGTTCTTCTTTGATTTCCTGGTTGATCCAAACATTCTTGAGCAGGATGGTCTTTAGCTTCCAAGCGTTTGAATTTCTTCCAAACTTTTTCTTGTGATTGAGTTCCAGTTTCAAAGTATTGTGGTCTGAGAATATGAAGGGAATAATCTCAGTCTTTTGATATCAGTTGAGACCTGATTTGTGATCCAGTACATGTTCTATTCCAGAGAAAGTTTCTGTGCACTCAAGAAGAATGAGTATTCTGTTGTTTTAGGGTAGAATGTTATGTGTGTATCTATGAGGTCCATCTGGTCCAGTGTGTCATTCAAAGCTCTTTTTTTGTTGTTGCTGATTTTCTGCTTAGATGATCTGTCTACAGCTGAGAATGGAGTGTTCAGATCCCTCACAATTAATGTATTATTATCAATATGTCTCTTTATTTTGATTAACAATTGGTTTATGTAGTTAGCTGCTCCCATGTTGGGGGCATAGATATTTACAATTGTTAGGTCTTGTAGCATAGACCCTTTAAGAATGATATAGTATCCTTCAGTATCTCTGACTATAGTCTTTAACTTAAAATCTAATTTGTCTGATATGAGGATTGCTACCCCAGCTTTCTTTGTGGTCCACTGACATGAAAGATGGTTCTCCATCCCTTTACTTTCAGTCTGGATGTATCTTTAGGTTCAAAATGATCCAACAGTACATTAAAAAGATTATCCACCATGACCAGGTGGAATTTATTCCTGGGATGCAAGGGTAGTTCATATTCGCAAATCGATCAATGTGACAGAACAAATTAATAAGAGAGGAGAGCCACATGGTCCTCTCAACTGATGCAGAAAAATCATTTGACAAATACAGGATCCTTTCCTGATTAAAACTCTTCAGAGTGCAGGAACAGAGGAAACATTCCTCAATTTCATAAAATCCATCTATGGAAAACCCACAGCGAATATGATTCTCAGTGGGGAAAAGCTGAGAGACTTTCCCTTAAGATCAGGAACACAAAAAGGATCCCCACTCTTGCCACTATTGTTCAATACAGGACTAGAAAGTCCTAGAAACAGCAATCAAACAACAAAAAGAAATAAAAGGTATTCCAGTTGTCAAAGAAGTCAAACTCTCTTCACAGATGACTTGACACTTTATGTGGAAAACCCAAAAGACTCCACCCCAAAATTACTAGAACTCATACAGCAATTCAGAAATGTGGCAGGATACAAAATCAATGCACAGAAATCAGATGCTGTCTTATACACTAACAATGAAACTGTAGAAAGTGAAATTAAAGAATTGATTCCATTTACAAGAGCACCAAAAACCATAAGATACCTTGGAATAAACCTAACCAAAGAGGTAAAGGATCTATACTTTAGGAACTATAGAACACTCATTTAAGAAATTGAAGGAGACACAAAAAGATGGAAAAACATTCCATGCTCATGGATCGGAAGAATAAGCATTGTTTAAATGTCTACGCTGCCCATAGCAATCTATACTTTCAACACCATCCCAATCAAAATACCATTGGCATTTTTCACAGTGCTAGAACAAACAATCCTAAAATTTGTATGGAACCAGAAAAGACCCCGAATGACCAAGGAAATGTTGATAAAGAAAAACAAAGGTGGGGCATCATGTTGCCTGATTTCAAGCTATATTACAAAGCTGTCACCACTAAGACAGCATGGTACTGGCACAAAAACAGACACATAGACCAATGGAATAGAGTAGAAAGCCTGGATATGAACCATCAACTCTATGGTCAAATGATCTTTTACAAAGCAGGAAAAAATATCCAATGGGGGGGAGGACAAAAAAAAACAGTCTCGGGAGGAGTCAAGATGGCGGAGAAGTAGCAGCCTGAGACTACATCAGGTAGCAGGAGATCAGCTCGATAGCTTATCTAAACATTGCAAACACCTACAAATCCAACGGGAGAGCGAAGAGAAGAAGAACAGCAACTCTAGAAACAGAAAATCAACCACTTTCTGAAAGGTAGGACTGGCAGAGAAGTGAATCTAAAACGATGGGAAGATAGACCGCGGGGGGAGGGGCCGGCTCCCGGCAAGCGGCGGAGCAACGGAGCACAAAATCAGGACTTTTAAAAGTCTGTTCCACTGAGGGACATTGCTCCAGAGGCTAAACCAGGGTGAAGCCCACGCGGGGTCAGTGTGGCCCCAGGCCCCGCAGGGTCACAGAAGGATCGGGGGTGTCAGAGTGTCGGAGAGCTCGCAGGTATTAGAACGGAGAAGCTGGCTGCAGAGACAGAGCCGAGGACTGAACTCTCAGCTCGGGGTTACCTTGAACTGGTCGCGGGCTGGGTGAGCTCGGAGCGCGGCTAGAGGCTGGGGATACGGGAGTGATTGGGTGCCGTCCTCTGGGGGCGCACTGAGGAGTGGGGCCCCAGGCTCTCGGCTCCTCCGGGCCGGAGACTGGGAGGCCTCCATTTTCATTCCCGTCCTCCAGAACTCTACGGAAAGCATTCAGGGAACAGAAGCTCCCAAAAGCGAACCCGAGCCGATTACTTAGTCCCGCCGCTGGTAAGGGCGGTGCAATCCCGCCTCGGGCAAAGACACTTGAGAGTCACTACAACAGGCCCCTCCCCCAGAAGATCAACAAAATATCCAGCCAGGACGAAGTTCATCTATCAAGGAGAAAGCAGGTTCAATTCCTAAGACAGCAGAGCAATTCCAGAGGAGGAGAAAGCAAAGCACGGATCTCATGGCTTTCTCCCCATGATTCTTTAGTCTTGCAGCTACTTCAATTTAATTTTTTTTTCTTTTTTCAATTTTTTTTTCTTTTTTCTTTTTTCTTCTTCTGCTAAATTTTTTAAAACTTTTACCCTTTTCTTTTTTAACGTTTTTTGACTAGTTCATCTAAATATATATATATTTTTTCTTTCTTTTTTATATTTTTTTATTTGTTTTATTTTTTAAATTTTTTCTTTTTTTTCCTTTTTTTTTTTCTTTTTTTTTTTCAGAACCTGTTTTTATCCCCTTTCTCCCCCCCACAATTAGGGGTATCTTCTGATTTGGTTACAGCGCATTTTTCTGGGGTCTTTGCCACCCTTTTAGTAGTTTATTTGCTACTTCATATCCTCGTATCTGGACAAAATGACAAGGCTGAAAAAATCACCACAAACAAAAGAACAAGAGACAGTACCGAAGGCTAGGGACCTAATCAACACAGACATTGGTAATATGTCAGATCAAGAGTTCAGAATGACGATTCTGAACATCCTAGCCGGGCTTGAAAAAGGCATGGAAGATATTAGAGAAACCCTCTCTGGAGATATTAAAGCCCTTTCTGGAGAAATTAAAGAACTAAAATCTAACCAAGTTGAAATCAAAAAAGCTATTAATGAGGTGCAATCAAAAATGGAGGCTCTCATTGCTAGGATAAATGAGGCAGAAGAAAGAATTAGTGATATAGAAGACCAAATGACAGAGAATAAGGAAGCCAAGCAAAAGAGGGACAAACAGCTACTGGACCATGAGGGGAGAATTCGAGAGAGAAGTGACACCATAAGACGAAACAACATTAGAATAATTGGGATTCCAGAAGAAGAAGAAACAGAGAGGGGAGCAGAAGGTCTATTGGAGAGAATCATTGGAGAGAATTTCCCTAATATGGCAAAGGGAACAAGCATCAAAATCCAGGAGATGCAGAGAACCCCCCTCAAAGTCAACAAGAATAGGTCCACACCCCGTCACCTAATAGTAAAATTTACAAGTCTTAGTGACAAAGAGAAAATCCTGAAAGCAGCCCGAGAAAAGAAGTCTGTAACATACAATGGTAAAAATATTAGATTGGCGGCAGACTTATCCACAGAGACCTAGCAGGCCAGGAAGAGCTGGCATGATATATTCAGAGCACTAAACGAGAAAAACATGCAGCCAAGAATACTCTATCCAGCTAGGCTATCATTGAAAATAGAAGGAGAGATAAAAAGCTTCCAGGACAAACAAAAACTGAAAGAATTTGCAAACACCAAACCAGCTCTACAGGAAATCTTGAAAGGGGTCCTCTAAGCAAAGAGAGAGCCTAAAAGTAGTAGATCAGAAAGGTACAGAGACAATATACAGGAACAGTCACCTTACAGGCTAATAATGGCACTAAATTCATATCTCTCAATAGTTACCCTGAATGTTAATGGGCTAAATGCCCCAATCAAAAGACACAGGGTATCAGAATGGATAAAAAAACAAAACCCATCTATATGTTGCCTACAAGAAACTCATTTTAGACGCGAAGACACCTCCAGATTTAAAGTGAGGGGGTAGAAAACAATTTACCATGCTAATGGGCATCAGAAGAAAGCTGGGGTGGCAATCCTTATATCAGATCAATTAGATTTTAAGCCAAAGACTATAATAAGAGATGAGGAAGGACACTATATCCTACTCAAAGGGTCTGTCCAACAAGAAGATCTAACAATTTTAAATATCTATGCCCCTAACGTGGGAGCAGCCAACTATATCAACCAATTAATAACAAAATCAAAGAAATACATCAATAATAATACAATAATAGTAGGGGACTTTAACACTCCCCTCACTGAAATGGACAGATCATCCAAGCAAAAGATCAACAAGGAAATAAAGGCCTTAAATGACACACTGGACCAGATGGACATCACAGATATATTCAGAACATTTCATCCCAAAGCAACAGAATACACATTCTTCTCTAGTGCACATGGAACCTTCTCCAGAATAGATCACATCCTGGGTCACAAATCAGGTCTCAACCAGTATCAAAAGATTAGGATCATTCCCTGCATATTTTCAGACCACAATGCTCTGAAGCTAGAACTCAATCACAAGAGGAAAGCTGGAAAGAACCCAAATACATAGAGACTAAACAGCATCCTTCTAAAGAATGAATGGGTCAACCAGGAAATTAAAGAAGAATTGAAAAAATTTATGGAAACAAATGATAATGAAAACACAACGGTTCAAAATCTGTGGGACACAGCAAAGGCAGTCCTGAGAGGAAAATATATAGCGGTACAAGCCTTTCTCAAGAAACAAGAAAGGTCTCAAGTACACAACCTAACCCTATACGTAAAGGAGCTGGAGAAAGAACAAGAAAGAAACCCTAAACCCAGCAGGAGAAGAGAAATCATAAAGGTAAGAGCAGAAATCAATGAAATAGAAACCAAAAAAACAATAGAAAAAAATCAATGAAACTAAGAGCTGGTTCTTTGAAAGAATCAATAAGATTGATAAACCCCTGGCCAGACTCATCAAAAAGAAAAAAGGACCCAAATAAATAAAATCATGAATTAAAGAGAAGAGATCACAACTAACACCAAAGAAATACAGACAATTGTAAGAACATACTATGAGCAACTCTACGCCAACAAATTTGACAATCTGGAAGAAATGGATGCATTCCTAGAGACATATAAACTACCACAACTGAACCAGGAAGAAATAGAAAACCTGAACAGGCCCAAAACCAGTAAGGAGATTGAAACAGTCATCAAAAATCTCCAAACAAAAGTCCAGGGCCAGATGGCTTCCCAGGGGAATTCTACCAAACATTTAAAGAAGAACTAATTCCTATTCTCCTGAAACTGTTCCAAAAAATAGAAATGGAAGGAAAACTTCCAAACTCATTTTATGAGGCCAGCATCACCTTGATCCCAAAACCAGACAAGGATCCCACCAAAAAAGAGAACTACAGACCAATATCCTTGATGAACACAGACGCAAAAATTCTCGCCAAAATACTAGCCAATAGGATTCAACAGTACATTAAAAGGATTATTCACCACGATCAAGTGGGATTTATTCCAGGGCTGCAGGGTTGGTTCAACATCCACAAATCAATCAATGTGATACAACACATTAATAAAAGAAAGAACAAGAACCATATGATACTCTCAATAGATGCTGAAAAAGCATTTGACAAAGTACAGCATCCCTTCCTGATCAAAACTCTTCAAAGTGTAGGGATAGAGGGCACATACCTCAATATTATCAAAGCCATCTATGAAAAACCCACCGCAAATATCATTCTCAATGGAGAAAAACTGAAAGCTTTTCCGCTAAGATCAGGAACACGGCAGGGATGTCCATTATCACCACTGCTATTCAACATAGTACTAGAAGTCCTAGCCTCAGCAATCAGACAACAAAAAGAAATTAAAGGCATCCAAATTGGCAAAGAAGAAGTCAAACTATCACTCTTTGCAGATGATATGATACTATATGTGGAAAACCCAAAAGACTCCACTCCAAAACTGCTAGAACTTGTACAGGAATTCAGTAAAGTGTCAGGATATAAAATCAATGCACAGAAATCAGTTGCATTTCTGTACACCAACAACAAGACAGAAGAAAGAGAAATTGAGGAGTCAATCCCATTTACAATTGCACCCAAAAGTATAAGATACCTAGGAATAAACCTAACCAAAGAGGCTAAGAATCTATACGCAGAAAATTATAAAGTACTCATGAAAGAAATTGAGGAAGACACAAAGAAATGGAAAAATGTTCCATGCTCCTGGATTGGAACAATAAATATTGTGAAAATGTCTATGCTACCTAAAGCAATCTACACATTTAATGCAATCCCTATCAAAATACCATCCATTTTTTTCAAAGAAATGGAACAAATAATCCTAAAATTTATATGGAACCAGAAAAGGCCTCAAATAGCCAAAGGAATATTGAAAAAGAAAGCCAAAGTTGGTGGCATCACAATTCCAGACTTCAAGCTCTATTACAAAGCTGTCATCATCAAGACAGCATGGTACTGGCACAAAAACAGACACATAGATCAGTGGAACAGAATAGAGAGCCCAGAAATCGACCCTCAACTCTATGGTCAACTAATCTTCGACAAAGCAGGAAAGAATGTCCAATGGAAAAAAGACAGCCTCTTCAATAAATGGTGCTGGGAAAATTGGACAGCCACATGCAGAAAAATGAAATTGGACCACTTCCTTACACCACACACGAAAATAGACTCCAAATGGATGAAGGACCTCAATGTGAGAAAGGAATCCATCAAAATCCTTGAGGAGAACGCAGGCAGCAACCTCTTCGACCTCAGCCGTAGCAACATCTTCCTAGGAACAACGGCAAAGGCAAGGGAAGCAAGGGCAAAAATGAACTATTGGGATTTCATCAAGATCAAAAGCTTTTGCACAGCAAAGGAAACAGTTAACAAAACCAAAAGACAACTGACAGAATGGGAGAAGATATTTGCAAACGACATATCAGATAAAGGGCTAGTGTCCAAAATCTATAAGGAACTTAGCAAACTCAACACCCAAAGAACAAACAATCCAATCAAGAAATGGGCAGAGGACATGAACAGACATTTCTGCAAAGAAGACATCCAGATGGCCAACAGACACATGAAAAAGTGCTCCACGTCACTCGGCATCAGGGAAATACAAATCAAAACCACAATGAGATATCACCTCACACCAGTCAGAATGGCTAAAATTAACAAGTCAGGAAATGACAGATGCTGGAGAGGATGTGGAGAAAGGGGAACCCTCCTCCACTGTTGGTGGGAATGCAAGCTGGTGCAACCACTCTGGAAAACAGCATGGAGGTTCCTCAAAATGTTGAAAATAGAACTACCCTATGACCCAGCAATTGCACTACTGGGTATTTACCCTAAAGATACAAACATAGTGATCCGAAGGGGCACGTGTACCCGAATGTTTATAGCAGCAATGTCTACAATAGCCAGACTATGGAAAGAACCTAGATGTCCATCAACAGATGAATGGATAAAGAAGATGTGGTATATATACACAATGGAATACTATGCAGCCATCAAAAGAAATGAAATCATGCCATTTGCGACGACGTGGATGGAACTAGAGCATATCATGCTTAGTGAAATAAGTCAATCGGAGAAAGACAACTATCATATGATCTCCCTGATATGAGGATATGGAGAAGCAACATGGGGGGGTAGGGGGATAGGAGAAGAATAAATGAAACAAGATGGGATTGGGAGGGAGACAAACCATAAATGACTCTTAATCTCACAAAACAAACTGGGGGTTGCTGGGGGGAGGTGGGATTGGGAGAGGGGGAGGGGGCTATGGACATTGGGGAGGGTAAGTGCTATCGTGAGTGCTGTGAAGTGTGTAAACCTGGCGATTCACAGACCTGTACCCCTGGGGATAAAAATACATTATATGTTTATTAAAAAAAAAAAAAAATTTGGAAGGGGAGGCGAACCATAAGAGACTATGGACTCTGAAAAACAACCTGAGGGTTTTGAAGGGTCAGGGGTGGGAGGTTGGGGGAACAGGTGGTGGGTAATGGTGAGGGCACGTTTTGCATGGAGCACTGGGTGTTGTGCAAAAAGAATGAATACTGTTACGCTGAAAAAATAAATAAAATGGAAAAAAAAAAAAACAGTCTCTTCAATAAATGGTGCTGGGAAAATTGGACAGTTATATACAGAAGAATGAAACTCGACCATTCCCTTATACCATACACAAAGATAAACTCAAAATGGATGAAAGACCTCAATAAGAGAAGGAATCCATCAAAATCCTAGAGGAGAACACAGGCAGTAACCTCTTCGACATCAGCCACACAAACTTCTTTCAAGACACATCTCCAAAGGCAAAGGAAACAAAAGTGAAAATGAACTTTTGGGACTTCATCAAGATAAAAAGCTTCTGCACAACAAAGGAAAACAGTCAACAAAACAAAGAGGCAATCCACAGAATGGGAGAAAGTACTTGCAAATGACACTATAGAAAAAGGGCTGATATTCAAGAATTTCTCAAACTTAACACCCAAAAAACAAATGATCAAGTCAAAAAATGGGCAGAACACATGAACAGACACTTCTCCAATGAAGACACAGAAATGGCTAAGAGACACATAAGAAAATGCTCATTATCATTAGCCATCAGGGAAATTCAAATCAAAACCACACTGAGATACCATCTTATACCAGTAAGAACGGCAAAAATTAACAAGACAGTGAACAACAAATGTTAGACAGAATGTGGAGAAAGGGAAACCCTCTTACATTGTTGATGGGAATGCAAGTTGGTACAGCCACTTTGGAATACAGTGTGGAGGTTCCTCAAAAAATTAAAAATAGAGCTACCCGATGATCCAGAAATTGCACTACTGGGTATTTACCCCAAAGATACAGGTGTACTGAAAAGAAGAGCCATGTGCACCCCAATGTTCATATCAGCAATGTCCACAACAACCAAACTGTTGGAAAGACCAGAGATGCCCTTCAACAGCTGAATGGATAAAGAAGAAGTGGTCCACAGACACAATGGAATATTACTCAGCTATCAGAAAGGATGAATACCCAAATTTTGCATCAACATGGATGGAACTGGAGGAGATTATGCTAAGTGAAATAAGTCAAGCAGAGAAAATCAATTATCATTTGTTTTTACTTACTTATAGAACATAAGGAATAACATGGAGGACATTAGGAGAAAGAAGGGAAAAACGAAGCGGGGGAATTGGAGGAGGAGATGAACAATGAGAGACTGTGGACTCTGAGAAACAAGCTGATCGTTTTAGAGGGGAGGGTGGTAGGGGGATAGGTTGGACCGGTGATGAATATTAAGGAGGGCACGTATTGCATGGAGCACTGGGTGCTATATATAAACAATGAATCTTGGAACACTACATCAAAAACTAATGACATACTGTATGGTGACTAACATAACACAATAAAAAATAAAAACAAAACAAAAAAAGAAAGAAATAGAGATTTGGGGGCATCTGGGTTGCTCAGTCACTTAAAACGACTAAGTCTTGATTTACGCTCAGGTCATGATCTCAGGGTAGTGAGACAGAACTCCATATCCGGCTCCATATTCAGTGGGGAGTTTGCTTCTCTCTTATTCTCCCTCCCAGCACCTGGTCACGGTCTCACTATCTCTATTTAAAATAAATAAATAAATCTTAAAAAAAAAAAAAAAAGGAAGAAGTTCGGTTTAGAAAAGGAACTAACGATACTGGCCAAGAAATAAGACAAAAGTGTACCTTTAAAATAAGAGTACCTTAAAAAAAAAGAAAAAAAAAAAAGAAATGGAAATTTTGGTTTGGAAAAAGAACTATATTGGCCAAGAAATAGACAGAAGTGTACCTTTAGATTTGTAGCACAGCCATGCTCCACAATATAAATATCTGCTCCATCTACTGCTAAACGAGTCATAGTATATTTCAAATCATCTGAAGTTGGACAAGGGCCAGGAATACAACTCAACTGAAAAGAAAAATAATTGAATATTTAATTCTTCACCATCACGTCACCATTTTTGGTACTCACACCTGCTGATTTAAATAAAATTTTCATTATGTGCGTATTTTAAAAAATTAGTCAAATCTCATTTTCATAATGATAAATTAAATTATCAGTAATTAAAGACTTACTAATTAGAAACTAATCATAAGTATGTACCATTTTCATTCATAAGGGGAAAAAAGCAAGTCTAAATTGACAGAATATAGTTACTGAAAGTCACAAAGAATAATCAAAGTAAAATGATAAGTAAAGTGTCACAGGATTATAAGAACTGTATAGGAGTTTAAAGTTGTAAGATTTTCTTATGAGTACTCTATACTACACAAACACACTTGTTTTTACAAATATATCAACTGTAAATCTTATTATGATATCTAAGGACAATTGACACAAATTTAATTTATTTTACTCCTGAAACAGATTTGGTCATGGTTAGGCTGGAAGAAAACATACACTTCACCTACTTCTTGGCGAAATGGCAACCCTGAGTAAATTATTGGCTCAATGGCATACAACTGTTCATTAGTGGGAGAGCCAGAGTAGAACACAGATGTCTTGCATTATACTCAGTGTTCTATAATAATAAGGCATACCGTGGAGATATTGATTGCGGGTTCCATTCCAGACCACCGCAATAAAGCATATATCACAATAAAGCAAGTCAAATTTAGTGGCTAAAATCAAAAACACAAGAAACAAGAAGTGTTGGGGAGGATATGGAAAAAAAAGGAACCCTTCTGTACTGCTGATGGGAATACAAACTGGTGTAGTCAGCATGGAAGGCAGTATGGAGATTGCTGAAAAAAAATTAAAAATAGAACTAACCTATGATCCAGTAATTGCACTACTGGGTATTTGCTCAAAGAAAATGCTAATTCATAAAGATATAAGTACCTCTATGTTTACTGCAGCATTATTTACAATAGCCAAATTATGAAAGCAGTCCAAGTGTCCATTGATAGATGAATGGATAAAGACGTGGTTACTGTATATGTGTGTGTGTGTGTGTGTGTGTGCGCGCACATGTGTGCATGTATATACATAATGGTGTGTGTGTGTGTGTGTGTGTATAAAAACAAAATGGAATATTACTCAGCCATAAAAAAGAATTAAAATTTGCCATCTGTGACAACATGGATGATCCAGAGAGTATAATGCTAAGCAAAATAAGCCAAAGACAGATACCATATGATTTCACTTATATATGGAATTTAAGAAACAAATGAATAAAGGGGAAAAAAGAGAGACAAAAAAAATAGACCCTTAACTATAGAGAGCAAACAGATGGTTACCAGAGAGAAGTGGGCTGGGGGAATGGGTGAAATAGGTGAAAGCGATTAAGAGTACGCTTGATAAGTACAGAGTAATATATGGAAATACTGAATCACTACATTGTGTACCTGAAATTAACATAATACTAGATGTTAACTGGAATTAAAATAAAAATTAAAAATAAATAAATACTGTAAGATGAAAAAAGTTAATTTTTTGGTTTCTCAGTGCATACAAACGTTACGTTTACACTTTATACTATAGTATAAGTGTGTAATAGGCTACGTCTAGGAAAAATGTACATGCCTTTATTGCTAAAAAATGCTAACCATCATCTGAGCTTTCAGCAAGTCATAATCACTATCCAAAGATCACTGTAACAATAATAATAATGACAAAGTTTGAAATATTACAAGAATTACCAAAACGTGTCACAGAGGCATAGAGTGAACAAATATTGTTGGAAAAATGGTGTTGATGGATTTGCTTGCTGCAGGGTTGCCACAAACCTTCAACTTGTTAAAAAAAACAAAGACACAAAATCACTGTATCTGCAAAGCACAATAAAACAAGGTATGTCTGTATATTTCGCCCCCACAAAACAGACCCAAAAAACCCTGATCTAAAATGACAGAGGCACATCAGTGGTTGCATGGAATAATGAATGGCTGACTGCAAAGGGACACAAGGTAATTTTCTAAGGTGATAAAAAAATGTTTGATTTTAAAAATTTTATTGTAACATGAAAGCTTTGAATCTTAAAAAAAAAAAAAAAAAGAAGGAGGCGACACCTACAAGTATGTGTGATTTATCCATAAGGAACTAATTGTTTGACATATAACTAAGGATTCTCTAGATCCTGGCAGTGTTTATAACAAGAAAAAAAAATAATTTTCCACCAATTATAGCAGTTTCCTTTATTGTCAGTAAATTAGCAGAGGTTATAGATATTTTGGACATAAAGTTAAAAGCAAGATGAATTGTTCTCAATTCACACTAATGTAACAGCAAATAAACATAGTATGTATAACAAAAGAAAAAAAAGGAAAAACACATATAAGATGAAATTAGAAAGAAAAACTAAACTGTTAACAATGGTTATCTCTATGTTATAGAATTAGGATTAAAAAAAATTTTTTTTGAACTGCCATGTTTTCTTGGCAAATGCCAATGTTACTAACCATGTTACAAAAGAACAGGTATGTTCTAGGGAGGTCTATAAACAATGCCATGTAAGGAATTTAACCTTCCTCTTGCTTCAGTTTCTAAATCTTCTACATAAATATGCAGCCATATCTAAAATAATGTAATTACATAAGAAAATGAGTTAACAGTAAAAATGTAAGAGGTAAGATATAATTTTTGTAATATCTCTATTTATCGGTGAATTTTTGTTTTAATAATTACCTCATATGTTAGAAACTTGCAACTGAATAACAACTGGCTACAAATCTGCAAAATAATTTATTAATTGAGAAAACTGAACAATAACGCTTACTTCATGGCTATGTGTATTTGATTTAAAGCTGGTATCTCAATCTTTCATTTTAAAAAAATCCATAAATGTCTATAATACTGCTAACATATTTGTTAACATACCTTGGATTCACAGAACCGACGGTCAAATCCATGCTGACATATTATTACTGATTTAGGTCTTTCCAGTTCATACTCCCGACATACCACATGAAAAACAAATGTCTGTCCCCACTCCAACAGACAAGCTAACTACAAATAAGCAGTGACAGGTTGACAACAGTGTTAGCATTCTAAACACATGTTCAGAGTTCAAAAGCTTATCAAGAATATTAATACAGTTTGAAAGAACCCAAATGCTGTATTATACCTGCTGCTACATAGCACAATTTTTAGCCAGAATCATGACGTCTACCTTGACATCATTTTTAAGCTTATGTTACTTTTCATTTGTGAATGACAAAATGCATGACAACTGAAAAATTCAACCTCAGCAACTTACAAAGTAAGTATTTCCTTCAAGGTTAAATCTTTTTTCTTATATAACTGGAATCCTCTGTACACAAAAGCACCTAAAATTCTCTACCTAATAATAAACAAAGCTTGGATATGAAATTATTATCTAATTATCATAGTGAGCTGCAATTTTGGAAAATCAGATATTTTGAAGATTATAGCACTTTTGTTTATGTAAACAGAAACTTAAGTATATATTAATTCTTCATCAAATCTTTGGTTTACAAAAAAACCCCTTCATTTTATAATTGATTAGAGTTGTTAATAAACATATTGAAATACAGGTATACAGGATATCATTCAATAAAAAAGTTTAATTTAAACTATCGGAAAACATGAATTTCACTTTTAAAACATACAAAGAATTGAATATACATTAAAAAGCACCTATGGATTCATGGAATGCTCATTGAAAAGTGATGCTAAGATTCTAGTGCAGAAGAAAGAAATGTTTCATCTTCTAATAAGGGCAATTTAGAAACATATGAGATTCTAGCAACTGTTAGATTAAAGGAATTGTGTCCATTATTGTACAATCAGAATAGCTTTATTCTGTCTTTGTTAAGGAACAAACTTTTTTTTATAAGTTTCAGTCTTTACTTATACATTAGAGAAAAGAGATGGTGCATAATAAGGAAAGGATAGTCACCAGCCCAGAAAGCACTGAGTATTTCTTTCCATCCATTTTTGTATACTCTATTATGTATTTTATCTACTTTTATATAAAATATCCCTTTTCAAATCCATTTTCTTATTTCTAGAATCTTAATTTTTGCTGCCTTTCAAAAATTTCTTGCAGATATGCAAGGTATCTAGAGTCTTTACCCACCTTCTTGTTGCTATTTCCTACCTATAAATGTTTCATACACATTCTGTAATTTTTATTAAAATTGAGCATATACATTTCAAACATTCAAGATCAAATTCCACTCTTCTGAAATGCCAAGATAAGCATGTACATCATAAATATATGGATCAATAGGTGAAATGTTACAGTAATACAGCTATTTGGCTAAATATCAATGGTCCGTTTCAAGAACTAAATGAAACTTATTACCTCTGAGTCTTCTAAAGATTAAAGGGGATAAGAGGAGGAGGGGGATTTTGTCAAATTTGTTCTTATTTTTTTTTTAAATCCACATCGTTAAAACAGATACAAATGATATTATCTTGCTTTGAAAATGATAAGAACTGAGCTATTTAATCTTGAATTTCATAAACAATACTTTTAAATCCTACTTAAGAAAGATACAAGAAAGCAAAATTCTTAAAAAAAAATTACTTCATAATACTGGGGAAAAATGGAATTTTTCAACAGCAGAGAAACAACTAATATAATTTTAATAATATATAAAATTTCCAGACCAGTTCCCATACTTCCCAAAGTTTTGATCTTGAAAGTGTTATGCAGTACTATAAAACATTACACCCTTCAATTTTATGTGGCTCAGAAAAGTGAAACTTGTCTCTGACTCATCTGTTGCTAAGAAAATCCTGAATGGCAAGAATGACTCCCAACCAAAAAGCAAAGAATTGTCAGGCCCTCAGAATGCTATTAGTGAAAATGCAATGAACTTTCAAACAGGCATATAACTTGCTCTTGGCAAAGTGGGTGAGCAAAGGAAAAAGAAGTCAGGTAATCATACCTGTGGTGCTGTGACCTTAGCTGTAAGACTTCCAGCCTGCACATCAATTAACCATGCATATTCTAAGGAATCACTTCCCAAAGGAAGACCTTCTGCTGAGAACATAGCATGTGCTCTCAGCTGGAGACCTGACAAATTGATGTGCCCCTCCCTGAGTACTTCATCCACAGGAGGTCGCTGCTGAAAACAATAAGAAGAAGACTGTAAGAAGTACAAGAAAACGGCATTATTATTTCTAGTTGTTTTTTTCTCCAGAGACTAACAGTAAAAACACGCTATCTGGAAAGTAACACTCAAGGGTCCATAAAATCCTAACACACAACCTTGTACCAGAGAGTCTCAGTTAAGCTTCTTTAGTGACAATATCCATTAAGAGTCCAACTGCAAAGCAAGAGAGCAAAATCCTAGAAAGAATGATACTTCTCTGATACAAATGAATGGCTCAATATTTGAATACAAAGAAATTAGTATTCTGACTGACAGGGAATATAAGAGACCAATCTTTGGTGGGAAGACAGGAATAATGAGATTAAAATACTAAAAAGAAAAAAAATAATAACAGGGAAGAACAAAGACAATTAAGACCATAAAATGAAGAAGTTGGGAAGAAAGCCATCTTTCATATAGGTTTTGAGAACTATACAAATATAAAAAGGATAGATTTATCTTACAAAAATTACATACTTACTACCAAAAAGCAGCAAATATTTCAAAAAGAAAAGTTCTGGAACTTACAAAGCTAAAAGATATGTCGTAAAATAGGGCAGTCCATGGAACACTAGTTCCACAGAATAGTAATATAGTAATACAGAATATATATAGTAATATAGAATCAAATAGGTTTGGCAATGCCCTACCCATCAGTCGCCAATTTTGTAGAATCTACCTCCCAATCTCTCAGAAATGCACTGATTTTCTTCTATCTTCACTAGTATCATCATGGTCCAAATAATATGACCTCTTGCTAAGATGTGTGCAGAGACTCCCAGTATTCATTTTTACATCTCCCTCCTCCATACTCTACAAAACAACCACAGAGACCTAAAAAGGCAAATTCTATCATGTTTTTGTCTCAAAACCATTGTTTTTTATTTCTTCCGTATTTCTCTTCTCCACCAGGTTTATTAGGGTAAAGATTATTTCTGTCTTATTCACCATTTATTTCACCACACCTAACAGTGACCACAAAAGGAAGATAATGCTAAATGACTATATAGATTTCTTCACAGCAAGTCTTTTCAGAGAATTCAATATACTAATATACATTGGGACAGTTCACGGGTATTTCCCAAACTAATTTTACCGCAGTAGTCTTTTTAGTATGTGTATGCAGGCCACCTGCACAAGAAACAGTGTTGGCAATCCTTGTTTCAACACATTTTAGGAAATGTATTCTTAAAAAACAACAACAACAACAACAACAACAAAACTAAGGATATGAGCTAAATCAAATTCATAAGTAATTCTTAAAAGGAAATTTCTAAGTATGACTATAATAATAGCTTTAGCAGCTCCTTCAATATTTTTTATTTTCACCTAAGCTATGTGACTATATATAAAATCACAGAAATTTCTCCAGGTATCAGTTCCCTTCTATTTTTTTTATCTGAAGAAGCTGGGGAGGATGGTCAATAAAGATCACTTCTGGCACCAAGATTCGAAAATTCTCAGTATAAGATACTTCTGATTGATATTTTTTGAGCTCAAAAATACATACAAATCTAGGCTTGGTACATCAACAAAGATCATAGTCTAGACTTTATGGGGTGGTTGCATCATATTAGGGGCTGAATTGTGTACCCTAAAAAGACACAAAGTCCTAAGCCTAGGCACCTGTGATTGTGACCTTACTATATTTGAAAACAGGGTTTTAGCAGATCTAATCAAGTTAAAATAAGGTTACACTGAATTAGGGCATGCCTTAATCTAATGACTGGTGTCCTTTAAAGAGGAAAACTGGGACACAGAGACACATGAAGACAATGCCATGAGAAGACAAAGGCAGAGATATGCATCTATAAGACAAGCAATGTCAAGGATTGCTAGCAACCACCAAAAGCTTAGAAGAGGCAAGGATTTAATCTCCTACAGCCTTGAGAGAGAGAATATGCCCTGCCAACACTTTGATTTCAGAATTCTAGGCTCCAGAACCGTGAGAGAATATACTTCTCCTGTTTTAAGCCACCCAGTGCGAGGTACTTTGCTATGGCGGCCCTAGGAAACTGATATACATCATAAGATGTTCATAAATTAAAAGGGGACGGTTTCATAAGCTGGACACAATAACCCATCCATCACCTCAGATCCTTAACCTTGAGGCCCTGCATTAAGACTAATGCTATCAAGAACACACAGCCAAATCCTGGAGAACTCACCTGTACCAAAGGTTTTAAATTTGCCCAGATTCACCAGAAAAATCACTATCTATGGCAGCTGTAGTCTTATTACATGTATTTCTTAAATAAAAGGACTTGAAAGTCAAAGTAAGTCTTTGATCCATGGGCTCCAAAATGGATCTTATGTTCATCGGGCATGAAAACAACATTGATTTCAGGGTAGATCTCCATCAACACTATTGGGTGACCAGTTGCATTGTCAATGAGCAGTCATATTTTGAAAGGGCTCTCTTTTTCTGAGCACTAGGTCTCAAAAGTGAGCTTAAAATATTCAGTAGACAATGTTATAAAGAGACTGTCATCCAGGCTTTGTTGCCCCACTGAGAGCACAGGCAGCAGTTTTAGTATAATTCTTCAGGGCCCTAGAATTTTCAATGATTGGCTTCAACTTAAAGTCACCAGCTGTGTTAGCCTGTAAGTACAATGTCATCCTGTCCTTTGAAGTTCTGAAACCAGGCACTGACTTCTCCTCTCTATGAAAGTCCTAGATGGTGTCTTCAACTAGAAGGCTATCTCATCTACTTTGAAAATCTGTAGTTTAGTATAGCCACCTCCATGAATTAACTTGGCTAGATCTCCTAGATAACTTGCTGCAGCTTCTACAGCACTTGCGGCTTTACCTTGCACTTTGGTGTTATGGAGATGGCTTCTTTCTTCAAACCTATGCACCAATTTCTGCTAGCTTCAAACTTTTCTTCTGCAACTTCCTTACCTCTCCCAGCCTTCACAGAATTGAAGAGCGTGAGGGCCTTGCGCTCGATTAGGTTTTGGCTTAAGGGAATGCCGTGGTTGATTTGATCTTCTATCCAGACCACTGTAACCTTCTGCGTTAGCAATAGGCTATTTTGTTTTCTCATCATTGGTATGTTTATTAGAGTAGCACTTCTGATTTCCTTGATGAACTTTTCCTTCACGTTCACAACTTGGCTGTTTGGTGCAAGAGGCCTAGTTTTCAGCTTGGCTTGGGTTTGACATGCCTTCCTCACTAAGCTTAATCATTTCTACCCTCTGATTTCAAGTGAGAAACATGCAATTCTGCCTTTCACTTGAACACCTGGAGGCCACTGCAGGGTCATTAGTTGGTCTAATTTCAATACCTTTTTTTTTAGAGAACAGGGAGGCCCAAGAAGAGGGTGAGAGACAGGGGAACAGCAGGTTGGTGAAGCAGTCAGAACACATGCAACATTTATCACTTAAGTTTGCCATCTTATATGGGCACCCCAAAACAATTACAATAGTAACATCAAAGATAAGTGAACACAAATCACTATAACAAATATAATAATGAAAAAGTTTGAAATACTGTGAGGATTACCAAAATGTGATAGAGACATGAAGTGGACAAATGCTGTTGGAAAAATGGCTTTGATACACTTGCTTGATGCAGAGCTGCCACAAACCTTCAATTTTTAAAAAATGCAGTATCTGCAAGCGCAATAAAGCAACATACAATAAAATGAGGTATGCCTACTATTTCAAAAGTCTGATGAAGGAAACAGATTCTGTGGCAAAAATAAGCCTATATTAGGTGTTAAGTTTCAGCTACTATGAGGTTAGGTGTGTCGATACATGCACATATGAAAAATTAAATTCTTTGTAGAAAAATACAGTCAGTTATGGCAAAAGAGTTACAAAGGGGGGGTAGGTTATTTTATATAAAATGATCAGTTACTATACTAAATCCTTATCATCTGTTGATGATTTCGGGGTATCAGATTCATTCTCCCATTTATAATTTTACTTTGCCTTATATTAAAATCCACTTACTTTTCTAAAACTCATAACTTGACTAAAAGTAGAGAAGAGCCCTAAAGTAGTGTTAAATGAAAAGTGAAGCCATTTGGCATTAAAAAATAATAATAAAGTGATAATCCTACCGAAGAATGTAAATTATTCCCATTTGCTGAATATCATTGGTTCCCCTCCAAAAGAGCCCTGGGGATATCTTGAGGGATTAATAAAGTGTCTTGTAAGTATGTTAGGTAAAAAGAATAATCCATGTGGATATGGATGTTTTGAAGATTTATAGTACTGGTTAATATGAATATTGAGGTTGTAATTTCCAAAAGACTCCACCAAAATTTTATACAATTTCACATCCATAAATATATGAAAAAATTAAAAACTATGTTTTTCCATTTCTAAAAACAATATATATAATATAATTATACGGGATCACAGAAACAGGGAACAGCAGAAAAAAAGAGAAAACTGAGATTCTTGAAAAACTCACACATATATACAAAACTTCTTACTTGTTAAATTACAAGCTCTAATTTAAAGAGCTATATATACCATGCACAGAAGCTTAACACACTGTTTCAACCCCATAAGCAATAATACATCTCTACGTCTCTACTGTAACTCATTTTCATATTACCTGATAGTTATCACTGACAAACACATTTAGGGGTGACAGGACAAGTTGCAGCATGGTCTCCCGAAATCCCTTCTTCATTTCAAAACACAGTCTTTCCAAGAATGCTGTAGGGCACTCAGGGCCATCAGTGGTTCCGTGCTAAAGTCGAACAAAATACCATAATCAAGATATAGAAAAAAATAAGACCAAGGAAGTGCAGGAAAATAACAATTACATTTATATACAAAATATAATTTTTATTTAATTCTATTTTAATTTATTTATATTTTATTTTAATTATATTTTTAATTTTTATTATATTTTATTAATTTATTTATATTTTAATTTATTTATAATTATATACAAAACATAACAACATTTATATGGTTAAGAGATTTGCTTCTTAAAAAGGAGAAACAGTGCTTACTGACAAAATTAACTATTTTGTACCTCAGTAAGAACATTAGGTTCACTAAGCACCAGAGGTGACTCCCCTGCTTTGCAATCCTAGGTGCATGGTATGGAGCCAGTAGGCAGTACAATGCTCTAGGGCCTCTCCCTCCCTATCTGGTCTCACTCCAACAACCCTGGGTGCTCTGGCAATGTAATCTCATTCCAAGTCTGCCCCAACAGTCCACTGGTCAACCTAAGACTGAACCAGGATTCTGTGCTAGGTCTGAACCCCTGAAAACAATTCAACCTGCAGGGTGAAGCTGAATGTTGATTTTGTAGCAGGCTCACCATAATGGCCCCAAAATGTCTAGAGTTGGAAAAAGGATAAGAAAATGTAAATCCTAGAGTATCCATTAGGCTAACTATAAACCCAGCAACTCAACATTGTGACAAAATGCTCTCCCTGATATGAGGACATGGAGAAGCAACATGGGGGGGTAGGGGGATAGGAGAAGAATAAATGAAACAAGATGGGATTGGGAGGGAGACAAACCATAAATGACTCTTAATCTCACAAAACAAACTGGGGGTTGCTGGGGGGAGGTGGGATTGGGAGAGGGGGAGCGGGCTATGGACATTGGGGAGGGGAGGAGAACCATAAGAGACTATGGACTCTGAAAAACAACCTGAGGGTTTTGAAGGGTCAGGGGTGGGAGGTTGGGGAACAGGTGGTGGGTAATGGGGAGGGCACGTTTTGCATGGAGCACTGGGTGTTGTGCAAAAAGAATGAATACTGTTACGCTGAAAAAATAAATAAAATGGAAAAAAAAATGCTCTAAAGTTACAAAGAACAGAAAGAAGGAACTGAAGTGAAAGAAGAAAAGCAGAAAATTAACAATGATCAAGTAATCACATTAGGAAGAAAATAATAAACTAGCTTTATTATGGTAAAAGGATAAATTTTAAAGTTTTCAAATCTGATTTTTTTATTAGTGTGTGCATGTGTGTACACACACTTAGAGTTTAAGTTGAGAGAATTTCGTAATATACTCCAGACTATTCTGATACGTAAACACTTACAACAGGAAGACGCCCATGAACTTTGTACAAATTAACAAGTACAGTAATATCCCAAGGACGTAAGGTAAGTGGATGAATTGACTTGGCTGAACTTTCATTTTCCTTTTTGTCATTTTCCATCCCAACAGCAGTCCACCCAGAGCTCGATGATGTTGACAGTGACAGAACAGGACTTGAAATAACCTCTTCAAAATCCATATACATGTCATCTTCCCCAAAGTAATTTTCCTATAAATATTAAGAACAAACTTCTATTAAAGAGGTATGTAACAATAACTTTTCAACTTAGAGTCTGAATTTTGTAAACCAAGCATTTCCTTAAACTATTTTATTTAGTTAAAAGTATATGGTCTGCTTCCTTGAAATGAAAAACCAACAACAAAAAAAGATCCATATACTTAAGACATAATACTTACTTGGCTACTTAGCAAATAAACATTTTATAGCAAAAAAAAACAAAAAAAACCCAAAAACATAAAAAATTACATAAGTTTATAGTGAAGTTTCATGACAACACCACTTCCAATTACAGCAAAAACTTGCAATTTAGGTTCTAGAAGAAAACTCTGAAAATCTGAAAATGTTCAATAGTTTTCAATCTTAGAGTTCTGAGGCAATAGTACCTAGAGACATCCTTGAAGGGAAGATGAATTCACTAAAAATTAATTTGACTAAATCCAATTAGCTAACTACTACAATCCATATATTCTGAGTGAAATATTTATCAGAAGTGTTTTTAACATCTTAAATAAGAATCTCCAATTTTGGTTACTGATGAAAAATACATGTGTTATCAATTGTTACCAAAACACCCTTTCACATAATCCATCCTGGCTTCTCATGCAAAGTATTTTAACTATTAATATTCTGGTTCCTTTTGTGTCAGAATTTAAATTTATTATTATTTTTTCTTTTTTTAAGGTTTTTTATTTAAATTCCACTTAATTTACACAGTGTAATATTAGTTTCATTGAGTAGGATTTAGTGATTCATCACTTATGTACAATACTCGGTGCTCATCACAACTGCCCTCCCTAATCCCCATCATTTATTTCACCCATCCCCCTACCCACTCCCCTCTGGTAACCATCAGGTTGTTCTCTATAGTAAAGAGTCTGTTTCTTGGTTTGCCTCTCTCTTTTTCTCCCCCCATGCTCATTTGTTTCTTAAATTCCACATATGAGTGAAATCATATGGTATTTGTCTTTCTTGGACTTATTTTAAATGAAATTCTTTTTTCTTCCCATTATTCTGAATTTAAATTTTATCTATTTGATCTGTTAGTAGTAATCAAAAGCTGCTAAAATATTCCTTACACAGTTAAACATATTTGTTCAATATTAGAAATCGAGTCAGTATTTTGATAAATTCTGCATTTTATTTATTGACACATTTATTTCTAGCTAGAATTCTAGTCAATCAATCAGGCCGATTAAGTATAGGAAAGTATAATATATATATATATTATATATATATATATTTTATATATATATATAATATAAAGAATTCTAGTCAATCAATCAGGCCGATTAAGTATAGGAAATGATGTTGAAGGGCTTGCAGTCATTTGGTTAATTAGCGGTGGGACTAATAATAAAATCCCACATCTATGGACTCACAAAACTGATGCATTCTCTATTGTTATCTGGCTCTAATAACACAGGTCCTACTTAGAACCCACCTGACATCTTGATAATTGCCCTTATTATATAACTCTGAAGCATGGACAAACTCAAGCACAAATATAAATGTAAATAAACATTAGTTTTTATCCTAAATTCTAACATTAAATTTCTAAAACTTAAAATAAATTTCTAATTGATTTTAATCAACATTAAAGATCTAGAAGTACTCAAAGCAGCAGTCCTCAGATCACTTGAGAAGCCTTTTCAAAATACACATGACATTCTGGTCCTGAAGACAGGTCCAATAGTTTACAATGGGCATGGATGTCAGAGAAAGAAGAAAAGTAAAATATTTCCTTCAGTGATTTTTTTTTTTTAAGATTTTATTTATTTATTTGACAGAGAGAGAGATCACAAGCAGGCAGAGAGGCAGGCAGAGAGAGAGGAGGAAGCAGGCTGCCTGCGGAGCAGAGAGCCTGATGCGGGGCTCGATCCCAGGACCCTGAGATCATGATCTGAGCCGAAGGCAGCAGCTTAATCCACTGAGCCACCCAGGCACCCCCTTCAGTGATGTTTATCTACAAATGGCCTCCAGACCCAACCACCTCTACACCCTTTCTCCATACAACTGATCAATGGAATCAGTGTACAATGTTCATGTTTATTAGCTTTTGACATACTAAGAGTTACCAACAAATCAATAAAAATAAGTTATATTCATTTTAGTCAATTTTTAATAATCCTACTCTTATTTTTAAAAGATTTTTAAAAGATTTCTTAGAAGTCTCTTACAGTCTCTTGCAATTTTTAACCCTAAAAACAGAAGAGATTCCTGTAGATTATTAAAGTCAAAAGAAAAATGTTCTCTTGGGCCTAATGTTCAATTTCGCTACCAAAACAATCTCCATTTAATTATCTGAAACAGAAATAACTCACAGCAAATTCTTTAGGGAATATGGAATCCCCAAAATAGTAGAGAACATTTGCTAATTTTTATTAAATGTGTCAATGACTGTTTTTTTTAAATATTTTATTAATTTAACAGAGAGAAATCACAACTAGGCAGAGAGGCAGGCAGAGAGAGAGGAGGAAGCAGGCTCCCTGCGGAGCAGAGAGTCCGATGTGGGGATCGATCCCAGGACCCTGGGATCATGACCTGAGCCGAAGGCAGAGGCTTTAACCCACTGAGCCACCCAGGCGCCCCTCAATGACTGTTTTTAAAGAGTTATGAAACTCTAGGAGTCTTTTATGAGTTATCATATTAGTACATATGGAATATTATAAACAAAATGTACTTTTAAATTATAAATGCCTTAAAACATGAGCCTCATGTTAAATGTTTGATGTTGAGTGTGTGGTTTAAGTTTTGTGTGTTTTAGTTTAATCTTGTTTTTTTAGTAGGTGAACTTCATCTGCAAAGGTTAACTTCTTGAGGATTCACTAAAAAATTTACCAAAAGGTTGACCAAAGTATAAGGTAAGTAATAATATATTATGGCAAACTTTTATGGTATATTAAGATTAATAAATGTACATAAATTTTTACAAGTACAAATAAAAGTTCCATTTCCATTTTATGGTAGGTAGTAGGCAAAATTGAACCATCTCTAAAACAAATCCCAAACAACCCCAGAAAAAAAAGCAACTTATATAACTTATATAACTGAAAAGATGTGTTCTTTTGTCAAGTTTGCAGCATGAATGAATTTAAACATGATAAAGCAAGCTGTATTTCCAATCAACTTAAAAGCTCTAGGAAATTTTATTTTCCTAGAGATATTTTATCATGAGTGTCAAGTAACTACTTCAAGTAACAGGACACTACCGTTTTTCCCCCTAGCCTATTTATGCAATGATACCCATTTCTCAAAGAAGAGGAAAAAGAATTACCACTATAGTTAAAAGAAGGGAGCTAATAAATTCAGAGAAGCCAGAGAGGGGGAGAAAAAACAACCTACAGGTAGTCTGTTTTCAATATTAATTTTTTTCTAATAAGAAAAACATAATGCCATATATACCAACCCTTAATCCACAGTTACTACTGACTACCACCAACATGCTATCACTATTTAGATTCAGATTTTCCTTCTTCCATTAAGAAAAAATGAAATAAGACTAAGAAAAGTCAATTCAGATGATGTAAACAGTTCCATAAAATATTCTCACAAATTTTAATGCATGTTTATATATATTCTTCTCAAATTTCCTGGTAATAATAATGGTAACCCTAATTTCTTTTGTGGATTCTGGAAATCAATTTTTCATAGTCAAACAAATACGATTTTTTTCTAGTCTATTCAGAATTTCTTGATGTTTAATTCTAGTAACTAAGGAAAATACAATCTCAGTTACATGAATTTTCACATTCTCTTTGTTTTCATTTATATATACATACATTCTAACACTAAGTAGAATGTAAGTTATGTATTAAAATAGAATACATCTCATTTAGCATGACACTGAGCTTTCTGGTAGGCAGAAAGAAAAAAAGAAGATAAAAAAAAGAAAGAGTTACTTATATTCCTAATAAAAGGAAGCATGGAGCTCATTGGCCTAGAAAAATTTTTGTTTGTCATGTTTTAAATACATATTTTTAAAAATATTTCAAACCTTAAAAATTTTTGTTTTAATAGCTACTTCATACAAGCTCTATGTTAATTTGATGAATGCCAATACTAATATAAACTTTAGTACAACAAACCTTTGACACTACTTAATAGTTGTTATAAAATCTTAATGCAAGGAAGAGACTGCATCAAAAAACAAGAGAGGTTATGGGGCGCCTGGGTGGCTCAGTGGATTAAGCCGCTGCCTTCGGCTCAGGTCATGATCTCAGGGTCCTGGGATCGAGCCCCGCGTCGGGCTCTCTGCTCCGCAGGGAGCCTGCTTCCTCCTCTCTCTGCCTGCCTCTCTACCTACTTGTGATCTCTCTCTCTGTCAAATAAATAAATAAAATCTTTAAAAAAAAAAAAAAAAAAAACAAGAGAGGTTACATTTATGAAGACTTTGTAAAGAAATCTTAAAAAAGGGCATTTACTCCTTTCTCTTTAATCTTCGTTATCATCCTTTTAATTTTGACAAGTATGTATTATGGAATTTTTAAAAGAAAAAAACTGAGGCTCAGTATACATAGAGTGATGCAAAAAACAGTGATAATACCTCTTAAGTAGTATTCAAAACTGGTATTATATCAATATAACCATCTTCATTTGCTAACAAATCATTACTTACATTTAAATTAAAATACAGTTCAGTCTCTTCAGGGAAATTATAACTTGAAAATTAACTTTAAATCCTTAATATTCACAAGCAATCCCAAGAAAATAAAATATTGGGAGAAATATGTGAAGAATACTTTGAGTCAAACAACGGTCACAAAAAAAAAAAGGCTTATGTGTGTGTGTATGTTTGTGTATTTCTCCCCTTTGAATATCTGAACAATCACTCCTTCAGGAATCTCTCCTAAAACCAAACCAAAACTTTAGATTTCCACAAATATTAAATACATTATCCCTTTCACCTTTTATCTTAAATTATATCATCTGATGCTTTCCAGTAGTTTATATAAGACAGTAACTCAAATTTAAAAATTTAAATATAAAAACCTGTTCAGCTAGCATTTCTCCCAGAGAACCTTTGTTAACAAACCTTGACTGTCCTTCCCTAATTAAACCTGATCATCCTAAGCCGTTTCCAGAATTAATCACACCTGTCAGTGTACATGACAGGATTGCCTGTTACCTAAGCATTCAATAACCAAACCTCCACAGTTGTGAAATCACAAAAGGAAGCAAACAAGTAAACACTGACAAAATCAGACTCACACAAAAACCTATCCCACAAATAAGGCTACTGCCCATGACTGTTAATGTTTGGACAATTAGTCTCACTTTGTTTATCAGATGTAGTAAAGCATCCAACAGTATGATAAAATCTAAAGCAAAGTGAACTAGCAAAATCCTGGAAAAATGCAAAATTTCATGGAGTTGCTAAAAGTGATATTGGATAACCGCTCAAATCACAGGGAAAGCTATCAGTGATAAGTGAAGATAGTGCTGCAAACAAATCTTTGTTTCTTACTTAGCATGAAATAAAGTTTTCTGTTTTTACTGAATTTACTTAAAGTCAGCTCTTCTGGGTTTTATTTTATTACTCTCAGATGACAAAGTTCTCTTGTACTTCTTTTGCTGTGTTACATTACAATGTGTTAAAATCTGTCCTTATATATGTCTATCCTACTATATCCTCTAGCTTATTTCCTTGAGAACAGATGCTGTATCATCTCTATCTCCGGCAACCTGCACAATTCCTAGAATGTATTAAATGCTAAAAGTACAAAATAAAAACTCAACTGAGAAGTACACTATTTTTAATAAATAAGTTTGTAATTAACTCTAGCACTGGAAGTCTAGTCAACATATATTATCTTCAACAACTTTAAACCACCAAAACTGGCTACTTCAGATGGTCTCAATTTTAATTAGATAGTACCCATTTTGCCTATGTTTAAAAATGTATAAGATCTTTAAAAAATCATACCTTTATACATAAGAAGGCATTTAATAGTGGTCCATAAAGAGTTATTTGAGAATCTGGGGAAAGTTCCATTTCTACATGAAGTTTATCAGGTGGAAGTTCTGAGGGATCGATAGGTGGGCGTGAAGATGTAGAAGGAGAAGAAACAACTCTGTCTGATGTTTTCTGGGATGGCCTTAATACAGATAGCATTGTTTCTTCCATTTCTGATACTGAAAAAAATTAAGGAAAAAAAATTGTGGTGGGGAATTTCTCAAAAGTTCTTTAAGGAATAATTCTCTAAGAAATTCTATTTTGTAATTTTTCATGAAATCAACTATGATACAGTATCTATAGTATATAATGAAAACGACTTGCCAGACTAAAATTAAGAATGCAAAATAAACAGACTTCATTGAAATATGTGTAGAAATACATAAATCAGATGGTATAGAATCAAAGAAAATTTCCTATTAACATTCTCAAGTCCCTGTAATATAAATTCAGGTCACGGTCAGGGCTTTATCTATACTTGGGCATTAAAGTACAAAGTTGTTTTCACATAAACAGCTATTCAAATGCAGTGTGACATAATCAAGCTCAAAAGAAAAATTATGAAAACTATTCGTACATTAAACTCACTAGAAAAATACAAAGAAAATATCACTTGACTCTAATTTCATTTTGGACCCTGGTAATAAGGTACAGAAGCCTCAGGGAAACTGGTATGATATCATAGTTGTGAAAATGCATTAAAAAAACTAATATTTCATGAAGCCAAACACTTTCAATATATTTATATTCACATACACTTTATTTGATATTCTACCTCTTTTGTTTCTAGCTTGGCAGAACTTGAAAACTTATTTACTTTCTCTGAACATATTTGTTCAAACCTACAATAACAACATTTATCTCACAGAGTTGTAAGGATTAAATGAGATAATGTAAACCAGTAAACAGCCTGGTCTAGTATTTGATACACAGTAAATACTCAATGAAAGTTAGTTTTAATTATGCCAAAATCCTTAAAAGATTTTTAAATGTTTAAAATTACATCAAATGAATAGATACATTTCCAAATTAAAAAAAAAAATTTCTTATACTTTCAATGGCCATCAATCATAAACCAGATGTTTCAAAGTACAAATTATATAAAAAAACACTTACATGATTGTTTTAGTTGCTCATCTGCTTTTTGTGGATAAATTGGATGCCATGTATAATCAATTGTAAGCATGACACTTGGGACAGTCCAGCATTCAACCCAACCAGCTCTTTGAAGAACAAAAAATAAAATTCTGGTCAGTTATTTAATTCATATAACTGTGTACAAATACCACTTACAAGTAATCAACTTTATCTTTATTTTTTGAAAGAATCAGAAGAATCTTCTCCACATATAAACACAAATACTTAAATCTCTAATTTTATATACTCACTTTTCTTGTGTAATATTCCGCCATTTTGGTTTAACTGTTTTCTGACCACTTTGACACTCAGCAGGAATACCAGTATCATGAGTCATTTTATTTGGGTGGCAATTCTTTACCAACATAAATAATGAATATTTACTAGGGTGGCAATCTGGTAGAAATAAATGAAGATCAACATCTTCTCCCTAAAAAATAATTTATAATAACCCAAAGTAATAAAACAGGTACATAAATATGTCAGGTTTCTATTTACAGCCAAACCTGTTTATAATAATCTTGAGAATAAATTCAAAAGAAAATAAATTTCAAAAGGCAGATTTTATAATCAAGTCAGTTAAATAACTGGGATAAGATTTAACATTGACTAAAACTAAATTCTGCTATTCTTTTTTTTTTTTTTAACTAAATTCTGATTAGAAAGTTAAAAAAAGTACAGGAATAAATAGCATAGTTTTCACAAAATAGTAAAAAGATTATCTCTATGGGTATCCATGGTTATTTCACATGTAACTCAGTAAAAAAAAAAAAAAAAAATTAAAAATCATCTCACTGAGGAATGCCTGGTGGCTCACTTGTTTAAGCATCTGGCTTCAGCTCAAGTCAAAATCTCAAGGTTGTGAGATTGAGCCCTATGTTGGGCTCCATGCTCAGGACAGAGTCTGCTTCAGTTTCTCTCCCCACTCCGCTCATGCTCTCTCTCTCAAATAAATAAAAATCTTTAAAAAAAAAATAAATAAAACCAAAATCATCTCACTGACAATAAGTTCAGGTAGAATATGTTCTGCATTTTATTAATTTTTTTTTTAAAGATTTAGTTTAGAGACAGACAGGGGAAAGAGTGCAGTGGGAGGAGAAGAGGGAGAGAGAAACTCAAGGAGACACTGTGCTGAGTATGGAGCCCAATGCAGGGCTAGATCTCACGAACCTGAGATTACAACCTGAGCCTAAACTGACTATACCACCCAGATACCCCTACTTAATTTTCAAAATAGGACTGTCTTAGATTATCAACTGGCTTTGAAGAATTCTGAATTGATATGTTTTCATTTGGCTTCACTTTTCTCCTTATAAGTCGGTGCCCTAATCTTGTTCATCATGTTGCCTGATTTCTTTTTTTTTTAGATTTGATTATTATAGAATTTTATTTCTGTTTTTATTTACATTTTAAAAATATTTTATTTAAATTTTAATTTTTATTTGAATTTAAATATTAAATTTTATTAAATTTTAATTTTTATTTGAACTTAAATATTAAATTTTATTTAAATTTTAATTTTTATTTATATTTAAATTTTAAATTTTATTTAAATTTTTATTTTTATTTTTATTTAAATTTAAATATTAAATTTTATTTGAATTAGTTAACATTCGGGATAATATTAGTTTCAGGAGAATTTAGTGATTCATCACTTACATGTAACACCTGGTGCTCAACACAAGTGCCCTTTTTTTTAAATTAACATATAATGTATTATTTGCCCCAGGGGTACAGGTCTGTGAATCATCAGGCTTACACACTTCACAGCACTCACCAGAGCATATACCCTCCCCAATGTCCATAACCCAACCACCCTCTCCATACCCCCCTCCCCCCAGCAACCCTCAGTCTGTTTTGTGAGATTAAGAGTCTCTTATGGTTTGTCTCCCTCCCAATCCCATCTTGTTTCATTTTTTTCCCTTCCCTACTCCCCAACCCCCCTGCCACTCGGCCTCTCAAATTCCTCATATCAGGGAGATTATATGATAAATGTCTTCTTCTGATTGACTTATTTTGCTTAGCAAGTGCCCTTAACCTTAATACCTATCACTCACTTAGCCAATCCCCATCCACCTCCTTTCCTGCAACTCTCAGTTCTTAATAGTTAACTATTTTATGGTTTGCATCTCACTTTTTCCCCCCAATGTTCATCTGTTTTCTTAAATTCCACATATGAGTGAGATCATATGGTTATTTGTCTTTTTCTGACTTATTTCACTTAGCATAATACACTCTAGCTCTATCCACTTCATGGCAAATGACAATATTTCATTCTTTTTGATGGTTGAGTAATATTCCACCATGTATATATACCACACCTCTTTACCCACTTATCAGTCAATAGACATTTGGACCCTTTATAATTTGGTTATTGTTGATAATGCTATAAACACTGGGGTGCCATGATTCCTGATTTCTTAACAGGCAGCACAGCAGAATGGTTAAGAGAATGAAGCCCTGACCTATACCACTTGGGTTCCAATTCCAATTAAGCTACTCACCAGTCACATGATAAGTTACATAAACTCAACTTCTCGGTTTCCTATTTCATAAATGCAGATAACAACTACCTTAAGTAAACTGTTCTGAGAATGAAATGAGCTAATACACATAAAGCACTGGAAATTGTGTATGTCACACAGAACATGTTTAATAGGTATTGGCAGCTCTTATTGTTGCTATTTTTTACCATCATAACTTTCATCAATACTAATAACTACTTCTGATTGTTCATATCCTAAAATTAGGTATTCCACAAAATTTTGAACTCACTACAGCTGCCTTTCAGAAAAAGGAAGAGACGTATTTGTGGCTATCCCTTGAATTCATGTTTATAATTAGTAACAAAATAAAGGAAAGTGTAAAATCTAGTTCCTACACTGTAAACATTAGAGCTAGAAGGGGTTTTCAAAAGAACATGTAAATTAGCCACAAAGGTTAGAAATGAGCTGGTTAGGAAAATATTCAGCTCAGGGAATTTTCTTTTCATTGCTCAACTCCTCTAAGGTGGAGTTGGGGAACTACAAAAAACAAACAGCAGCATTTCTGTGACACCGAACCTCATGAACAATGGTGGAGAACTAAAATACTGCACGATAACAATGGGATAGCAGGGAAAAATAAAGATAAGCTTCGGGAAATCAAACTTACTAATAAACTAATCAAACTTACTAACAAAGAATTCAAACAATTATACATACTCTTAAAGAGAACTTGGTGTTACACGTAGCTGGAACAAAGTCCGTAAAAGGCAAAGAGAAATCAATGTTTAATGTTTCCCCACAGGCTGCCAGATACACTACAAGAAGAGGAAAAAAAGAGAAAATTTATTTTTAACTTCAATAAAACTTTAAATAAAAATTGACTTAAATACATACCTAAGAAAATGTAACATAAAATGCTTAGTCCAATAAAAACTCTGAAGTAATTCTCCAAGAGTATTATAAGACAATGGAAAAAAGATCAATTCTAGTATCTATTAAAACTATAAAATCAACACCAATTTGCACTGTTATTTCTCTTAATTGTTCGAACAGAATACCTAACCTAATTTTTAAGTTCTTACCGTTTTCCTGTTGTTTAGTGGAACAGTCAATCCAATTGTGTTGATTAGCAGCCCAAATCATTTCAAATTGATGAAACATGATTTTAAAATTCCACGTATATGGCACAAATGAAAAAATATCTGGAGCGCTATCACTAGACCAGTCTTGGATTAAATCTAAAATCATGGGAGTGGAAGACAGAAAGCAAAAGTTAACTGAAATTAAGTAAACAAAATATAAATATTCTAACACCAGTCAAAAATGATTTTTCTTTTGCAACTAAAAAAGAACTTTTATACTGAAATACTAAAAGAAGATTAAGAACAGGTGATTTAATAGCAAACCAATGTTTATGTGCTAATCACAGTTCCAAATAAGAGAAATTTTATGCATTTTATATACACATTTATTTTTAATTTTTATACCTACTATTTATTAGAGAAATTTTAGAAGATAAAAGAAAAAAAAATCACTTGATAATCCACTATCCAAATATCCAGCATTGTGGGTATCTTTCCTTCTAGTTTTACTTTCTATGTAGTTTTTTATACTATTCTAGATGTACATATTTCATATATTGCTTTTTCTCACTGAACTCAAAATTTTTCCATGTTATTTCACAAACATTAACAAAAATTTTAATAAGAGTTCAATAAGGAGATTTGCCAGGATTTACTTAACCATTTAGTAATCTTGGATATTTAGACTCTTTCCAAATTTTTGTGTTATATATAATTTTATATATATTTTCATGGAAGATATTTTACAGACTCAGGATTACTTTGTTAGTATAGATTCCAGAAGTAGAATGGCTAGGTCAAAGTCTATAAAGTTTTTCAAAGCTAATATAAATTACAGAATTGCTTTCTAAGAATAGTGAAACCATTTACACTCCTACCAGAAATATATGCTTGACTTATCTATTTCATTGTACCTTCTCCTGCATTATACTTCCTTCTACCTTTCCCTCCTCCATCCCTTGTCCCTCCCTTTTTCTCCTTGAGAAAAATCCTCTCCGTGAGAGGATGTAGCTTGGGAATTAACTGATCACCGAAAACTGTTACTCATTTTAGCTGAACTCCCTAATTACAAGTAGGGTTGAGCATTTTTTCATGTTGTTTTACTGACTAAATAAATACCTACAGAGTGTCTTCTGTGTGCCAGACTCTGTTCTAGACGCTGGGAATATAATGGTGAACACAAACGTGGCCCTGTTAGTATTTACAGTCAATAATCTCTGATTTTTGATTTGTTGTATGCCAGTTTGTATGGTTTTAAGTTTTGCAGTTTAAAATTATTCATTTACTTAGTCTGCCTATCCTCTGGTACCTTTTTTTTTTTTTTTAATCCCGATAGGCAAAAACTCTTTTTATAAAGATATTAGCACTAATCTAAAACAGTGATTTTACTTTTTCTTCAGGCATTCATGTCACTTATATGCCTATACTCCCAGCAATCATATCTTTCAGTACATGGTCTCCTCCTTAAGGTGTCAAGCTCATTTCTATACCCATACTATATAACAGTGTTATGCATATAAAATTAGAACTTTGTATATATGAGACAGAAAAATGACTAGAAACAGTATTTAGCACAGTTTGATAGCAGACAGTACTGGGTTTAAATTCTGCCTTTACCATTTTACTAGCAATGTAATCTTAAATGAATAACACAAATGCTATTAGTTTTCTCTTTTACAAAATGAGGACAACTTCACAGACTTATGGTGAAAACTGAAATTACACGTGTCAAGTTTTAGCACAGTAACTGCCACAGGGTAAGCATTCTATGAACGGAAGCATTTATTATTAAAGATATTCTAAAGAAAATAATAGGTAAAAATAATTAAATATTTGAAGTAGTTTCTCTGGATTTTAAATGAGGTCTTTAAACTAAAAGATATTACATTCAATAATGAAATCAGAAGTCAAATTTATCTTACATAATATATGAACTAATTTAAAATTTAGCTGTAATGTACAAAAGCTTGTGAACATTAAAAATCCCTCTCTTAATAAAATGGCAAAATAATACATTAAATATCAAATATCAGTAATTTAATATAAATAAGCTGCAGAAGGGGCGCCTGGGTGGCTCAGTGGGTTAAAGCCTCTGCTTTCGGCTCAGGTCATGATCCCAGGGTCCTGGGATCAAGCCCCGCATCGGGCTCTCTGCTCCGCAGGGAGCCTGCTTCCTCCTCTCTCTCTGCCTGCCTCTCTGCCTAGTTGTGATTTCTCTCTGTCAAATAAATAAAATATTTAAAAAAAAAATAAAAATAAGCAGAATTTTATATCAATCAATTGAATATGGTAATTAACCTGTTCTATGAATAAAGGAAAACTCCACTTGACAATTTTAAGTGTATTTTTATTTCACTGAACAAGCAATCACGTGGTTCATCACACTGTATATCTATGCTTACTATAAACTTTTACTTCCCCATGCCATGCCTACCTAACATGCCACCCTACCTAACAACTTTCTAACTTTCTAACTTAATTCTTTAGCACAATGGATAGCAATGGAGAGATACCCAAAAGTCATCTCTGGAATTAATTCTCTGGAAATAACCAATTCTACAGTATAAACTTAACATTATTCAAGCTGAGTTTCTCACTTTTCTTCTTCACCAACATTTTTAGTTCTGCACTTTTATTCAAACTATTCATTCTATCTAAAATAAGTATATTCTTTAGTATCCTCTCTGCTAAAGGAAAACTCTTAAGTATCTTAAATATCTCCTCCACTTACTAACCTCATTGAGTCTGACCAAGTCACTGAATGTTTCCCTGCTTCAATTTCTCTCGTTAAGTCAGGGATAAGAGTAACAGCTATCTCTTTTCAGAGTCATGAAGGTAATATAAATGAACATGCTTTAGAATGTTCTATGGAGAAAAACTATGCAAATTATCAGTTAATATTACTGAGTTCATTATACAAAGATCATTTCAGATGTTATGGTCCTCCCCTTACCTTCTCTGATTACTAAGGTCATAGCCATTTCTTCTGCATTCATGTCTTACATGCGTTTGTTATTTTCAGTTCATGCTAGCAAAATACATACACTGTTTTGTATTGCTTAATTTTCTGAGTATAGTGCACAATAAACTTGGGACTGATAAATAATACAAAACAAGAAATGCCCATAAAGTGACATGCCCATGAATTCTCTGTGGGCTGAGGTCATGGTTTAAATTTGTTTTGAATCATTATTAGTAAGGGACTTTAAACTTACATTGGTTCCACTTATCCACTTTACACTTCTAGTTAAAAGATTGAGATATAGGGGTGCTTGGGTGGCTCAGTGGGTTAAGCCTCTGCCTTGGGCTCAAGTCATGATCCCAGGGTCCTGGGATGGAGCCCCACATCAGACTCTCTGCTCAACAAGGAGCCATTTTCCCCCTCGCTCTCTGTCTGCCTCTCTGCCTACTTGTGATCTCTGTCAAATAAAAAAGTAATATCTTTTTTAAAAAAAGATTGAGATATAATTGCTAGTAAACACATTCAAATAATCCACTAATCTTAGGAACAATGTAATTTTATAAGGTTATTAGCTAATTTCTATTTTAACAAGTCTTACTCATTTTTTCTTCCATATTTTATTTGAATTTTCAAATATTCTGCAGTATAGTCTCATTACCACTTTATACAATATCTTTACTGATAAATATTTTAAAATATGGTAAAATATTTTTACTAGCCTCAACAACTATATTTAGTATGTATTTCTCTTTAAACCAAAAGTTGGTTTATGTATGTATGTTCCATACATACATCTCATTAGCAGATGGTTTTATCAAATAATTTAAAAAAGGAAGCAGTTATTTCATGACTGCCTTACCCATTTAGACAACAAATTTTTTAAAGTTATTAAGTTGTGATGAGCACTGAGTGTTGTATGGATGTGCTGAATCACTATATTTTATGCCTCAAACTAATATTACACTGTATGTTAACTAAATGGAATTTAAATAGAAACTTTAAAAAAAGTTATTAAGTTGGTAATCTAAATATTTACCTGGATAAAACTCATGGTGTACAACTCACTTTCTAATTATGTTGGTAGGCAAATACCTCATAAAATATCAGTCAGTTGTACTGGAACTTTGTAATACTGTAGCATTGTCTTCTCCTCCTCCTTATCAGAGTAAATCTAAATCAATTTTGATATTAGCAGAAGAGACTTCACTCTTGCCTCTGTCTTACATCTTTTATTCCTGAGATTCTTTTTTATATTTATCATGAAGTTCTCTTTGCCCCACACTAAAATCTGTTAAGAACAACTTTATTGGGACACCTGGGTAGCTCAGTTGGTTAAGCGTCTACCTGCCTTTAGCTCAGGTCATGAGCCCAGGGTCCTAGAATTGAGCTCTGCATTGGGATCTTTGCTCAGTGGGGAGTCTGCTTCTCCCTCTGCCTGCTGCTCCCCCACTTGCGCTCTCTCTCTCTCTCTGTCAAAAAAATAAATAATAAAAAAAAATAACTTTATGTAATAATTGGCATAAGAATGGCTACTGAGGAATATTAGGCATGCCCTCACACCAAATTAGGTCATTTACTTTCTGCAGAATTCTGTCAATGGGGAAACAGAAAACTGAGAACAGAGAAAAGCAATTCAAACACTATGACCAAGTATGTTCACCACCAGGCTAAACATGTTACTCTCTAATAGTCATCCTTTTTAAAGAATAAATAAGGTTTTAAAGGATTCTAAAAAGCAATATAAAAAATATGAATAAAAGTTACAGCTGTAAAATCTGAGATATGAGAACTTAAGCTTTGTCTCTTTCAATTTTCTTTAAATTTCTCCAAATAAATTTTAGGGAAAAAACAAAAAAACAAAAAAGTGAACTGCAATATGTATAGGCTTAGAGGTTAGATATAAAGAAAATAATTTAGAAAAAAAAGAAAAAAATTTTTTAAAGATTTTATTTATTTATTGTAGAGAGAGAGTGGCGAGCAAGCGAGGTAGCAGCACGGGGCAGGGAGTGGAGAAGGGAAGAGGGTCAGAGGGAAAAGCAGACTCCCCAATGAGCAGGGAACCCAATGTGGGGTGGAGATCATGACCTGAGCCAAAGGCAGATGCTTAACTGACTGAGTCACCCAGGTACCGAAAATAATTTAAGGAAAACATGGTTGTAACAGAAAATGTGTATTTGAAAGTGACTAGTACAATGCTCAGTCTAAATTAAAGTGTTACTACAAAGTTAAAAATTTTAAATCTTAAGGAAGTATCTACTCCAACTATTCTTAGCACTGCTAAAGTCTAAGAATGTGAAATGTCTGGAATAAAAACAATGTGAAGGATTAAATGCTTGAAAATAGGAACCTATTTTAAAAGGTTAGCAAAGTTATAAAGTACAAAACCTTAAGTGAGAGAGAAATGGCTACTGTCGAAGAAACTAAATATAACAGATTCTTGAGCCAGACGACTTGGGTTGGAACACTAGCTCGACAGACTTACTAGTTGTGTGACCCTGGACAAACTGCTTGACCACTCTGTAACTTACTTTCCTCATCTGTAAAACAAGGATAACAATAATATCGATCTCAGGAATTATTATAAGGATTCAACAATTCAATATGTGCAAAGTGCTTAGAACAGAGACAGACACATAACACACACTGTGAATTTTAGCTATTTTTTAAAAATAAATTGAGCACTACTTATTCAATGTTCAGCTTCACTGACAAAAATTTAACTTGCCAGGGATTTTGTTACAAATTCTACTACTGGGACCCCGACTCAAGCCTTGAAGAACTATATAACTTCAAGAATTTAGAAGCTTTCTATCTAGTTCCCACAATAAAGTTCCCAATCAAACTAGAAAACAAATATAAAACACTTATGATTGAACATGTTGTAGTAATGGCATTATACAATGCCCAAACTCTAACAATACCAAAATTAGGGTAGAAATTATTATCTCTATTTCACAGATAAGGAAACAGAAGGTAAAATAATTAGATAATTTGGCCAACATCATATTGCTAGTAAGTAACATAATGGCAGGACTATCTATGTATACCTACCACATAGCCCCAAATATCTAATAGTACTTAGCACAGACCTGATGTTTGTAAATGACTGGTGGGTACAGGGAAGGATGGAGGGAAGGATGGATGGATGGATGGATGGATAGATGGATAAATGTAGCAATCAGTAAACCAAATATTAGGTGCTCTGGGGTAGCCACTAACCCTGGCAAATCAGCTCAACTCTGTTTAGCTAAACTTTCTATGGGAAGGTTCTATAAATGCAACTTATTTTTATGTAGTCATATATATGTTAGTCAGAGACCAAGACTGCATGCTCCTAAACCCATGAAATGTGAGTAGCTATCATAATATGCTTCAAGAAATAAAGGAATTTTTTCCAGCTAACGATAACATCAACTCAATATCCATGCCAATGGAAAGAAGTAGGAGTTCCAAATACAAAAATAACATACCCTCGTGCACTGTTAGTGGGAATGTAAACTGGTATAGCCACTATGGAAAACTGTATGGAGTTTCTCAAAAACTAAAAACAGAAATACCATATGATCCAATAATTCCACTACTGGGTATTTACTCAAAGAAAATGAAAACAGTAATTCGAAAAACTGTATGCACCCGTTTATTGCAGCATTATTTACAACAGCCAAGATATGGAAGCAAACTAAATGCAACAATAGATGAATAAAGAAGATGTGTTGTGTGTTGATGTATAGACACACAAACACACACACATACACACACACACACAGGAATATTAAACAGTCATAAAAAGGAATAAAATTTTGCCATGTGCAACAACATTTCACTTACATGAGAAATCTAACAAACAAAACAAATAAAAAGCAGAAAAAGACCCATAAATAGAGAAAACAAACTGTTGGTGTTCAGAGGGGAAGAGGGTAAAGAGATGAGAAAAATAGGTAAAGGGGAGTGGGAGGTAGAGGCTTCCAGTTACAAACCGAGGAAGTCTCTGGAACGAAAGGCATGGCATAAGGAACATAGTCAGTGGTGTTGCAGTAGTACTGTATGGTGACAGATGGTAGCTATACTTGTGGTGAGCACAGAGTTGTTGAATCACTATGTTGTATAACCAAAACTAATGTAATGTGTCAACTATACTTCAATAAAATAAAAAAATAACATACTTGGCTATTTGAATATACTGTTTGTGGATTACATAATTGAAACAAAATAATGAAACTATGCTGATGCCTAATTCAGGCAAAGAAAGAAACTGATTCATCCTCCCCAAATTATCCCCTACTATGATGACACAAAGCACCAGCCTAAGATGAATTCTTTCATTTTTTTTGTAAGCCCAATTTTGGGTTGATATTTCCCTTGCTTGCGGTAAAAGAGAACACAAAATACCTATATTTAAATTTTCCCTTTTATATTCTTAGCCCAAAAAGAAGTGTAAAAAAAAAAAAGTATGAACTCTACCAGAAAATCCCCATGTTGAATCTAAAGGCAAAACATACTGAATGCAAACAAGTTCACTGTGATAAATCTCATTATATTTACATTTATTAGAAAATTACCAGTAAAGAAGTTCTTCTGTGCAAAGATAAAGTGGTAGGTGGCTTTATAAACCTCTAATTCACACTGCCAAGTCTGTGGCATGTTCCATATTCGGGGATAACTGGCATTGATGTGGAACTGCAAATGAAATGTTAAGTAAAAATGTTATAGCTTAAAATGTGACATTGTGTGAAGAACATCAGAAATAAATTCACACATACACTAATAAGAGTAATTAAAACTTATTTTCCCACTGAGCTGAACAGAGGTCCCTTTGAGATTCTAATATTACTGAAGCTAAAGGTCAGTATCGATGGTTATATCAGCTCCTTGAAATAGTAAGCCATGAAAACTTTAAGAACAACAAAGGAGACTAAAGTTTTGATACTGTACTCTAGCTAAACTAACAGAGTAGCAACCAACGTCCTTAATTCCTCTTTAAACCTAATCTGTTATGTGAGAGGTTCAGGGTTTGGCCACCGGTGCCTTCCAGGTTCCCGTTTGGCAGTGTGATAGGGACTTTTATCATGTATTTAAGGTGTTTTATCATGTATTCCATCTGCCAAAGTTCAGAGAGTCTGCTAAAGGCAAGAACTGCCTAACCAGGAATAGCATTATTGCCCAGCACCATTTATAAGCAATAGCTCAGGAATTCATTAAAATGCTGAATATGCCAGTTTAATATACATTTATAGTATTCAATATATTCTTGGTAGTTACAAATTTCTCCTCTTAATTTATATATATATGTGTAAAAATGCTTTTTTTTTACACAATTAAGACCTAATATAAGAGAATCTTATTATAAAAGAATCCTTTCTGAATATCAGCCATTCTACATAGTGGCTTTTATTATTATTGTTAATGTCATCTTCCCTGATGTAGAATAATCCACCTGATAATGAAATGAGGCCCCAACCTGCCATTTAATCATAAGTACTTCCATATTTTTTCTAATATGGAGCAATCTGCAGCATCAATAAGACTTTCTTCTTTTTACCTCATTCATCAAGTAAAAAGGAAAATGATTTATTAAGCCATGAGCAGGAATCCAATGGGGCCAGAAACATATATAGTGAAAAATTATCTTATTTATAACACAGGAATCAGTCTAAACATAAAATAAAATTTAAAAATAATCTCGGGCGCCTGGGTGGCTCAGTGGGTTAAGCCTCTGCCTTCGGCTCAGGTCATGATCTCAGGGTCCTGGGATCAAGTCCTGCATCAGGCTCTCTGTTCAGCAGGGAGCCTGCTTCCCTCTCTCTCTCTCTCTGCCTATCTCTCTGCCTACTTGAGATCTCTCTCTCTGTCAAATAAATAAATAAAATCTTTAAAAATAATAATAATAATAATCTAACAACTTTCCACATTTTTAAAGACCAAAAACCATGCCAGCACAGCCTTATATTCACTTTGCCCATAACCAGAAGCAGAGCAAAAAAGAATGCCAGAGTCCACAGCACTGGGAATCTACTCCTCTTCCCAAAAATAACATCAAAAGCACCTGGTAGTTCTTGAATGAGAAGATTAACTATTTAATAACTTCCTGGTCATTAAAATTTTATATTAAAAAATTAAAACCAAATTCAGATTTTATGTATGTAAACAATATCATCATATACTCTAAACTTACTGCTAACATTTCTGCTTCTAAAAGGGTCCGGTATTGCATGCTGGTGGTAGCATCAACATGTAAGAGCTGTCCTTTAATTGCAGGAGTATAACCTAGTAAGTGAAAACACAAAAATTAAGTACCTAAAAAGATATATGTATGACTAAAAATTTTGTACTGGAAACAACTCCCATCACCACCCAAAGAAGGCATCTCTGAAAAATGGTGATCAGAAACTCCACAAATACATCCCAGTGGTGGGGAACTTGCTATCTAATAAGTGACCTTTCTCATTTCGGACAACACTAAAGGAATAAAGTTCCATCTTCACAAAATGTCCTTCTGATTTTGCTTGTCAGTACAAAACTGTTAAGTCCATCCTCTAAATGACAGTTTTCAACTATTAAAGACGGTTCCCATGTCTCTTCTTCTCCTACTGACTCAAAGGAAGTTGTTTTAATCATTTTCCTTATATGGAAAATGTTCCATATATAATGATAGTTTCCAAACAATGGCTATTCCTTATGTAATTAATGACAGTTAGCAAACAACATAGCTCCATTCTGAACAAAAGAAGAAAACTGCAAAGTATTTCACTTCTTTTCTTGAAGGGCTGCCCTTCTATGAATACTAATGCTACTATGGTCATTAGTATATAGCTAATTCAGCATGCATCCTGTTCTGGGCATTTTTTTTCAAGTACCTGAATCTCTGAAAAAAGTTTTAAATGTGTTTGAACTATATTTTGTTAATATCTATGACTTAATCTATGTTTCCCCTCAGACAGTCATCTTAAAAGCCACCTAACCTTTCCCAAGAACCTGACTGGACTTTCCTTAGACCCATAACTCACTCGGAGTTCCACAACCAGTGTGCTGTGGCACTGACCATGAATTCATAGTAAGTATGCTCAAGATATCGATTCCTCAGCCCTCAGTGGTTCCCTTACCCCAGGTGTACCCATAACTGCACAAAAGAAAGGTGAACAAATATTTCCTATGTGGAATATCAGTTTAAAAATGGTAGAAGCACTCCCTTAATTCAATCATTCTCAATTTTATGCAACCCCCCAACTCTCTTTTTCCTCCTGCTGTGTCTCTGTAAGGCTACCCTAAAAGATGTTCTTTACAGCTACTAATCTGAACCACCCAGTCCTAGAGAATCTCAAGCATCTGCTTCAAGACTTAGTATGACCATTCTTCTACAACAAGCAAAGGTAAGGTTTAAATCTTCACTAAAAGAGCCTCAAAGTACAGGGAAAAGATACTCTATGCCACTCTCAGTCCCTGTTTCACAACTGATTATCTATGTAGATAGACCCAACTCCTACCTTTTTATACAAGCTAATGAATGCAGTCAACCCACTAGCTTCTTTCTTCTTATACCAGGAAAAAAAAAAGGTGATAGAAACAAGTAAAGAGAGCCAAGCATGATACAAAAACTACTCAAATTATACTCAGCCATAGTAACACTGTTGGTTAATGACTTAAAAATATGGGTAAGTTGCTATTCTCTGTACTCTCAAGAAGTGAATAAATAAAGTAGAATTTCACTTTAATTATTCTCAATTACAAATACACTAAGAGGATAGGAAGAAGGAAAATGAAAAAGGCTATATAATATTTTGATAAATTTAACAAAAGGTATTTAATCACATTATTGATTAACTTGTATCAGAGTCCAAATTTCAAATGTATGATAAATTTAGATTAGCTTGGATAAAACTATAGCAGAGTATTATTTAGTATTTTAAATATGAAATGTTCTGCTTTCTTACAGCTATATTTTTCAAAGTACCAGGCTTACTCCCTAACAAAATCTATTAACAATAAAACCTTAAAACAAAGCCTTTCAGTCATTCTATCACATACTGCCCATATACCATGTGCCAGATACTGGGTTCAGCACCAAATTTATATCAGTTTTTAAAAAAACAAACAGCACCTGGTCTTACAGAGCAACAGACTAATAGGAAAAATACATTTTAAACAAATTATCCTCAGTCTTACAAAAAATAAGTATAGGGTATGATGAAAGCATAAGACCTAACTTAATTTAAAAATTTTCCCTTCTCTGCAGGTATACAAATAATTTGATTATGTAATTAATATATACTATCAAGTAAATATAATGGAAAGCTGAAAAAGAAAACCCCATTAATTTTAGTCTCAATGGGATAGCAAACTATTATTTATAGATTAATCATTCCCCCATTAATCATTTAAAATAGGAAAGTACTCATCGCAGCTTACCATTTTCCTCAACTGTCATTGGAATATTAATTTCTAAATATGAGCCAGCTCCTACATTTACATGTACAGCATTTGTTTCCTATCAAAAGAAAAAAATTAAACCATATAAAACAATTACTTTCTCACTATTTAATCATACTCCCATCTTTACTTTTCAGTTATTATCACAGATAAAATATAATCATCAATGATATGAAATGGGTAATAAAATTTCTAAGAACAAAAGTTCAAAGTTTTAGTAAAAATACACTAAAACAATTTGGCCAGATATAAAGAAGAAAATGAACCAGATTATAGAATTAAGATTTATTATTAACTTTTCCTACTTTTGGTACTTAATGAAAGCAACATAAATACAATTATTGTGGGGGAAGGGTGACAGGAAGCTCATAGAAATGAATCTAAGTATAGAACTAGTTACCAGAAAAATACCCTGGAAAATAATATGCAAATTTTAAACACTGTTTTCTACTATATTATTTCAATAATTACCCTGTTTTTTGTAAACAGCAAATCAATTGTAGCATCTGCAATAATATTCATTCGCAGTTCAAAAGCAAGGATTTGTCGCGGTCTCCCAGGCTGTGCAATTTCAGAAACTTTCAGAACCTGATAATCAGGTGGGAAGAAAAACTTCCACAGACAATCTCTATATAAGGAGGTATAAAGAATAACTTGTTACTCAAAATTATATCTATAAGGGAGCAAAATCAGTATTCTAACTTTGTACTATCACTGCTATCTCATTTGACAATTGGACATGAAATAGGAAAAAAAAAAACCTAAGTCACAAAATAACATCTATACTAATGTCCTTTCAGTAAAATGAAAGACTCTTTTCTCCAATGTTTTATACTTCCAAAGATCAATAAGCTTTGAGTATTTTTTTAAAGATTTATTTATTTATTTGAAAGAGAGCACATGCGTAGGTGCACACACACATGCACAAGAGTGGAAGGGGCAGAGGGAGAGAATCTTCACACAGACTCCCTCACTGAACACAGAACCCAATGCAGGGCTTAGTCTAACAACCCATTAGATCATGACCTACCTGAGCCAAAACCAAGAGTCCCAACACTTAATCAACTGAGGCATCCAGGTACCCCAACAAGCTTTGAGTATATAATACACTATTGTCAAATGAGATACAGGTAAGAACAAATCTGCACTGCTCAAGCATACTGTGAGAAATTAAAGACTTTCTACAAGCATATCAAGAGTTAAAGAACTAAAGGAGGATGGTTTAGTTAGAATCATCCACTATGGATGAGTTATTTAGCCTTTCTGAAGACACTTGACCTGCTTTCTCATCTGAAAAATAGGAATAATACAACTTGCCTCATAGAATAGATCTGAGGATTAAATGACAACCTATATGGAAAAGACTTGACAGTACATGATGCTTGAAAAAATGGTTATTATTTCTTTTATTTTTACAAACATTATTATTTTTAGAGGAGGGGTGGGGCAAAGGGAGAGGGAAAAAGAAACTCTTAAGCAGACTCCACACCCAGGTTGGAGGCTGATGCAGGGCTTGATCTCATAACCCTGAGATCACGACCTGAGCTAAAATCAAAAGGCAATGCTTAACCAGGTTCCCCTTACAATCGTTATTTTTAATCAATAATCTATCAGTAAGAATCTTAAGGTCAATAGATCTCTAAAAAGTAAAGAAGCTAAGGCTCTAATACATTTGCCTCCCCTCATCATTCTCACAAAGATGAAAGAACCCAAGGACTTTCCATTTCAGAATCAAAATTAATGTAATGTTATTCATACATTCAGAGAAGGTGATAGTTTACAGCTTTTAAAAAGGAAGGGTTGAAAAGTAACAAAAAATGCTACTTGGAATAATAAGGTAGGGAAAAATTAGATGAATAGAACAAAAGGTGAAAATTGACCCATTATAGACTATAACTTGCCATCAAGTTAGTGTATATGAACAAAAAAGTTCTGCAAATGTTCTAGCTACAACATACAAATACATGAAACTAAGACAATTAAAGATTTAAAAAATCCAGTATGATCACTGAATGAAAACTGACTGTTCGGTGGATACCGGGATATAATGAAAAGAGGCGTGGACTTAAAGGCTGGTCTGAATGTTAGCTCTAGATGCTACAGCATCATTATCTTGCCTAACTCACTGAATCTCCATTTTCTCACAGGTGTAATAAGCTTACCATAATCTGTCCTACATATCTCCCTGGGTTATGAGAATCAAGTGTGAAAATACAAACAAAAGCACTTATGTGAAAGCAGTAAGAGGTTAGACAATGTTGAAAATGTTTGCATTATTGTAACTATCACCTAAGGCTTAAGTACAAATCTCATAACGTTTGTATTTCAACTCTGACATGAAAACTCTCAGAAAGAAAATACCATGAAGGAAAAGCTGAATATCGTAATGATTCAGAAAAATCATGTAAAGGTGATAGAATGAAATCAAAATCCAGAAGCTAACAAGATCAAAATCTCTTTTGAAGAGATCAAAATCTCGTCACAAAATTGAATGAACTATCCAATAGCAAAAGAGTTGAGATTTCTTCCTAAATTTCTTACATCTTAGTGGATGCTAAGAAAACTGACCTTACAATTCATTTCTGATTACAATTCATATTTGTATAGAAACACAAAATGGGAGAGAAGAAAGGAAATGGATACAAAAGAGGAAATGCACTGTTTGTATATGTTAAGGAAGAAGTATAGTTAATAAACTAAAAGCATATGAACGTTAAGTTTTTCAGGGCACCTAGGTGGCTCAGTTGGTTAAGCGTCTACCTTTGGTGCAGGTCATGATCTCACAGTCCTGGGATTGAAAGCCTGCTGTTGGGCTCCCTGCTCAGTAGGGAGTCTGCTTTACCCTCTCCCTCTCCCCACCGTTCCGCTTGTGGTCTCCCTCTCTCTCTCTCTCAAATAAATAAAATCTTTAAAAAAAAAAAAAATTTTTTTTTTCTTTTTTTCTCTTCTTTCTTTCTTTCAAATAAACCTGAATGAATGGTTTTAAGTCCAGGTTAAGAAAGATATTGCTGTTCTCGTCTGGCAGTGGCAGGATCTACTGAAGAGAGTTGATAAAACAAATTTTTCTTTTTTTCTTTTTTCATTTCTCCACATAATACAAAGATCACTTCAGAAGTGAGTATGGCTATTTAGTAAAAGAATTTTAGTTTGGATTTCTATGTAAATATACCCTAATTTTTTTTTAATGTAACAAAATGAAATACAGTTTAAAAATAATCATACTTTATTCAAGTCTTAGAAATGCAAGTATTTTGGGGCACCTGGGTGGCTCAGTGGTTTAGGCCTCTGCCTTTGGCTCAGGTCATGATCCCAGGATCCTGGGATCAAGCCCCACGTCAGGTTCTCTGCTCAGCGGGGAGCCTGCTTCCTCCTCTCTCTCTGCCTGCCTCTCTGCCTACTTGTGATCTATCTGTCAAATAAATGAATAAATAAAATCTTAAAAAAAAAAAAAAGAAAGAAATGCAAGTATTTTATGTGTCTATGTTGAAGCTTTTTTTTAATATTTTCCTTTCAAATATAATAACATATGCATATAACTGTTACATAATAGGATGTAAAAACCCTCATTTTTAATATTCTCATTTTCAACAATTCCAATACAGTATGGCTTACTATAGGAAAAATTTTATCATAAAAGGAAAATTTTAATCCATTAATTTGGAAAGCATTTGTTTCCTAACCTGAAATTTTAAGCTGTTCACTTCCAAGTCTAATAAATAACCTAACCCAGCCCTCAACAAAGTAATGTCTTGGCATATTGCAGGAGTTTTCAAATGACAAACTAACTTATTCATTTATCATACAATTGTTAAGTAGCTACACTTGATGGGACAGGTATTTCTATATACTAGAGATCAAAGGTTAACATGCTACTTAACAAAGTATGTATTTCTTCTAACAAGCTAGGTCGAAAGCACTTTTTAAAACAAGTATAAAAAGAATCAGTATATCAAGTCAGTATCAGCACTCTTCATTAGTCCATCAACAGCCCAATAATATCTGCTTCAGTGAATGGTTTGGCTTGTATTTCTCCATTCAAGCTTGTTTATGAACAGAAAAACTAAACTGACTTTAGGCAGTGTCTATTTACATACAAATTTAGGTGTTCCCTCATAATTAGTGGTAAATGTCCCCGTCTTTGCTTAAAACTCTTCAGTAAGTAGAAACGTGGTCAGAATATATTAAAATAAGAATTACTTCAAAATTAACAGAACGACTAAAAAATTAAAAAAAAAAAACCCTTTCAGACACTGTCCATGACCTCCAGTATAAAATCTGTTTCTTAACTACCTCCAAGTCTCCTAACAACCTATAGAAACTGTAAGACAAATCTCCATTGTCATCATGCATTTGCAGAACTCTTCCTTTTTCTCAATTATTTGTCCTCCTCTTCCTTCATTGGCTAACTCCTACTTAAGTGTCAAAACTCAACTTACATGTTACCTCTACTAAAAAGCCTTCCCCAAGTCTTCTCTGATGAGTTATATATCTGTTATAAAACAACTGTGTCCCCCTAAAAATTTATACATTAAAGTCCTAACCTTGAGTACCTGAGAATTTGATGTTTGGAAATAGGATATTTAGAGAGATGATTAAGCTAAAATGCAGTCATTAGGGTGTGCCCTAATCCAATACAACTAGTGCTCTTCTAAGACAAGGAAATGTGGACACAGAGACCTACAAGACACACAAAAGGCAAGACCATGGGAAGACCAGAGAAAAGATGACCACCTACAAGCCAAGAAGAGAAGCCTTGAATACACCCTTCCTTCATAGCCCTCAGAAGGAACCAAACCTACCAACACCTTGATCACAGAATTCTAACCTCCAGAACCATGAAAAAATTTCTGTTGTTTAAACTATACAGTCTATGATTCTTTGTTATGGCAGTCTTAGCAAACTACAAACTAGTACAGTACGTTTCTAAGTGCTTCATCAAGACTTTTTCCTTACCTCTACCTCAGCCCTTAATAAAACTCTTTTGTTTGTTTTCCTCACTGAAACTGAACTATATGTCTTTTGTCTCTCAATCTCTACAGCCCAACAGTCCCTGGTAAATTCATTGATTAAATACAAAAGAAAAAACAAAGAAACCAATAAATATGCTCCTCATTCACCATTTTTCTAACAAATCAGCCCCTCCTTCAGAATGAACTTACTTATGCCAACTTATAATTTGAATTAAAATTATAACTTATAATTTGAATTAAAATGCTTATAATTTGAATTAAAATGCTTAGTGATGTCTTACCCTGCCATAATAAAAGAGCTTATAAAATATTAAGCCACTTTTTTATAAAATCTCTATCATTCAACATTAAAAGACTTACTAGAAATATAATTTACTCAAGTACCTTTGCCTATCGGCCCATGGCCCATAGTTGAAATCTGTTCCTTTACCACAAACTATATCCAGTCCCCAACACGGAGGCAAATCTTGTAATTTGCAATCCTCACTGCTCATTTCTCCTTCAATATTTTCTTCTGTTTCTTCTGGAACAAGTCCTATATTGCAGAATATACAATAGAAAGGTAATTACTTAAAATTACTGTTTAAGGATTCCCTAGACCAGGAGTTCTAAAAATGTTGCTTTCAGTAATCCTTTACACTCTTAAAAAATTACCAAGGATACACAGTGGAATTTTTTTTGTATTATCTCAATCATAATTTACTGTATTCAAAATTGAAACTGGGCAATTTTTTAAAATTTTATTTTTAAGGTAACAACTCTTTGCATGTTGATGTTATAAAATGTTTAATAAAATTGAACTCATTACATTTCATTTAATACAACTTAATGAAAATATGGTATGAGAAATTATTTTATAAAAACTAAAAGAAATTTTAATTACACTTTTGATGAAAGTACTTTTCAATGAAAAAATAACCATATTTTCTAAAACAAATTCATTTAGAAGTGTTGGCATTGTTTTCATTTCAGCAAATCTCTTTAATGTCCAACTTACTAAAAAATAAGCAAATTCTCAAAGCTGCTTCTGCATTGTTATTTAAGTATCTGAAGAAAACCTAGCCTCAAACAAACAGATATTTAGAAAATGGACAAGTATTTTAATAGCTTTTTCAGATAATTGTGGATATTCTTCTCTGACACTATACCAAAATTCAACAAGTGGTAGTTCCTTAAAAGTTAGTTTCGTGGAATCTGAAACCCTATACTGAATTTTTCATACTTGGATACACTAAAACTTACCGATCTCACTTACACTTTGAATGTATCTTTTATCCATGGCATAACTTTGTAACATTTGGAAAATATTGGTTCAGAGAGACACACATATGTTTTCCAAATACTGACAAATTTCATCATTAAACATTTTTTTTAAAGATTTATTTACTTGACAGAGAGAGAGTGATCACAAGTAGCAGAGCAGCAGGCAGAGACAGAGGGGGAAGCAGACTCCCTGCTGAGCAGAGAGCCCGATGTGGGCTTGATCCCAGGACCCTGAGATCATGACCCGAGCCCAAGGTAGAGTCTTAACCCACTGAGCCACCCACGCGCCTGCAATCATTAAACATTTTTAAAATCACATATGTTAATAGCACTGGTGGTCTTATCAGAAAAGTCCTTAAACTAACAGTTGGCAGACCCAAATTTTCCAAAATTCTGATTTTCACAGGAAAACTCAAAAACATAGTTTGTCTCTAGTTGCATCTTCAAGTAAAACTGGTGCTCCATGAAAAGAGCATATAATTCAGCTAGAAACTCAACTATTTGAGTTTTCCTCCAAACTTTTCCTCCAAACACCAGTATACTTTGGTATGTAGCAGAGGTATATTATGTGTACTTGGCCATTTTATCACACTAATTATTAAAAAGTTTACTCAAGGGTCAAGATTTGACAGAAACACTTTTTACGGCTTTATCAAAGGTTTTTAAACTGATACTGGCATTTGTTTTACTGTAAATGGTGGTAGTGAAAAAGACAGTGATTACTAGCATAGTTTGGAACCTCTGCTTTAATTCATACCAAAACACTTTCACCCACCATTGCTTTTGTACCAGCATGCAAATATCAATATGGTTAAAAAGGCAAGTAACGGTCACACTAGTGTAATTTATTAGGTTAGAGATCATTCCACTAAAACATTTATAGTCTTTTTGCATTTCATAGTCAGGGATCCCATGTGAAAATGTTAGAATTCTGAGTTTGATTTTATTGACTTGTTGCTTGCTTATTTTAGGCTTTGTAACTTTTAATATGTTCAAGTATACTATCCAAATAAACTGAATACTTTAGTATCTTACAGAATATTTGCTTTGAGATTAATTCTCATTGTGATAAAATAGAGTACTTAAATCTCAAAAAGACCTCATAAAAAATCCCATTTTCCAAGTAAAAAGGCAAGTAACATCCTCACTTTCCTATGAAAACACTTTGACCTCATAAACCCCATGAAGGCATAAAAAAAAAGAAGTAGGAAAAAAAGGGCTAAAAATCCAATGTTTAGTGACTTTTATAAAATTTAAGCCACCTGTGAAGCACTCTAACCAGCTAGATTTCAATCCTTAAACTTCAAGCCTCAAAGGATTTTCTTCTTAAGCTACATGAACTACCTTAACTGTTACCACATTCTCTATAAAGGTTTTCACACCAGGTTGCTTGCATTCACAACTTTTAAGGTATACCTCTGAAAACAGAATTGAACAAAAGATTCCTATATTGTTCTTTTGGTCTGAAATAATAATATTCAATTTTTGATAAATTTATTTATCAAACACAGACATTTTTTAGGTAGGGACTCTTCCATCCACATTTATGATTTATTGATGTTTATTTTATCTTAACTAAGGAGACTTAAAATATTACTAAATATCAACATTTCATAGAATAGAAGTGCAGCTATGAAACACACTTTCAAAAACTAATACCTGGCTGGGGCGCCTGGGTGGCTCAGTGGGTTAAGCCGCTGGTTTCGGCTCAGGTCATGATCTTGGGGTTCTGGGATCGAGTCCCGCATCGGGCTCTCTGCTCAGCAGGGAGCCTGCTTCCCTCTCTCTCTCTCTCTCTCTGCCTGCCTCTCTATCTACTTGTGATCGCTCTCTGTCAAATAAATAAATAAAATCTTAAAAAAAACAAAAAAACAAAAAAACTAATACCTGGCTCATCCATGTAGTAGTAGATGTCAACATCATTTGACTGCATCACCACAAACCCTTCTCCCATTAATCTTGGTGGTCTACAGAAGGAGGGGGGACAGCAAACTAAGTACATCTCCAGAATATAAAATGTTCTGTATTCTAATAAGGTAGTAATAGTTGAGAACAAAAAGAGGAAAAAACCTAAAAAACAATCAAGTGTAGCATATTGAAAAGGGAAAACAAAACATCTTTTACATAGACAATGAAGTTTTGCGTAGTTGTATTCTATATTAGACTAAATAAATTGGTACTGAAAAATTTTTAACCAATATATTAGTTTCAAAAAGAAAAAATGAAAATTTGTTTTACATTTTTAACTTTAAAAGAGAGAAATCAATTTAAACCAAAGTTTGATTAAGTATAATCGAAGAACAATGATCATTAGAATAATCATATTCTGCATTAGCCACAAAAATTTAAAATTAAACTTTAAATTCAACCATTTTATATTAATACTTTATAACTTAATAGGAAATATTCTATATATCTTAAAATAAAGTTTAATCTTTTAGAAACATTAAATAAGAAAAATATTAAGTCATTTTTTAACAACCTGATATTATCTTTGTCTTTATATTATCTATTTCTAAGAATATTTAGTTGATCAACTTGAAAAAATTCTGGAATTAATGTTTCTCTACAATCACTTCCCCACAAATTATTAATCTTTACTTGCTTTGATTCAACAACTTTTCTCTTTTTTTTTCATATACCACATCTTCCTTCCATATCAAAATTAACTTCTCAGTCATTAGATAATATATACAAATTCAACAACCTTTTTTAAATACATATTAAATGATGAAGGTTAATGTTTAATATCATCATTCAATTTCCACACTTACTTTGAAGAGTGAAAAATACAATTTTACCTTTTTATAAAAATTAGTAAGAAAACACCTTTTTATCTTACTCTGTAAACTTCATAAGGTCCAGATTTATCCAGTATTTTAAGTTCTACCTATAATATATAGAACTATGTGCACAGCCCACATTCTACGAGATGCTTAGCAAAGCCTGTGATTATGAAGAGTGAGATGAAGTAAACCCCATAGCATCCCTGCTACTCACATAGGGAAAACCTCTCCATCATTCTAGTGATGGAGAAATCTAATAAGCAAGCTAGCCAAAAGTTGGAATTAAGAAGGAATAATCATGCTTCTTATAACCTCATAAATTTTATACTACCAGCATACAAAGATAAAAGCTGGGACAGTTCTAAAACTGTATCATACTAACTTCACCAGTTTTCCAAGGGTAATTTAGATTCAATTTTCAACTTTTTATTAACTCAAAATGGTATTCCACTACACTGCATTTGTTGAATGTACTATTAATCCATCCCTTCAGGAAATAAAAGCCTACCTATAGTGTATATTTTCTAACCTACAAACATCAGAGCCTAAATGCCTCAAATAAGTTTCCCAAGTACAGTGAGGAGAAAATGGTAGAAAAATTATAGTTATAATCTTATAGGAAAATGTTTAAAATTAGAGTTCATCAATGGATAATATATCATTTATAATTATAAAGCACGACTACGCTGTTAACTGGTTTAACAGAGAAATATGCCCAATTATCACCCAACTTAGAGCAAAAAAATTAAAGAGATGACAAAGATTCTAATTGATATCTATATTAGATATAAAGATATTATGTCATTTTAATGACTTTTTTTATTATGTTCTTAACCAACATATAGTACATCATTAGTTTCTGATGGAGTGTTCAGCAATTCATAGTTGGGTATAACACCCAGTGTTCATCACAACATGTGCCTCCTTAATACCCATCACCTGGTTATCCCATCCCCCACCCCTCTCCTTTCTGTAACCCTCAGATTGTTTCCTAGACTCCAGAGTCTCTCATGGTTTGTCCACAATAGTCAAACTATGGAAGGAGCCAAGATGTCCTTCAAGAGATGAATGGATAAAGATGATGTGGTTCATATATACAATAGAATATTACTCAGCCATGAGAAAGGATGAATACCTACCATTTGCATTGACATGGATGGAACTAGAGAGGATTATGCTAAGTGAAATAAGTCAATCAGAGAAAGACAATTTTTAAGACTATCTTACTCATCATTTTGAAGACCAACATATCTTGGACTAGGAACAAGCATGACTCGAACATTTTCAAGTTTCCCTTTCACAATATGCATGAATTGATCAAGATGACTAGAAGGCGGTTTTGTAGTGTAAGTTAAGAAAGCATCATCAAAGTTGATACACAGAGTTTGAGGTTGGTAATGATTTCCAAAGGCCAAACGTCCCTAAAAAATAAATAAGAGAAAATATGCTGTAATATACAAACCATACATTCTTCCTTAGTTGACCTAATAACAAACATTTTCTTTATTTTTTTTTAAAGATTTGATTTATTTATTTGACAGACAGAGATCACAAGTAGGCAGAGAGACAGGCAGAGAGAGGAAGAAGCAGGCTCCCTGCCGAGCAGAGAGCCCAATGCGGCACTCGACCCCAAGACCCTGGGATCACGACCTGAGCCGAAGGCAGAGGCTTTAACCCACTGAGCCACCCAGGCACCTCTGACCTAATAACAAACATTTTCAAGCAACAATTAAATTATTCCATTTCAGCACTATACACTATCCAAATTACTCCACTGTTCAATTTAGACCAGTGTTTAAAGAAATCTAAGTACTAGTGAATAAGTAGCCCCTAAGACCTAATAAATGTGTGCTAAGATGGTATTGGGTATTGAAATAATTCTTTCACACCTTTATGAACTTTGGAACCTAAACAACTCTACAAAATTACTTTCTTTAGTGAAAATTTTATTTGCAAAAATAAGAGTTTTCATTATTAACCCACCAAATATTAAATGCCACTGAATTTACTTACTGTGCTCACATTGACCTTTATGACTGGAATAAGTGATCTCCATGAAGATGTGGGGTCTTGAGATTCTGTTTTCACTTTAACTCTGAGAAAAATAAAAATAAAAATAAACATACATAAGAAAACTTAGATAGTTGAGAATACAGTTGACTTCTTCACAATACACAGTAATACCAGCTGTAACTTTCCAAATACATCTAATGATTGCTCCAAAATAATGACAGCAACTAACAGAATACTAGTATCTCTCAAATATCTCTCAGGATGCACTGTATCATTTATCAATTTTTAAGACTGGCAAGGTAATAATAACAAAATTACATTTTTAGAGTAACAAGTTCTAATGACAAAAGTATAAATTACGATATGCTGTCATTACATCCACCATTATACTCATTATAATACAACATTCTTTTTTTTTTTTTTTTTCTTAATTTGACATAGAGAGACACAGCGAGAGAGGTAACACACACAAGCAGGGGGGGTAGGAGAGGGAGAAGCAGGCTCCCTGCTGACCAGGGAGCCTGAGGCAGGGCTCGATCCCAGGACCCTGGGATCATGACCCCAGCCAAAGGCAGATGCTTAACGACTAAGCCACCCAGGTGCCCCAATATGACATTCTATAAGAAAACCCAAATTACTAAAATAACAAATGACCAAGGTACAAGTCACAATGATATTTTCTACTGTTTTAAGCACTTTTGGTAACTCAGCTGATCCATTCCCTTCCTTATCCCCCATCACTTTATGACAGAATAAAATTCCCTCTCAATACAATGAAAATGATAGGCCAAGAATAAGAAAAAAGAAATTGACCACACACAAAGTATACTAAATTTAAGCTATGAAAATTTCACAGCAAATCACTAAAGATTTCAGATGAGAAGCCATAGTTCTTCAATAACCCAGTGACTGCTAAATCGTATTTCTCAAGCCATCTCCACTCAGGTAGACCTCAATGCTTAAAACTAAATTTGATACTTGACTCTCTCTGCTTGACTTATTTCACTCAGCATAATCACTTCCAGTCCCGTCAAGTATCATATGGTTTCACTTATTTGTGGAGCATAACAAATGACATGGAGGACATTGGGAGATGGAGAGGAGAAGGAAGTTGAGGGAAATTGGAAGGGGAGGCGAACCATAACAGACTATGGACTCTGAAAAACAACCTGAGGGTTTTGAAGGGGTGGGGGTGGGAGGTTGGGGGAACCAGTGGTGGGTAATAGGGAGGGCACGTATTGCATGGAGCACTGGGTGTTGTGCAAAAACAATGAATATTGTTACGCTGAAAAGATAAATTAATTAAAAAATAAAAATAAATAAATAAAATTGAAATGGACCTCATTATCTCCCCTCTAACCTGCTCTTTCTCTATAGTTCCGTGAGAATAACCACTAATTAGAAACTGGATTCATTACTGACTCATCCTTCTTACTCATTCTCCACACCTAATCTATCACTGTCTTATGGATTCGTTTGCCTAAGTATATATGGAATTCATATACTTCTCTCCCTTCTCCTTGTTACCAACCCAACTGATGATCACTCTTCCCAGAACTGTCACAACATCCTTCTTCCTTTTCCATCTGTGTAACTTTTATTTCCTTTTGTCTTACAATAGTTACTACTTCCAGTACAAAGTTGAAAAGGAGTGGTGTTAAGGGGACACCCTTACTTTGTACTCGATCTTAGTGAGAAAGCTTCTAGTTTCTCACCATTGAGTATATTGTTAACTATAGGGTTTCTGTAGAAATTCTTTATCAAATCAAAGAAGTTCTCCTTTATTCCTAGTTTACTGTGAGATTTTAATCATGAATGTTAGATTTTGTCAAATACTAACTCTGCATCTTTTGATATGATCATTTGGTTTTTCATTTTTAGTGTGTTAATTGATTTTTGAATGTTAAGAACTAGCCTTGTTTACCTAATAGTTTTTTAAGTAGATGATAAGAGAACATTTATTCCCAAATAAATGTTTCATAGATATTATGTCCAAGGCACTGAGCTGAGGTATTAGGGATCCTGAGAATATGACAACTGTTCTGCTTTGAGGGAATCTGTACCCTACAATGGGAGTAAGAACAGTTATAATAGGCAATTTTAGTGCAAGGAGTGTTACCTTAGGAGAAAGAATAGAATTCTGTGGGCACACATAGAAGGATCAGGGAGACCTGAAGGATGAATGAGTTAGGCAAAAAAGATTAAGAGTCAAAAGACAACTATCATATGATCTCCCTGATATGAGGACATGGAGAAGCAACATGGGGGGGTAGGGGGATAGGAGAAGAGTAAATGAAACAAGATGGGATTGGGAGGGAGACAAACCATAAATGACTCTTAATCTCACAAAACAAACTGGGGGTTGCTGGGGGGAGGTGGGATTGGGAGAGGGGGAGCGGGCTATGGACATTGGGGAGGGGAGGCGAACCATAAGAGACTATGTACTCTGAAAAACAACCTGAGGGTTTTGAAGGGTCAGGGGTGGGAGGTTGGGGCAACCTGAGGGTTTTGAAGGGTCAGGGGTGGGAGGTTGGGGGAACAGGTGGTGGGTAATGGGGAGGGCACGTTTTGCATGGAGCACTGGGTGTTGTGCAAAAAGAATGAATACTGTTACACTGAAAAAATAAATAAAATGAAAAAAAAAAAAAAAGATGAAGAGTCTTCCATAGAGAAAAAACATCATGTGTAACAGAGAAGTTGTTTACTGAGGCTGGAGTGAATTAAGGTGGGAAAGGAAGAAAAAAGACTTTCTTTGTTTGCAGATGATCCAGTCATCTGTGTGGACAATCTGAAAGAACTGACAAAAAAACTCCTGGAACCAATAAGTGATTATAATAAGGTTGTAGGATTCAAGATTAATAATATATAAAAGTTAATCACTTTCCTATACACCAGCAAAGAACAAGTGAAATTTGAAATTAAAATCACAATAGCACTTATATCAGCACCACAAAAATGAAAATCTTAGATATAAATTTAATATATGTAGATTTATCTACATAAGGAACATTATAAAACTGCGATGAAAGATATCAAGCAATCAAATAAACGGAGAGATATTCCATGTTCACTGATAGGAAGATTCAACATGATCAAGAAGTTAGTTTTTCCTGATTTGATCTACAAATTCAGTATAATCCAAACTGAAATCCCAGTAAGTTGTTCTAAAGTATATATAGAGAAGCAAAAGACCCAATATAGCCAACATACCATTGGGGGAAAACAACAAAGTTAGAGGACTGACACTACCTGACTACAAGACTTACTATAAAACCACAGTAATCAAGATAGCGTGGTACTGGTAAAAAAAAGACACATAAGTCAATGTAACAGAAACAATGCAGAGCCCCGAAACAAATAAAACAAAATCATATATTTGTATATGCATCTTAACTATGTATATATGTGTATATATTTATGTACATGCACTTTTGAGTGCATGTACATAAAACACAAATCAATATGGAAGAAAGTAGGACTAGTAAGCAGAAGACTGCTTCTTTTTAAATTATATAATTCTGTATTATTTAATTTTTAAAGTAATTATACAATTTACGTGAGTGTAAGTTTTAGTCAAACTACAAAGAAAGATTAGGCTGTGTTTAGGTGAGTAGCATTGATGATATTTAATAAAAGTAAATGCTAAATGTTGGAGATTAATAAAATTCAAGTGTAACTATGAACCTTTCGATTTTGGACTGAGTTCTCGTTCTTCCATTTTCCCGTGTTTTATCATCCTCTTTCTTAGGTGGAATTATTGTTGGCTCCAAACCAAATAATTCTTGAAGACGTCCATAAAGATCCGAACGATTATAGACATGAAATTCAAAGTCATTGACTGTGATGTATAATCTGGTTTCTGCCTTTGGATCTAAAGATACCAATTACAAAAAAAAAAAAAAGTTTTTAATCAACTTTTTAAAAACCTCACTCAAAGTTTTTAGTCAATCTTTTCTCACAGCTATAGTAACTCTATTTTAAAAATAATTCTATGATAAAGAGAATTTCAAAAACTTACAAATCTATTTTTAATTTATGTAATATATAAAATGAATATACAAAATATAAATATATTCTTTTAATTTTTTTAAGTTTCTATTTTTTTAAAAGATTTTATTTATTTATTTGTCAGAGAGAGAGCACAAGCGGGCAGAGTAGCAGGCAGAGGCAGAGAGAGAAGCAGGTTCCCCGCTGAGCAAGGAGCCCAATGCAGGACTCAATCCCAGGAGGCGAAGGCGGATGCTTAACCAACTGAGCCACCCAGGCATCCATTTAAGTTCCTATTTTTTTTTATAAGATTTTATTTATTTGTCAGAGAGAGAGAGAGAACATGTAAGCAGAGCGAGCAGTAGGCAGAGGGAAAAGCAGATTTCCCGCTGAGCAAGAAGCCTGATGCAGGACTTGATCCCAGGACCCTGGGATCATAACCTGAGTTGAAGGCAGATGCTTAACTGACTGAGCCATCCACTCATCCCTACAAATATATTTTAAAAATATATAAAACACTGGCAAAAGAGAGAAAAAAGCTGATGTTACTATAATATTTCAATTTAGCATTCTAAAACAATCTGGATTTCTAAATTTTGACTGTATAACAACAGAATTTAAGGATTTCTATGCTAAGAATAGCAAAGTGCCATTTATATCAAAAGTAAAACTTTATCCTAATAAATTTATTTTATATCTCTCTCTCTTTCTCTCAAAATGTTCAAAGTCTGATGCATTTAAATATTACATTAGTATTTAAATTTTTATATCACAGAAACAAAGATTTTTCATAAATACTAGCTTATTTTTTTTAAACTACACAATACTAAGGGACACCAGGGTGGCTCAGTTGGTTAAGTATCTGTTTTAGGCTCAGGTCATAATTGCAGGGTTCTGGGGAGGGAGTCCTGCACAGGCTAAGAAGCTCAGCAGGAAGCCTGCTTCTCCCTTTGCCTGCTGCTCCCCCTGCTTGTGCTCTCTCACTCTCACTCTCTCTGACAAATACATAAATGAAATCTTACCGAAAAAATTTTTTAATAAAAGTACACAATAGTAAAACCAAGATCTTAAAAACTGCAGACTTGAAAGAAACAATAATCTTCTCAAATAAAAGACATAATTACCTTAAATATAAGTAACAACAGCAATTATTAAATCCAACAACAAAATGATAGATGGGGCACTTGTTTCTACTGAGGAAGTAATTTAAGTCAGTTATCACATGTCAACCAAAGAGGGTCAGAAAAAAAATACTGCAGTGCTTTCTTTAAGTGCGTTCTTTTCTTATGTTATACATAGGTTTTTGTGAGGGTTATTTTTGAGATTACTTTAATTTTTATTCATTTTTCTCTCTATCAAATTCAACTGAAGGACAATTAAAATTAGATATGATCCGTTAGAAGAGCTTATTTTTTTTAATGGTTGTGGAAAACTATTACTAACTTTCGTTATAGTAGCTTAAGCTGTGTTTAAATATGAAGTATACATCTTGAGTAATAAGCCAAATTATACTAAAACTAATTTCTTCTCGAGTTACTAGAAAATAAAAAAGTGTAAGAAATGTCAAATACCCTAAATAAACATACATTTTAGTTTAAATGAACAAACAAAAAATAGTCACTCATACCTCAAAAATAACCCATGGAAAATGAATCAACAACATTCATTTTTTATACAGTAATACTTTCATTTCTACTCCAGTCTAGGTTTTTTCCCTCACTACTTCCTAAGGTAAAAAAAGAAAAGATAAAAGAAAGGAGCTGTAATTTTTCTGGTATTTTTCAAATAGCTCTTGACCTATGTTCCCTCCTATTCAGATTTATCACAGGTCTAAAAACTAAGACAATCCCCTAAATATTACAATCAAGTGTTTTTCCCCTTTTCTCTTGTTATAGATCAAATTATTAAAATTAAAATAGGAAGCACTGTTTTTTAATAAATTTGGAGCATTCGAAGACCTGATAGTAATAAATATCATCATCCATTTTTAAGTCAGTCATCAAACTCTATCACCCATTAGGTCTAAACCTTTCTTCGGTTATCATCCACAACCTCTTCCCAAAATGCCAGGGTCAACTATGCAGAAAATTACTCAAATATTTCCAATGTGATATGTTAACAGGTACCTCACACTTGACATTTCCAACCAAACATGTGCTTTTCTCACATGACAAAACTTAATCCACGGCATTCCCCATCTTATCAATAGTAAGTCAATCTTTTCAATTACTCAAGCAAGAAAAACTGACTGTTCTCTTTCCTGTCCCAGATAGTATTGGGAAATTCTGTCAGATTTCCTTTCCTTTTCCTATACCCAAAATCTAACCACTTCTCACCACTCTGGGTCAAGTCACTATCAACTTATACCTGTTTTAATACAATAGCCTCCTAACTAGTTTCCATGCTTCTGCCCTTATTCCCCTTATGTGGGTGCCTTACACATCTTTACAGATCTTTAAAAAACCTAACTGAAATCATGTTACTCTTCTGTTCCCTAACTTTTTGATGGCTTCCCCTCCTACTCAGATTAAGATCAAGGTCCTTTAATCTACCTAAAAAATCCTACAGGATCCATACTCTTCTCTCCTAATCTCTTTAAAAACTGGTCTCCACTTTGGTAATGACAGGAACAGAAAAACCAGGAAATGTTCTTCCCCCAGACATTTACAACTCATTTCCTTACTTGTTTCATGTTTCTGTTTAACTAGCCCCAAACAATAAAACCTTCCTTGACTTCCCTATGTAAAAGAGCGCCCTCCCCACAAACCAGCACTCTCTATTCTACTGAATCTGCTTTTATTTTCTTCAATGCCATATTTTCCTCACTCATTCCTCAACACTAGATATATTTACTTACTAATTACCTGAATCCCTCCCAACGTGAATGAAGCAAGCTCTGTAAGAGAAGGGACTTGTATTATCCAGTGTTGTATCCATGGTACCTACAATTCTTGGCACACAGAAGTACTCATTTATATGAAAGAATAACAGCATCTTACCACAAATCATACTCTAGAGTAGAACAAAAATATCCACAAACAGATCTTAGAATTTTTGAAAACCCTACATGTAGAAGCATAATAACTGCAAAGTTGGATATTTTTCTATTTCCCCATTGATCTACACAAGCAGCAATTAATTATTAAGCAATTCTTCAAGGTCATAAACAACTCAATCAAAATTTACCTCCAAACTCATTTAGGTCATTTGTTTTCAAACTTATCTACAGAATAGTTTACCATGATCCCTAAACAGAAATGCCCCAATCATTAGCGACCATGTTATAAAAGCCAGTGGATGAGCAGCAGAAGCAGCAATGGGAAATATTAAGAGTCTTGATTACCCCTAATTGGATAGACAGTGATGAAAAAACAAAAAGTGACTGTATAAAAATGGAAATAGGATTCCTCTCAATTTCATAACTAACTTACTGGACATGCACAACTGATTCTCTTCTTTCGTATCACTGATATGATTTGAATGTGCCTACATTAACTTAATAAGGAGACCAAGGCATAAAGATAAAGATATTAATCTCTGAAAATATTTTGACAACACTGACAAACACTAAATACTTGATACTAAAATACTGCAAGATTCCCTCAACAATACCTATCCTATCTTCCCAAACTTTTTTTGCATTAATATTTACTTATTGTTGCTTTCCCCTACTAGAATGTAAACTCCATTAGAGAAACATTTTTCCTGTTGTGTTCACTATTAAATTCTTAAAACAATGCCTGGTATATAGGAGGTGCTCAATAAATATGTTAAATCATCAAATAGAAATAAGTGGGTTTTTAAAAATAAGATTAAACATGGACATTAAGGAAGGCACATGATGTAATGAGCACTGGGTGTTACATAAGACTGATGAATCACTGAAAGAGTAATACTTCATATGTTAATTAACTGAATCTAAATTAAAAAAATGAAAAACAAAAACAAAACAAATAAGATTAAACAAAATGCCTAGATCACTCTTTTCCTTCCAAAAATCACTTTAGAAAAATAACAACAAATCCACAAACATTTTAAATGCATCTACTGATTTTGTATTTTAGAAGAGAAAGATTTAGCTGAATTCACAAAGGACTTTTTATTTGTTCTCCTGGTTCTATTTGTTTCACCTCCATTATACTACGATTCCAGCCAGCAAACTATGTGATTAAATAATAAATCAGAACTCTACACCTGGCTTACCTGGCTATATTCTCTTCAGGGCCATTGTCCAGGATCTTTTCTGTCAATAATCTCAGCTTTCTGTGATCCCCAGAAATATTCTATACAGCAATACCCTTTCCAGGCCCCTACCCTATCCTAACATACACACGAAGATGCAAAGTACTGGCACACTTACAATCTCACACTCACACAGTAAGTCCATACAGAGGTACACCACACACAATGTGCCTGTTGATCTGAAAAGGTATCCTCATAAATAAATACCTCCACTGACAGATGAGCACATTCCTGAAAGACAAAACACCTTTTCCAAAGACATGTATCTCCTCTTCAAAGGAATGTGCATGTACACACACTCATACATGTACACACAGCTTCTTTAAAAAAAAAAAAAAAAAAAAGTTGGGGACTCCTGCACTGGATTCCCCAGAAACTGGAGAAAAGTAGGAAATAAATAGTAGAAAGACTATAGGTCTTTACTAATGTGACCTAAGGCAAGTACCTCAACCACTGTAAGCCTCATTTTTCCCCATCTATAAAATGAGAATATGGGATGCCTGGGTGGCTCCTTCTGTTAAGCCCTAGTCCTGGTTCTCTTCTCATTGAGGAGCCTGCTTCTCCTTCTGCATGCTACTTCACCTGCTTGTGTGCTCACTCTCTCTCTCTCTCTCTCTGACAAATAAGAAAATAAAATCTTAAAAAGTTTAAACAAATAAAATTAGAATATCTCTACCTACCTGTATGATTGTCATACAAAATAAATACTAGTTTCCTTGTTTTTGCAGGTCAAGCTCTTACTAGACATTAAAATTATGCATTCACTTTCAATTTATGAAAATAAACAATTATTTTTTAAAATAATCTTTCATTTCATAATGATACAATGTTCATAATAATAAAAGCAGCTCTTCTCTAATGAACATATTCTGTGTTCCAGGGACTATTCTAGGCACTCTATTCACCTGATCTCATGTAATCATCACAGCAACCCTGGCAGTTGAAGACTAAGACTACACAATTAGAAAGTAGCAGACAAGAATCCAAGGTTCTAAATACTGGGTCTTAACAACAAAATAAAAGTACTTATCAATTATATTAATAAATGCAATGATGGTTTCAAAAAAAAAGGTTATGAATCCCTGAGAACAGAAATGTATCAAGAGTCCAGTTATTTTGGGGCACCTGGGTGATTCAGTCGTTAAGCATCTGCCTTCAGCTCAGGTCATGATACCAGGATCCCGGCATCAAGCCCCGCATCAGGCTCCCCTGCTCAGCGGGAAGCCTGACTTTCCCTCTCTCCCTCCCCCTGCTTGTATTCCTTCTCTCACTGTCTCTGTCAAATAAATAAATAAAATCTTAAAAAAAAAAAAAGAATCCAGTTATTTCTTTGTAATTTCATGAAAAATTGATCAATATTGAAAGCTTAAATGCATATTTTAAAATTTTATTTATTTATTTGACAGACAGAGATCAAAAATAGGCAGAGAGGCCGGCAGAGAGAATGGGGGGAAAGCAGGCTCTCCACTGAGCAGAGAGCCTGATGCGGGGCTCGATCCCAGGACCCTGAGATCATGACCTGAGCCGAAGGCAGAGGCTTTAACCCACTGAGCCACTCTGGCGCCCCTTAAGTGCATATTTAAAACTGTTAAATTCTAGTAAAACTAGATCTCTCAATGACATTTATTTCTCCTGGGAATTTTAAAAGCAGTTTTTAAGTTTCATTCATTCTGAAGACACTGAAAGTCAAAGCAAAAAATTTAACTTATACATAATTTAAGAAAGGTATAATCAGTTGACTCTTTTTTTTTAAAGTGGTCTCCAGGCCCAGCAGGGAGCCCAACATAGGACTTGAACTCATGACCCTGAGATGGAGACCTGAGCTGAAATCAAGAGGTTGGACACTTAACCCACTGAGCCACCCAGACACCCCAGCTGACTCTTTTAAATCTCATCTCTACATTGACACTGCTCTGTCCTCGAAGCAGAAATCTTTTTCTCATATTCTTGTCATCTAATATTTACATAATGGATTCCCCAAAAATATTTATTAATAAATACACAATTAGATAGATATAAATTATAAATATAAAAGGCTCTTTACTTAATAAGCAGTTAATTTATGGAGGAAAAGAAGGTAAATGAATGTGTAGAGCTGCTTAAGTCTCCTGAGCAAACAGCTAATTGAAACTTGTTTTCCAAAGGGAAATTAGGAAAAAGGCACTTATTTAATTATGTAATTGGGACACATGCTATTTGTAGTAGAAAAAGCTAAAGTGCAAACTGCTGCCAAGGCCTTATAACACTTGGAATCAATACTTAGTACAAAGACAAAATAGTCTACTGACCTTTTAAATTGTTAAGGGATTTTTATTTCCTATATTTAACAAACAAGATTTAGATGCTACACATTTAAAGTACTAGATTACATTAGGCTAAAACTTCTAAATGACTAAATAACAGAAAGGGCTATACTATACCATCATCTCTTCACTTCTTAGCAATGTAAGAACTTCTCTAGATAAGAAAGATGTATGCCTAGTTACTTAGATTGGTATTCATTTAAACACTGAATCATCACATGTTAAAAGGTAACTGGTCCTGCTACTTATTTTCCGAAAGAATGGCTTAAAATCAACTATCCTAACCAAAATAAGGGTTTTTGATAGATATCCTCATTAATTGGCCAAAGCCAACAATCATCTACAGCAGATCACTAATTTCATGACCTAGGGAATATTTTACAACAAATTTTATGTTAAACAAATTAGATGTTTTCCTTTTTTTTTTTTTTTTTAAGGATTAAACTGAACAACTGACGACTCTAAATCTACTCCTGGATTAAATTTTCCCAGCCAAGCTCAATGGCACAGAATTTGAGCACTTGAACACTCCTTTTTTTTCCCTAATAAAATAGTTCCAAAGCTTTCTCATGAAAATCTTAGCCTTACCCAGACAGACCTTAGCCTATCTCTTTGGATGGCTAGTGGTCATTACCTATTCAGGCACATGCTCCAATTAGGCTTCCAAATTTTCTCACAAGAAATGTCAACCATCTCCACTTCTTGCTTAGTTTACTGTGAAAGTACACAATCAGGATCTGACCTTAATCAATGAGAAATTATATCTAGACTGTAAGGTCTCATTAGTAAATGTAAATCACTATTTTAATATATATTCCATAATATTGTCCAACTTTTCACCAAAAGCTTAGTTTGCAGCCTATTCATTCTTCCATGTCCTGCATTCTAAATTCTATCTCTGAATCATGCCAGACTAATGATGTATTTAGGTCAAACCACTTATTCCTGCAATACTATTTGGCATCATGTCTTTACTTTGGAAAAGTTGTAACTGTGAGCATCTTAAGAATGTCATCCTCTGTAACAGAGAATTTCTTTTAAAAGCACATGGAAGACAAATTTCTTTGACCCTCGCCAAAGCTATACTCTTCTTGATGAACACATAGATTTAAATGTTAAAATACATAGAAAACTATGTGCAAATAATTAGAATTGCAAATGTGATAACTAATAAAGTCTACCAACTTTTAACATCATTGTAAAATGAGGTGTATAATCTTTTCTATCACAAGCACTGGCACACAAAAAGCAAGGCAAAATAATTTAGTCTTACATATTAAGACATAAAATATCCAAAAATTTTATTTCTATTTCACATCATGGGCAATTACAAAGAAAGCTGAGACATGGAAATATGTTAACATTACACTCCACCTCTGCCTGACAAAATCCTACCATCATCAGTGATCAGTAAAGTGAATATAAGGTATAAGATTTTTATTAAAAGCTACCTTTTTCAAGATGGATTTGGGTCAGTTACTCTTTTTGTTTTTAAGATTTTATTTATTTATTCATGAGAGACAGAGAGAGAGGCAGAAGGAGAAGCAGACTCCTCGCTGGGCAGGGAGCCCAATGTGGGGCTCAGACTCGACTGAGCCATCCAGGCACCCTTGGATCAGTTACTCTTGACCTCATCTATGTATTTTGCTGAAAAGCAATCCACTTTAAGAAAATAAAATATTTCATGATAAAATGAAGTAATTATTTTCTTCGAAAAAAAGTCTACAAACAATTTAAGATGGTATTCCACATGTCTAAGAAAATTCCAAAGTGAGCAATCCCATTAGGCTTAGGCTTAAAACTTGCAGTTGCCTCTGGATTCTATAAATTATCATATTCACTCCTCCCATAAGCTGCCATCAGCGTTTATATATAAGAATTTCCAAGAACCTACCATATTTGACAAGTCTGTTTTATAATACAAGGAGCGCTGGAAGTTAGCAGACCTAGGTTTTCACTTTGGCTTTAACATTTATTAATAATAGGAATTTCTGTTTTTCCATCTGCAAATCGAGAATTTTTGAGAACATTAGTTGTTTCCAAACTGATAAGAAATTTTGAGAAATTCAGTTGTTTCCTAATTGCGTAAGTCCTTGGAATCCTGGGGTAAAGAGCATGGAGTGGGGGAGGTTAGGTCAAAAGGGCCTCTTCAACTCATATCCCTATAGTTTCACTGGTTCACAAGAACATCTTAAAACACTGAAAAAAATTTAGAATAGAATTTCTAATATAAATATGCAAATATACAAAAAGGCATTTTTAAAAATATAAACAATGAGAACTTTTGTTTCAGCTCTGCTGCAACTCATTAACAAGAAAGCTTATGATAACTAAATGTGGGGAAAAAAGAATAAACTGAGATTAAGTCAAAAGAGCACATCATGGGACACCTGGGTGGCTCAGTGGGTTAAGCCGCTGCCTTCAGCTTGGGTCATGATCCAGGGTCCTGGGATCGAGTCCCGCATAGCCTCCTTGCTCGGCAGGGAGCCTGCTTCTCTCTCCACCTCTGCCTGCCTCTCTGCCTGCCTGTATGCTCTCTCTCTCTCTCCTTCTCTCTGACAAATAAATAAAATAAAATATTAAAAAAAAAAAAGCACATCATTGCAAGATTAACAGAAGCATGACATGCAACAAAAATATACGGTCCTAAAGTAAATCTATCTCTAAGGGACAAACTAGATAGACTTTACAAACCAAATCAGAGGTAGAAATACTGGACCTTCTCAAAGTTAAATGAATGTGTCAAAAGCTGGGCCTGAACTCAAAAGAACTTGGCTCTTAGGAATGAGTGCTAACCATTTCTGAAGTACAAGTAGACTACCTTTATTTAAATTCGACCTTTAAGGTTTATAGTCAAATAAAATATTAAAAATAATCAGGGGGGCGCCTGGTGGCTCACTGGGTTAAAGCCTCTGCCTTCGGCTCAGGTCATGATCTCAGGGTCCTGGGATCAAGCCCCACATCGGGCTCTCTGCTCAGCAGGGAGCCTGCTTCCTCCTCTCTCTCTGCCTGTCTCTCTGCCTACTTGTGATCTCTGTCTGTCAAATAAATAAATAAAATCTTAAAAAAAAAAATCAGGAATATTATTTCCATACAATTTAACATGGATAATACTGTAGGAAAGTGACTCAAACTTTTGAATATATTCATATTTGATAAAAGTCAAAACTTTAAAGATTTCCAGTGCACTAACATATTGACCATCTAAAGAACATTTTTTTCCTGTGAAAATCCTTAGCAATTGCTTTAAAAAAGAGGTAAAAAGGAAGTGTAAACAACAGATTTTCTAAAACCATAGACTAGAGACTTACTAAGACACATTCTGAATCACTGAAGACAGACTAAGAAAAGTCTATTCCAAACTAAGAACAGAATACTTCTATCATATGAAATCAATTAACTTCTACTCAAATTATCTAATAAACAACTCTAATCCAATTTTTAGAAAACTTTTTCCAGACATGAAATCTGCCCATTCTTTCTAGTCATTCTGATTTCATTAATTCTACAGATGCCAAACTGTCATCAAGTTATGCCAGTCTTTTCAAGGAAAAGTACATGATGTATTATGTTAAAGGGGGAAAAGCTATGTGGGAGCAAAGAAATGACATTTTAAAAAAACAAAATAATAATGAACAGTGAATTCAAAAGTAATTTAGGCTAGCTCAGTCTTGTGTAAGTTTAAAAACTTTTTTGGAACTTTAAATCTATTTTCCCATAGAAGCAAGTTGTAAGTGACAGCAAGATTCCTAAGTGAACCCATCAAAAAAATAATAATAATAATAACTGGAAAGTTCCAAGGTTTTACAGACACTAACCACCATTTCAGAATTTTAATGTGGGGTGCCAGAAATACAGACAGTCCTAATAGCTAAGAAAAGGTGGGAGGGTCTCATCATCTTCTGACACTACTCTCCAAGGACCCAGCTAAAACCTTCTAGAGCGGTAGTTACCAAAGTATGGTCTGGGGATCTTTGCAAGGATCCCAACATCCGTTCTAGGGACCAAAGGTCAAAACTATTTTAATAGTATTATTATATGAAGATGTTCAACTTTTTCTCAGTCATTCTCCCATGAGTGGACAGTGGAGTTTTTTTTTAAAGGCTGTATGATATATGGCACTTCAACAGATGAACATTAAAGCAGAAGTGAGAATCCAATTATCTTCTATTAAGCCAGATGGTAAAAAGATTTGCAAAATATAAAACAATGCCACTCTTCTCGCTATTTGGTTTTCTTTTTGCTTTAGAAAAGTTATTTTTCATAAAGTATGGTGTTTATTTTAATACATATGGGTTTATTATAGATATTTTTAATGAAATCAAAAGTATTTCTGTAGTTATCGGGCTTAATTTTTTAAAAGACTTTATTTATTTATTTTAGAGAGAGTGTGTGTGTAAATGTGAGCAGGCAGAGGGGCAAAGAGTGAGGGAGAGAGAGAATCCCAAGCAAGCTCCACACCTAGCACGAAATCCAACACAGGCTCAGTCTCACAACCCTGAGACCATGACCTCAGCTGAAATCAAGAGTCAGACTGAGCTGCCCAGGTGCACCCAGGCTTAATTCTGAATGTAGTACATATCAGTATAAATTACATAAATAAAAGCTCTTTGGGATCCTCAGTAATTTAGAAGAATGTACGGTTCCTGAGATTGAAAAGTTTGAGAACCACTATTCCAGGCAGTAAAGTCAAGATCTACGTTCCTCAAAGTCACTGGTATGATTAATGTTGAGTAGGAGGGTTAGGGGCACAGGAGCACACATACAGAGCTGTGAAATGAAGACTTTGAGAGAAAATCCTAGGTGATAAAATTCTGATGATAAAAGCAGAACTGTTAGAATCTAGAACCTTCATTTCCTCTTTTCTATTCATCCTTAACATGGCAGATAAGTGAGAATTGGTAGCAGTGTCAGGTTGGACTATGAATAAAGGCAAAGAAGCTGAAAAGTAAGAAAAGCATCTTAGCTGATGATTAAAGACTACCAGAAATTCATTTTAACCACAGAATGGGTTAAGGTCCATAGATATAATAGGAGGTAAGACGATGGGGGTAAGGGTCATACTGAGGATAACCCTGAATAAATAATATGCTTAAGTAAATAAATTTAACCAGGCAAGAGGAAAGCTGCTGAAGAATTTTCAGCCAACTGGTGAGAATATCAGAGTTTATAAATGTCAAAGTTTTAAAAAATATTTTTATCTATTATAAAATGTGAAATATTTTAATGTCCATAAAGGAAAACACTGATCATATAATTAAAGACTTCAAATACATAAAAACATGAAGACTCACCATGTTGTTTCTGCTTTGGATTATACATTTTCCACCACCGAAAAATTATAAATCCATCTTGAATTCTATGCAAGATAAATTACAAAAATGAAAACTTCAGTAACAATTTACTCAATTAATTATTATAAAAAGCAGGTAACTGATAATGAATATGCAAATGTGGAAAATTTTCAACAGATCACTGGTATACATAAATGCTTCATAATCTCCAGTTAAAAAAGGAAGAGAATTTACACAGCTCTAAATTAGATTATTTAGGTAAAATTTAATACCAGATCACATGTAATAGGAAAATAGAGTGCTAACAGAAAAATTTTTTTTCTTTTATAAATGATACTTTTTAAATGGTGTAAAAACTATATAAACAAAAAGCCAAATCTTAAAAGGGTAACATTAGGATGCTAACAAAAACTTTTAATGATAACCCTTCATCTCTGTAATCGTATGAAGTTATAGCCTCTCAACCTTTACTTTTCACTTTTCTTTTCAAAATAATTGTAGACTCACAAAGAAAGTGCCTCTACTGTTTCATGTGAGGTATGAGTATTGCCAAACTCTAGGACCTTCTCAACTCATTTAAAACTTTCAAGTTCTAAGTAACAAATGTTAAGATAATCACAAAAATAGAGTAAGCTTTTTTTTCAAGGCCTACAGAAGAAAGATCATATCAAACATATTGTCATTTCCTATATTCAGATTTGTGTTTCCTCCTTACATAAAAATTAGAGGAGCTAAGAGAAACTAAACAATTCTTAAAACTTATTACCTAAAAGGAGCTAATGGATGAATTATCAGCATCCCTGATCCTTGTTTTATGTAACAAATGACCACCATGAATTCTACAAGAAAAATGGTCAGATAATTTAATGGCTCAAGTGTTCATCTAGGAATGAAATGAAATCATTCATTTCTTTAAATTGCTAATTGATAAACTTTGTGCCAGTCTAAATCTTAGCTAAATTAATATACTGATAAAAATATTTTTAAACATCAATTCACCAGATATGATTTATAAAAAGAATTATTTTTATGTTTTTAATTGAAAAAGCAAATCATATTAAATAAAATATAATGAAAAAACATTTTACAATATTTCAAGTTTAAGAAGAGTTTTTGTTTTTTTGGGTTTTGTTTTGTTTTGTTTTACCTAATAGACATGTCTTCTGTAATGTAATAAATTTCACGAACCATGACTTTTCCAGAAAGAACAGAGAAAGAGAAGGACCCTGTTGTGGGGGTAAAAAAAAGTGATTAATGGAATTGTTTTGATCCAGGGTGAGCACTAAAGCTTAAAATAATCTTAGCATTCAATTTATTCAATAATTAAATGTTCTCTCCTAACTCCCTCCTGATACCCTTACAGCCTTTTCTATTGCTCTTTCTTCAAGTATAACAAAAAGTACAAGTACCATCACTATGAACTGAGTTACTAAATAACCATATGAATACAGTAAATAGCTGCTTCAATGAATAATTCCCTTAATTATGCACAACTTTAAACCCCAAAGCAGTGACTAATTCACCACTTTTCTCCATTAATTTCTTTGACTCCAGGAAACAGGGACTTCTGTTTGAGAGAAATTTTATTTATGTCCTCTAAGAACTATTCTAAGGAAGGTTAGAATGGTTCTAGACAGTGACCTCTCACCCCTTTTCCCACTGGTTGAAGGCGTTTTGAAGCATATTTGTTCTGAATAGACCCTCATATCTGCAAACTTTCTAATTATGAGTAGTTGGAAGCTTAAATGAACAACTCAGGGCACAAAATGAAATGCACAAAATGATTCCAACTTATAGATTTTTTAAGTATAGGTTTTTAAAAACAAAAACAAAACAAAAAAACAAACAGCAAAAAACCTCATTGAGCACTAGAAACTCTTTGGTTAGTAGAATCCTGAGAAATTTCTATTTCCATATTTTACATGTGCCTATATTTTTCAAATTGTTTTAATGAGTATCTTTTATATGAAAAAAATCCAAAAGTTACTATAGAAATACTTTAATAAATAAGAATGAGGTAAAGAACCTAACCAAGTGATAAAGTCAGCGTGCTGTATGAGAGCAATTCCAGGTAGGTTAATGTTCATGACACAAAGGTAAATTTATAAAGCTACTATCACTTACAAAATATAAATTTATAATATATATCTCAAGATTATGCATTAGAAAAACATTCACTGTTACTCAAACTTACCAATATGGATATAGCCATGTTTGTATAATCTATTAAGAACCAATGTTAAAATAAGACCAACATTTCGAGAATTGTAATATGTGAGATAAATAATCCATCCACAGGATAAAATGGTAGCTGTTGGGAGAGAAAAAAATGCAAAAGAATCTCACTATAAGTTTCCACAATCACTTTAATATCTCAGTAAAAATTTGTTAGTAAAAGTTCATTTATTACAATCAGAAATGACAGGGTTTACTTCTACATGATAATATGTCTTCTTACAATTTATTTATTTATTTTTATTAAAAGATTTTATTTGTTAATTTGACAGACAGAGATCACAAGTAGGCAGAGAGAGAGAAGGAGAAGCAGGCTCCCTGCTGAGCAGAGAGCCGGATGCAGGGCTCCATCCCAGGACCCTGGGATCATGACCTGAGCCAAAGGCAGAGGCTTTAAACCACTGAGCCACCCAGGCGCCCCTCTTCTTACAATTTAATACTTGGATTTTTAATACCAAATGTTGATTCTACGTTATCCAAGTTTCCTCATTTTTCTCTACTCATTAGCCAGAAAAGCATATATTCCAAGTAAGATCAATTAAAGAAAAACTGCCTGGGACGACTTGGTGGCTCAGTTGGTTAAGCATCTGCCTCTCGATTTAGGCTCATGTTGTGATCTCAGGGCTTGTGAGATGGAGCCCCACTTCAGGCTCCATGCTAGGTACTGCAGCCTGCTTAAGATTCTCTCTCCCCCTCCAGCGCTGCCCCTCTCCGGAGCCCCATTACCCTGATTTTCACATGCAAGCATTCTCTCTCTTAAAAAAATAAAGAAATACTTCCTGTTTTGTTTCCTTTTTCATTGTTTTGTACTCTTTATTATTAAACATAGACAGGGGTACCGGGGTGGCTCAGTAATTAAACATCTGCCTTTGGCTCAGATCATGATCCCAGGATCCTGGGATTGAGCCCCACATCCAGCCCCGCATTCAGCCCCGAAGCAGGCTCCCTGGTTGAGGGAAGTCTGTTTCTCCCTCTACCACTACCCCTACTAGTGTTCCCTCTCTTGCTGTGTCTCTGTCAAAATAAATTAATTAATAAATTAAAAATAAAAATAAATAAATAAGCATATGTGAAGATGCTCTGTAAACAGAAAGCCTATATTTCTGAATATTCTAAAAAATATCCACCTTTATCAGACTAAAAGCTCATGCTATCTCCTATAAGTTATAGTCATTTAAAAAGAAAGAAAATCAGGGCGCCTGGGTGGCTCAGTGGGTTAAAGCCTCTGCCTTCGGCTCGGGTCATGATCTCAGGGTCTTGGGATCGAGCCCCGCGTCGGGCTCTCTGCTTGGCAGGGGGCCTGCTTCCCTCCTCTCTCTCTCTGTGCCTGCATCTCTGCCTACTTGTGGTCTCTGTCTGTTAAATAAATAAATAAAATCTTTCTAAAAAATAAAAAAATAAAATAAAAAGAAAGAAAGAAAACCAATGATTTCTTAAATCAGAGAAAAGGTAGTGTTTTTTTTAAATCAATAATTTCTGCTTTTTAAAAAAAATGGAAAGAAGTGAGAATTTTACCCTACTTAAAGGCATATCTATATTAAACAGTCCATTTTATGCTATTTTACTATAATTCATAAGACAACAACCTACTTTTAAAGAGTGCCAGTGAATACGCTACAGTAAAGGATATTTCAAATTTGACTCATTTTTTGTGAGAAGTGTATCATCACCTATAGAATTTGTACTATTCCCAAAAGAACTTAGTTCATGAACATACAAAAAATAAAACATAAGAAAGCATTTTTTGATAATAACTTTCCTTTACTTAACTATTTTAAAAGTATAACTATTTTCTAAATTAAGACAAAGTAATGTAAAGCAATTTAACATGTACAATCATTTAGCAACATCACATTAAGTTCTGAACTTTTTCAAAAAGTTATTTAATGTGGATAAAACAAAGCAGTCACTGAGTCAAAATACATTTTCTCAGGATAGCTTAGACTAACAGTAATAACTCTGGTGTAGCAACTGCTATGATTTGCCCACAAAAATTATTTTTAGAACAATTCTATTGAAAAGTTATTTTGATGATATGTCATTATTTTTTTTCTTTGTAAAAAGTGTTATGGGTTTTTTTTAACTGAAGGATAGCTGACACACAATGTTACATTAGTTTCACGTATACAACATAGTGATTTTAATATGTCATTACGTTTTAAATTTACAAGCATTTTGTGCTAATTTTTATTGTAAATCACGGTGTCAAAAGCAGGTTATGGAGGGCCAACCAGAAAGGCAAGAGGTATTTGCCTAGAAAGTATGCTTCTAGTATTACACAACCTGAGAATTGTGGCTTTTACACTGCATCATGTTTTCCAATCCCTTCAATGTCATAAGGCCACTTACTGAAACAGCAAGAGTAAACACTCAGTGTTTTTCTGGTTGTTGCTATTGTTTTGTCCTTAAGGAAAGGAGTTGTATACAACAGAAAAAAGTCATAAATTCTAGGTGATAAGAGAAGAGACTGATAGGAAATGAGGAAGAATTCCACCCTTAATTAAACCAAAAGAGAATTTTCAACACTGCTTTTATGCAGTTCTATTTCATATTAATGTTCTGCATTTCATCTTACTTTTTTGGCTTTAATTAGTGATAATTTATAATAGCTCACTTCTGTCAAATAGAGAAAATAGAACTCAAAGTTTAAATCTAATCCTATGTAAAAATCATCAACAATAATAATTCCTTCTATACACACTTCCTCTCTACCCATTTCCTTACCACATATCCTGTGGTATCATGAAAGAAGCAGAAGCATGCACTCAAAAAAACAGCTGTTACCTGTATAAGTTATTTAATTCTTGTGAGCCTCAATTCCACAAGTTAAGTCTGCTTCCTTTATAAGTTTTCTCTGAACATTAAGTGAGACAGCATATGCAAAATGCCAATGATATGTGGCACACAGAAGATGTTCAATAAATACCATTCATTACCCTCCTCTTACTCCATCTTAACGCTATTTCCCCCTCTACCTTTCTAATTGTTATGCTGAAATTCAAATCAAATACTGTTCTTCCACAAAAACTTCCTGGACAACAACAGCCTACAGTGTTCTATCCCTTCTTATTTATTTATTTAAGATTTTTTACTTATTTATTTGACAGACAAGGACACAGCAAAGAGGGAATATAAGCAGGGGAGTAGCAGGCTTCCTACTGAGTGGGCAGCTGGATATAGGGCTGGATCTCAGGACTCTGGGATCATGACACGAGCCAAAGGCAGATGCTTAATGACTGAGCCACCCAGGTGCCCCTCTCCCTTTCTTGATTAGTATTTTGTATTTCCCCCATTATTTGTTCACATGCATTTATTCACTCCTATCTCCCTCTTCTTTTTTGCCACTGATTTATACACTGTTTTATATTACTTCTATGAGCCTAGAAAACTGCTGGAATATTAGACAAAAAAAAAAAAAATTTTACTGGCAGAGCCCAATGTCAAGTATATAAGGAGTGAGTAAAGAGATGATATTAATTAGGCATATACACTCTACTTTGCTATAAAATATATTTATCATATAAATGGGGATTTATCACTTTTAAAATAAAACAAATGTGTGTGTGTGTGCGCATGCACACGCATGTGTGTGTTGAGATGGGGGGCAGTGAAGGAGTGCCCTTGAGAGGGGAAAGATAAGCTAAGTGCAATGTCTTTCTTCTCCTCCCACTCCCCTAAGTCAGATGAGGCAGCCTAAGAAAAACTGCCCTCTAGAGCATTTGCCAGAGCAAATATTCACAGAAACATAAATTAAAACCTTATTTTACATTTTTAAATATTTAAAAATAAACCAATGGTATTGTAAGCATTTCAACTTCAGCTAACTATAGCTTAAAATTTGGCAGTTGTTAATCCATACATGATAAACAATAAAGTATAAGAAAATATATTCTACTTACCAACAAGGAGCCAAACAACATTGGAGTCGTGTTCTGTAAGAAAATCTTCTAATTGAGTAATACTAGGGACAATACTCTCATTCTTCCTTTGATCCATTACTGAAGTTTTTCCAGAGCAGCATCTAAAGGCCTAAGAGTTCAAAAGTTAGCTTTAGAATCAGAGATTTATTAAACTGAAATGGAAATTATGTAAAGGAGAAAAAAGATGAATTTAATAAAAGTGAAAATTCATTAAACCCCATTCCAGTTCCTTCAGTAAGAATGAAAAATATACAACAAACACCAACAAAGCACATCCACATTTCTATATAAAATGTAAGACAACGTTATCACATTTTTGGTGTCCTGATTTCACCACTCTAAGAATAAGCAGAGACTTGGGTTCAGTTACCATACTCCAAATATGAGGTACATAATTACTAAATCTAATCAAATATATTTACATCAACAATAAGAAGTATTAATGACCTACATTAGACAAATTCATCTACACTTGTCTCAAAAGCTGACACTAAATGTATTTATATATTAACTTATATTAATGACTCTTAACTTCCATCAGCTCTGTATTTCCCATTGTTTCATGGGGAAACAATCTTCCTACTTTGGATTCACTCTGAGGATCAGAGTTTGGTCAGGATGCAGATCTAGTCCTATCATATGCTCAGGATGAATTACAAAAATTACATGTCAAACTGTGACCAGACATGTGAAGAATATGTGTGTGTCTGTGTATGTGTGTGTGTGTGCATTTCAGCAGGACAAGTATGAATATATAGATATATTGAGAGTTAGATGAACTGAAAATGAGTAAAAAGGAATAAAAGTTCTTACTTTATGATCAAAGAAACAAGAAAAGTATCCCTCTGTTAAAAATTATCCCTCATGTTAATACAACATTAACTAAAACAAAATTATCGTGATAAATCAGGAAAAAAGTAAAAACAATACAAAACAAAATAACAACAACGACAAAAACTAGCCTTAATCACAAAGAGAGCGACATGGTTAATGATTATTTAAGGCCAAATAGCATAGGTTATTTTTTTTTATTTATTTTTTATTTTTTTATAAACATGTAATGTATTTTTAGCATAGGTGATTTTATAGAAACAAAACAAACAAACAAAAAAAAAACAGATTTTAAAACAGGAAGAATAAGTAAGGACAACTTTCTAGTTGAAATTCAGTACAGCTGACTTGTCAACTTCCTAAAAATGTTCCCTATTTACTCACCAGAGTCCTATCTTCAGAGATCACAAAACAAGTTTAAAAACTGGGTTAGACAACATTGCCAGATTACAATGTTTCATATTTCTAAATTGTTGAAATGTTAGCAATTCAGAGGCAAGTTAAACATCTCTTTAAAAAAAACAGCTCAACAACAAAAGGTTTATTAGTGATAGGGAAACCTAAGGGTAAAAGAACTAGAAACATTAAAAAATGTTTTCATTTTTCAATAAACTTTTTTTTCCTACACTTTAGAAAACGAGTAAAAAATGTTCTCATAGTGTGTAGCAGCTTAGTAGTGACCCCAGGTGGGGAAGTAGGGAAAATGAGTGAAGGTGGTAAAAAAATACAAACTTCCAGCTGTAACTTCTGGAGATATAATGTACATCATGGTGACTATAGTTAACAATACTGTATTATATATTTGGAAAGTTGCTAAGAGAATAGATCTTTTTTTTTTTATTTCCATTTTATTTATTTTTTCAGCGTAACAGTATTCATTCTTTTTGCACAACACCCAGTGCTCCATGCAAAACGTGCCCTCCCCATTACCCACCACCTGTTCCCCCAACCTCCCACCCCTGACCCTGCAAAACCCTCAGGTTGCCCCAACCTCCCACCCCTGACCCTTCAAAACCCTCAGGTTGTTTTTCAGAGTCCATAGTCTCTTATGGTTCGCCTCCCCTCCCCAATGTCCATAGCCCGCTCTCCCTCTCCCAATCCCACCTCCCCCCAGCAACCCCCAGTTTGTTTTGTGAGATTAAGAGTCATTTATGGTTTGTCTCCCTCCCAATCCCATCTTGTTTCATTGATTCTTCTCCTATCCCCCTACCCCCCCATGTTGCTTCTCCATGTCCTCATATCAGGGAGATCATATGATAGTTGTCTTTCTCCGATTGACTTATTTCACTAAGCATGATATGCTCTAGTTCCATCCACGTCGTCGCAAATGGCAAGATTTCATTTCTTTTGATGGCTGCACAGACATTTCTGCAAAGAAGACATCCAGATGGCCAACAGACACATGAAAAAGTGCTCCACATCACTCGGCATCAGGGAAATACAAATCAAAACCACAATGAGATATCACCTCACACCAGTCAGAATGGCTAAAATTAACAAGTCAGGAAATGACAGATGCTGGCGAGGATGCGGAGAAAGGGGAACCCTCCTTCACTGTTGGTGGGAATGCAAGCTGGTGCAACCACTCTGGAAAACAGCATGGAGGTTCCTCAAAATGTTGAAAATAGAACTACCCTATGACCCAGCAATTGCACTACTGGGTATTTACCCTAAAGATACAAACATAGTGATCCGAAGGGGCACGTGTACCCGAATGTTTATAGCAGCAATGTCTACAATAGCCAAACTATGGAAGGAACCTAGATGTCCATCAACAGATGAATGGATCAAGAAGATGTGGTATATATACACAAGAGAATAGATCTTAAAAGTTCTTATCACAAGATAAAAAAAAAAGTTATAAGTATGTGAGGTGATGGTAGTTACTATGGTAATCATTTTGCAAAATAGATTCATATCAATCAGGGCATACAGCTTAATATAATATTTGTCATTTATATCTCAAAACTAGAAAAAGGTGTTCTCATGCTGTTCAAAGCTTTGAAAAATCTATCAACTGGCAACTTAAAATTTGGGGGCTAACTTTAGAACATGAACTTCTCTTTCCTTCTTTTTTGTTTTAAACTAAAAAAAAAGAAATACAAATTTTAAGAGGAAGAAAACACTGGAAAGGCTTATATTCAAAACCAAAATTAATAGCTTATATGTTATGAAGTAACATCTGTGCCTATTTCATATTTACTGTTACGATTTTATAGTACATCACCTCACCACTGCTGATGAAAAGATCACCTACTAACTCCTGGGGATGTTTCATGAGGGATGTATCCTGGCATTCAGGTTTCAATATAAAAAGGTGATCTGTTTTGAATCAAATCCAAGGGAGAGTGATCTATCTACCAAGAGGATCTAAAGATCTCATCCAAAATCTCTACCGCTAACTACTATAACAACCCACAGCCAAGGAGAATGAGAAAGAGGGTGTTCAGATTGCAAAGACAGAAAATGGCAGTATCACACAGATTTAATCAAAGCTTTTCCAATTATTAGTTAATGCAAAAGCTTTAAGAGAAATCAACAGATAAAGGCTCAACAGTTAAAACAACACATTGAGTAAGTACTGAAGTAAAGGCTAAGACTTAATAAAAGCCCTGGGTAAGAAGCAGACATTCTGATGAAAAGGAAGTAAATCAAAGCCACATGGATACAGAGAATCCAGACTGAACTGGGGGCGCATGCTTAACCACACTATTTACATGGTACACCATGAATGGAGAGGTCTCTACTGCATATTCTTCATGAAGCAATTGATGGGTTAACAAATTGGTTGTTTTCTTTCCCTCAATGGTTCAGCCTAAAATCCGTAAGGTAAAGCACAGTAAGGCAGGCATCTGCATTTGGGGAAAAGATGGACAGGCGTCTTAGTGGCATGGGGGATGTCAGAGCCCAATAATATTAAGTACCTAATTGTGTGATAAAGAGGCTAGTGAAACAGTGGCAGTTTTTGAGGACATCAAAACCATAGCAGGATAAGGAGACCATACTTGTAGGGAAGAGGTCAGGCATAGGGTGCTAGAGTCTGAGTGGAAGGAAGAGAGTATCGTTGGGAGAGGAAGCTGAAGAAAGAAACCAGCTTAAAGTGTTGGAACCTGAGCAGGCAGATTGTCAAATGCAGGGCATTAGAACCTAAGAGAAAAACATAGAACCCAAAGAAATAAATAGTGCTTCCATGCAGAAGGGCAATCTGGAGTAGTGTGTTGATGTGGGAGCAAGATAAGGACGGCACACACCTAGGAAACAGCCCTTGCAGGGTATGGGGAGGGGATAAAGTAAGTAACTGTGTTAAGGATAATAAAAGCCAGTTTTCTCACTGTTGGAGGATATATAAATGAAGAATATTAGAATTAATCCAATGGTGTTTGATAAGAACTGGAGTTATACTTTTCAATATAGGTGGATATAGAAATAAATGTGGCTACAAACATGACTATGTATGTATATACATGTGCTCATTAAAGGGTCTGAGAGCAGCACCAAAATTAAAATGAACAGAGAACTTTGCTCCTAAAAAACATTTTCTATCAAGAGGAAACAGGGCTCCTTGAAGAAATGGCTGCTTCCACAAATAGGGCAAGGAAAGTCAAGACGAGCTCGTGTTTTCCAGAAGGTAAAGAAATACCTGAATGATGGGAACATGTCAAAAGAACACAGAAACAAGCTTGAAGAGGCTCCCAGTGGCAAAATCTGGGGCAATTTAAGCATCAAAATAAATACTAGTAATAGATTACAACCCATTTAATAAAAAGAATCTATGAGTCCCTACCAATACAATCAATTAAATTTTGATAAGCAACAGGATTCTCATATCACCTCAAAATAATTATTAATGACAAAGGGGGAAAGAGGAACTTTGTGAAACTTAATTAAGGATCAAAGAAAGTAAACACCATCAATATTAAGATAAATCAGAACTGTGCACTTCTTTTAATTTATTTGATTATAGTTGACATACAATGTTACTTTCACTTCCTGTGTACAAGACAGTGGCTCAACTTGTCCAGGCATTATGCTATGCTCACTTACCGCAAATGTAGCTACCATCTAACAAAAGAACATAGCCTCACTTCTACGATATTCCCACCAAAGATGTATAACCTGAACATAATCTATCTTGTCTCTCTCTTCTGATAGATTATGACCAATAAAGATTATTTTATTCATCTTTGTATCAACAATACCAGTGACAGTACCTTGAACACAGCCACTGTTTTCAAGTATAACATCATTTTAAATGATATTTTTATCTAGTACATAAGAAAATAACACTGATCTACATGTTTCAATGCAAGTTTTCTCAATATTTTCATGATTCATCTACATTCTTTTCATTTTTCCTGAAGTCCATCATATTTACTTCAAAACTGCTGTCCACATTAGAATAGCAATGTGACAATTATTATTTTAGTGACACACCTAGAAAAGCATGAAAATGTGAAATGGTTCAAGCAAACATGCATAAACCGGAGATTTATCAAAGTTCCTAATTTTTTTTTTTTTTAAGATTTTATTTATTTATTTGACAGAGAGAGAGAGATCACAAGTAGGCAGAGAGAGAGGAGGAAGCAGGCTCCCCACGGAGCAGAGAGCCCGATGCGGGGCTCGATCCCAGGATCCTGAGATCATGACCTGAGCCAAAGGCAGCGGCTCAATCCACTGAGCCACCCAGGCGCCCCCAAAGTTCCTAATTTAGTACCACCACAACTATACCAGTTTAGGAAATACCTTTTCAAAATGAATTACCTGTAAAATCTTTTCAAATGCTAGATTCACACTGTTTTATTTCTGTCTCACAGGCATAAAAAAAATAAAGTTATCAAACATCTAATACTTGTATTAACACTTTTAGAGATAGAATTCCAAATATTAATTTGGTCCTTCAAAAATAGAGGCCATCCTACAAATCAGTACCAAAAAATAGGAATAATATTTTAATGTATTTTAATATTTCAATAATATATTAAATATAGCATATAAAATATATAAATTTATATAGAAATAAATATAAATATATAATATAATTATATTAAAATATAGTAATTTTTAATGTATTTTTAATAATATGAAAAAATAAGCAAAATATATAGTCAATTTACAAAGGTGGATAATAACACTACAAATGGGAGCAATCACCATTTATCACCCAGTAGTCATATTAAGTGAAAATGAGAAAGACTGCAAACAACTATGTTGGCAAAAATGTGGGAAAATGGGCACTCATATGCAGTTGATAGGCATAAACTATCTTTGGGAAGAATAATTTATTAGATACTACAAAAATGTTTATGCTTTAACTTGAACATATCAGTTCTAGGACTTTCTCAGAAATACTCAGCCACAATCAGATATTTTTCAAGGACAATCACTGCAGCATTATATAGTATACTGGGAAATTTGAAAAAAATGTCAATTAATAGGAAAATAGTTAAATAAATTACGGTATATTTTACTGGGAAATAATATGCAACCTTTCTAAAAGAATGAGGTGGCTCTATATGGGCCAATAAAGAGAAATGTCTAGAATATATGTAATGTTAGCAGGGAAAAAGCAAACTGAGAAACAAAATGTATAGTATTTCACTTATGTTTAAAAGAAAAGACTATTAGGTATGTTATATGTATATATCCTATATACACACATATACATATATGTGCACATACATGAAGTGTGTGTGTTTGTGCATGCATGTACACTTTTCTAATCTGCAAAAACACTAGCAAAGTCAGAGGTGGTTACCTCTAGAGAGAACAGTGAGAAAGATTTGGGGGGAAGGAAAAAAATCAGTGAAGCAGGACTTTAACTTTTATTCTTGATAATTAGTGTTTAAATATTTTAGAATTGGCATATAATACTTCCATAATTTAAAAAGAAAAAGGGAGAGTGGTGGCTGGAAGACAGAAAATGACAGGTTAGAAAGTGGCTTTTCTTACCCAAGAAAAGTAAGAAAAGTGGCTTTTCTTACTCATGGCCTCTCCTCACAAATATGGCCAAGAAATAGATGTCTCCCAACCCAAAAAAAAGCTTAGTCATCCGTCGTTCTACCATCATGTCTTTCTTCAGTTCTTAAATGCTTATCTTTTTAAAAAATTAAAATGCAAATACTGACCACTATCAAACCCAAACTTCATCACATCAGAAAGATCAGTTAATACCTTTGAAAAAATTATTTGATAGCCTTGAGTATAAAAATGGAAGGAAGAATAGCTATACTGTTCTAGAGAGGGGCAGCTGGTAAGCTGCCATCAAGGCAAGAGGTAAAGAACAATAAAAGGAAAGAGATTGGGTAAGGGAGAAGGAAGAGACAGTTATCAAAGAAAAACAGTTGAATCAAAGAGCCTAAAAAAGGGGCACCTGGGTGGCTCAATGAGTTAAGTGTCTGACTCTTCATTCTGGCTCAGGTCATGATCTCAGAGTCCTGGGACTGTGCCCCATGGGCTCTGCTCAGCACTGTCTGCTTGTCCCTCTCCCTCTACTCCCCCATCCCCCGTTGTCATGAGCTTATGTGCTCTCTCTCTCAAATAAATAAATAAATCTTTAAAAAAATAAGGTTGGGGAGAAGGGGAATGTGACTGGGTGACTCAGTCAATTAAGCATCCAACTCTTGGTCTCATCAGGTTTTGACCTCAGGGTCATGAGTTGCAGTACAAGCTTTTTTTAAAAACAACAACAACAACAACAACAACAAAACAAACCTGCTTCAGACTGTATGTTTCAAAAACAGGCCATTATATGGATTAAGAGCATAGATTCTGTTCTAGACTACGTAAGTTAGAACTAACAGTCCTAACATTATAGTTGTGTCACCACAGGCAAGTTACCTAACCTCTCCATGCTCTATTCACCCATCTGTAAAATAAGAATACTAACAGTACCTACGTCATAGAGCTGAATAGTGAGAATGAATTCATAAATGTAAAGCATTTAGAATATCATCAGCATGTAGTAAATAATACACTGTATAAATATTTGTTAATGGCAACCAATAATACACTGTATAAATATTTGTTAATGGCAACCGTATATTGCTGGCATTTACCTCTATACAAGAATGCTCATTTTAAACACCTGTAACATCTTACTGAGGATTGCTTTTGGACTGCAGAAACATCTCAGCTATATCAGGACAAGCCAGAAATGCCACAGTTAATGTTAATGATGGCTAGAAAAGTGCTGGATGAACACCTCCAGCTTCCTTGCTCTTAGTTTGGGATAACTTGGAGGAGTATTTCATTTGGTCTCTGAGAGTTTACCATTGGTAGTGAGTTCCAGATGCCCATAGCAGTAACTGCTAGGATAATGCCCTTTATTGACTTCCTTTCCTTTCTTACTTCCCCATCCTCTACCAGTGTTTCCTATGATCACTTCCAAGTAAACTAACTTTACTTGAATCCTTACCCAGGTTTTGTTTCTGAGGAAACCCAAACTAAAGCACTATTTTTTTTTTTTATTTGTTACCAGTCCTATTAAATCTAAGGACAGTTTTCTTTTACATGAAAAAAGATTCTGTACTTTAAAGAGATCATGAAATCATACAATTTAAAGGACACAGTATTAAATATTCAGTATTTTTTAAAATTTTGCTTTAATTCAGGGCACATATATGCTGGGTTCTGGAATTGGGTTTGGCAGAAAGAGAAACATTTCCTTTATCTGAACAGGAAGAAAGAAGAAAAGAAAGACCCAGATATAGAGAGATTTGGTGACAGAAAGATGAGAGAATCTGATGGCTTCTACATATTCTTGAAAAAGTCAAATCCATATTTATCTAAAACCTCTTCTATTTCATTCCATTTTTTCTGTTTTCTTTTTTAATTTATATATTACTCCCAGTTTTTTGGCTCTAATCCCATTACTTACAGTTCCTGTTCCTCTTCTGTTTTTCTCCGTCTTTATTTTGTGTTTATAACAGCTGTCAGAAGAATGGCCCTAGGGTGGTAGGTGAAAGGAAATATGGATGAGAGGACCTTCATCTCCACAGCTTACCCCCATGTCCCCCAATTGCACTCTACCTCAGCAATAATTATTTGATTACCTCAGAAAAGGGGAATGGGGGGAACTGGAAGATCTGTGCACCTGCCCACAGCTTCTCAAGAAAACCTCACTGCACTGGTTTACGTTCTTCCAGGGCTGCATGACTCCTCTAAAAGAGGTATCACCCCATAATTTGACACAGGATTTCAAAAAGGTTTTAAACCTATATCAGGTTTAAACAGGAATAAGTCTGTATAGTATTACCTATGATGTGAAAAGACCTAGTTATGAAGAACCAGAGCTTTCCTTGGAACTGTCAAAGGAAAGTATATATTGGATTTTGATTTTTTGGAGCAGTATACTTAGGACAGTTGCATGATAATGTAGAGCTATTTTTCTGCTATTCATTCAATAAATATTGAGCTTAAAAATTCTACAATACAGCAGACACCTAGGTGGCTCAGTTAAGTGTCTGCCCCTGGCTCAGGTCACCATCACAGAGTCCTGGGATCCAGTCCCCCATCAGACTCCCTGCTCAGTGGGGAGTCCGCTTCTCCCTCTACCCCTCCCCCTGCTCATGATCTCTCTCTCTCTCTCACTCTCACTCTTTCTCTCAAATAAATAAAAATAAAATCTTTAAGGGCACCTGGGTGGCTTAGTCAGTTAAGCATCTCCCTTTAGCTCAGGTCATGATCCAGGGTCCTGGAACTGAGCCTGGCATTGGGCTCCCTGCTCAGCGAAGAGGGTGCTTCTCCCTCCCACTGCCCCTGCCCACCCCTCACCCCAGCTCGTGCTCTCTCTTTCACTCTCTCTCTCTCAAATAAAATCTTAAAAAAAAAAAAATTTCTACAATATAGCTAAGGATTTCTCAGTATTAAGTTTAAGATTTAGAATAGTTACAATAATCTTCAGTTAGGATATCTGGCAATATAGAAAATGGTGAAGAAAGGCTGTTTGAATGATTACCTGTATCTTAGCAATTATCATATCATATTGTAATTATCATTTTAGAAGTCTGCCCCCCAACTAGACAGCTGTTGTTAAGGATGAGTTTGCCCTACTCATTTAAGTGCCATATCCAACCAACTTCCTGTATACAGCAGTCCCTGAATACTTGTTTCAGAAATGAATGAAATAAATGCATCATTATAAAAAGTACATAGGGACACCTGGGTGGCTCAGTAGTTAGGCATCTGCCTTCAGCTCAGGTCATGATCCCAAGGTCCTGGGACTGAGCCCTGCATCTAGCTTCCTGCTCAGCTGGGAGCCTGCTTCTCTCTCCCTCTCCCACTCCCCCTGCTTGTGTTCCCTCTCTAGCTGTCTCTCTGTCAAATGAGTAAATAGAATCTTTAAAAAAAATAATACCAAGATTTTAAAAAATTAAAAGTACATAATTATGCACTATTGCCAAAAATAAGTGAGTATTCCCAATGTACCCAAGGCCAAAGAGATGCCTAAATGATCTTTTTCATTCTCAAGAAAATCTTGTTTTCATTTGCTTGAGTTTAAGAAGAGGATATTCAACTTTTTAATAACTCAATGCCAAATATAAAAAGTTTTAATCATTCTCAAATCTCTCACACAAGGCTTTGGCTAAAAAGGTATTCACGTATCTTTAGGCCACTATGTTAAAGTTCTTTGGATTTAATTACAGTTTTTTTTTTCTATAAAAGAAATTTCATGGGTTTTAAGAGTTGGAAAAGCAACTTTATTATTTCCCCTTTAAACTTCATCAACACTGATATTCTGTTCATCATCAGGTAAAATTAAACATCTATTAGAACATAGCAGCACTCTGTATACTAGAAATTGTGGGAAGTATGCACTTTACACATATTTTTACATCACTTGCCCTTGGGTCAAATTTTACTCATCTACATCAACTGTCATAGAAAAATATACTTACATTTTTCAGCTACTGTTTGGTATCTGCTCATACGTAACAAACTATCTTAAGGTACCTTTGTAAAGGTACCAATTTCAAAGACATTTACGTCTTCCTTACAATTAAGAAGTCAGGTAATTGACCCAAACATCTCAGTAAATACCAACACAAAAGAACTATCTGTCTCTACTATGGCATAATGACATCCCAAAACAAAAGTAAAACATAAACCAGATCACAACATTTTTATCCAAAATGAAGTTTCAAGAATGATTAGAACATCTGAGCTATTCATATAGAACACTGACCGCTCACCAATCTAAAGATAAATGGCCTGAAACAAATGACTTTGTGATGTTCCCTCCAACTCCACGATGCTACAGAAATAGAGCACACAAACACAAATAAAGAAGTACCTACTGGGGCACCTGGGTGGCTCAGTGGGTTAAGCCGCTGCCTTCGGCTCAGGTCATGATCTCAGGGTCCTGGGATCGAGTCCCGCATCGGGCTCTCTGCTCAGCAGCGAGCCTGCTTCCCTCTCTCTCTCTCTGCCTGCCTCTCTGTCTACTTGTAATTTCTCTCTGTCAAATAAATAAATAAAATCTTTAAAAAAAAAAAAAAAAAAAAGAAGTACCTACTGTAATTAGACATCTCACATGTATATGTAAATTTTACATTATAAGATAGTAACGAAATGTAGTAAAGACTGTTATTATCCATTTACCACATAGTGATTTGGAAAGCCCTCTCTGCCTAAAAAATTTTACCCATCAGGATACAAGGCCTAAAATTCTACCATCTACTCCTTTAAATGGAGTAGTAACCAATATTTGCTCTTAAAATCCAAAGTAAAGCATCTCAGTAATAGCTACCATTAATTATTACCAAATGTTATTAGTGTAAATTAACTCACTGGATGACTTTTCTCACTAACAAGCAGGATCTAAGGGTATCCCAAAAGGCCCAAGATTCCGAAGATGGGGAAAATCTTAAAAAGGAGATGGTGGGCAACAAAAGCAAACTTAATTTCCTTAACAATTCTGGCCAGGGTAGCAGCTTTGTACACATCAAACAAAAATATATAATGTCCTATTCTGTTCATTTAAACAAACAAGATAAATAATTATCCTCTTATGTTAAACCAGGTATATAATCCTCTCTACCTAAAAAGAGTCACTCCAGGTCCCTTCCAGTCCCAGAATTCTATGTGCAACAAACACAATTCATTAATAACTAACTCTAAAATCCAATAGAATTAAGTGGTAAAATAATATTCTATCAGAAATAACAGAAATCATCTGGTACCCTGGAACTAGAGTAGGCTTTAAAGCCAGATTTGAAATGAAAGCTGGCAGTATCCCTTTAATTCCTCTGTCATTAGCCATGATATAGCTTGAGCAAGTTACTGCATCTCAGAGCCTGTTTCCACATGGCCATCTCTTTCTTGAAGAGATGCTAAAGGCACTAAAAACACAAAGCAAACATAAAACTCACAGTACAGTGCTTGACAAGAAACACATTACGAAAGTGGTAGCTAACCTGTTATTAATGTTCTTTAAAAAAATTGAGCTCAACAAAAAAGGTGAAAGCTAAAAATAAAATAAAATAAATAAAATGCATACCAGTAAACAATAACTAAAATGCATCTCATTGCTTACAATATACAAGAAAAATATATATGTAACTAAATAACAGAATTGTATAATTAGTTGGCATAAATAATAATCAAAAAAGTATTAAGTCAATATGAATAACATAGTTCTACAAATACCAGTGAGCATGTTTCTGAGAAGCAGATCAAATACCAAAAGACAATAGTCAACAGGCAACTATTGCTAAAGAAATATTCAGACATGATGAGCGACAATTCAAACACTACAAATCTGCAAAGTAAACAAATGTACTTTTTAACATCGTAATCTATGCAACAAAAATGGTTCCTTATACTATGTATGGAAGTATTTTCAACATCTATGGAATCATATCATTCAACAAAAATGTTGCACTTTAGAAAACGTGACTTCTATAACCAGAAATTTAGGCTGGTTTACCTAAATACTTATTAAAAGCAAAAGCAAAACAAAACAAATCTCTTAAAAATCTCCAGAAAACATATCTACGAATAGGGTAAAAAGAACTGACTTCAACTTCCAAATCTAGAAGAAGCCACGATTTTTAAATATAACCCACTTTTAATAGTCCACCGGAACTAATTACTATCTTCAACGTATTCCTTGATATGGTCAGTTATGCAGAGATCAACAGTAACTGCTGTGTGAAAGGTTGAATCCTCCAACTTCTACATCCCATACACTGGTTATGGGGTTTTGTCTTTGTTTTTTGTACTGACTAGTGAACACACTCTGCAAGTTTTCTTTATTCTCGAAAGTCCTCACGACACCTTATAGTTAGAATGAGGAATTAAGTTTCAAGAGAGACCCTCTTAAAAGCAGCTAGGACAAAAAAGCTCCTTACGTATAGAGGAAAGCCCATTAGAATAACATCAGACCTGTCCACAGAGACCTGGCAAGCCAGGAAGGGCTGGCAAAATATATTCAGAGTACTAAATGAGAAGAACATGCAACCAAGAATACTCTATCCAGCAAGACTGACATTTAAAATGGATGGAGAGATAAAGAGTTTCCAAGACCGGCAAGGCTTAAAAGACTATGCAACCACCAAGCCGACACTGCAGGAAATATTAAGGGGGGTCCTATAAAAGAGAAAAAATCCTAAGAATATCATTGAACAGAAATATAGAAACAATCTACAGACAGAAAGACTTCAAAGGCAACACAATGTCAATAAAAACCTATCTCTCAATAATCACTCTCAATGTGAATGGCCTAAATGCGCCCATAAAACGACACAGGGTTGCAGATTGGATAAAACGACAGGACCCATCCATATGTTGTCTACAAGAGACCCATTTTGAACCTAAGGATACACCCAGACTGAAAGTGAAGGGATGGAGAAGCATCTTTCACGCCAATGGGCCTCAAAAGAAGGCCGGAGTAGCAATTCTCATATCAGATAAATTAGATTTTAAACTAAAGACTGTAGTCAGAGATACAGAAGGACACTACATAATTCTTTAATTCTTTTAATCAAGAATTCAACACTTCACTTTCATTCTGATTAAAAATACACCAGAAGGTATAACAGTAAAAATCACCAGCAAAGTAAAATTCTATAGGATTTTTGTGATAAAACTATTTCCATTTTCCTATCTGGTCTGCAAACTTCTATCTTCTACCTTATGCACATCAGTCAGAAAACCCTCCCAAATACATGTTCAAACTACCTGCCCAACAAAATAGGGTCATTGGATGTGGGGAGAAAGAGAAAAAAACTGGCCACCTGTGTTTACCAACACTCTCATCATATCAAGTACAAAGAAAATATTTTTTAATAGCATTTCTACCCAAAGAGCCCACAAGATCCATTTAGTAGCCAATTTCTGTGAGCTGAGAATTGCTACAACTGAAATTGAACTTTCATGTAAATGAAACGACAACAAAACTAGCTGCTTCAGGGACTTTTATGAGGATATGACTATACCATACTAGTGGTGATATCAGACACAGCATTTTAAATGACTATGGATAGGAAAAAAATGGATACAGATAGAAATACACTTTACATATACATATAAAGTGACAAAGTACAATGAAATCAATGATCTAAAGTTTAAACTTTAAATATTTTGGTCAATGTTCTCCTACTCTTTGAAATATTCATTCCATGGTATTAAAAGATAATAAAAATATAGCTACTATAACAATGGCTATAATATTTATTCAATGCTTGCTATATGCTAGGCACTGTTCTAAACACTTTTTGTGTACTCATCTAATCGTCACAAATAACTGCTCATTCACAATTCCCCATTTTACAGATGAGAAAACTATGGCATTGAGAAGCTTGAGTACAAATACAGTTAAGACATGTCCTCAATAATTATCTCTTTGTTCTCAGTTTTTTTATATGAAAAATGAGTTCCTTCCTCCCAACTCGACATTTACAAGCTAATAAGAATGCTACCAAAATTCATATTTTGTTATAAAAAATTCGTATTTTTCCCACTATGAAATTTTTTTCTCCTAAAAGGATCCTCCATTAAATCAAAGGTCAACAAGCACTTTTTAAAAAAATAACCCTAAGAGATAACACATCAAGTTATGGAGCCTGATTAGCAGCAAAGAAGGCAAATTATAAAGTAAGCCAAATCTGACTTAACCATCTTCCCACTTTTCTAGAACTCTCTCTCACCTGGTCATAAAGGCTTTATTTTTGTACTTTGAAAGAGCTTATTTGACCCTAAAGAACTTGACAATTGATAAAAGATGTATGGTAGTTTTATAATGTCCAAAAATTCTTTAATATTCCTCCCTTCAAGAGGTTGAACTTAATTAATTCCCCTCTCAAGTGTGGGCTGGACTTAGTGATACAGTTCTAAAAGAATATGACAGAAGTAACGGTGTGTAACTAAGTCAAAAATATAACTAAGTCAAAAATGGCATCACAGCCTCCTCCTCGCTCTCACTTAGATCATCTGTTCCAGGGAAAACAAGCTTCTTTAATTGTCAGTCAGAAATCAACAATTCAAAAGTCAGGTAAAATGAATGGCAAGTCATGTTATACATCCCCCAAACCCCCACTCCTTGACCATTAATTAAGCCAATTAAAACACAACTGAAGCAGAAAGTCAGATTTCTTCTATCTCAGCTTTAATTGGAAATTAGATTTTTAAAAACTTAGCCAAGGGATGACTGGGTGGCTCAGTCAGTTAAGCAGCTGCCTTCAGCTCAGGTCATGATCCCAGCATCTTGGGATGGAGTCCCACAACCAGCTCCTTCCTCTGCAGAGTGCCTGCTTCTCCCTCTGCCTCTGCCTGCCTGTGCTTGCTCGCTCGCTCTCTCTCTCTCTCTGACAAATAAATAAAATCTTTAAAAAAAATAAAAAAATTAAAACTTAGCCAAGATATTTACCCAGTTTTTTTTTCAGAGTCTGCAATGTTGTTTTTCTTCCTCCTAATCTTCAGAAGGTCCACCTGAAGCATTTCATCTTAACAAACCTGAAAAGAATATTTAACCAATATACAAGGTAGTCGGGCTTTACCAGCATTTCCACCATTTCAGATTAAATTATTTGATTACATGCGTGAGAATGCACACACGTGGAAAGTTGTTAATGGTACTCCAAAACTGCATTTCCTACTTTAAAGTTTCCAAAGAAGAAATACTTTTAAATCTAGAATAAGAACACAGTTTTCAAACTACACCATTCTAAAGGTTTCCAAACCATCACACCCATGGAAACAGCATGATTTGGGCAGTTAGAGGGTTGTCGAGGTCAAATCTTACCTTTAAAACATACTCAAGGGGCACCTGGGTGGCTCAATCAGTTAACCATCTGACTCTTGGTTTTGGCTCAGGTCACGATCTCAGACTCATGAGATCAGCCCCACCATTGCGCTCCACACTCAGTCTGCTTGGATGTTCTCTCTTCTGCCGCACCCCCAGATGCGCTCTCTAAATAAATAAAATACTAAAACACACACACACACACACACACACACACACTTTCTCTCTCTCTCTCTCTCTCTCTCTCTCTTTCTCTCTCTCTCAAAGTGTGGCCTTGAAAAGGTTGTTCTCTCAAACTGCTGGGTCCTTGCTGGCAAGAATGATGCCTCAGTTCCCTTCCTATTCTAAGCAACTGGCACACTTTTCATCAAATGAAAACCACTTTGCAAACTCTTAAGATACTTGGGAGATGATAAGCATACTGATTAAGGGACTGTAAACTGGAGTCAGAGTACTGGTTCAAATCACATCTCTTAACTTTGGACAAGTTGATTTTTAGGCCTGTGCATTTATCTATGAAGTGATAATAATAGGCTTTACATGATAGGAATGTTACGATGATTAAGTGAGATAACATGCATATGAGATATGTACCACTCAACAATTATGTAAGATAAATATTCTGGTTAATTCATCTATTTTTATATTTAATATTTATGGTTAATTTAGAATAAATCAGCTTCAATGCCATGCAAAGAGTGAAAGCAGCAACATGAAACCAGTTGAAACTTAACTTACACGACTGGACAGTTAAAAAAAAACACACAAAAAACATGATTTCCTTTTGGAGGAAATTTACAAGAACTCTTTCCATTTAACGAGCGTCCCCAACTTTCTACTGTCAAAACTAAGGCCAATAGGAATGGGAGTTAGGTGTGGGAGAGTGGGTGGGACACGATACTGAGGAAGGAAAATCAACTTCCCTTCACCTTCCTTTGACCAAAGATAATGTTTCCGCTGAAATGTACTCTTCCATACTGTAGACTCGGCAAGGGCTAATTCTGAGTACAAAACACCCCACGCCTTAATTGGAAAGGGGAGTTCTAAGGCTCCACCGCCTTTGGTCAATCGACGCTATAAGCAGTTCAGGTCTGAAGCATCCCAGAGCCGCTCTAAGGGCTAAAGCCCGAGCCTGCAGGTGCACTGACCTTCCCGCCCTCCGAGTCCACACACAGGCAAGTGGGTGCCGCCCACCCGCCTTATCACCATCCACAGAGGCCGCTCCTGGGTCCGCGCCCCCAACAATCCGACTCCGATGGCCTTTCCAGGCCTTCCCATTGACCTCCGGCACCAGGTCTACAAGTCTCGGTGCTGTATTAGAAACTAAGAAATGAGTCGACACCGCAACAGACAGCAGCGATGAAGCCAAACCTCCAGACTCCCACCAGGCTGAGTTCCAGAGATGACGGAAAACCGCGGCTCACCCCAACCCCTTGCCCAGTCCGACCCCGTCCCCTCACCTGGGCGAGCGCCGGGGCGGCCTGGAACCGCTCCGGGTCTCTCCGAGCGACGCCAAAGGCCTCGGGCAGTGGCAGCAGCGCCGAGCCGGACCCGGCCCGCGAAGCTCTGCCGGGGCCCACGACCCTCTAACCCCGCCACCCCGGCCAGCTGCCACAGGTCCTGCCAGGGGCCCCTAGCCACTGACACAGAGGGGCGGAGAAGGATGGGAGGGGTCCCAGCCACGGCCAGGCGCCACTGCGACTGCGCCAACTGGTGGCGTCACACGTCATGGCGCCGGCACGACACCCAAGCGCCACCCAAGAATCTGCGGCGTCCCACCCCTTTCCTATCCGTCCCTTCCCTTCTCCAGAAGTCCCCGGACTGGGGGTGGAGTCTTGGCCCTGAGGTCAGGTCAGGGGCTGGCTTGAAAAAAATCACCTGCTAATCACGCAAAGGGAATGTCAATAAACACCTTCCTAAGGCCCGCAGACGGAGAAGCACAGAAAAGAACAGAACGCTGACAAAAAGGAGAATCAGACTGATGCTATGAAGTGAAATGAATCCGCTAGGAATAGAGAGTAATACTTTTATGACCTTATCAATACCGGGAGCTTCATTGTATGAAATGAAACTATATTGAATCAATTGAGTCTGTTATTGTATTATTGAAAAGTGGTTTGATGCTCACCATTTTTAAAGAGAAAGACTTCATATTATTTAGCGGGTGAACCAAGGCAAACGACTTTCTGGAGTTCGACAATTATCTCAGATATATTGTGCATTTTTTATGTACAATTTGTAATAGGAAGAGGAAAGTGGGTAACAGTCTTAGCTCTATGGAAGATTGGGGATTGCTCGGGACAGATGTGGACAACTAGAAATGCACACAGTGATATGCAAGCAATAGCAAACAGAGTGTTAAGCATGGCCCACGCACTGTTTCAAGCACATTTTATTGATTCATTTAATCCTCCCAAAAATCCTGGGAGATAGGTACTCTTATTATCTCTTCTATTCCCATTTCACAAATTAAAAACTAAGGTACAGAAAGGTCAAATAACTTGCCAAACTGCACCTTAAATACTAAGGTACAGAGAGGTTAAATAACTTGGAAGGCTAGGGTAGAACCCAAGCAATGTGGCACCAAAGTTCATGCTCTTAAGCATTACTGTATTCCTTATCCTCCCTCAAGTTCTAAATGTCTAAAACTCTAGTTCTGACTTCCTTCCTGAGCTGAAGTACCGCACCATATCTCCTAACGTTTTCAAGTGGGAGTTTTACTCTTACGCTAAAAGAAACAGATGTGAAACCAAATATAAAATAAAGCCAGAAAAGATTAAACATATGATATACCATATTACCTTTATTGCATGTAAGGAAATAGAGGCCCTAGCAGAAGCAAGTTATGAAAGGACTGGATAAAAGCCAAAAAGAGAAAAACATGCACCTATTTTAGTTACTTCCGCTTTCTACCAGGACACTCCTACCACCCTTACTTGAATTACCTCTTTAGAGTTTATTTCTCCACCTCTGCAAAGAAATTAATTTCAATAGTCTTCTTCGAAATCTGGAAGAATCCCAGTCATTCTCAATCTTTGTTCCCTAGTAAGGCACCAGAACCCCACATGTATTCAAGTTTGCCACAGCCAAACTACCAACTTTGCCCAAGAGAGAAACTGTCCCAGTACGAATTCTCTAGGAATCTAGAAATTACCTAGATGTGGTTCAGAATCCTTAGATAGAAAACTGAACTGAACTAAACTGCCCTGGAGCTAAGGGAAGGAGGGAAGAAAGGAAAGGAAGAGATTAAAAGGAATAGATCTCTGGGTGCCTGGGTGGCTCAGTTGATTAAGCAGCTGCCTTTGGTTTAGGTCATGATCTCAGAGTCCCAGGACTGAGTCCCCTATGGGGCTTGCAGCTCCATGGGGAGTCTGCTTCTCCCTTTGACTTTCTCTCCTCTCATGCTTGCTCTCTTTCAAATAAATAAATAAAATCTTAAAAAAATAATGAAAGGAGTAGATCTCTAATGTCATAATTTTCATCACAATGAAACAATTATTTAAGAATAACAGGAATTACTTTCAAAATAATAAACAAAGGTAGCCACCAATTTAACCAAATTTACATTGATATTTTCACCATGAAAATATTTTGCAATAGAGTAAAATGAAATGTACTTCAAAAACTAAATATATACTAAGAAAATTTTTTTCAGAATTAATAGTTTATTTTACTCTACAAGTAATACAAGTATTATTATGTTAACGTTAGTCACCATATAGTGCATCATTAGTTTTTGATGTAGTGTTCCAAGATTCATTGTTCTCATATAATCTATACTTTCAACATCCTCCCAATAAAAATGTCATCAGCACTTTTCAAAGTGCTGGAACAAACAATCCTAAAATTTGTATGGAACCAGAAAAGACCCCAAATCACCAAGGAAATGTTGATAAAGAAAAACAAAGGTGGGGCATCATGTTGCCTGATTTCAACTTGCTGTGATCACCAAGAAAGCATGGTACTGGTGCAAAAACAGACACATAGACCAATGGAATAGAGTAGAGTCCAGAAATGGACCCTCAACTCTATGGTCAAAGGATCTTTGACAAAGCAGGAAAAAATATCCAATGGAAAAAAGACAGTCTCTTCAATAAATGGTGCTGGGAAAATTGGACAGCTATATACATTAGAATGAAACTCAACCATTCACTTACACCATACACAAAGATACACCTTCACTTAAACACCATACACAAAGATACACCATACACAATACACAATACACATACACCATACACAAAGATAAACTCAAAATGGATGAAAGACCACAATGTGAGATACGAATCCATCAAAATCCTAGAGGAGAACATAGGCAGTAACCTCTTCAACATCAGCCACAGCAACTTCTTTCAAAACATGTCTCCAAAGGAAAAGGAAAGAAAAGTGAAAATGAACTTTTGTGACTTTACCAAGATAAAAGTCTTCTGCACAGCAAAGAAAACAGTCAATAAAACAAAGAGGCAACCCATAGAATGGGAGAAGATATTTGCAAATGACACTACAGAAAAAGGGCTGATATCCAAGATCTATAAAGAACTTCTCAAATTCAACATCCCAAAAAACAAGTCAAAAAATGGACAGAAGACATGAACAGACATTTCTCCAAATAAGACATACAAATGGCTAACAGACACATGAAAAAATGTTCATCATCATGCTAAGAAAATTTTTAAAAAATTAAATATATGTTAAGTTCTTGGCACTTGGCTAATGCCTTATGGGTACTATTTCATTTAACTTGCACAAGCCCATAATGTAAATACCAGTTGTGGATGAGGAAGTTTATAAAAGTTAAATAACTTGCCCAAGGTCACACAAGCTAGAAAATGGAACCAGAGCTTGAAAATCAAGTGAGTCTAACTCCAACACCTATTATCTTTCACTACTCCACAGTAGATCCAAGTTAAAAAAAAATTCTCAAATTATAGAATTACAACACATAAAAATGTAAAACCACAACTACTTTATAGATAATTTTAAAAGATGTTAAAACAGCATACTATCTGTATTTTAATGCATAAAGGAATTTACTGCCACCAAATTCAAGATGTTAAAGGTTTTTGAATGCTTAATTTAGGTTTTTATTTCTTTATCATCTAATAATTTCTTAAAACCTCAATGTCTTGATGTATGAACTTGACTGTTCCTCAAGTTGTTATACATTTTTTATAATACCAGGATACCAAGTCTGAAGTCATTTCTCACACTAAATTGTCATCATCATCAATAATGTTCTTAAGTCCATAAAAACAAAAAAAATAGATTCCTGTATTATTTCAAAATATACCTGCCAACTGAAATTATTTTTCTTTTCACTTACCACTAGCCAGCGTGGCCACAATTCAACCTTCTGTCATGCCACTAGTCTCCCAGGAGGCACCAATGTTAAAACAAACCAATGAGAGTTAGTCAAATATATTTTAGGAAAACCACAATTACCCACTTTAAAGCTGATAAAAAGTGAAAGGAGCTGAACATGCATTTGGAAAGAGGAAATTTGTACATTTTTAGATATACTAGAAGAACACAGTATTCTAATAATGATTTAAACTTTAAAATAACGTGTAATGTCCTACAAATCAACAAGTGAAACCACCAACCCATGAGCAAAAGATATGAACAGACAGCTCACCTACAAAGAAATACAAGTGAGCTAAAACCATAGAAAAGATGTTCTTCATTCTCTTTAAAAGATAAAGACCAGTTAAAGCTGCAGTTGAGATACCATAGCTTTTCTTTTTCAGGCGACAAAGTTCAAAAACATTTGATAACGCAATATTAGAAAAGGCTTGGGGAAACAGAACCTCCCCCCATACATTGCTGGAGGGCATTTGAATTGATTTAGCTTCAAAGGAGAGCAATACTGTAATATCATCTTAAAGCTGTCAGTGCTCATATGTTTTGACCCAGAAATTCCACTTCCAGAAATGAATCGTATGGATATCTTCATACACGACCGAAATGTATAGGCTATCCATTGTTACACTGTTCATAAAAATAAAAGATTCTTAGCAACCTAATAAAGTTCAATTCAGAAGATTAGTTTAAAAATCATGGAACATCCATAGAGCTGCAAAAAATGTGGTAGCTATAAAAGCACTGATAGGAGATGATCTACAATGTGTACCGTAGAAAAGTGAAGAGCAAAACATGTATGTAACCTGTGGAAACTAATAACAGGCTCAAACCTGTAGACTTCATTTTATAAACACACTGCTCAAAAGACTAAACTGGACAAAAGTTAAAATTTCCAGTCAACGGCGCATAGTGTAAAATAGCATTTTTATGCATATATATATATAGAGAGAGAGAGACAGTATTATTTTTAGGCATAGGTTATATATGAAAAAATGATGAAGAAAAACTGGGTGGTTCAGTTGGTTAAGTGTCTGCCTTCGGCTCAGGTTATGTCCTGGGTTGAGCCCCATATTGGGCTCATTACTCAGCTGGGAGCATACTTCTCCCTCTCCCTCTGCGGCTCTCTCTCTCTCAAATAAATAAATAATGTCTTAAAAAAAAAGAAAGAAAGAAAGAAAGAAAAACTGGTATAGACTACCATTGCAAAGGGGAATTAAGTGGATATCCTGGCCCAGTTTGAGTTTGTAGAAAGATTTCTTTTTTATTGTATTTTTTTTTAAATATCTAAATTTTGTAATGGTGCATGTGTTACCCAAACTAAAATAAAATATTTTGGTGAAATATGACTACCTTTTTCTTTGGTTATCCTATCAATTTTTGCCTCTAGACCCGAGATGAATTTACATTTTTTGTATTAGTTTGCTAAGGCTGACATAACAAAATATCACAGAGTGGGTGGCTTAACCAGCAGAAATTCATCTTCTAACAATTATGGAGACTTCAAGTCCAAGATCAAGGTGTCAGCAGGTAGATAAATGCCTTCTTGCTGTGTCCTCGCATAGTCCTTTCTCTGTGCAAGCATGACCCTGGTGGCTCTTGGAGTGTCAAAGACAACAGTCACATATCATCACCTTAATAACCTCATTTTACCTTAACCACCTCTCTAAAGTACATATCTCCAAATATAGTCATACTCTGAGGTACTGTGGGGGAGGAGGGAAGTTAAGGTTTCAACATATGAATTATGAGGGGACACAATTCAATCCATAATATTTGACAAACATGATCTTTTCCTTGAATTAATCTCTTTTTCATTCTTCTACATTTCTTTGAAATACACATTCCACATACCTTACTTTAAAACTCTGGTTGGGGCGCCTGGGTGGTTCATTTGTTTAAGTGCCTGCTTTTGGCTCAGGTCATGATCTCAGAGTCCCAGGATCGGGTCCTGCATCAGGCTCTCTAGTCAGAAGGGAGACTGCTTCTTGCTCTCCTTTTGCCCCTCTCCCTCTGCCCCTTCCCACCGCCCTAGCTTGTGGTATCTCTCTTTCTTTCAAATAAATAAAATCTTAAAAAAAAATAACAAATCTTGCTGCCTTTATTTTATATTTTATTATCTTGTTCATTTTTCTTACTCTTTTTGTAAAAGTATAAAATTTTAAAATTTTTATAAATTATCATTTGATCTTGTGTGTGCTCCCGAAAAGGCCAAAGAGTGAAGATTTTTTTCCCTCATCCCTTTGTATTGGTCAAACCCTCTCTTGGCATGTCTGCTAGCCTAAGTGACAATCTTATCTCTCTAATAAACTCTCTTTATTGCTTATGTAGCTATAGTCTTTCTGCAATTCATTAACCATTTATCACTATATCTCAGTTCATCAGGTCAATGTGAAAAAATTATTTCGAAGTCTTCTTTAATTTGATTTTCCATGTCTCTATTTTTCGTCTTTACTTAAGTCAAGAAATATTTAGTATCTATATGCCAGACACTGGACTAAACCCTGGATATATATGCATAATCAAGGCAGACAAAGTCCCTGCCCTTGAGGAGCTGATAGTCAGTGCTAAAGATAGAGAATAAATCAAAAGCTAAATTCTAATCTATCACTGCAGTCTAATAATTCCTTGTTATATTTTTCTTCCTCTAACCCATATTAAGCTCAATCCTTTTAATTGGACATGACAGAAAACTGATGTAAATTGGCCTACGTAAAGGAAATGTACTGGTCCTCATAAGCTTTAGACACCAGAATTAGATTAACTTCAGGTCAGGCATGAAATTCCAAGCCATGTATATCTCCAGGACCAGTGCGACTCTCTCAGAGAAGTCATTCATCATGTTAGCTTTAATCTCCTGTTTCCCATGGTAGCAAGACAATGGCAGAGTTCTTCGTCCTATATCCTCCTCATGTTTTGATCCAGCAAGAAAGAGCAAGAGGCTGTTCTCCAGAAATCTCAACCAAAGTCTCCTTGTGCCTCATTCACTGTTCTTGGGTCCCACGCTTACCTCTAAAGGCAATGGGGATTGTGGTACTGTTGGCTGGCCTTGGCCATACACTCCACCCTAGAATCAGAGCTACTGCCAACTTCAAGCTACCATTACTTGATCAATAAATATGTATCACAAAACTCAGTGAGAAGACAGCCAACTATGAATGAAGAAGCAGCCCTCAACAGACACTGAATCTGCCAGTCTAGATCTTGGTTTTGTCAGCCTCCAGAACACTGAGAAATAAATATTTGTTGTATAAGCCACCCGCAACCCACACAAAAAGACGTTTCACACTGTTCACAATGTTTTCCATTTTTTCTGTTTCTAAATACCTTTTTGCCCTACTACTAGATTGTGAATTTCCTCAGGAATGTCTTCCATAGTTTTATAGTCAGGCCTAGCATTGTGTCTGGCATAAGGTAAACAATCAATAAATGTTATTAAATAAATGAAGGAAAGAATAATTAGTTTAGGATAACAGAAATCTAGATAAAAGCAGACATGCTAAAGAGTATTTAAAAATCAGTAAATATCACACCCTTCATCTGAATGTGAAATTCCACATACATTATATCAGAATTCTTTTTTTTCCCATTTTATTTATTTTTTTCAGCATAACAGTATTCATTGTTTTTGCACAACACCCAGTGCTCCATGCAACACGTGCCCTCCCCATTACCCACCACCTGTTCCCCCAACCTCCCACCCCTGACCCTTCAAAACCCTCAGGTTGTTTTTCAGAGTCCATTATATCAGAATTCTATTTACTGAACAATACTTTAAAAATAAAGGTACCATTACCTAGTGTTCCAGGTTGTTGATACTTCTCAATTTGAAATATGATGCAAAGATCCAACAGCTACTACATTTGAAGGACAATACATTTTCTACTAACACTACATATTCAAATTTGCTGAGTGATATCATCATAGTTGTTATACATGCTGAGCATTTAGCATGTCCCAATATATCTTTCCTAAGCATCATATATATATTAAATCATTTGTTTCTCTCACACACACAAAATATATGGCCATCTAAAATCAGATAAAAAGAGAAAAAAAAAAAGCAGATGTCCTTCAGACGAACGTGGGACTAGGAGCCAGAGTTTCCTTTTAATGTATATTAATTTGTTTGATCCAAATTAAAATCTTTCCTAATCTAAAAAGGTATAATATAAAAAGTGATGCCAAACTAACACCTAAATATGCCTTGGTAGTTAGCTGTTGAAAACTGATTGAGTCAAGGATTTTCGTATGAAGCCTTAAATAGAAAATGTTGTAGTGATACAAATTTATTAAGAAATCCAAAGTGCTGACATTGCATCAAAATTTATGAGAATAAAGATGGAAATGAAAATATCCATCTTTGCAGAGACTTTGGAATCTATTGGTAGAAATAAAACTCAAAGCCAGAGGGATACCTGAGTGATGCAGTCAATTAAGCATTTGACTCTTGGTTTAGGCTCAGGTCCTGATCTCAGGATCAGTTCAGCATGGAGTCTACTTGAGATATTCTCTCTTCCTCCCTCTGCCCTGCCATTTCATGCTCTCACTCTCAAATAAATAAATCTTAAAACAAAAAAACCTAAAAGCCAAAGAGAAACACTATTTTCAATGCAAACTATATTATTTATCACTTTCATTTCCTTGAAATGTTTTTTCTTCCCTTTCAGTGTCATTTCCTTCTTGTCTGAACAAAGTAACTTTCCAATATAGTTTCAAAAAGTAGCTACCTGTATGTGATTAAAAAGAAGTGGAACTAAAAATTATCTTCCTGAAAAAATTATCTTACAAAAGTATGGTATATACTACTTTCATTCTAACGACCTTTTGCACATATTTAAATCAATAGCCCAACTAAAAATAATGCTGTGGATTGGAGAAAAGAGTTCTCGAAGTATGGATTACTGTATTTCCTGAGTATCTTCTTATAGACAAGGAAACTGAGACTGCACATTTCCTTCCCACCACTTAACATATGACAACAATAAAATGTAGTCATCAGAAATATTGAATTCTACGGTTACTTTTTTTTTGGCCTTTTCAATTGACACATAACATTCTGTATATTTAAAGTGTACAACTTATTGATATATATACATATTGAAACATGATTACCCCTGTAGCTTTAGCTCACATCTCTATCCTGTCATACATTTATTATTTCTTTTTTGTAGTGAGAACATTTAAGATCTGGTCTCATAGCTATTTGGAAGTACGTAATACAATATCATTGACTATAATCCCTATCTACATTAGATCTTGAGAACTTATTTAACTACTAGTTGCACATAATTAATTGTTGCAACATTCTCCCCAACTACAATATATAAATTAACTGTGATATTTGGAATTGGATCTCTACCTACATTCATTCATTTATTGAATTAATATTTATTAAGCACTTACTGTATTTTTATTTAACAATTACAGCACTATTGTAAGTGCTGGTTATACAATGCTGCACAAATCATTTGCCTTCAGGGAAATCATATCAGGAAGTGGAGACAGACCACATCCAAGTAAACAAACTACTTTCACAAATAGCGAATACAAGATACGAGTACAAAGAAGGAAATCAAATAAGGGAATGTGGTAGAAAATGACTGGATTTAACTTTAAATGGGGTGATCAGAGAGAAGAACTAAGCAAACAAAAACTTTCAGGTTGCTGCATCAATACCAATTTTCTGCTTTTAACAGTATAACATGGTCATGTAAGATGTTGTTAATGGGGAAGTTGGGTAAGAGGTACACAGAACTCTCTGTACTATTTTTGCAACTTCTTGCTTGTCGGAGTATTTCAATATAAAAATTTAAAACTAATAAATAACTTACACATTGTGCAAAAAACTATAAAGAAAAGAAAGAGGCGACAGAGTATTACAGACTTTAGAAGGGTAATAATGAAAGCGCTGAGGAGGTGATTTTGAGCAGAGATCAGAAAGATGAGAATAGTCTATTGAGAAGGAAAGGAGTAGCATTTCCAGCAGAATTCCTACAGCCTGCAGAGAGGCCCTAAGGCAAGAAAAAGTTGGCATGCGAAAGGAATTGATAGAAGATACATTTGGAAGGAGGCATGGCAAAACAGGGAGAGACTGAGAGAGGAGAATATGGTTGATGAAGTAGAAGCCCTTGGGTGTTTTGTACTAGCTGGATTTTGTTCTTTCATTTTCAAGCCTCAAATCTACCATACAACCAGTGTATGTTGTTAGAACAAATATTTGTTCTAAGCTAAAACAAATACCTTGGCTATCACTACATTGTCTATTCTACTATGTAAATTACTCATTTATGATCACGTATACCAGTTCTCTACATACTTTAACATACATACAAAGTACCTAGGAATCTTTTTATTTTTTTTATTTTTTTTTTTTTAAAGATTTTATTTATTTGACAGAGAGAGAGATCACAAGCAGGCAGAGAGGCAGGCAGAGAGAGAGGAGGAAGCAGGCTCCCCGTGGAGCAGAGAGCCTGATGCGGGGCTCGATCCCAGGACCCTGAGATCATGACCTGAGCCGAAGGCAGCGGCTTAATCCACTGAGCCACCCAGGCGCCCCCTAGGAATCTTTTTAAAATAAAGAATCCGATTCAAGGTATGAGGTGGGATCTGAGATTCTGCAGTTTCAACAAAATGCCAGATGATATTGCTGCTGCTATTGTTTCATGCAACAGACTTGGGTTATAGTCTGATAAGGGGTTTGGGATATATGCTAAATTCAGTGGGAAGCCATTGAAGGACTTTAAATGACACATAACCCAATTTGCTTTATATTGTACTTCAAGTTCCATAAGACTCATTATATTGTTGGCTCAGGCTCTTCTCTCTCTCCAGCAGTTATTTAGTGAGAAGGCTGTTTCAAAGTTCCGAGTCACCTTGCATGTTTCGGGTTTCTTCTCTGTATTATTCTCTTTGGGGCTTAAATCCAGTTAGTGAACTAGGTAGGTCAGGCCAGCTAGGTCCAGGTCAGTGGCCTTCAAAGGCTCTTGCTCATGTGTTTCTAAAAGGTTCTGTAAGCAATATAACCCTACACACATTGATATCTTAAATTTTCCAGAATAAATTTAAATCATTGTAAAGGATGCAATTTTCTATACTATCACAAATATTTTCTAAATAAAACTTTAATAACACTCTTTTAAATGTATCTAATGGGACCTAAATACTATAGTTATTTATATCCACCATCATTAATGGATAAATTAATAATGGACAAATAAAAATAATAATGGGCAAATAATAAAATTAATAATGGACAAATTTTTCTTTAATAATTGCAAATTATGATTTCTTTTTCTTTCTGAATTTGCAATTTCATCATATTTCCCCTGCAGAATGTTACTTTATATTTAATGTTTAAAAGTCTTTTATGGAGTGCCTCTCTTTCTTACCTGCAACAAATTACATAAATAAATATAAATTTAATTTCTAAAATTTTATGTAACCATAAAGTTTTAATAATTAACTTTCTCCTCTCTTGAATTCCCCCATTGAGTTAAAACTGCAAGTATTAATGAAAACCAATTAACCAAAATATTTATTTTATAAAATGTGATAATTATTACGTAATAAGTAAAATGTACTAGAAATGTATCTCTTATTGTGAAAAATGTGGTCTTTTTTCACCAATTATTTAATAATGTATCTATGGATGAATCCTACTGATTGCTCGAAAAAGGCCGATTTCTATTTGTTCATGTGTGTTGACATAGACTTTGGGAAACTTTGTTCAAATAAACAAGGAGATAGGGATGAAGGGAGTTTTATTACATCAATATCACTTAATTCTTTGGGGCGCCTGGGTGGCTCAGTGGGTTAAGCTGCTGCCTTCGGCTCAGGTCATGATCTCAGGGTCCTGGGATCGAGTCCCGCATCGGGCTCTCTGCCCAGTGGAGAGCCTGCTTCCCTTCCTTTCTCTCTGCCTGGCTTTCTTGTGATTTCTCTCTGTCAAATAAATAAAATCTTTTAAAAAAAATCACTTAATTCTTTGAATTCCTTTAGAGTTACATGCCAAAATTTACATTATGATCTATTATCAAAAATTATTTCTTTGATGAGGTCCCTATAATACTAAGAATTAGAAACCAATCAGAAATCTGAGTCACAAAATAATTTATTACCTAATTATTAGTCATTTGTTGTTAGAGGAAAGTTACCAAAACTTCTCAAATGATATTAGCTATATATTCTTTTAACTTCAATGTTTTAATATCATGAAATACAAATACAAAACATTGTGCGAGTGTGTGTTGTACTACATGTATATGGAATAATACATTTGTGTTTTTATCAAACTCTGTATCACCCAGTGCTAGCCACTGTACCAACAGCTATCCACAAGGATTTTTCTATTCTTCCTATAAGGTTTTATCATGAAGAAAAAAAGCTCACAAATCTTTCCAACCACCGCAGATTTGTATTTGTCATTAATTCTTGTTCAGATGCTTTGGAAAACTGTTAAGAAATACAACATTGCCATAGTGAACAGTTCTGAGTAGCTAAAGAATATTGTTATTTCCTGTTGGCCAAATCTCCCTTATGTCATCATTGCAAAGATACTGTGCACTTCAATGGGATAAGAAAAAGCATTGTCTCAATGGTTCTCTTACAGTTTAGGAAGGCAAATTACCATTTCTTGAAATGTACAAAATATTTTAATAGTTATTGGCTAAGCTGTCATTCATGAAAATCCAGTTATATAAGACAAATAACAGCAACAGAGAGCCGTAAGTCCCCACATATACTAAAGAAAGCAAGTTTGGAAATATTTAAACTGTTTTTCCTACCTCTACTCTGGTTAACCACATCAAGGGAACCAGTAAAGAAAAGTATCTAGAATTCAGCATCCATAGTATACCTCAGCCATTTCAGCTAAGACTTTTTAAATGACAAACCAAAAAAGATGATGAAAGTAGCATTTACTTTGTTGGAAATTAAAACAAAATTAAAATCTGCTAATTTAATAAAGTATTTGAAACTAGTTTTGTTTTTATAATAAAATGATGTTTATCTTTTTTAAAGTTTTAATTACCATTCTTGCTGTTAAAAAAATCAAAGTGATATCAACCTTTAGGGATAACCTTTGGGGTATTTAAAATAATGTTTAGAAAACTGAACATTTTTAATTGCCAGCATTATGCTTTGTTCTTGGTAGAATCATCTTTGTTTCTTCTATTCATATCCCAGTTATAAACCTCGGACATACTGATTTCTGTGGTAGTTAATTGATCTTGAAGAAAGTCAAGGTCTTCCTCAAGAGAATCAAGATTCTTCGTGGTAGTCAATAAATTCTTTCCCAACAATGCCTGAGCTTCATCAATATCACATTCAAGCATTACATTAACCCCCAACCACAGACACATTTTATGAGTAGGAGGAACAGAAGGTTTGCAATACAAGTTATCCACCAGTAAGAATCTGGTCTCCAGTGAACTGGTGGGCTCTTTTTTATCTCCTGCATGTATTTTAGAATTTCAAAGTCTGCTTAATTTCAGGAATCTGACCTTTCAGCCTCCTTTTCTTTTTTTTTTTTTAAGATTTTTATTTTTTTAATTTATTTGACAGACAGAGATCACAAGTAGGCAGAGAGGCAGGCATAGAGAGAGGAAGGGAAGCAGGCTCCCTGCAAAGCAGAGAGCCGGAAGCGGGGCTCGATCCCAGGACCCTGGGATCATGACCTGAGCCGAAGACAGAGGCTTTAACCCACTGAGCCACCCAGGCGCCCCCAGCCTCCTTTTCTTTTGAGCAAGTTTGAGTTCCCTTCTTTAGTACTGCTTCTGCAGTCTCATTCTCAGGCTGTTTCATGAAGGAATCCACATCTTCCACAAACACGGCCTCAGGAATCCTTAGGTGGAACTGCTTTAGGTTCCCTGCTGCCACTTTTCCTGAGCCACAGCTATACTTAGTGGCCACCATATTGGGGAAGCATTAACCATGTATTTTTTTCACTTGAAGCCACCTGTTCCAGGCACAAAGGGAAAATTAAAATATTCCTAATTTTAGCATATTTTCTATACAATATATTTGATAAAATGTTTTGTCATGTCACTTGATTTAAATGTTTCATCAAGGGGCACCTGGGTGGCTCAGTGGGTTAAAGCCTCTGTCTTAGGCCCAGGTCATGATCTCAGGGTCCTGAGATCCAGCCCCGCATCCGGCTCTCTGCTCAGCAAGGAGCCTGCTTCCCCCTCTCTCTCTGCCTGCCTTTCTGCCTACTTGTCATCTCCGTCTGTCAAATAAATAAAATCTTTTAAAAAAATAATAAATGTTTCATCAAAATCTTAGAGCTGCAGGTTAAACTTGCTTATAGAAAATGTCCGCTTTGAACTTGATTACAAGGTTATGTTTCATTGTTACCCCAGTTAGCCAAATCAGATTGACTTTCTGTTAAAGAAATAACAAGTCTTTTTTTTAATTCAAATGAATGTGTTCAAATGCATATTGAGGGGTAACACCACTGAAAAATAAACCATAAAGTTGTACTAAAAAGTAAAGACATTAAGATTAAAGTCATATAGTCTAATATAATTTTTTTTCATTTTCATAATAAGCTAAAAGCCAAGGAATAAGCTCTATACTAGCTTCCAATATTAAACTTAGAATAATGTAATGCAGTGGTTAACCCAAATTATAAGTTATTTATATTATATAAAGCATGGAGCAAAATTAGAAAAAGAGAGAGAAACATGGCATATGTTCTATACTGGGCTTCCCAGAAAGCAGAACCAAAGGCAGAGGCTTAAGAGCAAATGCTGGGTCTGGAAATAAAGGAGAAGAAAAGCAGGGATGGAAATGAAGATGTTACAAAAGTTGGCTAGCCCTGATCAGTTGCTGTAAGAAATGTGCCTTGACCCCTGGGGTTTACAGCAGCATTATCTACAATAACCAAAATATGGATAAAACCCAAATGTCCATTGACTGTTGAATGGATAAAGAAGATGTGATATGTATATGTAATATATAAAATGGAATATTACTCAGCCATAAAAAATAATGAAATCTTGTCATTTGCAATGATGTGGAGGCAGCTAAAGAGTATTAAGCTAAGTGAAATAAGTCAAACAGAGAAACACAAATACCATATGATTTCACACATAGAAGAAGAGAGGAAAACCAAGGAACAGACTCTTACTTATAGTGAACCAACTGAGGGTTACCAAAGGGGAGGTCGTTTGGGGGATGAGTGAAATAAGTGATGGGGATTAAGGAGGGCGGTTGTGATGAACACCAGTGTTGTAAGTAATTGTGGAATCACTAAATCCTACACCTGAAACTAATAGGACACAGTATGTTACCTAACTGGAATTTAAATAAAAACTTGAAAAATAAAAGAAGAAAAGAAAGAAAGAAATGCTCCTAGGGGCCATCCATCTGGAGGAGAAATGGGGAATAATTTTTCTTTCTTGCCAGTTAGTGAAAACTAAGATTTTATTGTGGCTCTTCCAGATTCCAGATTCCAGTTTGCCACAAGTAAGTAAGGGCTTAGGGCGGGATTTTCAGAATGATGAAGTGATGAAGTAAGGAGTTGAGCAGACACTCTCCTCAGTCGAACAATGTTTTAACTGGTGAAAATTACAAAAGTCAATCATTCGAAGTCTGGAAATTGTACGAAGGACACAAACCAAATGAGTAAATATTCTTTCAAGAAGTTATGGTAAATCATGGGTGAGAACAGTGAGCAGCTGGGACATCTGAACCATGATCCACTCCTTTACATACTCCCTCAGTTCCACGTTATGGAAGTTTTACCTCTTGGTTGGAATTTGCAACCAAGAATGAGATTCCTCTCCCCCCCCCAGCTCCCAGTCTGGGGCTATGATGACAACAAGAAGGGTAGGCAGGTGGTGTTTCATCTTCTTCAGGTCCATGTTACAGGAGCTCTATTACTGAAGGAGTAGTAGATGGGGTCTCTCTTCTTATATACAGCTTCTCCTCAAGACAGAAACCCTACCCTTAGGTATGGCAAGCTGAAAACACTAAGGTTCCATCCCCATCCCCACCTAGCTGGAAGGGAGGAGGTTCCAGGCTGGGAGAAGCAAGCTGAGAAGACCAGGGTCTGCCCTGACCCCAGTGAGGAGCCACTGGCAGTGGGTGAGGGATGAGCAGTTTCCTGCCAGAGATCTAGTATAGTGGCACATGGGTTCTATCCCAGAGGAAAGGCAGCCACAAGGACAAAGGGCTCCAGCAATGCCTAAAAGGCCTGCCTTTATTCAGAACATAGAGTGGAGGACTCTATGCTTAAGAATGTTATTGAAAATAACATAACATGACATAACATAACATAACATAACATAACATAACATAACATAACATAACATAACATAACTAAGATCTTGGTGGAGAACATTTAAGAGAAGGCTATTGTTCTTATACACAATTGGATAGCAGCCAGGAGTTTAATGGAAAGAGCCAGGGAAAGAGGCAATCAAGAAAGCCTTCTTGAGATTATAGACATCTCTGGGGACAGAAAGATGTGTACATATGCTAGGCTGCAACTACTGAGAAGCAGACAAAGCAAGACATGGGGCAGACTTGAAATCATTCTCCAAGTTGCACACAGCTTATCACCACAGAGCTGATACAGATGCTGTAATTATCAGCTATGAAATTTTAAATAACTGTGATTAACATCTCAAGGGGTCTAATGGAAACAGTAGACAACATTAAAGAAAATATGGGTCGTATAAAGAGAGAGTATGAAGTCTAAGAAAGAATCAAAAGAAAACTCGAGAAATCCAAAATTCAGAAATGAAGAATGCTTTTCATGGTTCACCAGTAAAGTACAGGTAACCAAGGAAAGAATCAGTGAGCTTAAAGATACGTAAATACAAACTTCCCAAATTGAAATGCAAAGAGAAAAAAGAGTGAAAACAAGCAAATAGAACAAAACATCCAAGAACTGTGGAACAATTATGGCAGCATTATTTATAATAGCTAATTTATGTAATTTATAATAGCTAAAATATGTAAGCAACCAAGTGTTAATCAATAGATGAGTGGATACAGAAACTGTAAATATGGGATATATGTGTGTGTGAATATATATATATATACATATATATATATATACATATGTCTGTACATATGTGTATATATATATATATATAACTCAGCCATAAAAAAGAATCAAATCTAGCAACAATATGGTTGGAGCTAGAGGGTACTATGCTAAGTGAAATAAATCTGACTGAGAAAGACAAATACCATATGATTTCACTCATATATGGAATCTAAAAAACAAAAGGAACAAATAAACAAAAAACCCCAAAACAGAAACAGACTTATTTTTGGTGAGTAAATATGCAAACTCAAATTATAAATCTCCTAAATTTGACATAAATTTTCTATCATTTCTTTTTATAAGAATTCAAATTCTGACTGACCAGAAAGGTGAGCAACAGCAAAAAATGCCTAACCTCTTCACTTAAATGGCATAGGAAAAATATATTTCAGTTAATGTACATATACTCAATCTGTGTTCCAATCAAGTTTAAATGTTGGACATCCTGCCTTTGAATTATTGTTCTAAAATTGCTAAAATTTCTCAGCAATAGGTATAATACTCAATAGCAATTTTTATGATACCTCCTTAATAAAGTCAAGGTCACAAATCAAAGTGTCAGCATTTTCATTAGGACAAAATATTGCAATTTATTTACCTATTACTTTGTGCCAAGGATATAATTCTCCAATATACACACTTTTGTTAAACAATAATCATATTTTCTTTTCCACAAATTCCCACTTCAATAACATGTAACTGAATTATTCCCCATTCATACAGCTGTTACAAGCAGCCCACTGCTACTTTTTTCTCCAAGCTATAATGGTAATTCTTATTAAAAAAACAACCAATTATAACATGACTCATCTCAGATTATATAAGCTAGCTGTATCCCTAGCAGCAGACACAAATATTGGTTGATACTGATATTAGGTTGTGTGCTCTCAGGTCCAAAAATACCTTGAAAGTCCCTCTCTTTTGTGTTAAGAAAGGAATCAGATTTGAGAAGAATTTGAATGAAAGAAAAACTTTAAAAGTATGTAAATATGGAGGTTATACAAGATTTTAGTGTCTTTGAAGAGCATGCTTTTAAATATTTAGAAAAAGAAAGCTAGAATGGTGACCCCAAACAGTGTAGACATGAAGAACAGAATTGGGTATGGAATTTCCCATGGAACAGACACACACAATGGGTGCGGTTGTTTTTTTTTTTTTTTAAGATTTTATTAATTTCTTTATTTGTTTGTTTATTTATTTGAGAGACTGGGGGTAGGGTGGGGGAGAAAGCACACAAATGGGAGGGGAGAGGAGCTGAGGGAGGAGAAAAGCAGGCTCCACACTTAGCTCAGAGCCCTACACAAGGCTCCATCCCACAACTGTGAGATCATGACCTGAGCAGAAACCAAGAGTCAGAGGCTCAACCAACTGAGTCACCCAGGCACCCCCACACATAGTGTTTTGGGTTTTTGTTTGTTTGTTTTAAGATTTTTAAAAATTTATTTGACAGAGAGAGCGCACAAGTAGGGAGAGCAGCAGGCAGAGGCAGAGGGAGAAGCAGGCTCTCTGCTGAGCAGGGAGCCCAATGTGGGACTCGATCCCAGGACCCTGGGATCATGACCTGAGCTGAAGGCAGCTGAATAGACTGAGCCACCCAGGAGCCCCACACACAGTGGTTTTAAAGTGTTTTACAAACAGGGACCTACTATAAAAATTAGTGATGTAGATTTCTTTTTTTTTTTTTACAGTGTGTAAATGCTATTCTATACCTTCAGTAACCAATTTCAGCTAGAACTGTAACAGCAAATAGGACGCCATTAACAAAACCAGCAAGAACTAGGAATTAAGTAAAGAATGTATGAACCTTTATGAATAAAACATTTAAGGATATAAATGATCTGAGTAAGCGAAGAGATAGCTATGCTCATAATTCAGTGTAGCCATATAAATTTTAGTGAATATATAAATATTCAGTGCAATCCCGCCCAATAAATTCAATTCAAATATAGGTAACTGGACAAACTCATAAATTTCATATTGATACTAGAAGCCTAAATTCCTAAATCAATTTAAATAAACAAGAGGAAAGCACAGGGGCATGTCTTACTAGCTATTAAGACTAAATTAAAGCTTTACTAGTAAAAACTATGAGGCAGAGCAGGAACAAATAAGCCAGTGAAATAGAACAGACTGTGTGTGTGTGTGTGTGTGTGTGTGTGTGTGTGTGTGTGTGTAAACTGATATGTGAAATTCATACCCCAAAACAATGGAAAAGTGAAAGCACTTATTATCAGGGGTATTAGAATGATTAGTTTAGTAGATAAAGAAATACACACTGTATCCCTACCTTATCCATATAAATAACAGACTATAAGTAAGCAATAGCACTAATGGAAGAAAATATAAGAGAATATTTTTGTGATATATGGTTTCAGACAATCTTCCTAAACAGGATCCTGAAGGCAAACAGTAAGGTGAAAAATAGTTGTTGACTGCATTAAAATTAAAGAAAAAATTAACATTCACTGTTCAGGGTAAGACACCACAAGCAGTATTAGTAGACGGGTGAAGTATTTGTGTTATTTAAAACCAATGAATCATTAATACAAAAAACAAAACAAAGGGATGTAAAAACAAAGTGAATGTATAACTGAAATGGGAGATAGAAGAGCACCCAGGTGACTGTTGGTTAAGCATCTGCTTCGGCTCAGGTCATGATCCCAGGGTACTGGGATCGAGCCCCACTTTGGGCTCCCTGCTCAGTGGTGAGCCTGCTTTTCCCTCTTTCCCTCTGCCTGCTACTCCCCCTACTTGTGCTCTCTCTCTCTGTGTCAAATAAAAAATCTTTTAAAAAAGGGGGGATATAATTGAAAAATGGGCATAGGACACGAATAAGCATTCACAGAAGAAAAAGCCCAATACATACTAAAAGATTCCCAAATTCACTAGCAACCAGAGAAGTAGAAATTTTAACAATGTCATGTTAATCTCTCATGTTACTTAAATTATAAAAATGAACAAATCCAAAATTTGGTAAGTAATGGTGTACTGCTGGTGGGGGTTCCATTCTGGAAACTATATGAGCATGCTCAAAATAGTTAGATTTAGATCACTTAGACACTAAGACCCACTGACCTTATCCTGATATATCCCAGAGAAATCTTTTTACAGTCCTTGGTGAGCTATTTTGGAAGATATAGTGACATTGTCAGGTATCAAGGGGAGCTGGAGGCTAGAGGAATGAGTGTATAAAATATGATGCATACCTTATACTAATTCACACCAAACAGAGGTTACATTTATGTACAGCAACTTGATAGGTATCAAAAATAAGAAAAAGTTAAGAAAGAACGGGATTTATACCAAATGCATAACACTGCATCCAGTATCATATACTTTACAATGATAAATGCATAGTTAGGAACATTTATCTTTGTATTTGTTTTTAACTAGAATGGGAACCTAAGGTAAGAGAAGAATATGAGTAAGGATATGGACAGATACTGATAATGCACTAAGAGCTGAGGAGTGAGACTAACCCAGCTCTCCTCTTGGCACCTGAAAAGGGAAGAAAATTCAATAAATACTACAGAAGCACAAGTAGACATAGGGATAGTTCATTCTTTTTTTTTTTTTTTTTTTTTTAAATGACAGAGAGAGAGAGAGATCACAAGTAGGCAGAGAGGCAGACAGAGATTGGGGGAAGAAGGATCCCTGCTGAGCAGGGAACCTGAGACCAAGACCTGAGCTGAAGGCAGAGGCTCAACCCACTGAGCCACCTGGGTGCCCCAGGCATAGTTCATTCTTATGTATAAGAGTTACACTGCTCATCTAATAAAAATACTTTTGGGCTGTTCTGTGAGCTCCAGCAGACCTATAAGGACAACCACGCAAGAAAATTACTTTGTTTAAAAAATGCAACTTGGCTTCCTAGTACTGTTCTTGTAAATACTATCCTAGGTGATTCTTCTCACACTGAGGTGCACTGTTTTCAAAAGAGAATCCCCGGTTTTTTGTTCAAGATCTCTGAAAAACAAGCTGCTCTAGTACCATCTTTGGTAGAGGGAATCTAAATCCAGTTCTTGACCTAGCTGAGGGTATTGTATGTGGGTTACATGAGCCAGATAAGGATTGCACTGAATGACCTGCAAGGCTCCTTCCAACTCTAACCATCCCACGGTTTTGCTCTTCCTCCTGTGAGTTTCGGACTCTTGATTTATGCTCCAGTGAGAAAAAATAATAAATTAAAAGAAACAGCTCAGTTGGATGTTTTTTTCTAAATAGAACTGAAATTATTTAAATCAGACATTCTTTAGACAGCAGTGAAAGATTTTGCTAACACCGTAGTTAAGATACATGAGTGTGAGACAAAAGTGATGAATTTTTCAGCCCTGAGAACAACTGGAGATCTTATTTTCAAAATCTCTTCCTGCCTAATGGTGGCCTCTCCTTGTTAAAGAAAAAAATACAACTTTTATCCCTCTTGTTTTATTTTTAATACCTTCACTAGCACGGCAAACTATGATTCCACTTAGAACCATGTGTTTCAAGAACAATTACATAGAGAACTATAATATACAATTTGGAAACATTTGCCTTGCAAAGGTCTGACTCATCTCTGATTAGCAATGAGATGCCAGAGGTGAAAGGAGAGGAAGCAGAAACAGTAAAGCAAAAGGAGAAAAAGAGGAAGAGCATATGATGTTACAACCCTGCAACCCAGCCCGTGAAAGACCAGTGGATCTCTTTTCTCATTTCAATGAGAACTCTGGCATCCTTTGTCATCCCACCTATAAATATGAACATTAGGAAAAGTATCTCAAGACAGGGTCCCAGCTGAAATTTGAGAGGAAACTCATCAAGAACAAGGAACGCTGAGCTATTGGTATTTGCTACATGAATCCCAAAGACCTGCCCGATAGATCTTTTTCTCTGCATTGGTGTGGAAAGTTATTCCATACAACACCAGAGGAATATGGTTGGGCTTAATAGAGCCAGTGTGTAAATATGTAAGAATATTTCTCCCAAGACAAGCACAGAAAACAAATGAAATAGTTGCTGGGGTGAGTTTTTCATTTTCCTAAAAAGGAGTCTGTCTCTTCAGTATGTAATACAAAGAGTGGAGTCCATGGCTGTCCCCAGAATAGGCAAACACAGAGGCTTACCTTGTTGGCTGCACAATGGTCTGCTGAGAAAGAGACGTTGATAATGAGAAAATGTTGACTCAACAGGAAGAAAGTAATATAGATGCTAAATGTGCCATACTTTCTTTCCTGTTTGGAGAAAGCTTTACATGTTTACAAAACTTAATTCTATAGTTAACAAGGGCTTAGAAAATGCTGACTTTTCAATAATTTATCTCCAATATCCAGTTCATGCACTGCCCATTCCTCAGTGATGAAGTTTTAGAATGTAAGTGAGGTTCAGCGGAGTGGAGTCCAGAGCTGACGACCAAGAAAGAATTCTTGAGATGTCTTTGGTGCAAAATGGTGGTTTATTAAAGCAGGGGGTCAGGACCCATGGGTAGAAGGAGCTGCTACTCTGGGGTTGTGAGGAGTGGTCCATTATATACTTGCAAGTTGGGAGGGGGTCAGAGATAGTGTAAGTCTCTAAGGAATTTTGGAAGCAAGGTTTCCAGGACCTTGAGGGGCTAGGTGTTGTTGGGAAAAAGGTCATTTATTACGATCTAATAAAACCTTAGTTAGGAGACTCTTCAGATGTATATCGGTGGGTCATATGTTTGGGGATGATTGCCAGCACAAATCTTGGAGGGTTTAGAGATAAAGGAAGTTTCCAAAGGAATTTTTATATGTTAAAGTAGACTTACAGGATCCTGGTTGGGGGTGGGGGGAAGGGGGTCAGGCTAGGATTGCCTTTTGCCCTTCGCAAAGTATTAAGGTGGAGACAGTCGAGTCCCTAGAGGAATGTCACTCTGCCTGTTTCAAGGACTTGTCAGTAGGCTCTAGGTAGTAAGAAAATTTAGTAACTTTTCTTCTGGCTTTGTTTCCCACATCATCGGGGCTTATCCTTGGGGTTCATGAGAGAAAGAACTTGATACAACTTTACGAAAGAAGGATAATCCCAGATCTTCTGGTGGCATTATGGTTGGAACTGTGACTTTCTTAGAGAAAAGCCAAGAGGCAGGGGCGCCTGGGTGGCTCAGTGGATTAAGCCGCTGCCTTCGGCTCAGGTCATGATCTCAGGGTCCTGGGATCGAGCCCCGCATCGGGCTCTCTGCTCTGCAGGGAGCCTGCTTCCTCCTCTCTCTCTGCCTGCCTCTCTGCCTACTTGTGATCTCTCTGTCAAATAAATAAACTCTTAAAAAAAAAAAAAAAAAGAAAAGCCAAGAGGCAAACTGAAGTCCCAAGGTGACCTCAAGTTCAGGGCTCTTTCCCTGGGACGTGCAGCAGGCTTATATGTTTGAAAGTGTCTGTGTATCATTTCCCTGTAATCACATAAACTGGTAGCAGAGCAGAAAATACTAACAGCGATGACAACATAAAACTTCTTCACTCTCTTTTCCTTCCCTCTGCCCTCCATTATCCCCATTCTCCCGCCCTAAACTTCACATTCTGCCTGAGAAGATGGTTTAAGTCTTGGGGAGACTCTTCATAAAATCATTTCTGCACAACACTTTCCTTCTAGCTACGGAAAGTTCTATTGTACCACATATGCAGCTTCTCCAAGTCTATCTCTTTATCTTCCTAGCATTCACTGGGACAGTCATAAGCTTTTCCTCCGTGTCAGTCATATGTTTTGCAGCCTTGTCTATATTACGCACTGCTGTTCCTAATTTTTTTGTCTTTTAAAACCGCTTTATTTTGTGTATCAGTAACAATCAGTTTTGCAAAAAAATCAGTTTTGCAGTGTGTTTGAAGATACCACATTACTTTTGAAAACTTTGTGCCCCCCCAAAAGGTCTATTTTTAAATAAATTCAAACTTATAGAGAAGTTGAATAGTAAAATTAGTACTCCTTTATCTTGCAACCTGATTTACCCATCATTAACATTATGGCCCTTTGTCTCACAGGATACTTCATTCCTAAATACTTCAGTAAGTCCTATGAATAAGTACATTCTGCTACATAATCATAATACCATTATTATACCTAAGAGGCATAACACTAACATAATATTTTTATCTAGTATGCCATCCAATACTCAGTTTTCTCCAATTGTCCCCAAAATGTGCTTTATACTTGTTTTTTGTTTTGTTTTTGCTTTTGTTTTTGATCCAATGTCCAATTAAGGGTCACATATTGCATTTGGTTGTCATAACTCTTCAAACATCTTTAATATAGAAGAGCTCCCTGACTTTTTAGTTTGCTTTCAATGACTGGCATTTTGGAAAGCTTGTTTTATTGTGGCTTGTCCCATAGTCCTGATTTATCTATTTCCTAGTGGGTTTTTTGTTTTTGTTTTTTGTTTTTTTTTTACATTTTATTTATTTGTTTGACCAAGAGTGAGAACACAAGCGGAGAGACAAAGGGAGAAGGAGAAGCAGTCTCCCGGCTGAGCAAGGAGACTGATGCAGGGCTCCATCCCACAACCCTGGGATCATGACTTGAGAAGATGGCAGATGGTTAACAGACTGAGGCACTTAGGAGTCCCTCCTTGGGTTTAGTTTCAACAAGAATCTATGCAAGCTATGCAAGAGCCTAGTCTAGGTAATGTCATATCTTTCTAAGTACATCACAAACAGAGGCAAAAAAATACCTGTTGCATTTGTTATGAGGCCAAGTTTCATCTCTTGGTTAAAATCGTGTCCACCACATTTGTCCATTATAAAACTCTATCTTTTCTCTTTGTAATGAATAATTAATCTGTGGTATGACATTTGAAAACTCGGTGAATATCCTGTTCTCTAGTAACTTTTTACCTATAGGTGTAGCATTCATGAATGATCTCCACCTATGTGTGAATTGGTTGCAAATGGTGATTTTCTTATCATTTCTACTGCATCTATTAGCTTGTATTCTTTTGTAGATAAAGGATTTCCCTTCTCTCTCCTCCCTCCTACTTTTTTTAAAAAGAACTTTACGGACTTATAACTGTCTTTTTATTCGATGTGTCATAATTCATTAACATCATTATTTAACTTGATGCCCAGAGAATCCCAAGTTTTTGGTGGGAACTCCTTTAAGTGGGGTCCTGTGAGCTTTTGAGCACTTTCTTGCTTTGTTAGTAATGAAAATATATTCTAGGCTTGCCTTGTACTTTTCCTGTTCCAGATCTGGAATCCATTTCCCTAAGGAGCCCTGCTTTCTTTTAATGGAGTTCAGTATTTTAAAAACCAAGATTTAGGAATGAGATGTACTCATTGCTACTGAAGTACTATTGCTTCTAGGTCATGCAGTGGCTAGCAATTGGAAATTAACATATCATACTGACACTTGTGCCTGTTGTGCCAGTACTTAGGTGGGCACTGACAAAGACTGGTGGACATTAAGTGGCCAAATCATTTGGTCAACTTGGTTGTTCACAAAATGAAATTATTTTTCCTGTTATTTTACCACTAAAAATCACAATATTGAAATCAAGGTAAAAGTCAGCAATACAGCAGAAAGTAAATATGCACAGAAGGTCACTAGACTGACTAGGGACAAGTGCTGAGTTTGATGAGGCCCCCGTAACTCCAGTGGGAACACGACCCCTCTGCCAGGAACATGTAGACTCCTATGGAGGACATAGTGGGGGCTCTTTGGTGGAATTAAGATATGATATGAAAATCCTCACACCTGTGTGCACCTCCATATGTCCATCCACATGCCTCTATCCCAGACCTCCTTGTCACTGATCTTGGCCAAGCCATTGCCCATGAGACCTTTCCCCATTGAGATAAGCTTTTCCTGATTACTGCCAAGGCCACTCCTGAATGAGGCTATAGTGCAGCTGACTTACTTGTCACCTTGCTCCCACAATATAAAGCTGACTCATCTACAAAGCAGGGTTAGACTTTTTCCTCCTCCTTCACCTAAGAGAGGGCATGAGTGCAACAGGATTGTGTATCATGGGAGTTACCTGCACCACAGCTTGCTTTGTGCCCTCTGGCCCTCATCGTGCCCAAACCTGGATATACTACTTCTGTCTTATGGGAGAATATTGCTGGCTATTCAATATTACAAGAAGTCTGTGAGTTCTCATGAAAGGCAATTCTAGATGCATGGTGGCTTGGTTTCCCCATGGTTAGGCATTCCATCTTGACAGGGCAAACATAGCATGTCAGGTATATAATTTTCTGCTATCGTGGCATAGCCTTATTCCAGAACCTCAGGGGTCTTGCTCCGATTTCCTTGCTAGAACTTGCTACAAACTCCACACAGCATCCTTTCCTGCTGCTGTTATACTCACACCATAGGTTCTCTGGATCACGTGGTCCCAGTGGCAGAACTGCTTGCAGAGCAGCTTGGAACTATGACAGAGCCCTTTTTTGCTCTGGGCGCCATTCAGACCTGGCAGCCATTCATCACCCAGTATATAAGCAGAGACTATTGCTTCTAGAGACCGAAGCTTACCAGCTAATATACTTCCTTTCTCATAGTAGGGCATATAAGAGACAGGAATTTGTCTTTTCCTTCGGAGGGGCTGTCCCAACACAACCCTGACTACTGAAACTTTAAATATTTTACAGATGTATCATGTCCCTGAAACTCTATATTTATTTACTCCAGCAAGGGAATGAAAGGGGGTTGGGGGCAGAGGGAGAGAATCTCCAGCAGACTCCACACTCAGCTGAGGGCCCCATGTGGGGTTTGATCCTACCACCCGTGAGATCATGACATGAGCTGAAACCAAGAGTCCGATGACTAACCCACTGAGCCACCGAGGCACCCCAAGACGTTTAAATTGTCTACTAACTGGCCTTCAGCTGCTTACTGTCTTTTTGCAAGGCATCAGTGGAGTTTGCCAATACTGTCATTTCCTGTATACTTCTCAGACAGGAGTTACAGAGCACCAATTAGTGCATTTCCCTCCACTGGTACACCCTTCCAACTCACCACCAGTGAGCAATTGGACCATCACCTTGTGCCAGGGGCCGCTGTACTCCACCTGCCACCAGTGAAGGGGTCCTTATTATGAGCCAGGCAATAAGTAATCTGGCTCTTGGCTGCAACTATGGCAGGCAGGGTTCTTTAGAAACATGCCGAGCTGGAGTTTGGGGTGCAAGGTGTTTTTTAGAGATCAGTATCTGCAAGAGAAGAGAAACAGAATTTGGGAAAAGGGAGAAGACCAACTGTGATACAGGCCAAACAAAGCTTCAGCCAGCCTGGCAGGAGTTCTGGAATATTATCCAGCTTTGGGCCTTTTGCCCCTGCTTTGCTCAGTCACAGGATGTGGTTGGCCCAGGAAGGGTGTGACTTTGCCTGAGGCGGTTCATCTGCAGCTGAGGCAAGCCCTCAGGGAGCTGACAGTGGCAGTCTGGCTGCTGCCTGCGTTTCTCAGCGCAGGGCAGCCCTTAATAGAGGATTTGGTAGCAGATTTCAATATCTATCCCATCGTTTTAATTTTATGTTTGCAATTATTGAAAATATTTAAATAGCATAAATGTCAAAGTTATGTGACAAGCTATATGTAAGGAAGTCTCATTCCTATCTCAATCTCTTCCACTCCGTAGGAAAACATTTTTCTAGTTCCTGCTATTTTTTTGCCTGCATTTTTTTGCAAAAACAAGCAAATGTGTGCGCACTGGCTCGTGCACATACACACACAAACACACTCTTATTTCCCCTTCCTTCTTACTGAGAAATCAGCAGTCTATTTATATTATTTTCTCTTTGCTTTTCATTTAACAAAATATCCCATAAATCATTCCATATTGGTACAAAGAAATCTTCCTTTAAAAAAAAAAAGCTGCTCAGAACTCTACTGTGTGCATATACTGGAGTTTCCTAACTGATATCCTATGGATAAGCATTTTTTTTGCTTTCAATATTTTGCTATTACAAATAATGCTACAAAGGAGAATTCTTTGTGTTTTTCATATTTATGAAGGTACATCTTTTGGGTAAATTCCTTGAATTGGGGCTGCTTGATCAAGCACCAGAGATACTTGAGAGTCTTTGTTTTCACATAGCCTTACCACAAAGTACATTGTCAGTTCTTGGAATATTTTGTTTTTTTTTTCCGTTGTAATTTTGAAGTAGTGATGGGTAAGAATTATTTTGAGCTATCTATAGCAACTGTAATAAAATATAAGAGTATCTATGATTTCTTTTTTTAAAAAGATTTTTAAAAAGATTATTTATTTGAGAAAGAGAGTGAGAGGGAGAGAGCATGAGCATCGGGGAAGGATAGAGGGAGAGGGAGAAGTAGACTCTGCACTAAGCAGGGAGCCTGATATGGGACTCAATCCCAGGACCCTGGGATCATGACCTGAACCAAAGGCAGACACTTAACCAACTGAGCTACCCAGACACTCATATCTGTGATTTCTATTGGAGATAAATTCATATGCACAGTTGATGCTTTTCTGGCTTGTTGCCTATATTAATAACTAAAGAAATTAGTAAGTTTCAGTTAGAGATACTAAAATAAAATGTTTTTTTCCCATCCATGTTTATGAATCCCAGATTAACAATCACAGTTTGTAAAATAATCATTATTATGAGTTTATGCTTTAGATTTTGAGGTAGCTCACCATCATTATTTTTTTTTTTTAATTTATGAAGTGCCTAATTGTATCTAGTGTTTTGCATGACTGTTTGATGTGACAGTTACATAGACTCAGTCTCTGATTTCCTGGAATTTAGAACCTAAGACAGTTGGATATGGACATAGAACAGAATAAGATCATTAAACCAATGCATGAATCAGTAAGTCATCCATCCAAAGACAAGTGTCTTTTAGGAGGATGGAATAAGAGTACATGTTAGGGTCCTAAGGGACAGGTTCTCATTCTGATTGCATAGAGATCAGGAAGCAGATGGGAACGGGAGGAAGGCAGTCAGGCTTATCTAAGAACAGAGAAATGTCCTTTCTCTTTCCAAATGAATCTACTGTTTTGGCAGATAGGACTAAAGTGAATGCATTAATTACCCACTGCCCTTTTCTTAACACACCAGGGTATCTAAGATTCTCTTGGATTTGCACAGTCTTGCCATTTGAGAAGAGAATGGGACCCCCCAGAGTGTTGTCATCTAGCTACAATTTCCATATATGGAGTGCCCTCCCTCAAAATAGTATCAGAATTCCAGGAACGCTCTCTAGATTTCCCTTCACATCTTTTCTCTGCACAGGATACCTTTCCTGTTACCTAGAAGCCACAGTGATTCATTCACTGAGTGCCTCCTATATGCCTGGAACAATTCTAGACAATGGGGATTCATCACTGAACAACCAAAAATGCCTCTGGTAATAGGTGGAAGGTAGGCATTAAGGAGATAAGCAGAATGGTGAAAAATAGCAAACTAGAGAAAACCAAAAAGATACTATGCGACTCTGCAGACTAGTGAACATCTGTGATACACAAAGAGTATTCATTGCTCTTATCTCCCAGGCTGTACTCCGATCAAAGTGCTAAAATCCATGGTGCTGGTCTGAAGCAGTTATGAACTCTGGGTGATTCAGACCTGCCCTAAATATGGCCATTCCCATCTTGGCCCAACTGCTAAGTGCCGAGAATCCTGAGATAGAGCTAATACTGGTTGGTTTGTACTAGTGTGGTGAAGGATTGTTAAAAACGTTGAAAAATGTTTGTAAACAGTTGGTAAATAGCTAGCTAATGTCCTGAGCCTCCTGCAAGGCCTCTACCCTTGCCCTGGTTACCCCTGCAATCCTCAGGGTTTCCCTGCAGTCCAATGACCAAATGATTAATACCTGGTTTGTCAGAAAGCCTAGATGCCCCCACTTCTGCAGCTGGGCTGGAGTCCCTCCTAACTGATCAAGTTGTATGCCATATTAATCATCAAATATATTTAATATCACCTCAAACCAAAATTATCTGTCAATGGAGGCCACAGGGAAAAGGGTAGGCTAAGGTCCAAAAATGTGTTGAAGGAATGACAACTTTGCTGTGCATCTCCTTCTGGTCAGGAGAAAAAGCATCAAGAGGACCTCAGGGGTATTTAGAGGCTCTCATCTTTTCAGAGCTAGAACTTTAGCTTGTAAGTAGCTGACCAGTATGAGATATTAGGTAATTGGCATACTGAGGGTATGTTTGTAATTACTTAATTGCCTTTCTTGTTGATAACTTTAAGGGACACTTTGGGTAGCCATTGGGAAACTCACCTGCGGATGGAGTCTAGCTCATGCCTGATTTCATCCTTGTGCTCTATTCCTACAGGAGTCCTGGTTATTCAGTCCAGAGAAGATCCTCCAGTGGTTCATGGCAAGTGTAAGCTTTTAGGACTAGTTACTCAGCTTTCTTTCTCTTTCTTTTAAAGAGTTATTTTATTTGAATGTTAATAACTTATTTTTTAAAAGATTTTATTAGAGAGAGAGAGAGAGAGCATGAGCAGGGAGAGGGTCAGAGGGAAAAAGAGAAGCAGACTCTCCACTGAGCAGGGGGTGAGATGTGGGGCTCGATCCCAGAACCCTGAGATCGTGACCTGAGCCAAAGTCAGATGCTTAAGCAACTGAGTGACCAAGCACTCCAATAATTTAATTCTGTTTAAAAGATTTTATAGACACACGGCTTTAAAAGTCAAGTTGCTTTACCAGGCCAAAAATAGAAAACAGCAGCATCATTCTCCTTATCCTTGATTCCTTCTCCTCAATGTACTTGATTTTATGTCTTAGCTATAGTATCTGGTTGTTTATGCCCATATTTCTAAATCACATGCATATTCAGCTACTATGTGAGTTTTTAGTTTTAGATACTGTCTACAGGCTTCTGATTATGGAGATGAGGATCAGTTCTCTTATATCTATGCCCCCCACTACTATCTTTCTAATATAGTTACTTCATTTAAAAAAGCATTTTATTATGGGCAATTTCAAACATATCCACAAAAAGAATATTACTAAATGAACCCTGGTGTACCCATGACCCACCACCAACAACCATTAACCTATGGCTAGTCCTGCTTCATCCATTCACCACCTACTTCCCCCACCATCTCATACTATTTTGAAGCAAATCGCAGGATCTAGTTTTATCACTATTTCTTACTAGATCAATATTCAGTGTTAACATTATTTTAACCATGATACTTGCAATTGAACTATATGGTAAGCTATGATTACCTTTCTTTTATAATTTTATATCTTTTTTAAAGATTTTATTTATTTATTCATTTGAGAGAGCAAGAGAGAGGGGAGAATGAGTGGGGAGAGGCAGAGAGAGAGGAAGAAGCAGACTCCTCATTGACTGGGGAGCCCGATGTAGGGCTTGATCCCAGGACTCTGTGATCATGACCTGAGCTGATTGCTGATGCTTAACCGACTGAGCCACCCAGCCACCTTAGATAATTTTATGTTACCTGGTTAATAATTAACTTAATTTCCACTTTGATTTTTTATGTGTCTATCACCAATTTATCCCCGCAAATCTCCATACATATATCCATATGTATAAACATTTTCTACTCTTTGGAGTCCTCACTCCTGGAATCCTCCATACTCCTACCCTATCCTCCACAAGCTGATGGCTGTCTAGGTCTGCTGCATGGCTTTATCCTGGGATCTTCTTTTACCCTTATCCTGGGAATTCCTCCCAGTGTTCTCCTATACTGGATACATTGTTTTCTAATCTGTATGCTTTTCACGTGCTTGGTTTATTTTCCTTTTTGGTGTAGTACATGCCACAGAGGCTTCCTGAAAAAGGTGTAACAAGTGAATATTTTTTGAGATCTCACATTTCTGAAAATTGCCATTTTAATTTCATAGTTACTTTTTCTATTGGCAAGATTTAATTTTTTAATTAAATTTTTAAATTAAAATTTTAAATTAATTCAATTTAAAATTTCTCTTACTTCTCCTTAATGTAGATAAAATTTCCAAATACAAGGTTTCCAAATGCTATATTCCATGAGATTTTATGTTATGTTCACATTGTTCATTTAACTGAATGTCTGTTTCCAATATTAAAATTTTTAAAAATTAAATTATTTGAACTAAATCATGTATTCACTCCTGGAATTCTGATAATGAGGATATATTCCAATACACATAAATTTCATTTTACCTACCCCATGTTAACTCACTGATTCTGTAACCTCTTCATCTTAATGTCCTGTTTAACTGAGTGAAGTGACCCTATTCCTCTGTAGCACCCACCCATGGCCTCTGTACTTTTGGTTTTTTGGTTGACCAGCTTCCTAAAATCATTCTTATTTAGGAGGAATCCAATGGCAGGTGAGAAACTGCCTAATTTCTTTTTATAAAAACTGATGGAGGGGTAGATATTTCTTTCTTCATTGTCCTGGTAGCAAGAGCCTGGACAGCTGACCTGAAAGTGTCTAATTGGATGCTTCTGTCTAGAACTCTCGATCTCAAAGAATTGACTTGAAGGTCAAGGGTCAGTAAAAGAGTTCCGGGTGGATGGCTGTTGTGGAGTCTAGAAGCCAGTGTCTGGTGAAAAGTACTGAGAGGCAGTGGTATCAGAGGTGAAGTCCTAAGCGGCCATGACTGAAGCTGATGTTGGCTTTGTCTTACAATGTTTAGGACCAGTCCAATCCTGTTGTTCAGCTTTCTCATGATACTATTAGCATCTCTTACCTGTTTCAATTATTCACTTTTACTGTTTAACTTAACTGGAGTTGATTTCTGATGCAATGAAAAATCTTAAGTATAGTCTCTAATTTTAAAGCTTCTCTCAATCCCCACAGAGATATGTGGTTCAAAAGCCTGTGAAGAATAACTGAGTGCAAGAAGATATTCTGACGGCAGGATTCTTGACAAGATTTCTATCACACTGGTGTAGAAATAATGTAACAAAACTCTTCTCCTAAGATACAAGTGATATCTGGGACATTCTGCAGTCCATCCAGGTGCAAACTAAATTGGCATCAGAATAGAAAGAGAATCTTTACTGTGTCAGTGCACGGCAGCTCCCACTTCTGGAGAAAAAGGAAAATGAAGTCATAAAATTAATGAGGATTTTTTTTTTTTCTAATCATGGTGGTAGTTTGTTAAAATAAATACTGGATTGAAATAATTTTTTTTAAAGATTTTATTTATTTATTTGAGAGAGAGAGAGAGAGAGAGAGCACGAGAGGGGAGAAGGCCAGAGGGAGAAGCAGACTCCACATGGAGCTGGGAGCCCGATGTGGGACTCGACCGGGACTCTGGGATCATGACCTGAGCCAAAGGCAGTTGCTTAACCAACTGAGCCACCCAGGTGGCCCCTGAAATGATTTTTATATATTGCAAACATGAAATATTTTATCAGATATGGTTGGTTGGGCTATCTATCTATCTATCTATATAACAACTTCCCCTTCTTTGATTGATATATTTTGGGTGTTGTGGCTGATTAACAGTTATCCTACAATAATGTTTACTTCCTCCTTCCAAATGGATAGAATTCATCAGTGCCCTTGGCCACCCAGAATAAAGACTGCATTTCCCAGATTCCCCTGTGTGGCCATATGACTAGGTTCTGGCCAACTGGATATAAACAAAGAGTTACTTAGAATGTTCCTTAAAGGACAGCTGGCATGCTGTTCACCTCAACTTCTTAATTTCTTTTCTCATTCTGCAGCCTGGAATGTAGATATGGTGGTTGACATCTTGGATCAGGAGGACAAGGATCATACCCTGAAAATAGCATACTGGTCAGCTGAAAGGAACAGAGCCACTGCTGTGGTAGATTGGTCTGCAAAAGTGAACCCTACTATTCTACTTCTTGAATCCATTAGCCTTGCAATGTGACTGCAGCTATGCTCATCAAGAAGTGGAGTGTATTACCTAAAGGGATTAGAAAAAAAAAAATGTAAAACCAGCAGAAGAAAGGAAATAGTAAAGATTAGAACAGAAATTGATGATATATAAACAAAATAGAACAAAACAAAAACAATAGACCATGTCAATGACACAGATTCTGGTTCTTTGAAAAGATAACAAAATTGGGGGCACCTGGTGGCTCAGTCATTTAAGCATCCAACTGTTGATCTCAGCTCAGGTCTTGATCTCTGGGTAGTGAATGTAAGTCCCATGTTTAAAAAAAATGAATAAATAAAAGAAAAAGAAAAGACTGACAAAATTGATAAACCTCTAACCAGACTTATAAGAGAGATAAGACTCAAATAAACAAAATCACCAATGAAAGAGAATAACCAACACCACAAAAATATAAACAATTGTAAGAAAATGTTATGAAAATTATATGCCAACAAATTAGACAACCTAGAAAAAAATGGGTAAATTCCTAGAAATATATAACTTCCCAAACTAAGGCAGGAAGAAATAGGAAATTTGAAAAAGCCAATTACCAACAAGGATATTGAATTGGTAATTTTAAAACTTCCAACAAACAAAAGTCCTGAACCAGATGGCTGCACAGGCAAATTCTACCAATCATTTAAAGAAGAGTTAATACCCATTCTACTAAACTATTTCAAAAAATAGAAGGAAAACTTCCAAATTCATTCTATGAGGCCAGCATTACCCTGATACCAAAACCAGATAAAGACACCAGTGAAAACGAGAACTATAGGTCAATATCTCTGATGAACATAGATGTAAAAATTTTCAACATAATACTAGCAAGCAGAATCCAACAATACGTTAAAAAAATTATTCACCACAATCAAGTGGGACTTATTCCCAGGATGCAAGGGTGGTTCAATATTTGTAGGTAAATCAACACGATACATCATATCACATCAATAAGAGAAAGGACAAAAACCATATGATCATCTTAATAGATGCAAATCATTTGACAAAGTACAACATCAATTCATGACAAAACCCTCAATAAAAGTAGGCTTAAATGGAATATGACTCAACATAATAAAGCCAAATATGAAAAACCCACATGAACATCATATTCAATGAGGAAAACTGAAAGCTTTTCCCCTAAGGTTAGGGAGAGGACAAGGATGTCCACTCTCACCCCTTTTATTCAAAAGAGTACTAGAAGTCATAGCTGCAGCAATCAGACAAGAAGGAAATAATAGGTGTCCAAATTGGTAAGAAAGAAGTAGAACTTTCACTATTTGCAGGTGACATGATACTCTATATATAGAAAACCTGAAAGACTCCACCAAAAAACTACTAGAACTGGTGAATGAATTCAGTAAAATCACAGGATACAAAATCAATGTGCAGAAATCTGCTGCATTTCTACACACTAATAATGAAGCATCAGAAAGAGAAATTAAGAAAACAATCCCTTTTACAATTGTACTGAACAGAATAAGACATCTAGTAATAAATTAACCAAAGAAATGAAAGACTTACACTCTGAAAACTATAAAACACTGATGAAAGAAATTGAAGATGACACAAAGAAATGCAAAGAATTCCATGTTCACGGATTAGAAAAACAAATATTGTTAAAATGTCTATTTTCCTAAAGCTACCTACAGATTAATGCAATCCCTATCAAAATACCAATAGCATTTTTCACAGAACTAGAACAAAAAAAAAATCCTAAAATTTATATGGAACCACAAAAGACCTCGATTAACCAAAGCAATCTTGAAAAAGAAAAACCTCAAGGCACCACAATTCCAGACTTCATGTTATATTACAAAGCTGTAGTAATCAAAACAGTATGGTACTAGCACAAAAATCGACACATAGATCAATAGAACAGAAATAGGAAAACCAGAAATAAACCCACATTTATATGGTTAGTCACTCTTTGACAAAGCAGGAAAGAATATCTAATAGGAAAATGTCTCTTCAACAAATGGTGCTGGGAAAACCGGACAGCAACATGCAAAAAAAATGGAACTGAGCCATTTTCTTTCACCATACACAAAAACAAATTTAAAATGGATTAAAGACCTAAATGTGAGACTTAAAACCATAAAAATCCTATAACAGAACACAAGCAGTAATTTATCTAACATTGGCCATAGCAACATTTTTCTAGATCTGCCTCCTGAGGCAAGGGAAATAAAAGCAAAAATAAGCTATTGGGACTACATCAAAATAAAAAGCTTCTGTGCAGTGAAGGAAACAATCAACAAAACTAAAAAGCCACCAATGGAATGGGAGAAGATAATTACAAATGACATATCCAACAAAGGGTTAGTATTCAAGATATATAAATAACTTATAAAACTCAACACCCCCCAAATAAATAATCCAATTAAAAATTGGCAGAAGAAGGCACCTGGGTGGCCCTGTCATTAAGCGTCTGCCTTTGGCTCAGGTCAGGAATTTGGGGTCCTGAGGTGAAGCCCCATGTTGGGCTCTCTGCTCAGTGGAGCGCCTGCTTCTCCCTCTCCCTCTGCCTGCTGCTTTCCCTCTCTCTGTAAAATAAGTAAATAAAATATTAAAAAAAACTACAATGATAGCAACTCACACATGTTGGAATGGGTAAAATCAGTAACACAAGAAACAATAAGTGCTGGTGAGGATGTAGAGAAAGGGGAACCCTGTTACTGGTTGATGGGAATGCAAACTGGTGCAGCCAGTGGGGGAAACAGTATGGAGGTTCCTCAAAGAGTCAGAAATAGAATTACCATATGATCCAATAATTGCACTACTGGGTATTTACCCAATGAATACAAAAACCTGAATTCAAAAGAATACGTGCACCCCTTTGTTTATAGCAACATTATCTACAATAGCCAAATTATAGAAGCATCCCAAGTATCCATCGATAGATGTATGGATAAAGATTACATAATCCTTATATAATAATGTATAATTATTACATATTATGATAATAATTTTATATGTAATAGAATATTACTCAGCCATTAAAAAGAATGAAATATTGCCATTTGCAATGACATGGATAGAGCTAGAGAGTATATGTAATTCTAAATGAAATAAACCAGCCAGAGAAAGACAAATACCTTGTGATTTTCTCATGAGGAATTTAAGAAAAAAACAAACAAAAGACCAAGGGAAAATAGAGAGAGGTAAACCAAGAAACAGACTCTTAACTACAGAGAAGAAACAGATGTTTTACCAGAAGGGAGGTGGGTAGGGGAGATGGGTAAAATAGGCGATGGGGATTAGGAGTGCACTTGTGATGAGCACTGGGTAATGTATACAATTGTTGAGTCACTACTGTGCACCTGAAACTAATATAACACTGTATGTTAACTATACTGGAATTTGGAGTAAAATTAAATTAAAAAAACAAAAAAGAAGTGGAGTATATTTTCCAGATACCTTATATCTGGGCTGGCCTTCTGAGTAGCTCTGGTCAATAGAATGCAGAAGTGACTCTGTGCCAGTTTCGTGCCTGAATCTCAAACACCCTTGCATGCTTCTACTTTCTCCCTTGGACCCCTACTTCCACTAGGAGCACAAACTCAGGCTAGCCTGCTGGAAGAGGAGAAACCATGCTGAGGGGTTCTAGCCAACAGCCTTCCAAACTGCAGAAGCAGAGTGACCTAGCCATCACACAGCTGCATGTAAACAGATGAAGGAGCCCAGGTGAAACCAGCCTAAAGTGCTGTTTGCAGGCTCTTAAACTACAGAAATGGCTGTTTTAAACCATTACATTCTGGGGAGCTTATGCCATACTAGGAAGATACACATATTTCTGCTTGCTCTTGCCTGAGCATGGAAACAGTCCTGGACTACTTTACTCCAGGTTGAGAGACAATGTGAAATAGATCTGAGGCAGCCTAATTGGCACAGCTGAGGTCCCAGACATATGGGGAAATCCATCTGGCCAACAACAAATCCTACCTGTGGCTGCATACCCACTAACAGGAGATCCTAAAGTCCAGCTGAGACCACAGAACAAATCAGATGACCCTCAGAATCATTGCCAAATGTTTTTTGTTTTAAGACACAGTGTGGGAATAAATATTTTGTACCTAGTCTAGGATTGGTCACCTCTCAATTTTTATGGGAGTGATTTCCTTTCTTATTTAAGTCTCAGTTATTTGGGATCTCCATTACAACCAAATCTATTATTAAGTGATATAGTTGTCCATCTTTCCAGCATGAGCCAAAGTCTTAAATTACGATTAGTTCTAAATTAATCATTGGGTTATATTTGTCTTGCCAGTGATTGGTTTTACAGTAGTCATATGACCCAGTTCCTAAAGAAAGGAAAGTAGGGGGCTCCTGGGAAATGTTTCCTCCTCTCAGAAAGAGATGCATGGGAAGAGATGGCCACATTATCCAGCAGAGTTTGACATATCTACTCATGATTCCTGGGACATGGTAGCCATCTTACAAACTTGAAGGGAGCTGGCTTCTAAGCAAAAGCTGATATTCTGAGGATAGTATAATGGAAAGCTTTTGGGTCTTTGATAATGTGATTGAGCCACTTTTTAAAAATATTTATTTATTTTAGAGAAAGAGAGAGAGCATGAGCAGGGGAGGGGGAAAGGGAGAGAAAGAATCTGGAGCAGACTCCCCACTGAGCACAGAGCCTACGACGGGGCTCAATCTCGACCCTGAGATCACGATGCTGAGATCATGACCTGAGCCAAAACCAAAAGTCAGACATCCAGCTGACTGAGCCACCCAAGAACCCCATGATTGAGCCACTTGATAACTTCCCTTAACTCTGGACTGTTGGTTGTATAAAATAATACATATCTCTAAGGCTTGAGTAGGTTGAAATGAGTTTTCCATTAATTCCAGCTGAAAGCATCCCAAATGATACAAAAATTTTCTGATTAATTAATATGTTACCAACTGGAGAAGGTCTTTAAATCAGTGAACAAAATGTGTAGTCATTGTCCTCTAGGACTTTACAATCTAGACATTATGATTATAAAACAGATCGAGTGTAATAAATTGCTCATTAGTTACTCAACTAGAAGTTATTCCTTCAATATCAAAAGGGAGCTCTGGGTCACTGTTGAATTTGTTAAATATGACTTTAAAAAAAAATTTTCCCCCAGAGGAGTCTGATCCTTATGTAAAAAAATCTCTTTTGAGCATACATAATATTAAGTGCTACTTATAGGCTTACACTTTTTATTTTCATTCTTTGTTCAATTCAGAGTAATCTTGCCTTAGTGGGTCTACACTTAGTAATATAATGATGATGTAACATGATTTATTAATCACCCATAGACATACCAAGTCACAAATTACTCTGAACTTAAAATATCAGTCTAGAAATAAATGCCTTATTTTTAGATTGGGGACTGAATTAGGATTACTCACCTTCCTCATCCAGTTTTACGTACTTAAGTGATTTTGAGGTGGACTTGGTAACCTTGGCCGAGTAGTTCTTGGGGACTGATAGAAGCAAGAGGACTTTTAGTTGCACTGAGAGGGATTTGTGAGCACCAGGAGATGGGGCAAGCTGTGGCAAAACTTACTTTGGGATTCAAACTTTAAACTTCTTCCATGGGTTCACTATTTCAACTCCAGAGGTTTTTCTGTGGCAGTTAAGCGCTCTGCTCATGAGACATTTGCTTTCTCTGTGGTTTTTAAAAGTTATTTCTCAAAGACATACTTTTTCTTCCAGTTTTTTTAATAGCTGTTCACATGCTGTGTCCATTGTGTACATCACAACAGGAACTGTTGCTTCAATTCCTCACAGTTTGAAGTATTTTTATGTTGTTAGTTCCCTGCTGTGATTTGTTTCTAATTCTCAGGAATATCCATTTTCAGTCCCATCTTTTGAAGCTCTTGTTGCATTCTGGCAAAAATGGAGTGAGACATGGGGGCAAGTGAGGACTCAGACCTCTGCACGTCACCCAGGAACAGCTCTGTCAACCAGTGTAGGCAGTTCTCATCCAGGACAGACTCATAGAATCAAGGATGTCAGCGGGAGAGATCAAATGACTTCAGGATGAAGATGGATTCTGGGGGGAGGAGGGTGAAAGCAGTGACGCTACTATTAAATATGGAGATTGGCTCTAACACTCTGATTTTGTGTGCCTGTCAGATGGTCACATGTCAGGTCTGGTACAGGATGGATCCTGAGGAGAGGATAGGATTATTAGGGGGGTGGTAGGGAGTCATGTTAACTTTGTGTTCACATGCTTTCAGCATGTGCAAAGTTCAGTTTGTGTATGCACAAAAGAAATGGCTTTATAGATTGTATCATCTAGCTTTAATTTGTCTTCATAAAACAGACAGGTGTCCTCAAAAATATTCCTGTAAAAAAATCTCAGATCAAAGGAGAAACAATACGCAAGTGCAACTAAATGAAAGGAAAATGGCAGAGATAAATCTTTAATTCATAGCACAAGCTTTCTTGGGTTACTTTAAGAGGTTAAATAATTACATCTAATCATACCTGACTACCATTTACTTAAAATTTTTTTTTATCCATCTTGCAAAGAAAAGATGATGTTTGAAAAACCTGAATGAGAAAATGACTCTTTTCAAGTGAGAATTTTGAAAACATATGAAGAAGTGTTGTCATTGTTACATTATCTTTATAACCAAAATGGTATGACTGTGTCTCCTCCTTAAAAATCTTGTAACTGACCACTTAAAAAACTTGAAAACAGAACCTTCTAAGTGAAGATTAAATGTTTTCCAAATGAATAGTTTTTAAATGAGTTTTGTACCTACTTCTTAAAAACATAAAACTTGGAAACCTGGGAAGTGATCAGAGGAAGGATTGTTAAAACTGAGCTTCTTTGGGGCTGGCTCAGTTCATGGAGCATGGAACTCTTGATCTTGGGGTCATGAGTTCAAGCCCCATTTTGAGCATAGAACTTACTTAAAAACAAACACATACACATACCCCAAAATTGAGTTTCTTTGAACCTGAACCCCCTACAGGGTGTGGATAAGCTATAGCTCCTGTTGGGTCGGCGGCTTCAGGAATGCAGAAGAAACAATAGAAATGACCCTGGCCGCCATCTTCCAGCCCCCCCCCCCCTTGACTCTCTCGCCATAAGGATGTATGCCCAGGTCACGTCTCCACAAGTAACCTGATACCTATGCAAGAAACAGGAACATCAGGACTCCCCCAACCCTCCAATCCCCGAATACCATACCTTATATGGCTGTGAACCTATTCCCTGTCTTAACCCAGATAAAAGCCCCACTCGACCCCCCTCCCAGCGCGACTTCCCCGACTCCCCTTTCCGGAGTCGCAGAACCTCGCCCGAGGGTGCCCACCTCCTCCCAGCGCGACTTTCCTGGCTCCCCTTCTCCTGAGCCCCGAAACTTCGTCGGAGAGTGCCTTTAATAAATCTTGCCTTGTGTCTACTTTGCCTGGTGTCGTGTTTATCTCGCCTATAAAACCTTACAGTTCCTACTTGTCTATTACTCAAAACTTGTTGAACAACAAACATTGCACAAGAGAGCTGATTTCAGAGCAGTTAAGTTTAAAAGTTTGACACTGAGTTAGAAAAATAATTGAATTTATTCTAAAATGACATAACCCTTTAGCTGAAAATGGAGGTTTCTTGGCTCTGCCCTCTTGCTCATACCTTGAAGGATGATGACACATAATCAGAACTGAGATTGTTCTCCTGACCCAGGAGATTGCTGTCTGCCCCTGAACTCTTTATGTCTTTGTCTTCTACATACATTAAGGACAGTTAGTATTAAAATGGAAAGTGCTCTCTTTTTTCACATCTTGCCTTCATTAATGGTCTCATTTAGGCAAACTTGTGATTCTAAAAACTTGGGAATTAGCCAAGTCTAGTTTTTATTTCCATCTGTGTTGAATCCACCCCAGGGGACATTAACTTCATTGGAATAGTCTAAGGAAGAGCCACTTATTTAAAGAATTATTCACAGAATTTTGTTTTTAGATTTTCTTTCTTTTTAAAAAATTTTTATTTATTTTTTAAATTTCTTTTCAGTGCTCCAGAATTCATTGTTTATGCACCACACCCAGTGCTCCATGCAATACGTGCCCTCCTTAATACCCACCACCAGGCTCACTCAACCTCCTACCCCCTGTCCCTCCAAAACCCTCAGATTGTTTTTCAGAGTCAACAGTCTCTCATGGTTCATCTACCCCTGTATTAGCAACCATGATGGTTAATTTTATGTCAGCTTGAATGTGCTGTGGAATGCTCAGATACTTGGTTAAACATTATTTCTGTGTGTCAATGAAGGTGTTTCTGAATGAGATTCACATTTGAATCAGTAGACCTGGTAAAGTAGATTGCCCTCTCCAATGTGGACAGGCCTCATCCAATCTGTAGAAGGCCAGAACAGAATAAAACACTGAATAAGAAAAAATTCTTTCTTTCTTCCTGTCTTCAAGCTGGGAGATCCATCTTCTTTTGCTTTTGGACTTGGACTAGAACTTATACCATAAGCTCTTTTTGGTCTCCAGTTTGTTGACTACAGATCTTTGATTTCTCAGTCTCCATAATCATGTGAGCCAATTCCTTACAATAAATCCATTTTATCTATCTCTCTCTTCCTCACTCTGCTCTCTCTACCTACCTACCCACCTGTTTACTCACCTCCTATTGATCCTATTTCTCTGGAGAACCCAGACTAATATAGCAACTTTTGAAGTAGAGACATTTATTCAGTATTATCTATAATAGAAGCAACAGGATACTTGGAGGTAAGAAAGATACATACTAGAGGTGATGAACTAATGAAAATGAACTGATGACTTTTTTTTTTAAGATTTTATTTATTTATTTGTAAGAGAGAGAGAGACAGAGAGAGAAAGATCACAAGTAGGCAGAGAGGTAGGCAGAGGCAGAGGGAGAAACAGGCTCCCTGCTGAGCAAAGAGCCCGATATGGGACTCGATCCCAGGACGCTAGGATCATGACCTGAGCCGAAGGCAGCCGCTTAACCAACTGAGCCACCCAGGCGTCCCAACTGATGATTTTCTTTAGCTGGGATAGCCAGGAGAAAAAAGTTCTGACTTCTTGATTTTCTGGTTTGTCCTCCAGAATGACCTTTGATGTCCCATATAAAATTTCAGTGAATCTGCCTTCATTCATTCAACAAATACTTAGAACATGCTTACCGTGTTCCAGGCAATGTTCTAGGCACTAGTATATATCTGGGTCAGAATTCTTCAGGAGCACATGAGGTTTTTGTTTTGTTTTGTTTTGTTTTTTTTTTTGGACACCAATCCTAGGCTGAGGATGAGCAGGAGCTATACAGAACAACAAAAATGTTGGATGGATATTGGCTATGACCAACATCCTAGATTATCCCCACCCACCCACACTGGTTTCTCTACATAGCACTTGCTAATCTTCAACTTTCTGCCAAGATTCCTATAATTATGCTATTTAAGGTTATTAAAAATTCAATTTATCCATTCTCATCTGGTCCTAATCTTTTTTTAAATTCACCTATTAGAAAATAGCTTCTCTCATTAATAGAGAGCACAAAGCCATCCAAAGTTTGATCAGGGAAACATTAAAAATGAGATCTTTGTTTCTTCTCCCAAGTGTTTATATCCCCAATGGTTTCTTCTTCTTCTTCTTTTTTTTTTTTAAGATTTTATTTACTTATTTGACACAGAGAGAGCACTAGCGGGGGGAGCAGCAGGCAGAGGGAGAGGGCGAAGCAGGCTCACCTAGCAAGGAGCCTGATGCAGGGCTTGAACCCAAGACCCTGGAACCATGAACTGAGCTGAAGGCAGATGCTTAATAACTGAGCCACCCAGCACCTCTGGTTTCTTCCTTAATACCACCCTTACTCCTGTTAAATCACCACAACTCTTTGGACAGTTGTTTTTTTTGTTCGTTTGTTTTGTTTTGTTTTGTTTTTGGTATGGCTTCCTTCTGTCCTGACTTCTCACCTACTTATTCAAATTTGGCGATGCAAGGTCCTCAGAGTGGCTGTCAGGTGCTCTACCTAACTTTTATCTAGGTTCTACTCCTCTCACTTTGGCTCTGGCAGTTCAAACCTTCCACAGTCTCCTTAATCCACCCACTTAGGTTCAATTTCCAGCCCTATGTCACAACAGATTCACAGGTCCTCTCAGGCTAAGGTTTTGATCTTGGCCCATCTTTGGAGATTCTACTGGGAACTTTTTCAGGTGATTCTTTCTCCCCCAGAGAATTGATCTTGAAAAATATATATTCATTACGTGTTCACTGTGGCAGCCATGAGTATGTCGACCTCAAATCCCCTGTTGCAGAGAAAAATTGAGCTGCCTTCTCCCTGGATCAACCCCAAGGCCCACTCCCTGCTTTCTGGCTGCTCCCAACCAGTGTCTGACCATGGTATACTGAAGCCAGCCCACTCTTGCAAGATGGGAAACTTCCTTAACAGGGGACTTTGCTTGAGGATTTCCCCTTGGCTTGGGAAAAACTTCTGAGAACGGCACTGAAGTTTGAGACTCTTCCTAGCTAATCCTTTCTCCTCCTTCTCCTTCACAGAGGTCAGACCTGCACAATCTGAGGGCTCTCCCCACCTTCTACAACTCCCTCCCTTCTACATTTCACAGGCATTTCCTCTGAATAAGCTTCTTGCATATCTAATCCTGACTCAACATCTGCTTTCTGGAAAGCCTAACACACTTATAACATACTCATCCATTTGTTTATTCTGATCTGTAAAGGACTTGAGGTGTTAACATGTTCAATCATCATTAACATGGAATATGCACAATTCGATTCTCCTATCTGCAATTATGCTTCTATATTATCCTTGGGCACATTTCATTCCTTATTGCCATTGTCTAAAATAATTTCCACTCCTCAAAAAATCTCTGAATCCTTCTCTTCCCTTTACTCTGACTACACAGAGAGAATCAGGCTATTTAGCTTGACATCAGCCTCCTCTTCACTTCAAGACTTCTCTAGAATTATATCCATTACTCTCATCTATATTTCAGGGTAATACTTTAGGGTATTATTAGGGTAAGACTTTCTGCTTTCCAAAGATGACCTCTTACATTCCTGATCTTACCCTCTTTAATGTACCTTAGAGCAAAGCAATTGTCAGGTCCTCCATCCTAAGACAATCCTCTTGCTCCTGGTTCATCCACAGTACTTGCTATCTTCCTTATACTTCCAGATGTTCTAAGTGCAGACTGTATTCGCTGTTGTCCCTTTCTTACCTCATCTTACTTACTCCCCTATAAATTGGTTCCTATCCACACTGATCTCTTCTCTTCTTTTTTTTATTAAGATTTTTTTATTTAATTGAGAGTGAGAGAGAGACTGAGACAGAGTGAGAGAGTGCATGAGCAGGAGGGGGGGCAGAGGGAAAGGCAGGCTCCCTGCTCAGCAGAGAGCCTGATACTATCTACACTGATCTCTTAAGATCGTTCTCTTTTTTTTTTTAAAAGATTTTATTTATTTATTTGACAGAGAGAGATCACAAGTAAGCAGAGAGAGAGAGGGAGAAGCAGGCTCCCCACCAAGCGGAGAGTATGATGCAGGCCTCGATCCCAGGACCCTGAGATCATGACCTGAGCCGAAGGCAGAGGCTTAACCCACTGAGTCACCCAGGCGCCCAGTCTTAAGATCGTTCTCTTAAAGATGACACTCACTTCCTAATTGTCAAGTTTAAGGCCTCATCTCATCTTTCATATTATTCAGTCTCAGAATTTGACTCCATTTACTACTGCTTCTTTTTTGAAATGTCTTTTATCTAGGTTTCGATGGTGGATCAAAAAGCCGTCTTTGATATTCTCACTTTCTGTAGGGTCTTTTCCTTGGTCTACCACTGACATTTTAATTACAGGCATTCTCTAAAACTGGCCCACGTCTATTTTGGGTTTACACTCCTGCTAAATGAGCTCATTTATTTGTAAAGCCTCAGTTTTTGACAATTCACCAGTCTATTCCTTTACAATTGTTTCTTTCCTGAACTCTATGTCTCTATTTTTTTCTTAAGAAAAACAAAATGCTTTACTGAGTGAAAATAGACAACAAATTCCAGAGTGCATGGTTTTCAGGCCACTCCATCACCCCACTAGCAATAGCAATAGGAACACAGACTAGCAATAGGAACACAGTCAACACACATTCTCCTACCTCAGAGAAGAAGTATCTCAGTTAACACCTGGTCTGAATGCTGCTAGGGGAAAGGGCAGGAGGAATGAGTGTCTGGAAATTCCATCCTTTCACTCTTTCTTTCCTTCCTGGCCTATTGTAGTAGAATATAATTGTCCCAGGATGCAGAACTCCTGGTTAGGGACAAAGAAATAACAGAAAAATTTCTACATGGACATTTCCTTGGAAACTTGAGCTCAGAGAGTCTAAACCTAAACTTGTCTTCATTTGCAACCTCATCTCTGCTTCTGCCTGAAGTACCACTATCTTCTTAGTTACCCATACCCAAACCTCTGTCCATCCCCTTTTTGTTTTTTTTAAGATTTTACTTATTCATTTGACAGAGAAATAGAGAGAAAGCACAGTAAGCAGAGTGGCAGGCAGAGGGAGAGAGGGAAACAGGCTCTCTGCTGAGCAGGGACCCGATGCGGGGCTCAATCCCAGGACCCTGGAATCATGACCTGAGCCAAAGGCAGCCACTTAACCAATTGAGCCACCCAGACGTCCCCCAAAACCTCTGTTCCTTTAACTCTACACCTAATTTCTCAATCCTAGTGATTCTGCCTCCCCAAGGGACATTAAGACCCATTCTATCCTTCCCATACCCAAAACTGTCATTTCTCATCTTTTCTCTACCTTCTATCTCACATTTCTAAAAGCACTCTTTATATTGCTGCCAGAATCATAAACACTGTTCAGGTAACCTTACTACTCACCACAGATATTTGCATTGGCTAGTCTCCCACTAGCCAAAACTGAAAAAATTTCTATGTCAAAATAAACAATGGTATGAATGACTTATAATTCATTGAATAAGAGTTCATGTTTATTCTAATATAAATAGATAGATAAATGTGCAAGAAAGAAAAATCTCTTCCATACAGTAATAAATGTAGAAGAAGTAATGAAATTGAAAACTCACCATACGGCAACTTTCATAGTAATAACTATTTCAGGTGAGAAATTACTGGTGAGAATTTGATGAGAAAGAGGATATTACATGGTCTCCAGATAAGATATGTATTATCAAAGGGAAAATTGATAGTGGAAAAAACCAGTAGATACTACCTTACCAAGAGTTGAACGTTAACATTACCCACAATCAAATAAGTAGACATCATGTATCTCCCGATATAATGCACTGAGAAAGGACCAAGCATCACTCTGTAAAATTCCTGCCCCCCCAAAACATAGTATGAATCTAATCATGAGGAAAATCAGAATCTACAAACTAATGTTCTTCAAAATAAATGGCATGAACTCTTCCAAAGTGTCAAGGTTATTAGAGTGGAGATTCCAGATTAAGGAGACTAAAGAGAGAAAAAACAAATGATAATTTGTGCTCCTAGAATGAATCTTAAATCAGATTTATTTTTCTTTTTCTATAAAGGGTATTTGTAAGACAACTGGTAAGATTTGAATGAGCTCCATAAATCAAAGTTAATTTCCTGGCTTAACTGTATCAAAGTTAATTTCCTGACTTTGATGACTGCTGTGGTTATGTGGAGAATGCCCTTGGTTTTAGGAAATAGACACTGAAGTATTTATTGATAAAGGAACATCATGTCTACAACTTATTCTCAAGTGGTTCAAAAAACACAATTATATCTATTCATTTATCTATTGGTACAAAAAATGGATAAAACACATGTAAAATATTAACTTTTGAAGAATCTGGGTGAAGAATATAGGGAAATTTGTTTTTGTAGTATTATTACAACTCTTCTATAAATCTTAAATCCTTTCAAATGAAAACTCAAAACCTTCAGGGGCAGGATGAATTACAAAATGCTTTGTGTTAGCATTAGGAAGGCTCCATGACCTGGTGCAAATTTTAACAAAGACAAGTTAAGCAATCTCTGCCGTACCCATATTCTCTACTGTTAAGTAATTACTGCCTTGGAAGAGGTTTCTCGGACTGATAGCTTAATAGAGAATCAGTCCTAATGTATTTCCAATAGGCATAATAATGATAGTCATGATGATGATGAAATAAGTCACCTTACATCTATACCTTGAAGACTTGCTTATTGTAGTATCAATGTGTGTTTTGCCTTTTCTCTTGATCAATTTGTTAATAACTATAATATACATAAGAAATCACAGCCTAATAGCTAACTTGTCTTAGTACTCAATGTAATATTTGGGAAAGGAATTACATACCCTATATACAACTGCTGAAGGAGTTTAATTCTTGGCTCTCAGCATTAACACAAAGAAGGGAGAATGGGCCTTCCACCAAAATTTAGGCTGTTTCAAAAATTAACTGGATTTTGGAATATGGTTATATATTTATATTTGGATACAGATATGATTAATTTAAAAACAGAAAATGATGAATACCATGGGACAACCCAGTAATATTTGGGAAACTGCCCAAATTGGCCATCTTGCTCCTGATTAAATCTTCTGGGTAACTTATCTCCGGCTGAGAACAGAGGATTCTCTTCCAGGTTATTTTAAGTTTACCTACCATTAACAAACCTATTCTGAAACAGAAGAAGTTAGCATATGAGTTTCTAAAGCTTTCTCTGTATAGATGGTAATTAGAACAGATACTGTCAGTAAATATTCAAAAAAAGTTTTAAGGAGAAACCACCTAAAAGGGGTATAATAAGAGGGTGGTGTTTTTCTCCAGCTGATGTTGTTTTGATTTTCCTTAGTCACAAGAGCACCAAGGGGTATAATACTCTTGGTAAGTATTATGGCTGGACTCAGGCTAAGAATAAGTCTCTTCATGGTGCTGTTGGAAGAGACAAGTATCCTGCAGGTGACACACTTCAGCTTTGAGGAGAGCTTGAGACAGCGAAGTGGAAGCTGTCTGATTAGTGGTGAGGAGGAGGTGCTCATGTCAGCTGTGTTCGAGAGGATGCATCTGTGGATTTTGCACTTATCATGCTTCCGTAATTGAAGATTTTTACAATTGAATTGAAGCTAAGAAGCCTGGCAGTTCCCAAAAGATTTAAAACACACAAATATATATACTCTTTGTGTGTCTGAAAAGTAAAGAGATACCTAATCAGTGAGCCTCTTTTTTTTTCTTTCTTTCTTTTTTCTTTTTGAGATAGTGAAAGGATCTGGATTCAAGATGCGAAATATTGGCCCTATAAGCTCTGTAATTTTGGGCAAGCCATTTAACCTTTTAGAGAAGAGATCAACAAACATTTCTGTAAAAAGTCAGTTAGTAAATCTTTTCAGCTTTGTAGGATGCACATTCTGATGCAAATACTCAACCGTGCTGTTGTGGTATCAAAGCAGCCACAGGACAATATTTAATAATATTTAATAAATAAGCATGGCTGTCTTCCAATAAAACTTTGGTAACAAACACTGAAATTTGAATTTCATATAATTTTCATGTCATATAATATTTCCCATGAAATATTTTTCCCTCTCTCCACTTTTTTAGAGGTCGAATGGACTTTATTAAGCAGGCAGCATCCCATTTAGCAAGTAGAGGGGAGCTCCCACAAACTTTCCATTTCTCAAGTAGAATCACCTATTAGAGGAGGAGGAGCGCTAATGCTAAATACTAATTATATGCCAGGTTAAGTTCTTTAAAGTGCTCATCCATTTAACCCTCAAAATAACCCTATGAAATAGATACTATTTTTCAGATGACAAAACTGAAGCATGGAGGAGATAAATAATCTTGTCAAGGTCTTAATCTGGGAAACAGGAGAACCAGAATTCAAACCCAGTTTACCCCTACTGAAGTTGCCCAGTTTAACCTGGATGCCTGCTCTGGTGTCCACATCACTGAATTTGACTCAGGGCAGTAAAGTCATGGAGCCGGCCCATCTGCCGTCAACAGACAGATCATAGCATGTGCTTGATGGTGTATCCGTATACATGAAGAGAGTGTTTGGGCCAGTAAGGCACCACCTCTAGCTTTGGTGTTCAATCAACACAGTATATGTACTTCTCCCACGTGTAGGTCCATATATAGATACATACCTGCCTTTTATAAAAACTTGGGTGAAACAAAAGGAGCCAACCTTCAGCACTGAATTAGCTGGGTGTGAGTCACAATGTCTCCAGGTCTCAGTCTGGATATTTAAGGAATGACTATGTAATAAAAATGCTTTCTGTGTATATACACATATGTATATGTACATACACATATGTATATGTACATATACATATACATATGTACATATACATATGTGTATGTACCCAGGCATGCATATATACACACATACAAAATACACATATACATACATATATAAGTATATTTTTGTGTATATATGTGTATGCACACACATATACATCATAAGCCTTGACTTTAGGAAATCTAGTTAAGTAGTAAAACCAATATATAAATATCTATAATATAAAGCAGTATACCAAAAGTGCTATATGAATTCAGAAGAGTAAAAGGAAATTAACCCATGTTTAGTTACCAACTATTTTATGCCAGATGTTTTTACATAAGCAATTATCTCATTTAATCTTATAACAACCCCATTAGGTAGGCATTTTCCCCATTAGATATATGATAAAACTGGGACTGAAGACAATTAAGCTTAATGGAACATAAGCTCAAGTCCTTGATCAACATTCAAATACCATGTTATTTCTAGCTGAACTCTTACGATACATTTCATGGTGAAGATAGCACTTCAGCTAGCTTTGGAAAGAAGGAAAGAAGGCTTGGGCTTTATAAGGAACAAAATGAAAAACAGAAGAGATAGACATTTCCAGAGTAAAATAAAAGCAGGATAGAGGTAGAAAACCAAATAGTATGACCACAAAAAATACCAGACACATTAGCTAAAGCGCAAAAAGCATATAAGCCAATAGAGGAAGGAGTTATGGAGGGCCTCAAATGCCAAATTAAGAAGTTTGTAGCTGATAAAGACATATTTTATAGTGATAGTTAAACATATGCCCTCTCCTGTAGGAATCTTCAGATGAATAGCCCTTGTTAGGTGGATAACAGATAGAGTTTTCTCTTATCACTTATCCTTATTAGAACCAAGTTTTAAGAGAAAGAGTGCTATAGTAATAAGTCAGCGGGGTCATGAATTGTAAACTGGGGCCCTCCCTGGAAAACCAGGAGGTAGGGTTACCTCAGGAATGAGACTACATGACCCAGTCCCTGGCTATACCTGACTCCCATCTCTAGTATAAGCAGTTCTGGGGTCTCTGTTTGAGGGTCAAGGGAGAAAAATCATATGAAAATTGTATATGTATATGAAATGAAAATCCATATATGTATTATGTATATATAGTTAAAAAAATATATATATATACACACACATATACATAGAAGCTTAAGCAACTGAGCCACCTAGGCATCCAGGTCCACATATATATATTCATTCTATTATATATATATTATATATTCATATGTGTGTGTGTGTGTGTGTGTGTGTATTCTAACAAATTAAGAAGAGATACAATGGAGATCAAGTTTTACTGTGGAGGTCCAGTAATTATCTAAGTACAAGGTTCCCTAGTAAAACCAGATTAGGTACTCCCTTGGATCTGAAGCTAAAATTGAGCTTTCCCCTAGATTGAAGATGATTAACTGCTTAGGAAGGATAGGACTGATGATCTCAGATGTAGGCAAAAAACTGGAATGAAAAAGTGTAGGTCTAGCTAGGTGCATTGGTTTGCTTGTGACGAGGTTCAGGACATATTACCCTGAAATATGGCACCTTGGCATATTGAATATTTTTCAAGCTGAAGGAATTTGAGAAATAACACATATAGGAAGGACTTTCTGACCTTCTTCCAAAGTGGATCATAAAAACTTTGTGTAAGAGGTGTCCTCCTATACCCAGAAAAAAGGGGCATTTTTATCTTTGAAGACACAGAGGGACACAGAGAAGAATCTAAACAAACAGGGCTTGCTGCTTCCCCCAGTTAATGACACTTTGTTCAAACCCTTATCCTATCACATCTTTCTACAACTTTTCACTTTTCATCACACCTGGCACAAAAATACTGAGATTCAGCTACAACTTTTCACTTTTCATCACACCTGGCACAAAAATACTGAGATTCAACCACTTCCTTGGGTCTTCATTTTCTTTTTTTAAATCTTTATTTTCTTACATATTTTATTTATTTATTTGAGAGAGAGACAGAGAGAGCACAAGCCAGGCTGGGCGCTGGTGTCGAAAGAGAGGGAGAAGGAGACTCCCCACTCAGCAGAGTGGCTGACATGGGGCTTGATCCCAGAACCATGGGATCATGACCTGACCCAAAGTCAGACACTTAACCAACAGCCACCCAGGCATCCTGGGTCTTCATTTTCTTATGAAGACTCATGTGTCATATAAAACTTATATTAAATTTGTATGTTTTTTCTCTTGTGAATGTGTCTTTTGCTACAGGAGTCCCACCCAAGAACTTAGAAAGGAAAAGGAAAAGGTATTTTCCTCCCCTACACATACTTCATGGATATTGTACATATAAGGTAGCCTGGATTCTTAAGTGCAGCTGAGAGAGAAGGAGGAGAAGAGAGGCAAGAAGGAAGGGGAGGACAAATGGAGGAGAAGAGGAAAGAAGAGGCAGAAGAGGGGAGGGGTAGAGAAAAGACAGTGGATGTGGAGGGGAGGAAGAGGGATGGGAGAGAAAAAATCAAGGTGCAGAGTGTTTGGGGAGCAAATGATCCTTCCTGCTGAGAAGATGGCCCAAAGAAGCCAAGTGCTTTATAGTCTCACTGATGTCATACATCTTTGGACACCCACCCAATGACAAGAGACAGCTAAAGAATAGAGAAAACTAGAAGTATTGATTCCTATACTCTCCCACCTCTGGAGACGAATAGAGACCTATCCTAAAGAAGTGTAAGAAGGGGAAATTTAGGGAAATATTCTTTCTAAAAGTTAGCGACAGATGATGAATAGGTTGAGTAATCTTTTTTTTTTTTTTTCAGGGACTTTGAAATTGTGGAACTGAGACTCTGTTGCAGACAGTGGGGGTCCCTGAACTTGGGAAGTCAGGCAGAATTGGTCCTGGCATGGTACAGTTACAAGCAATAGAATAAGCAAAGGAAACCAGGTGTGGGGGTGTTGGAAGACACTGTGGCTGATACATGAAGATAAGCAGGGAAACCAGGAGGGAAGAAAAATAGGAGAGCAGCTCAATTTGAGAATTGCCTTAACTCACTTCTACGAGTCTTAGCTCATGGACTCTTTTCCAGATTCCTATATGCACATTCCTTTCAGCCTTTATTACCAAAATATTGGTACATTATTTAGCAGAGGAACAACTGAAGCTTCAAAGCAGAGGAGTGGCACAAGTAGTTGTTTGCGGGATTAATCATTACATTATTATTAACTCATTGTACCAAACTGAATGAGTTGGATAACAGAGAGACTGGAAGTGTAGACACCATTTAAAAGTTTAGCTTAGGTGTGAAGACTAAGACCTGAACTAGGTCTTTACCTATTATGACTTGGAGAGGAAATAATTTGATATCCTAAAAAGAAATTTGATTTCACACATAATGGGATTTGGATACCATAGAGAGAAAGGAGTCAAGAATTTGTTAGTGATTTGAACACAGATAACTACAGAATAACGGAATCAGAAACACCAAGAAGACAATTCACTGTGAGGAGGTAGTGCAGGATTTCAGTTTTATTTAACCATTATGAGCTTGAAATGCCAGTGGAACATCCATCCACTTTTGGCATTTGGTCTCTAGAGAGAAATGGAGTATGAAGTTTCAGTATTTACTAAGGTGGTAGTTGACTATGGGGCAAAGACTGCAAACTAGCAGCTTGCCCCAGTAACCTTAATTCAAAGGACAGTGGAGGGTTTTTGGCAAAAAAATCAAATTAAATTAAAAATTTAAAAAATTTAAACAATTTTAAAAATGGGGGTGCCTAGATGGCTCAGTGGGTTAAAGCCTCTGCCTTAGGCTCAGGTCATGATCCAAGAGTCCTGGGATCAAGCCCTGCATTGGGCTTTCTGCTCAGCAGGGGTCCTGCTTCTACCTCTCTCTCTGCCTGCCTCTCTGCCTACTTGTGGTCTCTGTCTGTCAAATAAATAAATAAAATCTTTAAAAAAAATTTAAAACGTGTTTTTGAATTTTAATGGTTTTTGTAGGGCATGACCTTTATAGTAGGTCCCAGGCTACATAACTTCCTATTATCTTATACCCGGTTCTATTAAAACACTGGTTTCTGAAAACAAGGGAGGGAGTATTATCCAGTGTATTGGTTAAGAGCGTGAGCTCTGGCCCCAGATTATGTGCCCTGGAATCTCTACCCAGTCTTCAGGAACAGTATGAACTCCCATACGTTATTTAACCTTTTTTTAAAGTAGGCTCCATGCCCAAAGTGGAGCTTTAATTCATGACTCTGAGATCAACAGTTGCATGCTCTACTAACTGAGCCAGCAGGTGCCCTGTTATTTAACTTCTAAGGGAAGGTACTAGGAACACTTGCCTGGCTCAAAGTAAGTGCTCAATGAGATATTAGCTATTCTCACTTTTAGAGTTTGTTCCACAAATCAAGAAAGAGAATCTTAGATTTTTTTTTTCTTGTTTACTATATTCCTTATGTACCATTTACCACCATGACTTATTCATTCCATAACTAGAAGCCTGTATCTCCCACTCTCCTTCACCCATTTGGCCTAACCCTCACCCCTCCCCTATGACAAGCATCAGTTTGTTCTCTGTATTTATGGATCTAGTTTTGCTTTTTGTTTATTTTTTAGATTCTAGATATAAATGAAATCATGTGGTATTTATCTTTCTCTATCTGACCATTTTACTTAGCATTGTATTCTCTAGGTCTATCCATGTTGTTGCAAATGGCAAGATCTCATTTTTTTAACATTTTATTTTTATTATGATAAGTGTACTCTTCAATCCCCATCCCCTATTTTTCCCATCCCCTGACCTATCCCTTTCTAGTAACCATCAGTTTGTTTTCTATAGTTACTGTCAGTTTCTTGGTCTCTCTCTCTTTTTCCTTTGCTTGTTTTGTTTGCTCTCTTTCATGGACTGTTGGCCTTCTTTAGTGATATACTTGGATCCCTTTCTCTTTATTTTTTTGCATGTATGTTATGTATTTGTGGTTCCCATTTTGTTTATATATAACATCTTCTGCATATAACAGTACATATTAAATTGATGATTTACATTTAAGCCATTCTTTACTTCTCTTCCTCCCATGTTTTAGGCATATTGTTTCATTTTATGAATCTCTTGAATGATTTTTACAGAAATATTTTTACTGCTTTTATTTTTTTATTTTTTTTCCTTTTCATACTCTCACTTTTGGCCTTCCTTTCCACTCAAAGAATCCCCTTTAATATTTCTTGTAGGACTGGTTTAGTGATCATGAACTCCTTCAGATTTTGTTTGTCTGAGAAAGTCCTTATCTCTCCTTCTGTTTTGAATGATAATCTTGCTGGATAGAGTATTCTTGGCTGCAGACTTTTTCCCTTTCAGTACTTTGAATATGTTATGTACTCTCTTCTGGCCTACAAAGTTTCTGCTGAAAAATCCACTGATAGCCTTATGAGTTTTCCCTTATATGTAACTATCTTCTTCAGCTGCTTTTAATTTTTTTTCTTTATCAGTAACTTTTGCCATTTTAATTATAATGCATCTTGGTGTGGATCTCCTTGGGTTGAATTTTTTGGTGGGATTTCTGCATCCTGGATCTGGATATCTGTTTTCTGCCCCAGATTAGGGAAGTTCCAACTATTATTTCTTCAAATAAATTTTCTGCCCCCTTCTTTCTTTCTTTTTCTTCTGAGAACCCTATAATATGGATGTTATTATGATTGATGGGAAGGTCTTGTTCCTTTTATAGCTGGATAATATTCTATCTCTCTCTATCTCTCTCTCACACACACACACACACACACACACACACACACACACACACCACTTCTTTATCCATTCATCTGGTTGCTTCCATATCTCGACTATAATAATTAATACTACAAGAAACATAGTGATGCATATATCTTTTCAAATCAGTGTCTTTTTTTCTTTGCATAAATACTCAATAGTGTAATTATTGGATCATATGGTAACTCCATATGAGGAAACACCATACTGTTTTCCACAGTTGCTGCACCAATTTACTTTCCCACCAACAGTGCACAAGGGTTCCTTTTTCTCCACATTCTCACCAAGACTTGTTATTTGTCTTTTTGACAAGGAATTTCTTAAATAGAGGTTGACAAACAGACAGAGAGGCCCATCAGAAATTGCAAGGAGGGGACACCTGGGTGGCTCAGTCAGTTAAGTGTCTTCCATCAGCCTAGGTCATGATTGCAGGGTCCTGGATCAAGTCCTGCCTCATGCTCAGCATGCTTCTCCCTTTGCTGCTCTCCTTGCTTGCATTCTCATGCTCTCTCTCTCTTTCTCTCTCTGGCAAATAAATTAATAAAATCTTAAAAAAAAAAAAAAGAAGTGGCAAGGAGGAGGGCTAGGATCCATGCAGAATGGAGAAGTGGGTGGGCAAACAGGCAGGGTTATCAGAGTTCATATGGTGATAGGACATTGAAAAGCTCATGCTGAATGACTCATGTGAGTGAGGAAAAATATTTTATTTTACCCTCTTTTGTTTATATTGGGGAGCTGTAAATTAAACTGACAAATAATTAATGAAAGACAAAATTTAACCACATAAGTATGGAAATTCACAGACAAATGTGTATCAAAGGGATGATTAGAATTTGGGGGCTTAAAGGTCATTATGACCTGTTGCCATTTGCAACAACATGGATAGACCTAGAGGATATAATGCTAAGTAAAATGGTCAGATAGAGAAAGATAAATACCACATGATTTCATTTATACCTAGAATCTAAAAAATAAAAAGCAAAAACAGATCCATAAATACAGAGAACAAACTGATGCTTGTCAGAGGGGAGGGGTGAGGGTTGGGCCAAATAAGAAGAAAGAAGAGAGAAGAGAAACCAAATGATGTTTAGGAATAATGAATGGACCATTAGAAGTATAGATAGGAGATAGTAGTAGTTTTAAGATAATGTGATTTAAGTGTGGTGTGTGACTTCTCTCTAGTTTAAAGAGTCCATCTTCCCTTAGTTTGGGAAGCTCCTAGGAAGGGGATTTAGGACAATTGCGTTCCTTTGGGAGACTCTGCTTTTAGGAAGATAAGGAAATTCAGGAAAAAAGCCTATTTCAAGTACCTTCTGGACAAAATAATTTTTATGTCACAATGACATATTCTAGACCACTTCACCTGTATTTTATAAAGAAAACATTAAAAAAAACCCTGGATAATGATAAAAAGAGAAAACTAAGGGCTTTAACATTTTCAGCAGTTAATATGAAAAGTTAACTGGTTACTAGATGATCTCTAAATTGTATTCTAGAGCTGTTGCAAAAATACTAGTGGCTAAGTGAACATGTCATGCCATCATTCTGCCTTTATTCTATGTAAGTTTCCATGGATAAAAAAGCCATGCCATGGTAGGCAGCAGATGCCCGATCAAAAAGACAGGGAGACAGAAGAGGAGTTATTAATGTTCAAGAGAGAGGGACATGGACCCCAGAGAGTAAAACCATATCAGCCACAAGCTAGAAAGCTATTAATAAGTAAAACCAAACTCAGAAAGCAGTTACAAGGAAACTGCAATGAAGAAACTAGGAAAGTTTTCTCAAGAGAAGGAAAAAGATTTGAGAGTTTGCTTTTCGAGACAACATTTCAAGTATTCTTTTTAGCCCTTTCTTATTGTCACTAATTTTTTAATTTCAAAATGTGTGGCCTCCAGGCTGAATTATAGGGCAAAACCAATCTCATTTAAATATTCATTATCCTCCATAGATTCTGCCTCTCAGCCAGTTAACTTCTCAGCCAGTTCCCAACCTTTATTTATGGGAGTTTTTTTTTTTTTTTTGCTTTTTGGTTTTTTTTTTTTTTTTTTTTTGAACAAAATAATCCAACTAGATGTTCTCCTCTTCTGCTTTGCCTTGCAAGATTTCTATATTTGACTGTTCTGGTTGTTGATTTCCTTTAGCCATCTCATGCCTTCCATGCTCTCGTGTGCTCTCTCGTGACACATCTCAAACACAGAGCTCTCCTGTTTCCTTTCTCCTCTCCCTTATATCTTCCTGTTCTGCCCAGTACACAGCAGAGCTGCTTACTCCTCTCTTTCTTTTCGTCAATTCCCTATTCTCACAATGGCAGCTGTCCAAAAAATCCTTTACAGCCTGCCACTGTATTTATACATTTGACTGCAAGCAAGCTAAACAAAGAATTAACTCTACAAGAGCTGAGGCCACAGATGTAAACAAGGGCAGCTCAGAGAGTATAAGAAATTGAATCCAAATCTTTGATTCAGTTTGAAGGCATCTAGTAAATTATACTTAAAATATCAAATGCATGCCCTGCCAAGATGCTGACAGAGGTGGAAGGCTGAGTGCAATATTTCTGCCACCATCAACATCACTGAACATTCAAGAGGTCCATTTAGCTTAGTCCTTTCCCCCAACTCTGTTGACCTTGGACAAGAGGCTGTTTCTCCAGGGCTGCAAGCTTCCCAATCCAGTGATGAGAAGTGGACTCTTGAGAAAAGTAACTAAACACGTTCACAACGTCAATGATCTCAGCATGAGTCTTTTCCCTTGGGTGTAACTTTTCAAACAGTTCACATTTTTCTCATGGTTTTAGGAAACAAACAGATTCAATCATGTTTATTTCCTGGGTAATATTCCAGCATCATGGGAAATGGGAAGGAGGAAATATAGGACTTTGCTCAATGTGACTATAACTTTCGGAATAGGGAAAAAAAGAATAAGTTCTTCCTATGCCACTTTGGTAAGATAGTCAAGTGAACTTCAATTGGCTTAAGAAGTATTATTTTTATACTATATAATGTCAGGGATATTCTGTTAATACCTCACATTCTGTTTAAGAAATGTTTTATATGAAAGTTTAAGATTACTTTTTCTGTTGGGGGAAAAATTAACAGTAATAAATATCTGAAAATCAGTTCTCTGCTTTCTTCTCTCACTATTTCTGATTATCTATCAAGGTCAACCTCTGATGTAACATTGATTTCACATGGTGGGGGAAAAATAAAATCAAACAGATTAATTAACTCATGCTTTACGGAGTTAGCGCATTTTAGACAGCCAGTCCTAATTCATACAAACAAAAGACCACTGTAAAAAACTCATGACACAGAACTCAATATAGAGAATGTAGATAATTGTATGAACAGAAGATTAAGTGGAAAATGAGTTAGCGAGAGCAGAGAGACAATGCAAGGACGAGGCATGCAGATCATTTAAGCCAGTTCTTCATGCTGTTACAACTCAGTCTGTGGCAAAAATTCAATTTCTTTTGGTTGGTTGATATTTGTTAACCCTTATTATTTCTTAGAAATGTCAATGTATTTTGGATGTAAGACTCTGAAGGAATATATATTCTTTCTACTTCATCTCATTAGTATGAGAAAGATACCTGTTAAAGCAATATTCAAGTTTTTCCAAAATAACAACTTGATCTTCTTTATATGACAGGAAAAGTATGGATGGAGGAATGCAAATCAGATGTGTCCTGGGCCAGAGGAAGCTACTGTATTTTCTCATTTCCCAGCTGGGTTGTATAGAAAGTAGCATAAATGAAGACAAGCTGCAAGGAGCTGGCATACTCATTCATGCACGCATATTCTTTTTTTTTTTTTCAGTAAGAACAGTAGCTGTGACATTGGGACATTTGCAGCTGCAGAATCCCTTGGGTGGCAGCTAGAGAGCAGTACTCCATCTATAGAGAACTATCTCATCCTGGCACATGATGTGGTCACACAATCTCATCCTGCTGAGCTTCTCTTTGGTTGTAGCTGAACCCCACGCTTGAGGAGTTACAAACCAAACTCAGAAAGTGTGGTTTTTTTTTTTAAGATTTTATTTATTTATTTGACAGACAGAGACCACAAGTAGGCAGAGAGGCAGGCAGAGACAGAGGGAAGCAGGGACCCCGCTGAGCAGAAAGCCCCATGTGGGGCTCGATCTCAGGACCCTGAGATCATGACCTAAGCTAAAGGCAGAGGCTTAACCCACTGAGCCACCCAGATGCCCCAGAAGGTGTTTTCTAATAATGGAAAGATAGGTCTTTTAAAATGTAATAAAATAAAGCAGATTACCCCAAATCCTCATTCTTTATAGCCAAACCACACATGAATTTTAAGTTTTGAGCCTTTTTAATACTTGAAGTGATGAAATAGTTCTATACATGTAGTACGTATTCCTATCTCCTCATTGACAGAATTAGGGCATCTCCAAGATGGACTTGGTTTTCTCTTGAAATGATCCGATCTAATCTCCTCACTTACAAATTAAGAAGTCAGGATTCAGACTTCAACCAACAAAGCAGCTCTAGTCTTTCTTAGAATTCCCTCTTGAGAAAGAAGATTTGTGATGAGAGAGACTGGAGAGGAGAACCTGCCTCAGGAAACCTCCTCCCTCCTCCTCACCCTCCCGCTCCTGCTCCGCATCAGGAGTGTGAGTTTCCCAAGTCCTGGAAAATAGTAATTCTGACTTTTCCACCATATATCCCAGAAACCAACTACTGCTGCTATAACCAACTCCCATAAACTTACTGGCTTAAAACAACACAAGTTTATTACCTCATAGTTCTGTAGGTCAGAAGTCTGGAGTACATCCTACTGGGCTAAAATCGAGGTGTTCATAAGACTGCTCCTTCTGGAAACTCTAGGGGAGGATCCATACCCTGCCTTTTCTAGCTTCTAGAGGCTACTTGCTTTTGTTGGCTTGTGACTCTTTTCTGTCTTCAAAGCCAGCAACCTCAGTCTAAGTCCTCAAGCTGCTCTGTCACTGGTTGTTGTTCTCCACTTCCTCTCCCTATCCCTATTTCCCCCTTTTAAGGACTCTTGTGATTACATTAGGATCACCTGGATAACCTATGGTACTTTCCCTATTTTAAAGTCCATTTATTAGTACCTTCACTTCCCCTTTCTCTTCCTTCCTTTCTTTCTTTTTTTTTTTAAGATTTTATTATTTATTATTTATTTGACAGAGAGAGACACAGTGAGAGCAGGAACACCAGCAGGAGGAGTGGGAAAGGGAGAAGCAGGCTTCTTGCCAAGCAGGGAGCCCAATGCCTGGCTCAATCCCAGAACCCTGAGATCATGACCTGAGCCCAAGGCAGACACTTAACAACGGAGCCACCCACGTGACCCTTCATTCCCCCTTTCATGCAACCTAACATATTCATAAATTCTAGGGATTTAGAATGTGGACGTCTTTACGGGGCATTCTGCCTACTACACCTATGAACATTAATTTCATGTTCAGGAAAACTTTTATTACTAAAAAATTGGAATTTTCATTTTGGAAAGTTTTTACTTCCTTTGGATCTTCTAAGCTTACGTGACATGCTTCCTGGAAATTTTTACTACTGAATGGAAGGGAAGATGCTGAAATGAATACCAGTGCTTGATTCTAACTGAAACAGTATAATGATAGCAGTTTGCCTCTAGGAGATCTTGTAGATTTAGATATCCCTGTGAGGAAACAGGATGTTATTCGCCCCCTTTGATAAGTGACAGAACTGCAACACAAACATTTCCAAAGTGTGCTAAATAAAACTCTGCAAAGGAATTCAACACATATTTCTATAAACTCCAGTGTGTATGTGTGTATACTGAAATAATGAGTTATCTATGATGTGCCATTTGTACTAAATTCAAAAGCAATATTAAAAAGTTTAGAATTGAGGCTCCTTGCATTTTTTTCCTTCTCAGCATCCACTGTCTGAGGTAAAATGATGAGGGATTCTTCACCAAGGTAAGTGTGACCGAAGTATCAAGCACTGATGTCTTAATACAGCAGCCTCTTCAGACTGGCCCATTAGTACTAATGTCTTGGCAGGGAGCTTCGGGTCAGCGCATTTAAACTCCAGGAGCCTTAAGAACTTTCTGAGATGAAAGAGAAAGTACATAGGAGTGGAGCAACATAAGAGAAACTAAAAAGATGAGAAAAACATCTAGGTCAATTCAGGCCAAATCGAAGACTTGGAGCCTTGTGAATATTTCATTCCTGGTCATGATTGTTGGTGGACTTGTATTTTATACATTTTAAAGTGTGTTACCTTTTATAGAGTTGAAAATATAGTTTAAAAATTGTTTTCAATGAACTTTGCTCCTTTTGCTCAGATCTGGAACAGGCAAGGAGTTTCGTTACCAGGGAGAAGTTGGGTCCAAAGGCATCGACTGGCCCTACTCTTAGCCAGCCTCCCACTGCAGGACTGCCTGTGGTCTGCCCCTGGTGGGAAGGTGAGCAGGGACAAAGGAGGGGAGAGAGGAAAGGGCATTCAGTAGCCCAGGCATTTCAGTCCCAAGTCAGCCCTGTTGTAGCTAAGCAGTCCAGTACTGAAGTGAGCCCTGCTTAGCCACGGCAGGTCTGCCATGTTCTTAGTCTAAGTCTCCATTCATGTTCTCTGCTAACAATGTTCTAGTCTTTTTGTCCTGTACCTGAGACTTTGTCTTGCTTAATCTCCCTTCTGTTCTAAACAAATCTCACTTCTGTTCTAAACAAGCCCTTGCCTACCCCATCCCTTACCCTGCAGGGCCCTAGGGGCCTACTCATAAAACTCTGTTGTAGGACCAGAATAATTCGACCTTTCCCCAGAGCTGCCCTCCACCAATGCTCCTCTCAGGGCTTCCCTGTCACCTCTGTGACATTTTAAAACAACATACAGATAAGCATAGAGAATACTCTTAACACAAAGGTTCTCAAACCTGAGTAGTCACCAGGATCACCTGAGGACTTATTGAAACATATATTGTTTCTGTTTCTAGAGTTCTGTTTCCAGAGTTTCTGGTTCAGTAGGTCTTGGGTAGAGCCTGAGAATTTGCATTTCTTTTTTTTTTTAATTTATTTATTTATTTTAATTTTTTTATTTACAGCATAACAGTGTTCATTGTTTTGGCATCACACCCAGTGCTCCATGCAGTACGTGCCCTCCCTATTACCCACCACCTCGTTCCTCAACCTCCCCCCCCCCCCCACCGCCCCTTCATAACCCTCTGGTTGTTTTTCAGAATTTGCATTTCTAATAAGTTTCCAGGTGATGTCAAAGCTGCTGGTCTGGGGACCATACTTTGAGAACCACTGGTTTATTATATACACAGGCATCCACCACCCAGATTTAACAAATATTCTCATTTTGCTGTGTTTGCTTTAGATCTCCCTCTCTCTCCCTTTTTAGTAAGAAATGAAATGTTCTAGATTCAGTTGATGACCTCCCCCTCTTTCTTCCCCATTTCTTCTTTTTCCTGATGATAACTAGTGCCCGCCAGGACTGTATTCTCTGGCTACAGTGCCCTGGCACATGGTTGAGTTTCCTGCCACTTGAAGTTGGATCTGCTTCCCTTTTGCAGCATGACTCCTGAATTTCCATCTTGCGGTATCTCTCATTCTATCCCATCTGCTACTCTTAGTTTTTCTATCCCCATTGGGTCACAGGATGTAGCAGAATATACATGAAACTTTCATTAGAAGAAATTGAATTGGGTTTTTACTATGAGGAATACAGAGTTTATGAGGCAGAAGGTGTTCACTTTATTAATTAAGTTTAGGTGGGGAGAACAAAGATCAGTAATGGGGCACCTGTGGGACTCTCCCTAAGTAGACAAAATAGATGGAACCCAGGCATAGTAATTTAGAAGACTGAAAAACCTTGATACTTAACAGCAGATTCACCCCAGATTGTGGTGAATACTTCCACGACAATACTTCCGAGTGATACTTTCCATTGAGGACACCAAATAACAATCTTATGAATTAAGGGGTCTCAGCTGCTCTCAGACAGGACCACAAAGATCAGGTTTTACATGGGTTAAACACAGGAGTTTTCTAATTTGGTTCTCCCAAGATTACAAATGTTTGCCTACATGAAAGTTTAAAATCATACAAAATTAAAATGATCTAAATAGCCAAAGGTACTCATAACTGCCCAGGAATATTTTTTCATTCTTTAATCATTTGCATCTTATTGATAAAATTGACATGAGTTGATTCATATATCATTTGGCCCTGGCAAAGTTAATGCACACACTTTGCACATAAGTGCAAAGAAGACCCTTTTCTGGGTCCTCTTCTCATTATCTGTCCTCTACCCATTTTCTTCTTAATATCTTTGCTGAACTTTCTGGTGAGCATTGGCACCCCTCCGCTGGTCTTTCCCTTTATTTACGTGATCTGGTTGGCACAGTCCCTGTCAGCTCCTGGGGCTGGGTGAGAATTTCTCTCCACTATGTCTTCTCCTTTTCTTTATTAAAACAGATTTTAACCTAGTTCTCATCAAACCTCCATCCAGTGTAGCTCTGTCTGGTCTGAGAGGTTGTTCAACTTGGCTTACTTACCAGCAAAGTTCCCCACCTTTCCCATGACTCTCCAGATTACCGGGAAATGATGCCATCTGTCATATATTCTAGACGGACATCTAAATGCTGCAGGAATTTAAATAAGGGAAAAAGTTAATTTTGATCTAACACTCAATTATTTTAATTAGTGTAAAATCTAATACAAGCACTATGTTTATTTAGTCATTCATAGATTAGCATAATGTTTATGGTCTGATATTTACACTGTGGCCATCAAACAGTTCTATTATTACCCTGTCAGATTAAAAAAAAAAAGATCAAAGCTGCAGATTAAACAACATCAAAAACTCAAAATTAATCTAAGCATACACAGACACACACAGACACACATACTATCTCTGTCTTAAGGATAACAAAATTCTCGTAAGAAAACCTGTCATAGAGAAGGCTGGAGTCAGTTATTTGAAATCGAACATTTTAGATTCTTCCCTTATTCCATTACCACTGCTATCATTATTTTCCCATGACAAAATATTGCATTTTGTCACTTTGTTAATATAAGAGGTCAAACCTCTGGGAAGAAAAAGAACAGAGTATAGAATTTTCTATGCAAGTGGGAATTTAAATCTTCTTCAAACTGATGAAAATATTTTAGGCTAGTTTGAAGAAAGAAATGCTGGAAATTCAGTTTTTGAGAAAACTGTCATACGTGAGAGTTTTTCTCCTTTTTAAATCTGGGGTCCGAGCCATATAGAGAGTTAGGAATTCAAAACTCAGGGACAAAAAGGAATGTCAATATTTGTTTATGATGACACTGTTTTCCTCTGCATTGCATCAGGTTATTAATATCAGTGTTTTTTCCAATGACATAAGCTTACCAAGTGACCATTCATCCTGAGTGAGTTTCATAAATAAAACATAGAGGCAAGGGGCGCCTGGGTGGCTCAGTGGTTTAGGCTGCTGCCTTCGGCTCAGGTCATGATCTCAGGGTCCTGGGATCGAGTCCCGCATCGGACTCTGTTTGGCAGGGAGCCTGCTTCCCTCTCACTCTCTCTGCCTGCCTCTCTGCCTACTTGTGATCTCTCTCTGTCAAATAAATAAATAAAATCTTTAAAAAAAAAACATAGAGGCAAATGACTGCTGTAAACACAGACACCCATAAAACATCCAATGCTGGGGAAATGCGAAATGCTCAAGTGGTTAGACTGGCAATCTTTTGATGTAGGGATCTCAAGCCACAGGCTGATGGAATTTAATTTAATATGCTTTACTGCCATGCAGAGTTAAGCATATATTGCTACAATCAATAAACTGCAAAGTGTTGCCTGAGGGACAGGTTTGAAATTCGGTGTCTTCATATTATGTTACACTCACTAATGAGAAACAGCTTTGTTGCCATCACGACTGAGATCATCTCTTTCTTTCTTTTTTACTCCCCAGAGTGAAATAAGAGCATTTCTCAAATTTTAATCAAACATTTCTCGCAGTTTGAGAAATATATTTATGTCTGAAATCCTTGTTTATAAAATAGGAAATCTCTAGGGGCACCTGGGTGGCTCAGTTGGTTAAGCGTCTGTCTTCAGCTCAGATCATGATATCAGGGTCCTGGGATGGAGTCCCGCATCGGGCTCTCTGCTCAGCAGGAAGTTTGCTACTCCCTCTCCCTCTGCCTCTCCCCTGGCTTGTACTCTCTCTCTTGCTCACTCACTCTCTCTCAAATAAATAAATAAAATCTTTAAAAATAGAATAGGAAAGCTCTAATTCAGTTCATCACCTGGCACTAGGTTATTTCTCTTAAGTGTTCCATGGGCTTCAGATTGCTGTCTCCTCCTTCCTCTACTCGACCCTCCTATCCTCCTCAAATCCTAATTTCAACTGATTTATTAAGACATCTGATTCCCATTTGTTTAGTATATTGTGTTTTTTGTTTGGTTTAAAGATTTTATTTATTTGTTTGAGAGAATATGAGTGGGAGGAAGGACAAAGAGAAAGGGAAAGGGAGAAACAGTCTCCATGCTGAGTGTAGAGCCTGACTTGGGGCTCAATCCCGTGACCCTGAGATCATGACCTGAGCCAAAGTTAGATGCTTAACCGACTGAGCCATGCAGGCATCCCTGTTTGGTATATTGTAAATGTCCCATTTGATAACCTGAAAGAATGTGTATTTGTGCTTCTGACTTTTTTTTTTTTCATTTTGTTGATTTTCTATACTCTAACAAAAACATATTTTATCGAAGTCAATATCTGGAGTTAACCAGCACATATCACACTGTAAAACCTGTCCTTGGATAGTCAACAAGAAGAACGAACATACATACTAGACTGGAAACTGGTGTATGTATAGAGATAGATTACTACTGCCCAGAAAGGCATTACTAACTCTTGAAAGTAGCTGGGAGAAAGGGAAGCAGGGATGGAAACATTTCAGGAGAGGTAGTACCACCATGAACAAAGGGTCCTGACGTTATGTCTATGGGAAGAATGATGGGCAGCCAGAATGACTGGACCTTTAGGCATGTGGACAAGAGGGGTGGGCATCATCTGCCCAGACACTTTGGGGCCAGATCACAGAAGTCTGAGCAGGTGAGACTGGAGTTGGTAGCAATGAGAAACCATGGGAGTTTGGCAAAGGTCAGTGACACAAAGTGGTGCTTAAGAAGATTAATCTTGTGGCAGATTGTTTCAAGACCTCATTCTGAGATTTAATAACAGGCAAGAGATTCTGTTAGAATTAACCTATCCTCCTTTTTCCTCACATCCAGTCCTTATTGGAGGTGATGAGCAGTTGGTTAATACCTTCTGAAAATAACCCCTTCCCAGGCTTGAAGTGGAAGTCTCATTTAAAATTATAGAATATGAACTGAGGCATAAAGGTGCCATAATTTAGTCATCCCCTCTGGAGAGGAAGTGGGCACTTGCCCATCTAGTCAGTGGTGGCCCCAGAAATCCTGGTGCCTTAACACTTGTTCTTTCTCTTACTTTGAGACTTTAGTGGCTCAAACCACCTCCTCTCTGAGCCTCTCCCAGGTCCATTTTCTCTGCCATTTCCCTGAATCGATGGCCTTGGCTTTTAGCTGGAGGACCTTTGAATTCTCCAAGCTGGAGAGTCACTCTTCTCTAGGATTCCTTCTGCCTTGTTTTCTTCTGGGAAACCTTTCTTCTGAGTTAAACCATCCCTACTCCAGAAGACTTCCCTGAATAAACCCAATTAAATCTGATAATTCCTGTATTTCGTGTCCTCTCAGTTCTTCATAATGAAAGCATTTGCACTTTTCTGGCTTTTCGAGGAAATGATCTGTTCTACACCAGGGACAATTTTTAAGACCTAAACTCATTTCTTTAACTGCCAATGGTTAATCACCTAAATTGCTTTTTTCCTCCAAATTGTTTTTCAAAGGTATATTTTCTATGCTGATATATTACCTATTTGTTCTGCCCTTTGTCACCAAGTCTCCTGAATATAAGTTAACTTGTTCTTGATGCCAAGACACTGTCATTAAAAAGCATTAATCTTTCTGTCTAACCTGCTCCTCCCATAGTCTTTCCCATTTCATTTATTGGCAATCCTGTACTTAGAGTTGCCCCCAAAAAAGTGTGGAGTCATCCTTCACTCCTCCCTATCTCTCACATACCACATCCATCCTAATAGTAAATTCGTCTGGTGCTATCTCCAACATGTAACCAGAATCTGAACTCTTTTTACAAACCCTACTCTTTCTATCCAGGTCCAGGTCTCCATAATCTTACCTGGATGGTTGCAATAACCTCCATGGTTCTACCTTAGACCCTTCCTACTCAGTCAGCTCTCAACACGGCAGGCAAAGTGATTTTGTCAAAAGGAGTGAGTTCATGGTCAGATGGTAGCTATACTTACTGTGGGGATCACTTCATAATGTATATAAATTTTGATTCACTATGTTGTCTACCTGAAACTAACCTAATATTATATATGTCAACTACTTCAATTAAAAAACAAAAAAAAGTAACACAGGGAGTTGTTTAGTTCATGTCACTCCCCTGCTCAAAGCCTTGCAAAGCCTTCCTCACTTTCAAGAATAAAAGCCAAAGTCCTGACAGTGTTCTGAACTGTGGTTATGTAAGATGGCTCTGATGAAGGGCATGCATTTTCTAACTTGTGTTTTCATTTATCCAGAAACTGTTTTACCTGTTCAGGATTTAAGGCTGTGTCCCAGAGTTAAGATCATTAGATAAGTGATGGCTTGATAGGACATAACTGTGTATTATTTGCACTTGCTGTATTGCTTTGTAGAAATGCTTGGCATTTTGTTTTGCACTTTCTCCCTCTGCAGCTGGACTGTTCTTCGTGGAAACCTCTACTACCCCCCCGCACCCCCATATTGCTCTTCACACAGTGAATGCTGGCTTACAGCCTCTGCTTACAAACAGACCTCACACTTTGGAAAAGTAAAAATGAACAACAGAATCAATGGTTCAGTGGACTGTAAGACGCCTGTCATAATCAGTTTCATCCATTGGAGAAGCTGTTTACCCTTTTAATTTTCCACCGTTTCCTCTTCATTGGCACCACAGCTCATCTCCTCATTTCCAGGATCAGGAGCTTGATTCACAAGCAGTCTTGCTGTACCAATGCAGAAGGATCGCTCCTGTGCAAGCTGATTTTCCACTGCTTAACACCACAGAGCCATCGCCAGCCTACTAACCAGATCATGGCAGTTTTACAAATGTGAAGTCCATATACACTATTAGTCTGGTGTATTCTTGCAGCGACAGAGGGCTAACTTGTGTAAAAACAACATAAAAACCTCCAAAAAAACAAACACTTGAGGGTGTGAGTCTGTGAGTGTGTGTGTGTGAGAGAGAGAGAGAGAGAGAGACAGAGACAGAGACAGAGACAGAGACAGATAGAGACAGAGACAGAGGGAGAGAAGAGAACCCTGTGGTACAATGGAAAAGCCTAACACTGGAAGTGAGAAATTCCGCTTTTAATCTTGACTGTGATGTATACTTGCTGTATCATCTATAGCATATCTCAGTCTCTTTGCCCTCCTTTCATCGACTATAGAAATCAATGAAGAGGACCACACCAGTGATAGGAAATATGTGTGTGATTCCCACATTCATGCCCATAATAGGTATACATTACCTGCTAAAGATTTGTCATTTTAATCATTGTTAACCTAACACTCCATAAGTCACTATTAAAAAATTAAAGATGGAATATGAGATAGAAACTACTTACTTTTAATAACCTTTAAGGCCTTGACTCTGTTATTCTCTATTGTCATAGGACTGATAGTTTCCCATGTTAGTTACCAAGACTTCGTTAAGATAAATAAATTACTTCAAAATTTATTGCCTACCAAATATATAATAGCATTAATAATAAATGTTCCTTGTTGAGTATCCATTATGTGTCCATTCATAGATTTTTAGTGCATCCATAAATCTGTTACATACATACATTTGGTCATCAGAACAACTTTTTAAGATGGGCATTTGTATCTTATGTCGGAAATCAAAACTCAAGAGACACTCAGTAACCTGCTCATGATTACACTTCTAAAAATTAAAGTATTTTTAAATTTATCATTTCTTACTTATAAGATTGGCAAATTGACAACACACTATATTGGCCAGGCACTAGGAAAAAAGAAACTTTTTTTCACTGTTGGTGGGAACGTAAAATGTTATAATCCCTAGGAGGAAAAATCTGGGAATATCTTACAAAACCATGTAGGCATTTGTTTTCAGGCCCAGAAATTTCACTCCTTGGACTGTATGCTTAATATACTTCCACAAATTCAAAACTACATGTGCATGAGTTTATTCATTGTGGCATTATTTGTAGTAGCAAAACATTGTGACAACCTAAGTGTCATCCGTAAAAGACTGGTTCAATAGACAACAGAGTGATAGTAGCTATAAAAGGAATGACAAAAATCTCTATAAAGTGACGTGGAATCATTTCCAGGATATAATGTTAAGTGAAAAAAGCAAAAGAAAAAAAAATGCATATAGACTGCTACGTTTTGTGCAGAAAGGTGAGCCAAGAATATACATGAATGTCTATCTGTCAGTCATCTCTCTATCTATCCATCTATCCCTTCTCAATTATATACCTACTACGGTGGGAACAAGGTGGAGGGAATCTGGGGAGACTTAGTTGAGTATACCTTTTTATATAGTTTTCACTTGTGAAACACATCAATGTTCTATATTTTCAAAAAATACAACTAAATAAGGAAGTGCGAAAAATCAAGCACAAAATGAAATACAAATAGAAACAAATGATTTTAGAAGTATGAGAAATTAATACCACATCCATAGAGAAAAAAATTAATTCAAGTAACTTTAGAGCACACTCTCTAGATTGTATACCTTTGTAGGATATATGAAGACACTACAAATAATTTTATAATTTTACTTATTAGGTTTGTTATCGGTAGTAGTATTGGTGCTATAATTTTGAAACTATTTTGTGTGTATGTTGGATAGAACTAATGAGTAAATATTTTGACATTGTTGGAAACATCAGTTGATTTTCACTGAGGGATCAGGGTAGCCAAAAAGAGACAAAGAAAAAGAAATAGTTTGGATTTCAATTACACATATTAGTATGAACTTAGGATTTTAAGATGTGTTATATATATAGTTATATACATAGGGGAAGACATTAAAATATATAGACATATATGCACACATGTATATGTATATATATGCATTCTTTTTCTGTGAACAGGCTTAGAAAAAAATAACATCCCTATTGTAATTGTATCCAGAACCTAGATCTTGATTTATAAAACTATTTCCCATTAAAAAATTTCTCTTTGGAGAAATGGATGATTCCAGGTGTGAGGCAAGAAAAGTACAAGTACAAGGTGAGTTTGGAACATCTTGTGCCCAGAAAGCAACGAAGTGCTCAGAGATTAATGGGGCCATGTCAAAAGGACCCAGGAGCCAGCAAGAAGTGCCACCCACTGACCAAATTTGTGACAATTTCAGCATGAAAAAGAAAAATGACAGTTAAAACATACCAAATTAAAAAAAGAGATCACAAATTTACATGATATGGGAAGAGAGAGGGAGAGAGAGAGAAAGGGAGAGCTTTTCTTTACAGTAGAATGACAGGTAATAAAGATAGAAGGAATTACGAGATTGAAAAAAAAACACCTTTTTAATCACACAATATAATAGTTGATTCAGGCATGAATTATTAATAAAGAGTTAAGTCTTGAGGTACATATTTATTGTGGCACAGAACATTTACATGATCTCAAATGTATTTGATTATGTGTGTGTGTGTGTGTGTAGAATGATGTTGGCAGTGAATCTAGATGAGGAGTATATGGGGGAGTTTTTGTTCCATTCTCTTAACTTTTGGGTGGATTTGAAAAATTTCAAAATAAAACATACATATTTAAAAAATCATACTGTTAGTAAGTAGTCAAATGTCAGTTTGAATTCAGATCCTACTATAGTGAAAAGCCTTGTTTTATCCTTTCAAAGCCTCACAGTGTCTATTTGAAGAACTAGTTTATGTACAAATAAAGGTATTTTTTTTCAAGTTAGTGATTATTGGAATTACTAAATATGAGCCCTAGGAAGCTCAAGTCTTTTAAAATAAGATGGTTAGGAAATAAACCTTTTTTTCCACCTAAGGATACATTTCCTAATTTTATATTTAATAGGTACTTTTTAAAAAAGTACTAACCGCTCTTTGGGGCCCTGTTATTTGGGTACGTACTGAGAATGTGTTTGCGGCAATTCTGTCTTTCTTATTATCTAGAAAATACCCACTGGTCTACTTGTTCCAGCTAAACACACAGAGATTTGTCCACTGGTTGATGGGTAGGAATAAAATAAAATTTAATTATATCTATATCCATATTTAAAAACATATCGATACGTAAGAGTGCTGAAAAAGAAGTATCTTAGATTCACCATGGAAATGGAATTTATAAATGAAATTTGAGTAAGATAGGAAAAAATGGCACCGAACAGTCTTCAGTCTAGTAGCTAGCCACGGCTTCAGACAGACACAATACAAAATCAAAACGTACAATCAGACTTGGGTCTACCAGATAAAATATAGAATGGATGCCCAGAATTGGACTTTCTGATAAGGAATACTTTTTAATATAAGTATGTCCCAGATATTGCAGAAGGCATACTTACACTAAAAAAAAAATTTATTGTTTTTCTGAAATACAAATCGAATTGGGAATTCACTATATATATTTCACATACACAGGCACACACACACAATTCTTGCGGTTAACGTTGTGTCTCCATTTCCTAGGAGGAGTGGGAGATACAGGTTTCCAACCATGGAATGAACAAGTCATAGGGATGAAAGGCATAGCATGGGGGACACGGTTAATGGAAAATAATAATAAGATAATCTTGTGCTATTTTTTTATTTGGGTATAGTTGATTCATGATGTTACATTAGTTACAACATAGTGATTCAACAAGTCTACGTATTATGCTATGCTCACCATAAGCTTAGCTGCTGTCTGTCACCATGCAATGCTATTGCAATAGCACTAACCACACTCCCCACGCTGTACCCCCCATCCCTGAGACCCAGTCATTCCACAGCTAGGATACTGCATCTCCCACCTACCCCTTCACTCATTTTCCCCATCCCCTTACCCCCTGCTCTCTGCTAACCATCAGTTTGTTCTCTGCATTTATGTGTCTAAATTTGTTTTTTGTCAGTTTATTCGTTTCTTTTTAAAAATTACACATATAAGCAAAATCATATGGTATTTGTCTTTTTCTGTCTGACTTTTTTCACTCAGCATAATACCCTCTAAGTCCATCCATGCTATCTCAAATGTCAAGATCGCATCCTTTTTAATGACTGAGTAATATTCCCGCGTGTGTCCGTCTGTGTGTGGGGGGGGGAGAGAGAGAGAGAAAAAAAAAATATGGGGATAATCCCATCTTATTTATCCATTTACTTATCAGACACTTCTATATCTTGGCTATTGTAAATGATGTTGCTATAAATATGGAATGCATATATCTTTTTGAATTAGTGTTTTAGTTTTCTCTTGGTAAAAGCCCAGTATTAGAATTACTGAGTCGAGGCACCTGGGTGGCTCAGCTGGTTAAGTGACTGCCTTCAGCTCAGGTCATGATCCTGGAGTCCCAGGATTGAGTCCTGCGTTGGGCTCCCTGCTCATAAGGAAGTCTGATTCTCCCTCTGACCCTCCCTTCTCAGGCTCTCTCTTTCTTTCTCTCTCAAATAAATAAAAATCTTTAAAAAAACACACTAGAATTACTGAGTCATATGGTAATTCTATTTAAAATTTTTTGAGGAATCTATTCTTTTCCATAGTAAGTACCAATTTACATTCCTACCAACAGTGCACAAGGATTTCTTTCTATATTCTCACCAGTACTTGTTATTTCTTGTCTTTTATGTAATAGCCACTCCGACAAGTATAAGGAGATATCGCATCATGATTTTGATTTCGATTTTCCTAGTGATTAGTGATGTTGAGCATCTTTTCATATGTCTGTTGGCCATTTGTATGTCTTCTTTGGAAAAATGTCTATTCAGTTTCTCTGCCTATTTTTTAATTTCATTCTTTGTGGGGTTTGGTGTTGAGTTGGGTAAGTTCATTATATATTTTAGATATTAACTTCTTATTGGATGTGTCATTTGCAAATCTGGAAACCCTAATCATTCTCTGCCCCAAACACTGCTATCTGATTTTGGAGCTGGAGCTGATGGAGGGTGGGAAAAGATGTGGGTTGGTTAGTGTGAGGAATGAATTATGAAATCCTGAAAGTTTTAATTTGGGCTATTACATGCTATTGCTTGCTTCCCTTATCTGAATAGACAAAAAGGCCTAACAAATATCAAAACTTTCCAAGAAGAAGTAATAGCTAAACCATTAGCAGAACTGTAGCCCCACAAAATAGAGATTAATAACTCAGGAAACTAATTGTTCATTTTTAAAACATAAGTAGGTGATATGCGTGAATTGTTTACAAAGCTCTTTTTATCTCTCCATAAATGTATAGCTTGCCATTTTATTTACTAAAGTATTTATTATTAATGTTCCTTATTTTAGTGGGAAGTCATCTTGTGTTTTGCTGTTAGTTTGGCTTGATGTATTCTCTAACAAACAAAAAAGTTCTTCTATTTCTAGTTCATCATGAATGTTTTCTTTGTTTGTTAACTAGAAACTTTGAATTTTGTCAAGCATCTTTTTAGCATTAATGAATATGATGGTATGGTTTTTCTCCTTTATTCTATTAATGTAATGAGTAGAATTAGTATGTTTCCTACTGTTGAATCAACTCTGTTTTCCCAGGTTCATATTCCAGCTTTCCTATGAACTACCTACCACTAACTCACAGTGTGACTTTGGGGAAGTAAGTTACTTAACCATTCTCTGTGTTTCCTCTTTTATAAAAGGACAATAATAGGGCAGTTGTGAATTTTAGATGGTTAATACATGTAAATTGCTTAGAGTAGCCTGCACATAGTAAGTACTATGTATGTCTTAGTGATTATTTCTATTCATAGGTGAGAATGAGCTCTAATTGTGAATGTATATGTGTGTGTGTCTGCTTACCCTGGTCAGGTTTAGTGGTAGGGTCATGTTAGCTTTGTAAAGTGAATTCAGTTTGTATCAATATTAAGAATATTTCTTTTCTATAGAGCTTAAATACATTAGTTAATCAGGCTTTTTAATGATATTATTCAATACTTCTGTATTTAAAAATTTTGGTTTACTTGATCTATCAAATTCTGAAAGAAGTATCCGTCTCCCACTATAATTGCAATTTGTGTGAATTCTCTTTGGCTCCATTTAAAAAAGTTTTTGCTTTATGTTTCACTCCTATGTTAACTGAATAAAAGCTAATTGCTACTGCAGTTTCCTTTTAGATTTCATACCTTTGTCCCATTTAATGCATTTTCCTTTGAACTCTACATGCCTAATTTTAATATTGTCATTCTGCTCTCTTTTCTGTTTACATTTATTAATATTCTTTGTCAATCAATTGACAATGTTTTGGGGTTATAAGCATGGTTATAAGCATTGTAAGCATATACCTTCAAACACTACATATCGGATTTTTTTTTATTCAATCTGATGATTGTTGTTAATCAAGAAATTAGTCATTGGGGCGCCTGGGTGGCTCAGTCAGTTAAGCGTCTATCTTCCGCTCAGGTCATGATTCCAGGGTCCTGGGAGGGAGCTCTACAGTGGGCTCCCTGCTCAGTGGGGAGTCTGCTTCTCCTTCTCCCTTTGCCTCTCCCAGAACTTGTGCTCTCATTCTCTTTTCCTCACTCACTCTCTTTCTCAAATAAATAAATAAAATATTTTAAAAATAAATAAGCCATTTTACAGTTATATAATTAACATGTTTCATCTGATTTTTGTCATCTTCTTTGATGACTTTCTATGCATTTTCTGTTTTTTTCCATCCTTTCTGAATTTATTTAATGACTGAATTTTTTTCTTGACATTTTTTAACCTTTCCATTAATTTAGAAATTCTGCGTCTTTCCTTTCTTTCTTTTTAAAAGAAACTCTGGATCTTATTTTTTATTCTAACCGTGGTTATTTAAGATCATTGCTTGGCAAAAAAAAAATTGTCAAAATGGTAATACTCTCAATTGAAAATGAGAGAAGCAAAGGAATGGGGTTTGGAAATGTTATTGATAAATTTGGTTCCATTAAACCTGGGAAAATATAAAATCCTGGGTTTTTTTTAAAGGTTTTATTTATTTATTTGACCGAGAGAGAGAGACAGCAGAGTGGGAACACAAGCAGGGGGAATGGGAGAGGGAGAAGCAGGCTTCCCACTAAGCAGGGAGCCCAATGTGGGGCTAGATCCCAGGACCCTGGAATCATGACTTGAGCTGAAGGTAGATACTTAATGGCTGAGCCACCCAGGCAACCCTGTAAAATCCTATTTTTGATGTGAATAAAATATTTAGTGGAGGTAGAGGGAACGCGACATGGGTAAAAGTGGTCAAAAGTTACAGATATCTAGTTATAAAATAAATAAATCACAGGGATGCAATGTACTGCAAGTGATTACACATAATAATACTCTATTGCATATTTGAAAATTGCTATAAGTGGGACGCCTGGGTGGCTCAGTCAGTTAAGCTGCTGCCTTTGGCTCGGGTCATGGTCCCAGTGTCCTGGGATCCAGTCCCGCATTGGGTTCCTTGCTCAGCGGGGATCCTGCTTCTCTCTCTGCCTCTGCCTGCCACTCTGCCTCCTTGTGCTCTCTCTCTCTGACAAATAAATAAATAAAATCTTAAAAAAAAAACCAAAAATTGCTAAAAGAGTAGATCTTAAAAGTTCTCATCACAAGAAAAAAAACTGTAACTATGTGTGGTGATGGATGTTAACTAGACTTATTGTGGTGATAATTTCACAATACATACAATTATTAAATCATCTCTTATACCTGAAACTAATACAATGTTATACATCAATTCTATCTCAAAAAGATATTCAAAGTTAATAATAATGTGAAGTCATTTTGTTCTGTTTTGTATTTTGTTTTGGAATGAGATTATGAGACTGAATTTTCAAATGGAACAGCAAGGGTTATTTCTCAAGGTATATCTAGGAAGGGATTCTTGCTTTGGGAATATGGTTTTTATGGTCTCTGCCCTTAGGACTCTGTGACTACATGCACAGCATGAAGAATGATACTTATAATGTACATGAAAAAGAATGTGGGTTATCTCTATGGATATGGAAAAGTATACAAAATAAAATAAGTGGGAAAAAAGAATTTATGGAAATATATAATGGGATCCCAAGATTTAAAAATATAATATATAGGTTTATGTGCTTAGAACATTTCTGGAAGGGTATACAGGCACTCACAATATTTTTTAAAATAATTTTCAATAATTTTTCAACTACTTCTGGGGAAAAATAAAAAAACACATAAAAGCATTTATATTGGGGTACATAATTCTCCTCTTGCTTCAGGCTCCAATATGGCTTGTTACTGCCTTGGTCTTTAAAAAAAGGTTTGATATTTTGGGCATCTGGGTGGCTCAGTCAGTTATGCTGCCAACTCCTGATTTCAGTACAGGTCATGATATCAGAGTCTTGAGATCAAGCCCCAGGTGGGCTCCTACTGAGTGTGGAACATACTTTAGATTCTTTCTCTCTCTCTCTCCCTCGCCACCCCCCCCCACTTGTGCGTGTGCCTACTCTTTCTCTAAAAAAATAAATAAATAAAAATTAAAATTAATTTAGAAGTTTTGATATTCTAAAACCATCATGTTCTTTCTGTATTAGTACTGATTTTTTAAAATATTGCATTCAAATATTATTTTGATTACTGAGGTTTTGGTGTCCCCCTAAATCCTGGCCCTGAGATGACTGCTTTATCTGCTTCACCCTAATCCAGGCCCAGTTTCAGTTAATTTACTGAAACTTACTTTAAATATAGTTCAATTTTAAATTAATTTTTAATTAATTTACTCTCGGGTTTTAGCAGCTAAATGTTATTAAATTATGGGTATTTCCTACTTTTTTTGACGCAAGGCTCTATCCCAGGACCCCGGGATCATGACCTGAGCCAAAGCAGATGCTTAACTGACAGAGCCACTAGGTACTTTTATGAGTTTATTTCATAAATGGGCATTGGATTTAATCAAATTTGGCTTTTCTAATCTCTTCCGAAATGACTTACAATGTTTCAAATCTTGTCTTATGCTGAACCTTACTACCATTCCTGAGAAAACTCTACTTGTCCTATTTTTAAGAGACACTGTCTCATTTTTTTGTACCTTATATGATTTAGTTTATTAATATTTTTGCATATTTTTCTATTTATATCCACATAGGATATTTGTTTCTGTTTCTTTGAGGGTGTTTTTGTTTGTTTCTTTGTTTGTTTAATGAGGGCTTTACCTCATGAAATGAGTTATGTGGCTTACCACATTTTCCTATGCTCTAGAACAGTTGTATAAGAAAAGAACTATCTAGTCCTTTGAGGCCTGCTAGGGATGACCTACAAAATTGCCTGGGCCTGGAGCCATCATTGGGAGAGCAGGGGGAAGGAAACTATCTTTTGATTTCTATCACTCAAATTCATCTTACCTTTTGTATGTATTTGTGTCTGGAGTTGAAAGCTTAGTTCATTTATTTTATGTATTACTTTTTATATTTTGAGCTTCTAGTTTTATTCGTCCTGAGTCATTTGAATTTTTCATTTTGATTTCCTTTTTCTCAGCTAATTCTTATTTAGAAATGACAGATGTGGATTTTCTGAATATATTTTGTTACTGATTTCTTTTCTTTTTTTTTTAAAAGATTTTATTTATTTATTTGACAGAGAGAGATCATAAGTAGGCAGAGAGGCAGGCAGAGAGAGTGAGAGGGAAGCAGGCTCCCTGCCGAGCAGAGAGCCCGATGTGGGACTCGATCCCAGGACCCTGAGATCATGACCTGAGCCGAAGGCAGCGGCTTAAACCACTGAGGCACCCAGGCGCCCTGTTACTGATTTCTAATGTTATTGCATTGTGGTCAGTAAATGATGTAGTCTGTGTAGTATAAACCTTGGGATCTGCAATATTTCCTTTGTCAGTACACAAGCAATTTAGGGAAAGCTTCAAGAGGTTTGAAAAGAATGTATATTCTTTCTTTGTTGGGTACAATGCTTTCTCATACATGTCTATTGGAGTAATTTTGATAATTGGTTCATCCAAATTCTCTATACTCTTATTTTTATTTTGTTTACATTATCCGTTCTTTTCTGAGGATACATGAGCGTCTCATGGTAGAATTGTGGATTTGTGGCTTTGTCAACTTCTACTTAACATATTTGAAGCCATGTTGTTAGAGAAGCATAAAAATTCATGGCTATATTTGCGACGACATGGATGGAACTAGAGGGTATTATGCTTAGTGAAGTAAGTCAATCGGAGAAAGACAACTATCATTTGAGCTCCCTGATATGAGGAAGTTGAGAGGCAGCAATGGGGGGTTTGGCGGGTAGGAAAGGAATAAATGAAACAAGATGGGATCGGGAGGGAGACAAACTATAAGAGATTCTTAATCTCACAAAACAAACTGAGGGTGGCCGGTGGGAGGGGAGTAGGGAGAGGGTGGTGGGGTTATGGACATTGGGGAGAGTATGTGCTATGGTGAATGCTGTGAAGTGTGTAAACCTGGCGATTCACGGACCAGTATCTGGGGCTAATAATACATTGTATGTTAATAAAAAAAAAATTCATGGCTATTTTCTTACTGGTTAATTTTCATCACGGAAAATTAAGAATCTGGATTATATTTTGAAGCCGATATATATTAACTGCAGAGTGGTGTGCATGTTAGAAAGAGAAAAAATAAGAATATATACTAGAATTTGCTTTAAAAAATATTAGAAGAGTACACCAGAAACTCAGGATGTACTTGCTGACTACACATTTTGGCCAAATTCTGAAGGGCTGAAGCCAAATATCACTATCACAAAATGACCTTTGGAAATATAAGTATATGAAAATGTATTTGAATATTGTTATAATTAAAATTTTATTATTACAATTTATTAGTTACATTTTACATGTTTGACAGTATAGTGCAGAGACAGTAATTCTTTTTCAGCACTGTCATAATATGGGAAATTATACAAGACATTTTTAATAGTAGACATTTTTAATAGTCTAGAAGAGTATTAGTTATAGCTTACATATAGTATATATGTATAGTAATATATAGTTAATAGTTTAGTCTAGAATAGTTTCATTCTTCCAACTGAAGCTAGTGTAGGAGCAAGAGACCTTTTTGGCCAGTTCTGGCAATATAAGGTGTGCTAATGGTGCTATTGGCACTGTACTGTTAATTCTGCTTTCTTCCTTGATAGCAACTAAAATGAAGATATCCTCTCTTCAGCTCCTGGACTTGGAGTTTTGGTCAGTGATAATGGTGCACCCTCAATGAAGCAGTCCCACAAAGTCCATATACAGACTTCAGATTGTTATCCTTATTTACATTTTTTATTCTTAATATACTCTCTTGAGAAAAAATAATCATTAGATGTTCAATCTAGAAATGTAGCATTTGAACAACAAAGTTGGCTTTCAAGATCATAATATTGCCTCTGAGTGTTCATCTCATCTGCTTTATTTTATGCATATCTGTTTCAGAAACCTCCCTGGGGTAGAATGATAAAGGGCACTGAAATAGGTATTTGGTTTCTCTGTCTCCATAATACTGAGTTCCAAGCAAAAGCCAAAAGGCAAAAGTTGGCTAAACCCTGGCACATCCTCATATAAACTAATAAAAGTGAAACTTTGTGTATTACCTATCAAATGTTTTTAAATTAAGAAAATATTTTAAAAAGTTAAGCTGAGTCACTTATTTACTTCACTTTTAAAAATAGGCTTTGACTTGTTTTTTTTTAATGACTTACTACTTTACCTGAAAAAAAAAATGTATTGCCTTTAATCTATATTCTCAATCCTGAAAATATCTGCACAGTCTATAAAATAATGACTGAGTTAGCCCTAAAAGCAACAATGACATACCAGTAGTAGGCTATTTATCACAAGATTAGTAACTAAAATTTATTCCTAAACCAGAGTTTACAGTATTAGTACTATAGTATTAAGTGAGCAAGTATGGTTTTCTATGACAAGCATTCTAATAAGTCTCTTCTATAGCAAACTATATTGGTTCTCATGGTCTATAGGTCATGGCTCAACTATCTCTGGGATGGTTAAAACAAACTGTTCAATATTATCAGAAAGTTCCCTGACCCTTGTTGTAAGTAGACTGAAACAGAAACTCAGTTTAATGTTGTCAAGATATATGATAAGCATAAATCTGACAGGAAAGGATCCTCACCTTAACTTGACTAATGTTTGTTTTAATGCCCTTAAGGTAAATGTTTTGAAATTACATTCAATTTTTACACTTATTCTTATTACAGGAGGTAATGGCTAGTTCAGCAATTTGCATTCATTTTCATAGCATATCCTTGACGTTCAAGGTTCTTCACTAAATTGTCATTTAATCAAGAATGAAATAAAAATAAATGGTAATTACCATTGTCTACTTCAACAGCTTGTGATACCTATTTTATACCTTTATTTTCAAACTTCCTGAATTATTTTTATCTCTCTTATAAACAGCTTATAGTTGGATTTATTTCATACAGTTTTAGAGGCTCTTTCTTCTAATAAGTTATTTACATTCATACTGTGATTGGCTGATTATGTTGAAAATTATTTTGCCAATTTTTTCTGTGCTTTCTACTTATCACAATTTCTAGTTGGTTCTTTCCTACCCTCCCCACCTTCTTGCCTCTCATTGCATTGATTTCGTTTCCTCTGATCCAACTCTTTTTCCATGTGTTCGAAACTGTCAAAATGATCTGAAACTATATTATACTCACAAATAGAGATCACATATTTTTAAAGTCTGATTATTAATAGAAAAGAATAGATGACTTGCGTATCAGAATAAATATAAATGAGGAAGAAATTAATGAGAATTAATTTATAACAAATTAATGATCAAGACAAAAAATGTTCCCAGAATGCAACAAAAGGCTAAAAAAATGGTAAATCTGAACAAAAAGAGAAAGTTGAGATCTCTTCTGATACAGTTATGTGCCAGGGTGCACAGGGAAGGACACCTTGTATATTATAGTCAAGATCCAAATATTCCAACTTTTGGTCCCATTGGCATTCCAGGACAGAAGAGGGAGGCAATAATCAAAGAATCAGCAGGAGAAAATTTCTAGTCCTTCTGCTAAGAGTCCATCAAGTGCCAAATAATTTTTTTTAATTCCAAAATAACACAAAACATCACCACCACCAAAAACAAAATCTTTATATCTAGACATGTTATACTGAAATTTTAGAGCATCAACAGATGAAAGAAAATCCTAACAACTTTGAGAGAATGTCTTAAAGAGGGAGTAGAAGAAGACTGGTATCAGATTTCCCATCAGCAACATTAAATGGAATATAACAATGAAATATATTGTGAGACTATTATAGTCTTGATACAAAAACCAGATAAGTGAAATAAGTCAATCGGAGAAAGACAACTATCATATGATCTCCCTGATATGAGGACATGGAGAAGCAACATGGGGGGGTTAGGGGGATAGGAGAAGAATAAATGAAACAAGATGGGATTGGGAGGGAGACAAACCATAAATGACTCTTAATCTCACAAAACAAACTGGGGGTTGCTGGGGGGAGGTGGGATTGGGAGAGGGGGAGGGGGCTATGGACATTGGGGAGGGTAAGTGCTATCGTGAGTGCTGTGAAGTGTGTAAACCTGGCGATTCACAGACCTGTACCCCTGGGGATAAAAATACATTATATGTTTATCGAACCATAAGAGACTATGGACTCTGAAAAACAACCTGAGGGTTTTGAAGGGTCAGCGGTGGGAGGCTGGGGGAACAGGTGGTGGGTAATGGGGAGGGCATGTTTTGCATGGAGCACTGGGTGTTGTGCAAAAAGAATGAATACTGTTACGCTGAAAAAATAAATAAAATGGAAAAAAAATTTAAAAAAATACATTATATGTTTATATAAAAAAAAAATTTTGGAAGGGGAGGCGAACCATAAGAGACTATGGACTCTGAAAAACAACCTGAGGGTTTTGAAGGGTCAGGGGTGGGAGGTTGGGGGAACAGGTGGTGGGTGATAGGGAGGGCACGTTTTGCATGGAGCACTGGGTGTTGTGCAAAAACAATGAATACTGTTACACTGAAAAAATAAATAAAATGGTAAGAAAAAAACAGCATGAAAAAGACAAATAAAGACAAATTACGTTTATGAACACAGATGCAAACATCTGCAAGCAAAATATCCCCAAACCAAATTAAAATAATACATCACAGCCAAGTTGAATTTATCCCAGGAATGTAGGAATTATTTGGAATTCAAAAAAGCAAATGTAGGGGCTCCTGGGTGGCTCAGTGGGTTAAAGGCTCTGCCTTCGGCTCAGGTCATGATCTCAGCATCCTGGGATTGATTCCCATATTGCTCTCTGCTCGTGGGGAGCCTGCTTCCTCCTCCTCTCTCTCTCTGCCTGTCTCTCTACCTACTTGTGAACTCTGTCAAATAAATAAAATATTAAAAAAAATCAAATGTAATTCACCAGAGTAGTAAAGGAAAGCTTTCCTTAATTGGTTTACTGGATAAGAAACATCTTTAACGAATTAAAAATAATTAATGTTTGAAATTGTTATCAAAATAGCAATAAAAGGGAACTTTTTTTTTTTTAAAGATTCTATTTACTCATTTGTCAGAGAAAGAGAGAGAGGGCACACACCAGGGGGAGCAGCAGGCAGAGGAAGAAGCAGGCTACCTGCTGAGCACGGAACCAAACATTAGACTCCATCCCAGGACCCTGGGATCATGACCTTAGCCTAAGGCAGACACTTAACTGAATGCGTAACCCAGGTGTCCCTAAAAAGGAATTCCTTTAATCAGAAAAAAGTGTAAAATAAAAACCTCGCAGAAATATTAAACTGAATTATAAAATGTTAGGCCTATCCCTTCTAAAATAAGAAATAAGACCATCATGATCTGCTTCTTCTCAACACTGTATTTTCGGTTAGAAGGACAAAAAAAGAAAAAAGAAAGAAAAGTGGACGATACTAGAAAGGAGTAAGAATGGGGAGAAATTTATGTCTTCAAATTACTAATAGAGTTTAAAAGGCAGCTGAGGGTACCTGGGTGGCTCAGTGTGTTAAGCCTCTGCCTTCAGCTCAGGTCATGATCTCAGGGTCCTGGGATGGAGCCCCACACTGGGCTCTCTGCTCAGCAGGGAACCTGCTTCCCCTTCTCTCTCTGCCTGCCTCTCTGCCTACTTGTGATCTCTGTCTGTCAAATAAATAAATAAAATCTTTAAAAATAAATAAATGGCAGCTGAATATAAGATCAAATATACAAAAATTAATTTGATTTCTAGATACCAGTAATATACAGAAAATATAATAATAATTTATAAAAACACATAATTTATAATAGCAGCAAAAAAATAAGGTCTCATATATATATATATATATATATATATATTTTAGATTCAGTTATCCTCCTTTTTTTTTAAATTTCTTTTCAGCGTAACAGTATTCATTGTTTTTGCACCACACCCAGTGCTCCATGCAATACGTGCCCTCCCTATTATCCACCACCTGGTTCCCCAACCTCCACCCCCCGCCCCTTCAAAACCCTCAGGTTGTTTTTCAGAGTCCATAGTCTCTCATGGTTCATCTCCCCCTTCCAACTTCCCTCAACTCCCTTCTCCTCTCCAACTCCCCGTGTCCTCCATGTTATTTGTTATGCTCCACAAATAAGTGAAACCATATGATACTTGACTCTCTCTGCTTGACTTATTTCACTGAGCATAATCTCTTCCAGTCCCATCCATGTTGCTACAAAAGTTGGGTATTCATCCTTTCTGATGGAGGCATAATACTCCATCGTGTATATGGACCACATCTTCCTTATCCATTTGTCCGTTGAAGGGCATCTTGGTTCTTTCCACAGTTTGGCGACCGTGGCCATTGCTGCTATAAACATTGGGGTACAGATGGCTCTTCTTTTCAGTACATCTGTATCTTTGGGGTAAATACCCAGTAGTGCAATTGCAGGGTCCTAGGGAAGCTCTATTTTTAATTTCTTGAGGAATCTCCACACTGTTTTCCAAAGTGGCTGCACCAACTTGAATTCCCACCAACAGTGTAAGAGGGTTCCCCTTTCTCCACAACCTCTCCAACACACGTTGTATCCTGTCTTGCTAATTTTGGCCATTCTAACTGGTGTAAGGTGATATCTCAATGTGGTTTTAATTTGAATCTCCCTGATGGCTAGTGATGATGAACATTTTTTCATGTGTCTGATAGCCATTTGTATGTCTTCACTGGAGAAGTGTCTGTTCATGTCTTCTGCCCATTTTTTGACATGATTATCTGTTTAGTGTGTGTTGAGTTTGAGGAGTTCTTTATAGATCCTGGATATCAATCTTTTTTGTCTGTACTGTCATTTGCAAATATCTTCTCCTATTCCATGGGTTGCCTTTTTGTTTTGTTGATTGTTTCCTTTGCTGTGCAGAAGCTTTTGATCTTGATGAAGTCCCCAAAATTCATTTTCGCTACTAAAAATATATCTAAGAATAGATGGGATGCCTGGATGGCTCAGTCGGTTAAGTGTCTGCCTTCAGCTCAAGTCATGATCTCAGGGTCCTGGGATTGAGTCCTTCATCAGAATCCCACACAGTGGGGAGTCTGCTTCTCTCTCTGTCCCTCTCCCTCTGCTTGTGCTTGCTCTCTCTCTTACTCTGTCAAATAAATGGATAAAAATCTTAAAAAAAAAGAAAAGAAAAGATGTGTAATTTCTTTTATAGAGAAAAAATTTTAACTTTGCTGAAATATATTAGGGAAAAATTTGGAAAGGAAACATAATATTGCAAAGCTGTTGATTGATTCCAGTTAAATCCATAAGTACAATGATATTTCATTCAAGAACCCAGTAAGTTGTTTTTTTGTTTTTGTATTTTGGTTTGGTTTGGTTTGGTTTTTGAGGAACCAAATAATCTTAGAGGGAAACCACACAGGCCTAAAAAAATAGCCAAGAAACTCCTGAATAAGAACAAAGTAGAGGGATACCGGATACCTAGATATATTATGGAGCAATAATAACAGAATGTGTGGGTAGGTGTGGGGGAGCCCCTTTGACCACTGAGTCAGCAGAGAAAACCCAGAAATAAAGTCACACTGACACAGAAACTTGATAATGTGTGAAAGAGGTAGCATTGCATGCCATTGAGAAAAGGAAGGACTATTTAATAAATCCTGAGAGAATGAGTAACCCATATGGAAAAAGTGAAATAGAATTTTCTGTATTACACCATACACAATTAACATGAGATCAAAGATACAAAAGAGAATTTTTAGAAGAAAATGTAACAAGATATCATTATGTTCTTTAGAATGGATTTTTAAAAAAATAAAACTAAGAAAACCATTAACTATAAAAGGTGAGATTGATAAATTTGACTACAGTAACATTAAGAATTTGTCTTTCTCAAACAAAAATCGTGAAGTTTTTTAGAAGCCCTAAATGGTATTTGCAACACATATAACCAACAAGGGACTGATATCCAAACACTTGTTTACAAATCACTATGAAAAAAACCACTCAAGTAGAATGGGGATAAGATATAACAGGCATTTCAAAAGAAGAAAAAAACATGAAAACTACTTGTATATGAAAAGATGTTTAATTTCTTGAGTAATGAAGAAAAATGCAAATTCATAACAAAAGAAATATATTTATAACCCATAGACTAGGGAAAAATTAGGGTCTGGTAACACCAAGGTTGGAGAAAATGTGGAATAATGAAAACTTTTATATACTGCTGTAGGAGTTTGAATTGGTACAATCCCTGAGGAAGAAATTAGCATTATCTAAGGTTGCAGATATGTGTAGGTCATGAGCAAAGAATGCCAGGAGCAGGTATTTAACTTAAGGGGAATCTCTTGCACATAAGCACAAGTAGATATATATAAAAATGTTCATAGCACCACTGTTACTTATAGCAAAAGAAGAAGAAGAAGAAGAAGAAGAAGAAGAAGAAGAAGAAGAAGAAGAAGAAGAAGAAGAAGAAGGAGGAGGAGGAGGAGGAGGAGGAGGAGGAGGAGGAGGAGGAGGAGGAGGAGGAGGAGGAGGAAAAGAAAAAGAAAAAGAGTAGGGAAGGTTGGGGAGGGACAATCAAACCCAAATGTCCATCAATAGAAAAATATATAAATAAAGCAAGGCATATCCACAGAACAGGGTATATTGTAGAGGGAAAAAATTAATAAACTGCAAGTCTTTGCAGAAACATAACTATAAAAAAAATAAGTCACAGAAAACTACTTATGGCACAGTCTTATTTTTATAAAGTCCATAAACTAGCAAAAATAATAATGTGTTGCTTAGAGATGTATGCATCTATGGTAAAACCGAAGAGGAAAATGGGAGGGAATGAGATGGGGTGATGCTGAGGTCCACACATGCAAAGCTTCTTCAGTCTTAGGTTGCCTGCTGGTTTAGGAGTGTTTGCTTTGTTAATAATTTCATACTTTGCTCTTCACACTCGTCATCATTTTACTACAATTTCTATATAAAATACATATGTACAAAAGAAAATATATGTGAATATGTATGACATAGAGCATAAATAAAAATACTTTTTAATGGTTCTGAGGGCAACTGACGTTGAACACGGACTTCTATCTATACCCAAAACAATCACGTAAGTAAAGATAAAATAATGACATTTCCAGACATGAAAAGACTCAGAAAAACGTGTCATTCACAAAATCTCCCTGGGCGAATTGCCGGAATATGTTCTCCAGGAAGAAGAAAAGCGAAACGAGGAGACAGAATAATTGGGATACTATAAGCAATGTGAACAAAGACATTAGTAAAAGGCCATTATCAAGTGTAAATAAGAGGGATGCAGAAAGTTAATGATCTGGAAAAAATTTTCAGATGTGATCAATATAATAGATGGAAGAGAGGAGTGAGGGAGCAAAGTATGTTAATCCTGAGCTTGGTTTTTTTTTGGGGGGGCGATGGGTGAGAGAGGATGTCAATGTCAATGTTAATTCCATGTGTTTTGAAAACTTAAGGTGGAAAATACAATGAATAGAAAGGACCTACAACTTTTTAAGCCACTAGAAGGGGAAAAAAAACAAAGGAAATGCAGTCTGACAAAAGGCAGGAATGGGAAACCCACACTGGCTTACAGTGATCTTTTTCTAAGAGCTACAAACCGTCTGGATGGATACGTCCAGAATTTTGTTGCTGAATAAAAATAATAACACCAATATAATGTTATTGCTGAAAATAGTTATTTACTGAGCATATGTTGTTGTGAGACATTGTCATAAATAGGGGTATATTTGGTATGTAGTCTTTTTTTTTTTTAAGTTAACACCTCCAATAAGCCCATGGGCTAGATTATATTAGTATTACAATTTCTCAGATGAGAAACCAGAGCACTGAGTTCAAACTACTTGCTGACTGGGGCGCCTGGGTGGCTCAGTGGTTTAAGCCTCCGCCTTCAGCTCAGGTCATGATCTCAGGGTCCTGGGATCGAGCCCTGCATCGGGCTCTCTGCTCAATGAGGAGCCTGTTTCTCCCTCTCTCTCTGCCTGCCTCTCTGCCTACTTGTGACCTCTCTCTCTGTCAAATAAATAAATAAAATATTAAAAAACAAACAAACAAACAAAAAACACAAAAAAACCCCCAAACTACTTGCTGACATTCACACAGCTAGGAAGTGATAGACAAGTGTTCTAATCCTGGACTGTTTGATTCCCAAGCTTGGATTCTTAACCCTTTACTATGTGTCATTTTAATTTTCAACTGAAAATCAGACTTGAGGTATTCTAGTCTCTTCCCTTCTTCTGAAATACCATCAATTCTTTACCTCATACTTGTATTACACACTCTTCCTTCTGTTGCTTTTCCAGTCTCTAGTTTTTCTTCTTTATAACGCACCTGGTATATCTAATGTTCACTGTTAGATTAATCTTTTTAAACATATTATGCCACTCTCTCAGCATCTACACCACAGCAGCCTGCTTTTCAAAAGCTTTCAAAAACTGCTACCACACCCGCTATTATTTGGCACTCTTCCCCAGCAGTCATCTCTGTGATCGCTGTGGTTGGTTTCATCTCATCTTCCACCCCTCCCACAGCTGCCCTGTGAACGTGCACATTTCCCTGCACCTTCTCCAGCTCCTGCTACTTTTCCCTTCTCTAAATCCTTCTGCATTTGTAAACCACTCTGTTCGCTGTTTGTCATGATCTAGAGAGGCAGACTAAATGCGTAGAATGGGGTATTGAAGAGCTTTCTGGCTAACCTTCTCATTTTATAGTTGAGGACATGAAAACACAGAAAACATCAGTGATTTCTCAGTCTCCACTAGTCGGCAGTAAACAGACCTCCGGCCACCTAGTGCTCATTCCTTTATGGATACTACGGACTGCAAATGGAGTTAAGTACTGGATTGATTAGAATTATTATGATTTTATGCCAGTACCATGTTGTCTTGGTGATCACAGCTTTGCAGTAAAGCTTGAAATCAGGTAACGTGATGCCCCCAGTTTTTTCTTTTTCAACATTTCCTTAGCAATTCGGGGTCTCTTCTGATTCCATACAAATTTAGGATTATTTGTTTCAACTCTTTGAAAAATACCGGTGGAATTTTGATCAGAATGGCATTAAAAGCATAGATTGCTCTAGGCAGTATAGACATTTTAACAATGTTTATTCTTCTGATCCAAGAGCATGGAATGGTCTTCCATCTTTTTGTGTCTTTTTTTTTTTTTTAAAGCTTTATTTTATTTTATATTTTATTTATCTGACAGAGAGAAATCATAACTAGGCAGAGAGGCAGGCAGAGAGAGAGGAGGAAGCAGGCTCCCTGCGGAGCAGAGAGCCCGATGTGGGGCTCGATCCCAGGACCCTGGGATCATGACCTGAGCCGAAGGCAGAGGCCTCAACCCACTGAGCCACCCAGGCGCCCCCTTTTTGTGTCTTCTTCGATTTCTTTCATGAGTGTTCTGTAGTTCCTCGAGTACAGATCCTTTACCTCTTTGGTTAGGTTTATTCCCAGTTATCTTATGGTTCTTGGTGCTATAGTAAATGGAATCGATTCTCTAATATCCCTTTCTGTATTTTCATTGTTAGTGTATAAGAAAGCCACTGATTTCTGTACATTGACTTTGTATCCTGCCACATTACTGAATTGCTGTATGAGTTCTAGCAGTTTGGGGGTGGAGTCTTTTGGGTTTTCCATATAAAGTATCGTGTCATCTGCGAAGAGAGAGAGTTTGACTTCTTCCTTGCCAATTTGGATACCTTTTATTTCTCTTTGTTGTCTGATTGCTGTTGTACGACCTAGTGATTTGATAAGTTTGTACACTATGCTGTGGTCACCACAAGTGCAGGTATGAGTGGAATTATTACTATTCTGTATTAAGATTCTATTGGGTTTCTAAACAACAGCCATTTCTTCCTTCCTTCATATTGACAGAACTTTTTTCTGGTGATGTCTTACCCATATGGTTTGGATAAATAATACTTATGATTAAGCCAATTATCATGGGTTCTATTCCTTTGCCAATGATTGATTTAAGGTGGAATGTGACCCAATTCTGGCAAATGAAATGTGAAAATAATCTAATGGGGATTCCTTCTGGGAAAGGCTTCTTTACTGATCGACTTCATAGGGGTGAAGGTTTTTTTTTTTTTCCTTGTGCCTCTGGTGGGTGAAGATAGAGTACCTAGACCTATTTGTCCATCTCTGATCATAAAAGAAGTGAGTAGACATGAGGACAGCTGAGAAGAAAAATGGAAAGAAAGGGCTTTACTAGCTTAACTAAGGTAATGAATAGTCTAATTGTTTAAGCCATTTTTTTATTAGTTTCAGAGGTAGAATTTAGTGATTCACCAGTTGCATATAACACCCTGTGCTCATTATATCAAGTGCCCTCCTTAATGCCATCACCCAAGTACCCCCTCCTCCACCAACCCTCAGTTTGCCTCCTAGAGTTCAGAATCTCTTATGGTTTGCCTTCCTCTCAATTTTCATCTTATTTTATTTTCCCTTCCCTTCCCCAATGTTCATCTGTTTTATTTCTTAAATTCCAAATAAGAGTGAAATCATATGGTATTTGTCTTTCTCTGACTATTTTGCTTAGCATAATACACTATAGTTCCATCCCTGTTGTTGCAAATGGCAAGATTTCATTCTTTTCCATTATATATAAAATATTATATATTGAATAATATGCCATTACATATATACATCTTCTTATCTTTCATCTTCTGATGGACATCTGGGCTCTTCCCATATTTTGGCTACTGTGAGCATTGCTGCTACAAACACTGGGGTGCAGCTGCCACTTCCAACCACTATGTTTGTATCCTTTGGATAAATACCAAGTAGTACAATTGTAAAAGGGTATCTATTTTCAACTTCGTGAGGAACCTCTATACTGTTTTCCAGAGTGGTTCACGAGTTTCCACTCCCACCAACAGTGTAGGAGGGTTCCTCTTTCTCTGCATTCTCACCAAAATCTGTTTTTTCTTGAGTTGGTCATTTTAGCCATTTTGACTGGAGTGAGGTGGTAACTCATTATGGTTTTCATTTGTATTTCCCTGATCCCAAATGATGTCGAGTGTTTTGTTTTTTTGTTTTTTTTTTAATGTGTCTGTTGGTCATTTGTATGTCTTCTTTGGAGAAATGTCTGTTCATGTCTTCTGCCCATTTCGTGACTGAGGCCCTTTTTCTTATGCCACATCTCAGTCATTAACAAATCATATTGACAGAGTCTTTAAAAAATATACCCCGAATCCAACTACTCTCATCACTTCATGCCATTCTGGTCCCAGCAACCATCCTCTCTTGCAAAGATTATTTCAATAGTTTCCTCCTGCATTCTTCCCTCACCCCCTTCAGTCAGTTCACTACAAAATAGAGTGAGTGATCCTTGTAAAAAATAAATCAGATTAGAGATGCCCCAGTGGCTCAGTCAGTTAAGCCAGGGTCCTGGGATGGAGCCTAGCTTTGGGCTCCCTGCTCAGCAGGGAGCCTGCTTCTCCCTCTCCCTCTACTATTTCCCCTGCTTGTGCTCTCTTGCTTTCTCTGTCAAATAAATAAATAAATAAAATCTTTAAAAAAATCTTTCTAAAAATCTTAAAAAAAAATAAAGTCAGATCATATCACATGTCTCCTCAATACCTTCCAGAGCTTCCTATCTCACTTCGAATCAAACTCCACTTCCCTTATTTGGGCTGGTATAGGATCCAGCTGTGAACTGCCCTTTGGCTCTTACACTCTCTGTAAGCCACAGGGCCTTTTTGCAGGACCTTACACATACCAAGCATGAAATGCAGACCCTTTGTACTGGCTCTTTCCTCTGCCTGACACTCTCACCCCCCAGCCATCTGCATGCCTCCTGGCTTCAAAGCCTTTGCTGAGATTATCTCCTTGTCAGTGAGGCCTTTCCTGAGTAGCCTATCAAAAATAGCACAACCTTCCACTGACCTTATCACACTCTATTCCCTTCATTTTTCTTTGCTGTGCTTACCAGCTCCTGACATATTTTGAATTTGCCTATTTTTTATTACTTAAAATGCAATTAAAATGTCAGTGCTATCATGGCAATGGCTATCAATCTTATTCCTGTTCTATCCCCTTGAGTGCCTGGCACACAGTAGGCACTCAACAAATATTTATTAGATGGAAGAATTCTTTAATGAGGGCATTCTAAATTATATGCCTTTTACATTTTATTTTAAAACACTCGTGGTAGATACAGCAATTTGTTAAAATACATCAAAGTTGCAATTAATATCTGCATAATTCACTTTATGTATGTCATTCCTCAATAAATCAAATTTAGGGCACCTGGGTGGCTCAGTGGGTTAAGCCTCTGCCTTCGGCTCAGGTCATGATCTCGGGGTCCTGGGATCGAGTCCTGCATTGGGCTCTCTGCTCAGCAGGGAGCCTGCTTCCCTCTCTCTCTCTCTCTGCCTGCCTCTCTATCTACTTGTGATCTCTCTCTGTCAAATAAATAAATAAAAATCTTTAAAAAAAATAAATTAAAAAAAATAAATCAAATTTAAAAAATTAAAGTAATGATGGTCCTAAGGAAACAATTTAATTTTGATTTTTTTGGTTTTTTTAGTCTGTAATTAGGTCCTATGTTTCTATTATTTTAATGGCTTATTACTCTATACTAATCTTTTTTCATGTTCATTTCAGCAAATTGTTAAAAGGGAACACTAAAGCTTTTCATATTCATATACAGATATTATCATTTGTTTACCTCAAGAGTCTCTCATAGAGTCTCACACAGAGCTCAGTGGACTTAAATAATAAAAGACAAAAGGAAGGAGATGAATAAATGTCACCAACACATGCCTACTTCCCCATCCCAACCACAGCCTTTCATATTAATTATTAATAATTATTAATTATTATTAATTATTAATTATTTTAAAAAGATTTTATTTATTTATTTGACAGAGAGCATATACAAGCAGGGAGGTACAGCAGGGAAAGGGAGAAGCAGGCTTCCTGCTGAGTCAGGAGCCCAGTAAGAGATTCAATTCCAGGACCCTGGGATCATGACCTGAGCTGGCAGACACTTAATTGATTAAGCCATAAATGATAATTATTAATTATCATTAATAATATGATCTAATTAATCATATTATTAATTAGATACTTAGAGCCTGTAAGCCTGGTGTGAAGGTATTTGCCCACAAATTACCCTTGTCATGACTACCCCAAAAGCGATGGAGGATCACATCCCCAAAGAACTCCTTCCTCAAACCAGGAGTTCCTTGGTTTTGCTTTAACCCCGGTCTTGCTTTAACCCAGGTCTTGCTTTAACCCAGGGCACTTGGGGAGGCAATTTTCCAGCCATTTTGTCCCAGAGAATGTTTGCCAAGAGGTCAGAATAAGCAAGGAGCAGATGTAAAATCATTAAGAGTTCCTTAATGATTACAAAGTGGATATTTACATATGATGTTTAATTTTTCATTTCATTAGACAAAAAGCAACAGTGTCTAGTTTGAAGCTGGCATCTGTGATCAGGGCTCACCCAGTCCTAGGAAGGCTGTGGAGCTGCCTACCACCTGTAGCAATAGTGTCTTGTTTATTCTTGGCTTATTAAATCTGGCCCTGAAGAGAATGTGTAGTTAATTATAAATTGCTGGATTGGAGTAGTTTGATGGTGACAGCGTGAGCTATGAGAAATGTAAGAGGCAGTGACTGAGAACTCAGGGTCCAAGATAAAATGGGTCAGACTCTGATCTCACACAGAGCGCTCGAGACTGCTGAGAGTGACCTCTGGCCTTAGACTCTGGTCCTCTGATCCTCTGTGCAGACACTGGCCGGGATCACAGTCTATTATTGCAATAAGGCTAGAGAGCTTAAAAAAAAAAAAACTCCTCTGTACCTTTTTTCTGGGGTTGAAACCATTTTTAGAAAGATTTTGCTTCTGAGTTTTGAATATATTTAGAATCACATGAAGGCCTTACACAGATCCTCTAGTTGCATTAAAAAAAATCACTGGTGCGAGCTCATGGGAAAAGATGGCATTGATAATTCACACTTGCATAAAGCAGCATTTTGAAATGGCTTTGTCTTTTTTTTTCCTTTTGTGCTTTGTGTTTAATACTTATATTTTTATATGTTGTTTTCTACCTTTTTATTAGAGGAGAGGACGGACTATTTCATCTTGTTTTGATGTCTTGCTTGTTTGAAGTATACCTTATACTAGTTCTTTAAGAATGTAGTTCTCTGTGATGACATATTATGGTATTATTAGGAAAGCAGAGAGGCAGTAAAGAAGAGTTATAGAAATGTTTACTTATTGCACATTTCTTTTTATGCAATTCAGCTTATGCAGCTCATTTTTCAAAGTCATGTAATAGAAGCATTTGCTTCACAAAAAGTTTATCGTGGGCACTGTATATGTATGGATGATGTGTTTGAGATAGTTTTATGATATTAGCTGAATTTTTGTCCCTATGATATATTTTCTCCTTTTCATGAAGATCAAATCTGCATTGCTAAGTGTGTGACTATGTGTATGTTTCAAAAGAAGAGTAAGGAGAGAGAGAAGTACCGTAGAATAGGATAGAACACTGGCCTATATATACATATTTTTTCTTCTAGGAGAGAGTCCCAGGATGGCAGCAGTAAGACCCAGACAGGGAATGAATATATGAGCTTCTAGGTAGATGGCCCATGGACAGCTTTACAGAAATTACCATAATTTACATGGTAACATAGCAGTAGAAATATTTTTGTATCGTCAGACTGTGACCTTGCTTCTGGCGGTCCTGAAAATATTGCTGTACTTTTTTTCCTGGGGGTACAAAAAATAAAGTAATGCAGACATGAAGAAAGCATTTCAGTGGTGACCTGTATGTCCTAGATTGTGCCTTCTTCCATGTCTTGGCATTGGGAAGGTCCCCAAACTGAGACCATCCCTGTCCCCCCACCCGCCCCTCCCCGCCATGAGGGTTAGGGGGTAGGGAACAATGAATTGACAGGGTTAAGGAGTTGCTATCCAAGTGTGAATTAGGAGTTAAAATAGAAAGTTAGTTGAATAACTTAAACTGAATATAGTTAAAATTCTGAAAATTGAATTTGTGGCCTGAGGTTTATATTCAGTGTGTATGTATTTTTTTTTTTGTTTTGTTTTCCAATAAATATATCCTTGACACAATTTCTTTTTAAGTGAGTTCTATTTTAAATGCACATAAAGGGGGTGCCTGGGTAGCTCAGTGGGTTAAGCCTCTGCCTTCAGCTCAGGTCATGATCTCAGGGTCCTGGGATCGAGTCCCACATCGGGCTCTCCACTCAACAGGGAGCCTGCTTCCCCCTCACCCCCACCTGCCTCTCTGCCTACTTGTGATCTCTCTCTCTCTCTGTCAAATAAATAAAATCTTTAAAAAAAATAAATGCACATAAAGTTTAGATTGTATATTCCATGATGGCAGGAAACATTTTTTTTTCATTCTACACTTTTCCTAGCACAAGAATAGTGTCTGATATATAACAGTGTTCAACAGTTGATAACTTAATGAATGAAGTCATTGTTTGAAGAGACAGTTTCATTAAAATAAATACAGTTTATAAAGAAAATCACTCTCAGATTTACTTAATTCTTGGCATTGGATTTTCTTGATGAGACACATGCTTAAATATAGAGGTTTCATTTTTTTCTTATGACAATGAATAGTTGATGGCAATATAACAAACTGGGGGCTGATTGTCCACATGTCTTCCCAGCTCTGTATTCAGTGGGATCATGGCGGTAGCTTGAAATCTGCTATGGTGGGAGTATTTACACCAGCGAGCAGCAAACCTAGAAACCCTAGAAATTAGGATTTCTCAAAAAAAAAAAAAAGGTTTTTTTTGTTTGTTTGTCTGTTTGTTTTCCTCAGAGAGCTAGCTGTTAAACATTCAGTAGCACACTACTGGACCTACACCCATTTTTGTCTCAATTTAATATATGTATTCTTCTTTTGTAAAAATGATCCTGAAATTCCAAGTGAAGAAGTTAAAGGTTAATAATGAGAAAATATTGTGCCAGTTTACACCCTCTGGTGGTTTTTGTTTGTTTGTTTTGTTTTGGGGGGTTTTTTGCTTCAGGATCACTTTGAACTCATAAAGTTTCCAGGGGGTTCAGGAGATTACACTGATTAGTGTCCTCACAAATAGTGTTAGAAAGCTTACACCCGATCCCGTTCACCTTCACCACCTCCTCCCTCGCTCATATTAGTGCCAACGGCCAACAAGATCTGACACCCCTGGCAGCTTGGCCTGCAGCAGCCTCGTGATTCATCCGTCGTGCTCTGGGGACATTTGCTAACAAGGCCCAAATGAAGTGTCAGTATCATAGCCTCCTTTGGAGAGATGATGAGAGAGCTACCTCAGAGTCTTTGTGCTTTGATACCTTAGAATAGAGGAGGTAGATACTGCGGGACATATGAAGCTTTTAAATATTACTGATTTAGTGGAATAACGGAGTACAATAATTCCCAAGAAAATCCGTACCTGAGAAGATAACAGTTGACCCAACACATAGAAGACTTAAGTGAATAGAAATGTCACTAGGGTCCCTAAAAGTTAAAAACACAGCTTCACTGGCTCTTACAGGAGTCACAAGTTTGTCTTTAGCCATATGTAACTATTTTATGATCTCAATCACTTTAAAAAAATTTTTTTTAAAGATTTTATTTATTTATTTGAGAGACAGAATGAAAGTGAGAGAGAGAGAGAGAGAGAGCATGAGGGGGGGGGAAGATCAGAGGGAGAAGCAGACTCCTTGTCGAGCAGGGAGCCTGATGCGGGACTTGATCCTAGGACTCCAGGATCATGACCTGAGCCGAAGGCAGCTGCCCAACCAAGCCACACAGGTGCCGGATCTCATCACTTTTAATTAACAAACAGCAAAACTGGGGCTCTATCCTTACGTGGTTCATACAGTTTTAGCTACTTTTGAAAGAACACCTAGATCTGCCAAGTCAGGGACAGTATTCTGGACTGAATTAGCCTTCAGAACAGAAGGAACTGCTGACAAGTGCCCAGGGGTCCCGTGACCTGGTGGTAATCAAACTAAAAACATACATGCCTTCAAGCAACTCTCTTACTCCTCAGGGATTTGACTGTCAAGATAGTAGTAACTTTGTATTTATCTCAGTTGGACAAGAAAACAGCCAGTATGCTCTCTACAGTTTGGCCCAGAGAACATGGAATTCCATCTGAATGCCATCTGTCATTTTATGGAAAAACAGATAAAGATGCAGGTGGAGTGCCTTAAGTCAGTCTGAAAATTGGTGAAGGACACTCCAAATAGTTAACCCATCTGTCTTCTTGTCCAGAGCATTTAGTCATATGTTCCTTCCGGTAATTACTCTTATATAGTATTCTTATGCACCAGGCATGGCTCTACGCACCTAACAGATATTAACTAAATCAATCTTCAAACCACCCAACGAGATAAATACTTTGAGTGTTCTCATTTGAGTTATGAAGAAACTGAAGTTTAGAGAGGTAAAGTAACTTTCTCAGGGTCATCCAGCTGTTAAATAGGGAAGGGGGCTTGGAGAAGTGGAACCCACATAGTTCGGCTCCACAGTCTGTCTATCCCCTACTATGACCAGCTCTCAGAGCCAAGCAGTCCTAATTACAGGTAGCATTAATAATAACTGCACTTCTTAGCATTGGAATGGACTCTAGGATTAATCTAGTCCATATAAACCTTGTGTATATGATCCTTGACTTGTGATTAAATAGTCTCTGTTTATTCTGTTCTACTAATGGAATTTCTATGCCATATAGTAATTAATTGTATAATCAGGATGTTTTAAATTGGAAAATTCTTTAAGACAAAAAGTCTTCTACCTCCCTAAATCTTTCTAGTGTCCAGAGTTTTGTTCTCTGAAACTTTTGCCCTTTTACAGTCTCCCTCTTAAAATGAGAATCCTTGAACAGAATGTGAATCTGACCAGGAGGACCATGATATCCATTCAGCTGGGTACTACTTCTCTATTACACAAACTAATCAAGGATTTTAATCAGTTTTGTCGTATTTTTTGGTCACATTAAAATTTAAGTCAGCTAATACCTCCAGGCCTTTTTCATACTAATTACCATGAAGCTGATTTCTATGCAGTCAGATTTTTATTTTGTAGTCACAAATGCAAAATGTTAAAATTTATCTTAAGGTTTTGGCTTGGCATTAAGCTTGTCAAAACTTTTTTGAGGGGTGCCTGGGTGGCTCAGTGGGTTAAGCCTCTGCCTTCTGCTCAGGTCATGATCTCAGCGTCCTGGGATCGAGTCCCATGTTGGGCTCTCTGCTCAGCCTCCCTGTGAGAGATCTCTTGTGATCTTGTGATCTCTTTCTCTCTGTCAAATAAATAAATCTTTAAAAAAAGAAAAAAAAACTTTTTTGAGTTTTAGAACTTCAGTGGAATTTCTTACCACTGCGGAATTAAGATTTTAAGGTTTATTTATGAGCCTTATGGTCAGATAGGGGTTAGCAAAGGTGAAGTGTCTCCAGGGGGAGGGTTAATCCAGTAAAGGTATTTTCTTTTGTAAGGGTGCAAGCTGGGACTGTGGGGAAGAGTCTAGATTGTAACTGCAAATGCAAGAGTATTCATTACTTCCAAGAGCCCTAATGGAAACGGACAGTGATGTCTCAGAGAATAGAAGGTACTGTTTTAATTCCAAACATGTCTATTGACAGCCCGTGGGCAGGCTGCCCCAAAATGAACCACTTTGGCAAGCCCATTATTCTGAGCTCAAGGCAATCAAGACCCTACCCACTTAAGTGAAACTTTTGCCCCTCTCTTAACTACAGAGAATAATCTAAATTGGAGGTCTTTCCCAGAACAAGGGCTATTCGCAAGATAAATTTTATCTGAGTGACCCATCTGTACTGCAGGGCAAACATCTAATTGCCAAACACCTGCTCTTATCACCCTGTAAAGTGCAATCCTTTCCTCTGAACTCCCAGACCTTAGTTGGTCCCCTTCCCCTTAGTTCAGGATGACTTATGTAGCTCGTTTTGCCTGTCTTTGGGATTTTCATGACTGTGTAGACTCTCTATACATATGCTATTAAATCTTGTTTTCTCCTATTAATCCATCTCATGTCAATTTGATTTTTAGTCCAGCTAGCAGGACCCACGAAGGGGGCAGGAATTCTTGCTTGCAGACACTGGTTATTAAACAATTTGCCATTCTTACTTCTTTCTTAGATTGGACTCATTTCCAAATTTAGAGAGGCTTATTTCTGTGTCTTCTGTTTTAGATCTTCTCAGTTAAAACAAAGACCCCTCTGAGACCATCTTTTCATCTTTAGGGGTTTCTGACAGAAGGAAATGATTGATCTCTGTATTTCTATTAGTAGTGTGAAGTTACAGTAATTGAATGGCATTTCTTGGGGCAGGTTTTCTTTTTCCTTTTGAGGAACCTGCCTTATCTTGAAACGGACCGAAAAGGATCTGCTCGGCTCTGTCAGAGTGCCTTCTCATGAATGCCCCACAACATACGTACACAGATTGTGAGAACACTGATGCTGAGGAAGAAGGACAGTTGGAAGAAAGGCAGGCAGGGACAAAGGCCCTGCCTTTGTCCCTAAGAGGAAACCACCCTTAAAAGGATTTTACACCACCCAGGAAGGAGCCCTGTACCCTTCCTTTTCCACATGAGAGATAGATGACAAAAACCTGACCGGATGACAGATGACAGGCGCTGGGGAGGGGGGGGGGTGTTAATCAGATTAAACAGCTCACCAACAAGCTAATAAAAAGCCCCTAGACTTAGAAGCTCCCAGGGCAACCCTCTCAGGTTTCCTCCTTCTTGGGGAGCTCTGTACTCTATCATTCAATAAAGTTTTCTATTGCTCAATAAAGTTTGCTTTGCTGCCCACCACTCTTTGTCCTGTCTACCTCTTCGTTCTTCACAAAGCGGAGTGACTGAAAACCGTGGGCACAAACAGAGAAGAAATCCTGTAACACTGAGACTCCAGGAGGCTTGCTCTCCCAAATCGTTTCTCTCCACGCTGCCACCTTCTGAATCTGTTTTGGTAGCACCCAAAGAACCCAAGGATGCTCATAGCAGAAGAGTAATGAAGGGAAAAGTGGTCTCTTTTTCATCTTAAATGTGCTGTGACTTTAATCTTTTACATATATTAAAATTCACCAAACAGCAGAGTTAAATCAGTAATACTGCTATCTCAACAGCAACTCAATAATTGATTTTCTACTGCTGAGAATAATGCTAAAGAATCAATTCTTTCTTTTTTTTTTTTAAGATTTTATTTATTTATTTGACAGACTGAGATCACAAGTAGGCAGAGAGGCAGGGGGAAGCAGGCTCCCTGCTGAGCAGAGATCCCGATGTGGGACTCCATCCCCTGACCCTGACTGAGATCATGACCTGAGCTGAAGGCAGAGGCTTAACCCACTAAGCCACCCAGGTGCCCCTAAAGAATCAATTCTTACTTACATTCAACTTTTCCAATAGCAGGCAAATCTGAAAATGCCAAAACTTAAGGAGAATAAGGTAGCAACAGAAGCAGCAGAATCATAGAATCACAATATAGAATGTCATAAAATCATATAATATGGACATGACCTTAGAGACCATCTGATACAATGTCCTCATCAACACACAAAATTGAGGCCAGAAAAGGTGAAGTGACTTACGTAAGGTCACAAAGGATGTTTGTGTTAATCTTCCAAAAATCAATGAAAGGAAAACTTCAGTGTTTCTACACAAAGGTTTCTCGGCCTTGGCAATACTGACATTTGAAACCTGATAATTCTCTGTTGTGGATGTTGTTCTGTGAATTATAAAATGTTTAGCAGCAAAAGTTAACAGAATATGTCACTCTCAAATATGCCTCTTTGGCATAAGAATTAGTTTGAGCGGATTATTTTGAGAAAGAACCGATCCAGAAGAAACAACAGAGTAGAAGTTACTCTTTTGTAAAGAAAATGTATCCATTGTGAAGAAATCTCCATTTCTGAGAAACTCATCAATGGAGAAGGCACAGACTTAAATCTACATAGCGACCCTCCTCTCCTTTACTGTGCTTTTCATTTCTCTACCGCCAGGCTCCCCCTCTCTTATTTCTAGCCTGAAATGAAGCTACCTCATGACTTACTCATCTTTTATTTTAATAAAGTTTTTCTCTTGTTAATTCGTCTTTTATTATAGAAGCCCCAGAGATGACTTAGAAAGATAAAAGGAAAATGGTTTTTTCCTCCTCTTGAGCAGCATCCCTGGCTATACCCACTAGATGCTGGTAGCCTCATATCAAAGCTGTGACAACCAAAAATGTCCCCAGATAGAGTCAAATACCCTTGGAGGTGGGGTGCAAAATTGCCCCCAGTAAGAACCACTGGATTTCACATTGTCTACAAAGGAAAGTTCTGGGCGTTACTCCAAGATAACTTAGGAGGATAAGGCCAGTGTTAATTATTTAAATTTTATAATGGTCACAGAATTCTTCGCTATTGAAAACTTGTTCATATTAGCTTTTACCCAACTGAAGTCTACAGTGACGGACATGAAGCAGTTATCTTAGTATCTTAGTAGGGCATAAAGCATTGTTTTGGTGCTTCCCAAGGAAGTAAATCCATTCTCAGTTTGGATTCTCCACAAGAAAGGAAGCTTCTAGCCTAACAGGATTTTGAAGTCCATCTCTATATAGCTGTCCTTTTAGGGCATGGAGTGTGATGGTTGCAGCAGAGAGAAACCAGCTAGAACACTGTCAGGGGATAGTCTCAGATTAGAGAGCTAGATATTAAAGTCCCGCACATGACTTAGCCATTATTGAAGTAGGAAACAAGCATTTCACAGAGCACTTTGGAGGAAACTGAAGACTTCTGTTGACATTAGTTCATTTCTGTTGACATTAGAACTCAAAGACTTCACTTTGAGAAGAACGTAAGCGGAGATCGAGACCAGTGGCCTGAAGTAAATAGCAAATATCACATTGTGGATACTGTGGAATGTCTGAAGAAGAAAATACCAGATGAGGAGACTTTACTCTTAGCTATGGTGACTTATGGCTATCCCCCATTCTACTGGCTTGGCAAAGAGGAGGCCCCAATTGCTAGCAGAACCCCTAGCAGAGTTTTCTGGTGATCATGTCACATCCCTTTGGCTCACTTTTGATGTTAAGTGACAGCTTCGGTGGACAACTCACTCTCCCTGTCACATTCTGTCCTGGGGCTTTGCCTGTAGGAAATGATTTCCTTTCCCCTCATGCAAGTATAAGCCCCAGGAGGGTTGGAGCACTAGACTCTAGAGGCAACCCTCAAAGAATAGGAAACACAGGCGATGGATCAATAGTCCAGCCTCCTGGCTCCAAGTGGAAAATTCCTGAAAACATTCTGTGGATTTCCCAGTGGAATCAAGGCTCTAACTGTTCACAGCAGTGACCTCTACAATGTTCTATTTATATTGGGTTTTCCTTTTACCCTTCTTGCTCCTCACTCCTGTTTCCTGGCATCACCTTCCAAATAAAACACCCAAACTGGAGTTCTTGTCTCAGTTCTACTTCCCAAGAAACCCAAACTACAGAGCCCACTGTATGGCATTCATATTCATTGCAAGTATTTGAATCCAAATGAACTATATGGAAGGCATTTCATTCTCCTCCCTGAGTTTGGGTTCATTCAGTTGTAATAGTCATTTTGTTATTCTACGTATGCCTCAATTAAAGATATTGTTATGGGTTAGTGCACAGTATCTAGTCAAGACTGTGACTAACAAAATTTTTGTCTGGGTGTGCTACACATTCAAAAATAATCTCTTGATATTCAATAAGCTTTAAGGATAAACTAAGTCCATTCCTAAATCCTTTAGCCCAGAGAAGCTGAGAATTTTAGTACTTTATATTAAGGTGTATTGTTTGGAATGGCCTCTCAGATTATTACCGTTAATCATTCTGCAAAAACTGGTGTCCACCTAGTGAGGAAAGTGACTTCCATGATATCCCTTGAGAATAAAAGTATATGTAAGATGGAATCGGAGGGACACAAACCATAAGAGACTCTTAATCTCACAAAACAAGCTGAAGGTTGTGGTGGGGGGGTGGGGAGTGGTAGGGAGAAGGGTGGTGGGGTTATGGACATTGGGGAAGGTATGTGCTATCGTGAGTGCTGTGAAGTGTGTAAACCTGGCGATTCACAGACCTGTGCCCCTGGGGCTAATAATACATTATATGTTAATAAAAAAAAGTATATGTGAAAATCAGGTTGTCTTTAAAGCACTGCTTAACAAACTTAATTGTTTTTTTTCCCCTAACAATTATATCATTTGAGTGTTGTACTAAAAACTTACACTATTCTAGACAAAAATCTTGTGTGTTGGGAGAAGGTGGGTATAAAATTGTTGAGGAAGAAGAAGAGATAGTTGCAGCTCAAGATCTCCTCCCTCTTAGGAAAGACTTTGAACCTTCAGGGGGATGGATTAATGGAGAGAAAATGGGTATATGTCAAACTCAACGCTTATTACCAGTGTCTAACTAGAGAAGTTATAGAATTTCCCTCCATGGAGCCCTGGATTTAAGTCTCCGAGAGTCGATGTCTTTGCCCTCTATCTATATCTTTCAGTAACTAGCCCAATGCGTTATATCTAGTGAGAGCCAGCAAGACTAATGTCTAACCTTATCCAAATCTCTGTGCTAGGCACTATTCTAAGAACTTTAATCTACTAATTCTTCTAATAAGAGGTACTTGATAAATATCTTAGGGTACTGAATAAACACAGAATAATGTTTATTTACAATGTTTAGGTAAAATCTGAAGCAAGAGAGAAAAATCAGTTCAATGAATTTTTGACGCCTGTGCAACTCTATAAATAAATTTGTCAAACAACAAATGCTAGATTGCATTCTTATTTCCTCTCTGGAAAGCTGAAGGGACTCTATTTTAGAAAGGCTCCATCTCTGCTATTTTTCCATTAGGCCCCATTTACTCGCCATATTTTGCCTCTGAATAAGCCAAAGAAGCTACACGTTTCCACTTCAGTGGGGAAGCAAGAAAGTTAATCATTCTGAGTTTTGTCCTAGGCCCCAGACACCTGATAACACCTAAGGAGAACCAGGTCCCAAACACGTTCCAGGATATTAGCTTCAAATGAACTTTAGCTGATGTGGGCATCAACTACCCCTACTTTTGGTAATTTATAGAATAACACCTATTGTTCACCTGACACTCACCTTTGATTGAACCCTGCTTTGGACTCTTAGAGGAACAAGTACTCTAGACCCTTTCCTAATATAAACCCGTAGCCTCAAGCAACAACAAAACTCATTCTCCTTTCCTTTTGAGTCTACCAAACACCCTGTATGCTAATCTCTACCTGTCATTTTCACTATTCAGTAAACTCGATTTTCACTTTCTTTGGCTCACATTTGATTTCTGTCCTGTATGAAGCCAAGGACGCCCTTGGTTGGTCCTATGGGGCCTTCCCCTGGGCTTTCAGACTCAACCGGTCTGCATCATTATCAGTGTACTTTTTTACTGATAATATATTTTGACTCCAAAACAGATGAACATAGGGGAAGGGAAGGAAAAATGCAATAAGATAAAAATTGAGAGGGAGGCAAACCATAAGAGATGCTGAACTCTGGGAAACAAACTGTGGGTTGCTGGAGGGCAGGAATAGGTATAATTGGGTGACAGACATTAAGGAGGACACTTGATGTAATGAGCACTGGGTGTTATATGAAAATGATGAATCAGTGAATTCTACCCTTGAAGCTAATAATACACTACATATTAACTAAGTCGACTTTAAATAAAGAATAAAAAGAATGTTTTGACTTTCATTCCTACCCTCTCTGCACTCTCTGAAAGGTACCAAATGTCTTGGGCAGGCAGGGATCTAAACTTCAAGCTGTTTCAATTGCATTAAACCCAAATAAGATTACAATGGTCACCAGTAGACTGGGCTTCCCTACTTTCTAAATTCAAACTACTCATGATGACCGTGGTTAAAAGAGAGAAGAAGAATATGCAACCATATCCTTTATTATCTACACTGGTTTCAATCAGTCAGTGCAATAAGAGATGTGTTTTCCCAGCTTCTCCTCAGAGTGTATTTGCTATTCAACCATCTTGTATACAACTCAGATTCCTTCTCTATTGACCTCACACTTCACTTCCTCTCACTCCCTCCCAACTCCTCCCTAAATCTTTCTCCAAAGCAGACTATGTATGGCTCCATCTCTATAACTATTTATAAATTTACATGCATTTTTTCCCCTCACTATAATGTCATTACTGAGGGCAGGGTGACCAGAAATGATGCATGCTCTCAGATAAGATTCATTGGACCCTTTTCTCCTTTGGCCAGACTTCAGCTGAGACTTGGGTCACCTCACTTCTGGGGTCACGAGAATATAAACTTTTTGAAATTTCTCCTTCAACATCTGTTCTTTCCACATCATATTGGTCACCTGTGACTATTCCTTTGAATTCATTCATTTGGCACATTCTTTTTCCAAAAACTGATCATTTTCTTCTTCAAATACAGTACAATCGAGTCTTTTTTCAAATTTCTCCTCTGAGAAATCCTACCTTCTCAATGGTAATTTTAGGAACTCTCTGTTTAAAGGAGTTCATCATTAAAAACAAATGAACAAACAAACAGAAACAAAACATAACATACTCTGCTAGTATGACATGCGTACTGACACTTGATTAGAAAGGAAAATCTGTGTACACTTCCCAAAGGATATTTAGACCTGCTGATTTTTTATTGTGATGGGAGCATATGAAATGGATGGTGACCAGCTGTTTCTTATGGAGTCTGTGAGGCTAGAAAGATAAGAAACAAATTAAACTGAAGCTTGGAGTGGTTTAAGTTCAATGTCAGGAAAAATTTCCTGTGAATAAAGGGTGGAAAAAATTGGAATGGATTTCTAAAGAAGATAGATAACTCAACATTTTCTGAATGTCTCCCAAAAATGGAATAAGTTTGCCCTTGGATAGTTACAATAATATCCTTTTATTGTGATATAATGCATCAAGATTCTTTCCACAACTGAGATTCTTTCACCCAGTTTTGGAAAAAAGGAAACATATAGAGGAGTAGACATTGTTGCAAAAATGACAAAATAGCATTTTAAAATAAAAATTATTACCAGATTATTTCAAACTAATTTAAAGTATGATTTGATTCTGGTTAAATGCAATTTAACAAATACTTTTGGCTACTTACTGATAAGATAAAGATAATTGAGACAAACTCATTCTTAAGGAGCTTCTTGAAACATGCTTTTATTAGAGCTTTCAAGGAATGGTATGGTAGAAGAAATTAATTTTTACTGCTATAAATAAATTAGGAAGTCTTCATGGAGAAATTCACTTCTGAGCTGGCCTTTGAAGGATGGACAATACTTTGGTGTTAGAGTAGAGAGACACTTTTCTTTTAAAGGATCAGAATGAATAAAGTTCTGGAATTCATAAATGTTTGAACTGGGTGAAGAACAGAAGTATGGGGCAAGGGAAGAACCTCGGAGCTGATTAAAAAAAAAAAAAAAGTCCAAGCAAGAGCGTGACACTCCAAATGTTTGTTGTAGAGGCATCAAAGTCCAGAGAGGGAATGATACAGTAAGAACCATAATAAGGTCACAGATGTGGAAGTGCAGTAGTTACATTGGAATGCCATATTCAGAGCTAATCTAGCTTGGAAAATTCATTTGGAATGAAATATGAGAAAGATTCTAACAAATAGTGTCATTGGAGTGAATTCTCCGGGCCCAGGTAAGCCACTTAGCTGCTATGTGGAGCAAAGAAAAGCCCTTCCCACCAAGCCCTACCCAAATTGCAAAATCATGAGCAAATAAATGACTGTTGTTTAAGGACTCTGAATCTTGGAGTGGTTTTTTTTGTTTTTGTTTTTCAAGATTTTATTTATTTATCTGACAGAGATCACAAGTAGGCAGAGAGGCAGGCAGAGAGAGAGGGGGAAGCAGGTTCCCCGCTGAGCAAAGAGCCCGACATGGGAGGCTTGGACCCAGGACCCTGGGATCATGACCCGAGCAGAAGGCAGAGACTTTAACCCACTGAGCCACCCAGGTGCCCCCGGGGTGGTTTTTTATACAGCGACAGATAACCAAAACATAAACATATACTTTTTTAATATGAAAATTACATACGGTTATGAACTTTAAATTTGGAGCATGAAATGGTATTCTCAACCCATGATTATCATCATCTCACAAGACGGAAAAACTTGAACACCAAAACTTTAACATACACACACACACACACTCACTCACACACACACAGAGAAAATAATCGCAGACAAGAGGCTAGCTCTTTAAATTTAGCAACTTTAACTTCATAAAAAATTCACAGTATTCCCTTATTTTTCTCATTTTTTTTTATTGTATTTACTGAAATATCCTTAAGAACTCATACTTGGAAATCACTGTTCTACCATTTCCTAGGACAGTTCCAAAATAAGATATCCTTATTTTTTAAGATTCGAGTAACTTTTCTTAAGAAAGATTTATCTTGACCAAACTAACAGCAAACCCTTCCTTTTCTGAATTTTAGTCTGTATCATTAATGAATATCACAAATAGATAAAAGCTCTCACTAGCAAAACCCACAATTTGGATATTCTTGTTGGTGTCATCTGCAAAATCTGGTTCCCTACATACTTAGGGGATACAAAATGATGGACACAATTCATGGATCAAAGATGGGGTGTTGCTGTGGGTGGGAAACATTCTCACTTGCATAACGAGGTCTTTGGCTTGCCTTGAAATGTTCCACACCAGTGACAGGCATGCTTAAGTGAGCTGGAGGACAAACTGTCTTCTAGATTCTTCTCCCAAAGAGGTCATCCCTACTAGGATAGGGCCTGTTGGGTGACACATCTAATTTCTCACTGCCAACCCTGGCTGGCAAGAGGCACGTATGTGTGTGCTGTGGGTCTGAGGCACCATCCTGTCTCTGGGCATCACTGATAAGTGCTCAGTGGACTATACAGAAGTGCATCATGAATAGCTCCTTTCTATATCTTCCAATGGAATTAGTAGGGCCTCTACATAAAACTTACAGATTATTCAAGTTATTTTCATGACCAACTAACATATACCAGAGTGATATGGATTGGTTATCATGTTTTATCATTCAAGCCATTTTACTCCTCACATTTTTTTCTAAACCTGTCATAATTTTTGAAATAGAAAAATTTCTCCCCTGCTTGGCAGTGGAAAACACTTTGCTCATCTCTGGCTTCTTGTAGTAATTTTATAGAAAGTAAAACAAGGCAAAAACATTTTCAGATAAATGCTAAGGGATATTTTGGTAAAGCCAACCTAAGAATGCCTAAAATATGATGAAGTAAATTTCTTTCTTTGGCTCATTTTAAGTATAATTGTAAGTTATAAATGTAACCTTAAAATTTGCAAAGTTATCCACAAATACATTTATATTAAAATTGGACTGTGATACATGAGAGTAAGTGCATCTCCTGGTTTGAATAGACCAGCTCTAAAGAACTTGTTTGGGACAATTGAGGGAAGTTGAATATTATCTGAAAATTAAATGTTATTAAGGAATGACTATTACTTTTGTAAAGTGTGATCAAGAAATTGTGGATTTTAGGAAATACTCAGATTTTTCAGGGATGTACATTGAAGCATATAAGGCTAAAATGTCATGATGTCCATAATTTGTTTTAAAATATTCTAAATTTATGAAGTAATATGCCAAAATGGTTACAATTACTTTTTAGAGATAATGATTAAGTATTTATTATGCTAGTCTCTCTACTTGTTTATACGTTTTTCATAATAAATATGAAGAAAAAGGATACATGTATCATTTGCTTGCATTTTCCTTTCAGGGAATGTGATAGAATTAAATAAATCTTAAATTGTACTTTAAAAAACAGGTGCTAATCCTCAAAGAAACGTCTACTTTAGAGTATATATGCTTCCTATCAGAAAGGTTTTCTCTCTAATTCTGATTCAGAATTCAATAGGTAAGAAGATCTATCTTCCTAACTACTGTCCATAGACATACTTCCAGCACTCAGAATAATTTTGGTATTGTTACAATCTGGACCCCGACAAGCAGAAGATCCAAATTTTATTTTACTTAATTTGATGAGTTTCAAATGTGTGCACTTTGATTAAGCAGGCGATTTAGAGAGGAGATAATGGGGCTGACACAGCCTTCCGAACTAGGAAAAGTACAGCATAATTGAAGTCAGCTAACAGGATTTCCAGCAGGGAATGATTGCCCCGAGTGTGTGATCTGATTTTCTTTGATGTTTGTATTACAGTAATAGCATTAACAGCATCCCAAACAACACTTAATGAAATTTTAGACTTGCTATACGTGAGGGCTCCTCTGTCATCAGACTTGGCTCTTTTCTACACAGTTTCTCTCAGGTAAACTAGCTCAACACGTGGGAAAACCAGGACAATACAGGACACATATCAGCTTCAAATTCCAGACAAGATATTCCCTGCTTTTAAAAATAATTCTCTGAGCTATCCTTGGCCTAAACCCATGTGGATTTTGAAGTAAGGTAGTATCTGAAATAGTCAAACGTGTAGAAGTAAAGAATAGAATGATGGTTGCCAGGTGCTGATAGGAAGGGGAAAAGGAGGAGTGGCTAATCAAAGGGCATCAAGTTTCAGTTGTATAAAATAAGTGAGTTCCAGAGATCTGTTTCACAGCACAGTGTCTGTAGTTTAGTGTTGCATTGTACACTTAAACTGTTAGGGATACATCTTACGTTAAGTGCTCTTATCACAATAAAAAGAGAAAAAGAAGAAAGTGGGTAGAACAACATCAACTGGGCACGAGTACAAGATAATGATTGGCTAAGTCTCCCTAATGGTTGGTGGTGGTGATGGTAGCTTAATGCACAAGGAATAGTGCATTTCACATTTCCAGAAAATTGCTTATATCACTTTAAAGGTAATTTAGAAATACAAAAAATGTTAAGTGCCATTTAAAGAATATAGGATTTCACTTACTACTTGTAATTTTATTAACAGTGCGTCAGTAAGGAAATACTGAACATGTCTTTAAAAAGCTTTTCAATGAATAATTAACACTCACACAGGGAGAGAGAGTCATCATCTTGACTTCAGTGTCATATAAATTTGGAACCTGAAAATTCATCTCTCCCTGGAAATGTCTAAAAAATGAAAGAACAGGTTCTTCCTTTCTGTAACTCATGCCTGACTACTAATCCATATGACTGAACTGTCTGTAAGTACCAAGGTTAAAATCCATGTCTAAGATCCAAGATTTTCCAGGTTTGATGGAAAGGGTTTTGTTCTGTGTGTATAATTGGAAGAAAGGTCTTGGTTCTTAGTTCAAAACTAAAAATGGGGGTAGCAGGGTGGAGGGGAGTGGGAATTTATGGCTGATGGGTAGGTCAAGTACATGTATTAATGATTCCATAAACCACAGTGACACTGAAACTTAAAAGTAATTCTAAGAAATTAGTAAAAGCAGGCAATTATTAACAATTGCCAGTAAAAATGAGAAAGATGTTTGACCAGATATGACTCCTACCTAGTTAGAATCCATTTTAATATGGTCCCAAGTTACACAGTTTCAAGAGACACCAGGTAGATGAAGATTCTGTATGCTGAGTTTTGGGGGATTACCTACAATTTGTATTAAAGGCACTTCAAACAGGTCACTGAATAAAACTCAGGTAAATGTTGTTGCTCTGTTGTGGCTGTTTAATTTTGAAGTTCAGCTAGTAGGATAATGTAGTCTAGATTTCAAAATGTATAACATATTTCCATTCACTACAACTGGTCTCTTCAAGATCTTGATTCCAAAGTCAATCATAGGAAAGCAGTTAATTTGGAGGTTCTGAAAATCATTTTTGTTTTCCTTCTGTTGAGATCAATTACCATGTTGTTTATAAAATCCAGGTTCCACAAAGATTTATTAGCTAAATCAGAAAGTGTGACTATAATACAGATGATGGCTTATGTGGGCTCCAACTAGAAGACAGAAGATTATAAAATCAATTCAGAATTGTTTAATATAATTTCAATCATATTGGGGCCAACAATTATTGAGCCCAAGCAAAGGATGTGCTTGGTTGGCCTTCTGCTGTGTACAGATATAACAGCCAGGAAGGCAGTCCTGGCCTCCATGTGACCTTAAGAGATCAGTCCATTAATGACTTGCAAATATTCAAAAGTATATAATAGTTTAATATTTTTGCTAAGGCAATAACGGATTAGATCTTTTATAAAACTTATCTTATCTAAGAAGTGACAAATAGATTTTTAACCTGGGCTATATCATAAGAAAATAAAAGTGACCCAGAAGAATAAAAGCTCCTGGGCACTGGAAAGAATAGAAAAGTTGGCACTTGAATTTGGCTCTAGTTTTCTAGCAGCTAAGACGAAAAGGGAAACATAGATCATTTCTTGTTATGTTTGTTGTGTTTTCTAAGAAGAAGGTGACATTTTGTTCCTCTGCAATGGCAACATTTTTCCCAGAAGTGAATCCTACAAATCATGAATAAATTAACTCAGCAAAGACACGTTCCACTTTCCCCATAGAGTTGACAAAAGTTTCCAGTCCACCACATCATACGCAGCAGAAGTGGTGATTTTTATTCTGTAAGAATAAATACCAGGGTCATTCACCTGTTCAAAAGATGTGTCCAAAAATATAATGAAAACATATTTTTATCAGCTCAATATATCTTAGTTTTCATTATCCCAGTAGTATACACATCCAAAAAGTAAAGTATTCCATTCTTCTGAGAATAATAGCTAACAGTAAAACATAAAGAAAGATTCATGAGGAAATGTTTTATGACTATTAAGTCTAATGTATGCAAAAGGTTATCCAGGTTTGGTATCATTAAAAGCTTTTATCAGATGATTTCCTAGTAGGACACAATGGTTCTGTTGAGGCAATTAAATAATGCCTTTCATATTTCCTTTTTATTCTAAAGCATGCTATGTATTTTTATTTATTTGACAGACAGAGATCTCAAGCAGGCAGAGAGAGAGGAGAAAGCAGGCTTCCCGTGGAGCGGAGAGCCCGATGTGGGGCTCGATCCCAGGACCCTGGAATGACCTGAACTGAAGGCAGAGGCTTTAACCCACTGAGCCACCCAGGCGCCCCTAAAGCATGCTATGTATTTTTAAGAACACATTTCAATAGCTATCAAGTAAACTTAAATTATATTGGCAAAGACAAACATCAGTGGATTATGCTAGTAGAAACAGATGTTTTATTTAACAATCCAAGTTCCAAAAATGATTCATAATGTAATAGTAACATGATTTTGTGAATTCTAAACTATGGCTATTTTCATAAATTTTCAGTTTTCTAGAGACCTATAGAACAATTGGATAGTCGAATGATTTGTTTGGCTTTGGTGAAAAAAGTGTTAATGTGAGTCTTACATAGGTATAAAAAGGTTTGGAAATTTAAATTCTTCACTAATTAATCTGAATGTAAAAAATAAGACTGCACAGACCTATTGAATGAGACTCTGTTCTATTGTAATGTAGGAGTAATGGTTAGTCACCCTTTGTAATTCAGTATTCATTCATTTAACAAATATTTATTGAGTCCTACCCTAAGGCCAGCACTGGGTAATGCATGGGGACATAATAACGAGTAAAACAGTCTTAAACTTGTGGTGCTTGAAGTCTATCGGGAAGGAAGACATTAGTGAAGATATTCCCCAAATACATAATTACAAATAGCAATGCATGTCTTAAAGGCACTTCCATTGCATAGAAGATGCGATGGGAGTGTATCATAGGTAGACCAGATGTAACACGGGTGTCAGGGAAGGTTTTCCAGAGGAAGTGGCATTTGAGTCTCTATTTGAAGAATGAGGTGTTAAATAACCATGAAGAGAATGGGAGGAGCATTCCAGGCAGCAAGAGAAGCATACTCGAGGGTCCTGTAGTAGGAGGTATTGAGTAGCTGAAAAAAGAAAGAAAAGGTCTGCCTGTAGGCTTGGATTACAAAAAGTGTGGGGAAAATGGCCCAAGATGGGATCAGAGAAGCAGGCAGGACCAGATGTCAGGATTGGGGTGTTTATTGGTAAAAATAATGCAAAGTATTTTAAATAGAAAGGTGACATGATTAGATTTGCAGATTTTTAAAAATTACTTTTTTAAAAATCCCTAAGTATACTTTACATACAACAAAATGTTTCTACTTCAACTATACAGTTCAATGATCTTTGATAAATGAATGCATGCTTATAATCACCATAAAAATTGATATATAAATATTTCTTTTGCCCCAGAAAGTTCTCTCATACCCCTTTCCAGTCTCCATGACAACTCCCTAGCCCTAGAAAGCCACTGATCCGTTTTCTGTCACCCTACATATTACTTAGGCCTCTCCTACTGTTTCATGTGAATGGAATTTTACAACATGGACTCTTTTATGTATGGGTTCCTTCACTCAGCATGTTTTTGAGATTCACCCTTATTGTTGCATGTATCTGTAATGCGTTTTCTCCATTCTTTGGATCTACCTCAATTCGTTTATCCATTAATCTGCTGATGGACATTTGTGTTGATTTCACTTTTGAGCTATCATGAATAAAGCTTCCATGAATGTAAAAATCTTTTTTTGAAAAGATTTTAGTTATTTATTTGGCAGACAGACATCACAAGTAGGCAGAGGCAAACAGAGAGAGAGGAGGAAGCAGGCCCCCTGCCAAGCAGAGAGACCGATGTGGGGCTCCATCCCAGGACCCTGGGATCATGACCTGAGCTGAAGGCAGAGGCTTTAACCCACTGAGCCAGGTGCCCCTATAAAAATCTTTTTTGTGGACCTGTGTTTCCTTGGATAAATGTAAGAGCAGATGTCAAGTAGATGTTTAACTTTGTAAGAAGCTGCCCAATGCTTCCCCAAAGTGGTTTTATGTCCCAAAACAATTTTTTTTTTACTTCAAAGTACATTTTACATTCCCATAAACAGTATATGAGAGTTCCAGTTCCCCCATATCCTCACTGACACTTAGTTTGGTCAGTCTTTTTAACTTAAACCTTCTAACAGGTATGAACTGATAGCTCATATTTTAAATTCTCATTTGAAATAAATCATCCTGACCTCAGCGTGGAGAAGGACTGGAAGGAGTCAAAAGTGGAAGCAGAGAGAGATCAATAATTAGGATGATCAACTCATGGCAGCCTGGCATAGACTATCCCAGTTTAAAATTGAAAAACCCACTTTCTGGGAATGCTCAGTGCTGAGCAAACCTGGATGGTTAGGTACTCTACCAATAATGGAGGAATGATGGTGGTTTGGCTTGAGTGGATAACAGTGACAATGAAGAGAAGTGGAAAGATTTGAAAGATATTTAGGAGATACAAATCAACAGAACTAAGTGATGGAGTAAATAGATGTGGGGAGAGAAGGAAGATGACAAGAACTCCTAGGCTTCTGACTCTACAACTGAGTGAATGGTGGTGCATCCACTGGGATGGAGAACACTGGGAGAGGACCAGATCTAGGGAGGATGATCTTGAGTTCAGTTTTAAACACATGGAATGTGATGTATCCTTGAGACATCCACTTGGTATTGTCAAATACACATAAAGCCTGGAGTCCAGAGGACAAATCTGGGCCAGAAATATAAATTAGGGAATTAGGCAAATACTCTGGTAGGTTATTGAGGACATGGATCTCAGTGAAGTCAGAGGGATCTCATTGTAGAACTTTAGTGGAAGTTTCTTAACTGACTTTTCTGAGTGCTTTTCCTGTGATTTTTGTACTATGTACCTCATACAACTTGAGTATAAGAACAAGAATAAAATTTTATCATGAACATTTCACTTTATATGGCAATTTTTAAATTATTCTTAATTTCTTTAATATCAAAAATGTACCATCTCAAGCTCCTCTCTCTTTTTTTAAAGATTTTTATTTCTTTATTTGACAGAGTGAGAGCACAAGCTGGGGGAGGTGCCTGCAGAGAAAGAGCGAGAAGCAGGTTCCCCACAGAGCAGGAAGCTCAATGTGGGCTTCATGAACCCTCGGTTCATGACCTGAGCTGAATCAGACCCTTAACTGACTGGACCACCCAGGAAACTAGATTTTCTAATTTAGCATAATACAGACTCATAACTAGATGGCTTAATGGATGCTTCTCCACCTATCTTATGCAAAATACATTTATTGCAGCATCACTTAATTTAAAGATAACATATTTTTAAATTGGGTGGTAAATATGCTAGATTTCTGAGGAGCCCAAATTTAGGGGCTTCTGTCTTTTTGAAAAGAGATTGATTATTTTCACACCTGAAAACCACAAAACTCAGATATAATCCTTTTGTTCGAAAGATGGGAACATCAAGGAGCAAAGATAGAAAGATGGAAAGCATATTCTTTTTTTTTTTTTTAAGATTTTTACTTTACTTATTTGAGAGAGAGACAGAGAGAGCAAGCATGAGCAGGCAGAGGGGCAGAGGGAGAGGAAGAAGCACAATCCCTGGTGAGGAGGGGCTCAATCCTAGGACGCTGGGATCATGATCTGAGCTGAAGACAGACTGGAAAGCATGTTCTAATATGAAATTCCAAATACTACATCTTAATTTAGGTATGTTATTTTTGTTTAAATGTATGTGTAATTTCTAGATTATATGCTATCCAAAGCTCAGAGAATGCATCAAAATCTGAATCTTAGCAATGACAATATTAGTAAACTATCTGATTAAACCTTATCTTAAGAAAGACAGTATTTTTTAATTAAAAAAAAAGTCTTAGGGACCTAATAAAGAGAGCTGAAGAAAATGTGCATAAACAGTAGAAAAGTATCAATGAAAGGCAAGCATTGAAAATGCAGATTGTATGTTTAAGAAATGAGAGCTTAATGTGTGGAAATGTAGCCACAGACCAGGTCAAAGAGAGCCTGGGGTGGAAGAAAGAAAGATAATTGGGAAAATTTTGGTGACCTATTTTGCCGAATATCAGAATATCACATCGGCATTCAGGAAAGCAGTCTTGTCATGCCATATGACCTATTAGACCACATCTGGAATACTGCTCTTAAATATATACTTCCGGAAGCTACATTTAAGCATACAACCCCAAACTGTTCTTAAATATATGTTCTATTATCTTTTTGTCACAGTATTAAACACAGGTGCCAGAAGGTTAAAAAGAAAGAAAACAGTTCAGAGAAAAACATGGGCAAAGTACAAAGGATTTTAGGTGTAAATAATGTGATGAAATGAAAAGAACTAAACCCATCAGCTGAGAAAAACTTCTTAGGGACTCAATTACTGGGGGCTTATTAGGGATTCATGTATCTCTCTGAAAGTAAAGAAGAAAGAAAATACATAGTGGGTGGAAAATATCAAGATCTGGTATGCATGGTAGAATAGAATAAGAGGACAGAAATTTTCTTTCTGAATTTTCATTTTTTAAGTTTGGGTAGGAAGAAAACTATCTGACCTGGAAACTCCATGGTCACTGGTAGCAGTTTTATTCCTTGAGATTTTCTGAAGACTTCACGAAGACAAGTTCAGAGTCTAACAAAGAGGAGAATGACTGTGTATGAAAAAACATGAGAATGTGATAACGTTTTGATGGGGCTCAGCTTGTATTCAGAGGTCTATAAGGAAAACACAGAATGCCACAGCGTGCTCCAAATAACCACACGTCAGTAAAATGTGTAGCAGAGGCATACTGTCTGTGTGTCATTTGCTAAACTTCTTATCAATCCCACTTTTTGAAGTTTGTTTCTGCTGACTGGTTTGGAACCCCATTTGCCCATAGATAGCCAGCCACCATTGCAGACTTCCGTTTAGCACAATTCTAATAGAGCCAGTCTAAGCAAGCTTTATACAGTAAGGGTCTGAAAGAAGAAATTAAGCCCCACCCTCAATTCCAGAAACCTGGTGATGCAGGCAAGCATTTGTTGTTTTCCTATGGCTGCAATTTGATGGCATGTCTGCAGGGTGCTGAATGCATTATGTAGAGTGCATTGAAGATACAGCAAATGTTTTCCGAAAGCTTTTGTGCTCTGAGTTATTTTCTAAGGTGCTATTTAATACTACCAGATGCTAACACAGTGATGTGAAATTTATAAAGCCAAGTGGAGAATGCCCTCCTCTATACTTTTTCCGGGGCCTTGAATGCCAGCTTGCTGTGATTATTACTTTCGTTCCTTTCATTTTATCAGCAATGACTTCCAACAGAGTGTAAATTTACGTATGATTTATTCTTTGTTTTATACAAATACTGAACTCTAATTCAGACAACCCGATACCATTCTATACATTTGTCCAGCTGGACACTATTTTAGGTTTGCTTCAGAGTATATTTAGGGCAAGGAAAGGGGGTTAGACACTTGGATTTTATTCAATATGGAGGCAGCTGCCTAATAAACACCACCTGATACCACTGATTTCATTTCACAGTAACAAATGTTTTTATTTAAGTGTTCTTATTTCCCTGAGAAATAAGTATAAATCTTTCCCTCTCGACCTAATTTTGATTAATATTAATAATTTTCCCCACCAATACAGGAATTCAAAATTTAACAAATGAACTATAATTCTAAGGAGAAAGAATGTTTTGAGTTCTTTTGCATCCTTTAAGGAGTGTGAGGTGAAATTCCCCTTATTCCATGTCCTCCCACCTCAATGTCTGCTGTTCCCTGCCATACTCTGATCAAAGTGTCAGAGTACTTAGCGTCCACTTCTGTGCTTTTGACACATCATTTCCTTTTCCTCTGAGCTTTTAAAAAAATGTTAGTAATTTTTTATTATGATGTAGTTCCAATATATAGAAGAAAGCAGAAATACAGAACAACCATATGTATGCATCTACTAACAGCCTTAAAAGACATTTGTTGCTCATACCTGCTTCGATCTTAACAGCTTTGTTTTTTGTTGTTTTTTTTTTTAAGAAAAAAAAATTTGCTCAGAAAAACCTTCCCATTCCTTTCAGTTTAACCATTTTTTTTTGTTGTTGTTATTCAACAAACAAATAAACAAATGTTGAGTACATCTAGAGGTTGAGTCTGGTGTAGAGAGGTGGGGAAAAGGAACCAAGTAGCCTCATCTTTTGAGTTCACTCTACAGGGGAGCCTGGGTGATGCTGTTGGTTAAGTTTCTGACTCAGGTCTGATCTCAGGGTCTTGAGATCGAGCCCCACGTGGGGCTCCCTGCTCAGTGCAGAGTCTTCTTGAGTTTCTCTCTCTTTCTCTCTCTCTGCCCCCTCCACTTCTCTATCACTGAAATAAATAAATCTTAAAAAAAAAAAAAGAGTTCACCATACAAACACCTTCCCATGTTTAAATCCTCCCTTCTCCTATTAAGGTCTTCCTAATAGGAGTCTGACTAGCTGACCTCCCTTCTCCAGACATTAAGGTCTTCCTAATAGGAGTCTGACTGGCTGACCTCCCTTCTCCAGACATCTAGGACATCTAGGATCTAAAAACAGCATTTAAGGTATTGTACATGTAGACAAATGACTGGTGTGTGCTGGAGCTGGCTTGTACTTGATCATGAGAGACCATTGCGGCCGTCTCTTTCCGGCTCTGCATTCAGTGAGGGCAGAAATGAGCAAACACTACAAATCAGAGTTTTTTGTTTATAGGAGAGCTCATTTACCAGCACGCACTGCGTATACACACATATAACATACCTGTCTTGTACACATAAAATGTTTTTGTAAAGAAGTCTTAACTATGAGTCCTATAATCTCCTTGAAGATAGGATCACATTTTATAGGACTTCCTTCATCTCCAAAAAGCTGGGCAAACGCGAGGCATTTTCTTATCATTTTGTGAGCATTTTAAGAGTGTGTTCAGTTCTCATCTTACCATAGTGATTCATTAATTACACCCACTTTGCCCTGTTTTTGTTACAGTGAATTTTAAGATGCTGTTATTTGAAATTACTCTGATAGCTAATTGCTTTCCCTCTCCCTGTGAGGTAATTTCATAAACATCAAAATATCAAGTACTTGCCGCCCAGAAAGATAGATTCCAGTAAATGATAGTCTCTCTGGTCCTGCGTACCCTGTGGCAAGGCTGTGCTCTAGGACACACAAGTCACCCGCTCCGTCTGTGGCTCAGTTGTATTCTGCATGTTCTGTGTCACCCAGCGGGTCTCTTTCAGAGGCCTGGCTTGATGCTAGTCAGTTATTAAGAATCTTGAGAAAGGGAAGGGAAGGTGTGAGGCATGTGCTTCTGGATGGGCAAAGGGTCCTTAGCAGGGACCACAGGATCTATCAGTGTGAAATGAAGTCAGATGCAGGCATTGACAGTCCCTTTCAAGTTTCTCAGAGTCCTGACCTTTTTATGTCTTCATTTCTTATCCCTCTAGTGAGATGGCAAAGCTCACCAGAGAGACTGATGCTCTGCGGTTCTCAGATTTGCAGACCGCGATCAGTGCTCCTTACAATTCTTACACAAAGATAGAGATTCTCACAGACCTGGGGTATGTCTGCAGAGAGACTACTGTCTGTCCTACTTCACGGGTCCTTTAAGAGACCAAACATACCTGAATTTTTTTGTCTGGAGTTCTTCTTCTGTAAAACCACCCTAGTGTTCAATCACTTTGTCCATTTTGGAAAAATGTTATTTCCCTTATTCTAGCAAGATTAAAAGAGAGAGTAGATTATGATTATATCCTGTACCTTGAGAATTTAAAGAAAGTTACATATTGGCCTTTTCCCTCAATCATATTTATGGCAGTAGGTGGGCAAGAGATAGAGAATGCTTTATGCTTAGTGATAGGACTGTTTACTCAGGTTTATTTTCTGTGAGTAAATGAAACAGCATCCTCTTCCTTTTCCCACCTTGCCAGAATCCCAACATACAGACTATCTGGCTGACTTTCAAACTGAAGGGGCTCCTTCAAACTCATTGTCCGAATCTCCTCCCCCTTCCAGCGGCCTTTATTTATTTATTTTTTTTTTAATATTTTATTTATTCGACAGAGAGAAATCCAACTAGGCAGAGAGGTAGGCAGAGAGAGAGGAGGAAGCAGGCTCCCTGCGGAGCAGAGAGCCCGATGTGGGGCTCGATCCCAGGACCCTGGGATCATGACCTGAGCCGAAGGCAGAGGCTTTAACCCACTGAGCCACCCAGGCGCCCCACCAGCGGCCTTTAATAAATCCTTAATCCTAGAGGAGGAAGCAAAGGCAATTGACTGGTTTTCCCATTTTGCTTTCAAAAGCTTTTTTTTCTTTTTTTAAAATTTTATTTGTCAGAGAGAGAGAGAGAGCACAGCAGGGGGAGAGGCAGGCTGAGGGAGAGCAGACTCCCTGCTGAGCAGGGAGCCGGAGGAGGGACTTGATTCCAGGACCCTGGGATCATGACCTGAGCCCAGGGCAGACACTCAACTGACTGAGCCACCCAGACACCCTTTGTCAAAAGCTTTAAAATTCTCACTTGGAAAAGAAAAGGCTTTGCAGAGGTCGCTTCTTTCTCCGTGTTAAAGACAGATAAGGAAATGCATCCCTCCCTCACCACCCCTACCTACTGTGACCACGGTGCCTATCTGCAGCTTTGCCAGCTGGAGGGTCCAATCACTTTCCAACCTCGCCTGACAGGACATTAGACCACATCTCGCTCTCCTGCCACCACATTTCATGCTGATCTCCTGACTCTTCATAAATTACAATCCTTAGCAAGTCTTACACGTTTCTTATCAGTTACAGAGTGACTAAATTTTATCATCACCTCACTGATCAGCCTGTAACAAGTTTTCCTCGTTGTGCTGGAACAGAGAAAGTAAGCAGTATCCATCTTATTGAACCACTGACTTGCACAAGGTCTGAGGAGCCTCTTAGGAAAAAACCTGACACTTTTCTACAGCTGGAATCTGGACATGTCTGAAAGATGAGAACAATGGAAACCAGATTCATGAAAACTCCCAATAAGGGAGAAAAGAGATTTGCAAAATAAGCTAGACCCATCATCAGGACCCAAACAACATTTATTTCAATACTTAATTCAGTAAGTGTTTATGGGATGCCTACTATATACCAGAGCCTGCACTAAGTGTCAACCTTAATTTTGTGTGCTTTGTCGTCTGTGTGGGTACAGAAAATAAGAAGACGGGCCCTATGCAGTCAGGACAATTTTACAATTATGATTTTAATAGCCTGAGTACCTTTAGAGAAGTTACTAGTTTTGATTACTAATGATATTCAAATTGAGTTACTTTTTAAATATTAATTGATGCTGCCCAAGATACTGGAATAAAATCCTAAATATGCTAACATATTTCAAAAGAAAAATTATCAATGTAACCTAATAATTTTCATATAAAATGCTATTACTTCAACAAAACTTTGGTATTCCATTTGTTATGATTACCCGACAGTGGTAACTTCCCATCATTTTGGGGATGCTTGATTAGATGTGTCCAAATCCCTTAGTGCATTAAATAAATTCTCATATTCTATATAATTCCATGTATTGTGTATAACCGTGCTAGCCCATCCATTTGCCATTATATCCCCAACTGAGGACTCAAACACTCTGAATGTAGAATGAAAACATTGATGGGTTTGAAGTTAAGTGAGAACTCATGAAGTTAAGGTTTTGCCCTACCTAAAATTTGACCCATATGACTTCGATTCTCAGGATAAACCCTAAAACGATGTGGCAGTTACTGTGCTGCTGGTAAGATTCATCTATGTCAGTTTCCACTTCTGGGGTCTTTTACCACAGGAATAGTGTAAGGTGGAAAAGAGATCTAAGGAGAATTGAGTAATGCCGGGTTAGCATCTACAGGTACCCATGGTCCCAGAGGGCAAAACTGTAAGAGCAGTGGTGAGCACAGACCACTCAAGCTATATCGCTAATGTTAAATGAAGGCATATAATGGAAACTATCAAGAAACCAGGTAACAGCTGGACATTCGATCTCTTTGGGGCTTTGGGAGGAAATCTATACGATGCTTAAAAATTTCTAGGATGGTGAATATGTAAAGAACCACATAAAGAACCACAGATATAAAGAAGACCTATAAAAACTTTCAGCTATAAGATAAGGACCTAACGTAAAACACGGTGACTATAGTTAATAACACTGTATTTATAACTGAAATTTGCTAAGAGCAGAACTTAAATGTTCTCACAAAATTTTAAAAAAAGAAGGAAAAATAAATATGCAAAGTGAGGAATGTATTTATTAACTTAACTAGCTGGGAGGAATCCTCTCACAATCTGTATGTATACTAAATCACAATGATGCACATTTTTTTTTAAAGATTTATTTATTTGACAGATAGAGATTACAAGTAGGCAGAGAGGCAGGCAGAGAGAGAGAGAGGAGGAAGCAGGCTCCCAGCCAAGCAGAGAGCCCGATGTGGGGCTCGATCCCAGGACCCTGGGATCATGACCTGAGCTGAAGTCAGAGGCTTTAACCCGCTGAGCCACCCAGGCGCCCCATGACGCACATTTTAAATACGTATCTTAAATTCTATATGCCAGCTATACCTCAGTAAAGCTGAAAAAAAAATACTTAAACATAGCTAAACTTATTCATTGCTATAATGTTTACTGTCCTAATTTCTTTTTTTTTTTTTTTAAAGATTTTATTTATTCATTCGACAGACAGAGATCACAAGTAGGCAGAGAGGCAGGCAGAGAGAGAGGAGGAAGCAGGCTCCCAGCGGAGCAGAGAGCCCGATGCGGGGCTCGATCCCAGGACCCTGAGATCATGACCTGAGCCGAAGGCAGAGGCTCAATCCACTGAGCCACCCAGGCGCCCCTGTCCTAATTTCTGATGAGACCAACAAACTGGCTGAAGACAGGAATTTTCCTTTATAAGATTCTGGGCATAAACATGAGAGTATTTAGTCTTCGTAGTCAGAGTTCAATGCATCAGAGAAACTTAGCAGATTCTGGGACACTAGTGCAAGGATGGAAACTTCAAAACTACTCACCAATTCCCACTTTCCTGCTTCTGAAAATATATCCAGGTCTGTTTCCTGAGGCTGTGATACATGCCTCCAGGGCTGGAGTCCATTTGGGTGCTTAGGTCATAGCAACTTCTGCTGCTCCCTTGGACAGTCACATCCTGCTAGACAAAGCCTGACTGCCTCTGAACTATTTCTAGGCTAAGTGGATTGGCTTCCAGAATACTGCCAATGTTTGCCTACCACATGAAGAACTGCTAGCAACAATACTATATAACAATAACAAATATTACTACTAATAACTAAGAAAAGTAACAATGGCCACCCTGGCAGCTGGCATCATCCAGTCACACAAATCTACAGGCATTAAAGGACAGCCACAAGAAGCCAGAGACATGGGCAGTGGAGGTCTGAAGATAGCCACCACTGTGACAGAGGTATCCACATAAGAACTATGAAAATTAATCAAGAGAAACCTCACTAGAAGGGAATTAGGAGGTTCAGCAAAGGGAGCGCTCACACCCTACCACTTGTCAATTGCAGATCCAAAAGGAAGAGACAGATGTTGTAGGTGGATATACCACCATTACTACCCCAACATGAGGAAGGAAAGGTGTTCTCCTTCCCCTGCAATAGTCCGGCCAGTGAAAGACAGCAAGAACTGACCCAATGAGAAACCACTATCCTTCCAACTCCCAGTTTACTCCAGTGTAGTAGCAGTCTATATGTATTCTACTGTTTACTGAGTACAGCAGCTCACAACACAGGATGCCAAAGGATGAGGTATCTTGAGATTGAGTCACCTTGTAGCAAAGCACAGGAGAAACAATAACAACAACAACAACAACAAAAACCCAGTATAGTTTACAATACAGAGCAAAACTTTTTAAAGTCTTGGGAAAGCTATTAAGTTATAAGGGATCTTATTTAATGTCATTTTACAATTTCCTAATAATAGAACATTTTAAAGATGTTTTGTCTGTTTCTTGGGTAGCATATCAACCTTCAACTGTTTTTTTGTTTGTTTGTTTGTTTTTTGTTTTTTGTTTTAACAACTGGTATTCAATATTAGAGGTGATGTGGTTTCTCCTGTCACATTCTGGCTCATTTGTTTCTCTACCTGTACAGGTACATGTAATACTGTCTCTGGTACCCTCCTGGCTAATTTCATGCTTTGAAGGGTGTTCATATCAAAATTTTCAACAAATTGCCACCAAGGCTACAACTGCCAATTGTTCCTTATTTGAAACCAATTTTTAAAACATTTTATACGGGTTTTTTTTGAAGATTTTATTTATTTATTTGAGAGAGTGAGCATAGAGAGAGAGCATGAGTGGTGAGGAAGGGCAGAGGGAGAGGGAGAGCAGATTCCTCACTGACTGAGGAGCCCGTGCAGGATTTAATCCCAGTACCCTGGGATCATGACCTGAGCCGAAGGCAGACACTTAATGACTGAGTCACCCAGGCAACCATATGGAAGAACTGTTTTGAGTACTTTTTGGTTTCTATTTCTTCAAACTTGGAGTATTTTTATTTTATTTTATTTTATTTTTGCTGATTCTTCGAATGTTTCTATTTCTTCAAACTTGGAGTATTTTTATTTTGTTTTATTTTATTTTTGCTGATTCTTCAAATGACATATCAGCATTGATTTTTGTATGTTTTGTCACCAGTAACTAAAGCTGAACATTCTTATTCAAATATTAAAACCATTTTTGATAAGTGAATAAATTTTGGCCAATCGGTCATTTGATGCATTGAATCTTGTTTTTCAAAGTATTGCTCTTGTGGTGACTTGATCTCCTGAAAGTTGGAGGCACTAAACTATGTCCATGCTTAACAGCTTCTATAGAATATAAATAAACACTGACATTTTTGAAGTATTTTGGCTACAATAGTATCTCAGATGAAAAGCATACACATTAGAACACACCGCCTTTGATGTAAATTATTAATAAAAGGACAAACCCTTGAAAGATTTAGGCTCTCGAAGTTGAGAAGTGACTTTATTACAAACCCAAAAAGAGTTTATAAATAACCTAGAGAATCAGGATTCTGTTTATAGGTATTATATCATGGCCTTCATCTAGGAACATTGCTAAACACTGCTGGGTCTTTTGTTTGTTTACCTATTCATGATACCTTATAGGAACTTTTGTTTCACTGTCTTCACCATGAAGGTCCCACATGTTAGAAGTTATAATAATAATTATTGTTTGCATAGCAATATATTGCTTATAAAAATTGTGTATATCACTCTTTCTATTAATAAGGCAATGAACAGGGGTGCCTGGGTGGCTCAGTGGGTTAAGCCCCTGCCTTAGGCTCAGGTCATGGTCTCAGGGTCCTGGAATCAAGCCCCACATTGGGCTCTCTGCTTAGCAGGGAGTCTGCTTCCCCCTCTCTCTCTGCCTGCCTCTCTGCCTACTTGTGATCTCTCTCTCTGTCAAATAAATAAATAAAATCTTTTAAAAAAATAAGGCAATGAACATAGATCAATGAAACAGAATAAAAAACCCGGAAATAAACCCAAAACTATATGGTCAACTAATCTTTGACACAGCAGGAAGACTATCCAATGAGGAAAAGACAGTCTCTTCAACAAATGATATTGGGAAAACAGGACAGCTACATGCTAAAGAATGAAACTGGACCACTTTCTTATACCATACACAAAAGTAAATTCAAAATGGATGAAAGATCTAAATGTGAGACGTGAAACCATCAAAATCCTTCTAGAGGAGAACACGGGCAGCTCTTTTTGACATGGGCCATAGCAACTTCTTACCAGACATGTCTCTGGAGGAAATAAAAGCAAAAATAAACTCTTGGGACCTCATCAAGATAAAAACTTCTGCACAATGAAGGAAACAGTCAGTAGAACTAAAAGGGAACCTATGGAATGAGAGAAGATATTTGCAAATGACATACCTTGGTATCCAAAATCTATAAAGAACTTGCCAAATTCAACACTCCAAACCAAATAATCCAGTTAAGAAATGGGCAGAAGAATTGAAGACATTTTTCCAAAGAAGACATACAGATGACTAAAAGACACATGAAAAAATGCTCAATATCACCTATCATCATGGAAATACAAATCAAAACCATGATACATACCACCCTACCCTCCTCAGAATGGCTAAAATTAACAACACGGGACACAACGGATGTTGGTGAGGATAAGGGGAACACAGTTACATGGTTGGTGGGAATGCAAACTGAAGAAGCCACTCTGGAAAACAGTACAGAGTTTCCTGAGAAAGTTAAAAATAGAACTACTCTACAACCCAGAAATTGTGCTACTAGGTATTTACCCAAAGTACACAAAAAAAGTGATTTGGAAGGATCCATGCACATTGATGTTTATAGCAGCATTATCAACAATAACCAGATTGTGGGATAATCAAATGCCCAGTGATGAATGGATAAAAAAGATTTCATTCTTTTTTACAGCTGAGTAATATTCCATTATACACACCTATATTATACATAATAGGATATTACTCAGCCATAAAAAAGAATGAAATCTTGCCATTTGCAACAATGTGCATGGAATTAGAGTATATTAGGTGCAGTAAAATAAGTCAGGCAGAGAAAGACAAATACCATATGATTTCACTCATATGTGGAATTTAAGAAACAAAACAGAATGAACATGGCAGAAAAAAGACAGAGACAAACCATAAAACAGACTCTTAACCTCAGAGAACAAACTGTGGGTTGCTGGAGGGTAGGTGCGTTGGAGACGGACTAGACAGGTGATGGGTATTAAGGAAGGCACTTGTGATGAGCACTGAGTGTTGTATGTAAGTGATGAATCACTAAATTCTACTCCTGAAACTAATATTACACTACATGTTAACTAACTGGAATTTAAAGAAAACTTGAAAAAAAAATAAGGCAATGAGCTAGTTTCGTTGCAGTGGATTTTTTTTATAAGGAAGAAGAATTTTGTATGGTAATGTAGAAAAATATCTCAATTCTTGAGTTAAAACTTCAATGTACTGCACATTCTCATGTAGAGATTTCAATTAAGAACCTGTGAATAATCAACTTAATACTCAGAAAGCCAAGCTCCTTTTTCCCAAAGCTGCTTTAGCAAGGACCTAGGCCTTTATTACTAATATGCTTCAACTCTAATGTAACTTCTCCTAAGGCAGAAGATAACAAATTCAAGAAGAATTTATTAAGCTGAGGCTAACACTAGCATTATTAGAATAGCTTTTCAATAAAGTCAGGAATCAAACTGAGAGCACCAATTGAAACTAGACATCTTTGACTTCATTGGTAAGCTGAAAAACTGAAGAAAAAATGTTTGGCTACAAAACCAAATAGTAGCAAATGTATGTACATCAAATTTTTTTCTTAGTAGTCATAAAGTAAAGCTACTGTCTCTGAGATGCCCCAAGCCAGTCCTTCCCTGACCAGGCCCTATTCTAATGTTTCCCTGGATATAGCACAAGGAATCATTGATCAATGTTGAGCTATATTCATGTTGGTGACTGGCAGGGACTAATATTCTCTTTGAATTACAGTAACTTTCTCTGAATAAAACCATGCACAAAAACCCACTTTGATTACAATATATAACTATGATATAAAATGAAGATGCAAAATCTCTGGACACTGAAAACCCAAATAGCCTCTTAACTGCTTTTCCTAAAATAGGTTATATAAAACCTCTTTTACAAAGAGATAATTGGCTACCATAAATAGTATAATAAAATAAGTCTCTTGTTTCTGCTATAAAATTAAAATGTGTCCATAACAAAAGAGAAGACTCCAAGTTTTAACCTTTGATTTTTAATGGTGAAGTCATTTTGCCAAAAAAAGTGATATTTTATATAGTAAAGCCAGCTAAGATCTTACTACTAAATGATGACCTGCATAGGCACAGTGAAATGACTTAATTTCTTGTACACTCCTTCACTTAGTAAAAAGGGATATTAGTCACATTTTAGCCCAGATAATTTATAAATCATTGATAAAATTAAAACTTAATTTGTGACCTAATTGTGGGACTATGCCTACCACAGGTGAAGCAGAGGTTGCAGCGTTGACCAGTTGAACCCCAAGTTTGAAAGTTTTACAAATTAAGGATAATAATGCTATCAAAATAGCAAATGCTATCAAAGTACCCTTCCTGTCTTGTGTTTGGAGGTTATCTCCACTTGATGATTGGTAAACCAGTTAAGAATCCAGTTCCGTATTTTTATCCCCAGGGGTACAGGTCTGTGAATCGCCAGGTTTACACACTTCACAGCACTCACGATAGCACATACCTTCCCCAATGTCCATAACCCCCTCCCCCTCTCCCATCCCCACCTCCCCCCCGCAACCCCCAGTTTGTTTTGTGAGATTAAGAGTCATTTATGGGAGGGCACGTTTTGCATGGAGCACTGGGTGTTGTGCAAAAACAATGAATACTGTTATGCTTAAAAAATAAAAATAAAAATAAATAAAAAAAAAAAAGAAAAAGCTACTCTAAAAAAAAAAAAAAAAAAAAGAATCCAGTTCCGTTTCATGCTGGAAGTTTAGCTCTCTTGTCAAAGGAAGAGTGATCAGAGGCACAATGATGGTAGTTGGAAAGATATGAGAAGCAGGTTCTGTTAGGTGGGCACAGTGATGATGCAAGGTAAGGAGAAATAACGATTGGACACAAATGAGCTGGATCTGATTAGTAATTGGGAGCCTCTCTCATCTCATAAGCAGAGACTGAAAACTATCTGTATGTGCAGGATAAACTGGAAGAGAAGAAAATGCAGGCCAGGAGCCCAGCTAAGAGGCTGTTATGAACACGTGTGAGGCAGGTAAGATATTGGTTAATGCCAAAAAGGCATTAATGAGGAAAATACTGAATGAGCTGGCCGCTGATTGAGCGAGGAGGAAAGGGGATAACAGGACAGAGAGGCAGTAACTAAGATGTACTCCAATGTTGGGAGTCCAGGGTCCCAGGAGAGTGTGGAGGCCTTGGCATTCATGGAGAATTTTGAAAGAGCTTCTGAATTGAAGAGTAGATGAAATGAAAGCAGAGTATGTACATCACTGACACAGAAAGAAGACTATATTGCATGGTAAAAATTGAATCATGTCTAAATATCAAAAGAGGAGACATGGGAAAAAATACTTAAAGTATTAGAGATGAAAGTATTAGAAAAATTCCCACAATGCCTGAAATCCATGGTCAGGAGAATCTGTGTGGTGAAGACACTACTGAACAAGGGGAAAATGAAGTCTTCAGAGATATCTAATCCTAAAAGGAGTCAGTGGGGAGGGAGTGGTGACAAGACCTTGAGAAAAGCAGGTGGAAGAGAGAAGGTGACAACACAATATGACGCCAGTATGTCAGACTCTTGAGGATGAGCTGAAACTGTCATCATAGCCTTTTCCATCCTGAAATCCTAATTCATGGTGTTTCTACACTCCCTGTTCATTCTTTCATTCATTCACTCACTCAGTCAAAAACTGATTAGATACTTAATAAGTAGCAGGTACATGCTATGATATGAAGATATCTAAAGTAGAATCTTTGTCCTTGAAAAGTTCACAGACACACAAAAAAGTTACCGGGTAGGGTGGGATATACACATGCTCTTCATTCAAGCTATATATTGTGGTTAAATGCTCACTTTGAGAACACTAAGGACAGTACAAATAATTCTGACTAGGAAGTGAGCAAGACTTTCGAAAGGATGTTTGTCCAAAAAGTCATACACATGAACCAAATGCTTTCACCAACAGATATCTACAAGAATGTCCATAATAATATTATTCATCAGATCCCCTGATTAGAATCTATGCAAGCATTCATCAAGAGCAGAATGGATAAAGTGTGGCCTATTCATATAATGGAGGGAGAATGAACAAATGACAACTACACGCAACAACACAGATGACATAATGTGTGGGAAAAGCCAGACAGACATAAAAGAGTATAATTTTACTTAGATTAAGTTCAAAAACAGGCAACGTGATTCTATGGTGTTAGAAACCAAACGATGATTGCCCTTGGGAGAAGGCAGAGATGGAAGGGGGCCTGAGGGGAGCTTCTGTGGCATTCCTAATGTGGTTGCTTAATCCAGATGCTGTTCACAATGTATGTTGGCTTTGTAGAAATTCTTCAAGCTATGCACTAATTACTTGTGAATTGTTCTGTATAAATGTTACATGGCAATAAAAATAATTAATTAATTAATTTTTTCAATGAGGAAAAAGGATTTGAAGCCTAAGAAGAGAATGTTTGGGATACTGTGGAATGCGGCCCACAAAGGACCTGAAGAAAGAGTGTGCCAGCTCTTCCCTTCCACTCCTCTGGGCCAGCTCTCCAGACACCCCCATCCAGAAGGATGACTATTGTGGGTGGAACTGGGCTCCTCCAAAAAGACAGTGTTCAACTTCTCATCCTCAGTACCTCGAAATGTGACCTTATTTGGAAATGCGGTCATTACAGATGTAACTAGTTGGGATGTGGCCATTCTGGAATAGGACGGGCCTCTCTACCAGTATGCCTGGTGTCCTGAGAAGAAGATCATGTGAGGACAGAGACACAGGGAGAAGGAACACCAGTGAAGAGACAGTGTTGGAGAGTTACACTGAAAAGCCAAGAAATGCCAAAGATGGCTGGCAAATCACCAGAAGCTAGGAGGAGGAAAGGGAGGATTTCCCTAAAGTTTTTAGAGAGTGCATGGTTCTGTCAATACCTTGATTTTAGATTTCCAGCTTCCAGAACTATGAGACAATAAATTTTTGTTGTTCTAAGCCACTAAATTTGAGGTACTTTATTATAAGAGTTCTAGGAAATGAATACATGGACTTTTAAAGACCTTTATGGATGGCATCAGCAGGCTTTCCTAGTACCAGATTTTGGCCAGTGTGAGGTAGCTGTAGGAGGCCCCACAGATTGGAAGGTGGAAAGTGTACTGGGCTATGCTGGCAGCTGCTGAGTTTCTCTATGGAAAACTATAGCTCTTGGTCCAGGTCCTTTAACTGTTCCATTGTCCTGCTTCTCTGGCCCAGGATGGTTGCTAGCCCCACGATACTTTGGCATCCCTGGTAGTTCTCCCTTTACTCAGCCAATACTTTTGTAAATAGACCCCCATTAAACTCCTTTCAATTACCCTGTTTGAGTATTATATAAAGGAGAGAATTAGCATTGCCTAAGGAGGACATATATACATATACAAACACAGTATAGTTTCAGAATAAGTTTGTGGGAGTCATGATGAGAGGCCATCAGGAAAATTCTCTATGAAGGAACTAAAACTTTAGGTATGGGCATATAAAGACTTTTCCAGAGCCAGGTATATATTGCTTACTGTTTGTTCATTTTCTTTCTTTCTTTCTTTCTTTTTAAGATAGATTTTATTTATTTGTTTGTTGGTCAGTGGGGAGGCACAAGCAGGGGGAGTGGCAGGCAGAGGAAGAAGCAAGATCCCTGCTGAACAAGGCGCCTGATACAAGGCTCAATTCCAGGATCCTGGCTGGGATCATGACCTGAGCCTTAGGCAGAAGCTTAACCAACTGAACCACCCAGGCACCCCTATTGCCTACTATGCTTAAGCAAGGTCTGTGTACTGCCTCTCAGAGCCAGACTGAATTTCTGCAGGAGAAGAACTTGTACCTTCAGCAAAGCCCCTCCTTAAAAACCCTTTGTTTAGAAACCATGTTTGTTGGGTTTTCTTCCCACAAAAAGTAGAGAAGAGAGGAATTAATCTCTCAATGAAGGCAAAAGAATTTTGTGATGGTCTGTCACCATGGCCCATAATTTCTGTTCTGGGAAAAACCACCGATGGTCTATTGGCATGGGATTGGGTACAGGCTACAGCGATAAGGGAAAGCCCTTATAATCTGTCCATATATGAACCATCTAGTTCTAGGGGTCAAAGCTAATCATCAGTTGAGAAGTCCCATCTTTAACTTCAAAAAGTGAGCTTCTAACAGAATGGCCAATAGCCAGATAGAGGTTGTCTTTGAGTTGATTAAAGCGAAAACAAAAACAAAAACAAAAAACAGAAGGAAGTCAAATCTTACAATTTTTCTCATTTTTAATATAATTTTTAAATTTTTTTATTAACATATAATGTATTATTAGCCCCAGGTGTACAGGTCTGTGAATCGCCAGGTAATTTGTCTCATTATTATAAAAAAAAATGACAAATGGTCTTTGGACCATTGCAATGTCCAAGGAGGGGACAGTACCAAGCTTGACATATGCTAAGAAAGACAGCCAATAATTATAATTGTAATTATAGTTACATTTGAACATTTCAACGCTCACCACTCCTTATGCGCCAGACTAAGCATATTACGTATCTCTCCAACACTATATAGGTAGTATTATTACCTCATTCTATACATCAGGAAACTAAAGCTTAAAAAGATTAAGTAAATTGCGGAAAGTCACACAGCTGGTGAGTGTTAAGTTTAGGAATCACATTCAAGTCTCTAATAGACACCAAAGCTCCATTGTCTGCCCAGGACAAATGGGAAAAGAAAGCCCTTGGGTCTCCTTCTCTCAAGGCTGAAAAATTAAGGGATGGAGAAAGAAGTGAGTTACATTAAAAAAAAAAAAAAAAAAAGGAATTCCACTCCAGATTTTGAACTCTGGCTGTGAGACCTCCATTTTGCAGGTGAAGTGCCAAGGTTTGGAGGTTAAGAAGTTTGCTCAAAGACCCACATGTGGGCACCTGGGTGGCTCAGTCGGTTAAAGCCTTAGCCTTCCACTCGGGTTAGGATCCCAGGGTCCTGGGTCCGAGCCCCGTGTCGGGCTCTTTGTTCAGCAGGGAGCCTTCTTCCCCCCGCCCCCCTGCCTGCTTCTCTGCCTACTTGTGATCTCTGTCTGTCAAATAAATAAATAAAAAGTCTTAAAAAAAATAAAAGACCCACATGTATCAAGTAGCACAACTCAACCCAAATTCTTGCCTTCTTAATATGATTAATATGTTTTCATGAATTAAGGCTAAACCTCCATATTTGGAAAGCTTGAGTATTAATGAGTATTAATCTTAGAAATTAAAGTGCTCATCAAAACAGAAAATGTCTTTCCCAGAAAAGGACTCCGCTATTAATTGAATTAATAAATGAAATTGAGTGCCTCAGGAGAGTTCTTTTACCTCAGGGTAATCAGGCTTAGTCTCTTACAATATTGCGTGGAATAGCAATTGGCAATGTAGAGGAATATTTGACAAGACAAAGCCTATAGAACTAAGAGACAAATTGGATTTACCACGTAGTTAACATCCCAATAGCATTGTGGGAAAATGACCAGTCTTAGTTTAGTGGAATTGACTTAGGGTTTGAACATTATTAGCTACATGTATCTTAAGATTTAGGTTTATAAACGTTATGTTCTGTACTTATGCTAATTGGTAGATTAAAGTTTCATATACCTTTAAAATACAGGAAAGGACATCAATAGTGTCCATCTAAGGCAGCAATAAGAAAATTTAAAAGGCAATGGAGTGTTAACAATGTAGCTAATTGTTATTCTCTAGTAAAGTCATTGCCCCAGTGACCTTAGACACAGTTTCTTCCATTCCACTAACAGATACTCTCAGTGATTTCAGTTCCACAGAGCCATCTTGGGGACTTCAGGAGTGAAAAAAATATCCTAATAGGAGAAAATTCCAACAGCCCTTAAACTTCAGAGTGCTTCAAATCATATGGGAAGAGAGCTTTAAAAAAAAGATTTCAGGGCCCCAACCCCAGAGTTTCTGACTCAGCCTTTCTTGGGTGAGGTCTAAGAATTTGCATCTCCAACACATTTCCAGCTGATGCTGATACTATTGGTCTAGGAAAGACACATTGATAACGTCTGATTTAACCGTATGGGCACATCTGCTGCCTTAGATGAGAGTCAACCAGGAAAGTTGTCTTTTCTCCATTTATGTTTCCAGCAACTCCCAGCTTCACATGCATCACAAGGTTAGAATCGAGGTTTAAAAATGAAAAAAAAAAAAAAAAAAGTTGGCATCTCTATTTCCAACACAAATATAGAAGCCAACAAAATTCTAGAAGATGGACCCAAAATCAGAGCAAAAAACCACCAATCTAACTTTCCATAAGATTTTAGTATGTTATCTGGACATGTTGTACAAGGATTTACTTGATGAAGACAGAAGATATTAACTCTCAAGAAAATCATGTGAGAAGAGCACTATTTTCTTTACTTAGCAGCTGCCAATCTGGGGAATTGAAAGGCAGTAAATCATCCACTAAAGGCAGCAAACTAAGGAATGGTAAAAGAAAAACGAAGGCAGAGAAGAAGGAAAAAAAATCCAACTTTTCTATTTTCCTCTGCATGTAATGCACATCTCACACTTGTATTGCACATGGAGGGAAGAGAGATTCCTGATGCCCTGTCACCTATTATTGGATCATAAAGTGAGTGAGCAAAATGTGGGTTCATTTTATAGAAAAGGAAATTGAGGCTCAGAGAGCTTAAGCAGCCATTGCAAGTTTCCCTGGCTGGTGGTGAGTGACTTGCTAGAGAGGTTGGGCCTCCCATTCAGCATGCTGTCCAGCATGCAAGTTACAACAGTTGTAAAGACAAAAAAACACCGGTCACAATGGAGAAATCACTCGGCTAGGATTTGGGTCAGGCTGTCCTCTGTGGACCTGTCACATACTCAGCCTGGTCTCAGTGTCTTCAAGCCTAAAATGAAAGTAACAATTCCTGTCCATAGGGTTGTTCTGGGGATCAATGATAGAATAGATGCACGGTCACATTTTTGGAAACTGAAAAACACTGCACAGACCATGACACTCTAGTGATAAATATGATGTGACTGATGAGCCTAATGGTGTTTTATAGCTAAGCAGAAGCATATGGACAGAAAGGGACAAGGGTCTTAAAGAAAACATTTATCCAAAATAAAGAGCCAATAACGAGCAACTCCAAAAGTCTTCAATTTGACATTTTTTTGAGTGCTGAATGTCATGCACTTTTGAAAGGATAAGAAGTCAAAACAAAAGGAACAAACAAAAAGAAAAGATTTAACCAAATCACATCCTGTACACTCCAAATTATCCTGTGTGCTGGTAGTGACTGGGAGGACCAAGGAGTCATACTTTAAGCCTCTTGTATTAGTCATATATTCCATAGACCCCTTGGACTAACCAGCTACTCACACCAAATTGTCTGTCTTTCTATCTCAGCTGGGGAAGTCCTGGGGCAATAATACCCAGACCTTAACTTCCAAATGGCTTATGGTTCTTGCAATTGTCAAGAGACTTCCAAACCTCTGATTTGGGATTAGACTATCCCTGAGACTATTTAACAACCCTGTGACCCGTCCCGTTGATGGTGATTACAGCTGTGAGGCTCCAGAATCCCAGGCCTGCAGATAGTCCCAGCCTGGGTATGAACTGTAAAGCACTAGAAGTAATATGGTGACCTTTGTGGAGAGACCCAAAATAACCAAGGTCAAGTTGAGATGGGATAAGGAAAACTCAGCCTGAATTAGCATCCATAATATACAGCAAGAAAAACAGGGATTACTTGTCTCACAGTCTATGTTTAGCAGAATGTGCTCCTTCGAAAGCTGGAATGTGTGGCTGATATTTATAGAAAGCATCGTAAGCATGTCCAGGGCCTTTCTGTGATATAAAAAAATAAACCGTGGTGAGCCACAGAGAGGAATACATTGTCAATGTCGATAAAACGAAACCCCAGTGATGAGGATATGATTATGTGACTCACTGGTGCTATTTCCCATCTGTCACGTGTTCCATGAGGATCAGGACAGCTGTGAGGAAAAAGATGGAGGAGGGAAGCACTGATGGTAAATAAGAAAACTTTTTAAAGTTAAAATAAGCATCTTACTTTTCTGGTGTCCCTATTTGACAAGAGAAGGGATATGATAAGGTTGTCATCAATCCTAACACTGTTAGGTCAGGTGGAAAAAAAACAAATATAAGGAAGACATAAGCCATGAAAAGAAATACGAGTATATACTTTAAGGCATTTGCTATCACTTCTCCTTTAGCTTTATCGAGAAAATTTATCTATAACCTGCTCATTTAGTTCATTAAGCACTTTTTGGGCTTTTATGTGCTTAACTTTTATAGGGAAAGCATTACTTCTGTCATTTTTTTTTCCATTTTCTGTTTCTGAAGAATGCCTCTCTCTTTCAGAGTTCTAGGTCCCAGACAGGTTTGCTTGGCTTTTCGTGGGGCCAGAGCTGGTCTGTAGCTGCTTTGGAGGGGATGGAGATAGCCTCAGGAGCACAAGGCTAAGGGTGAGAAGTGAGGGCTGGATTTTGGCTCCCATTTGTGCTCAAGCTGGTGTCATTGGGCAGTGCACAACCTGCACAGCTGTATTTGGCAGGCTAGCTTCATGTAATTAATATATTTTTAGTAAGTGAATTAAATTAAATATGTGAATTGAATATGTGTGGACTCACTGTAATCTTTGGTTTTCCTGTAAGAGGAGATCTTATAAATCAGCAAGGCAATATCTTATATTATACTCTGCAGAAATTCCATGATGTTTTTTTTGTCAGGATAAGTATCTCCTAATTTACCTATTATACAAATCAATAGTTAATAGTAATATTATAGTAATAATTTAATTGTTATAGAATAATTTAATGATGAATTAAGTTAAGCTCAACTTACTTCTTCATGTCCAAGGTGGCAAAGAACCTTATCTATATGCCCCAGAGTTCTTCACAGTAAAAAAACAAACAAACAAACAAACAAACAAACAAAAACTTTATTACCAGCTATTTGGTAGAAATACATGACACTATAGCCAATTTATTTCTCACTGCCTAATGGTCAGAAAAGCTCCCTTGCAACACAAATATTTGGCAGTTGGTGAGGGAGCCAGAAAACAGGAGTGTTACTGGTGAATTATTCCAGAAATTTGTTCTCTCCTCTGCCAATCCCCCCACTATCCTCCTTTCTAGTACTGCATAGTCTAGGTTTAGAGACGGAGAAGCATATGCCATATGCAGAGACAAAGGATGAAGTATTTTTCCCTCTCAGTGTAACGTGGCCTTAATATGTTAGAAATCTTTACAAATCCACCATCTTGATAGGAACTATTTTGTGTGGATGGAACTAAACGCAACTAATGTTGAGTAAGGGCATGGGGGAAGTTGGGACTTGAGAACAACTTCTGCCATTCTTACTTTCTCTCCATCTCTCCTCATGATCTTTGTCTCTCAATCCCTTGGTCTCTGTCTATAGGTCAGCTTCTTATTCTTAGACTTATTTCCTCATGGATATATAACCACCAGCTGCTCTTAGGCCAGACATCTCCTAACTTTACCACCAGAGGGAGACTAAGACTCTGTTCCCCTAAAAGACTGGCCGGAGGACTCTGGCCTGGCTTGTGTTCTCCCAGTTGAGCCCAAACCCACTGGAATCAGCTCCAAGCAGGGCCACTGGGACCAATCAGAGAGGCACGAGAGTGGGATATCTAAGGGAAGGGCAACTCCTACTTGCATATGGTTAGAGTAGAGGAAGGAGCATTTCCAGAAGAAAGCTGTGTGGTTGTGGGCAAACAAGGGCCACTATGCCTGTTCTTACACCACGTGAGAGTTAACGGGCTTCTTTGTATGTGTTTGTTCAACACGTATTTACTGAATGCCGCCTTATGCCAGCTAGGAAGCGTGGAGCTGGAAGACACAGTTATGGGTGTATTCCAGAGTCCAGTCCAATGTAATGGCATGGGTGCTCAATAATTAAGAGCTTGGGCTCTGAGTTAACAAATGTGAGTTTCAATCTCAGCTTTCCCATTTACTTGGGCAGGTTATTTAACCTCTCTCAGCCTCAATTTTCCGTATGCTCAAAGCACTTCACCAATGAGCCTAGTAAGCACTCAATAAATGACAGCTATCATTACTCAAAAATGTACAGAGAAGATCTTATCGTCCTCATCGTGTTAATGAAATGGTGGACTATTTTCATGAAGGTCAAATAGAACTCAGAAGAAAATCCATATTGTTTTATCTGGATGGGGGATGGGGAAGGGAGGCTTAGGCATCTTTGCCAGAATCGTTCCTGTTCTGGCACAAAATACACGGAAACCCTTGTACTAACTAGAGCTTACCTTAATAATTTTCTCAATTTATTGTGGCATCTGCTCCTAAATTCCTTGCGCGTCTGGATCTTACGCCTTTTCTCTGCCCCTTTTCGGATACTTGCCTGCCTCACTGTCTGTGTTTTGACACTCTGCACGCCTGATTGTCTGCTTTTGATCCGAACTTTCTTCACCTTCACCTTCCTGGCAGGCATTCTGACCCTCGCAGACAACTGAGGCCTATATACTTCCATACCATTGCTGGAATAATGTTTTACTGAACAGGGAATCAGGGACATATTGGGATATCAGCACCAACCCAGGAAGAACAAACAAAAAAACAGGGAGAGGATGAGTGTATGTACTGGGTACATGGAGATAGCGTGTAAGTGGCCCAAAGCCCTTATATGAAGAGAAAGCTACATCCCAAAGGACAGCGAGTATCTATGTTTTAATGGAGGGTCGCCATAAGGCAGGTTATGGTCCGATCCAGAAGGAAATAAGAAAGAACAAGGCAAGGAAAATGAAGACATACAGTGTGAAAAACATGCAGGCGGGAGGATTATCAGGGTCTCATTAAATTGTCAGGAGGCTGGACAGTCCAACTTGGAAAGGAGCAGGCACCACAGCAGCTCTGGAAGACCAAGAAGGAGGGACCCTAGCAAGGTCTCCTGGTAGGTAAGAGTACCACCAAAAAATGTGTTAAGTACCTATGTTGCCTTGTTGTGTCTCTCACGACAGATTCCAACAACAGGAGAGAGCCTCTGATTGGGGAAGCACAGCCCCTAGCTGGCCTGGGGCTTTGAGAGAAAGGGATCGGGTCACTTCAGCTGTTATGGAGGGAAGGCCCTGGATCCAGCATCTGCCAGCATCACACTCAGTGGAAGACAGGTAATTACCCAAAGGAAATCAGGGTGCTGCTAGGAGATGGGGACCAAATATCCTCTATACATTCCTACAACATGACACTTCTGATTATTTCAATACAGAGAAATGAGTTGCACTGATGAAAGGAAAACAAACATTTCCATGGTTTCAACATTCAGGGATTTTAGAATTTTTCCTTCCCCAAAGCTGTTTTTGTAAATGTAGGTGATATGTAGAAATCAGAAATGTAAGCAGATAAAAAGCAAAACTACTGCAGTAGGAAGGGGAAGAAAAGCCCCCACACTCAGCCCCACTTTGGACAGCCCTGAGGTCCCACCATGGAAAACCTGGGGCTTTGAGAAACACAGTTTTCAAAAACCTCTACTTAAAGTCCTTAATGGCAGCTACTTAAAAAGAAAAAAACAAAAAAACAAAAAAAAACTTTAACCACGTATTAAAAGGCAATACTGACATTAGAATTTTTAGAGGAAGAAAATGTATGAACTAATGTATTTATATCCTAGTTCTGGTCCTTCCTTCCTGTGAACTGGAAGTTCAATTATGGCTTCTAAGAAATTAAAATGCAAGAAGGATAGACTGCCCATAAAAAAAGTTTCTTTGCTTTTTCGGTATTTGTTCCAGGTTCCTGTGCCATTCAAGTTATTCCTTAAAAGGCTAGAAAACGTACTCTTCATCATTAATTTGTTGCACTTGGTACGTGAAAAGGATGAGACTAGATGCTGTGTGATTGTTAGAGCTGCGGGTGCTACCAGCAGAGCCGGTCTCTGTACAAGTAGCTTCAGTGGAGAATAAACCAAAGCCTGGAGGGCATGAACTCTGCAATTGCTGAGGTATTCTCTTTAGCTCAAAATGAAAGTGCACTGAGTGGGCAGAAAAGCAAGTTGCTAGCACCAAGCCCCACTGAATGAATAGGGGAGTTCAGAGAAATCTGCACTATTGAAACTGGCACATTTCTAGAGCATCAGAATTTATAGGCAACTTTTTATTCCCCAGTTTAAAACGGTTTCCAGCATCTTCAGACAACAACTGTTATAAAATTTTTGAATATGTGCTTGTTTGAGTTCTTAATCTTTATGTTTAAGACAGTGGTTCCCCAACCCCTTTTGCTTAATCACAGAATTAATTCTGGCCACCTGAATGATAAACATTAACAGCTCGTTCTTCTGTCAGAATTAGGAAAGAGATGAATATGACTGTTTAGCCATTGGGGTCAGAAAGAGGAGATTTGGGAATGTAAAGAAGTATTTATTATTGTTGTTGTTGAAAGAGTAGACTCATAAAATCCAGCACAGATTGTACTAAACCTGCTGACTTTCATTTCAAATGAGAAGCTAAATACGGGTGACAGGAAACCGGTAGTGTGGGGGATTTCAAAGAGATCTCACGTTATAATCCTTCCTTTCACAATCTGGAATATTGTTGAGTATGTGTTGAGGGGAGAGGCAGAGGAAATGCTAACATTAATTAGCCCTTGAGGAAAAAAAGAAAATTAAATGTATTTCTGGACAGTTTATATATGGGAATTCATTTTATCCTCAGAGAATTCGTTGTCGTACCTATAAGCCAGAATTACTGGGGTCGAATTCTTATATTTAGCCCATGCTAGAATTGTACGATGATATTTATATGACACTTATAAGTCTTATATATGGCTTCTGACTCTTTATTCCTGAGGTACCACCTACAGGGATTGGTGATAATTGCTTTGGGGGTCAAGTAACAATAATGACAGTAATAAAATCATGATAGTTTTTTCCAGTTGGGAATTGATCCTCCAGTTGGGCAAGTAAATTCTTTCAGTTTTTGTTTGTCTGGAAGCTTTTTATCTCTCCATTTTCAATGATAGCCTAGCTGGATATAGTATTCTTGGCTGCATGTTTTTCTCATTTAGTGCTCTGAATATATCATGCCAGCTCTTCCTGGCCTGCCAGGTCTCTGTGGATAAGTCTGCTGCCAATCTAGTATTTTTACCATTGTATGTTACAGACTTCTTTTCTCGGGCCGCTTTCAGAATTTTCTCTTTGTCACTAAGACTTGTAAATTTTACTATTAGGTGACGGGGTGTGGACCTATTCTTGTTGATTTTGAGGGGGGTTCTCTGCACCTCCTGGATTTTGATGCTTGTTCCCTTTGCCATATTAGGGAAATTCTCTCCAATAATTCTCTCCAATAGACCTTCTGCACCCCTCTCTCTTTCTTCTTCTTCTGGAATCCCAATTATTCTAATGTTGTTTCGTCTTATGGTGTCACTTATCTCTCGAATTCTCCCCTCGTGGTCCAGTAGCTGTTTGTCCCTCTTTTGCTCAGCTTCTTTATTCTCTGTCATTTGGTCTTCTATATCACTAATTCTTTCTTCTGCCTCATTTATCCTAGCAGTGAGAGCCTCCTTTTTTGATTGCAACTCATTAATAGCTTTTTTGATTTCAGCTTCGTTAGATTTTAGTTCTTTTATTTATCCAGAAAGGGCTTTTATATCTCCAGAGAGGGTTTCTCTAATATCTTCCATGCCTTTTTCAAGCCCGGCTAGAACCTTCAGAATTGTCATTCTGAACTCTATATCTGACATATTACCAATGTCTGTATTGATTAGGTCCCGAGCCTTCGGTACTGCCTCTTGGTCTTTTTTTTGTGGTGATTTTTTCCACCTTGTCATTTTGTCCAGATAAGAGTATATGAAGGAGCAAGTAAAATACTAAAAGGGTGGCAAAGACCCCAGAAAAATGCGCTATAACCAAATCAGAAGAGACCCCAAATCGTGGGGGGGAGAAAGGGGAAAAAAAGAGGTTCAGAAAAAAAAAAAAGAAAAAATTAAAAAGAGAAAACAAATAAAGAAAAAATAAAAAAAGAAAGAAAAATATATATATTAGATAAACTAGTTTAAAAACGTTAACAAAGAAAAGGGTTAAAGTTTAAAATATTTAGCAGAAGAAGAAAAAAAAATTGAAAAAAAAAATTAAATTAACTGCAAGACTATAAAGAATCATGGGGAGAAAGCCATGAGTTCCGTGCTTTGCTTTCTCCTCCTCTGGAATTCCGCTGCTGTCCTTGGTATTGAACCTACTTTCCTTGATAGATGAACTTCGTCCTGGCTGTATTTTTTTGTTGATCTTCTGGGGGAGGGGCGTGTTGTAGTGACTCTCAAGTGTCTTTGCCCAAGGCAGAATTGCACCGCCCTTACTGGGGGCCGGGCTGAGTAATCCGCTCGGGTTTGCTTTCAGGAGCTTTTGTTCCCTGAACACTTTCCGTAGAGTTTTGGAGGACAGGAATGAAAATGGCGGCCTCCCAGTCTCTGGCCCAGAGGAGCCGAGAGCCCAGGGCCCCACTCAGTGCACCCCCAGAAAACAGCGCCCAATCACTCTTGTATCCCCGGCCTCCGGCCGCGCTCCAAGCTCACCCAGCCTGCGACCACGGTGTTCAAGGTAACCCCGAGCTGAGAGTTCAGTCCTCGGCTATGTCTTTGTAGCTGGCTTCCCCGTTCTAATACCTGTGAGCTCTGCAACACTCTGACACCCCCGATCCTTCTGTGACCCTGCGGGACCTGGAGCCACGCTGGCCCTGCGTGGGCTTCACCCCGGTTTAGTTTCTGGAGCAATGTCTCTCAGTGGAACAGACTTTTAAAAGTCCTGATTTTGTGCTCCGTTGCTCCGCCGCTTGCCAGGAGCCGGCCCCTCCCACCGTGATCTATCTTCCCGTCATTTTAGATTCACTTCTCCGCCAGTCCTACCTTTCAGAAAGTGGTTGATTTTCTGTTTCTAGAATTGCTGTTCTTCTTCTCTTCGATCTCTCATTGGATTTGTAGGTGTTTGCAATGTTTAGATAAGCTATCTAGCTGATCTCCTGCTACCTGATGTAGTCTCAGCCTACTACTTCTCCGCCATCTTGACTCCTCCCCCTCCAGTTGGGCAAGTAAACACACACACATGAAAAGCTAAATAATAAAGCAAAGCAGGACATATGTCAGGTATAAGTAGGACCCTAGAAATTAGAAGAGAACTATCACCATGAGCTATCATGATTGCTGAAAAGTTTGTGGATCATCTAGGACCTTTAGCTGAGTTTTTACACATTGGTAGAATTTTGATTAGAAAAAAGAGAGGGCAGGCAGTATCCATTTTAGACAGAACTCCCACTCACAATACCGAGGGCTGCCTTTGGCTAAATAATACTAGCTGCTAATACCAAACAGTTTCCAATCATCAGTGACTTAACACAGTCAACCTTTATTATTCACTTACATCCCAGTCTAATGTGGGGGGGGCAAGAGTGGTGAGAGAATAAGGGGTTCACCTCTTCTCAGTCATGCAGACCCCCCAACTCATTCCATCTCTTGATGTTATCATCCTCCATGTGTGGTTCCCAAGGTTACTGCAGGAGAGACGATTAAATGGAGGACTGTGCATGGGAGATTTTCAGAGGCCAAGCCCCGCGGTGGTGTAAGTCACTTCTGCTCATATTCTATGGTCTAGAACACAGTCGGATGGCTCCAACCTAACTGCAAGGAAACTGGGAAGTGTAGTTCATCTATGTACTCAAGAGCAAACTTATGCATTGTTTTTGTTGCAGGAGGTCACATGAAGAACAGTAAGAAGAGCATATCACAGTGGCAACTTTAATAGCTATAGCTGGTCACCTCCTTAGTCCCCATTTTCTCCTTCCTAGTACTACCCCAAGTTTTGCTACCCACGCACCTCCTTCACTTCAAGGGATATGAGCACTTTATAAGCACAGCTGCAGTAGGAGAAGATAAGTTTAAACTAGATATCAGAGGGAGCAAATTGGATGCCATTTTTGGTTCCTCTGTAGATAACTGACATGGAAAAAATGGCACTAGTCGACAATAGTATGAAATGACATGAAAAAGAGGGGAAAGACCTGAAAAGAATTAATATATTTGTAATATTATTAATTATATTTTGCTTTTTGGGGGGAAGACTATTTATTTATCTATTTGAGAGAGAGAGAGAGAGAGAGGAGAGCACAGAGGGAGAGTGTGAGGGAGAAGTAGATTCCCACTAAGCAGGGAGCCTAATATGGAGCTTGATCCCAGGACCCCAAGATCATGACCTGAGCCAAAAGGAGACACTTAACCAACTGAGTCACCCAGGTGTCCAATAATATTTTTCTTATTTGTAATTTTTTTCCCCCTACAATATCTTACTATTACTAAACCATGAGATTCTGGATTATTGCCCTAGGAAAGAGGAAGGCAAATACCAGAAAAAGCAAGAGATGCCAGGATGGTATTTAAGTATCTAAGAACTGAAATGCTCTCTGGGAAGAAGTACAGGAGAAGCGGAGGGAATGAATCCACAACTGGCCCAGCTTAAATGCTAAAGGACTGACACTGTAATAATCCCAAGAGACTTTTTAACCCAAAAGGTGCTGAGTTACCTTGGTCTAAATAAATGCCCCCTACCTCATTACAAAGTAGAAGTGGAAACATCATTATTGCGAATACTAAAAGCATACTTCCATCCATTAGAGTCAGTAATGGAAAAGTGCACCTGTTACAGACCAGTTAGGAGAGCCTGCATGTCCCCAGGAAGCAGAGCCCTGAGACAAGGTTTGCATGCAGGCAGGTAGGCCATTTTGAGAAGTGATCCCAGTGGACAAGGATGGAGAACTGGGTAGCATGAAACAGGGAGGGAAGAGAGCCAATACAATGATGCGTCGTCTACTCGGCCATCCCTGTGGGCAAAGGGGCCTTGAAACCAATGGCACCCTCTGGGGAACCATGTACAATGAGCCTCAGATCTGTCCATCCAAAGGATGGAGGAGTGAGGCTCTGGTCCATACACATTGTCAGGTAAGGGGCCCAGAAGGCCACAGGCATCGCAAGCTGAGGCATCGGGGAAGGCCAGCTCGTTAATAGAGAGATGCACCAAGCACCTTGCGCTGGGTGCAGGAAGGTGACCCCACATGGAGCTGGGTGGCCCAGCAGAGGCCAGCGCTGAAGGTAGACCGGGGTGATGGGCAGTGTTGGAGGCAGCTGCGGTGTTCCAGTCACAGGATGATGAGGGCACAGGCGAGAGTAGGGACAAAGTGGATGAAAAGGCAAAGATGTCCTGCTGCCCTGACCTTTTATCTGCACGTCTCCTCTGTCCTTTCAAAAGAGCAATAATCCCAGCCTTCACATGAAAGCAAGGTTTTATTTAGGGACTCTAATGGATATGTGCTACTTAAGGAAGCCTCTAAAAAAAAACTGGAGAGAGGGGAAAGGCTCCCAATTTCCCTTTAAAAATTTCCACTAAGAAAGCCAGACCAATTTGAATGTCATGCCCCTCGGTGCTACCATCTAGTCTAGTGTCAATTGTCGTTTCCCAGAGGATGAGTCACTGATTAATGCATTTCACTTACTTTTTCTATAGAATTCTGTGATAGTTGCCATTACGCAGAAAAAGCAGCTGAAGTAGTTATGTCCCATACCGACTTCCTCTACCCTACCCACTGCAAGTGAAATGCTTTTGGCTTATACTCACCGTCAGACAAATGGTTTCTGGGCACTGGATTTCTTCCTTTAGAGAGTTTCTCATACTGAAATATTCCCAATTCCATGCTCCCTCACCCCTGCTGGTTTTCACAAATCAGCATTTTTTTTAAAGATTATTTATTTATTTGACAGACAGAGATCACAAGTAGGCAGAGAAGCAGGCAGAGAGAGAGGAGGAAGCAGGCTCCCTGCTGAGCAGAGAGTCCGATGCGGGGCTCGATCCCAGGACCCTGGGATCATGACCTGAGCTGAAGTCAGAGGCTTTAACCCACTGAGCCACCCAGGCGCCCACAAATCAGCATTCTTGACATTGTTGTTACGCTGATAGCAGCATCCAATAATGTCATAATGAATGGAGTCAAAACTTTACTTGCAGGTTCCAAAAAAAGGAGATTTGACATGAAAATGAGTATAAAGAAATGTCTTGGAATTTTTCTGTTAATCACTGAACTCTTGTGTTTTTCTAAGCACAAGAATCCATTTAGCTAGTGACACCACTTTTAAATGATTACAACTCCAGTTTTTCTGATTGAAAAAAATTTCCATGCTGAGTACATAAGACAGAAAATTACAAGCAAGCTATGATTCTGCAATATATTGTTAATGCAGTCATTTTTTAAAACTGAGCTAATATGGGGAATTTTTAAGTCATTGTTAATACATCTTTTTTTTTTTTTTTTCATTGTTTACTAAGGAGATGTTTGTTATGTGCTAGGTGCTAAGGATTCAAAGTTAAGGAATTCCCTACCCTCAGGGAGTTCACAGTCTAGTGGAAGAGACAGAAAAATAAATATCGATACTCCCTCTGGAAAATGCCACAAGAGGAGTGTGCATAATGTGCTAATGGGTCAGAGAAAATCCCTAACCACCTCTGGGTGTGTGGGGTGCGATGACAGGGATGGGAGCAGATTAGGAAGAAGGCTGTGGAGAGGTGGCTTGTCTTGCATTGAGTCTGGAAGGATGGGTGAAAAGAAAGATCATCAGAAAACAAGGAGAGGAGGGGCAAGTGCAAAGATGTGGCTTCAATTGTGGCTTAAGCAGGGAGTGGCAAGACCCAGGGAGAACTAACTGGGGGGGGTTCTGCTGAGACCGAACTATACACTTTATCCTGGTATCAGGAAGGCTGTCTTGGGATTTAAGCTGGGGAGCAACATGATCACGTTTGCATTTAGAACGCAGTGGTGGTGTGGGAAATGGAGCGATGTGCTGGTGCAATGCCCAGTCAAGAGGAGGCAAGCACCTGAAGGAAGGCAGGTGGTGGAATAGAAAATGTACTTGTGAGAAATACCCGGGTGCAGAAGGCCTGGTTCCATAACCAGCAGTGTGAGAGCCAGGACAGGGTTTGGTTGGACTGTGTTTGCTCTTTTTCCTTTCCTTGCTGCCATCCATACTCCTTGTTACAATTGCTGCTTGCTCTCCTACAATAATTCTCCCGCCAATAATTCTCCCCACATGAGTAGATAAGGGACAGTGACGAGACAGGAGTGATGCCTTGTTTGAATGCACCAGTTATAATCTCACCTTCTGGCGTTTGACTTTTGATGCAGAAGATGGGCTGTTTTTAAGTATCCGGGGGACAGTCATGTTTGTGCTAGAATTCTAGAATAATAACTGGAATTGATGTAACTCTGTGTAGTTTACAAAGCAATTTTCCATCTGTCATCTCACTTAAGACACGGGGCAGTGTTCTGGTAGGTAAAGCAAGTGCTCCCACCATGCGCATATGGCCACAGGCAGTTGTGACTGAGGGAGGGTAAGTGACTTGCCCGAACCTATTTTGCTTCTGAAGAGCTGGCCCAGGAATCCCATAAAATCTTTCTCATTCCACAATTTTACAGTACCTCACATTAGCTGAGCCATTTGCTTTTTAGCTTGGAATGTCAAGTTTCATTTTAAGACTTATCATATCTATTCAACTTCATCATAACTCTCACAAGGTTAGGAGTTAGGTACTAGACCAGTTAGTGTTACATCCCACAGACATTTAAAATGTAATGCTAGACTTTCTTTTTCTGAAGATCCTTGGCTATTTCACCAACTCTAGCTGCCCACTGAATTGTCTGCTTCTGGCTCTGCCTCCCTCTTCTGCTGCCACAAACAATGAAAACATTCACAATGACAATGGTTCTTCCTGTTGTTGATGGGGTCTAACCTGACCACTATCTAACCTCTATTCCCCAATTCAGTATCAAGCCCCTCTCAAATGGCCAAAGATTGAAGGTGGGTTCCCCATGTCTCACACTGCATCTCATTTATCATCTCTGTGAGGAAAAAGCAGCCACAGAGAGACTGATTTCTCCACTGAAATGATTTATGCCACCTCTTCCTTATAAGAGAAAACCAGTCACAGTCAGTTTTCATTTCAGATGCATTTTTTTGGTAATATATTATTACTATACATTGTGGTGATGAATGCTGCCTGCTTAATAGATGATATTGAATGAATTGGTTTTTTTTTTTTAAATATCTCTTCATTTGGTCAATACCTTCACTCCCATCCCAGGATTTGCCATCTGTACTGACTGTAACATTGCACAACTCCTCAGGTGATAACTTAAAAAGGAGTTGAGTTTGCATGAGATGCAAGAAAATTCCTCGCAAAGCAATGCCATAATTTTGACTCAGATAAACCACCTCTTAAATAGCTAATTTTTCTTCAGCCTTTGGAATAACACAGTGTCTTACAATTACATAGTATCTATAAATTACTGCCATGTTTTCAAGTAACCTCTATTTGAGATAATGGATGTCTTGTTTTTCTGGGATGAGAAACTAATGTCTTTGTCTTTGTGCCAATGAAAATGAGTCAATCTCAAATTCATGCAGATCTAGAGACCTGGGTTCTTAAAAAGGTGAATCCCTGAACTTACAGTAAATAAAAAGTTCTGGGATTAGAAATAGAAATGGGAAGTATGCCTTTTACTTCATAGGAACTCCTTCTTGAAATTTTTCCAGTAACTCAATGCACTATCTTATGACTAGAAGATTTCAATACAAATGTCTTAAGGAAAGGGAATAGAACACTCTGTTGCTTTTCAATACATGAAGTCAATTCCATAACTAAATTGTCTTTTCTGACAAGCAGTTAGAAATGTTGTATGAACCCAATTAAGTCATGTACTTTACATCCGGGCTTTTTAATTGCCATTTTGATGGAGCACAATAGATAGTTTCACTCAAGAATTTTGCTCTGTTATCTTTATTCTGTCATCATTTTGATTTGACAATATACATAATGTCTCCAGTTTCAATTTCATTCCTTTTTCAATTTACATTTGATGATTAGACATATGTGAATTCACAAATTCACTTCAATTTAGAAATAGAATTAGCTTTTGAAATGATTGAACAGAAGACTAAAATATTGGGGCACCTGGGTAGCGCAGCCAGTTAAGTGTCTGCCTTCCACTCACCTCATGATCTCAGGGTCCTGGGATTGAGCCCTACATTGGGCTCCCTGCTCATGGGGGAGCTTGCTTCTCCCTCTCCCTCTGCCTGTCACTCCCCCTGCTTGTGTACCCCCCACCTCTCTCTATCAAATAAATAAATAATATCCTTGGAGAAAAAAGAAGACTAAGATCATAACCCAATTCTCAAAACTTAACTGATATACTTAAAAAGTCTTAAGTTCAAGATACATTAGTGTTGGAGTTAGAATTCTTTATTTTAGCTTCTGAATAACATTTGTCTTTCCCTGCAAAATCTGCTATTGATAAACTAAAATTCCAACACCAATTCAATGCAAAATAGTTATAAAAAACTTGCTTTCCTACCCAGAATCCTTTCCCCTATCTTCTTTTTTGTTAAGATTATTTATTTATTTATTTATTTATTTATTTATTTATTTGACAGAGAGAGAGAACAAACAGGGGGAGTGACAGGCAGAGGGAGAGGGAGAAGGAGTCTCCCCACTGAGCAGGGAGCTCAACGCAGCACTCCATCTCAAGACCTGATCCCAGGACCCAGAGATCATGACCTGAGCCAAAGGCAGATGTTTAACCAGCTGAGCCACCCAGGCACCTCCTTGCCCCCATGTTCTCAAACAAAACCCATTTTCTCTTTCAGAAACCATCCGTCCTTCACTCTCAGTCTAGATGACTGGGGTAGGCAAACTCCTCCTTTTGGCACCAGTGCAGAGCAAGTCAGGAGACCTGCCCAATCAGAGCACTGTATCTCTCAAGGATGGGCAGAGCCAAGAGAGGGAGAAAGAAAGAACCTTAATTATTTGAGCCTGGATCCAGCTGGGCCACAATCCAGTCCACTTTGGAATCCCTAATTATGTAAGCTCAAGTCAGCTTGAGTTACATTTCCTATTACTTACAATAGACAGAGTCCTGACTATAACAAATAGCTTCAGGACATATTTACTTGGCAGCATCTCAAAAAAGATTTCCCTTTAGTTTATCTCTGTTTTGCCAATAAGTAAGTTCTTGAAGCTAGATATAAGTCACTTAATTTCCAAGGTGACCCAAAAAAGCACATTCAAGGATTTTTTATTTCTGCTTCGGATTGATAGCTTTAATTCACATGTTATCCTCAGGAAATCTTTGTAAATTCAAAGTTTGTATTATCCAAATTATTTCTGAGGTCTGGGTTTGCATTTCCTTTGTTTTGTTACTTTGTTTCTTATTTTTAAACTAGAAATCTAAACGCTTTGCCATCTCATGAGAGGGAAAATGGACAGCATGAGATGGCCTCTTTAATGGAGAAAAATGCTTTCGAGAAGCCTGTCCTCCTGTGCTGCCCCACGATTTACATGTCTGTTTATTTTTTCTGTTCTTGTTTTTGTGTAAGAACTTGCTTTTATGTAATAATTTCTTTGATTACTAAGATATATAAATTGAATCGCTTTTAGCTATAAGAGGAAAAGTCCAACTCTATTGGCTTTATATATATAAAAGCCAATTGAGCTGGATATATATATATATATATATTTCATATCCATGAAGCCTAAGCAGGAGTGGCTTCATGGCTAGTTAATTCAACAACTAACTGATGGGTTCCCTCCGTCTTTCCACTTTGCCGTCTTCAGGAAAATGACCCTCATTAGCAAGATGGCTACAGCAATGCCAGGAGTTATGCACAGATAATAATGTCTAGGAAAGAAGAGCTGTTTCTTCTCCGGTGTCTCTTTTCATCAAAGATGAAATCAGATCCCATTGGCCAGCACTGTGTCATGTGTTCATGCCTAACCAATTGCTGACAAAGGAAATGGGGATATATTCTTGGCTTAAGCCATCCTCCTGGATTTGGGAATGGGACTTTCCTCCCCTAAAAGTTGGTTATTTGAAAGAGAAGGAACATCTGAGGAGGCAGTTGGAAAGGTAATCTAAGAGTTCTACTCAGGGTCAGCTTCATGAGTGTACATCCTTAACAGCTGTCCAGAGCCCAGATCAAGAAGGGCCCTGTCCTTAGTTTCATGTTCTGCTCTCACGAAATTCTTAATTAATTTTGAAAATTATGTAGCCTGTCTGAGTTCTGGCATAGTGAATAACTGTGCTAGGCACGTGGTAGAGGGTCTCCTTCACCTTTCTGTTTTTCCACCTCTCCTTGAAAGAATGCAAAAGTAAACCTGTGTTATGCAGAGGTGAAGCAAAATTAGGTAAAAGAATGTAGAAGACATTAGATACTGAGGAAGGAGGAAGCTGTCATTACAGATGTGATCAGTCAGAAAGAAAACAGGAGGGATGGAAAGTAGAGAGCAGGAAAGGATGAGAACAAGGTATTCCCTGAGGATGAGCCCAAACAGGCCAATGCAGCTCATTTTCAGGGAGCTTATTAACAAAGGAGATTGTATTCTATAAGAATTGGTCAAGGCAAATGTTGTGGTTAACTTTATAATTGTTTAATTATCTTCATATTTGCTTATAGTTATTGTTGTTTATTTTCAATCTTTCTCTAACTACTTGCTTTCTCATGGTATTCATTTTTTCTGCTCTCTCCAGGTTTTCCATTAGAGAATTGCTTTCTTCACATCAGTTATTGTCCCTTCCCCCTCCCCTTTTTATAGATTTTATTTATTTGACAGAGAGAGAGCACAAGCAGGGGGAGCAGCAGGCAGAGAGAGAGGGAGAAGCAGGCTCCTGGCTGAGCTCGGAGCCAGACACAGGGCTAGATCCCAGGATCCTGGGAACATGACCTGAGCTAAAGGCAGGTGCTCAACCAACTGAGCCACCCAGGTGGGAACTCCTCCCTTTCCCCTTTTTAAGAATAGTTTCTACTTTTAGGTAAAAGGAGTCTGCCTTACTCACATGTGCAAAGGCCTGGTGAGAACATGGGACATGAGCTGAATGACAATAAAATTTTCCTACCTAACATAGGAATGTACCCCACTTCATTGCTGTTGCTATTCATCTGGTTGACCCCACACTCAACCCCACTTCCAGGAGTGGGCACATGGTGTAAGTGTGGCCAACAAGGAAAGTTCAGTCCCCTGGGCTCAGTAGTTGTTTTACTTAACCACTCCCTAAATAAAATTTAGCTCCAGGACATCTATCAAAACAGTTGGAAAAGAGGTGCTCACTCTTTGCCCGAGCTCATAAACTGTTAAGATACAAGCCTAGAGGTGCTGGCTGCCACTTTTCTCATGACTTGGTCAGAGTCAGAAAATGAAGTTATCTCAGGGGCAGGCAGAGCTGACAGGTGGAGGCAGATTTCTAACAACTGCTTTTGAACATTTGGGTTCCAGTGAGCTGGAACTCTGTCCTCAACTTTCAGTTATGAACAATAAATTCTTTTTGGTTTAATTCAGTTTGGGTTAATCCAGTTTCACCCAATCACTTTTAATCTAAAGAGAGTTGACTAATACATATCATTGCGACCATCACACAATATAAATGTGTAAGTATTTACAGTCACTTTTTAGGAAGAGATGTGTTTTCAGGGAAATTTCTCTTGCTGGCTTTCTGAATGTTGAATATCTACCTAGAAAAGTAACAGACAAAAAGTGCAAGCTGTTCATGTTGTGAATGTGACCTCTGACCCAGGACCAGTCAGCCCCAGGGGATCCAGCCAGTCAGGACCTGGTCCTCAGCTCCCAGGAGGGGAGGGGTCCATTTGCCTTCATAGCTCACCAGGACAGCACAGTCGAAATTGATGAGGCACTGGGTAAATGGCATAGATCACTTGAAAAGGTGACTAAGCCCCACATCTTCAACTTGGACACATGAAAGAAATGCCTTCAAGCAGTATAAAAGATGAAAGGGACATGGATCCTTAAATTGGATTATGGAAATACACACACACACACACACACACACACACACACACACACACACACACAGTGGACTACTATGCAGCCATCAAAAATGAAATCTTGCCATTTGCAATGACGTGGATGGAACTAGAGGGTATTATGTGACATATATTTATATATACATATACAGATGAGGTGGTCTCATCTTACTTCCTGTAGGACTTTGGAAGACTTCAACTTACTCCCTGTAGGACTTTTCATGTAGCCCTAGATTTCAGCTGCTCTGGAGTTACACTGGCCTTATTCCTCTTCTCTTCTTAGTCTTATTAGTTAAAAATAAGAACAGACATCAAAAGGTAGTGTTGTGGTTGTTAGTCAACATTGGCACAAAGTCTGTTTTCTGGAAATTAGGCCCATTAGGTACAGAAACTTCTTGAAGAGCAGATATATTTGTAAATTATACCCATTATGTTAACATAACCAAAACCTCAAAAGTTCGGTATTTGAAGTGTGTAGTGAGTCCTAAATTTAAGAAGCAAACCATCTTAGAACATACATTACTTTACTAAAATCTGGGATAAAACCCCTAATTTTTTTCTCTTTTGTTGATAGACAAATTCCTCCAAAGGACTTGCTCTATACTTATAGTCATCATTTCATCACTTTACTGCCCTACTTCTGGCCAGCCCCATCCACCACCAGACCATAAATGAGAATGAGGAAAGCCCCACTGGGGACCTCTCCAAGGTCCCCAGCTTCTCTTCTTGGGTCACAACCTGCTTTTCTTCCAACCCTATCTTCCCAGGGTCACACCCTTTGTCTGTAAGCCCTTGGAACTCACCTTACAGATGGGGGTGACATCTGGCCTTACTTAAATGACTATAACCTGATTTCCTTCCCTCTACTCCCTCCCTAGATGCACAGTTCTTTTTCTGCTTTGAAGAGAATATCCCACCCCTAAACTTTGGTGCTAAAGAACCTACCTCAGACAACACAAAAAGCAGAGTAGAGTGAGTAAGGGAGTGTCTGAAGGCCCTAGTAAGGGGCCTTGTAGAACTTTATCTCTTCCTATTCCTCCCTGCCACTTAATGCTTTCTAAAATAGTTCCCCTCAGATTTTTTAATACAAAGACCTCTTAGTGTATGTGACCATTATTTAATTTATAAAAATCTAACATGCACATACATTTGGCGGGAAGAATATTCACGTAAAGTTGAGTATACTATATAAATATGTATTAATATTTAGATTTCTCTTTGTAAAGGCCTATATGTTCTATAAGAAGAAAAATTATAGAAGTTTTATGTTAAGTTTAACTCTCTATCCTAACTGAAAGAAAAAATTAAAGGCAATAAATTGTTTGCCTATTGGAAAGCTGCTAAAGAGAGCTAGAGGAGGACATCCTTGAAGAGGAGGTTCCTGGTGTCTCTGTGCAGAAGTCAGTGCCAGTTCTCCCCACAGACAATAGAGCACAGATGACTGTGTCCGAGCCAGATGGTGAGGAGCATTTTTTAAAAAAACCCAGTACCCTGTCTAATATGATCCACCTCCGTATGAGACTCTGAATCAAAAGAAGACAGATCTGATAGTGAAGTTTGCAGCCACCTAATTACAAACCAAATGGCATTTCCATCCACAAAGAGGCTCTCACATAATCAGACATGTTTATTCTTCATTCCTGTCCTTTCACTGGCATAGAGTAGAGTGGATAATGCAGTGGCTTTCTCAAAAGATTGTAATGTAAGAAATTACATCCCTGAACTCCTATAAATGGAGCATGGCTCCATGGAAGAAAAGAGTCCCTAGAATTAGAATAAATAGTGAAAGATTGAGATATTCAACAAATGAGCACATATGTAAATTTTAAAAGATACTTGAACTAAGGTATTTTGTTTAACATTTGAAGAGAGGCATTGTTTGTCCAAACAGAAATAATATGCTGTATATCCAACTGATTTGGGCAATTAAATTGCAAAATCTGATCTAATTATTCTTTCATTTTTCATGGGTTAAGATGAGGGTTTTTTGTTTGTCTGTTTTTTAAAGATTTTATTTATTTATTTGTCAGAGAGAGAGCACAAGCAGGGGGAGCAGCAGGCAGAGCAGGCAGAGGGAGAAATAGTCTTCCCCCTGAGCAAGGAGCTCGATGTGGGACTTGATCCTAAGACCCTGGGATCCTGACCTGTGCCAAAGGTAGCCGCTTAACCGACTGAGCCACCCAGGCATCCCAAGATGAGTTTTTAATATACTCTTTTAAAAACAGAATTTGCTATAATATTTGTTCACAAAAAGTGACCTATTTTTCATTTATGAGTTAATGGGATTGAGCCAAGGTTGATGTTTTTATAGTGAAAAACTTGAATAAATTCATTATTTCAACTAATATGATATTGTTCCACTTAGAGTGGTAAGCATGAAAATGTGGGGTCTACATTCTAATGGAAGAGAAATGACAATAGATTAATAAAGCAATTTTTGAGAATGATAAGTGCCCTAAAAGGAATAAATAAGATGGTATGAAAATAGATACTAATAGTAGTTATGGTGTACTGGATACTTACCATGGGCTGGCACATTACATTCTTTATATATAATTCTGTAATGTAAATACTATTACTATCCCCATTTTACAGACAAGAAATTGAAGCATGTGGAGGTTAACTTGTCCAAAGTCACACAACTATAATGTAACAGAGTGAGGAGTTGAAGTGAAGCAATTTCCTGTGTAATGGTGGGCTATACTCTTTGAATCAATTGTCTTACTAGAAATAAGCAAAATACTTAAAAGAAACATCTTCTTCAAATCATCAAAGAAATAAGACAGCTTTTTAAAAGGCCAAAAGTGAAAAGAAAACAAGGATTATGGAAGGCAAGTGGGCACAGAAGGGAAGTGGGCATAGAAATGTTTTTGCCTTTAAGGCAGTACCCAATCTGGGTAAATCAGAAGCTTTGTTTTGATGACTTTGTTGGATAAGGGAGATGGCCCAAAGTGGAGAATCTAGTAGAAGACCCTTTCTTCAATAAGCTGGGAAGCCTCCCCCAAAAGGCTGCATATTCACGGTAAGCCTGAACCAGTCCAGAAGAAAATGAAAGCCTGTAACTTAATTATTATCTCAAGACATAAACTTGGCTTAAGGTGAAAGTGCTCAGAAACTTAGCAGAAGCAAACAAAAATTCTCTCTGGGGGTTAGTAGTTTCATCTGTGGACTTCAAATTATTTCCATGAATGATTTTCACAATGTCCGGCACACAAAGAAAACCAGAAATATAAGGAAGACTTGAGTAAGAACCAACAGAAACAATAAGGTTTCAGAGGCAACAATAAAAGAACTATGCTGACTTTGTTGAAATAAATAAAAGATAAGCTTGAATTCTTCTGAAAGAAATAGAAAACTATAAAAACTAGCAAAGTCAATTTGGAAAAGAAAAAATAAAATGTGATAAAATATTGAAAAATCCATGAATGAGTTTGACATCAGATTCAGCTGAAAAGGTGAAGAAAGCTTTAATGAACTGGAATACAGGTTAGAAGCAAATACCCAGAGTATCACATATTATATAGAGACAAAGGGGACGAAAATACAGAGGAAAAAGAAGAAAATTAAAGGATAAAGTGAGAACACCATGTGTTATTTATGGGCACCCAAGTAAGAAAAGGGACAAAAATGATAAGACAGGACACAAAAAAATATCATGTAAGAAATTTTGGAAGAATTAGGAATATTTAACATCTATGATTCAATTTTATTCTACAAACACTTGTTAAACATACCCCTGATGCCAGGGATGGTTATAGTCATTGGAGATACAAAATATATAGGACTGTTTCCCAGTCTCAGAATGTTCATAGTTTCATTATAGTATAAACAAGAGTAGAAGATTAAAGATACAGAGGATAACTGTCTTACAAGAATGTAAAGTTGAGGGACACCTCAGTGGTTCAGTTGGTTGAACTTCTCACTCTAGATTTTGCCTCAAGTCATGATCTCAGAGTTTTAAGATTGAGCCCCACATTGGTTTCTGTGCTCAGTGTGCAGTCTGCTCATCTCTCTTCCTTTGTTCCTCTCTCTACTTGTGTTCTCTCTCTCTAAAATAAATAAATAAATAAACCCTTAAAAAATAAAGAGAGAGAGACTGTAAGGTTGAACTGTGTGATTTTTTTTTAAAGGTTCTTCTCACCCTGAGAACCCATTACTCAAAGTGGACTAGTTATCTATTCCCAATTGATATATTACCACAAGCTTAGAGTCTTAAGGCAATATGCCCTTATTGTCTTATCATTTCCATGAATCAGGGATCCAGGCATGATTTAGCAGGGTTTTTTGCTTCTGGGTCTCTCACAAGACTGCAACTAATGTATGGTCAGGGCTGGGGTTTTATCTGAAGACTTGACTGGGGAAGGAGCTGGCTGTTGGCAGAACTTCAGTTCTTCAAGGGCTATTGGACTGAAGATTATTGGCCTTATGTCATCTTCCTTTCCTTGGTGGGCCTCTCCAGAGTAGCAATTTGCTTCATCAAAGTGTGTCCTGTTAACAAGGCACAAGTTGGGCACCTGGTGCCTCAGACAGTTAAGTGTCTGCCTTTGGATCAGGTTGTGATCCTGGGGTCCTGGGATTGAGTCCCACGTCAGGCTCCCTGCTCAGCAGGAAGCCTGCTTCTCTCTCTGGCTCTGCCTCTCTTTTTCTCCGTCTCTCATGCATAAATAAAAATCTCAAAAAATAAAAAATAAAAAGAAGGCACAAGTCACTCTCATGTAACTTAATCATAGAAGCGACATCCATCATCTTCTACTAGTTAGAAACAAGTCACATTCAAGGTGAAGGGATTATTTCCAGAATCCAATGAATTTGAAAATCAATTAAGATAATCCAACATATTATCTTAATTAAAGGGAAAAAACCGGGGCACCTGGGTGACTCAGTGGGTTAAAGCCTCTGCCTTCAGCTCAGGTCATGATCCCAGGGTCCTGGGATCGAGCCCCGCATCAGGCTCTCTGCTCTGCAGAGAGCCTGCTTCCTCCTCTCTCTCTGCCTGCCTCTCTGCCTAGTTGTGATTTCTCTCTGTCAAATAAATAAAATATAAAAAAAAAAATTCTGTTTAAAGGGAAAAAACCTCCAATCCATGATCATCTCTACATATACCCAAAAAAAGACATTTGATAAAATTCAACATACTGAGTAAAAAGACTTAGTAAAATAGGAAAAAAGTGATATTTCTTTAATAAATGTTTTACAATGTTAGAAGAACAGGAACTAGTATGGCAAATTGATCACTTGATGGTCCAAAGTAATAGCCTCCCTGTGTGCCTACCTTTTTTTTTCTTAATGATTTTATTTATTCATTTGAAAAAAAACAAGAGAGAGAGCACAAACAGGGGGAGAGGCAGAGAGAGGGAGAAGCAGACTCCCTGCTGAGCTGGGAGCCTGATGCTGGGCTCAATCCCAAGACATGGAGATCATGACCTGAGCCGAAGGCAGACTTCCAACCATCTGAGCCACCCAGGTGCCCCTGTCCCTGCCTTTTTAACGTGAATTTCCATCTCCTCCCAATGAAAAGTAAAGTCTGTTTCCTAGATCCTGAATCTGAGTGGGCCTTGTGACTTGCTTAGGCTAATAGAAAATCAAAGAAGTAAACATGTGCCAGGTTTAAGCCTAGGCCTCAAGAACCCTTTCATGCTTCCACTTTCCCTCTTGGACCTTTGCCTCCACCCTGAACACAAACTCTGGCTAGCCTACTGAAGGATGAGAAATCACATGGAGGAGAGCCAACAGGAGCCATCCAAGTCCTGGAAGCAGAGCTACTCGTTGTCA